>NC_133429.1:21850625-24250625 GCF_011762505.2 Arvicanthis niloticus
TGAGTCCATTAAGACACACCCCCACCCCAACCCATCCATGGAAAGAATCAGAAGCCACAAGTTGCAGTCACTGCAGGCTGAAATTGACAGAGAAGGTGTTATAAAAGCAGGTCAGGAGGTCTTAACTGAAGCTCTAAATTATCCTCAGTAAAGCCATGCCAAATGAGAAAAGAGAGACCATACTTGCAAGCATTGACAGAGCTTACAATCACCCAGACTTAAGAAACAAAAAGAAGACAAGAAAAAAAAGGTGGAGGCAGGTTTCAGATAACTGAAAAGTTCTCATGACAGTGCAAGATCAAGTATGGAATGAGAAGAGTCTTAAAACAAAAAACCAGAAGGAAAGTTTAGAAGACGTACCTTCTAAACAAAGAAATATGGATCCTCAGCCAGCTTCAGAGAGTACCCTCCCACCAAATGATATTCAAATCAACATTCTTTTTTTATGGCTTCCCCATGGATACAAGTTACATCTTCCAAAAAGATGTATAATATACATCCCCACATCCCAATGTCACTCTCAGAAACATAAAAGGAGAAAGTAAGCAAGGATCTACATTGTACCAGGCAGCTAGCAAAGGTAGAGGAAAGACGTAAGGTTCTTGGTTGGTAAGACTTAATTTAGAGGTAGGCCTGGAAGTAGGTAAAAGGGAAAAGGATGCTAGCTGCAAAGAGGGTGCCCAGGATTCCTGCATTTCTCTTTGGTTGTATTACTTTTATGAATTTGGTCATCAATACCTGCCATGAATCAACTTGACAATAGAAAGATTTATTTTGACTCATAGTTTGAAGGTGCATTCCACCATGGGGAGGACTGCATAGAGGCAGTAATATGTGGCTTCTTGTTCCTTTGGAGATGAGTCCAGGAAAGAAGAATGAATTCCAGTAGTCAGATAATCTTCCACTTTTCCCTTTGCTCCAGTCTAGTGCCCTAGCCAATGGGATGGTACCACATAAATTTCGGCCACTGATACTGGTTCAGTTCATCCTTTCCTGAATAGCATTCACTGGGACATTTAAGAGTGTGCATCTCACTAGTACTCTAGGTATTTCTAAATAGACTTAAATTGATGATGAAAGTTGACCACACAAGCCAACTACAATGACTCAGCCGTTCACATGATAACTGGACATTTTAAATACACCCAAAAGTATCTGCAGCCCAGCAAGTAGAAAAACAGAAGATGCTGTCTACACCGACAGTGAACACTCAAGATATGAAATCAGAATGTAATGGAAACCTCATCCACTGGCATTGCTGTCTGCAAACTTGCCAGTTTATGAGGCCATCTCAAGTCAAAGCCTACATGAATGGGAGAGATCTATCATAGGTCCGTGTGTTTGAACACTTAGTGTTTGGTGGTATTTCTTGGGAAGGTTATGGAAGATTTAGGAGATGAACCTTATAAGGAGGAAGTACAATATTAGGATGGGAATTGAGGATTTAAAACCATATCCCATTTGCTGTTTTCTCTCTTTCTCTCTGCTTCCTTTGTATAGATGAAAATGTGGTTTCTACGCTTCTTGCTCCCACCACCATGCCTCCCCTGATTGTTGATATGCCTTTCCCATCGTGCTGGACTCTATCTTAAGCCAAAATAAACCTTTTCTTCATTAAATTGCTTTTCCCCTTAAGATTGTATTTTATCACAGCAACTGACATGTAACTAACACAGCCTTACATAGTGTTTTCTACCTGTGTCCCCATTCCATGATGCTCCTCTTATTACAGAGGTGACAAAAGACATTGGAAATGAACAAGGACACAATGGCTGTCCTTAGGAAGGAAAACATCCATAACCAAGATTCATGATATTCAAGTGATTTGACCTGCTAATGTAAATGTTAAAAAGAAAGATGTGAGGTTTACAACTACTTCAAATGTACCCCAAGCAAAGATCAAATCATCTAACAAGGAAAAATGCTTACTTTATATTCTTAAGAAGTGGTTGCATGCTCTTAGTTTTGCTGAAACCAGAGAATAGGGACTGTCTACCATTCCCTCTAAATCATAAAACCTGTTCAGAAATAGTTTGTTATCTTGTACCTGTTTAGGTCGAAATGAGTGTAGGCTTACAAACCATCTAATATAAAACACATAACAAGAATAAAAGATGAAAATTACCAGCACATGCTTCCAAGTCCCTCAACACTGTGCACTTCCTGTGTAAGCAACCACTCAGGGTCACAAGCATTACAATCAGATGGTTTGGGCTCCAATGGGAAAGGGCAGGAGGTCCTGCTGTTCTGTGCCAGTGAGATGGATAATCTCCATTCTCTTGGAACTTGCAGGAAACTCCCTTGCACTAGGCTAACAAGAACTGCCTTCTCAGGAGGTTCTGCTTGAGTTAGATAAGAGAAATTCAGATTAGATTTTAAATGTGTTCATTCTATAAAAACTAAATAGCAAGACATAGAAACAAAGAACTATTTTTATTTGAACATAGTTCAACTATGGCAGTTGCTGGAATACCTTGAAAATTATTTTGAAAATGTCTTGACTTGCTCGATAAGATACTCTCACAAAACAAAATAGAATTATTCTGATGGTTGTGAATTATGTCATTAAAGACATTATGAGTTTGATATCAGGTGATCTTGTTATTAAAGAAGAGGAAAAGAGAGCCTTCAGGGACCATCTTCTGCTTTATCACTCCAGCCCACCATTTTGACATTACTGATTCAGTGGCTACCCCTCTGCCTTTCACATTATCATAAGCACTAAATATGTCATTAACTTACATTATTGTATGCATTTATAATTCAAGTGGTAATCTTTGTTTAGGTTTGCATATTAACTGCCAGCTTCACTATGCCAGTAAGTCATTTTTTTTCAATTGTGTAAACTATAAGAGCTCAATACAAAAAAATTCATATTCTGGCCTAATCTGCTGAGGGATTTCCCTTCTATGTTTAACATCTGCTTGTGGCCTGTGAATATTCAGTGGCAGCTGAGATCCATACCTAAATCTGATACCTAATATCTGAAGCAGGGTTCATGCTTTAGAAGAAACCAAGTGGACGGGTGAAAAATAATTGAATAATTATCAATAACATGAAAAAAATAATTGCTGATAATAAAAAAATCATTACTTGAGAGAGAAGCTTTGGAGTGGTAAGCATATAAAAGCAAAGATAATTTTAATGTTTTATGATTCATTAATTTAAACATTTATTTCTTTTCATTATTTCAAAGCTTTATGTTAATTTATATGGATGTATGTGTGCATGCCAGTGTCTGTGTGTGTGTGTGTGTGTATGTGTTTATGTGTGTAGACATATGCCACACCACACACATTTCCATGCCATTTGATTCCAGAAAAGAACATTAAATTCCCTTGGTGCTGCAGCTTCGGGCAGCTGTATATTACTCAACAAAAGTGCTGGAAATTGAACTTAGGTTCCCCAAAAGAGCAAGAAGCATTTTAACTGCTCAACTATCTCCAGCCTTGTGAACATTTATTAATTACCAGTAATTGTGGTGGAATCTGGAGACATATAAATAACTCTGTGTTCCACTGAGATTACTGTCGAAATAGTAGACTTTTAATTAATTTTAATTTAGCTGGCTATTTGATGTAATATGGACGAGCCTTGGTTGTTGTTAATCTCTGATTAGAATCCCTTCCCTGCCATCTCCATAGCCATACCTGTAAATTTGCTTCACCACTCCTGGTCTCAATCACATGAAAAGTCTGTGATTTTTCTCCCAGCCAATAGTCATGTCTCACCTCCCTGATCTGACCAAGTTTTATATGCAGTTACGTGACATTTTGTTACACTGACATTCTGGTTTTAGACCTGTTTGTTTACATGCACAACACACACACACACACACACATAAACACACACACACACACACACACACACACACATATATATATACATATATGTATATACATATATATACAGTTTAATAACATATAACAGGCACTTAGAAGCTAGTTTGGTCAGACTACACTGACTCTCTCATGGCCCACACTGTGACTAAAAGCATAGAAAAAGCCTGGCTTCATTCTTCAATTGTCTATCTGTTTCTTTTACTCAAGGGTCAAACTTTTGCTTGAGTCTGTAGAGATGTGATAATGATTAAGAAATGTTTGTCTACTTCATTTCTCTCATCTCCCTTCACAGCTGAAGGCTCAGAGGCAAGTCATTGTTCTACAGATGCAGTTCATTAGGATTCCAGGAAAGCGGGGTGCAGCCCTGAAGCCACACAAGACAAACCACGTACAGGAGTTGAGTGAATCTGTTAGAGAAGTGGAATGGATCTTGTTGGAATGGGATTGCCCCCTCCATGTGATGAGAGGGATAAATGCTATGATTAAAACCATCTTAGTTACTTTTCTCCTTGCTATGATGAAATACACTGACAAGAGCAACTTAAGAGTAGACAGTTTATTCTGTATCCAATTTTCAAGGGATAGTTCATCATGGTGGGGAAGTTGTGAAGGCAGGAGCTTGAGAAAGCTACATCCACACCCAGGAAACAGAGAGAAATAAATGCTAGGATCTAGCTCATTTTCCACTTTTATTCACTCTAGGACCTCAGTCCATAGGATGGTGCCATCCATAATTAAGGTAGGTCTTCCCAAATCTATAAAGCAAATTTAAATAATTCCTCATAGACATGCCTAAAGACTAACTTGATCTACGTAATCCTTCTGAACGATGCAACGAAAGCTCCTAGGTGATCTATCAAATTGATAGTCAGTAGTAACCATCACAACAATTTAATAGTTATTAGATTCCCTTCCATGACCTGTGCTAAAACAATGATAGATGAGTCCTCGCCTTCACAAAAACATCTCAGTTCTTCATACCTGTTGTCCTCTGTCATAGTTTTTTTTTCTAGATACAAGCTCACTTCAATACCTCAATGATTATCTTGGGGTCACTACTATTTTTCTCTGTTTCTGATCACCACTCATATCTTTAATCACCATACAGGTGGGGCCTTACTTATTGAGACTATTAGAGCCTGTAAATTTGCCCTAACTTACACACACACACACACACACACACACACACACACGCATGTATGAATGTACAGTTTCACTTCTTCACTTTGAATTTCTGTGAAGTTGGGAGCAGGACTAACTGTTTAGCCTTTGAAATAGTATATTTCATGTAGTAGGCAAAAAAAAAAAAAAAAAACCCTATACAAGTCTATATAATTTTTCATTTGTCCATCTAAACTTGTACTCTACCCTGTAATTTGTGCTTGCCCACCAATCTACAGACCTCAGCAAGAGAAAATTCAGTGGAAAGGACAAGAGATCAGATTCAAATCTTAGCCTTTTCAAAGTCATTACTGACCTGATGTTATCCATCCAATCAGAAACATTGCTGACTGAACTCTTAAGGATGTTCTTTCAACAACAAGACCAAACTTTTCACTTGTCAATAAGTTTGGGCATAAGTTTCCCATCCTTAGGTGACTATGCACCTCTGACCATTATAAGGAATCCCTTTGTGGTGGTTTGAATGTGCTCAGCTCATAAAGAGTAGTACTGTTAGGAGGTGTGGCCTTGTTGGAGGAAGTGTGTCACTGTAAGAGTGGGCTTTGGAGGTTTCCTCCTATGCTCAGTCTCCACCCATTGTGGAAGAGAGCTTCCTCCTATCTGCCTGCAGACGTCAGTCTCTCCTAGTTGCCTTCAGATCAAGATGCAGAACTCTCAGCATCTTCTCTAGTGCCATGTCTGCCTGCAAGCTGCCCTGCTTCTTGCTATGATGAAAATGGACTAAACCCCTGAAACTGTTAGCCAGCCTCAATTAACTGTTTGCCTCTCTTAAGAGTTGCCTTGGTCAAGGTGTCTCTTCCAATGGAAGCCCTAATAAAGTCACCCTTTAATAATCTCCTTCTTCTTGAATAATCCTAATTTGAATATGCCCCCCATTAAAACTCTCTGCTCAATGGTTGTAGAGATGTTTTTAGGTAAAGAGGAAAAAATGTGGAGATGAATGTGTCAAGTACAAAGAGAAAGGTTTGGTTTAGATTGAGGAAGACAATTGTTATGTTGGAGGCTGGAGGAAATTGAAAGAGAATTAGAACAAGTGATGAAGAAAACACGCTAGGAGGTTTGTTAATGATAAATAAAAGGATCCTGGAACAGCATGGTTGGCCTAATTGCACAGAACTCAATTGGCAAACTCCCTTGACTTTCTCTAGCAGGGTTTTAAGCAAAACAAGATCAAGTGGATTGTTAAAAGAAAATGAAGCAAAGTAAAACAGAACAGGAAGGAGAGTTTCAGCCAAATTGGGCCTGTTAGGAAATTATGTCCTGACTTTCAGAGAGACAGAAGGGGTCATTATCAAGAAAGAAGCAGGAATCTAAAGGAAGAGACATGAAGCTTAGAGGTAAGGATGCTAGGTAATCTTGACTCTTAGTTCCAATATATAAAACATCCATTGTATTAAGGGCAAAAAACATAGATAGCCCAAGGTACAAGCACATGCGGCTTTGCCTGCTTGTAGTGTAGTTTACATGCCAATAATTAAACTTCCTGTCATTTAAACTATCTTCTTAAGGTACAGGATTAGGAGAACATCCTTGTTATTTTTCAGAAATTGCTCTCTGGGCTTCCATGGAAATTTATACTTTCCAATCCATCCTCCCTTCCGGTTTCTAGAATTTAAATCTTCAAAATTCCTCTAAACCTTGCCTCCTTTGGTTCCTCTCATTTTCTTCCGAGAATTTGCATTTCTGACAAATTAAGAACCACCACCAGATTTTAGGCCTAGCTGTAAAAGTGAGCGCAGGGGAAAGAGAAAAAAAAAGAGAAGAAAATGCAAAATAATCACATTAAGGAAACAATCAAGCTCCTGATTGCAATATAAAAACAGGAGGCGATGCTGTGTGCTGCCTCGCAGACTCCACACAAAGGTTGCCAGGGGAACCATCCTGCTTCTCAGAAAGATACCCCTGTGATATGTTTGTCTGTCTCTTTTCTTTTCCTTTGGAACTCTCAACCCAAAATCGCCCAGCTTCTGATTGGCTTGTTGTTCACCTCTGAAAAATTCCTCTTTTGCTGTTCATATCATAGAATCCATTAATGTTGGCAATATATAAAAAGGCATTGATTTTTTTTTCATCAGAAGTTATGAGTGCAATATGCAATAGAATTTTCTACTCTCCCTGGAGCCTGTAAAAAATCAGAAAGTGTAAATTGAGTTTGCCTGTAAGTATCTTTCTTCTTCTTCTTTTTTTTTTTTGTTTTGTTTTGTTTTGTTTTATGGTCTATGTACTTTTAGATTATAAGTTCCTTCAGGGCAGGCACTAGATCCACAATTTTTCATAGAATTCCCCACAGAATTTAGATAAGCTTATAACTGTGAGAAGTAAATGACTCTTTTTTAGCTCTTATTACATATAGGATTAAAAATGAATTTTGAAAATTGTGAACTGACTTTTGGGTTCAATTAGCCAACTCAGGTATGGGTTTCTCCCCCACCCCCACCCCCTCCTTTTTTCCTTGCCATAGGTATATGGATTCCCCCCCACACACATCCCCACCCCCTCTTTTTTTCCTTGCCACAGGTAAACAGCTACATCTAAGAATCAAAACAGCAAAGAGAACAACATTTTTTGTTGCATGATGGATAATACATGATGCTCCTGTCCTAGCTGAAGTATTTGAAAGCAAAGTGAAAGGACATTATCATTTCTTCTGGTGTTTATTCTGCCAATTGTCCCTAGTCTCGGTGCAGCCTGTAGCTTGAGTAACAAAACTGGCCAAATGTATTGGCCAAAACAAGATACATTAAGACTGTGTTTATTAAACATGATCTAAACTCATTAACTAAGATATTGGTTTAAAATCTATAGGAATGATAAAGACAAGTATAGATGTGTAGATTTAGCAAATGAATATTAGACCTTAGTGTATGCAAATTATATTAAGTGCAGGGGGCATATGAATTTAAAATAAGAGACAACATTATTATGTTGAGGGAACTTAACATGTGTGAAAAAGTTTCCATGGGAGAATAATAATTGCTGCTTATAATTCTAGTCTTGCCTGCTTTTTGAGTATAGTTTCAATTTTAGATACAAGTGTTAGAAGATTAAAAAAAAAACTATTCTGACATGTGTTAAAACATCAAAACTGCAAGGAAAAGCCTATTTAGTACCATTGCAATGCTCTGGTGCTTAATAATGATTGTCAACTTGATGGAATCCAGAATTCACATAGACAATCCTCCGGGCTTGCCTGTGAGAGGTTATCTAGATTAAATTCACCTTGGGCACATCTATGAGGAAGCATCTATATTGCCTTAACAGAGACAGAAAAAGACCCGCCCTGAATTCATTCGGGTAACCCCATTCCTAGGACTGGGTTACTGGACTACATAAACAGGAAAAGAGGAAGCAACGGCCCTCATTGCTTACAGCAGCAGCTCTACTCTCTGGTTCACAACCCCATTAGCAAATCTCTATCTCCAAACTCGCCTGGCCTAACTTAACCCTCACCTCCAGGGACAGTAGAATGTTGCAGATACAGAACCAACTAGCCTGGGCTAACTTTACCTTAAATAAACATTTATTGCCCACCTGTGTGTCTTATTTAACATCCTTGGGACTGTCACATGAAACCTTTCGTAGTGTGACAGGCCACTGGGTTACAGCACCCACCATGCTAAAAGTGTTACTAGGGTCTATCTAAAGCTAGGGCAGAAGATTTCACATTCTGCTGTGACCAGCCTGCCTGAGGTGCCCACCAGTGTTATTTGAAGTTGGTTGATTTTGTGAGTTTCTTTATTCTGAATATAAAAACATCATGAAAGAGTTGCAGCATTGGAACACTGGAGTTTAGGGTAGCATAAATCTGAGCTCTGGGGTCACGGTCATTGATATGTGGCTCCAGAATAAACTGTCTCTTGTCCACCTTTAAGTGAGAGCTGTTTTCATATCAGCAGAAGGAAGGATTTCTGCTTTCTCTCTCGCTTCTCTGCAGCAACATTACCGTTTTATACATTAAGAGACAAAAAAAAAAAAAAAAAGATGATGATGATGATGAAATAAAGGCCAGGAGACATGCATAAGTCAAGTTGTCCCAGCTGTGAAATCTCTACCTAGGAGGCAAGTTTGCTGGCTCTAGGCTTCAGCCTTTCTCCTCTCCCAGCATGGGATTCGAGGAGAAATTTTACCTCTGACTGTTTCAGTAGTCCGATAATGAAGGGAAAGGCATGCCTGTCTGTTTAGGATATGTCCTTTCCTGACAGGAGGGTTACACAAGCACATGGGTTTAGATGAGGAGTCTGGCTGAAGCCGCTTTGATGAATTATTTAAAATCATAACTTAGAGCTCGAAAGATGGCTCATCAGGTAAACCACTTGCTACTGCAGGACCAGAGTTCAGACCACCACCCCCCAGCACCCAAATAAAGAACAGGCGGGCATCTTGGCCTGCCTTTAATCCCAGCATTCAGGAGGTAGAGATAGGGGCTCCCCTGAGCAATCTAGCTAACTAGACCAGCCAACTGTGTGATCCTGGAGTTGAAGTGAGAAGCAATATTTCAACATATAGCACAAAGAACACCCAAGAAGACACTCAACATCAGCATCTGCCCTCCACACGCAGATACACATGAATATGCATCTGCATACACATGCACCCACACACATGAAAATGAACACACACACACTCATATACTTACTGCACTCATGCACACTGGACACACAAGCACATGCATAAAAAAAATTTAGAACTCAGTTGAGACTTGAACTCTACTTATTTGATGAGTAGAGACAGCAAATTTCAGCACCGCAGGAAGATCTTTATCATGGATACGAGTTTCTGTTCATCCACTTAGCCTCTGCAGCAGCATGGGCCTGTTATTTTTCTTTTTTCCTTTTTTTTAAATTATTTATTGGGTTTACATCCAGATTACTGCACCACCCTCTTCTCCCCATCTTCCACTCTTACAATCCGTCCATCTGTGCCCTCTTCCCCTCCTCCTCTGAGATGGTGCAGGGCCCCACTGGGCATCCTTCATCGAAGCTCATCAAATCTGCAAAGTTAGGCTCATCCTCTCCCACTGAGGCCAGGCAAGGTAGTCCAGATAAAGGAATGTATTCCACAGACAGGCAACAGCTTTATGGATAGTCCCCTGCTCCAGATGTTCAGAACTCACATGAAAACCAAGCTACACATCTGCTACATATGTGTGGAGGCCTAGGTCCAGTCCAAGTATGTTTTTTTGGTTGGTGGTTCAGGCTCTGAGAACCCCCAAGGTCCAGATTAGTTGACTCTGTTGGTCTTCCTGTGGATTTCCTATCCCCTTCGGGGCCACACTCCTTCCTCCTGTTCTTCCATAAGATTCCCCAAGCTCCATCCAATGTTTAGTTGTAGGTCACTATATACTTCTGAGCCAGCTCCTGAGTGGAGCCTCTCAGAGGACAGCCATGCTAGACTCATGTCTGCAAGCATAACAGTTTCATTAACTGTATCAGGGACTGATGCTTGCCCATGGAATGGTTCTCTAGTTTGGGCCAGTTATTGCTTGGCCATTGCCTAAGTCTCTGTGCCATCCTCCATCCCTGTGTTTCTTGCAGACAGGATAAAATTTTTGTTCAAAAGTTTTGTGCGGGGGTTGATGTCCCTATTGCTCCACTGGGATTCCTGCCTGGCTACAGGATGTGACCTCTTCAGGTTTCATATTCCCAAGGCTGTGAGTCTCTGCTTTTCAATTTAGTCATAAATTCCTCATCTATAAACTAGGCAATGGGGGAAGATGCTTGTGTTTATAGACTTTGTATAACACATAAGATATGTTACCAACATCTTGAAAACTGACTTATATGAAGATAAAGGTGTTATTTGTTTGTGGGTTTGTGGTTGTGGTTAGGAGTGCCTGTATCTTCTGTGTTCAAGCAGTAAACTCAGAACAACCAGTTCCGATGCCTTCTGGACCACAGATAGAGGCTGCCATTACCTCCAGTATTAAACTCTGTCTGCGTTTTGTTTAGTCTTTTAGAAAATGTTCATAGTAGTATATCATAGTTATCCAGTTTCATGGCTATCCATCCTACCATACTTTCCTCAACGCTGCCAACTAAGTGCTGCCCTTCTCTTGCTTCCAGTGGACATGACACATATTCAGGTTTCAATAGGTGTCTTTTGAAAAGATAAAAAAAAAATAGTTTCTTTTTTAATCCCAATAATATTTATTGTGAGTATCTTGTTTCTGATTTTAATGAAGTCATATCATCCAGCCACCAAAGAAATTCTTCTTAACTCTCCAAATGCATTTTTCTGGCAATGGGCTAAGGATATATTGGACATAATTTTTGCTCAAGAGAAGCATGAGAAGCAGAAGTCGTATAGAAACAAATTTCTATTTGAAAATTTTTCTTCAGAAGCCTTTAGTTTCAATTACTGCTCTTTTTCTAACCTTTCATCAGGATGATGAAGGAAAAAAAAAAACCAGTACATCCCAGATTCACAGCAGCACATATATATGCTAATGATGAGCTAAACACTTGGGTCCCTATTTCCCCTTCCTGGTGTCCTCTGTCCAGACCCAGGGCCATACAACTTTTGCTTTTGAGTCAAATTAGGTTTACCATCTCTTGAAAGCAATTCACTACACCAAAACTCCTATAGCTTGTGTACCCTATAGGCAGCCAATTGTTGGCTGGATGAGCTTGATCTGACTCTAATACTGACTCTGACAGCCACTGATGAGTTTCTGCCATTTTCTAAGATCTCCTTTTGCATCTCACTCTCCTTGATTCATGCTGCATCAAATAATATAGTCCCTCCCTTTCCCTGATGATTTGGTGTCTGTCACAGGAATCTCACAGGAAGTTTGTACATTTCAGTTTCAGACACAGATAGGAAGTTGTTAATGGACTTCTACATGTCTGCATGAAAAGTCTTGTTCCTCTTTGTCTCATCCTCTCCCTGCCCTCTTATGGTCTCAGAAGGCTTTTCAGGTCAGTTCCTCACCTTACACTGCTAACAAACCCATCAGATCTCATATTCTGCATGTAGCTCAAAAACTCTTTCTAGGCCTTGCCAATTCTCTATTACTGTTCCTTATCCCAGCACCACAGAAATATATCTAAATTAAGATATATGACTGACATTGTTAAGGAACCGGACAATTATTGTTAACTATAACTGCTATAGTTTGAAGACAGTAAAGCCATTTATCACAGAAGTAATGTAGGAATATTAACGCATTTCTCTATACATGATAGATTTTTGTGTTTTAAAGAAAAGTAATACATCCAGAAATCAATCTGGATGTCTTGAGTCATGGAAAGAGAATTATTTATGGAATTAGCTTCAACATTGGAATGGACATAAAAACTATATGGAGTGTGTGATAAAGAATGATCTCATTAGAGGAAGAATGGGGTCCAGGCAACCACAACTAAGATCTGCTGAAAAGGGGGAATTTGCTTCATCATCTGTCTCAGAGTAGGGGGTCATTTAGCATAATGTTCTTAATTCTTAATTGGATAGAGGTTTGAATTTCTTCACACTCTGGCCAACATTTATTGAAAAGGCAGTCACTCTTCTAGCAAATGTGGGATGGTCATTATGCTAGGTAAGATAAGTCAATCAAACAAAAATGTATATTATACTATATGCGGTATCTAAAACCATCACTCAAGCTTGGTGAGAGTCTCTGTATCCAGACAAACTCAAACAAACATATTATTAATGGCTGGTGCTAGGGCCTGGATGAAGAATAGATGAAGGACATTGTTGAATGAATATAATATTTATATATGTACGCTAAATAAGTTCAAGAGATCTGGTACACAGCATTGTGCCCACTGGACAAATATTGTATTATGCCCTTAAAATCTGGTAAGAAGCTAGAACTCAATTTAAATTTGATAAGCAGAGAGAAGTGGGGGTGACCTATTTTTTTGAAATGCATCATTGGATAGATTCTGAATGTGCTGAAAATAATGTATAAAATCAGATGAAGAGGCAGGCAATGATGAGCTTCTGAATAGACGCATCAAAAAACTTTCAATGTTGCCTTGTCTGTGCACGCTAAGTCCTCACGTACTTTGAAAAAGATAAGAGACATGTCTTGCTTCGTGAGATAATACAATTTAAATTATTTTCCCTACTGCCATTTCTTCTACAGGCAGTTGGGTGTCTTTGTCCCAACTGCACAAACATAGGATACTCGTGGGCCCTTTATGAGCTCTTGGTTGGGTAACTAATCAAAATGAATCTCAGTAGCACATGTCTAAAGCTTGTCTCATACTCAAAAGCATTTGCCTCTTGTGATACTAAACTCTCTTCTAATGGAAAATAAAATGCGTTGGGCTGAAAGAACACAATTCAATTTCTTCTGTTATTGATTTTGTTTAGTTTTTGAGAGAGAGAGGGGGGGGGGGGAGCCTGACTATAGCTCAGGCTAACACTGGACTTCTGATCCTGCTGAGTCTGTATCTCCACTGCTAACATTACACATGTGCATCACTGTATGAGAATGTTGTGCTTCCATCTCTCGTTGTGTTTCAAAGGCCTATGTGATGCTTTACCCTAAGGCTTTGTAAAGTGACAGTGATCACTCTTCATAAAGAGATTGATTTGTTTTCTATGGGTATGTAAGTGGGCTTACACACGTTTATATGCACAACTATGAGGGGTTCGGAAGGCATCAGATCTCCTGGAACTGGAGTTACATGTGGTTATGAGACACCTGGTGGGGGGTGCTGGAAACTGAATCCAGGTCCTTTGTAAAAGGCCTAAGTGCTCTTAGACACTGAGCCATCTCTTCAGCACCCCCACTGTAAACACCCTTAAGATAGGTTCTCACCAGCCATATTTTTATGCCTCATGAAAATGAAGGGAAAATGAGATCCAGTAAGCATACTAAGTTCTCTGTGCTTTACGTTTAAAGCTAGCTTATTAGATGCGCTAATAGACCATCCAGCCTGTGCGGTTTATAGAAGCAAAAATAGCAGACTGGGAAATGAGTCAGTGGTTCAGGTGCTTGCCGTACAAGCATGAGAACTAGAGATTTGATTCAGAGGAGCGCCTGTAACTTCTGAGTGGGCATGACAGTAGCCTGTAATTCAAGTGTCAGCAGGCAGAGACAGGGCATCCCCAGAGCAAGCTTGCTAGAAACATTAGCCATATCAGTTCACACTGGGTTTCACCAAATGAGTCAATGTCACTGAAGAAAGTGAAGGGGTGGGGGATAACGATGGCTGATGCTAACCTAGGACCCACACCCACACGCATGCACACACAAACACATGAGGAAGCATGCTTACATGCATGCACACAAAACACACAAGAAAAACTGACAAAGAAAAGGTAGGAATATCTCAACTCTAACCAAAACTTCTAAGTCACACACTTAAAAAAGACTCTTTCTCCATTGTTCGCATACTGGAGAAAACATTTATTACAGATTTATTGAAAAAAAAATGGCATTCTGATAGACCTTAGGATAAGATAAATATTTCTCCACGAAGAGCAACCTGAGTGCACAGCATTACAAATTCACATTAAGAAGCAATTATTAACAGTTGGAGGAACACTGGGCTTTCAAGGCATCAAAACAGGAAGGCAATTGTAGAAAAATAATTTAGCTTCCAATCAGGTTCAGCACAGAAAATACCCTCCATTGTTAGCACTATCAGCCCACTGTAATTAATTAACATTAGCAACAACAACAAAAAAATCTTGTTGTTGTGAACACTGCTCACAAGGGGAAGAATGTTCTCCCCCTTTATCTAAGATCAGACTCTTCCTCTTGTTTTAATTACCTGGGAATCAGCAACTATCGGTCCATCTCTGGGATGCCTTGCTAATTCACAGTTTAGACATCACACCCCACCCCGGGGACTCCTGGAGACTTCCTGGAGAACTAAGCCTTTGCTGGCTGAGTTTTTGACCTTATCATTCGAATAGGGTCGTTTTGAGAACAATTTCCTCACTTCCATCATTTCAAGATCATAAATCCTCTTCACATTTCTGACTTGAGTTCGTAAGTGATGATCTATAACTTCTCACTGGGTTTAAGCCTGAACTCAGCTTTGCAAATAAAGCCACTGGCTGAAGTCTTGGGGGGAAATGATGTACAGTTTTCCATCTATTTATCAAGCTGCAAAAGAATTTGAGGATCAAGTGGCACATCTGCTGCAGCCAGCGTGTGCTTCCTGGGAAGATGAAAAAAACTAAATTAACTAAGTGACTGAGTAACCAACCAACTGACTAGTAAACAGAGCCAGAAAACAAGCAAAAGTTCCCAAGACCTTTTCCTTTTTGTTTAAAGATATTTTTTTTTTCTCGCAAGCTACAAAACTTGTAAGGATTCACGGGGGGATCATCATCTTTTCCAACAGCAACATTCACAGGCTTCTCCCGAGCCATGGACCACCGATGCCCACTCTGCCTCTGCGGTACAGCCTGCAGCAACATTCACAGGCTTCTCCCGAGCCATGGACCACCGATGCCCACTCTGCCTCTGCGGTACAGCCTGCAGCAACATTCACAGGCTTCTCCCGAGCCATGGACCACCGATGCCCACTCTGCCTCTGCCGTACAGCCTGCAGCAACATTCACAGGCTTCTCCCGAGCCATGGACCACCGATGCCCACTCTGCCTCTGCGGTACAACCTGGATTTGGAAACTGTGGCTGACTAATATCCCCTTTGGAATTCTCGAGGCATTTTCAAACTCCTATGATTTCCTTTTCAAGCAAGTTAATGTCACCCAAGATTTCCTTTTCAAGAAGTTCAATGAGGACAACCAATATCACTAAGCAATTTCTCACTTCGTGAGAATAATATTTCTAAACAACAAATCTTCCTTGCCTGGTCACGTTATCTTTGATCATTCCCAAAGAGCCTGAAATTTCTGATGTTTGACAAAACTCTAAAATCAATAAATAGTGAAAAATATAAGGCAACCAGAGTTCATAAATTAAATGCATGTTCTAACTGCATCCTGTTAACTGATACTATAAAATTCTAACACTTAGCCAACATTAGAGTCCGATTAATTAATTAATTAATTAATTAATTAATTAATATTAATTTCTATGATGCCATTCATTTCATTTTACAGAAAATTATTGGCTATTTATTTGTTTTAAATGGGGCTTAGTTTTATATAGTTTATTAGTTTTAGAAAAATTAAAGAAAAAGTGACTTAAAGACATGAATGTCACTGGAAAAGCCTTTGAGCTCATACACAGTTAATAAATTGAATAGTTAAACAATGTCTTTACATATATGTCCACTCAAGGCTTCTCATGTAGTTTGTTACAGTATCAGAGCCTTCTAGTGAAACAAAACCAATAGTGTGTATGTGTGTGTGTGAATGTGTGTGTTACAATAGCTGTCTATTCTGTTATTATATTACTATATATTTATAAAATATATTTACATAAAATCTGCCTGTATACATGTGTACTTTATGTACATCATCTTTATAAGGAGAGCAATTACATACCGTTGGCTCACATGCTTACAGGGACTAAGAAGCTCTGGGACACACGATTAGCAACCTAAGATAAATTCTGGTGTAGCTCCCGTCTGGATCTAAAAATCTCAGAAGGAGAAAAACTAGAAGCTTAAGAATCAGCCTCATTCCTGAGCTCAGAGGTAGAAGGAAACCAGTGTCCGATAGACAGAGAATGAGGTTTTCTCTATTATTCTACACAGGGCTTCAATTGTGTAAGATGAGGCAGACATGGGTGATAGAGAGTGAACTGCTTTACTTGGCTCGATGATTCTAGTAGCATCTCATTGAGAAAGACCCTCACAGATGTAATTAGAACAATGTTTTGGCAATATGTGGAAACTTGTAGCCCATGCAAGTTGTCCCATAAGAACTAGCTCTAGGTCTTACTGCTTTTAAAGGACACATCGTCCACCACTTATATCAAAACTAACACCAACAAACTCTTTTGAAACCATGTCTCAATAAATAAAATTAATGCTGGATCACCTTAGGCTTGGAGTGCCAAATTAATTAGGGATTTTTTTTTAAAGTTTAGTATTATAATATAATCTAAACAGTACATCTTTTATGAAGACCTGGATCTTTGTGTTTTAAGGAAACTTTGTCATCATCATATATCTTTTTATATTTTTCATTTCTAGAATCTTTTAAATCTCCATATTATCATTATAAAAGTGCTAGTAGTATTTTTCTAATTCACTGACAAATAGAATTTCAAATGGGATTTTTCCCTCCTTGAATTCACCAACACTAATGAGAAATTCCAATTGGATTCAGACTGAATTAACTGGGACAAGAAATAAAAGTTCACATGTAGATTACAACATAACATTTCATGGTAGCTTTAGTAGCAGCTACTAGTTTTGGCAAAAAGTATTTTTGTAATTAACAAAGGCAGGAAGTTTTTATAAGTGACAGAGTACCAATCTTCTTTTAGTGTACAGTTGGGTAGTTTATAGTTTCTCTTATAATGCTCCATTCCATAGTGGACTGGTCATATAATTTTGTCTGCAGAATACATACTTAGAACATTTAAACAGGAGTGGCTAAATGACACACTGTAACCATAGGCCTTGTGACAGATGAATAAACTAAGCCTGAAGGTTAAAAAATATCCTTTTCATCTCTGAGTAAGGGTTCACCATGAGAGGAAATCAAATATGATATGGTATGACTCAGGCCAATGTCGTTGTTATAATGTTTATGTGTTTCTATGGTAACTATTACAATAGTGAAGCATTTCTTTTGCTGTGAATCCCCTGTATGTCCTCTACTGTCCTTCGAGAGCCAAATAGGCTTTTTTCTTTAGAAACTAATAGGTAACAACTGATATTGGAGAAGATATCAGTGTGCCAGGTTTGTACAGTATGTGCCATCTAATCGTTCAGTATCTGTATCTTCACCCTTGGGTAGGACTCTGATGACAAGTGCTTTCTATCACACAAGATTATGTCTTTCCTTTGTAAACACATTATTGAAGTCCTCTGAATTCTTAGATTTAAAATGAAAGTAACACATCTTTATTTCTCTTTAGAACAATAATACCATTGTTGTTTGTATAAGAGAAAAAAAGCCTAAAAATCCAAACAAACCTTCTGTCATCGAGGCAGCTTATCCATGAATGCCAATTTCTAAAATTTAATTTTTGACAGGTGGGTAGCAGTCTTACTTCCCTTGTGAAATGCTTAGCAAACTGGAAAAAAAGATAAAGAAAAAAGAACCAGAGAACATAAAAGGAATCTATCTTCAGCACTCCTAACAGATAGAAAGCGTAGTCTTGAATACATAAGATTTTATAATTTTTCACATCCATAATTTATTACCAAAGTTGATTTTTCAGTAAGATTCCAAGAGAAAACAGGCCTAGGGACCATTAGGCTACACAACAGTGTGCTACTGAGTTATTTTATATCTGACTACAGGAAACACTGATGGTATGACAGTACCCTTCACATTTACACCTCTTGGCATCTGGCTTTGACAGCTGCATTTAGCAACAAAACATGCAGAATAAGTGTCTTCCCAGTATTGCTTGTTAACCATAAATTACTCCTAAATTCTCAAAATGCAAAATCCCCAGACTTTCTAGGCCCTTGATCAATAATGAACGAGCCATTATCCAAACACTGCTGGGATGGTCAGCCCTGATCCGAGAAGCAGAAGATAGATTTTCTGATCTTTCCTGGCACCTAATTCAGCTGCAAAATAAATGTGTCATAATTTATTTAAAGTTCAGGGAAAGGAGAAAGCCCAAAAGCTCCCAGAGTCTAATGTAACTTACTTTATGGAAAAATTGTAAACCACTGGATGACTCCTGCTACTGGAATTTAAAACAAGTACTAAATGTAGTGGTATAGTGGGTAAGATCTAAGACTGGAGAAGCTACAGAATTTCAGTATAAATTCTAAATATTCTCATTTGTGGACCTCACATATTTAAAAACTCAAGTTGAAAATCTATGCAGATAGTTGTAAACTAATCCTCTGTATCCAAGTAAACGTGGTAATATTAAAACACATCTATAACCCACTCCATTGGAAAACCCACTGTCATATGTGAAATTTCCAACATGGCTGCTGCTCTGATAATCGTGAATGAATGTCCATATGGAAATCAGACAATGATAGCATGAACTCAGAGGATGGTAATGACCATAGACATAACGGGAGGAAAAGGTGAAGCCGACTCCTTCTATTTATCATTCACCTATTATATACAAAGGAAGCAGCACAAGCCAAGCAATATGTAGGAGGGAACTATTGATCAACACAAGCACGTGCATGATAAGTATTCACTTATAAGTGGATATTATCCATAAAGTACAGGATACCCACACTCCAATCCACAGACCCAAAGAAGCTAAACAAGAAGGAAGACCCAAGCAAGAATCTCACTTAGAAGGGGGAATAAAATATTCATAGGAGGCAGAGGAAAAGAGGGAACTAGATGGGCGAAGGAAGGGGAAAGGTAAGGGTGGTTTAGAATCAGTGTCAGGAGAGACATGAGAGAGGGCCAGAGGGCCTGGAAACTGAATAGAAAGCTCTGTCTGGTGGGAGTGTTGCTATGGAGGACATATTAAAGATGTACCAGAAACCTGGGATGGGGGAGGCTTCCAAGAGTCAATGGGGAGTGACTTTAGTTGAGACACAGTTTGTTATCTGCCACATATGGGCATGCATATATGCGGATTATACTTGTAAATAAAGCTGGGTTGTTAAGTAAATAAATAAAAATCTCTTCTTCTTCAGGAAGAAAAAAAAAGGAAGGCAAAAGGTCAAAGAGAGGAAGATAATAGAACCATACAGAGATTGAAGACAAATTAGAAGAATGATGTAGCCCCAAGGGAGAGTATGGGTAGGAATGATGATTATTAACCCTGGGTTTGATCCTCAGCACTGCAAGTGAGCCCATTACTCAGATGCTGGAAAGGGGATCAGAATTTCAAGGTATATTTTGGCTCCAAGTCAGTTAGAAGCCACCCTGGGCTACATGAGATCAGAGAGGAAGAGAGAGAGAGAGAGAGAGAGAGAGAGAGAGCGCGAGAGAGAGAGAGAGAGAGAACATGCAATTTGAGCACACCTGGGACTACCCCACCATCACTATAGGATGGCATAACTTCCCTTCAGCCGAAATCATAAACAAATAGAGTGGAGAAAAGGGAAGAAGCACTTTGCTGAGACTTGAGAGGAAGCACATGATCATACATCCAACTGGAGTATCCATAGCTAAGGACTGAGTTATATTTCTCCTGAATCTCAAATCTACACTGAAACTCTTCCTCTCACTGGGACAGTATCTGGGACCTTTGGGAGTTAAATAAGTTTTCATGAGTTCAGGAGATTGGGAAGCTCATCATAATGCTGATTGTGTTACTGGAAGAGACTTTAACAATCTGGCCCACAATATCCATATAATTCACATAGTGAGAACATCGTATAGTGATATCAAGGTAGCAGATATCTGTAAAGCAGGAAGTGAGAGCAACAGCATGGGGCCATTCTTCAAGACTTCAGAACAATATAAATATGGCTGTTGTTTAAGATGCTAATACATAACCTGTGTTTTGTTAGGGCACTTAAACCAGGACACCCACTCAGTTCTCACTGTTTCCCAATTAGTACACAGTCTTTTGGAGCTGGACATTTTGTTTTGTTATCTGGCCTCTTGGAGATGGTGAGTGATACCATCTATCTCCATTCTGTGATGTAGTGATAGATACACCAAAATGTGTTGACATTTTAGTCAGTCTTAAAGCTACCTTCTTAAATGTGACTAGCCAGTCAAGAAACTGCTGAATTACAGAGAAAAAAAATCAAAAACAAAAGAAAACAAAAAGATACAACAGGATAGAAACAAAGGACACAGAGAGAGAGAGAGACTTCTGAGAAAACAAAAATTTTAATGTACATTTAAATAACAAGTGTTTATCACAAGTGAAAGAAGATAAAGCATTTTGAAAAAAAAAAACAAAAAAACAAATGAACTCCTAAGGAAGATTGAAAGAGTCAAGGAGCATTAACTCTAAATTAAAGTTTAAACTATATACATCAAATATTTCAGAGAAAAATGTGAAAAAATTCAAAAGGTACATGACAAAAATCTATTAGGAAGCAGAACAAAAAGGCAAGGGATTGTGGAATCCATTCAGAAGCTTGGACTTCCCAATAGAAGGTACAGAACAGAAGGGAGGAAGAAAAGAAATCAATGATGTAAAATGAGAAAGTCCCTAGAGGATTCCTGGGAGTTATGCAGTGGTAACATCCAATTCTGTGAATAAATTCCTCTAATACTATGTCTACCTACCATTCACCATTAATGTATTTGTGGGTGCGTGTTTTTATATACAAAAATTCACAAACATGCACTTACTCTGGACCATCATGCTGTAAGCCAGTTGAAGAGTAATCCCCTAACATAAGTGTGTGATTTAGATATGACTAAATAAAATCTGAAATGTTCATGTGCTAAGGAATAGTCAATTTGTAATAAATATTGCAACTAATAACATTTGACAGCCGGTGGTGCGGCTGGTATGGAGTCTGAAGTCACTGTGAGTGAAACAAAAGAGTCGGCAAGGAAAGTTGGATATAGTCAGGAAGAAGGGCCATCTAGGAACAATGTGGACATGCTGAAACTTTCATTTGGCCATAGGGTAGCCAGGAACCCGCATCTGTTTTCTACTGAGCATGTCCAGACTCAGTACATGCAGAAAGTAGGATGTCCTATGGAGATGTACAGGGCCTGGCTGAAAACTCAAGGAACAATCTGAGAGGATTAGAGTCTGTGGTACAAGGCAGGGATGAGGACCATCTGAGAAAAGCAAGTGTTTGATACTCAGGCTGTAGTGCCTGCTTTACTTCTGTCCCCCAAACCTAGAGCAAGTATCTTCTGCAGCTAGTACTAACCTAAAATCCGTCAAGGGGTACTGGGACATTATGAGACTAGAATTCTACTTTATGCAAGTGAACACAGTCTAGATCTGTCACAAAGGGAAAGATTGTGGACCCGTAGAATAATCTACTAACAGAGTGAGACAAGCCATTCCAGGGCGGATAGTGAAGAGAACACCACAAGAAATACAGCTGAGGAAAACACTTCAATTCAGATTAGAGTCAGAAGCAAGGGGTTCTCAAAAAAAAAAAATGCAGATTCAAAAAATGTGAACCAATAGACAGGTGTTTGATTATAATTAGACATGTCTTTCACTTCTTGCTGGAAAGTAATTAAAACTTCAGGGCAAAAAAAAAAAGAATACCTATACAAGAAACAAAGTGTAATCACAATTTACAACACTGCAGAGTTGTTAATGATGTTTACATCATCGTAATCACTGCTCCATTGAACAGTTAGTTATTCAACACAAAAGAGATACATGAAGAAACATGGAGGAGTATCTGTGGAAAGCAAAGACAATTTTAGAGTAACAAGAATTCAGGATTGGATACATTTACTTTAACCAATAACATTTCAGAATAATATGTATATTTATTTATCTACCAAGAACAATTACATATGGGTATAGTAAAATGATAATCAACTGGCAGGTAGGTATGCAGTGAGAGAAATTTTTCAAGTCAGTGCAATTAGTTTATATGATAACATAGTAATGAGAGAGCCTACCTTTCTTTCATTCCCTGCCTGCACACATAACTGTATAATGTAAAGCCTAAACATTATCTGTAAACCTAGTTAATAGTGATTATATTGGGCTGGGAAAAAAAAAAGACTCACTATTAAGAGCACTGACTGTTATTCTAAAGAACCAGGGTTTGATTCTCAGCACCTGCATGATGGCTCAGAACCTTCTCAAACATTAAGTCTAGGGGATCTTACATGCTCTTTTGGCCTTCTTGGGCAACAAGCACACATGTGAATCTTAGACATACATGCAGGCCAAACACCCCCACACATAAAATAAATAAATAGCTGATTTAAAATAATGGTTTCTTTATGTTCATCCTCTAGTGATAGTAAGTTTAGTATGCTGAAACATGGTGTCAATAATATGGGAAATTTTATATAGGTTACAAGTTACTTGAGGACTATATGTGATGTATATATAACATTTCTAAAAATATAAAATAGATAAAGAATATTGAAAGCTGTTTGCAGGTTCTACAAGTATAAAATAGGTATCGTGTAAACATCTTGTACAATAAAGTTGCATAACAAACATTCCTTGGGTGATTTTGTGTGTGCTCTGAAAGGGTCTCACTATCTTCAGGACTCCTATGTCATAGCATGTGCATCCTCGGACTTACAGGTTCCTATTTCAGTCTCTCAAATGCTGTAGTTACAAGCTTGTACCACTATCCCCAGCTTTAAGCATGTTTTTATACATGTGGTTACCATGTTTTTAACACAGAGTATATGCATATTTTCTTGGGTGAGGTGTCTCTTCATATCCTTTTCCTGTTTAAAATGGAGTTGCTTTTCTTATTGCAGGATTGTGTCATCTATAGTCTTAAAGCTTTTTTATATAAATATTCATTTTACAAACACGATATCTCTGGTTTGACTCTTTGTATTCTTTTAACAACATATTTTATCAGAAAAAAAACCTTTAAAGAGTAAATTTTCAGATATCACAGTTTCTCTAGTGGAAATAGTATAACTTAATCAGATAATCAAAGGTCTCTCATAAATTAACTGATCACAAGATAGATTATGACTATAGTGCTAGAATAGACAGAAACAAATACACTCTCAATTCAATGCATAGGTTGCAGGGCAGATGAGGTTAGAACTTGGGAAATGCAATCTTTCAAATCAGTAAGAAAGAATTTGGTTGAGGCTGCAGGACTAACAACACTGAAAAATACAAATGGAGATTCCCTATATTTGTGGCAAATCAAATACACTTATGTAAACAAAAAGGCAAAAATTCTAGACTGTGTTTGGTCTGTGGTGGCACATGCCTTGATCCTAGCTCTTGGGAGGGAGAGGCAAGTAGTTCTCTGATTTTAAGGCTAGCCTGATCTACAGTGTGAGTTCTGGGATAGCCAAGGCTACACAGGAAAACCCTGTCTCAAAAAATCAAAACAAACAGACAAAGAGTGAAAGAGAAAGAAAGAAAGAAAGAAAGAAAGAAAGAAAGAAAGAAAGAAAGAAAGAAAGAAAGATCCTAGAATGCAACAGAAGTAATATTTATTTGTGACTGGAGAAATCCTCAAGGCAAACTACAGATTCAGTCACACAGAAATACAAAGACATCGAGCTGGAGAGATGGCTCAGAGGTTAACAGCACTGGCTGTTCTTCTATAGGTTCTGAATTCAATTCCCAGCAACCACATGGTGGCTCACAACCATCTGTAATAGGATCCGATTCCCTCTTCTGCTGTGTCTGAAGACAGAAATGCAAAGACATCTTCTTCAGACCACCTTAGAAATTATTTTGAGAAAAATATATAAATTACATAGACTGCATCACAAAAGAGTATCACCAATTCTTAGAAGCTCTTACAAATCATTCAGAAAGAACGAGAGCAGAAATCACAAAGATTTTTAAAAGCCTCTGAAAGGCTGATTCATGGAAAAAAAAAGCTGAAGAGTGTTGAACATAAATAAGGAGTTAGAGATATTCAATCTAAAACTATAACTTGCTATTTATCTTCCACTCATTTCTATAATGAATTTATATACACAAAGCTCTAGTGGTGGGAACGTATCTTGGGGTAGAACACTAGCCAATCATAGTAGGGTTCAATTGCAAGCATCCAAAAAAGAAAGGGCAGTCCAGGAATCATACCCACTGTGACAGAAAACACCATATGACAAGAAAATTACTGTATTTTTGAAGGAAACCACACAATGTATATTCTAGCATTTAAAAACAAATGGAGCCTATGACTCAACAATCCTGCTGTTTCGAATTCATCCAGGGGAAATATTTGGCAGAATTAAAGGCCCCTGCCTCCTTTGAAATGGGCAAAATATGGAAAATTGAGTGTGCAGGGACCTAACTAAATTAGTCAAATAACTCAATAATGTAATTGCAGGGGTCAGTGGCACACACAATCCTGGATGCAGAGGCTACTTAGGAAACTAGCAGTTCACAAAAACAGCAAGTAGAAGTGTTGTTCCAGTGCATACACCAAAAGCTCAGAATTATATCAGCCAAAATATCCACATACATTGCTGGCAACAACACCATAGATGAGTTATCCGAACTCATCTATCTGTACTTCCCATTTTTGTACAAATTTTAGAAGAATTCATTTGATAAAGCTTGAAAGTTAGGAAGGCAAAGAGAAAATGAATGCCCAGTTGGAGAGTGAGAGAAACGCTGAAGATAAACTTTGCCTGGATCAAGTCTTTCCAAGCCTGTCCGGATAGTAGAAATGCTGTGAGATTACAGAGCAATCCCAGGGTACCTTTCAATGAGTCAGAAGCCTCGGGCAAATGCTACTCCTCTGAGAGTAACAGCAGAGGAGCAAAGAACTTGACTGATTAAATGGTGATCCCATGGAGGCTATTTGACAACAAACATGTCGCTTTCCTTTTCCTTGTTTGAGAGTCTGAAGATGCCTGACATTTCTTGTCAAAAATTCAGTCATCTACCGTGCACTGCTAAATCTGCCTGGTGTCCTACATTTGAACTCATCTTCTACAACACACAGAATCTGTTGACAAATGTCTCTCTCTCTCTTTTTTCCCCAAGGCCTTTGTGATAGGATGACTCATTCCCTGGTGGGTGGTAGGTAGCTTTGCCCTCGGTCACTAAGTGAATGATTGGAAATGCTTTGCGGCTGAAGGTCTTGAAGCTAAATGATGGGGTGGGAAAGACGGGGTCAGAGAAAGAGCATAGCACTGCAGATTGTCAAATGGTGCGTGGCAGGCGTCAGCCACGTCGTGCATTTGGAGAGGCTATGAATACATTGCAGGTATTGCAGTAATTAGAGCAAGCAGAAATCCACACAGGTTCCCTTGGATATTGGAATATGGTGTCGGTAGTCTCAAAAATGCAGATGGTGTTTCAATACACGTAACAGCCTCACTTCTCACCATCTGGACCCGAGAGTCTTTTCTGCTTGGATTCTCTAATCAGTGACCATGTTTTACTGCATTAGAAACAATTAGAAGTCACATTTCTGCGCATTCTCTCTCCTCTCTCTCGCTCTCGCTCGCTCTCTCATCTCTCTGTCTCTATCTCTCCTTCACTCTCTCAGTTTCTGTTTCTCTGTGTTTGTCTCTGTTTGTCTCTGTCTATCTCTGTCTCTCTGTGTCTCTGTCTCTCTCTCCTCTCCATTTCTGTCTCTCTCTATCTCTTCCAGACTCTCTCAGTTTCTCTCTGTGTGTCTCTGTCTCTCTCTTTTTCTTTCTCTCTTTCAACTGATAACCTTAGTATTTCTCTGAATTGCTGTCCCTGACGTTACAAGCCGTTTCAGCTTAGAAATGATAGGGCCTCTGGTTCTATGCACTTCCTCTCTGCTGCTCATTCTTCATCCACTGGTGTGCCTACAGATGGAGTCCAGTCAGTGCAATAGCAAACTCCACTCTCGAGGTGAGAGGGTGGAGACGGAAAAACATGGAGAAGCAGGGGAAGAAATCACTAACAGGAGGTTTAAAGGGGTTTAGCATGACTAGAGAAGGGGATGTTCCTTCAGCACAGAAATCAGTGCAAAATAATTACTCAAAACACCATCCTATCTCAATGACAGGAGAAAAAAAAATCTTTCTGTTATTGCTTTGTGCTTTGCTTGCTGGTGCATTAAGGAAAAAGCTAGGATCCTGGTGTGTGCATGCTTTGTGGGACCTGCACACTAGAAAGCCAAAAGCAGGGCAGCACAAAGACATTGATTTCCTGTAACTGAGTTTCTGGGGGAAATCTACTACTAATTGAATAAGACCAATAGGAAATAAACGTGCTGCAGTTGAATTGTGTTCTTCCAAAATGATACTCTGCAGTCTTAATCCCTGGTACCTATGAATCGGAGCTAATTCGGAAATAAAGCCTTTGCACAATCAAGTTAAGATAAAATAAAGCTGAATCGAGTGGGCTTTAATTCAATGACGTGCGCCATGTGTGAACACAAGAACACAGAGGTCTAGGAGAGGACACCCTGTGATGGTGGAGGCAGGGAGGTCTGATGTAGCAAGTCAAGAGATGCTAATAGTCTCCAGCCACCAACCAAAGGTAAGAGAGAGGAGACAGACATGGGAAGGGACCAGTTTTGCTGGCTTCATGTTGATATGTATCAGTCTCTATAACTTTGAGAGAACAAATTTCTATTGTTGTATGCAACAGTTTGGATAAATATTTATGGAAGCTGTAGTAATTCACTTTCAAAATGGGCTTTTGGGTAAAATGAGATTCTTCTAATGCTATAACAGAGTCACAGTTAATACAAGGGAGGTCTCTGACCACTGCGTCTCAGTATCCACTTTACTTGGTGGTAAACAGCAGTGTAGATGATGTCACCTTTGTCTGCTTTTCTCCCCTATATAAGAGAAAAGAGATTTCATCTAAGTTAAAGCCATACTCAATATCACCTAGTATTTATTTATTTATTTATTTATTTATTTATTTATTTATTTGAGTACACGGTCACTCTTTCCAGACACACCAGAAGAAGGCATTGGATCACCATTATAGATGATTGTTACCCACCATGTGTTGCTGGGAATCAATCTCAGGACCTCTCAAAGAGCAGTCAGTGCCTTAACCACTGAGCCATCTCTCCAGCCTCCCCTAGTTCTTAGTTCTATACATGATGCCCTTATTACCAGTAACTAGGAACTGAAATCAGGACCCAGGACCAGCCACCTAAGATCTTGAAATAGTGGACTGAGCCATAATCCTGTCACTCTAAGGAACCACCTAGGAAGCTATCAAGGGTTCCTACCCAGTAATGGCTTGTAGCCCTATAGGGGAAGAAAATAAGTCTCAAAGAGTTTGCCTACAACCCAATGTTGTTAATGTCAAAGGTCAAACTGAGTTAAGAAATAGAGATCAAAGAGCTTTCTCGTATAGAATTCTTATGATTGGTTCTATCCCCCACATCTTAAGCTACAGTGATGCACATAAATAAAAATAATCAATAAAAATATGACATGTTTTCGTTGTGTGCATATCCTTGATTCTTACAGTTATACTCTGGTCTCTAGGGAAATCTCAAGTGATTGGGACATGGTTTAGGATTTAATTCTTTAAGTGAGTTCCTTAGCAGAATGGCTGTAGATCCACTCTTTTATGACTGTGCCCTGTACCCTCTGCAGACAGTCCTTCCAGAGACTGCACAGGGTAGAGGATTATGCTAGCATATGCTTGAATAAAACTATCCCCCTAGTCAGTATGATGTTCCAGCCTTTGTAGTACACACTCTGGTTTGATTCTTATTCCATACAGTTACAGAACTGAAGGCCTGAGCGTTACTTTTAGAAGCCCAAACTCCTCCTCTTAAGCCTCATTGAAACCATGCTTCGTGTTGCTCCAGTATAGAGGACCCCTTCTGATACATAACATTGATTTCTTTTCTCACAGTAACATACTGCAGAGGTATACAGCAGCGCGGAGGCTCTCAATGTTCCATATCATCTGCCAAACCAACTTTCAGAGTTGACAGCCAATTGAATTTAGTGCATGGCAGAGATCATATTAATCAGGTGCAACTTTTCAAATTTGTCCGCAGTGGTTGAGTATAATTGAGGATATGGTGATGTGGATTCATACCTTCACTGACAGATATTGCCAAGAGAAGGTATTCATCATGAGTCTTATTATTAAATATATATATATATATATATATATATATATATATATATATATATATTCTATTAAATGTAATCAATAATTGTTACCATCTCTGAGATTTTCTTTTAATTTAAAAATAACTCCAGTTTTTAGCCAAAGGCATTAAAAATAAAAGAGAGGTGTGGTTCTTGGTCTTAGTGGGCTGAAGTCCTCTTCAGCATTATTGCCTAAGTTTGCTTTGTCCCCAGCCTGTACTTCAAGAACAACTGTGTAAAAGAGATTTTCTTGGATGATCTTTGTTTATTTTTCAGATAAACTTATGGCTGGATACCACCTGTAAATATTTCACAGATAGTACTTAGAAGTCTAAAAGATTAGGAAAACCATACATAATCTAGCCACTAAACACTTGGCGCTTGTAGGAAATGACACAAAGCATTCATTTCCATGATGTCATGAGAATTAGGAGAGCCATGAGTTGCCCAAAGTTACTACACAAACACCAGTAAAACCATAGGTTGGTAACACATTACCTTAGATGATCCTATAGAGGACTGATAGACTGAGAAAGTTATCAGAGTTCTTAATCTTTCATATTTCCCCTCTTGTCATGACATCATGCTAGTCATGTGTAGAATTTGTCATTTGGAGACCACCACAACATAAGAATAAGCTTAATAAATAAGACTTCAGAAGGTATGCTGTGCAATTATATAAAAAGCTTTTTCATTTCACCTAAAGTTACCTTCTTGAACCTTTGCAGGTGCGATATATTCCATTGTAAAACGAGAGCTCATTATTGACACAGATGCCTTATTTTTAGTAAAATAGCTCCCAGAATACTTTGTCACCTACACACAGAAGGAAATCTACATCTTAAAGAGTACAGCAAAGCTGTCAATTTGAACATGCAATTGCATAACGAACTCCTGAGAACTTATTTCAAGAAGTAGGGCTGGGTTGTAACAACTTTCTCAAGGTGTTTTTCAAGTCATTTCAGCAAGTCAACTCTCCTCAGGGTATTCTGGTTGATATTTAGAGCATTAAATATGTCTAAGCACTTATCTAATATAATTGTATAGTGACTGTGAGAAAAATTGATAGTTAACACAAATTCTTCCTAGAAGGGAAAGACTACAGCTCTTAGAAATAATTAGGGTGTGATACATCACAGTTAGATTTCATGAAACACATCTAGTCTAGAAAAAAATAAGAACACTACTTAAAGTTATTTTGGCTTTTCATCTCTTACAAAACTCTAGATAAGGTCTTCATTTTCAAGTATTATGCAAATATATGAGAAACAAAAGCCCAGGAGGCAATGACTTCCAATTTTTATGATTCTTGTGAAAAACAATGACATCTAGAAAATATTAGACTCTCCAAATTGCAGTTGAATAATTTAACAGAAACGCATTTCAAATAATATATTTGAGACTGAACTCTTTCTATTGCTGTGGGACATTTTACAAGACTGAATTCAGATAACTGCTTCATACTCGTCTTGAAATTAAAAAAAAAAAAAAAAAAACCACTGAATATAAGAGACCCAACTTCCTGTTCATGTTTTCTATTCACAAAATATGTGTGGAGTTTTGTCACAGATACTTTGTACCACTCCTCTTGACATTCCTGGACACTTTGGTTCTTCAACATTCTGAAAGAGGTCAGGTTCCCTTGGTGCTAATCTTCAACATGCGGAGACCTTAAGACCTCATTTCAATCCCTTTAAAGAGTTCTAGTTGAAATTGAAGTCAAGATCTTTGCAGTTGGGAATGATTTCTGTTTAATTTCCATTCAATGCATTATTAGGTTTAGTCTAAGCTGATCTGGAGAGACAAGCTCCTGTAGATACAATAGATCCAGCAAACAGACACTTATCTCTGAAAGTTGTAACAGCTCAAGGAGTTTGGAGTTATTTGAGACCTATGCTTAGCTTAGTACAGTAGTTCTCTCTCTCTCTCTCTCTCTCTCTCTCTCTCTCTCTCTCTCTCTCTCTCTCTTTCTCTCCCAAAAAAATGTGTTTTCTGAGGCAGATGTATCTGTTATATTTTCTACTATAAAAACCACAATGACTCTTGTCCTGTTCATCTTATGCAGATGGGAGAAGACAGGGTGCCCAGGGCTTGCAAATGTTTCCAAACCTTGAGGTAAGGCCAAGAGAAATGTGGCTCATAATCCCAGTACTTGGATCCAGGCAGGAAGATTGTCATCCTGAGTAACAATTACATAGTGAGGCCCAAGCTTCAGTTAGAGTATGAGACTTTGTTTCAAAAAGAGAAAAAATGATGGAGTAAAATCTTATATTTAACAATTGTGTTCAGTTTCTACTACTCGAAGGTCAATTACTCACTTGATGACACCTAATGGCTAAGAGTGCTCTCAGTTATCAATGCAGGGCATGTCAACGTAAAACAATGTTTAGAAAAAATCTAAATGCTTGCAAAGCTCTCTGAGATATTGGGGCAATAGTCCATCTCATCCTAAATGGGTATAATTTTCATAAAAAACAAATTAAGGCTAGGAAGAAGACCCAATACAAAAAGTGCTTCCTTCATAAACAGGAAGACCTGAGTTTAGATCCTCAGCACCCATTTAAAATGGGGAGCCTGATGCCATGCATCTTCAAATCTAGCAATGGGGTGATAGGGATGGGAGAATCTTTGGAACTTGTTGGCCAACTATTTCAGCCGATCAGCATGCTCAATGAGAAGCCATCCATTTTTTTAAAACAATTGAGGAAGGTACTCAAATTCAATCTCTGGACTCTGCACACACACACACACACACACACACACACACAAATTGTCAAGTTTATAATAACGTAAGTTATTCATTTGGGGGCTGTTTTTGTTCCTTCTCCATTCTTCATAGTCTGAACAAAATAGTAGTATTTCTGGTAGCAGACACGCCATCAAACATTATTTGGCAGGAGAGAATGACAGAAATGTCTTGTTCAATAGCCATGTTTCTGTCTTGTCAGGCTCAGAGCATTTGTTTAAATCTACTGAGCAATGAGAGTTCTCCTTGACAAATTTATGGAATAAAAAGAAACATAATATATGTTTGAAAATGCTAAAAATATATATATATATAAGTTAGACAGAAGTGAAAAGTTCTAGATACATCAGGCAATCAGTAAAGAGTCTCCTGAGACTATCTGAACATTTCATAGCAACAAGAGATGCTGTCCTGTAGAAAAGGAAGGGGGTTATTTATACACATGGCAACATGCTTATGAGTACAAAATATATGCTTCGGCCACAGAGCTATGGAGACTTTAAGTTTTAACTTCTGGGAAAACTCATTGTTTTACATCTTCTGTATGCTTTGGTTCTAGACCTTTAAATATACACAATAGAAGTCAGTATCCAAAACATCCAAACCCTCACACTTGCAAACATTGCAAGCATTCAGTGAAGAATAACATTCAAGTTCATTTCTGTACCTGCTTTATGCTTACATTTCTTTCATTTGCACACATCTAGAACTTATTGTCTTGCCCTATTGTTTATGACTTGGCCATTGGAAAATTTTATTTCTGGCTTACCACTATATATTGTTTTAAAAAAAATCTTATTTATACACCACTCTTTACCCACTAATTTTCTTCTTCCCTTCCATTTGAGAATCCGGAGTCTCATATTTTACCTTCTCCTTTGGGAGAACGAAGGTTTGGAAGGATTCTGGAAGCCTAATAGCATCTGCCATTCAATAAATAATACCAGTACACTTGCTATGAGCATAGTGAACGTTCTGATGTGTAAGGGCCTCTTTTAGTTGATTATTGACTTTCTAGTCACACAGAGAGACAGCAGAATTGTAGACATCTACAGAGCCAAACAAGTGCTTACCTGGCACTCAGAAAAGCAGTAGAAATGAACTGTCTCTATGGATTAAAACAACTCCTTCCCACAGTGTGATTAGCTAAGTCAGAAATGTATTTTGGGAGTGTGTGATTCATACGATGATCTAAATGTTGTACTTCTGATGCGTGAATATGTACAGTTTGTAATAGAATTACATTTTCTATGAAGTGCAATTTTCCATGACCGTATTATTATCATCAGGCAAAATATCATTTGCCTTATTTCTTTACTAGCACTAAAATGTATAAGCAACTATAATATGAAATTAAAACTTGAAGGTATTCCACAGTGCATAAACAAAAAAGGGATGCTTTATCATTAACCTCTCTATAGCTTATTAATTTAGGTGTTGAGGGGGCAAAACACTGAAATATGTGTTTGATTCCTATGAAGTTATATATGCTAGGAATTGATTGTGCATAAGACTTTAAAAAAATCAATCATTAATGGGCAGTGCTTTTTTATTTTTTTGTTTGTTTTGATTGACTCATGGTGTTAGAAAACAAAGACTACACTCTTTGCTGATGAATCATTAACACTTCAAATTCTAGACTGAACATCTTGTCAGAATGAATAATGGATTATAGGTGATTCTTGTTTGTATTGCAGTACTTAATATACTGCTTATTATGCATAAGTCTCAAAAAGTGCTTTTTGAAGTTAACTAGACCCAAGACAGGTGTTGTATACCATGTAATATCCTTATTTATGGATCTAGAACCAGCTTTTATGAACCTGTGACTATGTCAAATTATATAAAAAATTATCTGCATTATCCCCATGTAACAATGAAAAAATCAGTAAGGAGACAGAACATAAGTGAAATAATATCCAGAGGAAAGTAATTTTTAAGAGGACCATGATCCCAAGAAACCAGACCGCCTCTGAAAGCTACAAAAGACAAAAACAGGTGCAATTTTAGAGCCTTCAGAAAGAAACAGTCCCACCAACAACTTCATTCTAGACACTAAGTCCTATTTTGGACTTTTGACATCCAATCTGCTGTTGTATGACAAGACTTCCTTTAGAAATACAGCACCCCAGATAGAAAGCCCAGGACAAATCAAAGTATGGATATTACCAAAGTTCAGGTTGGTAAACTAGTGAGTTTTATTGGAGCTACTTTCAAGAATATGGGTTACAGCAGTTACTTGCAAAGACAGCTGCCTCACCAAAGCCCTCCTCATCACAGAGGGTTAAAGCTAGAAAACTGGAGTCTATTGCATAGCTGCACATAGCTTAACAGGTTGGAAAGTACACTTTCTGAGTGACGAGGTTAGTCTACACTTCTTCCAGGCAGAGTGGCTACTCTCTGCTTTTTTTCTAGGCAGATGGTCTTCTCTCAGAATCTTCTTGGCAGCTGACTTGTTAGAGAGTGAATTTCAGAAGTCTTTATTGTTTACCCTTGGGAGGGAGGAGCCTAGAAAATCTAGTCAGTTTCAGGGACTTCCTGAAGTTCTTTTGAGACATTATCTTCTGTTTTATAGAGATATTCTGCAAGATGGAATATCTCAATCTCAGAGGAAACTACTACATATCATGTGTAAGATTATAAACACATTATACTAAACCACCTGGTGTGCAATTATTCATCAAACCATTAACTGGCAAAACTAATTGAGTAGAATAGTAAAGAAATATGCTCTGAAATTAAGCCAATTAAATTTAATCAATGTGTCAACCATTATTCAGGGAGATACTTATCCCTTCCTGTTATATATTTTTATTGTTTAAAATAGAGCAACCACCCGAAATTTGTAAAATTGTATGAGGATTAACTAAAGCACTTAGAACCATGTCAACACATATAACATTTTTAAATGCTGGCAACTTTTATGATTGTCTTGTAATCTTTATTATAATTTCTAATAAGAGGTGATATTTTATACTTCCACATCCTAATCCTCCTCTCCTATCTCTTTGTATAAGGAATCTGCGAAGACTTTCAGAAAATATAAATGAGACCAGAAAGGTAGCTTAGTGGTTAAGAGTAGTGGCTGCTCTTCCAGAAGATCAGGGTTTAATTCCCAGCCCCCACATAGTAACAGCTGGCTCATAACCATCTATGATTCCAATCCTCGGGGATTTAATGCCCTCTTATGATCTACATGGGCACTGCATGCATGTGATGCACTGACTTACATGCAGGCACAAAACCCATATAAATCAAATAAAAATAATAACAACATTTTATAAGAATACATAGAAGTTAATCAGAGGTAACAATTTTGACCTAGTAAACATGAATCGCAACCATCAGAAACAAAAGATAAAAATCCTTGTACTAAAGGCCTGATCCTGTTGTGAGAATCAGATATGCATATTCCAGAGATATGTCAACATAATAACCAGAAAGTACAAATTTGGCATGAACCACATGATACTTAACATGACAGCAATGGGAAGTGACTAACTCAGTTGTATAAGTCATGGGAAGGCTTCAAGAACTATGTAAAAGAAAGCTACAAAGATTTAAATAAAGTAGAAGCTGAAAGAAGGGTGTTTATAAGTAACAAATAAGCCTTTCCTATGGAGCCAACAAATTGCATACATTGTCTTTAGCCCAGAAAGCCCACTGCTTTCTAGACAAAAGTACATTCTACCCCAATTCAGTTCTAAAATAACTTGCCAAATGCAATCTCATTCATGGCAGCTACAACAGAAATTATCACAGCCTAGAACACTTTAAACATAAGAAATTCCTTTTCTCTGTGTTCTGGAGGCTAGAAGTCTGAGCTCAAAGGAGCCTGAGCACCCACCCATCACTCATTTATCATTACCACTCCATGCAGCAAGGTCTCTGAATTACCACCAATCACTGAGGAAAGAGGCTTCCCTGATTAAAGCTGAGGGTGACATTTATCTATGAATATGAATATAAATACTTAGAGGACAATTTGATGCTATCAGCTTAGCTAAACAACATTATTTATATTGAGCGAAGAGTTCCATCATACACCCTATGATGGGTTTTTGATCGGGTCTATGGCAGTAGGTATGGATTCCTTCCTGTGGGGCAAGCATCAAATCCTATTAGGGAGAGACTGGTTTCATCCACAATAGTAATACCACTATTTCAAAAGTTTGGGCACCTTGCCTGTCAGTTATCTTTGCAGTTCATAGGGTAAGAATATGGATGGATCTTTCTCACCCAGAATCTTAAACAGTACCTTTCAGGATTATGAAAGCCAGGCAGCAAACAAAAAGTTTCCAACTCAATTTCATCTTTGCTTCTCTGTATCTTGGAACCAATGCATATAGTATTTTTAGCAATAGGCTCTTATCATCTTGTTCTGCTGTGCAAAGAGAAATAATAAGAGCTTGTATTGTTCTGATGGCATCTTGGGACTCAGTGCTCAGAACTCATAAGAAAGAATCTCACCGTTGGCACCAAGGGGTTTGTGTAATAACTCAAGGATTCTAGAATTCCAAGAGCAGTTTCCCGAGGGAAAAGTTCTCAGTGTTACCAATGAAACCATAGAACTCTTACTGGAATCTGGTGCTTATGTTCAGAAGTTCATTGACAATAATCCACCCATGCACCCAACCCACTCTTTGATTTACTTGCTCTCATTTCCTGCTCCTTCGATATAATCCCACTCTTATCCAAGCACAGGTTCTGACATTTCAGCTCTTCTAGAGTCTGGAGGAGGAGTTGGGATGCCCCCCCCCCTTATTCTAGGCCTAATATATTCTATGTGACAGCTCATCAGAGATTACAGATAATGGAACAACAGAAGGTGCTTACCTAGAAAGTGAAATAACCTTATCACCACATTTGGCTATAATTCTTATTTATAAGGCATCCTTGATTTTTAATAGAAAACTTCAATAATGATGATAGCGGTGTCTAGACTCAGGGACCAAAACCATATTCACCACCAGCACCAAAAACAAACAAACAAACAAACCAAAAACAATATCAAAAAACAAACACAGAAACAACAACAAAACAAAAAAAACCCTGTTTGATCTGATAAGTGGGGTTTTCGAAGTGAAGGGTAGTAGGTGGGGTGTGAGATTGCTGGAATAAGCAGCATATGGAGGCAGCAGAGCAAACAGTGTCAGCAAGATTATGATACAACTAAAGCACAGATGAACACAAGGAAGAGAACAGAGCATCATTGCTGAGTAGACATGGGCTTAGGTTAAAGGATCCTGGTTGCATGTTCATATGAGTGGATTTTACTCTGCAGTTGATGTAACTTTTGCAAAAGCAGAGCATAAAACCGCGAACCGTACCATGGGAAAGCATTTTGAAGAAGTGTAGATAATTGACTAGAGAAGGAAAAGAGCAGAGAGAGGTTAATTAGTGCAACTCAGAAAAAAAGACAGGGGGAAAGAGAGAAGGGGAGGAATATTAAAGAGTCAGAATGTAATCTCTAAGACAGTGCTAGGAGTTCAAAGCAACTCACGCTCATTTGCTTTTAGTTTTCAAAATAACTCCATGCAAACAGAAGAAACATCTCCTTTTGCAATAAAAGACTGGGACTAAGAGATTGCACGGTGCTTACCCTGGGGTATCCAGTAGCCATAAAATAGGAAAGCCCGGATTAGAAGCCTGTCTATTTTGTTTCCACTCCTATTGTTGTTTCACAATAAACTGACTCTCGTGCCAGAGGGAGTGGGGAAATCGATACAGATATGAGAAACCAGGAGGGCAAAATAATAGAGAAAGTAATTAGATAGTGTGGGAGGAGAAAGATGGGGGAACTGCTTGACTTGAAATGGAGACAATATACTGAAGTTATCAGAGTGTGAACAAGTAAGTGCTCAGTGTATTTGGATAGTCTCTACAGAACATTAGGCGACCCTATACTAAAAGTACAGATTTGAGTCTCACCAGCGCACAGAATAGCATTTTCTCAGAAATATAGAAATGGCATGAAGGAATTAAGAGAGTAAGGACGATGTGCATCCATCAGAAATTACATCATTTTGTTCTATCTTTCTATGCTTTTGACAGAGCAGATGTTATTAGCATGTTGAACCAAGGAAATGCTCTAGAACTCTGTGGAGTGGGTGATAACCAATCAGTGCTAGAGTCTGAAAGAATATGCATTCATTCCCTAATACTGTATAGCCAACTGCATAAGATTCAGACCTTAAAATAGCATTCATTGACAAAGTTCTGTAAGTCAGAAGTGTTTGTCCAGAGGCGAAAACTAAAGCATAAGCCAGAGTTTTCTTTAAGGTGATCTATCAACTTCTCAGGCTAATGGAATACTTGATTTCCTTAAAATCATAAGTCTATAGTCCCTGGCATTTAGATTATGGTCATCTGTGGACCATTTTCAGATTCTAAGTAACTTTGCTTTTTGCTATGTGGCCCATTTCAAGCTCACAACCATAGATATACAATCAGTCTTGTATTCAAATCTTCTTAAACATCTCTTCTCTCTTGCTACGAAAGATGTATTTTGGTTAAGCTCACCTGATTAAGATGACTGCCTATTTTCAGTGAACACCCCCTATTTTAAGAGCAACTAATTTTAGATCTTAATTTTATGTCCAGAACCCCATCATAAAAACACTATGTTCACTTGCCTAAGTGGTGTGTGTGTGTGTGTGTGTGTGTGTGTGTGTGTGTGTGTGTGTGTGTGTAGAAGGAATTAAAGTATTACTTTGTACTTTATATAGAAATGGTCAAGACCATTCCCCACCTTTCGTTTTCCAGTTTCTTCTACTGTCTTTTCTTGGAAGAGTTTATGAATTGATCTTTAGATTGGGTTTACAAAATCTTTATTCCCCAATTCAGAAAATAGACTATTCCAGAATGGATTTGAAGCTGAAAGGAAATCATAGATAGCACGAGAATAGCAATGTTATTGGTGGAGTTGCAGAGGGGTCATGAGATAAACAAACAGGATGCAAGATGATTGGCAGACTTAGTATTCCCAAGATAATTAGGGAACTCTGTTAACCTGGGAATGATTTTGACTATTTTTAATGCACTAGTGAAGTCTAAATAATCCTCTGCATCACATAAGAATGACTGCAATCTAGAATGCTTTCCTGGGATTCTCCATACCACTCCAAAGTAGACGATGTGCATCTTTGTTCCTAAATAAGAGACTAGAGTAACAGAGACATCTTCTAGTTGAGCTAGAAAATTAAAATTAAAGACCACTAGAAATGAGCAGAAATCTTTCCTGACTTGACTGGAGATAATGGGGCAGACATGGTAAGTGTGGTGATAAATTGCCTTGAATTTTATTATTCTAGAAAACAATCTAAGGTGATAGCTTGCAAGGTCCTGGGTGGGGGGCAGTGGGGGAATTGTGATTTTTTTCAGAAATTCAATCATAAAATTCAATCATAGCAGCAGAGGTGTGGAAGAAGACGGAGAGACTGAGTGTAATACCCAGGTAGGATCACCACCTTTCAACACTTCTACCTATTCAACCCCTTAATTATATGCTTAGACAACCTATAATAAAAGTGCAAAACTGAGAAAAAGCTCGTCAGAGCCTACTTTTAACTTGAAGCATTAAACTTAAAATGTGCATATCATGATCGTGTCACTTTTACCTAGAGATTAATGAATTCCTATTCTTGAGGACTTTGAGGAACCAGCAAGTAGAAATTCATAAATATGCATTCACTTAACCCTCTGCTGACGTGAAGGGGAGATGATTTTTTAATGTAGCAGTGTGTTCTCTGATTATTAAAACTACCCCAGCAGAGACAAGTACTGTGGTGATTAAAGTCCACCATTAATGACCCTTATATATGAAAACTATTAGGAACAAAGTCACCAACATGGTCAGCCACTATGATTAGCCAGAGATGTCATTAATATCCTAGCTTTTTAATATAGAGTGTGAGAGATTAAGTGTGATTCCATGGTTTATCTAATCTGCCTCTTCATGACTGCATCATTTATTTCCTTCCCCAACAAGGATAGGTCAGCCTTAGTCACTGTAGCTAGTATAGTTCATTCATTCATTCATTTCTCTTTTTTGAACTACAAAGCAAAACTTTTGAGAGCAAAGACTTTCCTGTTTAGTCCATGGCTGTCTGCCTCAAACTTTTTGAAATTGTTCTTAAATAAAAAAAATCTATTAAAATTTGGTCCCTCATCTCACCACCATAGTTTAATCAGATTTGGTCTCTGTATGATGCCCTTGCTTTGTTGTCTGTAACAAGTGAGATTTGGTGAAATATCTTGCAGATATCTCATTAACTACAAGCCACTGAAGCAAGTATTAATATTCCTACTCTATAAAAGAGAAAGCATGACCAGAAAGCAAGGATTTACTTGCCCAAGAATATGACAATTTGCACAGGCAAAACAAAATACCTCTACAGAGTTCTGGCTGTTTTTATCCATATGCTTCGACACTCTCATAGCTGAATCCAGGTCTATGGTAAATGTACACACAGTCATCTCCATGCTCCTGGATGATGAGTTCCTCTGATGTCAAAAGCCTAAATAAAGTGCTCACTATGAGTCTTTCTATCTTCCATGCTTCATCTAGTCTGTACAGCACTTCTATGTAGTTTGCAAGGAACCATTTCTAGGAAGATCATTTTTTTAATGTTCTATTAAAAAGAAACACTTATTAGGAGCAAAAACTGCTGTATTCAAAGAAAGGGGTACTTTTTCATGTTGAATACAGTTCTCTTTGCATGCATCTGTGTAGTTGCAATAAACTACATAGTAGCTTTGTGGACTTAAGCACAACTGTCTTAGAACATAACATAGGTATTTAGAAATATATAACATAGACATTTAGAAATGCACAAAAATACTCTTGGCCATGTTTGTCTCTGAGGGGATTTCCAGAGATAATTAACCCAGGTAGAAACACCCTAAATGTGAGTGGAACTTTCCAGCAAGTGCACAAATATTAAAAGGTCTGAGAAAACAGCAGTTGGCCTGCACCTGCCTTTTCTCCTTTCTCACTGAATGAATCTATTTACAGCAAATCCCACCTTCCTTGAAATTCTAGAACTCAAAGTCAACAACTCTTCAGACATGTTCCAGTGTTTCAGTAACAGATTGGGACTGCTAATAAATTCAGCTCCTTGATCTAAAAAGCTACCAGGATGCTTCTCTCTAGTACATGCTAGTGTCGCTGAACTATTCAGCCCCTCTCATTTGACTCAGATAGATATCCTGATAACATATGTATATATTATGTTGATTCTGTTCCTCTAGAGAACCCTGCCTCTATGATACATTTTAAGTGATGTTTAATATCAATATTTTACCTTATTTTTGTTTTATTTGTTGCATATACATGGGGGGGGGGCAAGATTCTAATATCAAGTGACTGATGAGATCTTGAAACATTGATCTTATCTCAGCCAGGTCTACACATGGCTTCCCCACTCCCTCCCAACCAATTAGCAACATTAAATTGCTAATTCCAGCACATCAAATCACCACGGGATATGGCATTTCAGTTGATCACACATTATATCCAAAAAAAGGTTGGCTGCTTAGCCTCTGTGTTGCTTAGTTTTATGTCACCTTGACACAAGCTGGAGTCATCTAACAGTGGGAACCTCTATTGAGAAAATGCCCCCATATGATTGGGCAGTATGCAATCTTCTAGGGCATTTTCTTAGTTAGTGATTAATGTGGAAGAATCAAACCCATAGCAGTTGAAATCATCCCTGAAGTAGAGTTGATCCTGGGTTCAGACAGATGCCAACACCCACTGTCAAACAATGGATGGAGCTTGAATATTCTTATAGAAGAATAGAGAGAAGGATTTCTAGCCCAAAAGAGGATAGAAACTCCACAGGAAGATTAACAGAGTCAACTAATCTGGACCCTTGGGGCTCTGAGAGCCAACTGAACCACCAACCAAAGAGCGTACATGGGTTAGATCTAGGCCTCCCTGAACATACATAGCAAATACACAGCTTGGTCTTCATGTAGGTCCCAAACAACTGGAGCAAGGGCTATCCCAAAAACTGTTGCCTGTGTTCAGGATGTGTTCTTCTAGCTAGACTTTCTTGTCTAGCCTTAGTGGGAAAGGATACACCTAGCATAGAAGAGACTTGATGTGCTTGGGTCAAAGGATACCCAAGGAGGAGCTTACCCGCTCAGAGGAGAAGGAAATGGGGTTAGGGGGAAAAGTTTTGGGAGAAGGTGACAGGGAGGGGCTGTGAGTGGGATGTAGAGTGAATACATAAAAATTAAATTAGAAAGAAAGAAGGAAAGGAGGGAGGGGGGAGGGAGGGCGGGAGGGAGGGAGGGAGGGAAGGAGGGAGGAACGAAGGAAGGCAGGAAGGAAGGAATGAAGGAAGGAACGAAGGAATGACAGAAGACAGTCAGTAAGGAAGGAAAGAAAAAAAGCAGACAGAGAAAAGTCATGGGAGCAAGCCAGGAAGCAGCACCCTTCCATTGCCTATGCATCGGCTCCTAACTTCTGGTTCCTGCCCTGCTTGGGTTCCTGACCTGACTTCTTCCAATGATGAACAGTGATGCAGAAGAGTATTGCCAAATAAATCGTTCCCTTCCTACGTTGCTTTGGTTGTAATGCGCTGCCTGTGCCCTGGACTACTCGCTGCCCAATCCTGCCTGCCCTTGGGGGTTAGAGGTGAAGTGGCATGGAGCCAATGACACAGACTCAGACTCCAGGAGCAGGTGAGAAACACTGCAGCAAGTTCCTCTGAACACTACTGCAGGCTCCTTTAATACACTCCACCTGTGCCCCATTGGTCCCAAGAAAGCAGCTCTTCTAAACAGCAGTTCCTGGTTGGCTGGCATTGTGTCAGCAATCCTTGGTCTCTCAGTAAGTCCTCAATTAAGTCCTCCTGCAGGAGATGCTTTTGCAGCTGCTTGGACCTTGGCCGGGCCTGCTACAGTAGTGTTACATTACAGCAGTGATAACCCTAACCAGGAAAGCCTCAGTGACTGAAAATTTGTGATTAGAATAAAAGTTAAAGAAAAAATATTGACATTAAGCTCAGATATGTTATTTTTTGCTTTTATTCTAAATTTCCCATTTCTATAATTCTTGGTCAACTAGTCAAGCATTCCCATATTGAGATCTACATTTCTAAATTTATTCAATGAGAACACAGAAACAGGCTCTTTGGAATATAAAAAAAAAAATCCTCCCTTTGTTCTTATAAAATAATGGGAAGAATTTAAACATAATCAAAATTAGTTTAAGTAATAGTTAGACAGTATATCTACCAAACGTGCTGCATCAAGTGAGGAAATATTCTTCTAAAAGTTCAACAGAGCTTTGCAGTACATGACACACATTTACTGATTTCATTTGTCCTGTTTTCTGCACTCAAATTTTTATTTGATTGTTTTGTTTATTTAGCTAATGCTAAAATAAATACCAACTACTCAAATTTTTATGAACTTTTAATTATTCAAAAATAAAATACATTTATGACCTCCAGTGTATATGCCTTATAATTTTTTTAACTTTTTACTATAATTTTGATACTCTACAAATATGAATTGTAAATCTGTGATGGGGGGAGAAAAAATAAATAAAAAGAAAAGTAATTCACAGAAAGAATGTAATTCCAAATCTATATTGATGCCCTAAGTTAAAATATATTCTGGGAATATTTTAACTCCTAACTTTAATGGTTACAGAAGATCTCTGAGAGTACTTCTTTACACTTAAAGTAAATTTGCATTTCACAATGCACTTGTTATCATGAACAGGAAATCCAGACTCACACATTTTGTCTCAGTAAACCGATACTGAAATCCATCAGAACAAAGATTGTGCAGGAGCTGTGACAAATACATAGAGGGTGAAGATTAAAAAAGAGTGTTGGATTGTATACAACAGCTATAAATCAAACCAGCTGTTCTTCAGTCCCCTTTGTTAAGAAGCAAAAAGAAATACTGGTGGAAGAAATTGTAAAATGTGATTTTTCCTTCCACTTTTGGATACGCAATAGATAAACATTTAGTGTAAATGATTGAAAAGTACTCAAGTATGACATTTAATTGTTACGTTTATATCAATAATATTAATGAAAATTTAAATCTTTGGATATGTTATGTAGTTTTGCAATATAAAATATTCCGAAGCACCTGTTCATCAAGGGGTATCCAGATCTGCCAAAGCAGCTTGTTTCCAGAATCCCGTTCAAGAGTACAGGCTTTCTTGTTGCTTGGTCAACATCATCATCTTTGTTTGGGTGTGACATGAAAGTCTTCCAGTGACACAGGTACCGTCCTCTGGACTTCTCAGCATCCAGAACTGCGGGCCAAGTGAACTACTGCTTATAATTCTGTCACCATCATGGATGGGTTTTACATCCATGATTTCAGCCAACCATGGAATAAAAGAATTTAAAATACTGAACCTGTATTAAACATCTGAAGGAAGTTTTCCTTAAAGTTATTCCACATGTGATATTCTGTTAAAGCAACAACATAAAATTCGAAGACAAGAACAGTGAATAATATGTGATGAATGTAGTTGTTATATTTCATAAGTTGCAATAAATTTAGGCTCACATTATTATGTGGTCTCTGAGGAACTGGACATATGTATGTTGACTTCATCATGTTTATTAATACATACCATTTTCCTCATTCAAATGTGTTTTTTTTTGCAATATAGTAGATATTTATAATAAAAGTACTGTTGTTTGTGAAAGCATAACTGTATCAAAGAGTAATGTTATCAAGCTGTTGAGAGTCACTGCCCTTGATATTTTGTTAGACACTTGTTATACCATAAGAGTTTCCTCTTGACTAATGGCAGAAGAAAATAACAAGCTTAAGAATATGAAACACAGGCTATATCATGTCAAAAATAGTGACCAAGAGCTCAAAACAGTTTAAAAAAAAGATGTAAAGATGCTATACAAAAATTGAAGGAAACACAGGAGAAAAACTAGTAAGTGTATCTATTTTTTAATTTACAGATATGCATTAAAATAGTACAGGAAGTAAAACCTAAAAAGCTGTGGCCTTCGAGGGATTTAACAGAAAAAGATAATGGCCGATTCTGTACAAGAAAAGCTTCTGTTAGCATTCTCTGTCCACTCTTTTGAAAGGAGTCAATCACATGCTCTTGAATCAGTATCACATTCACCTGCTCCATCTGCTACTAATGATGTGCCTAAAATCATCCCCAAATCACTGTCAGTAACTCCTTCTGCACACCAGGAATCAGTTTTTCTGTACTTCATGAGTGCTGAGAGACCTACAAAGTGGAAAGTTACTTTGGATGATTTTTTTATAGGTATGCTCATAACATAAATCAAACTAATCTCACCACATTGAAATTACAGGTAAATTATGTGATAGTCAGTATGCATGACATTATTACAAAATGAGCATTCTTTAGTGTATTTTGTTGATTTAGAGTAGACATATCCAGATTTTGTATATTTTAGTTTCATGGTTCTATTTCAAATTAAAATGTAATGCTGCTATTTTTTCAGATCCAAGGCAGATTGTTTCTAGGGACTATATCTTCTATCTCAACCATATATACTGATGTCAAAACCCAAGGTTTTGCTCAAGCTAGGTGTAACCTTCACATATCTTTCTATTTTTGTTAAATTGTTTATATATCACTTGAAATACCTACCTAAGTATAAATGCTGTGTAGATAATTGCTATACTATATTTTCAGGGAATAACTTTAAGGAAGAATGCCTTCAGATGTTTAATACAGATACAGAATTTTTAATATTTTTATTCCATGGTTGATTGAAAGCATAGATGTAAAACCCAGAGACTTTGGGGGTTAATTGTATTTAATATGAATGTATGTGCATACATATGTTTTCAATGAATATTTATTGTAAATCATAATAAATATAGACACTAAGTAAAGCATCAAAGAAACAGAAGACAGTGAAATAAAGACTCAAGCTGTCATTGAATTAATACCTAAGAGCGGCATAAGATATTTAAGAAACAATTAAATCTACTGACTCCTACAAAATTTAAGAGTCCAATTTCAGACCAAGATCCCATGTCATCATTCAGACTCTTACCTAGGTAATTGTAAAGACTTTATGCAGAAGGCTTCACAGGGGAAGCTGCCCTTCTAATACTAGCTTGGCACATAGCAGTTCCTGGCAGTTGCTTTCAGGGAGCTGCAAGCAAGAATGATGCTCTTATGAGCATCTATATTCCTGTTTGAGCAGTCTTTATTCAGAAATTGTCTACTGAATGACCACGGGCCATACATAGCCTTTCTTGGACATGTACGCTGTGATCAGCTTAACAGGGAACTTTCAATACTCTTTTCTCCAGGCTCTGAACTCATACTTTTCCTGTCCTAACCCCTCCCTTTTTTCTTTCCTTGATTCCTCAACTTTTGATTCCATAAACGTATCAGCTTTTATTTGGCTCTCTGTCTACATAAGAAGAGTTTTTGTTCACCTCTATGTCTACTGATTCTTCCCTGATCTCCCCTGATTCTCCCCTAATCTGGCTTGGATCTGAAAGAATAGCTGCATTACATTTTCATGTGAAATAGAACCATGAAAGTAAAATGGACAGAAGAGCTGCGTATCTGATTCTCCCCTGATCTTATTCCTTAAATAAAAATAAAGGAGCAAGTCATACATTTAGCCTTTTGCTTGTGCTAGTACCACAAGTGATGAAAGTTTTAAGTTGCTTTTATTTTATCTGGTTTCCTTGATCAGCCACCACAGTATCAGGTACATCAAGTCTCTAATTCAGCTCTGGAAAACATACTTTTTGTTGTGTTTGAATCATATTGAATAGAGAAAAAAATGGCTACTATGGACATTGAGGCAATTACTACCGGGAGAAGAAAAAATGTACATATTAGGAGGAATGAACGTGATGCTCAAAGGAAAGAACTGAGACAAACGTGGGAATGGAAGGAGTCAGTCCTGCAGAATGCCTTAGTTTTAATGAGTATGTTATTAAGCAGTGACTGCAGCAGCTGAGACATTCATCCATATCTTTCTGGTCCTTACTCGGGACTTCAGGTGTTATGACAAACAATGAATGAATTGATACTCAAAAGACAAGTGAACAACTTTTCTTAACAAGCCAACCATACCTTTTACAAAAGGACAGAGAGAATAAATTAGAATAGCAGGTAGATTATATCCCTAGACAGCCATAGCTGGTCTGCACTGAAAGTCTTGTAAACTGTAAATTGCCACCTCTTGCACAGATCATCTGACATCATTCTGGAGAATAGACCAACATATCTCCGGCCAGAGAACTACTCACTCCTGACCCAGCTTAGCTGGGATATAAAAGTTAAGTGGAATGTGCTATGTAGCTATTATCATTGAACTGAAAACTCTTCTCTACAGCCAACTTTACATTCTCTTACCTGTGCAGTCTTAAGCTCCTTTTTTGTGCTTGCAGAGATACTACGAGGAAGCCATTGTCTTGATTTCCAGTGCTGATCACATCTGGTATTGGCAGAAGTCTTGTCGAAACATCAGATGAGGAAGGACTCTGGAACCTGGTCTTCATTTTCTCTGAAGCCCCAATTTAGAAATCACTACGGAATCACAGTGCTAACTATTGACAAGAACCTAGTCACCATCTAGGCATTCAGTGTGTTTTTCTGTTTGGGTTGCCACAACCAGTTGCAATTAGTGAGACAGCTAATCTTAGAGAGAACAAAAATCAATTTTTCAATGGAGGCTGGGCATTTTAAGACCAGGGCACCAACAGATAAAACGTCTGATGGAATAATTTCCTGGCCCATATACAATGCCCATTGATACATTCATCACACAGTGGAAGGAGATAGCTAATGCATTGTGCTGGTTTTTATAAGAACACTAATCTATGGGGGAGGAGCCACACTATTGATCTCATCATTAATCAAATTATAACTTCCAAATATCATCACCTTCTGTTCTAGGTAAATATTGTAGGGACAAAGTATTCAGACTCAAGCATCATGGTTGCCATGCATTCTTCAGTTCCAAATCAGTGTCTTCAAGCAGTCTTACTAAAATATCACTGTAAGAATCTTCCCTGTTCTTTCTCTCTGCGAGGCCCCTGCGAGTCCCAGCATTTTAAACAGCAATTCCTCTCAGTCCAGAGCTTTGCAGACTAAAGTTCTAAAGGTCAAGTCTCTTTCCCTTCAACCAGGAGACATTTTGTTATTACCTGGGCAGTGTGTTTTCAGATATCACTGTCTGTATCATTGATAACTAGTTTATGTTGTTGTCATTCAAGACAGCCAGCGTCACCTAATGCTAAGAGAAAATATCAGATCTTTCCAATTAAGCAATCCAACATAATGTTTATAGAGCAACAGGCCAGTGATTCTCAAAACTGTCAAGATCCTCAAAATAAAGAAATGCTCAGAAACTGATCATAGACAAAATAAGGCTAAGGAAACAGAACAATTAAATATAATGTGGTATATTGGCCATAATGTTGGGCTATATAAAGGACTTTGGGGAAAAGTAGGGAAATCTGTATAAGCTATTGACTGTCATTCAGGATAATTAATTACAACCCATTAATTTTAGAGAGTATACTATGTTTATGTGGTCAATGGGAAGCTGATTAGTACATTGATAAATCTTAAGACTGTCTTGAAAGTACGTTATTAAAACACACCACATAATGAATGTGCAAAGATTCCAGGTTTTGCCTTATTCCAGAGAGTATGCTCCCTGCATAGATTTCTCCGAACCTCTCTGTAATTCAACCTCATCGTTCTTAAGAGGCAGATTTTCCCTTTATCTCTAGCAGATGAATGAGGTCATTTAAGGCCAGGTTATCTACAAATGTTAGAAATATTTTCATTTGGAGTAGAAAAGAGAACACTTAAAATCATTTTTTGTTAATTATTTATTCCTGAGCTCTCTGATTCCTTCTCTTGTTTATTGATCTATGATGAAAGCACAATCAAGCAACTCAGCTGCCTTATAAAGGTTTCATTAAGCATCTATTCTCTGTCGTCAAAGTGCACTGTCTCAACTGACCCATTTTCTGTCATCTAAACACCTGTAGAAAGAAGATAATGTTCTCTCCTTCAGCACCACTGATAATGCAGCACAGGCTGATCTAGAAAAAATATAAACTCATGGAGTTAATAGGTTTTGTTTGTTTGTTTTATCTTAAACAAGATCTGTACTTTTCCTCTGTCTCTACAACAGAAATATTATCCATGAGCTGCAAAGATTAAAAGAAGTATTACATCTGATAAGCTTAGCATAGGGCCTCCCACACAACACAGCTTCAAGAAATGCTAGTGTCGAAAAGAATAAGCAATCTTGTCACCCACTGCAAAGTTCACTGCAGAGGCAGTTCACAGAGGAAAAGACAAACGGGGAAAAACATACAAATTAATTTATATAATTTTCTGTGACACAGGAACCCCCACAAACAGTCAAAAGAAATTAGGAAGATAAATATACTTCCTGTTGCATGAAAGATTGAACAAGCATAAGGAAATATGATTGTACCAAAGGGGTCTGCCATACTGGTAATAAGCTTGGGAAAACATAGTAGGACCTTTCTATCCAAATTCTCTTGGCATTATTAAGCTTTTGTGGGAAAGGATGTTTCTTTTCTCTCTGTCTAGGGAGGATGCTTCTGGAATGAAGAGGTTAAACTGTTCCTTGGAGAAAAGGAGAAGGGGAGTTTAAGAGTCTTGCTCAAAGGCCATAGCACCATATTTGGAGTTAGTATATCCTTAGCCTGACAGCCAATTATCTTTACAGTATGGCTACCTATAAGTAGGTCTGCAAATGACAATTCTGATGAGCCACTTATGATAAAGTAGGTAGGACATAAATCACTGCCAAGGTACAGGCACTCCTAATACTGAGAGTCGGGCCAGTGGGAACTGAGTAGCAAATCACACACCAAAGAAGCAATGGGAGTGAGTGATACTGTAAAGTGGGGGAGAAATGAGATGAGCTCACATTACAGGTTTGTGATACAGGAGATGCTACTGGACTGCCTCACTGTGTGGGGGAAAAAATCCAAAAGCTGTGGTTTGAAATTTAAGGAATTTTTTTTTTTAAATTCACTCCGACACTAACAGAAACAAGAAGGTAAACATAAAGTTATCTTTGTGCACACTAGCTCTCTGTAGAACATAAATAAATAAATAAATAAATAAATAAATTACAGGGTTTTATTCACTAGGTCACAATTGGTAGCCAATAGTTACATTATTGAACATTGTGTACATGATACACATAGTACAGATTGCATCTTGTTTAGTGTTTACAACATCCAATGAGAAAGATTTGTGCAACTATCTTTTGAGAGAGAGAGAGAGAGAGAGAGAGAGAGAGAGAGAGAGAGAGAGAGAGAAAGAGATTCAATAGCATGCCCCAAGACACCCAGCCAAGAAAATGGAATGGCCAAGTCAAACTCCAGATAGATACTGGAATGCTTATTCATTGCAGAGACACTAGGGGTATAATTAGCATATCACCTAACTCCAGTACTGAAGGAGCTGACAGCACAAGAAAGAAATAGGTGGATCAAAATAAACCTGTATTAAATGGGCCCACCCAAGCAGAGACTTCCACCTGCATTCAAATACCATTCATGGCTCACTTCACTGAGCGATGTACATTTCACAAATGGCTCAGATATATGAAGTCTTTAATGGTGGGGAGTAAATATATCTATCTTATTTTTGCATAATACCGCATAAGGTATTGCTTCGACACACCTACTTTAAAGTGTATGTGTTTTGGCATATTCTGTACATCAGTTTTCTCATCTATTAAAGAGAGATGCTGCCGGGCGGTGGTGGCACACGCCTTTAATCTCAGCACTTGGGAAGCAGAGGCAGGCGGATTTCTGAGTGCGAGGCCAGCCTGGTCTACAGAGTGAGTTCCAGGACAACCAGGGCTATACAGAGAAACCCTGTCTCGAAAAGAGAGAGAGAGAGAGAGAGAGAGAGAGAGAGAGAGAGAGAGAGAGAGAGAGAGAGGCTAATAACATTTTTTAATAGGAAGATGACTTTAGGAGTCACATAGAACAGATTCATGTGAATATATAAATGGATGTCTAAATCTTTCCTTCTTGTAATTAGAACAGGTTTTAGCAACAGTATGCAGTCAGTTAATGCTTTATGTCAAGCACAGGTCAGGAGACTAAATATATTGAAATTTTAGGCAACTCTGCAAGTAAACACATAAATGAGGTTTTCATAACCATTTGTCTGTGTTAAATATCTCTTCTTAGTAATAACAACTCCTTACTGTTCAATACAGTGAGAGGGGTCAACAGGAGTAAAATAGAATATGAAGAATACACATAGTATCTACTTTTTGCAGTTTTATTGGAAAAGCAAATGTTATGAAGAAGTTAGAAAGTATGTACATATAAAGAGTACAGTGGTGATTTAGTATTACCCAAGTGAAATCTACAATAGCAGCAGTAGCAGTAGACATGAGTAAATATAAAATTTTGCTTTTTTTTAAAAGTGGTTCTAATTTCATGTCTAGGATCCCAAAACTAATCATAATTATCTCACATCTGATGATGATAGAGTACACAGAAGACTTTCAGATGGAATTTTGTCCTGTTATAATTTCATTCTAGTGTACCTTAGCATTCAAATGAAATATTAATGATATTTTATTATAATTGTCAAAAATTATGGACAGGATCTGAAAACATAAAGTTTTTCAATGAGTATAGAAATTTTAATTTTTAAAATATACTGTTTAGAAGCATTCAAATTTAAAAAAAATAGTAATGGATAATGACTCTCACTTATCATTGGCACTTATTATTCCAAAAATCATATAATGTTCAACTTAATCAAAATGCATTGACTCTATTTGGAGCAGTTATAAAGGGATTCCATGTGTTGTGTACACTTTCATGATCATTTTACAGTAATGCTCTTCCACAATCCTATCTTCTCTGAAAGAATACATTTAAATCACAGTTTTTTTGGAGGATATTAAATTTGGTGTTTCTGACTCCCAAAATGACGATGTGTAACCTCAACCACAAAACTGTGTCTATCTTTAAATTCCCATACACACAATTAGTATGAGCCTCGAACCACTGTTTTCTGTAGAAAATACTAACCCAGTCCTTGAAATGCTTTCCACTCAAATCTTGCTGATATTATATACCAGTTTTACAGTACTGTTAGTTGGAAAGATATTTTTTGCATTTTAAAATTCATGTTTATCTATAGAGTTCAGTTAATTCTTATCATCTACGTTTTAAATAAAATGTACTATATGTTCTTAAATTCTGGAATAAAATGTATTCAAATGTATATTTCAATACTGAGAGGCTAACAAAAGTTTGGGGCATTAATGAATGTATCTTCCATCTTTGTTTTGGCTGAATTTTTTTTTTTATTTCTTTTCTTTTAAGTTCACAGTTAACAAATTATTACACATTAGGTACCTGCAAGGCATTCCCTTTAGTCATTGAAAGTCTTCTCTTTAGGAGAAAAAAAGAATTGTTCTAGAACCCAGAAAAAAAAAAAAACAACTTATGAATAAAATCAAAGTTTTTTCAGTAAAATATCCCCAACTTAACTCGTTTCTGTTATTTAAAACCACACATAAGACTAGGATGTATTTGGAATGGGTAAAGGGAGAGGAAAATTATGTTAGTTGTCACATGTTTATTTTATGAAACTTACAATACCCAAAATAGATTCCTGAGACTATGCTCCTGGTTTTAAATTTTCCTCATTTCCAAACACAACTCTTTCAAGCTCCAACTATTGTTGCTGTAGAGAATCCAAATGCTGATTGATGAATGCTTTCCTGTTGTTGTCCAAGGTGATAGAGGACAGAGGAGAAACAAAGGGAAAGAAGTTCACGTTCACTTTAATGGACAACCTAAGTCATAGTGCCACTCTTGGTTCATGGGAGCCTGACTGTTCTCTTGAATTCTATGATACCAATATTACCAAAGCATGTCACTCATGCTTGAAAAGTATATGCAGTAATTCCTCACATTTGCTGGGTGTGCTTCTGTCGTATTTGAGCACCATAAAGGTAACAGTTCAAACCCTTGACAAAATATTTCTTTAAAACAACCTGAATTCAATGGAGAGAGTTGAGAAACAGATTCTGGAACTTTAAAAGAATAAATTTGCAAGAAATGAGCTGACTGCTTTTATGGCATGAATATGAAAATGACAACAGGAAAAAAAGATGTGTGCTTTTCTACCCTGAAGGCTTTGCCTGGAAAGACATGAGCAAGCTTCTAGATACCTCGTTTAAAATGCACCCAGCAATCCCTGTCCTACCTGCACCCAGCTCCAACAGACAGGTCCCTGTCCCAGCAACTATTCACTGATTTATTTGTACTGTTGAGGAACTGTCTGGTGGATCTTACAAATTTCTGTCCTTCTCATTTGTTGCAAGTTTCATTAAATTTCTGAGCCTTATAGACCTTCTTTTATAATCAAAAGAAAATAAAAATAAGTACAAAACATTCTTCTTTTCCTCTAGTTCTTACTTTAATTCTATGCCCCAATCTGCACTGTTCCCTGAGCCTTAGAGGGGTGATGTAGAAATTCAGTTATTTTTCTATTTATGGATGAGTAATTAGCCCACTCTGCCACAACAGTTGTCTCTTATTCTCAAAAGCTTGACAGGTTTTGAGTCTCTGTAATAGCTACCACCCATTGCAAAAATAAAAATAATTTTTGCTACTACCCAGGTTTACAGCAGCAGTATTCCATGGGAATAAACACAAACAAATATTTATAAGGCAGTTTGACAGACACATCTGCTGTATAGCAGTTTGCTGGGAGACTAAAGTCTTCCATTTTAGAGAAAGGCTCATTAAGACACAGGATGTTAATAGAAGGTGAAGCAACAAGATGTGTTAATGAATAAGCTACTTAAGATGTAAGATGCTAAACAGGAAATCAAACAGTGGGATGTTCCTGGGAATGCAAGGCATTCTATTCTGAAAGAAAGTTTGTTAAGCTCAGTAGTAAACAATTCAGTGCTTTCAGGAAGTTCCTGAAACTGACCAGATTCACTAGGCCCTTTGCTCCCCATTCATATATAAACAGTAAGGACTGCTCAAAGACACTGTCAGACAAAGTGACCTGTCTGGAACCACCTCAGATGTGCAAGACTTCCTGAAATAAACAATTATCCAAGAAGCAGCAGACATGGGCCAAATCAACTGGGAAAATCAGAGGACAAGTTGAATTTCCCAGGAAAGGCACACACTAACTGAGCTACCTAGAATGACACTTTTCAACCTGTTGATCTGCCTCCAGATTCTTCATTGTACTTCCTGCTTTGAGCATTCTGATCTGTAACCCATGCTGGCGTGGACTCTCTTTGAGCCATGTTTGTTCTTGTAAGTAATCCCAGTAAAACTCAGTAAAATCCCAGTAAACTGGACATTTTGTTAATCCAGACTTTGGTCTATCATTAATTCTATATCCAGGATAAGTAGACATTTGCTCATGTGTTTTCAGGAATAGTGTCACATGACAAGATCACACACATTTAACAAGACAGTAGCAATTACCTCACCACTAGAACCTCGTACCTCCATAGCCATTGACTCTTTGCTCTACCTTAATAACAGGGACGGATTCCCACCTGTGGTACAGGCTTTAAATCCAACCAGAAATCATTTGCTTGCAGAACTGTGTGAATTTTTGGTAGCGTGTCAAAGACATTTCTATTCATTCCACAGAAGTCGCCAATGACACACTGTAAAGATAACTCCACTCAAATTTCACTTGGTGTATCAATGAATTTAGTTAGATTCATTTACAGGAGCATAGGTAGGTGAATGATTCCAAACAAGAACATGAGTGGTTTAACTAAGACTAGAGTGTTGATATAACCATATGGTTGCTGGATGCCTCCAACATTCAGTGGATTCAGCGAGAGTGGGTTGCATCCAAACACACCCTTTTATCCAATACAACATCCAAACATACCCACTACGTCTTTCTTTTCTCCCACCCTCTCTTGATTACATTAGCACCTTATGAACCTGATTTACATGCTGATCTAAAGCACTCAGGTCTACTGTTCTAACTCATAAATAACACATCTAATTATGGCACTCAGCAAAACCACTAAAGCCTGCATACCACTTCTAAACTACCTGCTGAATTACTCTACTTCTTAACTGACCTGTGAACACAATTCATTCAAGTCTAATGAAGTGTCTTTCAAACACCACCCTCTACATGCCCTGTTTCCTCAAAATGCCCACCCTTGCTAAATTCCAGTCACTCATATTTATGTGTATCTCAGCCAGTGATAACCAAGGGTTGCTAATGGATCATAAGAGCAGATCTACTATGGGCTGATTCCCATTATTTTGCCTCAAGAAGAGATGGGTAGTTATATTATTAATTATCTTGACTTTCGCAGCACTAAGATTGATCCAATTTTAATTAGTCCCATACTCCATGCATATTACCCAATCAAACTTCTTCCAATTATTTACCTGAAGGATTCCGAGTCAATAAATCACAAAGATATTTGAACGTGCATGTTTACTGTAGAATTATTATTCACAAGACCTAAGTTATAGATGTCCAGCAACAGAGATATGGGCTTAGAGTAGAAAATTGTTAATACATATAGTAAATAAAAGACATTCCACATGAAATAAAACCATGCAAACTGGTCACTGTAGCATGTGCTATAAAAAAATAATGCTAAAAGACAATACTTTAAAAAAAACTTGTGTTTGTTTGTGTGTGTGTGTGTGTGTGTGTGTGTGTGTATCCTGAATGGATGTCTGTGCTATATAAATATTCAGTTCCCACAGCAGCCAGAAAAAGCTATCAGATCCCCTAAAACTAGAGTTGCTGACAGTTGTGAGGCATCATGTTGGTACTTGAAATCAAACTTGGATTTTCTGGAAGAGCAACCTGTGCTCTTAACCACCAAATCATCGCTCCAGCCTTAAAAGACATCTTTAAACTCAAAGAAAGTAAAACGTTGGATCATTAGAAAGAAATGCAGAAGTGTTCAGTGCATGGTAACTATGAAAGATAGTTTACATTCAACTTTCAGAAAGTATAGTTGTTCAATGCAAATATAATTTGTGTTTATAAATATAATTGTGAGTTTGGAATATATTCAGAACAGTTGTGTTTTAACAGTTGTGTTCTATTGGTAGAAATATGTATAATTGTTATTAAGATGAAGTTATAATTTCTTAAATGGCACAAAATTTACTTTGATTTCAAATTTAAGGTTTTCATTGGTATCAGCTTCTTATTAATATAAAAGTGAGATTAAGGTTGTTACTTCCATAGGCATTGTACCTATATAACACATTTAGGAATACAAGGCTTAGACCCAGTCCTTCTTTAACTTTTCTAACTGATTTGAGATAGCCTGTGAGTTAAGGGCCTATAGCAAATTCATGGCTCTGAGTTTATTGTTAGGGTGTTTTCTATATTTTCTTTAGAAATAGCTGAGAGGAGTTAACAGACAACAGTCCAGATTGCCTTACATAGATAGTTGGTTTTCAAAACGTCAGAAGTCCACAGAACTGACGTTACAAACATTTCTGTATTAGTGTTCATTTTGATTAGAGACCTGTCTGCTTCTGACAGCTTCCTGTCTTGGATTCTAAGAAGAAAGTAAGCATCTTTGGAGTTATTCCAATTGGGGTAAGACAGCCACTAGGCAAGAATTGCCTCTTGTCATCTACAGACAAATTACTGTTCAGAAGGACACACTTGCAGAATAGTCGACTGATTATATCTGCCTAGACAGAGTAATCAGCCCTTAATTATTCTGCATCACTAGGTTTGTCAGATGATCCTGGGCCAGAAGGCTGAAGATTAGATGCTCCAACATTTTGTAGTATAGGGACTGTCCAGGTGTTCAGCGGTCTCTATAAATTGGCTATGTTTTAGAAGCTATGCTTTGTGCTTCCCATAATTTCAGTTAACTCAGTCATTCTGGATTTCTGACAGGGTTGAAGACTTATAGTCTACTAGCCAATCCCAGCTATTTACTTTGAGAGAAAAGATTTGAGAGGATGGTTTTCAGCTGACATTCATTCTAAAGCCAAGAAAAAAAGCCAGGTTCAGAACTAAGTCTTTTAGTTAGGCGAAATGACAGAGGTTCTGGTTAGTCAACAAAATGATAGACTGGGTATTAGGTCTATCTTGCACCTTACTGACACAAATTGGTATAGTTATGCTCTAATTGTATTTTGAGAGAAAAGTTTTATTTTAACAGGAAGGGTGATATGTAGGAGAAGCTAAGGTGGGGGGAGTAAGGAGAGGAAGAGGAGGAGTGTGGAGAAGAGGAGAAGGAGAGGAGGAACTAGGTGACGGGGGTGGGGGTGAGGGCATGAAGGCAAATGTTAGCTTGTCTCCGCCAGTCAAAGATATTTGATATATCTAGGTTGGGCATTGAGTTACACTTCTGATTATATGGGCATCTTGTTACTGAGTATTACCAAACTTATAAAGCCTTTGATTAACATTTAAAAAACTCTATAAAAGCAAAAAGGAGAAGGGGGGATGGGATAGGGGTTTCTAGGGAGGGGAAATGGGGAAAGGTGATGGCATTTGAAATGTAAATAAAATATTCAATAAAAAAAAGTGTTGCCACAGCTAAAAAAAAAAAAAAAGAATATGAAAAATTAGAATCTGTGCTACAATCCTAAAAGCAGTCATTAAAACAGCACAAAAGTTATGGATAGATTGAAATTGCGTGAATGTTACCTATAGACATTTATCAATACAATATGAATAGTTGTAGCAAATAATTATAGGATACATACTCCAATTTAAGAATAGTGTTTGTTAACAATATATTTTTAACAGACTGACCCAGTCACTGTTCCATATGATACAAATATACCACTTTACATGAAGGACTCAGTCAATTTATGACAAAGATGTCAATTTATGACAGACATATTTGCAAATCAATGCTTTCCTCTGCCATATTCACAACAATTATTTATTGAAACAGACTACATATTCAACAACAGAGCAATGAATAAGAAAAACACGGGTGTCATGTGACTACATATATACAGTGGAAACTTTTTTCAATCACAAAAAATGGAACAAAGTCATAATGTTTACAGAAAAAGATATATTGAACTTAAGATGATCATATTAAGAAAATAAGCCAATCTCACAACAACAAATATTTCATGTTTTCTGTCATCTGTAGTTTCAAGATTATATATATATATATATATATATATATATATGAACATGAAAGGAGAAGCTAAACTGCAAAAGGACAATAGTAAAAGGGAGGAGTGACAAATGAGAGGAAATAGGGCCATAGGAGTAACATGGTCAACAAACAGTATGTGTGTGTATGCGTGTGTGTGTATGTGTGTGTGTATGTGTGTGTGTGTGTGTGTGTGTGTGTGAAAAGGCCCTCATGCAATACAATAGCATGTACAATGCATACACCCAAAGAAAACTGAAGAAAAAAAAGTAAATAAATGTTATCAGTAAGAAATACAAATTAGATATGGAGATTAAATGTAAATTGTTGAAAAATGATAATATTTAAATAAACTTAAGATGGTGAAAATAATAACTGGATACAATCTTCACAACTCATAATATTAATAGAGAAATAGAGGGTCATATGGTGACAAAAAGATTCTCTGTTTATAAAGAAGCGAGAATCAGATTTGGAAGAGAGAAGAGAGATCTGAGATCTGAAGCTAACCCACCTGCTTCACCTGCCTACCTGCTTCTCCAGAAGGCTAAGATAACAGGCTAAGAGAACAGATAGCTTATTAAACTTAGATAATATATTAAACTTAGAAGCGAAAGTTTCATACAACAGAGCATTAGCATTTTCAAGTTAATATTTTAAAAATTGCATTTCTCATATACTTTGCAGAAACTGAACACGAGGACAAAACCATCTGAGGAACAGGATGACTAAGTTATCCATTCTCTGCAGGATGTCTTAAGTTTTGTATATGTACCTTGACCCTGTTATCTTAGCCTTCTGGAGAAGCAGGTAGGCAGGTGAAGCAGGTGGGTTAGCTTCAGATCTCAGATCTCTCTTCTCTCTTCCAAATCTGATTCTCCAGTCTCATCCTCAGCTCAATAGCAAACTATGGTGATGCCCTCTCCTCACTCTCTGTCCCCATTCCTGAGGATTAAGCAAACACTGGAGTGGGAGGTCAGGAGGATCTGTCGAGAATAGAAGGAAGGAATTGTATCCAAATATGCTGTAGAAAAAAATCTCTTTTCAATAAAGGAAAAATAAAAAAAAAAATTAAATGGTTCAATTGTTAAAGCATGTTTCTGATTATGGTGTAATTAGATGCAAGTGATTAAAATATGTTCCCTAAAATAATCACAAATATTTTGGAATTTAAAAAGACAAATTCCAAGTGGATTCTAAATAATTCATTTGTCAAAAAGTAATTAAAAGAGAAAACTATAAAATCCTTTGGAGTTAAAGATAAAAATAGTGGATATTAGAGTTGAAGAATTCTATTAGTGTTTCAGTTAAAATTTATTATGCATAGTGCTCACATCATTTAAGAAGATAAGAATAAAATTGATGACCCAAGTTTTCAACTTAATCTAGAAAAAAGTAAAATTAAAATTTGATTGCTTGAAACAATAAAGATAAGCAAGATTAATCAACTTGTAACTATACTGATCAAAATAAAAAGCCAGAATACACATTCTAACCAATGTCCTTCCTGAGTTGATACAAAATACTTGCAGAAATAGTAGCTACTCTAATTTAACAACATACAAAAGAATAGTACACTATGGTGCAATGAAGTTAACTCAAAAATACAAAGTTTGTTTAACACTTACCAATTATAGTACCAGACTAAAATTGCAAAAATACAAGATTATTCCAAAATACAGGAAATGTATTATTTTAATTCAACCACCATTACAACTAAAATAAAGAAATATTTTATTGAGTCATATATGGAGGAAAATTTCCTGACACCAACTAAAAGCAAATACATAAAATTTACAAAATTGCCACAGTGATATAATGGACTAGAAGCTACATACACGTGATCCAAGTAAGAAGAAATGTCCATGTTACAAAGGAAGATACTGTTCCACAGATGGAGGAAAGACAAGCATTGGGAATCCACAAGGGCAGTGACAGAAATACTTACCTACATCAGGAAGTGGACAAGCAACACACTACAATAAGGCTGAGCCATTCTGACCATACAGCTCCCATGTAAAGAGACTGCAGCAGCACAAACCTGGTGGCAAGAAAGGTAACCTTGGTGGGGAAAAATGATTAAGTTTTTTTATCCTGAAGACAAACTTAAGAATCCACTTTCTCCCCAAATCCAGCTGTATGTTCAGTTGTTGTAGTTATACCTTGGTTCTGCCTTCCTGCCTCATGTATCCAAATATGAGACGCAGACTCAAATTATATTTACAAATACCACATAGCTAGGCTCTTCCATGACTAGATCATAACTCAGAATAACCCATTTATTTTAACCTACATTTTGCCACTTGGCTCGTTATCTGTGCTCAGGTACCATGGGTCCCTCTTCTCATAACTTCTCCTGCTCCTTTCCGCACTCCCCTGCCTCCTTCTTTCCCAGAATTCTTTCTCCTCCTGATATCCACTTCTATTTCCTGCCTAAGTCATAGGCCATAGGCCTTTGAATTGACAGGTGAGGCATCTATACAATACACAAGATAGTTTCTCCACAGTTTAGATAAGACAGTGATTCCTCTGACAGAGGGGCTAACAGTAGAACAATCCCACTCTGTCACTCAAAGAGGACAGTAGTCAGGCACCATGCAAACATCCACAAATCAAGATATCTGAAATTATCTGTCACAACAATGCCAGTATAAGAGATGAAGGTGGGACGCATTATGGAGAACAGGATGACCTGGGGCTGACATACGAAGAATAAATAGTATGAGGCTCGGCTGAGGGAATGACTTGAATAATCTTGCCATTGGTAGCTGCAATCCAACCTCATCAAACTAGCAGCACCACTGAAGTCTGAAATTCCAAAGTCTCAGAAAAATGAGTGCATCGATATAGAACTTTCTATCAAAAACTAAGAAATGCACATTTTTCTTAGCACCAAGCCCATAGAATCTTCTCTAAATAAACCACGCTGTGGGAAACAAAGCAAGACACAATAAATTCAAAAGAATTAAAATAATTTTTTGTATCTTATCAGATCATAGCAAGACAATTAGAGACATTCATAAATATGTCAAGAGTGAACAATACTCTCTTATGAACAGTGAGCCATCAAAGTAATCAAACTTTTAAAACATCCCATACTCAAATGGAAGCAAAAGAAACTTAACAGAATCTTTGGGATATAGCAATGACAGGTCTAGGAAGAGAGTGTTTTCCTAAGAGTAGTTAGAATTAAAAAAAAAAAAATCAGGCCTCCAATAAGTTAATAACGTAAGTCCAGTTTTTAGAAAGATGAAAACAAGTAAACATAAAAGTCTTGGATGATAAGACATAATAAAGATTGGAACAAAAATTAATGACATAGATACTAGAGAACAGAAATTCTATCAAGAAGTTGGTTCTTTTCAAAGGAAAAAACAAACAAACTAACTAACTAAACAACCCCAACCAAATAGAATAAAAGACAGAGAGAAAAAAAAATTCTAACCTAGTGAAACTAATTAAAAGTGAGATAGAGAAGAATCAAATATATAATATTAAAATAGCCAAATGGATAAAATAACTGACTCCAATAAAAACTAGAGGATCAGGAAAGATGACTATAAAACTTTTATTCCCAAACCTGGAAAAATCTAAATTAGTTTTAGCACTTTATCAGATTGACAAAAACCCAATTCTAAGAGCATCAGTACTGAAGGTGAGAATACCATGTCTGTTATATATTTCTGGTAAGAGTATGAAAGATATAAGCACTTTTGAGAAGAACTTTCTAATATCTAGTTATATAGTTGGTAATGTTTTTACAATTTGATCTAATAATCCTGTCTCTAAGTATTAATAAACTGCTCATGTGAAGCAATATCAACAACAGCAAAAATCTTTATATCAAATAATTAAATATGGTATTCTATGTGGTGGAAAAATATTGGAGAGAGCTTTTCTGTTGATAAGCAGCTGGCCCAATAATTCACAGTATGAATAAAGTGATACCAGGTACCAACATAGATGATTGTTGGCACCAATCATTATCCCCTGACAGTACATGGGCTTCTGGGTATGTTTTTAAGTGTAAAAAAGTAAAGGTTAGATGTGTCACTTGGCAAATTGTACAAAATCTTTAAGGAAAGAAAACAATGAAATGTTTGTGTGTGTGTGTGTGTGTGTGTGTGTATGTGTGTGCATATGGGTGTGCTTGCATGTGCATGCTGTATTCACAAAATAATAACCTATTATGAAAAGCCAAAACTAAAATGGTTAGGTCTAGGGCATTAGACATAGGAGTCCTGGTTAGAAAAGACTTCTGTTAATGTCAGTTTGATGTATACTTTTATTTTATCATGTTTTTACATATCCAAAAATAAGATCAAAGAAAAAGCAATGCTAATAATAGAAAATAAATAGAATAAATATATTTAACTGTGTAATAAGTTGCATTCAGAACCACATGGAAAAATGAATTATCTTGTATTATTGAGAAACAAAATATTATTTTAATGATCCTTGACAGGGTAAATTCTAAAGATGAACAGATCTAAAAAGAAATCTTATGTTACTCTAGTTTTGAGAGTTTTATATGAATTGGGGTAAATTTAAAACAGAATTATACTTAATGTCAAGAATAATGCTGGCAACAAGAATTTTTCATGTAAGATTTTTAGTGTAATTTTTGTACTGGTGAGAGTAATTGATGAAAATTATAGCTAAATTCTATAAATAAAATATAAATTGAGTGAACAGTCAAGTTCTAAAATGCATGCAATGTCCTATTTTTATAATGTTGGAAACAATAAAAGGTAACACATTAGAAGCAGTCAGCACCCTAGATACATCTTCACTCTTGATCTTTCAGTGGTACTTAGTGCCTTTCTTTTTGAATAGGGGCTGCACTTACTTCTCCACTTCTGGTACACAAGACAAATCAACAAGAGATCAGATTATAAGACGTTACTTCTGTCTTAGTGCCCTCTCCTATTCTCTCCTGCTTGCTACTGTGAGTTCGATTCTGTCTATCAAAAAGAGGTAAGCTGAAGTTCCAAATCTTAGTGACTCAGGACTTGACCTAATTAGAAAGAGCATTGCTGTAGGTGCAATGAGCTGGGTTGAGGTCATACAATGAACCACAAGGAAGTCATACTGAAGAGGGGAGGAGTCTGTATAGAAAGGTGGCCATGTGGTCACAGATGCAGCAGTGAAAGTAATGGGATGGTGAAGGCAGAGAGTAGAGTTAGGTGGCCAAAGGCAACCACACATGTAGAGATTTCTGGTATGCCAAAGGAAATAACCCTTTGCAGGTTTCTGGGGGAAATGTAACCCTCCTGACCTCTTCCTGTGAGACTTTTAACTTCTAGAACAGGAAAAGAACAAATATCCTGTTTTCTTTTTCAATGACCTAGTTTTCAGTATTTTGTTATGACATCCCTTAAAACCCAATATGCTTGCTCTGATTCTTGACCCACAAAAACAGAAATAATACGTTTGCTATTCTGAACAGCTGAATTGTAGAACAACTTTCTATAACCTAATAATTAACTGATACTTGTGTTGCTTTGAACTAATTTGTGGGATATTACTGTTATATTTATGACAGTTCTAAAATAAAAAAAAAAATGAGGAAAGTTTTCTGTGCTAAAATGGTGTTTCCTTGAGGAAACAAGGAAGAAAAGAAGATTGAGAGAGAACTGTAACCTGTAGTCAAATCTAGTAGCTGTAATGTCAATCCTCAAATTGAGTTTGATCCTCATGGGTGTCCATGCAAATGCTATGCTTTATAATGAAGAGTTGAAAATCAGTTACGTTATTTATAACAATATTAAACTGCAAGAGAAACATAGACACTATTCTCTATTACAACTTAAAATATGATGTGGGAAAATTTTGTCTAGTCATGTTCCTTTTTTATAGAAGAAAACAAGCTATCAGACCTCTTAAGTGGTCATTAATACCTCAATGTGTCTTGATTCCAAGAGGCAGGGAGGCTAGCCACCATTTATTATCCATAAAGCCCTAGACAACCTCAAACTGAAACTCTCCAACCATAACAACTAGAATAATAAGAAACATAAGAACCAACAGTTATCACTGTGGCTTGAATGTCTGGATCGCCTCTACCTATGTTAAATGCACTTCTGATTTGATAGTGTGTAAAGTTGGAGACTTGAGCTATTCTTAAGGTTTCCTGATGCCATGATACCATGAGGACATTATTCTCAGACTTCCAGCCTCCATAAGTGTCAATCACCTAGTGTGGGGTTAAATGGTGATGGCAGCCCCAGCAGAACAAGACAGCTGTTCAAAGCCCATAGATAATAAATGTGATGACCATGGTGACCAGAACTATGTTTTCATAGCCACATGCCCACCATTGACTTTGAAACTCCAAAGCTGAGCTCACTTGCCATCTCAAAGTTTCGGATCTACATAGTGTCCCACACCAGGATGAATATTTGGATTCAACAGCAACAGAGTATGAAAATTCCACCTTAACTGTCACTATATACAACAGCCTCAAGTTTGGAAAGAGGAGACAGAATTTTGTGCAGCTACAGAACATTGCTAAATTGAGATAGTTATTTCATAGCCTTGCCTTTCTGTGTGGATGCTCCCATTAGTTCACTCTCATGATCACGTAAGTAATGCAACTCTACTGTGGAGCCAGAAGGTGGAGAGAATGGGGAGCCAGTCCTGAGCAAGAGCAAGATATGTCCGAACCCAAAAATCCTCAGATAAGTAAGAGTGAGAATGCTTCCTCCCTGCACTGGTCTTGCGTGTCCTAGCACATGTAGCTTTGTGACCCCCACCACTGCCACCCTTGAGGTAGTCACGTAGCCTGTGGTCAGGATACAGGTTAAACTGTCCATCTCCTTATAAGAACATATCCATCAAGCACCTGGAATTCCTCCTCCTACGAATAGCATTATAGCACCTCTGCCCTAGCTGAAGATATACATGCTCGCAAAAAAACCCTACCCAAACTCCAAGGTTTATAAAGCTCCTGTCCCCTTCCCCCAATAAAGAGAGCTGTTTCACTGAAAACTGTCTCCAGAGACACTCACACTCACACCAACAGAGATCCAGCCTAACCCACCTTCCATGGCTGAGGTTTACTCCCTCAAGTCCAACCCAGTGTGCAATGGTGCCTATGTGCCCCAAGGGGAGAAGCAGACCAGGAGCAGCACACTCTAAGACCTAGAACACAAAGGGTCCTTGATGTAGACATTCGTGTTCCCCATATCAATGTTTCTATTTGGGGTACATTTTGGAAACAGTGTCCAATGGTCCAGTGGAGCAGGCATGAGGTCCTGAGACCCTTACACACAAAGACTTGATTTTCATACCTTCCTATCTCCTCTGCTATGGGTCTGTGGTCATTGACTCTTACAACCGTACCATTAGTATTCTTCACACTAGTGGATTCTTAGAAAGACATAAAGTCAGGTGAGTGAGTGTGTAGCTGTGTGTGTGTGTGTGTGTGTGTGTGTGAGGATGTCTGTGAATACATGTGTAGCAGTCAGAGGCAACCTTAGGTGTTGTTCTTTAGGTATAATTTACCTTTCCTCTTTTGTTTTTTAAAAGTCTTTTAATGGGCTCTAATTAGATTGGAGCTCACCAAGTGGTAGAGCCTGCCTGGTCAACAGGCCCCAGAAACGCATCTTTTCCAGTTTGGAATTACAAACACACTCCACTGCTTGCTTTTCCACCTAGCAACACTCGGGCTCTCATGTGCTCGAAGCCAGCACTTTTAGCAACTGAGTCATCTCTCTAACTCCGTCCTCATTTAAGGGAGAAGACCCTGCTTTTTGGTTTTCCATTTAAGAATTTATGAATTTCGATTCAGATTTTCCAGTGCTAATGAGACTTGGCTGACACAGAGCTCCTTCAATGCTAACACAAGAGACTGTACTTTAACCTGGCTTTTAAAACCCTCTCCCTGCAGATATGAATTTCGGCTCTATCATTTGAAGTTTGTAGTACACAGATGGACAAACAGAAGGACAGCTTGCCAATACTAGGAACATCCTATCTATTTCATCAACACTAATTGCCAACTGCTTCACGGTCTCTGCCACTTCCAGGCCAGGACAGTGTACTTTATGGCTTTGTTACATTTGGATCAGAGCCTAGACTCCAGCCAGTAAGTAGAGAGAAGTAGAGTGCCACTTCAGGATGGGCATTTGTTTGTCACTGTGAAGGCTCTTTTCTCCGTCATGGCAACTAACATCACACAAGACCATAGAAAAGTATATTCTTGTAGTCAGAATTATTCCATTTTTACAGAATCCCTCCTTGAAGATCCAGTTGGTTTTTTTTTTTTCCTTTCTTTGGAGAATTTTATACATAAGTATTGTGTTTATATCATTACCCACATGTGTGTGTTTGCATGTATATGTGCATGTGTGTGCATGGTAAGTCTTTCAGCATACCATTGCCATTTTGGTTCCACTCCTCTACTTTCTAAGTAAACCATAACCCTCAAATTAAACACTACGTGCTCTTCTCCTTTATGATGGAGATACTGGAAAATACATTTTATTTGTAAGTTCTGTCATGTTTCATGAAATGATCTCTGTGTAAGCTTCTCTACTGAGAATCTACTGAGAATGATTTAGAATGCTTACTTTAGAGTAACAAACCTATAACCAAATATGGCCACTCTGTCTATTGGGTTCAGATTAGAGAAAAAGAACATGGTGGGCTTAGAATTCACTTACCTCAAAACACCTATCTCCTCATTTGCATTATCCAATACCCACACACAAACATCATTCTTGAATGTTGACCTAGTTTGCCATCATCATCATTGTCGTCGTCAGCTTGATGCATTGATGGATTTAATATCTTATGGAACAAATTAATCTCACTTCTATTTGTGTTCGATAATTAGCTGTGTATTTGTATTAGATAATCTGAAATCTGGAAACACACACACACACACACACACACACACTATTTTAACTTGTTACCAAAACAAACCATGCAGTGAAGCATTGATTTTACATGTCCATTAAAATTTGTACAAAAATGGCATATATTAATGTAAGAAACCTGAATCACACATAAACTATTCTGCTGTTTAGAAAGGCAGATAATCTTGCTTCCCTGATGCCTACAGATGCTTTAACCAAACTGTAAGAGTGAAAGAGAACAGTGCCATAGAGAAAAAGAAATGACCAAACTTAAATGATTTCAGAAAACTTCCTTTTCAATGCTGGAAGCAGTAAAGAAGACAGGCAATAAGCTGAGTTTCAAATATTTTATTTATAGCTTGGAACAAACATGAGGAAGAGAAATCCTGATGCACAGCACTGTTGCAGAATCGTTTCACTGACACAAAGAGTATTGGGGAGATGGATCACTGGATAAAGCATTTGTCATACAAGCATGAGGACCTGAGTGCAGATCCCCAGCCCTTAGGCAAAAGCCTCGCATTGTAGCTCTCATCTAGCAATGAAGAGGAGGGCGGTAGAGACTAGTTCAATTCCTGAAGCTCATTGTCCAGTTAACCTATTTGGATTGATAAGCTCCAGATTCAGATAGAGCTCTTGTCTCAAAAGTTAAGGTAGAGAAGAGTCAAAGAAGACACTTATCCTCGACCTCTGGCTTCAGCAAAGGCATACACATGCATGCATATCTACCTGCAGATATGAACACATTCACACTGAGACATGTCACAGAAAGAGAGGGGGAAGGAGGGAGACAGAGACAGAGAGAGGGATGGAGAGAGGGAGAGGGAGAGATAATTCTTATCTCTCTCACACACATTTCTTTAAAAGTATTAAAGCCCACTCTCTAATAGAACTCACTGGTACTGTTAATTGTGCAAAAACCCTAATGCTATTATTCTGATAATGGACATAGTATTAAGTTGTCCCGTAAGTTCTGGCCTTTCTACCCATAGACTAATCCCTCATCATGGAAGCTACTTTTTTCAGTGGACAGCAACTCAAAGAGAGACCAACAAGTAGTCCATATGCAGAGAATAAGAAAGTGTGTCCTGACTTGCAGAATACCCGACTGATTATATCTGCCTAGACAGAGTAATCAGCCCTTAATAATTCTGCATCACTAAGGTCTGTAAGATAATTCTGGGCCAGAAGGCTGAAGATATGATGCTCCAACAGTCGGTATAGGGGCTTTCCAGGTGTTCAGTGGTCTCTATAAATTGACTAAGTTTTAAAAGCTATGCTTAGTGCTTCCCATAATTTCAGTTAACTCAGTCATTCTGGACTACTAATGGGGTTGAAGACCTATAGTCTCATAGCCAATCCTGGCTATTTACTTTGAGAGAAAAGATCTGAGTGGATGGTTTTCAGCTGACATTCATTCTAAAGCCAAGAAAAAAGCCAGGTTCAAAACTAAGTGTTTTAGTTAGGAGAGATGACAGAGGTTCTGGTTAGTCAACAAAATGATGGACTGGGTATTAGGACTATCTTGTACCACACTGGTACAATTAGGAATAATTATGCTCTAACTGTATTTTGAGAGAAAAGTTGTATTTTAACAGGAAGGGTGATATGTAGGAGGAGCTAACGGGGAAGGAGTACTGAGAGGAAGAGATGGAGTAAGGAGAGGAGAAGATGAAGGAGAGGAGAAGCTAGGTGATGAGAGAGAGAAAAAGAGAGAAAGAGAGGGGGGCATGGAGGCAGATGTTCACATGTCTCCACCAGTCGAAGATAGTTGATATCTAGGTTGGGTATTGGGTTACACTTCTGATTGAGCATTACCAAACTTTTAAAGCCTTTGATTAATACTTTTTTTAAAAAAAAAATTGTATAAAAGCAAAAAGAAAAAGGGGGCATGGGATAGGGGTTTTCTAGGGAGGGGAAATGGGGAAAGGGGATGGCATCTGAAATGCAAATAAAATATAAAAGAAAAGAAAAAGAAAGTTTACAAATAAAAAATAAAGAAAGTGTGTCCTGCTCAACTCTAAATGAGATAGCTATGTTATATCTGCTCCACCTAAGGTTCAGAGATCACTGTGGAACAGAGAGTGTCAACAGGCTATAAGCGCTAAAGGCAATGCACATTTATTGTGAACCAGTACCTATGGCAACTGGACACATGAACTCACAGTGGCAGTGATACCATGAACATGACTTACAGGTTACTTTAGAGGGCAAATGTACTCACTTATGGGCCCATATTTCTAACTACAATCCATGGGAAATTCTTTGCTGTCAAGATCATAATTTTGCAAACCACTTATGTCCTTTTCTTATCCCTTAAGATATATGCATACATAGTAATTTTGCCTTATAATCTATGAGTTAGGAAATATAAAGAAAATATGTATTGAGCACTATATGAATTCAGATTCTCTTGACTGAGAGAGACAGAATCAACTTACCCTCTGGAAGTTCAAGGAAACAGTAGTTTTTCCTACCCCTGCTTCCCTCGTGGCAAGTCTCTGTTTGTGTGAAGCCTTGGTCAAAACTGACATATGCCCAGTTTACCTGTATCCTCCCACAGAGTTCACTTCCCTAACAATTCCTACAACTGAAGCCTGACAGGGCACCATGTAATCCCCAAACAGTTACTGAAGACCTAACACTGTGATACCCTCCTTGTCATCCTTTGAGCACAGACTGCCTTTAGCCTCTCTTTAAAAAATAAGCACCACTATTCAGACTTGGTAGCTCACCCAGGGGAATCCTACTACACTGCCCAGAATAAGGACAATAATGTTACTCAATTCCTCTGCAACTTCTTAACATGTTTGAGGCATTTTTTCCCTTAGATTCCTCTGTTCCACCCTCTGCTGAAGACCAGCATTCCTTGTCTAGATGGAAATCAATACAAATTTAGCCTGAAGCCCAAAGACTTTTAGCGTAAAGACATTGGAACCGAAATGATTCTAGTCCAACGCCTTGCTTTATAGATGACAAGAATAAAACTCACAAAGCTTAAGCGATTTACCCAAAGTCACATGAGTGATTTTATTTTGCAACTGGGTACAGGGTGCTACATCATTTGACTTTCATCCTCACTCTTCATCTTCACATTCTCTCCAGTTAGCCCAGGAGATAAGAGATGTATAATGACAGCTTACAAAGTTGCAAAGTCACAGGTCAGTTTGAGGAAAGGTATTGAAATGGAACCTGTTGGTGAGGAGAAAATGTGATGGAGTTGAGGAATAAGAAGATTAGACACAGGAACAAGCGGCAGGTGGTTATGAAAGAAAACAGAACAGCCAACACAAAATTTCACTCTGCAGAAGAATGGCTTGGTTCATACCTGGCACTAAGTTACCTACGGAGTGCATGTAATGTTGTTGTACTGCGTACTCTACATTCCCAATCCTGACAAAAAGGTTTCAGTTGTGCAAACCTAAATAATTCACCCAACCCTGGATGTACCAAAGAGTTATAGAAAGAATTAGAGCTATTGGGATCTCAAGAAGGTTACATGAGCTGCTTCCTATAAGATGCACCACTGCAAACAGAATGAATTTCAAGGATGGACAACTAGTCTAGCATGCATGAGTCACTGACTTCAGTCCACTGTACCAATGGGGCAAAGGTATCGTTCTACAAAAGTTGTGCTTTGGTCCCTAAATGAAGGTGAGGTGTGTTTGGATAGAGCATATATCACAGTACTGGGAAGCCTCTATCCAATATGTTAATGCCCTCTAAAGAAAAACTTTACAGGGAATCAAGATACCTAAGTGGGTAAAAGTGCTTGCTTGCCTCCAAGCCTGACAAACTGAGTTCAATCCCCAGAAAAAATAGATGCACTCACTCCCACAAGTTGTTTTTTGATTGCCACATGAGCACCTTGTACACACACACACACACACACACACACACACACATTCAAATGGTGGCGTGGGTAGAATAAATAAATAATAGTTTTTTGCACTTTTTACGTTCAAAGAAAATATATTTTTTTCATAGAATATATCATGATCTTTCTATCTCTTATTAGAAAGCAACATGGTTCTAAGAACTAACAAGCATGATAAAAATAGAAAATAATAAGATAAATCAAAGACCGTCACATCAAGGCTGGACAAGGCAAACAAACAGAAGACCCCGAAGAGCAGACACAAGAACAAGAGAGTCATTCGTTCACACTCGGGATTCCCGTAAAAATACTAAGATGAAAGCTATAATATCTATGTAGAGGACTTAAAGACTTTGAAGAAATAATAAAAGTACCTTTGGTATGATTATAGATCATGACATTAACATGGCCAAAATAAGACAGAAGTTTATTCCCAATGAACTAATAACTTACATGAAATGGCCTGCTTGGAAATCTTCATGTTCCTTTCTTTGCAATGATAGATGTAGCCTACAGCAATTCAAGTCTCCAGGAAGAACAGGTGAGGTGAATCCTGGATCAGATTCTGCAATGCATTTACTTTGTCAGGAATTTATTAAGCTTTTAGATTTTAATATTTCTCTCCTGTGGGAACAAGGAGAGAGAGAGAGAGAGAGAGAGAGAGAGAGAGAGAGAGAGAGAGAGAGAGAGAGAATTGATTAAGCATGTAATACTAAAGTAACAAACAAACAAAATGAAGAACACACCACCCCCACCTTATTAAACAGAAAATACAAATTTACTGTAAGTCATTTGTTTACATTCTATTTTTCAGAGAGAAGAAAACATACTTCAAAATTATGTTCACATAATTACAGGGGGTGGAATCTCTCCTGTCTTCAATAATTATGATTTTAAGGTGTGTGGTGACTTTAGGTTTGTTCTTTTTTAATTTGTGTGTAGGGGGGTATGTACAAACATTACAAATGTGATTAGTTACTTAAACTAGCAGACACAAGAAAAAGCATTATTATCTCATTGGATTCATTAGGGACCACCTTTTGAAGTGAAATCACATGAATGCTCCACAAGTCACATACTTCTAAATCCCTGCCACATCACCGATGACGGTAGGGTGGTGCTCCATCCACCCGACACTGGTATGTTCTGGAGAACACTGCTGGCTTGCGTTCTACATAAGTGGCTGATAGAAACAGCCTAAGTCAGCACTGAAAGGCTTCTTTGCTTGCTTGTCAGTTACCTGCCTCAGGCAACAGGCAGCAGCCAGCTCTTGAGGAGCAAAAGTAGACGTCATTTCCAATGAGTTCTATATACAGCATTCCGAGATGAAGTCTGTGCCTCTGTAACATTCTTTCAGAGTGATCTTCTCTAGGTCTTCAATCCCTTGAAGGCTACAAGAGAAGTTACCAGACCATCGTTACCAGACCAAAGTATGAGGAGACCCTCATACTTTGGTCTGTATGAGGTCTACCCCAAGAGAACTACTTTCTCAAGTGAGGAGATACAAAAGCCAACATCTGAATATATAGCCTAAGGGAGACATTATTCCTATATCTTTATTTATTGAGCGTCTCATTTTCATTCTGCCCGAGTGAAATATAAACGTTTTTAAAAATAAAATATTTATTGTCTTCTATATATTAAGGTTCCATCATCTGGAAGAAGTTTCAAGGAAAAAAATCCAAAACTCCCATTAAGTTATTCAAAGCAGAACATGCAATAGAAAAACAGACCCATTGAATATATTTACCTTGGGAGGAAAGCCTGGCTTAGATTTGTTGGGATTACATGAATAATTACTCAAGCTCAGCTGAACAGAGAACCTTGTGTAAAGTACACTCAAAACAGAGTTATAGACGCTGCTTTTAATTTTTGCCTCTTTAAAACTAATATACCCCAAACAAACAAAGATTTCTTCCATCTGTCCCAAACCTGTCAATTCCATCAATTTTTCCCCTAAATTGTGGGCTCACCATCCCCCATTGATTTAATCTGAAAGTCACTGGAATCAAAGGCCCATGCCACTATGTATGGCATTCTCCAGTCTTTATCAGAAAGGTCACTGAATCTGTTGAATATTTCCCATTCTGTGTCACTTCACTATTCATGTCTTCTCATACGTTCCGAGGATACAGTTCTATCCTTTCTCCACCCACCCACCCCCAAGCATCATTTTGGCTCAAATCTTTATCCTCTATTGAAATGTATCTTTCATACTGCTCTAAAGGTAGATGCTCAATAAAAGACAAAAGCAGACCTACCATTTCCACCTTGAAATCTTCATAGAAGGATATACATTGGTTGTTTTTTTGTTTTTGTTGTTGTTGTTGGTTTTTATTCCCAGCTCCAACTACCTACCCAGTATCACATACTGTCTGCAATATTATATCTACTGAACTTTGCCAGGCAACACTCTCTATATGTTTCGATCACTCCACCCATTCTCCTGCCCCTCTGATTTTGTCTTGTAATATGAAGTCTCATAGAAAAGAAAACTTACTAACTATAACAGAGTAGTCAATGATTCAACAACTGCCAGGAAACCAGTAAAATGAATGCAGAGGAATATCAGAATGGCTGTAGTAAGAAGCCAAAACCTCCTGAGCTAAGGACCACATATGAGGAAAACTCCTCTCTCCACAAGGCTGAGATCTAGGTAGTGTCAAAACAAGTACGGCCACAGCTCAGGGATGACACAGATGTCAGAAGTTGCTGTTATGCTGGCCTGGGGGAAATGACTGGGGAGTCATTATCTGGTATTTGTTCATGGGAAGGCATCTCACCAGGAGCAGCTGGCTATGGTACTAAGGGATTACCGAGGACAGATGTTGATTCTAGCTACTGCTTGATGTGACTTGCTACAGGAATCAAATCTAGAAAACCCACGAGAGTATGTGAGTTCCACAAGCATCCCAACACTGGGAAGCAAATGTCCCTCCTCTTGAAGTGTTTCTCAAGCACCTACTATGGACAAACACCACCACAAGTCAAGGCAGGGGAGGGACATGCTTAACAGTTCCGACTCCATTATAGGCAATTGATGGTGAATTTAGACTGAAGAGACAATAAATCAAGAAAAAGCAGCTGTCTACCTCCCTTTCAACAAGAATCCTTCTCTACCTAGCCTTGCTCACCATCTTACCCTGATTCCATGGGTAATTCAATAATTCTTCAGAATATTGCTTCTCTCGACATTACAGCTTTATGCATAGCTTATCTCTTCAGCTCCTGCTCTTCCTCTCTTCATGTGACATATTCAATCAACAACTGTATCCATGAGTTGGGCATCTGAATGTTAAAGCTCATAAAATAAACATAAAATTGGGGCAAATAATCAACTAATGGAAAATTTCAGAATATATAAAAATAAAAAAAAAAAACTAGAAATTGCTGGGGAACGGTAATGCTTTAGAGTGCTAGCCATTACATGTTTTCAATTTGTTACATGCACATGTGTGTGTGTGTGTGTTGAGTATCCATAAAAGTCGGCTCCCAACATGTGTGTTTGTGTGTATGTGTGTTTGTGTGTATACATTTTGAGGTCAAACATCAAGTTATGTGAGCCTGCTCTCTCCTTCCACTGCCTAGGATGCAATGAATCACACTTGGGTCATCAGACTTAGTGACAAGTACCTTTACACTCAGTGATCATCATTTATCTTGAGTAAGATGGATCCAGTTTTCACATTTCTGTCCTTTAGCAACCAAAGGCTATAATTGTTAAAATACTTATAACATACTAATAATGTAGTGAATGGAAAAGCCCAAACCACCACTCAATTGTTAGGTGTGGCTTCCATTCCAACATTTCTCACACCCTTTCATGATACTTCCTTTAAATGAAATTCACACACTGCATTGTGTTTCGATTTTAATTTTTCCCACAATTGCTCTTATCTCTCATGAGGTTCCTATTTCATCTCTTTTCATTCTCATAGTGTCAGAAATGGAATCATGGCGTAGGAAACCATGAAGACCATGACCTTACATATCCAGTACTCCCATCTACAGAGTGATCATCACTCTCTGTTCTCTTTGTAACATCTTCTCCACCTTCTCATCTGTCTTCATTAAGGCTCTCTAGAGCTGGAATAATAGACACACATTAACTCTAGCTTAATTAAAGGAGATAAAGTGGATCTCCTGTGGCACTGAAAATGGAACTCCTTCCCCTCCCTGCCTTCCACTCTACAACGAGTTTATATTAACTTGTTTCACCATCTACCTTCAGCTGCCTGGAATTTTTAAAATTGCCACTACAAATCCCAGAGAGGCTCAACTTACTTGGATCAGGAGGCCAGCTCAATTTTAGTCAACTATGATCAGGGCTGATCTTTCTTGTTTCATTCCTCCTCCCTGTCTCTAAATTCCTTCCCTGACACAACAGGGTGGTTACATCTAACTGATGGAAGAAGACTGTGCTTGTAAGTCAGAAACTCTGCTGTTTACTATAATTTACTATTTAAATTCCATATAGCCCCAGGCCCAGTGTATGGAACACCGTATAACCCATCTTTCTTGATTATAAGAACCAAATTTAGTTATTCTCTTGGTTTTTATAACTTCACCGCAACTCTGTGGATTCTTCTAATTCTACATTTTTGCTTAAATAATAATCTTTTCTTTACATCTGCATGACTCATCTTTGTATTTCCCTAAGTACTGAAAATGGTAGCATTAAACAGTCCAAGTTGTTTGGCATAAACGATGTACTGAAAGACACCTTGGATATCTGAACACCTATGATGCACATGCTTGCTTAACATGTAGGCAACTGTTGGTTGAACTTTCACAGTTATGCTGAAACTTTGGTGGATAGCACATACACAAAAATGACCCAAACTGACTACTTTTGGAAATCTCAATTTCTATTGTAGATTTTTTACAAAGCATCCAAGTCAATAGGGTGTCATTAAATTATGGTTAATAGTAACGAGAAATGCCATGTAACTCTAATAAAGAGGTCTACTTTAGACTCCATGGTCCTTACCAAATAGTGGTGGTGAGTCCCTGTAATCGTAATACATAAGAAAGCTGACCCAACGCAATGTACATTCAAGGCTACATAATGAATCTTAGGCCATTATGAACTGCAAAGCAAGACCTTGAAAGAAAATCAGAAAAATCCTAAGGAATGGCCAGAAAGTCTAAGTCAGTGGTTCTCAATCTTCCTGATACTGTGATATTTTAATACAGTTCTTCAGGTTGTGATGTCCCTTAACTATAAAATTATTTCTATTGCTAATTGATAACTGTAATTTTGCAACTCTTATAAATTGTAATGCAAATATCTGATATGCGACCTCTGTGAAAGTGTTACTTGACTTCCCTAAGGGGTCACAGTCCACAGGTTGAGAACTGTCAGCTTAAGTTAAACCACAAATTGAATGAAGATAGTTGAAGAACAGATTTATATGGGAATAAGAAACATGTATGAAGACTCTGCGTGAGTATGAAGTTGGTGCTTCCAAGAGCAACAAAAGGTTAATACACTTCCAAAAAGTTCATAATCAGTCCAGTAGGAGAAAGTATCTCATAAGAGGTATGCCCAAGCCAACTTATAGAGACAGTGCTGGGTGTATTTGATCCTGCAAGCTCCAAATGCTTGCTGGAGTACTACAGACAGGCCATCATCATCATGCATATAGCAGAATTTTCAAAATACACTGTCTTAGTTAGTCACCATGTGCAGGAACTGGTGGCTGGGACGCAAGGACATCCTCCTCAATGGTCCCAATAACAAGAGAAAGTCCATGGGTTTCTGAACCAGCTTTATTGGCATGGCGAATGATAGTTGAATCTGGATGTGTCCCCCCTCCTAAAACTCAGGTCAGATTTGAGTTAAATAGGGAGGGGGGAGGGGGAGGGTCTGGGAAAAGAAATGGGTAATTGGCTATGCCCTCTGGCCTTTAGGTAACTCATTAACATGGAAATCTCTCTAGGGCTGAGGCCTGTAGTCATACCCTCTACCTGTGCTCTTTGGGTGGGGCTGCATTGTCCTTAGGTGACTGAACAGTGCAGGTTAATGGAGATCTACACCATGTGTTAGGAGCCTGGATTCTGGGAACAAAGCAGAATAAATGCCCATCCCTTGCAGGGTCTCTGGGCTTCTTCCAGCCAGCGCTTCTACCAAAAACCAAGACTCCTTTCATAGCCCTACAACCATGACCAAGCCAACTTATAGAAGACAGAGTTTATTGATGCTTACAGTTTCAGAGGGTGAGTCCATGATGGGGTGGAGGGCATGGCATCAGACAGATCAGGCATGGCACTGGAGCAATAAATGAGAACTTTCATCTGATCCATAAGCATGAATCAGAGAAAGAGCCAGAGAACTAAGTGGGAATACCACAGGCTTTGAAGCCTTAAACCCCACCCCCAGTGACACACCTTCTCCAACAAGACCACACCTCCCAGTTCTTTCCAAGAGGTTCTACTGGCTAGGAACCAAGCACTCAAATAAATGTTCTATGGAGGACATTCTCATTCAGACGACCACATGTTCTCTGTCTGAATGGAGGCAGGGTCAACCTAGAAGCAAATCATGAGACCAGTTCAGCAGGGAAGCACCCACACTATCCTGACCACTATCTGCAAGCTCTCACTTCTGAATTTTTCTCCTTCTCACCTTCAGAATTCCTTCTGCTCTCAATTGCTTCCCATCCATCCTTCTTGTGACTGAAACATGGCCTCCTCTTCCTGACCTTACACTTTCTGTCTCCCGTCATCTCTTAGGCAAACACCCTTGTCTTCTTAAAAGATAACTCCTGTATTTCTGTCTTTGGCTTTGGAATTTCAGTCATGATCTGCATGACCAAATTGTTGTCATTGCTTCATGTCATTTTAGAAATTATGTCAGAAACCAAATGGGATTAGTCATTGGTATCAGCTTAGGACTCTTTTCAAAGCACACAGTTCCGAGGTTTGCTTGCAGTTGTTTCCAGTCAGTAGGCCTGTGGTGTGACTGAGATATTTGTGTCCTTAAATAAATTACACCAAATAATACCAAAGACCGTCTGCATTTCAGAACCCTTGCCTGTCACACAATAATCCAGTTCATATCCTAACATTTCAGTGCAAATGATTTCTAACACCTTTTCCTTCCAGAAGTCACTTACTTGTAAGACATATTGTCATGCCTATTTGGAAGTCGTAAACCAGCAATTTTTTCAATGATTCTTTTCTTTCAAGACAGGTCACTTTCTTTTCTGTGGTGACTATACTTACCATTTGTAGACTAAAGACACCTGTTCTCTGTGAAAGAGAACTGTTTTTCAAATTTAAAATTACAACACGGGATTTTTCTAAATCCTGCAAGCCCCGTTTTTATTAGCAGATTGATACCAGTTGTGCAGAGTCCTGGCAATAACAGGAAGCATCTTGCTCCTGCATCATATTAAGAAAAACAAAGTTTCCTGATTTCCGATTTCTCCCTTGCTTATAAGGTGAAGGTATCAGGTAATGTGAGAGAACTGAAGGGCATAAGCCTATGTGATCTGCTATAGCCAAAGGAAACAAGAGCAAATTCAAAAGCTCTGAGCTCCCGAATTTCTAGTCTTCTGTTTCTCGCCTAGAACCATACCACCTCCCACACTGCACATGTTGTAAACTTTATGTGGCCCATCTGTTAAGGGGTTTGTTTTCCAAATTTGCAGGGGCTTGGCTCTTCTGGACTGAGTACCAGAACTAAATGTGACACAGATTTTTTTTTACCTACTTAATAATTTTCAATCACAAGGGCACTGATGTTGGAAAAGGTCAGGGGGAAGGAAGCAAACACCGCAAGAGCACACTGACTGTTAAACGCGGCAGGACTTAGGCAGGCACGTACTTATTATCCACCATGATGGCAGGCATAGCTGTGCTCAGGGGATATTGAATTTTTCAGGTTGGTTGTGGGCTAAATGTGGGCCCAGCTTGGCATTTTAAAAGGAGGCAGACTCAGACCACGATGTTTCCTCACAGTTAATGCAGAGACCATAGATAATAATTATGTTGCTGAGCCTACAGAGAATTTTTACGACTGATCCTCTATTAAACTGGCAAAACAAGCGGATAATGTCTCCAGCACTAACAAGTTGGCAGGGAAGTCGCTGGCAGCTCCTCCCACTGATGTTCCATCTGTGCGAGCCTTCAGCGGGATCCAGGATATTGTTTCCCTACACAGGTTGTTCCCGCAGTATAATCAAGAGAGACTGAGCGTAGATAGCTTTATTGTTTTTGAAAAATCACTGCCACTTCAGGCTAAGCAGCTTTTGGGGCTGGGCACCGGTGCAGTTAAGTCCTGCTAGGAAGAAGCATCCAAGCGGTGACGTCAGCAGGAAAAGGACCATTTCTAAGCACTGGCTTGTCCAAATGACGTGAAGTCGCAGGAGAAGAAGAACTGCTTCAAAGCAGGATTCATTTTAGAAAATCCTTTTGAGTCCCTTAATGGAAACTTAAGAAATTGCTTTTGTCTGAAAATACCATTTCTGCTAGTGGCTAATAACAGAGGGCATTTTTCTGACCTTGATTCTCCTCCTGTGTCCTGGTTACTGGCTCAGATTTTTCTCTTAAAAATAACAGTTAAATGGTGAGGGAGAAAGGTTTGTGGAGGCGAAGGGGATATATAAACCAGCTGAGTCAAATCCTGAGTCAAATTCCTGTTATGACGTCTGTCACTGTACACTTGGAATGCTATGCAGAAATGGCCCCTGGACAAGCCAGGCAGTAACCACAGCTGCCTCCACACAGATTTCCTAATACTCGTTTGATATTTAAGACATACTTGAATAATGAAATTGCTGCATATTGTCTCTTATTCATTGTGTGTCCAGAATAGGGTCTCACTGGACATACTTTCGTGCTCTGATTACAGAAATGGATTCTAAGTCTTTACTTAGATGAGGGAGAATCTTAAGCTACTCAACAATGTACAAGTACATAGTACCACATACAACTCACTTTGGTGGAAGATTATATGTAGCTAGCAGGGTAAATAGGCAACATCCTGGTGCTCGTTTGTGCCAGCCTGGTTGTCCATATTTAAGATATTTCAATCTCACACCAGGGATAAATATTGTTATCATATTCTGTTTTGCAAGTGAGGAGATCTAGACTCAAAAGTAGTTAGTTAAGCTTGCCTAAGATCTATCTCCTAGTAAGCAGGAGCTCAAGTTCTCCAGCCCTAGTCTGAGTGGGACCACTAAAGGAGGCCTTGCAATCCTGCCAAGCCATTTTTAAAGTATCTCTAAGACCTTACCATATATATATATATATATATATATATATATATATATATATATATATATCGGCATAAAGCAGACAACGGATGCTGTCCTTATCCAATGTGCCATGTGTCCTTCTCCATGAAGTTCACTTTAAGTTGATTTACATTGTTTAAAGCAGTTCCTTCTATCTTGTCTTTATGTATTCATCCCCACATTCCTAAGAAGGAATGCTTAATTGGCTACACCATCTGGCCTTTAGGTATCTCATTAATATGAAAATCTCTTGAGGCTGAAGTGTGTAGTCATGCCCTCTACCTGCGCTAAGTGACACAAACCTCTCTTTGGGAGGGGCTGTTCTATGTGACTAAAAGGCTCGGATCAATGGTGGTCTTAAACCCGTGTGTCAGGAGCCTAGAGTCTGGGAGCGTGGAGAAATGTATTCCATCCCATGCAGGGTCTCTGGCCATCTCTAACCAGTGCTCTACCAGAAACCAAGCTATTCTTTCACGGTCCCACACTATGTCATACCACAGGGCCTAGAACTACAAGAATTACTTACGTAATGGCATGACTTAGTCAATGTCTGTACATCTTTGTAGTTCCTATAAAGGACTAGGTCATAAGTACAAGAAAAGTATCTTTCTTTGTGAAACATTTTATCCCCTGGTACTAGCTACCAGTCATGAGAAATAAAATAGGACAAACAAAGACACATAAAGTTACCATTTACCTTTCTTATGTGCTCAAAAGTGAAACTTTGTTGGTTCCTTATGTATTCCTTGTTTTCTTTAAACCCACCATCTGTGGATGCATACCAACTGATATTATCAGCCCCTATATTCATAAGATGGTGTCCTAACTATAGTTCCAAAGAGAGATGCAAATACCATAATATACAAAAAAAATTCTATCTATGGGGTAATGGAAAACACACTTGAAGACTCAAAAAATATGTTCCAGACATTACTGAATGACTACAGAATCAGGACAATGGTGCACATCCAAATGATCCCATGTGTAATAAATCTAGATATGGACATTCTGTTATTCCTATCTTAACAATGAGAATGATTTCTTCAAGAGATGACTGCATCTTCTACTTACTGTTCTTACTGTGTAGTTTTTAAAAATATAATATATTTGGATTTTAGTTCCAGCTTGAACAAGCTTGTGATCTTGAACAAACTGGTGACCTTGAACAGGTTTTAGTCCTTGAACAAGTATTTTTACTTCTTCTGTTTCTTTATATAAAAAACCTGAAGGGGGAATACTAATACTTACCTTGGGGCTATTGTGAGGATTGATATGGTAATTATGGAAGGCTTTCTGAGGATGATTAATCTCTTTCCTAATTAACATATGTTTGATATTTGAAGTTATACCCTAGCCCTATTGACCAGGGAATCCGTTTTTAATATGTCTAGTCTCATGTGTTTTGTGTTGATTGAGTTGCTGGATTCTCACAGGCTCTGGTTATCTGTAGCCTGCTCATCATATTCTATATAAAGTCAAAGTAATAATTACTGTAACATATTATGATAATATGTTACAGTAATAATTCACATTTCCTGATTTCTGTTCCAGTTGGAGGGGAAAACCTCCAGCTACCAAGACATTGCCTTCTAACAGCTTCCTCTCCACCTTGCTGCTCTTCCATGGCAGATGCAGCATTCCTAATGTATTGAAGGCTTTCCTCATCCCTCTAGTCCTCATCCCTCTCCCTCATCCTTCATCCCTCATCCCTCATCCCTCATCCCTCATCCCTCATCCCTCATCCCTCATCCTTCATCCCTCGTCCTTCATCCCTCCATCCCGGCCCCTGTTTTTCTTTATTGCTGAACTGGTTTGCTCCTTTTCTACCAAAGATCTATCAATCCTTACAGGGTCCTTGGCTCTACTATCCCAATGTCTGTTTAGATTCCAATAGAACGTCATGCTCACTTTTGAACACCAGTTTTATCTTGTTGGGTTATGAAGACAGGTGTTCCTACTTTCTCCTCTCTTCAAATGATTCTTCTTTGTGTGGACAATATTCTTGGTAATGAAACCAAATTCAGACTAGTCACATTCTCTCCCCTCACCCCTCTCTCTCTCTCTCTCCCTCCCTCTTTCCCTTAGTTTTCTCAAAATCATTTCCAATTACTGTAAAATTTACATTGGTTATTGCGAGCTTCTAACTTCTCTCAATGTTCACAGCCGCCAACTGAGATGAGTCATTAATCTTCTTGCCTGGATTACTGAAAAATACTGCTAATTTATATCTTCATCACTTTTTTCCTTCTTTACAGCAGTTTTCTCATCTATGAAGTTGGGACATGTGACTGACAGCTGCTGCTCTGAGAGCCAGAGTCCAGGAAAAGCAAGTTGAACTGACCAAAAAAATTTCCTATAAATTTACATGACTGTTTCTATCTATTTTTGGTTAAACCAGTCAACTAGGTCATTTTTTTTCCTGGTTCACACTAAAGAAAGTTATTAGAAGCCAAACCGTAATCCTTTGAAAACTAAAGGTAAGTGTCCTAGATTTTTAATTGTAGATGTTATGGAGATGTCCCCTACTGGAGGTTCTGCCATAGGGCTACTTTCATCTGAACTAGATAAAAGGTAATTCTGATCTCGAGTCATCCACGGGTGGTTGTAAGTAGCCTTTGTGGCATAAAAGCTCAGTGGATATTCCTGCATTCATTTTGAAGCTAGACACTCTATGGAAATAGGGGGGTGTCCGACTTCCATTCTCGACACTTAGCATACACAACTTGACACCAAGTTGATGACAAACCATTTTTTGATTCAACAGTTGAAAGAGGGGACTCTTTTCAATGTGCTATTTCAAAGAACTTATCAATGAAGCTTCTTTCAGCATCTGGCTTATCCTCTATCCCGGCAGGGTTTTTATTCTGCCAGACAAGACATTCGAATAGTTATATAACTGATGTACGTTAATTATAACTACACAGAGATATAACACTGGAGAGGGTAACAAACAACTGAATCCTACCATAGAATGCATTCCTTCTCAGCTCCTACAGTCCAAAGAGAAAACTTCTAATGCATGCAATAACTTAGAGGGCAGCAAGCAGCCCTCCTCCAAAGAAATTCCCAGCCATGTAGGAGGTGACAATGCTTCTTTCCCAGCATCATGCATGTCATTTTCAAGTTTCATTATTGAATTTTAGGGGGAAAACACAGTAGTTTTACATCTTTAGAATACTATAGAAAGATTTTTGATGGAAGACCATTTCCCAGTTTTGTGATCTGATTTTTAATAAGAGGCATTTATTAGCTAAGAACTTTGGAGAGATCCTCTGTTACTTAAAGTTTAAATGCTATGGCTAGAAAAAAAGACTGGGTTCCTCCAGACTTGATCAAAACAGTGTGATTGTTGAGAGAACAGAAGATAATGTGGAGTTAAGTATTTTCTAAAATATAAACTGAGAAATACATTATTGCTGTCATTTTTTTATATATCAGTGACCCTGATTTGAATTATAAAGATAACTAAACACCGATACTTTTCCTCAGTGTGCATTCCCCAAATATGGCTAGCTGTTTAATAGCATTACAAAAAAATGCTAGGAAACCAAAACTCCCTAAATAAATTCTCGGGGGCGGGGGCGGGGGCGGGGGAGGGCTACGTTCACTGGGTTTTATGTGTGGATCTAAGGCAACTCAAGAGAGCAAAAGGTGCTGGGTATTTTAATGAAGCAAGAGACAAAATCCGGAAAGGTTATTAGCATTACACAGGGGAGACAACGAGAGAAATGACTTGTTCATCTAGGATACTGGAAATGTCCAACTATATTTAAGAGAAACAAATGCGACACATAATTTTTATTGTTAAAAAAAAAAAAAACTTTCAAACTTTCAAGTCTTCTCTTTAACAGCTAAGCTTACTCGGTTGCTTTCTTCTGTCATCCCTTATCTGTAACTGGTATTTTGTCCCTATGGTTTTTTGTCTACTAACTTCATGATTCCACATCTTTAACTTCTATTTCTCATTTTACAAGACAACAATAAATCCCCCCTCATCTCGTCTTCTCTTCAAATATTTTTTTTATTTCCCCTATTCCCATTATTCTTAACTTCCAGGCTTTTCTCCTCTGTTCTTCTGACAATCTACATGACTGTTGGGTGCTTAGGAGTTCTTGACAAATTCTCTGCTGTTCTTCCCTCTCTTTCACAATCCTACCCGTCTGTCCTCCTTTGTAAATTATGTTTTTATAGCACGGGTGGGTGGCCTTAAAGTGCTGCAGGAACAATCCGTTACTAGCATATCTGGAAAAGAGGGGGAAGAAGCTACAGTGAAACTCATTTTCTCTGAGAAGCATGCTTCTGAAGTGTGTGGGGGCAGATGGCTGACCAGCACCGCTAGGTGGCAGTATTCCAGATAGGATCCCAACCACAGAGCTGGCTATTGCCTCCCCACCCCCATTCCTGCATGTTAATGTCCTACATAGCGATTTTGATTCAGAAATCTCCTCGGTTGTCTGCAGCATCTGCATTTGAAATCTAGGGCATGTCACATCATTTCTCAAAAATAACATAACTTAACACTTTTAGGATGTATGTCTGCTGATTTGAGTCTCAATTAGAGAGAAAATGGTTTTGTGAATTTGTCTTTTTTTTTCCATGCAAAGAAAAAACTTTCTTACAAATTTGAATGGCCTTTATATAGCAAGTTTCTGATTAATGAAATTCCAAAGACTAGCACAACATATTGTTTATGAAGTAGACTGTATTAATCAGTGTTTCTTGAAAACATGCCTTTCAAGACTTGCAAATGTTAAATATTTGATTACTTAAGTCATCCATAGTATGCCCTGTTTAGAAAAGGCAGCATAGCAGCTACTTTGTCACATTAAACACACACACACACACACACACACACACACACACACACACACATATATATATATGTATATATATATATATATATATATATATATATATATATATATATATATGAATGAACTGGCTTGCTTTACAATATACTACCTAGACCTTTAACATATTATAAAATCTTATCCTGCCTTGGTTTCTCCACTTGTAAATGGAGGTATTAGTAACACATTGTTCAGGAAAATATTGTAGAGTTGAATGGGATTAATATGAAAAAAAAAAAACCACTTACAATCATATCTGGCATACGTAGCAACCAGTAATGGGTTAGCTACTCTATGTTCAAATGACCTTAGGCTACCTATTTATTCTTAGTGTGTATATGTATATATATATATATATATATATATATATATATATATATATATATATGTGTGTGTGTGTGTGTGTGTGTGTGTATACACACATATACACATACACACATATACATGCACATACACATATACATACATGAGCTGCGTACATTCTTTTACTTGGGTATCATCCATCCAAAGTTAGGCCTTGAGCTTGTACAATAGATGCTTTACAGAATGATCCATATCCGTCGGCCCCAAGATTGCCTATTTATCTTCAGATTATGATATAATTAGATGATTTCTTTCCTCCCTTTCTTCCTCCAAACCCTCCCAAATACCCTCCCTTGCTCTTTTTCAAATTCGTGGTCTTGTTTTTTATTAGTCATTGTTACATTCATACTATCTATTTTTAAGCACTAGACTGGGTTGAAGATAAAAGGGAACTATCTTCAGTGTAAAAGGGTTTTTTTAAGATTTAATATTTTTATTTTATGCACATGTGTGAGTACCTCCATGTGCATATGTGCACCACATGTGTGATTGGTACCAGTGAAGCCAAGAGGACACCGGTTCCCCTAGACCTGGAGTGACTGGTTGTTTTGAGCTGAGACCCAAACACAGGCCTTCTGCAAGAGCAGCAAGTATGCTTAACTGCTGAGCTGCCTCTCCAGCCTTTCTATTGTAAATCTTAGAGTAACAGTGCAGATGATCCACAGATCCTAGTAAGGGGTGAAGAGGAACACAGACTTCTCTGGAATAGAAATGGGTCAACTACCACAATGATAGTGAGTCTGGGAGAGAAAGAAGGAGACTCTTTCGGATAAAGATATTTCAGTGAAACCAGAGTCTTAAGAAGGCTTGAGTGTGTGAACTGGCAGAAAGAACGTTCAGTAGAGTTTCTTGCAGAGAAATGGCTTCCACTTACCCTGATAAGAATGACTAACGAAGGAAATATTAGCATTATTCAAGAACTGGGTCATTTTCCCTTCATGCTCACAGGTGTCTGTGGACAACTCATTTTGATTCCCGATGAAGCACAAGGGAAGGAATCGTTTCAAGGGCTAAGAGAAAGCTATTATACTCTGGCCTGCTGAAGTGTGACTCTGAAATAATGAAACAAATCTTTAAACAAAATGTGACATGAATCTTTTCTCAGATAATATGCTGACCTCCTTCCTATAAAACGCTACTAAATATCTCTGAATAAAGAATGAGTTCATGAGCTAACATTTTCCAGGAGTGGTGATGGATTTATACTGTGTCATCTGTTATTCATTTCTTGGGGCCAATTGTGTAAATGTGCAAATCAGGTTGACATGGGATGGACTGTCAGTCACAGGGGAGGACACAATCAGGGGCTGGTCACAAAGATGATGAAGTCGCAGATCTTAACAGCAATAAAAACTAGGATTAAAGGCCATCTTTTTCGAAAGCTATTTACAATAAAGCTACCCACAGGGGTTTTGTTCCTGGAATGAGATCCCTAGGGCTTGTGCTAGCATTCATGAGTTCTCCTCAGCCTTTCCTTCAGCAAAGCTATGGTCTTGATTTCCAAGACAAATAAAACCAGCTTCCTGTAGTATGTAAAACCATAGTGTGCTTTATTCTTACTTGATCTTTTTCCTCTTTTTTTTTCTCCCAAACCCAAACTTTGGTTAGTAGAAATTCTTTGGTTAGTAGAATTTTGGTTAGTAGACTATCTCTGAAAGTTCTATGTTAGAATCTGACTGGCAGAAATCTATGACAAGGTTTTATAGACAGATATTTTCATTATTAAATTTAGAGCCACAGTCAGAACACTCAGATCATAGTTGGCTTAATTCTCTATTTCTTTAAATGATCATAATTTCCAATTTTATAAAAATAATAATTTCGATTTGAAAAATCATTTTTTTCTCAAAAGTCAAAACCTTTGCTATAGTGGTCTGCAGCATTTCATGACTGTGTTGCTTTTATGACTGACTGAAAGAAACCCTCCACACATTGAAGTGAAACTTTGCAGTGTGGAGGTATAAGTCATGATTAATAAAATGTGAGACACCTAAGATGATCCCTGTCCACATGAGAGGCATCTGGTTACATTCATGAGGATGCTATTTTGTTTCCAAATAAAAATATGCTTTCTTAAATAGTTTTCCTAATGAAAAAAAACGTATTTCCTTTTGTTTGAATACAATAGTTTTAAGATGTATCATGGGTATTGGTACTATGTAACACACAATGACTTGTAATTAGCAAGTCATTCTGAAAACAATTGGTAAGATTTTTTAATCTTAATGTCTCTTTTCTATTTTTAATTTCAAACTTTCATAAAGTAGATTAAGAACATAAATTTCTTGACAGTGAACTGAATTGCTCTTTTTTGCTATGATAGGTCGTTAAATACATTTGTTTATAAATAGACTTTTTAATCATCTAGAATATTGACAATAATTTCATTTGCAGTGTCATTTTCTGACTGGATATAATGTTTCTCTGAATAATATTGATAATTTGTTCAGAATAGGAAGTAGGTAATATAAGAGTAATATTTATTCATAGTGACTGATTAAATTATTTGCCTAACTTAAGGAAACTAAACACTATGCATAACTCTGAATTTATATGCAACTCTCAGTGTGATATCAGGTAACAGAAGAGCTCTGTGTCTTCCTGTGGAGGATGTTGCTTTATTTTCAGTGCTTAGAGATACATTCAACTGTAATTTGGAAGATGCCATATAATTTTAAGTTAACTTGGATACCTACATGCCATAAATGTGTTTTGTATTCAAGTAAAGAAACATCTTTTTAAAAAAAAAAAATTGAAAGAAAGCCTCAGAAATACAGAACAATGATTTTTAGCAAACCAGAAATTGAGGAGGAGAGCCATTTATAAATCTTTTCAGGAGAGATATGTTTCCTCAAGGCAGATAATCATGAATAATTTGATGAAATGTATAAGCAAAGCCTCAAGGGTCTGTGTATAGATGCAAAGTGATGAAGTTGAGCACTTACTGTAATTGCTTTCTACCATTTAGTCAAGGAATGATTAAAATGAGAGCTATGTAATTTGGGTGACAAGAGGGTCAAGCTTATTCCCAGCTACCATGAGTCGCGTCATTTTCTAATGTTTCTCCTTATCTGCAGCTTCCTGTCAGCATTAACACTATCCCACTCCAGAATTAACCCAAGCAGATTAACCCGAGATGCCAACACTCCCTCATCTGTCTCTCCTCTAACTTTTAGAACCCAAATTTAGTGATGAAGAAGAGTTAGGGAAAGTATATGACTCCTTCATGAATTATAAAAAGAGAAAAGAAAAAGTTTCAGTAAGTGTTGGCTGTCTGAGATAAAGTCAAGAGGAATGTCTCTCCAGATCCTTCCTGCTGCCTGGGGAATGAGTACCACAAAGCATTCCCTATTCTGAAGGCTGGCTGTCAACAACCTCTGAGTATTTCTCTACATGGGGTTTCCCAACTAAGGGGCACACTCATGTTCAGTAGTTTCTCCCATATGGATTGCTGAAAACCCTTTCTTCTCCTCTGAGTAACATGAGTCATTTGGGTTTTGGGGGGGCCTTCACAGGGGAGAGAGCAAAAGTACTTGAAGTGATGAGTTTTTCCTTATGCTTTTCAACTTTCCAACAAAACCATACCAAGACTTGTGATTCTAATGCAATGACACACGTTTCTTCTTTCATTTTTTTGGCCACGATTAACATGTTTCTACTTGAAAACAAGAAAACTACCAGCATAGTCATTTCACCTTGTGATACTTCCCATTTTTACTCCCAAATGGTTTCAATAACTTCATGGCTTTACTATAATATAAAGTTCAAGCAAAATGATCATTTCAACAGTGCCTGTCTACTGCACACTGGTATGTAGGCGCATTGTCTAACTCATTTAATTCTGCCCATTTTACCATGACTGTCTAATTCCATCTTTACCATTTGAAATAAATCTATTCAAATATTCCTGTCTTCCTTCCTTCTTAGATTACTACCTTAAGACACTCAGGCAGAGGATCTTGTTAAAAACTGGACATAGTGGAGCATGCTAACATTCCCAGCAATCAAAAGGTAGAGACCAGATGATTAGAAGTTCAAGGACTCAACTACATACTTGATTTCAACCCTGAAATCAAGGTTCGTCCAGGCTTCATAAAATGCGTGTGTGTGTGTGTCTGTGTGTGTGTGTGTCTGTGTGTCTGTGTTTGTGTGTATGCCTGTGTTGGTGTGTACATCTGTGTGTGTTTGCGTGTCTGCATCTATGTGTATATGTATGTATGTGTGTGGATATTATGAATAATATGTTTACATAAAAGAACATTCTGGGTATTCCCTCTCTACCAAATATGATATTGTTTTGCTTTCTTTAAATTTACTTTTTATGTGGGTATGTGTGTGAAGTGTGTATGACATATGTTCCTGGAAGAAAAGACTGAGGATATCCAGTCTCTTGCTCTATCATTCTCCATTTTATTCCCTTGAGAGAGGGTATCTCACTGAACCCTGAGCTAAACTGGCAGCCAACCAGCCCAGGATATCCTCCTCTGGTTACAGCTATGTGTGATGACGAATAGCTTTTTACATGCATTTGGGGGATTTAAATACAGGATCTCATGGTTAAGACAGCAAGCATTCTTATCTACTGAGCAATCTCCTAAGCCAAAAGAGAGGTTTTTCTATAGCACATGATCCAATGTATATAGCTACTCTTCTGCCTAGGAAAAAAAAAATCAACGGGCACACTCCACTTATCTGTTACCCTGGAAAGAACAGCTCAGGTACAAACGAGTCCTGAACAAAGATGCTCCATCTTTTTGTCCCATTTTAGGTTCTCAGAGGTGGCACAGTTTGTGACCATGCTTTTCCCCTTGATCTTTTTTTTTTTGAACAGCATTTATGAGTTTGAGGGTTTTCCATGTGACTCACTGAGCAGCAAATATAGCATCTTAGAAAACTGAAGTTTTCCCTAATCAGAGGATAAAACTTTCACTATAACATCATACTGAGATAGGACAAAGATAATGAGAAGTGGTCATTGAAACTAACCAAGTTCTGAAGGAAAGGTGTCAAAGCAATTACCTACAATTGCAGGATGTTTCTGTAATGTTCTCAGCATGACCAGGTAATTACAGCACTTGAATTTTTATCAACACTCTTAAAGAAACTGAAACAATGTTTTAAATCCTAAACCACTAGACTCTGTTGCAATTAAAAATATCAAGGCAGAACCTATCCTTTAATAACATCTATAATTTCTGCTAGGAAAAAAGAATACACAAGAATAACCAAGCATCAACTGGAGAGAGGGCTTCCAGGAAATAAGCAGTATTCAGAAAAGAGAGCTAAACTGGGCAGCTATTCTGGGATTAAATTCCATGAGCCATTATAGTTTTCTTTTTCTCCCTTCCCAGTGCCTGACTCTCTCTCTCTCTCTCTCTCTCTCTCTCTCTCTCTCTCTCTCTCTCTCTCTCTCTCTCCTATCTTCTTTCTTTCCTCTGTCACTCTGCCTCTTTCTCTTTCTCTTCCCTCCCTCACTTCCCATCAAGAATTCTAAAGCCTAACTTGGCAGCTACAGTCAGAATGAGCTCTGCTTTTAGACAGAAGAGGAGACCTTAAGTTTTTCTCAGCCCCTGGTCCTGTGGCACTTGCCCAGTAGCTGGATTTCCAAGAATAACTATTTCCTATCTTTCTCAACCCTTGCTCCCGAGGGAAACCCAAGTAGAAACATTTTTGGTCCTAGGGTTGTTTCAAGCATCAGCAAAATGTTTGCATTGGTTTTAGCCCACGTCTCCTTTCATCCCAACAAACTCATGAATCCCAACTCACACAAGCAGACATGTCATGCCCAGGAGACATGTCAGTGCCATTCTCCTCTGTAACATGAATGGAAACTAGAATTAAACACAGAGGCTGAGCAACTTCTAGGAAGTGTGTTTGATTGAATGACAGGTAAAGCCATTGAGACCTGATAGTTAGTGCCTCAGTCTTGGATTTCCAACATGGCTCTGGTTCACAATTGATGTTATGTATTAGTAAAGAGACTTCTTTGACCATCCCAGAGAAACATGAAGAAGAAAACAGAGTCTTTCTGAAAGTTCATTTGCAATGAAAAATGGAAAGCAGAATGTGAACCAGGTACAAATTTTACAGCTTCATCCAGCCTTGAACACTAACATATCAAAAAAAAAAAAATGATGCTTCAAGAAAATTTGATTCAAATTAGAATATCTATGGATGTGTCTGTTGTGGGAGATATTTAAAATGGTTGCATCCAATCTGGTTTTTCTTAATCAGCTGCCATGTTCCTGACTAGCCTAGGCCTGCGACCACAAGCAGAGGCAGCATACCACCCGGCTGCTCAGCTCAGGCCAGAGACACTGGCCCTGCCACCCATGAAACAGCAGCATGGGAGATGTCTCTGCCAATCTTCCACGCTGTCTCCACAAAGCTAGGCTGTGCCCAGACCATCCTGCCATCCACACGGGCCTGGTAGGAAATGAGAATCTAAATCTTACATATTAATCAAAGGCTTTATATGTTTGGTAATGCTGAATAACAGTATGCCCATACAATTATAGGTCTTTCCCAATTAGCTAACCTAAATATAAGTTGTTATCCAGGACTGCTCTCCATACCTGCATGGCTCTTCATCCTCCTACATCTCTGCCCTTCCCCTTGCCTCACTCTTCCTCTTCCTTTTCCTCTTCCTCTCCTTACTCCTCCTACCTTAGCTCCCCCTACATGTGTCAACAAACTCAACGGTGAAAATGAGTCACATGCTTTTTTTTTTTTCTGAATCTGATGGTCTAAACTTGCACCCATCATAGAAACATTTCAGTAGAAAATCACACAGTTAAGTTCCCCAGAACCCAAATAAACTGAGACAGAAATGCCCATCTGTAATCCAAATTTGACTATAGTAAATGAGAGACATGGAGATGAAAATGTCCCCAAACATCCCCAGGCTATCTAATTTGCATTTCTCGAATGCAACGGTGACCAAAAATTGGCCCTGCCTCAAAACAGAAAGCAAGGACCTAGACTCAAGGTTGACCTCTGACCTTCACATAGATGCGATGGCACATGCGCCTACACTTGCATGTAGGAGTGTGGGCACATACACATTAAAAATCATACAAGGAAGAAATTGGTGACTTCAAAAGTCTATCAAGTCCACTCAGGAGCTACTCATCTGGATGGAGCACCTTAACCACATCTGCAAAGATCCCCCTTTGAAAGCTAACAGTCATAGGACTCAGAGATTCATTAGCACAAGGACATCTTCTGGAAATGTGTAGGGACAGTTTTCAACTTGACACAGTAGTATTAAAAAACAGTCCCTTAAAATCCTGAAATGTCATTCAATTTCACCCCACCCCACCCCCAACCCTTCTGGTCTGCACACGATTCACAGCTGGAATTTTTTCCTTTTGAAGGTTAAATAACACAACATTGAAATACTTCATCATATTCCTATAGAGAAAGAAAGTTAGTATTTATTATACTTTACAATTACTGCGTCTAGAAAGTCCCAGACCCTGAAACATGAAATACATGATGTCATTATTCACTTTTCCAATGACAGAACCTGACTCTTTGTTTTATGAGTTGTAAACACTATGGTCACATCCGAAGGGGGAAAAATATTCTACCTGCTTCTGGGGAAACGGGAGGATTTCTTTGTACATCATAAGTTACGAGCTCATCTAAGGACACCCTAGATAGCTCAAGTTCCTCTCCACATTGAAGGAAAGCAAGTCAAAAACAAACTGAATGCATTTCTGAAACAAATAAATTACAGTCTGCTGTGAGAAGGCATAGGAAGCATGAGGTTATGCAGGAGAACTAGGGTTTTTTTTTTTTTCCCTCTTCACAGGTTTTTAAAGTAAGTTTCCTCTTGTTCTTCATTGCAGCTAAGCTTCATGGTGAGTATTCTTTTTTTCTTTAGACTTTTCTGTTTAGCCTATGCCATGGTTAATATGTAACGGTGCTAAAAAAAAAAATACAGACTCAAGTCAAAGAAAGCTGAAGTTTGAAGCCATGTGCAGCCTTCCTGATTATGTAGTCATGAACAAACACCTAAGTCACCTTTGTGTATTTGTTCATGATATGCAAAACAAATGTGTTTGCTCAGTATCTCCTATGAAGGTTAAATAAACACTCCGCCTAGAATACTGCCTGACACTCTGTACACGGTGGACACTGGCCGCGTGTTCTCTCCTTTTCCCATTCTAAACACACAGAGCACTGCCATTGGCCCATTCTTTCTCAATCACACGTTTCGTGGAAAGTGTCTAGGTTTCTTTTCTACCATAAATATATTCATAGGTGATTTTGACATCATACACGATGATTCATTTCATGTTCTCAATATCTAGGCATAGAATTATAGAATTACTTTATTTAATACAAGTTAACTTTCACCTCCTCCAACACACGCACACGCGCACACACACACACACACAGAGAGAGAGAGAGAGAGAGAGAAAGTCACAGGATCTGGGCTAAGGCTTCAGGACCTTCCTCAGTAACTGAATTCATAATTTGAATTCTATTTTTTTAAAGGTTATTATCCAATGATAGAAAAGCCTGCAAACCTTGCTTTCATGTCAGCTCATTTTTAGGGATTTTCTGACATATAAGCTGTTACTTTTTCTAGAAAATAGCATCAGCTTACCTATCTTGAGCCGAAATCATCTCATCTTGCCATGATATGCCACCCTTTCCAGGGTTCTTTATCATTTCTGATATATCAGTTTGGTGACTCTCTCATCGTTTCAATCTCTGTAAATTTATAATTTACTTTTCTTTGGTTATATTTCTAATTAATTAATAACTAAACACCTTAATTATCCTCATGTGTAATATGCCTGATCTGTTATAATCATGGAAAGAGTTCTTGTTCTTTTTTTTTTATTATTATTTCTGGCCAATAAATTGAACAATATTGTAATGAACTTACCACCTAAATCAAAGTGTAAACCAGCCATTTTTGAAGTCTATTGTGATGAATTCCCAACTTTCCTATTTTGTATGTCAGGACTTTCCTTACCATCGTGGTGGTTACAGAGGGGTAATCAAACTGAAATCATTTTCCAGTCACGAAAGCACGAGGCCCAGTGTCATCTGTCACTCAGAACTTTATTCCTCAGAACTGAAAGGTTTATCCCAGTGGGGATTTTGCTCTGCTATTTTTAGCAAGACCCAAAGCCAAAGGTCCAGGACCCTGACCATCACAATTCTAAATTCAAGTTTAGAGATTGAAACCAAAGGTGGTAGGCCTTGGAGGAACTTCAGAGGTGTTCCTGAACATGATGCTGCTGAGGCTACAGAACAGTGGGATAATGAAGTGTCCATTGTTAGTGATGCAGAACTGTAACTACTGTATCCAAATCTCCATCTGCTAATTGGCCGCTATGAGACTGTGGTTAAATCAATGCTTCAGGTTACATACATATATATATATATATATATACATATATATATATATATATGTATATATATATATATATATATATGTTCTCTTTTGAGAGATAAGCAATTTAAAATGTTGTAAAGTTCCTGGCCCACAGTAAGCATTCCACTCACATTAGCTGTTTTTATTACCAACTATCATCTCAAATAAGCAGGGTTTTTTTTCTTTTTTTGAGATAATGACTATTTCTGATTGTGTGAATTCTGTTGTGATTCTAGTTTTATGTAATATTTTATCTGGTCAGTGCCAACCGAACATACAACTAAAACACATTTCACTTTCAGTGTAGACTGGACTAGAATTTGCTCCTGAAATCAATTATTTGAGAAGCACTTTACCCTTTTATTATCTAAACTATAGAAATAATGGTAAAATTGCAAAAGAACTGTCTCAAAAATTTGCATTTATATGTATTATAGACAGGGAGATGGAAGATAAAAGTACATAGAAAACTTTGTGTCTTTAGAGGATTGCTCGCATCTGATATGTATAATGATATATAAAAACAACATAGTAACACATTCTCGTACTTTCCTGAGTTACATTCTACCTAGTCAGAGGAAAGACAACTAAACACATTGTTGTAACATTATGTAATGCACTATGGTAGATTTGTATATACAGTATTAAAGTATTTAAGTTTAAGCTTTCATTTAATTTTAAATGCCCTCTCTCTGTAAGCCTTTGATAGCCTCATGAACTTTTAATGAATGCATGTGTTTCTGTGTGTTTACTTTAGACATGAAAAAATCTTTTATATATTTAATTACAACATTTCTTTCTCCTACTTCTTCTATGTCCAACCCCATTTCCTAATTCACAGTCACAGCCTCTTGTTCTTTAACCATTGTTAATACACAATACACACACACACACACACACACACATACACACACACACACCCTGTTGAGTGTGTGCAGTGTTCATTGCATGGATATGTTTCTTCAGCTGACCACTTTATTGGATAACGTTCACTAACTATGACAGGAAAAAGTTCATGAGTTCTCAACAACATGATTGCCTAAACAGGACCTGGACATTTCAGTAAGAGTTGACATCCTAGAGTAGATGGGAGAAACCTCACAGGGGCCATCTCTATAGAAAAAGCTATAGGAAACAAACAATTTGAAGATAGGGAGAAACAGAGAGACAGATAGATGGGAGAAAAAGAGAGAGGAGAGAGGGAGAGAGAGAGAGAGAGAGCCAGAGAGAGAGAGAGAGAGAGAGAGAGAGAGAGAGAATATTAAGCTTTGTATTAAGGAAATTAAGGGAATTTTTTTTCCTCACTACTTGAGACCACAAAAATATGCTCTCTCACCTTAATAAAGTTTAGTATAAAAATGGCAATAGTAATGGTTCATTTGTTTCTTTAAGTAAATTAAATTCAAAACACCTGTTATTATTCAATGCAGGTGCCTAACAGTTTTAGAGAGGAAATAAGTAAGGCCATTTTCCTCCTTACCAAATAAGTATCCCAAAAAAGAAATCCCAAGGGAGTATCAGTGTAAATCAGAATACAGGTGATCCAACACTCAAGGAGGGGGCTACTGTTTCAGTCAGAAGCACAGTGGCTTACATTTAGACAAAAAAAAAAAAAAAAAAAAAAAAAAAAAAAAACAAACCCTCAGGGTGCCTCAGTTAAATGGTGCTGATAAAAACATCTTCTGTGAGTCATTCCAGTATATATTTAAAAAATGCAGTGTAAAAAAATTTTTTGAGGACTTTCCTCAAAGCGTGAAAGGATATGGGAGTTATTCTCCCACCCACTGGGTGGGGTGGAATGGCTTGATGTGTCACTGGGTGTAACTGGATGGTGACATGCCATGATGAAAATCCCAGTGATAAAATTTCTTAGAGCAGTCCATACCAAGCCTCATCGAACATCACCACATAGATTAGACACCCCCCTTCACATTCCAGCACAGAAATGAAAGGAACCAGTAGAATGCAAAAGTGGGGTGTACTGTCAGGGAGTCATTTTCAGCCCTGTGAGTTCACGAAGGGGTCTGGAAGACAGATGTATGTGAAACGAATCATCCATCGCAGCCTCTCTCGCTCTTATCTGGAATGAATAGACAGCTTTGTCATACAGCTGCCCAAGGCTAATCCTCTCCACTCCCTCAATCTCCTCAGTCTACTGCCTGAAGACCTTTGAAGCCAGGACTTAAAACCCTAAAATTAGAAGCAGGATTATACTGGTTGCAGACTGCAGAAAAGCTTACCGCTTCCTGGAAAGAGCAGGGAATGATATATGATTGCCTGTGGAGGGATAAAGGAAGAGACGGAATGTCAATCTGAAGAGAAATAGTGAAGGCCTACTTAGCAGGTTTTCAATAAATCTGACTGATTTTTTTTTCTGACACTCAGACATACTCACAAGCTACATTTTCATAAGTAAAATTTTTTTCCAATCGACTTGGGTGTTTGCTTATTTATAAAATGCCTTATTCCCACACAATTGATCCCTTCCCCCCTTTACCCTTTCAGTCAATAACCCATGCACCACTGCTAAGCTTGTCAAAAAAAAAAAAAAAAAAATATCCAGTCCCATTTTGTGGTTGATTTTTTTGATGGAGTTTTCTGGCAAGCAATCCTAAACTAACTGGTTTTCTATGATTGTATCATAGTTAAGAGGGATTATTGCTCTGGAGACTCTCCGGAGTCAAGAAAAGTGCCATCTCTGTTGTCTGAGAAGTCGAGTCTAGTGTACATACCTACCAACATATAATGTGGGCACATGCCTATAAATCTCAAAGTTCAAAATGCTGTAAGTTCAAATGCTTTCAATACAGCTGGGTCAGCACCATAGAGCGTTACAGTTTATCAGTGGTTTCTCCTTATGACTGCACAGCTCTGGGGAGATTAGGTTCCCTGTCACCATCTACCAAGAAAAATACTACTATTCCACTAGAATGTAGTACTGTATATTGCTGGCTCAAGCAAAGATCAAAATTCAACGCATTCTTTCTAAGTATTGCGTATTACTTTCTTACCATCATGGAGCTGAAAGATCATGTGTCAAACCACTGGAAATCAGGCACTATCTGTATCCATTTTCATAAATCAAGGCCATCTAGATTAGCACAGAGTGAAAGTTCATAAATGTATTTTAGTAATTACATTTGATGCTATATTTATAGAATTCATAATGAATGAAATTCTTCTAAGTACCTTGAGTGCAAGCACTACAAGATGACTTCTTCCCATACCCCTTCCAGCTGCATATGACTGAAGCATTTCCTCATCATAATGAGTTCAGCTGTGTCCATATAATTTCCTTTGGCCAACAAATATGTATTATGAGAGTCATTTCCAGGCAGAAGGAAATTTCCAACAGCTCTTTCACTCCACTTATACTTAATGGTGATATTCTGGACATAAAAAGAATCGCCAAGTGTGGCCAATAATGACAGGGGAACAAAGACCCTAGCCAATCGTGGGTGACCAGCAATAAACATCTCCTGTGTAAGGGTATGACATTCCTCATTGCACTATAACCTAGCCAACCTCAACTAATTCATACTAAGCAGCATTTCTTGTGAATTTCAAGAGACCCTGATTTCCCTGCCACGTCTTTTGAGAAGCCTTGCTTCCATTAAATGAATGCCTTCAAAGCAATTTTACATCTCTTACAGGCACTGATGGGAAAAGAAAGTGAAGTCTAAACCTAGTGAAATCCTGACAGAGCACAAATGGGAAGGAGCCCCAGCTGTTCTTGAGCCTTCTAGTGTATGGATGTTTTTGTAAGAAAATGGTTTTGCATATCCCCTGTCTGATTCTTCACTAGGGTAAAAGCAAACTCATTACCTACCAAGTGCTGAAAAAACTGGTATTTATTCTTAGCTCACCAACATGCGACTGAAGGATATTATTAAGCTGACAAATATTTGTTGAAGCAAATAGGTAGAGTTACAGCTCCAACTTAATGAGACAAACATTTTGGTGCTCCAGGGAACACTAATATGACAACATTGTATTAATATCCAGCATCTTTCTGGGATTCCCAAAGGGACTGTTCTCTAATCATTTCCCTTGGCATCAATTGAAATATTTTTACCCACTTGTAATTTTTCTCCTGAATCTGTTTCACTTTTAGAATTCATCATGTTACAGTGTTATCTGCTCATTTTCTGCATATGAATTAGAATGTGGGATTGATAAATTAATCCTGTTTTTCCTCTAGGAACAAAAAGTTAACTCTGTAATTCCTTAAAAGTTACCTGACTGAAGCCCACAGTGTCTGAACTTTACTGAGCCGCATCAAAGTCTCCTTAGACAGGGCATACACAACATCCCCTGCATTAAGTACCAGAATCTGGTGGCTACTGCTTAGGGTAGACACACTCTCAGAAATGCACATTTCCTGGTAAAGCCCAGAGAGGCTTTCATGAATTTGACTTGAAGAATCCATTTTGCAGAAGAAACAACAAAACAGAAGCCATGGTGTCTGTCACACATCTGTTTCCTACTGTCTGTGGAGGTTGTTAATCAGATTAACAGTAATGGGGACTCGTCTGTGTGTGGATCTGAGAGAACTTAGTGAGAAATATTCTGAGGGGCAGAATCTATACTAGCTGTGTTTTTAAAACAAATTCATTGTTATGAGAAATGTGACTTATAAAACTAGAAATGGTATACAGGATAGTGACAGTGGGTGCTCTGAGTTTTAACAGTATCTATCAAAAGTGCCTACTATATGCTAGGAAGGATAGATATGTGTCTTACTCAGGGTTTCTCTATTCCTGCACAAAACATCATGATCAAGAATCGAGCTGGGGAAGAAAGGGTTTATTCAGCTTACACTTCCACATTGCTGTTCATCACCAAAGGAAATCATGGCTGGAGTTCAATCAGGTCAGGAAGCAGGAGCTGATGCAGAGGCCATGGAGGGATGTTACTTACTGACTTACTTCCCCTGGCTTGCTCAGCCTGCTTCCTTATAGAACTCAAGACTACCAGTGCAGATATGGCACCACCCACAAAGGGCCCTCCCACCCTTGATCACTAATTGAGAAAATGCTTACAGCTGGATCTTATGGAGGCATTTCCTCAAGGGAGGCTCCTTTCTCTATGATAACTTTAGCTTGTGTCAAGTTGACACACAAAATCAGCCAGTACAATATGAGAGCAGACATTGGTGTAAAATGTAAAGCATGTTACCTCTGAAATGATATTAGATATGCAAAATATGTAAACACTTCTCTGGTTGTTGAAATCTTAAAAAAAACAAAATCTAGACATAAAATTATGACTGACATGTTAAGATTATAGCCTATGAGGCTGGTGATTCTGCCAAGGAGACAGACTTGTGACCAACCCTCTATATATTAATTATTTCTTTCAATTATCACTATACATATACAAACTTGGCATCATTTCAGCCCACCAAATGTGTAGTAGAATGTACCAGGTAAGATGGCTCCTTCTATATTCCAATCCTGAATTCTGAAGCAATATCATATTTCTGAAGTAAATCATATATGCATATTTCATATACATATATATCAGGGATATATAACAAGATTTTCTTTTCTGTCAAATGTCCAGCATCCTCTTAACCAACTAAATCAAGTCCAGAGTGTTGAGGTTCAGATACAAACATTTTTAAACACTTCAGATGATTTTACTGTACAGCATTAACAACCACCATGGCCTCTGCTACCAAAATACTAGATAAATACATATAATGTGTATTATGTATGCATATATGTATGTGCATGAATATAATCACATTTATATGAATATATTTTCCATTTGGAATTTTTATTAATAAGTTGGAGAGCTGAGACTAAATATCTGAGGTCCTTGCCAGAAGAATTATTCTATATTTCTATCAAAACGCACTGCTGTTCAAATGAATACTTCCAAGAGAATTGAAAATTAGTATGGGAATTTATGGCCTTGAAAGATCATTAACTGTGTAGGGTTTGTCTTGTCAATAGTTACAGTCTTGATGTGTATTTACAGATCATGAAAACCCATGTCTTCCAAAATTGAGTCCACTAGGAATCCAGTCTGTGAATGACACAATCACTCCAGTGCTGTCTAATATGATGGATTAGAGCAGACAGGAAGAAGGGGAAGTCAATTCTAGTTAGGATCTGAAGTGATATATAAGACATTGCAAAGACAATTATGTAAAATTATGACACTCGTTATTTTTACAATTACTATGGAGCCAATATGCATTTTCTTCCCAGGAGATCCCTACAATGAAGAATTTCCCAAGGCCTCTTAACTGATAAAGCCAGTTAGAGGCAAAAATAGAGAAGCTGGGACCTTGTAATGAGAAGAGGGCAGGCAGACGAAGAGAATGTTTTCTATGTTTAAAGGAACAGCCTAAAGAAAACATGTGTTGGAAAGCAGGTAAAGTAAGCCAAAGGTCTATGTGGATTCATAATTTTCAAAACAGTACATAATAATAATTTTTAAAAAAGCATAACTCCTCCAAGGACGTAAGCTAAGTCCCAAGGAGAAAGGATGGAAAGAAAAAAAAATCATTTCTATTTTTTAGAGTTATAAAATGAGCAAATAAGCTGAAATGTGTGTGGCACTTATGAAAATGAAGAGAAATTTTTCTGAGACATCATCTTGCTATATAGCCTGGACTGCCTTGGAACTCACTTTATATAGCCCAAGCTAGTCTCATATATTATGTAGTATATATCATTCTGGAGGCTGAGCACACAAACAGCAATATAATATCACAAGTTTTATGCTAGCAGTAATATTAAAATATGATGGGAAGCACAGAAAAAATAGAATGATGGAGAGTTTATATGATGAGGCCATGGGATGATCTAGCGTGTGATGACATCACAGTCCTGGAGGAAGGAGCACAATCTCATGCTTACCAGCTGTGTGACTTGAACAAGCTTTACCATCATTGTCACTGCCTGCAATGTCGTTGGAAAAGGCTGGTTTCTTTTAACCCTCTGACAATTCTAATAATAGCACTGCACATCCAAATTCACGGATTAAAACCATTGAAAGAACACTCCTTCTCACTCCACTACCCACAAGGATGACTCAAGCAGATTTTCCAAATATAAAAGTCTGCAACCGAGCAACTCGTCTGTGCTGATTGCCTTTTTAGATAAAGAGGGCTGAATTTTACTGGATGAAAGCATTCGGAAAAGAAATCAAAGACCTGATCTCTGCCCATTAAACAAGGTTGTCGAACATACGAGAAACATGAACCTAGGGTGGCCACAGGACTCTAACGGGTGCACCATGCTGTTCATTCTTTACTTGCTTTTGGTACACTGTAGGGAGAGATTCCAGGATTCATCCTTTCATAGTGGCACAGAGTATTGAAGCCATTTTAAACATTGCCTTACTTAATTCCTTCTTGTGATCTTAGGAGACCTGAAATGGAATGGTATTTTGAAGTAATAGAATTAGTCAATAACGTATCCAGCATACACGGCTATATAACTCAGGAAGTGTGTGGTCAAGTTCTGACATGGTGGTGGAAAAATAACAACTAGTTATAGATGTTCCTTTTTTGGTTCCAGGGAGAAGGCTCTGTGTGACAGTGATGAGCCAAACAAGAGGAAAATGACCCCAGAAAAGGAAACTAGTGGATGATAGAACTAATAAAAAATTAACTTATCCTTCAACATCCACAATCTGTCTGCTCTCTGAATAGTTTAAAGAAAATATTGAATAGCAGAGAAATAAAGTCCACACTTAGATTTTTGCATTTTACAGAGAGTGAGAGTTTCTGTCATAATGGCAAAGGAAACCAATTTCGTTTCAACATGTGAAATATTACCAGCTCAAAACTAAGGAACCAATAAATTGCTGCAGACAAGTAAATCTCAGAGTTCCTCAGGGTACGACTTGTGCTAAGAAGTCTACTCTCAAAGTGAACTGGCAAGCTCAGACAGAAGTATTCTGAGAAACTAGCATTTCTACCTAATGCAACAAACACTTCTATATAAGTCCTCAGAGTATTTTTGCTTATTTTAACCATGATCATTTTGTTAATTGGATTTTTGTTACTGTAGCAAATTCCCGAGATAATCAACGTATAAAGAGAAAACTTTTATTTGAGCTTACAACTGTGCACATTCTAGTCCATGATCAATAGGGCTTATTAATTTTGGGTTTGCAGGAAGGCAGTGCACTGTGGAGGGCATACTGCAGTAGAAAACTTGTTAAATAGGAAGCAAAAACAGAGAGGGGTTGTTATGATTTGCATATGCTCAGCCCAGGAAGTGGCACTATTAGGTGTGGCCCTGTTGGAGTAGGTGTGTCACTGTGAGTGTGGGCATTAAGAACCTCATCCTAGCTTCCTGGAAGTCAGTATTCTGCTATCACCCTTCAGATGAAGGTTTAGAACTCTCAGCTCCTCCTGTACCAGGCCTGCCTGGATGTTGCCATGCTCCTGTCTTGATGACTTGATAATGGACTGAACCTCTGAACCTGTAATCCAGCCCCAATTAAATGTTCTTATAAGAGTTGCCGTGGTCATGGAGTCTGTTCACAGCAGTAAAACCCTAAGACAGGGGTAAGACAGGTCTGTGGTTGTACCATCCCCTTACATAACACAGCATCTTTGAGCAAAAGGCCCACCAGTATACTCCAGTTTTTAATTTTACTTCCCTCTGGACTATCCTCTAATAAGCAGTCTTTGGGAAGACATTTAAGAAGACCCTAGAAATCTTGCAATATGATATGGATATATCAATGTGTATTTGTTAAATGTTTCTGTTCTTCTTTCTACTCTCATACAATCCATCCTTACCACAACCTTCCCTTTCTCTCCCCTCCCAGCCCCCCACTACTCCCTCCTTCATATCACTTCTACTCTGTTTCCCTTCAGAAAAGTGCAGGCCTCCCACAAATGTCAACCAAACATTATAGCAAGATGCAAAGAGACTAAGGTACAAGCTCTCATAGCAAATCTGGATGAGGCAACACAGTAGGAGGAAAAGGGTCCCAAGACTAGGCAAAAGAATCAGAGGTACCCTCAGTCCCCCTGTTAGTTTTAAATGTTACTTTAAAAAGTCCAACCGATTCAGTGCAGCTAACCATACCAGCTCTCTAGAAAAACTAATATCAAAAAAATCTTTAACAAGAGCCCCTTCCTCCTTTTTGCCTTTGGCCATGAGTTGGCAACTCCTCACCAGAAGACCACTGTTACTCTATATGTAATGGCAGAAGGAAGAATCAAGGGAAGCAGAGAAACCTGGAACAGAAGTATTGGGATTCAATATGTTATTTGTGCAAGAGTTTCCAGAAACTCTTAGTTAATAAAGCTGTTCATGGTTCATCTCAGCAACCATTGGTATTCAACTATTAGGTATGTACAAGTATGCATGTTTCGGACAATCCTAGCAATAGAGCTGTACATCTAAATCCACAGACTAAAACCATTGAAACAACATTCCTTCTCACTCCATTACCCACAAAGATGGCCTCAAGCAGATTTTCCAAATATAAACATATACAAGTGAACAACTCATCTGTGCTGATCACTTTTCTAGATAAACAAAAAAAAGCTTTCAGGAAAAACACCAAATTCCAGTTCTCTGCCCATTTATTGAGGTGGTGACAGAAACAAGAACATAAAGTTGTATTGGGCATAGGACCTTAACAAGTATGCCCAGGGCATTTTATTCCCACAACTGCTTTTGGTACACTGAAGGGAGAAAGAACTAAATCAATAGATTAGAACTTAAAAGTAGTATCTTAAAAGCATCAACGTGATTTGTGTCCCAAAGCATCAATGTGATTTGCATATAATGGCAAAACTCGGTCACTTTATACTCATTTGTAAATTGGTTGTACAGGGTCCAAAAAATGTCTATAACCTGTTTTAGAACAGGATTGAACAACGAACAAATGAAAACAAAGATTCTTTACTGCCAAGGTTAACAACAACCTCGATCATGAATGAAGTTTTAATGATCTGTGTTTAGCTGGTGGCTTTGGAAATGGTTCTTGAATTATTTTCGTAAATGTTTTCTTCCCCTGTGGATATTCTCATTGCGCTGACAAAATAGGTTGCCAAGCAATTTTAAAAAGGAAAAAGAGGAAAGGAAGGAGGGAGAGAGGAAGCAAGGTGGAAAGAAAACAGAAACAAAGGAGGAAGGAATGAGGAAAGTAGGGGAAGGAGCAAGGAAGCCAAAGAGGACAGCAGGCAAGCTAGTTTTATTTGAGTGCAGAGTTTCAGGTACAGTCCATCATGGTGCAGAAGGCCTGGTAGCAGGATCAGGAGGCATCTGGTCACATTGCATTCAGTAAAGAAAAAGAAATATTCAGTAACTGCTGGTATCCAGCAACTTCCTTTTTCTTTTACTCAGTCTGGATTCCTAGCCCATGAAAGGATGTCACCAGCATTTAAGTGGTTCTCTCCATCTTAACAACACAACTCTAGAAATCCCTTCACTGACAGGCTCAAAGCTTTATCTTCTGAGTGATTCTATATCCTGTCAAATCTATACCTTCACAGTAAGACAATTCTCTGTCCTTACCAAATACTGGAAGAAAACAGCTTTTAAAAGGTAGAGTTAATTTAGGCTAATTGCTTCACAAACCTCAGTCCATAGTCTCCATTGCTTTGGGCTTCAGCTGAGACAGCCCACAGGACAGTGAAGCCCAGAGTGTGTCAAGGCAGCTTAGTAACGACAAGCGGAAGAGGAAATGAAAGGAGGAAGGAGGGATAAATAGAAAGAAGACATTCCCTTCAAAGACATGGATTGGTCAATTGCCGAAAGTAGCATTCTTGTGGTGTAGAGAGCCCCCAACAAGGTATAAAGTCAACACCGAATCCTATGGGGACATCTTATGCAAGCCAGGACATATCTTACATGAGTTACTTTCTTTGCAGCCGAGACAAAATACCTTACAATAGGAATTTAAGGGAAGGAGGGTTTCAGCTTCATAGTTTTGGAAGCACGGAGCCCACATGTCATAGAAGGCATACTGCCGTAAATGTAAGGCAGTGAATCGTATCAATTCTGTATTCAGAGCAGAGAGCGATAAGCCCTCATGCTCCACTCAGTTCTTCCTTTCAATTCAGTCCAAGACCCCAGTTCATTGGATGATGATGCCCACATTCAAGGTGAATCATTTTACATCACAGAATGGACAAGAAGTCTGGGTTCAAAGTTTAGTCTGAATCCTACAAACTTAGCAAGATTAACCACCATGTATCTAGCCTATCTTCCCATAAACACATCTGATTGAGCTCATGGGCCCACTCTGCAAATAATCACCACTTCTTCCGGGATAGGAAATATATATATTTAAAACTTCCTAAACACTTTTGACCAAAAACACCTTCTTATCATTTTCCTTGAGTTCATGTCTCATAATCTCAGCGCTTTCTGTGTGAATTCTACTTTCTCAACCAAAAAACCCCACTCTGATTCAGTCTCATGTGACCAGACCATGAATGAGATTATCTTTTGCTTCTTATCGCTAATGAAATTCAAAAGCATTCTAAATTTCTAAATTTATGCTTTTCCTTTCCCTCCCTGGCCTCGGAGAATTTCTCACTGCAAAATGTCATGAAGCAGCATTGGAATGGGAGAAAGATGTCAGTTAAGGCTTGCATCTGTCTATCATGGACACTGTAGTGATCTCACCAGAGAATCAACAACTGAATCAGTAAATGTCACAATTTGCTAATCTACATTGGCCAAATCTCTATCTTTGGAAGAGTTTGGTTGTCATTTCTGCAATTATAATCCATGATGCTGGAATGAAATGAAATATCAAGTGCACTGTTCCAACTTGTAAGTGTACAGAGAATTACACAGATAAGACTCAGCCACACAGCCACATTAGTTCATCTTACCTTAGAAGCAGAATGAAATTCACCAACCTCAATGACCCAAGGTCACAGAGTGAGAAAATAGCGTAACTAATTTTCCATCTTGGATCTGTCTGTCTCCAAAGTCATTGCTCTTGACCTCCTCCTGACACTGCTTCTCATTATTTTTCTAGTTACTTATCTTCCTGTGAACTTGATGCCACTAGTCTGCACTCGATTTAGGAAACAGAATGTATTGAATCTAAATAGCTTCCAATGATCCTTGCTGCCTTTAAAAAGAAGGATGCAGTGGGTTAGGGAAATGGCTAAGTGCAGGAACACTGTGTAGGTGGATAGATTGCTAAGGTTTGCTGTTTGCCAGCCTGTCTTCAAGTCCAGAGAGACCCTGCCTCAAGAGAATAAAGTAGGCTGTGATAAAGAAGACAAGAAAACATCAAACATCTTCCTCTGGCATCTGTGTACACCCAGGTACTTTCACACACACACACACACACACACACACACACACACACACACACCCCACAGGAATCTAAAATTCCTTACAAGTAAATGTCACTTTCTGTAATTAACAGAATGATTCTATCACACAAGACACAGATAACAATCTTAACTCTAAAAATTATATGTTTTCAATATTCACTCACAGTAGACACTTTCAGAGTTCTTCACTAAATAGCATCTTATTTATTTATTTATTTATTTATTTATACATTTAAGTCTAGGTTTGAAGAGCCTTCCCCTTTTTCCTCTCTCATTCATTCAAGCGTTTCTCAGTGATACGCATTTTAATTTATCTTTTAATACAAAACTAACGATTCTCCACAAAAGGACAACAACATCTGTGGGTTTCTGAGTTTTCTGCCTGGGCCCAACTAAACATGGTTTTTAAAGATGGTGGCATGGAAACTCATCCAGATGTCCCATGTAAAATAGGACAATGTTTTATAATCATCTTTCAGATTCTTTAACTTAGTTTTCATGTATTTTTATTTTATTGAAATGAATTTGGGAACAGAAGGAAGTATATTCTGCTCCTTTGAAGAGGTGACTTAGCACAAAAAAAAATCATGGATTCTTTATGATTTGCAATTAAAATTTGGTTTATATAAAATAGAATATATTGCTAAAAGCTTTGAGATCAGTTATAATGATTTTTTCCTGTGGATTCATTCTAGTTAAACTACCTCTTGCCAATGTCAACTCCATCCCATTTCCCTGAAGCCTAGTGCTCATTAACAAGTTTATTAGATTTTGGATATTTGAAATGATGATCTTGAGACATCATAATACTAATAAAAATCAAGTAGCCTATAATAGCCAAACAATGATGTGAAAGAGGACACAATCTAGACTTTTCAATAACAAAGATAAAAGTAACAAAGTATTAATGGAATTTAACCTTAAATAGCCAGGAACTCAAATAAATAGAACAACCCATTTACCAAAAAAAAAAAAAAAAAAAAAAAAAAAAAAAAAAAAAAAATTTGGCTAGTCGTATGTTCTAGAGCACTTCATACTTGAATTCAGAAGGTCAGGATGATCCTGCTGTCAGCCAAGTTAATTTTAGGTTGATTCATGTATAAACAGGTATTACATGGAAACCAGGCCAGTGTTCCTGCAGGAAGCCAGCTGAGTTTTATGGCTGCTCTGCTCACATAGTGGGAGGCAGGATAGAAGAAAGGACAAAAAGAGACATAAAGGCCTCAGGGGTCAAATGCCAAGTTCAATTGAGTTCAGCTCCCAGGGATTCACTTAGCCAACCTGACTACATCTTAGCGGGGACCAGAATGCCAGGAGCCAGATGTAAATATCCCCCTTCCGAGCTGTCAGGAATTTTCGGTGGTTCACCAGCCTGACCTTCAAAATCATGTTCATGACATTTATCACAAGATTGAAAGTTTTATCCTGGGGAATCTTGACTGTGTAAGCCTAGAAACAACCTTTTAATCAAGTGTAAAACCCACATCTCTATCAAAAAACAAAACAAAACAGAAAACAAAACAAAAAAAATAAACCCCCTTTGTCTCACCACTAAATTGTAAAATCCTGTCATTTTATCATCAAAAGGAGAAGAAAGTAAAAAAAAAAAAATACTTTGCTATTTTATTTTATGACATCAAATTATAGCAAGTAAGGTTTAAAATTGCAGTAAGAAGACTTTTTCGCACATACAGGCCCCTTGAAAAAGTCATATAATGTTTTAGTTTGTCAGTGTGGTCACCATTCTATAATGTGGGTTTTGTGTTTGTTTGTTTGTTTGTTTGTTTCCTATATGTGTTTTCTGTTTATTTTGAATTGTGGGGTTTTTTTAAAATTAATTTATTTATTCACTTTACGTCCTGGTCACCCCCACATCCCTTCTCTCCTCATAATACCACCTTTACAAGTCCCTCCCCCAACACTACTCTCTCCCTTTTTTCTCAGAGAAGAAGAAGGCCTCCCCCCCCACACTTGGGTACCACCCTACCCTGGTACATCCAGATGCAGTAGGACTAAGTGCATCCTCTCCCACTGAGGCCCAACCAGTCAGGCCAGTTTGGGAAAACAATCCATGGCAGGCAACATAGACAGAGACAGGCTCCACTCCAAATGTTAGGGGATCCACATGAAGACCAAGCAGCATATCTGCTACAAATGTTGGGGGGAGGAGAGCACCCAGAATGTTCATTGGTTGGTGGTTCATGCATTTTTAAAAGCATATTAAAAAATTTTCCCAATGACACTGAGTATATAGCTCAGAAGTTAGAGCTTGCGGAGGATCTGAGTTCAGTTCTCAGCCCCCTACATAGAGTATTCTACGACCACCTTGATTCCAGATCCAGGTGATCAGATGCCCTCTTCTGGCCACTGTGGGCACTGAGTGAACACATGACACACATACACATATGCAAGTATCCCACATACTCTTTCTTTCTCTGTTTCTGTTTCTGAAATTCTCTGCTCTTCCTCTTGTTCCTGTCTCTTCTCTCTCTACACATACAGGTATATGTATATATGTATACAGATGTACATATGCATATGGATGTGTACACTCAGTTCAGAAACCAAGATAACTGTATTTGTTTTCTAAATATGAGTAGTTTTATAACCAACATTATCTATGTCTTTCTAGTGTGGAGCCACAAATTCTACATTGTCCTCTAAATGAGATTAACATAAACAACGTAATTATATTGGGAGTACCTTTCTGAAATACTAGACTACATTTCATAAAAATTAACTATGTATTTGTAAGAAAACAAGATCAGGCATAGCCACAGAGCAGTGATTTACTTGCCCAAGATTATGTTAATTTGAACTGCCTAGCTCTGGGCTCGCTCTTTGGTGATGAGAAGCTTTGTGGAACCCCAAAAGAGTCCTGCCTCCCCCATGAAAACCATTGGGAACCCCAAAATTAACCAACTTGGAAGCCTGCCTAACCAATCCCATTCCAGTCAGATCTAACCTCCACCCCAGTTGGTTCACCTGGGACACAACCTACAAAGGGGAGTTGCATGTGGTGCCTGAGACCCATTGTCTAGGACTGGGCAAACTCTTTGGTCCAGAGGGCCCTTGAAGGACCCTAAGAGTGTCTTGCTTCCCAGGGGAAAACCTTGGGGGCCCCAAGACTAGCCATCTTGAACCCTGCTTCACCATTTCCATCTCAGTCAGATCTACCCAGAGTAGGGACTGCCCAAGGCACGGCAAGCAGAGTCGGATACCCAGGCCGCCATTATCAGGTTCACTGCTCTAGACACCTTTCAAAAAGTCTTGCTGCCATGAGGATCATCCAGTCAATACCAGGGAAAATCAGGTGCCTAAAGGACAGCTTAAGAACACCAATGCCCAGCTATCCTGCTATAACAGAGCCTGGATATTCTAATGAAACTGAAGCATAAAAAGAGGATCTAAAAGTCAATCTTATAGAAAGGATAGAGGCCTTTAAAGAGGACATGAATAAATCCCTACAGGAAATATAGGAAAAAGCATTCTAACAGGTAAAGGCATTAAAAGCAGAAGTAAATAAATATAAAGAAATATAGAAAAATGCAGTCAAACAGGTGAAGGATATGAACAAAACTGTCCAAAACCTGAAAATATAAACAGAACCTATAAAGAAAACAAAAATTGAAGCAATCCTGAAGATGGAAAACCTGGGAAATAAAGCAGAGACTACAGACAAAAGCATACCAACAATATACAGGAAGTAAAAGAGAGAATCTCGGATGTGGAAAATACAATAGAAGAAATCAACATATTAGTCAAAGAAAATACAAAATCTAAGAAATCCTTTACTCAAAACATTCAGAAAATTTGGGACACTATTAAAAGACCAAATATAAGATTAATAGAAATAGAAGAAGGAGAAGATTCCCAGCTCAAAAGTCCAGAAAACATCTTCAACAAAATCATATAAGAAAATTTAAATAACCTAAAAAAAGAGATACCTATAAAGGTTCAAGAAGCTGATAAAACACCACACAAATTAGATCATAAAAGAAAATTCTCCCTCAACATAACAATCAAAACACTAAATTATACAGAACAAAGAAAGAATTTTAAAAGCAGCAAGGGAAAAAATCCAACTAATATATAAAGGCATACCTACCAGAATCTCACCTTATTTTTTATCTGAAACTCTAAAAGTTAAAAAGCCCTAGCAGAGCTCTAGCAGACCCTAAGAGACCACAGATGTCAGCCCAAAATACTATACCCAGTGTTATATTTTGTATATGCTCAGCCCAGAGAGTGGCACAATTAGAAGGCATGGCTCTGTTAAAGTAGGTGTGTCACTGTGGGTGTGGACTCTAAGACCCTCATCCTAGCTGCCTGGAAGTCAGTATTCTGCTAGCAGCTTTCAGATAAAGATGTAGAACTCTCAGCTCCTTCTGCACCATGCCTGCCTTCATGATTATGGACTGAACCTCTGAACCTGTAAGCCAGCCCCAATTAAATTTTGGCCTTATAAGAGTTGCCTTGGTCATAGTGTCTGTTCACAGCAGTAAAACCCTTACTTAGATACCCAGCAAAACTTTCAATCACCATAGATGGAGAAACCAGGATATTCCATGACAAAACCAAATTTAACCACTATATTTTTACTAATCCAGCTACACAGAAGATGCTAGCAGGAAAATTACAACCCAATAAGGCTAACTACACTCAAGAAAACACAAGATATAAACAATTTCACACCATTAAAACCAATAGAAGACTAACATAAACACACACATACACACAAAACTACTACCAACCTTAAAAATAACAGAAAGTAGAAATTACAGGTCATTAGTATCTCTCAACAGCAATGGACTCAATTCCCCAGAAAGGGGGAGGGAACACAGGCCAATGGAATGGATGTATAACTAGAATACATCATTCTGCTGTTTAAAAGAAACACATTTGAGCAACAGAGATAGACATTATCTTAATAGCTAGAACCTAAAGGTCTGGGAAATGATTTTCCAAGCAAACACACCCAAGAACCAAGATGGAGTAGCCATTCTAATGTCTAATAAAATAGACTTTCAACCAAATGCAATTAAAAGAAATAGGGAAAGTCATTTCGTACACATCAAAGGAAAAATCCACCAGAGGATGTCTCAATGCTAAACATCCATGCCCCAAATGCAAGGGCAGCCACATTCATGAAAGAAACATTACCAAAGCTTAAATCACACCTAGAATCCCCCACATATCCCATTCTCAACAATAGACAGGTTATTGAGACTGAAACTAAACAGAGAAATAAGGAAATCAACAGAGGTTATGACTCAAATGGATCTGACAGATATCCATAGAACATTTCACACAAACCCCAAAAATGTAGCTTTTTCTCAAAAAAAAAAAAAAAAAAATTAACCATATAATCAGTCACAAAGCAAACCTCAGCAGATACAAGAAGATTGAAATAACCCCATGCATCTTATCAGATGAGCAGGGATTAAAGCTAGACTTCAACAACAATAGAAACAACAGAAAGCCTAAATATTCATGGAAAATGAACAATTTTTACTGAGTGATCACAGGGTCAGGGAGAAAATAAAGACTTTCTAGAATTCCACAAAAATGAGGGCACTACATGCCCAAACTTAGAGGACACAATGCAAACAATACTAAGAGGAAAATTCATAGCACTAAATGCCCTCATTAGAAAACATTAGTTTTCAATCTGACAAATTAAAAGATATCTGAAAGCTCTAGAAAGAAGAAGCAAACACACCCAGGAAGAGTAGATGGCAGGAACTAACCAAACTCAGGGCTGAAATCAATCAGTGAGAAACATGAAAAACAATAGAAAGAATCAATTAAACCAAGAGCTGGTTCTTTGAGAAAATCAACAAGATAGACAAATTCTTATACAAACTAACTAAAAGACAGAGAGACAGTCCCCAAATTAACAAAATCAGAGAAGAAAGAGAAACATAATCACAGACGCTGAGGCAATTCAAAGAATCATTAGGTCTTATTTCAAAAGACTGTACCCCACAAAATTGAAAACTAATATAATGGATTATTTTCTAGACAGATACCAATTACCAAAGCTCAATCAAGATCAGGTAAACTATCAGAATAGTCCTACAACCCCTAAGGAAGTAGAAGCAGTCATTAACAGTCTCCCAACCAAAAAAGGTCCTGGGCCAGATGGTTTTATTGCACAATTCTACCAGACTTTAAAAGAAGAGCTAATGCAAATATTTCTCAAACTATTCCACAAAATAGGATCAAAAAGAACTTTGTCAAATTCATTCTATGAAGTCACAGTCACTCAGAACGTAAACTACACAAAGACTCAACAAAAAAATAAAATTTCAAACCAATTTTCTTGTGAACATTGATGCAAAAAAAATGACAATATCAAAAAAATACTCACAAACCAAATCCAAGAAAAGAACAAAGGTATCATCCATCATGATCAAGTTAAGCTTCATCTCAGGGATACAGGGGTGGTACAGTACAGAAAAACCATCAATGAAATCCACCATACAAACAAACCGAAAGGAAAAAAAAAAAACACATGAGTATCTCATAGATGCCAAAAAAGTATTTGACAATATCCAACACTCCTTCATATTAAAAAAAAACACCATGGAGATATAACAGATACAAGGCACATACCTAAACATAATAAAAGCAATAAACAGCAATCCAATAGCCAACGTCAAACTTAAAGCATGTCCACTAAAATTTGAACTAGACAAGGCTGTGCACTCCCCACCTATCTCTTCAATATAGTACTTGAAGTTCTATCTACACCAATAAGACAAGTAAAGAAGATCAAGGGGATACAAATTAGAAAGGAATAAGTCCAAATATTACTATTTGTAGATGATATGGTAGTATACATAAGTGGCCACAAAAATTTTAATAGAGAATTCCTATTCCTACAGCTGATAAAACACCTTCAGCAAAGCGATTGGATACAAAATTAACTCAAAGTCATCAGAAGTCCTCATCTGCACAAGCAATAAATGGGCCGAGAAAGAAATTTGTAAGATAATACCTTTCACAGTAATCTCAAATAATATAAAATACCTTTTTGTGGTTCTAACCAAGCAAGGGAAAGACCTGTATGAGAAGAACTTGAAATCTCTGAAGAATGAAATGGAGCAAGATGTCAGAAGATGGAAAGGCCTCCCATGCTCATGTATCAGTAAGATTGACATATTGAAAATGGCCATTTTACCAAATGCAATCTACACATTCAGTGCAATTCCCAACAAAATTCCAACACAATTCTTTACAGATATTGACATAACAATTCTCAACTTCATATGGAAAGACAAAACCCAGGATAACAAAACAATAAAAAGATTCTGAACAATAAAAGGACTTCTGGAGGTTTCACTATGCCTAACTTCAAGTTGTACTACAAAGCAGTAGTAATAAAAACTTCATGGTATTGGTATAGAAACAGATAGGTGGATCATAAGAATCAAATCGATGACCCAGAAATAAGTTCACACTCCTATGGACACTTGATTTTTGACAAAAAAGACAAAACCATACAATAGAAAAGAGTGAATACCTTCAACAAATGGTGCTGATCTAACTTGATGCCTACATGTAGAAGAATGCAAATTGTTCCACATTTATTGTCCTGAACAAAACACAAGACCAGATGGCTCAAAGACCTCAACATAAAACCCCAGATACAATACAGAAAGTGAGGAATAGTCTAGCACTCATTGGTACAGTAGATAATGTCCTGAACAGAGCACCAATGGCTCATGCACTAAGGTCAAGAATTACTAAATGGAACCTCACAAAACTCAAAATCTTCTGTAAGTCAAAGGACACTGTCATTAGGACAAAACAACAATCTACAGATTGAGAAAATATCTAAACTAACCCTACATCTGACAGAGGGTTACTATCCGAAATATATAAAGAACTCAAGAAGTTAGGCTCTAAAAACACCAAATAACCCAGTTAAAAGTGAGGTGCAGAGCTAAACAGAAAATTCTTAACAGAGGAAATTTGAATGGCTGAGAAACATCTAAAGAAATGTTTAATATCCTTAGTCATCAGGAAAAAGCAAATCAAAATTACTCAGATTCCATTTTACTCCCATCAGAATGGCTAAGATCAAAAACTCAAATGACAACACATGCTGGCATGGATATGATGGAGCAAGGGGAACACTCCTACACTCGCAGTGGGAGAGAAAACTTGTACAACCACTCTGGAAATCAATTTGTCAGTTTCTCAGAAGGCTCGAATAGTTCTACTTCAAGACATAGCTATACCACTCCTGGGCATATACCCAAAAGATGCTCCACAATCCCACAGAGACTTGTTCAACTGTTTATAGCAGCTTTATTCATAATAGCCAGAAACTGGAACAAGCTAAGTATCCCTCAACTGATGAATGGAAAAAGAAAATGTGGTTTGTTTATACAATGGAATACTACCCGGCCATGAAAAAGAAGGGCATCATGAATTTTGCAGGCAAATGGATAGAACTAAAAAATATCATCCTGAGTGAGGTAACCCAGACCTAAAAGGACCTGCATGGTTTGTACTCACCTATAAGTGGATATTAGCTATAAAGTACAGAATACCCATGCTAGAATCAATGGAACCAAAGAAGCCAAATAACAAGGAGGGCCCAAAGGATAATGGTTGAATTTTTCTCAGAAGGGGAAACAAAATAGATATCAGAGATGATGGAGGGAGGGACCTAGGTGGAAGAGGAGATGAGGAAGTAAGTAGGGCACTGGGAGGTAGAGATCATGTGTAGAGTGAGCAGGAGAAAGAAAAGGAAGATGGACAGGGGGGTGGGAGGCAATTTTTTAGGACCCATCAGGGACCTGGGGTGGGAGAAGGCCCCAGAGGATCTATGGGGGCACCTCTAACTGAGATTCCTAGCAGTGGGGATATGGATTATGAAGTGGCCACTACCTTTACCCAGGCAGGATTCCCAGTGGAGGACACTAACCCACTCACAAAACCTTTGTTCCAAAATGTGTCTCATCTACAAGATGTGCAGGGATAAAATTAGAACAGACTGAGGGAATGGCCAACAAATGGTTAGACCAAAATGAGACACATTCTACAAGCAAGAACCAGTCCCTGACATTATTAACACTCTGTCATGCTTGCAAACAGGAGCCTAGCATAACTGTCCTCTGAGAGGTACCACCCATCAGCCAATGAAAAGAGATGCAGAGACTCACACACAAACTTTAGATGAAGCTTAGGGAATCTGAAGGAAGAGTTGGGTGGATTAAGAGACCTGAAGAGGACAGGGACTCCACAGGAAGACCAAGAGAATCAACGAACCTGGACTCTTAGAGGTTCCCAGAGACTGAACCACCAACCAAAGACTGAGCAAGGGCCACACCTAACCCCCACCCCTGCACATACGTAGCAAATGAGCAGCTTGGTCATCATGCAGGTATACCAAAAACTGGAACGGGGGCTGTCCCTGAGCCTGCTGCCTGCATGCCTGTGGATCCCATGTCCCTAAATGGACTACCATGTCTGGCCTCAGTGGGAAAGAGTTCATGGTGCTACGACTTGATAGGAAAAGGCAGGTAGTTGGGGGTATTTCCTGGATGGGGAGGAGAATTTGTGTGAGGGGTTCTGAGAGGAGATGAAGGGCTTATATTGGTAAAGTGAAATTAATTAATTAGTTAATTAATTAAAGGAAAAGAAAACAAAAGCAAATCCACCTATGTGTTTAGCCTGCCTGTTGGATCTCTCCAACAGTTTTGTCCCTCTCCAATGCTGGTTACACTTGTAAATAGGTCAACAGCAAACAGACCCTTTCTAAGGGTTCACATAAACCAATCCATAAGCACCTCCCTCTTGAGGAATAAATATTGTCTTTATTTTCTTTTATATTCTCCAGTGCTTGGCCAGTATACTTGCTGAAATATTGCCCCTTCAAAAGCACAGAGTTTTGCCCACATGTGATGCAAAGAACCTGCAAAGACAGGAGGCTTTCTTGTCAGGTGACATAGATAATCTGTCTAACAGAAGGAGCATCAAAAGCTGAAAGAGATCTACGTTGTATTTCTCCAAGCACCCAGAAGGTAAAATGGGGTTTACATTCTTCAACAAAGTCCTCACTGACACTTGCACCTCACACCTGGGGCTCACCCGGCTAAGTGGGCCAGCCGACTAAGGCAATTATCTGGGTGACGCATGGAAATAAGCCATTTTTAGCTGAAATATCTAAGCAGCTCAAGCTAAAGTAGGTTGTTACCTGGGTCATTCAGGCAAAAGCAGATAGTTTTCTTTAAATGTTCTGGTTGAGGGAGGGGACAAGGAGTAGAGTCCAACTGAACCAAAAGCTAAGCAGTAAGAATTCTCAAAATACTGTCACAGCTTATGACATGAAAAGCTTCATGAGCTACTGAGCAAAGAAAAGAATCCATTTTCTTAACCTACTGCATGTACAGAGATATGGTCTTAATTTGATGATAATTTATCATCTCCATGACATGGAACCTATCTCTTACACTTCTAAATTGGCCCAAAACCTGAGGTTGTTGGCCTTGGGTAAAATCTACTGCTATTATTTTCCTAAAAGAACATTAAAAAAAAATGACACCTAATGGTATATCACTATACCCACAGATCAGTAGCTCTATCCACCTTCATCAGAGAAGCTTCTTCTTGCTATGGGAATTAATGCAGACTCAAAACTAGAAAATGTTCAGAGTGAGAGGCTTTGAAACACTCAGTCTTAAATAGGATGTCTTTATTAAAAGGAGAGAGAGGAGGGAGGGAGGGAGGGAGGGAGGGAGGGAGGGAGGGAGGGAGAGAGAGGAGGGAGAGAGGAAGGGAGGAAGGGAGGAAGGGAGGGAGGGAGAGAGAGAGGGGAGATAGGGGAGAGAGAAAGAGAGAGAGAGAGAGAGAGAGAGAGAGAGAGAGAGAGAGAGAGAGAGAGAGAGAGAGAGAGTTAGTTGAATGTGTAAGGAGGTGAAGAGAACCTGGGAGGAGTTGAGTGGAAGAAATGTGATAAAAACATACTATATACATTTTTTAAATAAACGCTTTTAAAAGTAAAAAATAAGATAATAAAATTTAGAAAATTAAAGTTAAAGGAAAGGTATTACCTTTACCATCAAGGATGCATGAAGAGAAAAAAAAATTGACAATAGTAATTCTGACAGTCCAAATTATGAAAAGTGCCTCATGGATTTCAGGATATTTAACAAAAAAATGTGAGCAGAAAGTAGAGTAAAATTTCTAGTCTTTTTGAATGTACACAAAGAAGGCCAGTGTTGTCTTTATTGACTATGGCACCATTTCCTGCTTTTTACATCTGATTGCATAACTTGTTTTACATAGTGTCTGAAGGGTAATGGATGTCAGTGTGAGAGCCCAGGATGGGCAGAGAGCATCTCTTTCCTAAGTCTTCCCCCTTTTGTGGAAAATCTGCTTATCTATATGTCCATGCTAGTTCTGCCCATACCAGGAACACATTTCTTGTCTTATCTGCATATGCTATTGCTATATTTCTAAAAGAACATAGACCCTAGAAGGACTATGAACCTGTGAATTTTCTAGACTACAACACACCCAGCTTCAGTGAAAGGAACCACAGAATGATGCAATAGAGGAATGGAAGATGGATGAGAGGCCTCGGGGAGTAAGGATGCTTAGTCAGTGTACTAGATGTCTCTTGATCACTGATTAGTTCAATTGTCCCCTTGTTAGTGGCTCATAGTAAAGACTCTGCAGCCTAGGTATTCTGGTAGAAAAAGAAAACTGACTCCCCCAAGTTGTCATCTGAGCTCCACATTTATATCATGGTACATATGTTTTAAGTGTGTGGGGTACACTTGCATATGGGTGCACACACAACCACACACACACTAAACCAGCTACTGAATACACGTAATAAAAATGTGGCTTAGTCATTTTTACCCTTTTTTATAACTTCAAATTAGCACATGGCTTGATTGCTATTTTCTAAGCTATTTAACAAGGAGTCATATGCAGCAAAACTTAGGATGAGATTTCTTTCACGCACAAGCCCCTTTTCATTGGTTTGGTAGATTAGACATCTTTAAAAACGATCACAGTCACTTATGAACATGTATAGCTGGACTTAGGAAGACTCAGAGATTAAGAATGTAAGGACTGAGTCTTCAAGAAACAAGGGGCTGCAAGATGTAGTGAACAACTAATTCATAAATTGAGGACCTGGGGATTTGTATTCAGGTTTTCAGAACAAAACAATATGAGGAACAATGGGAGGAAGAAAAAGGGGAGGAGGAAAGAAAAAAAAGCCTACTGGTATATCAGAGAAGGAGAATTTTGACGCTATTAAATATACAAGCTATATCAAGTATGGCTATTTCTTAAAATAGAGGAGAGACATATGGTTGTCTAAAGCATCCGTGTACCTGAAAAGTGAGACAACATTTTATAGTAAGATCCTTCTAGGAAACATGAGTTTGGAGTTTACTACCAGCTAAAACAGCAAATTCTAGCAAGCCCACCATGTATTTAACAGTCTGGACTGTTTTTATTCTAGTATGAAGCCCTTTGCATGAAATCATTTTATTCAGCGTAATTGTTTCCCATCTGTGCTGGGCTGACTGAGGTCTGCAGGTATCATTCTCAGCCTTTAGACCCCGCATTTATTCTTTAGACATGAAAAGTCTGTGCTTCGTATTTCTGCTTTTTTTGTGATCCTGTGCCAAGGTGTCTTGAAACTCACCTGACGTACAATGCGGGTGGAGGTCATCATTTTTTTTTTTAATTTAAAAGTTACCTAATTACATTTTTGTTATTTGGCATTCTGCCAGAAAGAAAGAAACATGAACCACTGCTTCTAACACCGCCCCAGCAGATAGATAAACCTAGTAGCTGTGCTTCTTGCAACTGTTTACCCGTTAAAGCACGAACACAAGAAAAATCTGTTCCTTCTGTTGCCTTGAGATTATCTTCTTTACTATCAGCCAAAAAAATTAGAAAAAATTCTCCCCCACATCCCCTGACATCACTCTTTTTAGGTAGTTATGGCATCACAAAGGCAACGTTGCTTTGGTCACACAGCTGATTAACACCACAGACATTTTAAAATCAATCCAGAATTTGTCCATGTTGTTTGACTTTCTGAATACTCGCAAGGCTAGCAGGCAATAATAAGTTTGTCTTTCTTTTAATGTTTCCCTGTCCAAACATAGAGTTACTATTAGAATGAGAACACCCAGAATGTATTATGCCAGGGTATAAATTTATCAATAGATTAATGTAATAAAAGTAAAAAAAAATAATGAATGGTGTAAAATGTACATTGAAACATCTAAATTGTACTTATTAGTAATCTAAGACTCAATACATTAAAAACATGTACTTGTGATGTATCTGCTTATATAATCAAGTGATAATAAACTACTTCAAGAAAGTTTAACTCCAGTGTCCCACAAATGCTGTCAACTAAGAACTGAAACTACTCACACTTACCCAACCTGTAGTGAACATCAGATTCAAGGTCTATTAATACCTCTTCTCTGTTTCTAGGAAGCACATATGCTTTTACTGAATTCCTCCAAAGAGCTAAATCCTTTCCTTCCCCAGGTACATTGCACAGACATATGTCTTTATTTGAACAATCTTAATATTCACTTTCTTGTTAAAAGGGCACTCAAAATATGGTACTTACCCTTCATAGTCTACATTCATAATCACAGTCCATTTTGTAATGTTATCTGGTTTTACCTTTTGATTCAGATTTTAATGAGACTGCAGATTTTATCTTTTAAGGATGGAATTATTAATGGAAAAACAAATTCCTAATCAAATTCTAACCAATTTCTGTCTTTCACTCTTTTTTAGTTATTTGCGATTCACAAATGCAATTCTCATGTCCCCCAAATGCTGTTGGCTACTAGCTAAAACTATTCTTTCATTTGTCTAGAAAGATCATGAACGCCAGATAAAAGGCCTTCTTTCTCCCCTTCTATATTTTTAAGAGGCAAAGATAATGGAGCACAAGCAGAGCTGCCCACTGCAAGCAACACAATGGATTCTGGAAGTTTCAAAAGGGAAGAACTTGCCATCTCAGTAATGTACGTGGAAGTCACACAAATTATGTCCTGACAATCCAAGTTGACCAGAACATCGTGACCAGCCAAGCCTTCCCTTACACACTGAATATTCCCACCCAAATGTCTACTACACAGTGCTGCTCTCCACATGTGGTTAGCACTAAAATAGAGAGGTAGACCAGTCATTTCTTGTGAGATGTTTTTAAACAGCTCTCACAGTAATAAAATCACTGTAAAAACTAGCCTGCCCTGACATTTACGGCACCAAATCCTTTCAAATAAATAGGTAGGATTGAAAACCTATTTCCAAGTGTCCAAGGAGCTGTGTTGATGCTGGTTTCCTTCAAGTTGCCTTGTGATCAAATAGAGTTGATTGCACAAGTGTCCTTGTGGCTTCAGAGAGGGTTAGCTTAGGGAGCAGCAAAGTTTACACAGGATCACTTACCAGAATGTGAGCATGGATTTGGCTCCACTTCCCTTAAAAAAGGAAAGAACGAATGTCTTTTCAAACTGAAGTTTCAGCTAAACTTAAACGAATGGTCTTAACTTTTGTTCCAAAATTGATTTGAAATTAATTGGCTTTACCATTACACACCCACTCTCCTGAACTGTCTCTCTCTCTCTCTCTCTCTCTCTCTCTCTCTCTCTCTCTCTCTCTCTCTCTCTCTCATATTTTTGGTTGTGAGCCTAGCCTTTAATGTTTAAGCCATCTCTCCAGCCCTTTCTCTCTCCCTCCCTCTTCCCCTTCCTCCCTCTCCCCCTCCATCCATCCTTCCATGTTCCTCCCTCTCTCTCTTACACATGTATGCTCACACACACACACAGACACACACAGACACACACACACACACACACAGACACACACACACACACACACACACACACGTTGGTACCTGTGTAGCTCTTATCTTAAGAAACATTTTCATCTTGCCTTCTCTATCCTCTTTGACACCTTTTTCTTGTAGCAGTTTTTCAGTATTCAAAATAATGAATTTTATTATAACATTTTCAATCATTTGTAGCATTTCACCTCATTCTTATTTAGCCACTCACTGCCTTCCCTCACCCTCTCCTCTCATACACACACTTCTTACTATCTGGCTCCATTTCTTGTCCCAACTCTGGTTCTAATCCTACACCCCACACAACTCTGGCTTACCTATCTGTGACTTTTGCTTTAATTAGAATTAACAGTATGCTTTTGCCTTTGAAGGTGCGTGTTTAATGGAATGAATCTTTTTGAATGTATCTTTATATGTGAATATCTAATTCTGTTCATTAGTCATTAGTTTATTAAAAATGAATTTTAAAAGTTTCATTGACAGGCTTAGTTTGAATCTCAAAATGACTAAAAGTAACCCTCTAACAAATGAAAATAATAGCACTCTTTTGTATGACGTTTGGACTATTATCCCGAGCATGGACTGAGCTTTCAACTGCTCTTCCCAGCAGCTGGCCCCATGCCACCAATTCTCCATTGTTTCATCATTTGAAGCCCTCTGTCCTCTGAGATTCTTCTTACTCAGTCCTTCACCATCCACTAGTATCTAGTGCTCAGTCACTGACACATGACTTGGCTTTCCTTTCCTATCGTCTCTACTCATCATCTTTGGGGACTTTCACTGCCAAATTTCCAAGTCTTTGATCCCTTCTGTTTTTGTGTCTCTTATTCAAGCACTGGGGTCTTGATTCTCTGGTTGACTTTCTCATGACTGACTCTTTTCCCATCCTTGGAGATGTGGATAGATAAAGGCAGACGTGGAGTAAGGGTAAGAATTGTCTGTGAGCTGTGTGACAACAAAAATTGGGTGACTCGTGCTTGCCAGAAAAGACCAGGGAAGTGAGGTAAGTATAAAATATCAAGAAAAATGGGTTAAAAAATTAGTCTGACAGGTATATTAAATGTTATAATATATATAAATGTATGTAAATGGTAAATATATATTAAATGTCATAATCGAAGTAATCAAGGTGTGCATCATTCTCTTAGCTGTCTACAAATGTACTCACTTCTCAATTCCATTTGTATCTACATCCCAGGGTTTTAACACAGCCCTGAGGCTCCCCATCCCTTTCTTGATATTTTGTGGTAAAGAATGGAAAGAAGGACCTAGTGATCCAGGAAAAGAATCACCTCAGCTAGAGCTGGGGAAAATGAGATACACCTGGCCCAGCTTATCTTAAGGGCTGAAGTGACAGCAGAACATGATGGGGTGAGAAATAGAAAACTGTAGCAGGCTACAAAAGAACTGCATGGCCAGGAAGACAGAACTGAAAAATTGATGAGCCTTCTGCATGTTTTTCATGGAAAGCCAATGGAGTGTGTGTGTGTGTGTGTGTGTGTGTGTGTGTGTGTATCCCTGTGTCCTATATTTTACTTGGGGCACCAATCACATAGTTGACAGTATCAGTTGAATGATCTGAAATATTGTGTTCAGGATTCATATCAGACAGTAGACTATACTATTTCAGGTCACTGGTTTCACTTGCTCTATGGAGTAAAATCAGCCAGATCTCCTGTGAACAGAGAACAGAGAGGGCATTGAACCAAGCTGGGTAGCTGTGATATCCCATTGCTGCTAGTCTGCAGAGTTCCAGTCCCTCACCTAGATCAACCCAACCATCTGTTTCTATGGGCTTGCTCCCAAGCTACCAAATGCGGTTGGAGAGAATTGGCTCTAACCTAGACTTATGAATTTCCAGTTCAGCTGGACGGTCTGTGCCATTCAGCAATTCTTGTACTTATCCATGGTTGGTTCTCTTTTTCATTTCCTACAGAGGCTGTGCCAACATCTCCTCTTTGTGTTTTAGAATTCCCACCCATCCATGCATGTGTTCTACAACCGTTTACTCCAATCTTAGTATATACAAGGAGTTTTGCAGGGGATTATAGAAAATAAAAATAATTACAAGTTCTTTAAACCACTTCTCATGAAAAAGGTAGAATTCATTGTCCTTCCTCTGAACCCGATCTGGGAATTATGATCTCTTTGAGACAATAAAATGGCTCAAAAATAAGATTTGCACCACTTTCAAGCAATGTTTTGGGAAATCGTACAGTTTCTTCTTACCCTCTTGGAGCCCAAGAACACAATGTTCTGAAAGCTTTGATTATATGGCTTACCCTCGGATAATAGCAAACATGGATGGAGATATGAGTCAACTTAACTGTCATAGCTGAGACCAGCCAGCTACTACCTGAATACAGCCAGCTGGCCAAGCCCAGACAAAACAAAGTGCCAATCCCAGATTTCAGTATCACTGGATCAAATGCACAATTCTTGTGTCTGAACTGTGACTTGCTCTTCTGATTCATTCATTGTATGTGAATTCCTGGATTTATGTACCAATTTACCTAACTTCTGCTCTGACCAAAAAACAAGATCTTAGTGGCTTTATACAACGCTGGCTTAGAACTTTGTCTTTTTAAATGCAGTCAGCTGCTTCTTAGCTCTTTGAGACCACAGCAGTCTTTAAGACATGGAGGAAATCAACAAGAGAGATAGGTTTAAACTCAAGCATTCATTTCCTGTGCTTCCGGAATGAGGATGCCATGTAACAGCTGTGTTGTATGCATGGTCTTCACCATCATGGACTACAGCACCTCAAAATGTGAGCCAAATAAACCCATCCTTCCTAAGTTACCCCTCTGTGTGATATTTGGCCCGAGAAGGCAGTCACATAACAAATACAGAAAATTGGTTCTGCATATTGATGCTGCTGTTGTAACTAAGGCAGACAGAAGGTAATACTAGTTCTCATATCTATTGCTGTGAATTCAAATAGCCATGTCTAAATGCAAGGATGTTTTGAAGATAGTATATGTGCCCAGGAAGACAAGAGAATAAATGTTAGTGAATACCAAGGGCTTTGCCATGCTCCACTCTTCCTCACCAAGTGGACTTTTGACTCTTTTCCAAACAGTTTGTCTTTTGGAGAAGACAGTTCCAAAAATCATTCAGCCCAGAATCTAATATTGCTGGATTACGTGTGGTTTGCTCTATTGGGTCAGCAATTTACATAATGGAAAAAATCCTGAAAAAAATGTGGGGGGTGGGATGCTGAAATACAAGCTCACATTAGAAAAAAAAAATCAAAGGTCAGCTTGGGTCATTTAGAGAGAATCTATCTCAGAATAGAAAGTAAAAGGAAGTTTAAGGACGCACCTCAATGATAGAGCACCTGTCAGCACGCACGAGGTCCTTGGCAAAACCCAAGTACAGAAAGATATTCAATTAAATTAAAGACCAGTCTTCTTAAATCCAATAGAAGTGAAAGTAATATCATAACCTTAAAATATATACACACATACCCCCAAAAACTGAAGGTTCTGGGATCTACTTGGCACCAGGTCAGTTTGGTTAAACAACTTTTCCATTTACAAGAAATTAGAGAATTTGTGTGTGTGTTTGTGTGTGTGTGTGTGTGTGTGTGTGTGTGTGTGTGTTTATAGATATATTCTAAATGTGGGTATCTTCTAAAGGAAATGGGCACTATATAACTAAATGACTACTACAATTCTACCAAAGAATCTAAGACTTTAAATACCAGGTTTATACTAGAGATTTATTTTAGAATTTAACACAATTTGCCCCCTGCTCCCACAAACACACACAGGAGCATGTGGCAGGGTGGGTGGATAGCATAAGAAGTACTCTGTAAGCTGTGTTCAAGTCTAACTCCTGAACAGTAATGAAAATCTTCCTGTGCCTGAATCCCTCAGATGCAGAAGTCAGTTTTTTTCTTGGTGATTTAATCGCTTCCTCCCATTTAATTACTTTGAGGATTAACTGTGGGCAAATGTATTCCAATAATAGGCCAATCTACAAAGAACAGGAAGCTTTCCCCACAGTCCCAAGGGAAATTTAGCACTTGCAACTGTAACTCTGCATAACAGTTCTCATGTTTCTCCTAGCCCTTAAGCCCTGTGTGTCACCTTCCCTGTTTGAGTGTTACAAAAAAAAAAAAAAAAAAAAAAAAAAAAAAAAAAGTCACAGGTTTCACTGTTTACACGCATCCATTTGTACACAATTTCTGGCAGGAATAAAGATGACTCTTCTTAATCCAGGCCATACAGGAAGCTATTTCTTTCCAAATCAAGTCATTAATGCTTAAACAAGCAAACACTGCAGCCAAGAGTAAAATCAATTTGCAAAAAGCAAAGGCTTTTTTTTCCAAACACTCCAGCAGTCGCTGGGGAAGACGCTTTTACAGATCCAGAGCTAGAGAGAGTATTAGAGTATTAGGTTCGGTTGATCCTATTTTTCTAGTTGGATTTATTTTATTTGAGAGTCAAGGTGATTAATAGTATTGAATGCTATCGGGAATGTTTCACCTCCATAAGAAATCCCCTCTCTGCCAAATAACAAGCGAAGAAATCCGTCCATTGCCAGTGACCTTCATGTGACCCCTTCGGCAAGTGTGTCTGGGATTCTTCCAATGACTGAATACAGTCTGACAGCCATTTCCAAACTTTGCTGCACATTAAAACAACCTGGGGAGCCTTTAAAAATTCTAGTGTTCAGGCTGCACCCATCCCAATTAAATCACAGTGTCTGTGGGCTGAGTGCCAAGCATCAAAGTACTGTAGTGCTCCCCAGATGTTTGGAATATGCAGCAGGAGCTGGGGCAGCCTCTGCTCAGTCTGACTCTTGCTGCTTTGGGGTGAGAAATTTCTAGGAGAACGAATAAAAAAGAAATTCTTTCTCTATCATCTAGAAAATTCTGGACTTATATTTCTTTAAATAGAAGGAAATACTTTCTCCTAGAGTCCTAGAATAATTTATGTCTTTTGATCTACATATTATAATTTCTGAACCTGTTTTAAAGAGATAAAAATATAGAGACAAAGGCGTGATGATATCCATAGTAGTCTTAATTAAAGTTTAAGGGTTAAACATGTCAGTTTGCCATGGCTTAATGAATTAAGAAATACTTTACAATTAAACACAAGTTTCTTTTTTATTACATAAACAGTTCTCCAGATAAAATATTAAGTTAAAAACCAAAATATGTGTATGTACTCCTTGATATACACTGGCATATATAGAATATATTTTATGCATACATTAGAGTTGAGTTATATGCGTGGACAGATAGATGAGAGTAGCTGAATGCAAAAGGAGAGACCAATAGGTCCCATTTCAAAGAAGAATCAGTATTTACACTGACAGAGTAGCAAGTAGGCTATGCATCAATAAGAGAACTGTCTCCTCATCCCATACTGTTTCCATGTTCAGCAGACTATGTACTATTAATTTAAAAGTATAGTTAAGACAATCCAGAAAATTATGCACATGTATATTCAAAGAGTAAAAGCTTCTCAAACGCATAAATGAATACTTCATTACTTGTACAATACATTTCTTTTGTTTGTTCCACATTTTTTTGACATTTAGTGACTAAGTATTCATAACTTTCTTGTAGAAATTTTTTTTAAAAAAATGGTAGACCTATAAATAGCTTCTTCTGGGCTAAGGAGACAGTTTGGTGTGTGGCAACACTTGGTTTTTTTAAGCTTGAGAACCTGAATTTGGATCCCCCAGCCCCGTGTTGAAAGCTAAATATATCTGTTCATCCATGAAGTGGATGGGTGGAAACAGGAAGATCCTGAGAGAGAAAGACAACCGATACCTTACTCGTGCATGGATGCTCACACCTGCACATGCATGTGAATGAATCGTTGTCAAAATATCAAACTCCCCAGTCCCTAGCTCAGGTTTCATGAGCTTTTGTCAGTTACTAAAAATAAATATTAGGTTTATGAGAATAACTTAAACCATGCTGAAGAAGAGAATAATTCAGTGGACATTCCAGGGATTAAGTAGATCCATCTTTATGTACACTAGTTCATTTTTAGTCAACTAGAATTTCTAAAAAAAAAAAAAAAAAAAAACCTTGATTACATATTCCTGCTTACCTACATATACATATTGTCTGATATTTCAAAGAGAATTAATACATTTAAAATAAGTATTCCATTGGCCTACTTCTTTCTTTAAATAAACAACCAGAAAGCTTGGGTGGGGTCCCATCAGCGGCCTAACGTCTTCATTTACACAGTAGTTCAATACAAGAATGAAAGGTAATTCAGAGTCACAAACACTTCACATCTGAAGTCCATGTCATTCATATATTTGTGCCTGAGAGTCTTTCTTTGGGAGATATATAAATATATATATATATTGTAATACTACTCACTGTCTTCTAAGGACTTGATTCATCTTGATTTACCTCAGGTAGACATCCACTTTATAGCACCTTTTTTTTTTAGGTCTTCAAAAACTTTTCATGAACTCAACATTTTTTCCTCCATTGTCAGATTTTCTCCCACCACCATTTGTGAAAGACTGTCTACTCTTCTTTGTCTCCTTTATGGCAGATTTATATTTCACCTAGCTTTTTTCTTATGCTTAACAATTTTTTTGTGTGTCAGAAACAGTATGTGTTTACGGGAGCATCTGGAGACACATCTCAGCAGTTACAAACATTTGTTACTCTTCCAGGGGTCCTGAGTTCAGTTCCCAGAACCCATAAGGCAACTTATAGGAGCCTCTAACTCCAGCTCTAGGAGGTCCAATGTCCTACTCTGCACCCCATGAACATCCTCATGCATATTCCATACACTCATACAAACACATAAATGAAAGGAAAACCAATCTTTAAATAGAGAGATATAGATAGATAAAGATATAAATAGATATAGATTAGAGATATAGATAGAAATAGAGATATAGTTTAACAGACAATTTCCATGATTTCTAAGGTTCTGTAATCATAATTGCACACACTGCTTTACAGAAATGTCATTTGAATGAAGGTCACTTATATTTCCTTCATGTTAACAAAGATGTCACATTGCTTTAAGATTCTCTTCTACTGGGACTGGAGGACTTGAGTTTAAGTTCCCAGAATTCAGTTAAGAACCCGGGTGAGTGTGGTTCTATCCACTTGCAGTCTTAGCAATAGCAAGATGGGAAGGAGAGACAGGCAGATTATTGGGCATTGTGGTCCAGCTATCCTGGTCCATGTGGCAAAGCACCTGACCAATAAGAGTCACTGTTTTAAAAAAAGAAAAATGTCATCTTACAACCATCAGTGGAGATTGTCTTCTGACTTCTAACATGCTCAAATCCTCAGTACTCCAATACTCACACACACACACACACACACACACATACACACATACACACGGGGGTTTTCTCCATAAAAATAATATCATTCATTCATGCCTATAGAAATAGGCTTTATAATTTTTTGGTCTTTCCTAGTACATCTTGAAAATCAAACACACTCTGTTACAAATCAGTCAATAAGCATATACACAGCCAGGGACCACTGCTGGGCAAGAGGTAGAAACTGATCTGGTCAGACCCATTACTGCTCTGGGAAGCACATGCCCTCATGAGGCTGAGTCACACATTATGACCAGTCTATTTTTACATCTTTACTTTCATAGCCCGGATGAGTCTGGTATAACTCTATTACAATAATTTGAACACTATTGTCTAAGTCCATTACCATACACTGTTGTTGAGATAAATGTTCTATGGCGGTATGGAAAATATCTAAAAATACTGTCCTCGAATGATCATCAAAAAAATATGAAGTCATTTTCTATTTCTGTAAAACAGACAACTGTTTTCTATGATGAGACGCTACTGAACATCAGTGCTTAAGAAAAACACCACCTAGTAGTTTCTTTGATCTATGTTCACCTTATGTCTTTTTTTTTTTTTTTTGCTAGAGCTGGGAGAATTTTTCAGCTGTGTATAGAAAGAGAGACAGAGACCGAGGTGTGTCATCGATGACCATGTGGCATAAGCTCTGATCCTGCCTTCTGTAAATCTTTCACAAAGTTCATAGGCATTTTCCCTCTAGTGTGATGCCCACAGCCAAGGTCAGGCTATAGTCATCATTTACTGAAATATTATCTAAAACTCAGTTTAATTGACAAATACAGAAAGGTAGCCTATGACACAAGGAACTCTGCTAGGAAAGGCAGCTGCAATGGAATGTAGAAAGTCCTTATAAAAAGAAAAAAACGTATTGTTTTAATATTGCCTTTTAACTTGTCTTATATTCTGGCTGCTGGACCTAACCAGGGGCACTCCATGCTAGGAAAGAGCTCTGCTGATTGCTTCATCCCATCTTAAAGCTCTGCCGTTTCAACAGCCACATTTTAAGATTAACTCCTAATGTATAATGAATTGTCCTCCCTGTAACTTGAAAGATTCACCTTCAGGTTCAAGTTCATCTAAGGTCTCCTCCTTAGCACAAATGCGCCATCAGTCTTATGTCCTAGATGGTTCAACTTGAGCTTGAAGGTTTCTTATTCTTATTAGACAGCCTTTCTTACTTTTGTTTCAAACCATATGTGTAACCTCATCTAAGCAACTGTGTGCAAGATGCTGCAGCATCCTTTCTCTTCTGTGATTTGTGGAGTTTAGGTCTAAGTATATTATTTAGTATTTTATATTATCATCTTGCCCAATCTATTCATAGGAACTTCAGGCTATAGAAGTAGCAGTAGACAACTGGTTGCTTATAATATTGGTTAATTATTTTTAAAACAGAAAATCAGTTCTACATTCAAGCACATTGAACCATCGCTTTGTAGATTAATTTGCCAGGTAGAATATTTATTTCCAGGGACTGCTGTTTATTGCTGATAAATATAGCTTGCTGATTTAAGCTCTTTACCTGGCTCTAACCCTGCTGTGAGATCTTCTGAAGCAAGAAGCTTTGGAGTGACATAGGCAGGTAACGTACTGAATGCATTCAGCAAGCTCTTAATTCAAGCACCATGATCAGATAATACAGCAACCGCTGTAACTCAAGGTCAAATGATCCTTAATCTAAAAACAATCTCTAAATGACATAAGAAGGGCTTTAACTTCAGCATCCACTGCACTGGAAGCTGTGTTTCATTTCTCTACAGAGTAAAGTCAATAATATGAGAATCATAAACCAAGCAGAACTGTAAATCCTCTTAGGCTACCTGCTGGAAAGCAAGTGAGTGGGAGAAAGCATTGTTTCCAAATGTCACAAATGTGAAGAATTGAGAAAACAGTTCATAAGTTGATCACTGGTTATGAACCGTAGTCAATGTTATTTAATGAGTAATATGTTCTCCACTTCTTTCCTAAATCTTTAATTGAGCATTCCAGGAAACTAGTATAGTGGAAAAGGCCAAAAATATGCAAGGTGAAAATTAGGCTTATTAATCATAATTTAAGTTGGATAATTTGAACATTTGTATTCAAAGAGAAGCTTCCTAGCTCCACCTATGCCTTTAATTACTGAGAATCTTAAACAAAAAAGTAATAATAATTCAATGCTCACATTTCTGTAATGGGTTCTATTTTCCTGAATACTAAGTACTTTATAGAAGCATGCATCCTAACAATTAACGGAAGGAAGTAGTCATTTGAATACCTTAAGAAAACAATGGAATTTTAACATTAATTCATTAGGGACAAAGGATCTATGCAATGATACTTCTCAGACTTCTGTGTGCATGGCACCAACTGGGAACCATGTAAAAAATGTAGCTTCCTGGTCACCATCTTTTGAGGCAGCCTTGGCATTTCTAAAACACATTCAAGCATGCCAATTCTTAAGGTTCAATGAACAATGTGTTGTTCATACAGGACTTCTAAATGGGGGATGAAGATAAGGGAAGCTTGTAATGGATTTTCTGAGTTACTTCTTCATGCTCCATTCTTATTCATCTACACAGACATACCAAACCTCTTTAGGAAAGAAACTTGGGAGTCTGTGGTTTATCCTTTTGAAATATAAAATATAATACAAAACCAAAATAATGACGGTTACAGTTTTTACTAAGCTTCATGCTAACAATGGATTCACCATTGATTCACTCAAGGACTATGTGTCTCCTCTTCTTTCTGCTGTCAGTCAACAAGTATACCACCCCAAGAGTATTGGGAAAATATAAATATAACCAATCACAACACTCAGGATCCATCAGGTTCAGAAGTAATCAGTTCAGAAGTAATGAAACAAAAACAGTGTTTTAAATTGAGAATCCACTCAGAGTAATGTTTTCTCTTTGTTGAGCTCAGAAATTAGAATATGTACTTAAAATGCTGACTCAGACCTTGGACAGGCCATTTACTTTTCTGAGTTCAAAGTACGTTAAAGCTTTTAATAAAACTCTGGGGGAAATTCCATTGCCATACAATGAAATTCCATTACGTATGGTTGGTTTTGGCTCCCGAGTCGGCAATAAAACATAGCAAGTGACGTTTCCTTTCATTTTGTTCCCGAGGCTTGGCTATGACATTACTGTTTATGTGTTTTTCAAGGATAGTATTTCCACTTAAAAATATTTCTAATTTTGTTCTTCAAGAAGTTAAAAATAGGTACACTCTTATTGTTATTATGTCATTGTGTGTTAAAATTAAGTAAATGCAATTATTTTGGTTAACAGTATCCATAAATATTTTTGCATTTATGATGTTTAAAATACCAAGGAACAGTTTTTTGGCAGAAAAGTTTGGTTTTCCTGAAGTTCTGCATGAGGTTAAACATGCAGCCATATTTCTGTGAGAACCAAAATCTGACACATCAAAAATATTTTAATTTTTCTTAATTGTATAAAACCATCACACACCAAAATTAACCAGACCTAAAGTCCACACAACTGAACAAACATCAAGTTATAATAGGTATGTGAAACAGAAGCGGTGAAGCTTTGCATTAAATTTTATACTTTCAGTATCAAATATATTTTATGTACCCAACTACCACCAAAAACCAAAAATAAATAAATAAAAAATTTAAAAAAATTAAAAAAAAATCCATTACAGAATTAGAACCAGAAAAACAATTGGCTCCGTATCTTGATTCAAAACTCATGTCAAGTAGATCTTTATGGAAACATTTCTCTGCCAGCGTCAGCTACCTCCAGCTCTACTGCCTCCTAGAATGGAGAGTCTTCAAAAGTTTCACATGAGCACTTCTGTAGATGTGATTAGGTTTAAACATGTGGTATGCTCTGTCAGGTCAAAGACCCATCACAACTAAAGCTGGGTTGTCTTCACAAGAGATGTTACAATTGGAGAGGTGTTTTTCAAATCCAACCTATGGGTCTACCTATTTTAAACATTACTTGATAGCACATATTCCCAATACAATGAGAGGGGAAAAGATTTTTTTAATTTTGTAATCATTTAAGTAAGCTTTGATCTATTTTAATAAAAGGAAGAATATGTTCATTGAATATTTTTATTTTTATTTATGTTTTATTTCTCAGTCTCTTTTAAGGGATTTTGAAGGGAATGAATGGAGAAAAATGAGCTATGGGAAAGAATAGGCAAGACTAAGCATGAAATCAATGGAAACTGTATCTACTAATTTACAGCAGACAATAATTTAGGAGACAGTAGGGTATATCAGTTAGATTTTTTTTTTGAGACAGCATTTCTCTGCGTAGCCCTGGCTGTCCTAGAACTCACTCTGTAGGCCAGGCTGGCCTTGAACTCAGAAATTCGCCTGCCTCTGCCTCCCAAGTGCTGGGATCAAAGGCATGTGCCACCACTGCCCGGCTTATCAGTTAGATTCTTAACTGCTTTAATATTATTATACCAAACCGACTTTAATGCTCAAACAAAAGTTCTATTCCATTCATAGACATTTTTTAACCTTGTCAAAATAAGATTCATAAAAAGGCCTTTCCTTCTGAATGTACCGTATTGTACAAAAGGATTATTATTTGATATATATAAAAAAAGATATATCTGTTTGCAAAATCCCTGAAGTTGTGGATGGCAGAATCATAAAAAGACCCTGGAAATTGATAAAAGATCATCAGCTTGATATTGGTGCTGGAAGTTGGAGGAGAGAGCAGTTTGTAAACCATGCTTTACAGATCAGTAGAAAGAATAGACAATCTCTTTGTGTCATTGATCCCAAATCTATCAAAGGTAAAAGAATAAATATTTGTATGTGATGAAAGTTTATCCATCTAGATCCAGGAAGTCATAAGCAGCAAAAGACAAAGCCCCAGAAACGTATCACTAACAACTCTACAAGAAACAGTGAAGTGATGGTAGTTACTTCCCAGAACTTAGTTTTGACCATTGATTAGTACTGGTTGACAAGGTGGAAATGACAGAGTCCTTTGGAAACAGAAGAACAATCATAGTACCCTACAATCTTTGAAAAGCAAAATTTTGTATATAAACAAAGTGAGAGATATCCTCCAGTTTAAATGTGCACTTTAGAGGTTCACAACAAACTCAAGTATGGCCACTTGTTCAGCCACTGAAAAAGCACGTATCTCTAAGCTTTTAGCCACACAGACCTCAAGTGTCTAACCATGAAAGATGATGAACAGGTAGCTAAGAAAGCACACCAGCTCTTACACAAACATAAATAAGGTATGGATGTCATTTATCTAGAAAATAAAAAGTACCAAAATTAAATCACAACAGATAAGTAACGAAACACTATTATTAGTAAAAAAAAAAAAAAAATTGTCAAAGAAGGTGAAATGTTGATTTCTGAAGGTGTGGCAGAGCACGGGGTCCTCGATGAACGAGTTAGAGAAAGAACTGAAAGACCTGAAGGGGTTTGCAACCCATAAGAATAACAACAATGTCAACAAACCAGACCCCCCAGAGCTCCCAGGGACTAAATCACCAACCAAAGAGTACATACAGAGGGTCCCAGGGCTCCAGCTGCATATGTAGCAGAGGATGGCCTTGTCAGTCATCAATGGGAGGAGAGGCCCTTGGTACTAGGAAGACTGGATGACCCAGTGAAGGGAAATGCCAGGGAGGGGAGGTGAAAATGGGTGGGTAGGTGGGGAGGCGGGAATGGGTGGGTGGGTGGGGATAGGGGGTTTCCAGAGGGGAAGCTGGGAAAGGGGATAACATTTGAAATGTAAATAAATAAAATATCCATTAAAAAAAAAAAAGAAGTAGCAATAGAAGGATACGAAGACAGTAAAGTTTGCAGAAGGCAGGCAGGAAACAAATCCTTTCCCTATCCTATCACAGACATATTTCATAGGCCATCTCAACCCTGCCCACCTCTCATGAGGCTGTAATTAGCCACAGTGCCCAAGCCATTCCTGTTCATGGACATGAATCAAAGCCAACAGAAATACAACTTGACTTTTAGTATATGTATATCGGTATAAAAAAGGAAGGGACTTTAATTCTGAATTGAAGAAATCCAGGAGCTATCCTCTACACCAATTGGAAAGAACTGGAGTTCAAGTATGCCAAGGAAACTGGGGTTCTGTTCACATGCTCTGCATCTCTGAATCCGGTCATGATTCAAATGAATTAACGTCTGAGTCCTCAGCTACATGAACCAGAGAATTCAGTTTCTTATGCCAAGAATTCAAATTACACTTCTTGATTTTCGATCCAGAGAATTTTGATTATTATACAGGTTAAGAAGATGAATCATCAGATTAGAAAGAAGAAAGCAGTTTTGAGAAGAAAAAAAATTAAAGTCCAAGCTAGGTAAGAAAGCTTTTTTTTTAAAGTGTACATTTGAAATAACTTTGAAGACCAAAGAACACATTCTACAAGACCAAAAGAAAGCTCAGATGACATCAGTGGACCATAAATAGTCATCTTTGAAGAACTGTGGAGAACAGATGTCTTGCTGGCAGGTGAGTAAAGGGCAAATAAATGTTTCCATTTTCAAAAAAGGTGAGAGCACTTCAGTTCTTTAAACTGTATGCCAAAGAGATTGGATAGATCCCCAGCAAAACTTTAGAATTATAAAAGGGTTAGTAAACAGTGAGGAAGTAAAGATGTGATCACTGGGGACCAAGACAGTTTTATAACGTTCAAATCATGCTAGGATGTTGTCATTTCCTATTTTACCAACATTTACTGAGGAGAATATTTGCCATGCCAGGTACTTTCAAGACAATCTCTGATATAGTATAATGTCATGTGCAGTTACTGTTGCCATAATTGGTTGGTGTTGTTTATTGTAATAGTTACTAGGATGCATTGTCAATTAAATGTACCAGAATATACATGCATAGGAAGATGAGTAAATGACTGATTAAACATATTAATCCATATGTTTATATGCATATCTACCCAAATATATACCTAATATACACTAAAGCACATATAAATTAAAAACATGCACTCACATATATACATACATAAACACATGGCCTATATATGCACATATACATAATACACATAAACACATGCAAAAACACATCACAGATATACATCTAGTACCTAAACACATGGGCCCACACTCACAATCATATATACATGCAGACATGGCCAGCATACTAAGAATAATAATCTAATCCCCACAACACAGAGAAGAAAGAGTGGACTAAGAAATCTGTCCATTCATACAACTATTAAGAGTAAACTAGAAATCTCAATATCATATTTCTTTTTCTGATTTTCAAATCAAGATTTCTTGTCAACAAAGGGATTCTAGGCACTTTTCACAAAGAATGCTAACATAAATTAACATGAGCGATCAAAATAGATCTGAGATACCTTTGGCCTCTTCAACTTTTAAAACTTTGAATAGTAATAGGAAAGGCATTCTAATTCATAATCAAGCCTGAAGATAATGCAAAAGTAAGTGGTGTGGCACAGAAGGACTAGAATCTATTTTGGATATAGTGAGAAGAAGGACAATAAAAACAAAGGCATTCTCAGACACAGTACACACAGCAGCTCATTACCACCAGGAGACCTTAGCTGTGAGCTCAAGAAATTAACAGTGAGAAATTCCTGAAAAAAAAAAAAAAAAAAAAAAAAAAAAAAAAAAAAAAAAACAACCAGCACTGAGCTGAACAAGGGAAAACAATGTGAAATTCTCCAGAAGAGAGAAAATGGCTCCATTTAACCTTAAGGAAGTTGAATTAACACAGTGGCATTTGTCCAAAGTGAACTAGGCATGATGATGGAAAACTCAAGTCTTCTACCACATGCTAGAGAAAGAGAGATATTATGTTTCACACTAGAAAGTAGACTTAGATAGTGAGTGGGTGAGTCTGTATTACCTATTCACTCCTTTGTCCAGAGAACTTTAAAAGCAAACTGAGAATAAATGGAAAGATACTTCTCTGAGTCAGAATTGAACATAATAAACATAAGAGATTCCTGTTAAGGCTGGAATTAAATGCAGTGACTAATAAATGATTAAATGTTTCAGGAAGATGATGCATAAGACAGCATAAAGGAAGTCAGAGTCACCTGGGTCCTGACCAGAATGAATGGTGTGGGCCCATTGATATAAGTGTGGGCAGTTAAGACATTTATTGCCCTAGAAGTTTCCTCCAATGTCTTTGCATTAGACAATTCCTGGGAGGAACTTGGATCTATCCTACTAGGGCATCATAATAAATTCAAGGTTTTCTGGTGCTGAGTCCCCAGTGAGATTTCTGCCAATTGAGCCCAGTTGACTTTGGGTGTTGAGTAAAACACCGGTAGTCAAGCTTGTCTTGAAAAGGATAGCTGAGTGCTTGTCTACCAAATATTGAGGAAACATTCTTCTCCAATCTCCATGAGGATGATTTCTCTGATCACAAAGAAATAGGAATTACATGACTAAAGAAACAAATCGGTTAACAGCTTTCATAAGCATTTTATTAACACTTCAACAACACTTTTACCTACTGCTCTGAGGTCTACGCTAGAAACAAAAAACCTTTTAACTGTTCCAGAACTCCTGGGTCCCAAACCCATGGTTTTGGCTATCAAAGCAGATAGAGAGTGGAGGATATTTTACTGCTGTATAACTTTCTTGCTGCTACTTTAGCAAATTACCACAAATGTAGTGTCAAAAATCCCAAATATACAAATATATTATCTTACCATTCTGGAGGTCAGTACAAATGCAGTCTCACTGAGCTAAAATCCAAGTATCAGAAAAACTGTGTTCCTTTCAGGATCTCTAGAGGAAAAATCTGGTTCTTTGTTTTTTCCAACCTCCCAAGGCCGCCTGAATTCTCTGCCTCATGTCCCCCTCATCGCTGCAACTTCTATTTCCCTTTCCATGCCTCCCACATTTGTGCCCACCTTCTCTACTGGGATACATCCTTCTGATCACATCCTGTTCACCAGAAGAAGCTAGGATAACCTATCCATAACTACAAACTCCATCACTACAAACTCCAAAGATTCAAATGTAGGTAACTACAAGAATACAGGAGTAGTCATCTTGCCTCCTCATGGCAGCTAATATTTAATTTTAATATAAAATTTAATATTAACATTAATAGTTCTCTGCCATATCATTACCAAAAGCAAGTAGAAGAAATTTCCTGGTTGCTTTTTCTCCTCCTCTTCGTCCCCTTCCTCTTTTTCCCCCTCCTCCTTCTCCTCCTCCTCACCCTCTTCCTCCTCCTCTTCTTTCTCCATCTCCTCTTTTTCCTCCTCTTCCTCCTTCTTTTGCTCCTTCATCATCACCACCATCACTCCCATCCCACCACCACCACCACAACCTCCTTGTCCTCTGTTCCTCCTCCTCTTCCTCCTCCTCCTCTTGCTTCTTCTCCTTCTTCTCCTATTTCTTCTCCTTCTCCACTTCTATCACTACCACCTTCCCATCCTCTTCCTCTCTTTCCCTTCATCAAAGAGAGAAATCCTTGAAATTTTCAATAAATATCTTTAAATATTCATACTTTTGACCTATATGAGGCAAAAACATAAAGAAAATCCATAAAGACACACGTCTACAAAATTTAAAAGAAGTAGATGCAGCAAGCAAAGCAAACCCCCTCCAAAAAATTTCATTTCCCTCACTATAGATACAGTACATCCTGTGGGAAGAATGGACTTTTCCTACATCAGTTAAAGTTTTGATTTTATGATTTTAAATCTCCATAATATATTTAAAAACCATTACTTGACAAAGTGTTCAATTAGATAGATGGTTTATGAGAGAATTTGCCATCCCAGTAGAAACAGAGAGGACATGACCCTCCAGGAAGCTGTACTTGTTAATGTAGCTCACAAAAGTTACACAAAAGTTAGTGGAAACTTTTTACTTCCTGGAGTTTTCTCTAATATCTGTGTCTTTGACGTGGTTTCCATGTTGATTCTATGAACACCAGACAAATGCCAATCACGAAGTTTACTCACTTTATAACGCTAAAGACTAGTCATTACCACCAACTCCTTTTATGATCTGATTTGCTTACTAGAAAGAAAATATATCATGCACAAATGAACCAGTCTGTAAGTTGGTATCCATTTTCACCAGTAGCCACAGAGGCTATAAAATAAAACTTGTAAGTCATTACCTGGGTGGTGCTTGCAGAAAAGGTGCAAGTTTGATAAGTTGTCCAATGAGTGATGAACAGTCTTTATCCTCTTTTCTGGAGCAATCAGGCAAGTTGTACCATCAGTTATAGATGAATGCTCAAAATGGATACCTTGGAATGCCATGTCTATAAATAAACTCAGTTTTCTACTTATCTCTATGTCATTACAAAGTAAAAACAATATTTTCAATATTTTTTATCTCATTCTGATGACAGTAACATATTTTGTCTCATTTTATCAATCAAAACTTGAAGCTGTTAACTTTTCTTTTTAACAGTCATAAAATGGCAAGTTACACCAGGTATCCCAAGAGAATCAAAAATCTGCTAGAGGCTTATCAAGTTATTAGATTAAACTCTACCATGAAGTGATTACTACTGGGACCTCTTAAATCCATGTTTCTCAACTTGTGGGTCATAACCCCATTGAGTCAGTTTATAAAAATAAGAATATGTCCTAAATATTAGATATTTATATTATGATTCAAAACAGTAGCAAAATTACAGCTATGAAATACCAATAAAAGTAATTTTATGGTTGAGAGCTACCACAACATGAAGAAGTATATTAAAGGGTCACAGCATTAGGAAGGTTGAGAACCACTGTCTTAAATGCTTTTGTGGTCTTTGTGTATTCATAGGACTTTCTCATAGTGGCATATACAAAATTGTCTGATCTCAACTTATATATAAAATGTTTATTCTTTCCAAGGAGACATGCATATGCTAACAAGAGTGCATTTTTACTGAGTGCATTTAAGAATAGCATAAAATATAATAAGAAGGATATGATGTCAGAATTAAGTGAAACCTGTGTGGTCTCCACCCAGGTTTGCCCTAATCAATTCACATGGTAACACCGCAATGACTGGAGCAGTGGGTAATGAGTGAAGCCTTGCTCACCACTTCTGTGGGAAGCAGCTGCCCATGATGCACTCCCTTTACCTTGGTCTCTAAAATCTACAGTCCAGATCCATGAATGGCTAATGGACTACAGCAAGGGAAATATTCTCAATTATTAATTAACAAGAACCAACTGAGTATTTTGAAAAGTTCCAAGGCTCAAAAAACAAAAAATTCAATGGTTAAGATTATTTTTTCTTGGCAGTTTGATGATAGAATGTTAACATTTTTTTTCCTCATTTCCCTATTTATAAGCAAACATAACAATGTATCATTTTTAAGGTTTGTATATAAAATGACCCCTCTGGAAGGCTTCTATGTTAGAGGCTTAGTGGATCTCCAGTTGGTACAGCCAGCAGTGGAGAGGTAAATAGAACATGAAAGCACCAGCCTAAACAACGGCCTAACTTACTGGTGAGCTCATATTTTGATGGTATTGTGGAGTGATGGCGGGAAACAAGGCCTCATTGAGGGCCACAGATCACTACAGATGTGACCACTGAAGGATACTTTGTCAATGAGTTGGTATATGCTTCACCATGGTGTGAGTAGCCACTTAACATGGCTGCACTCTTGCTACTATGATATTCTATCTCACTTCAAGCCCAAAGCAATGCGTTCAACTATGATATACTGAAACCTCTAAAACTATAAGCTAAAAGGATGTTTTTTACCCCCCTTGGAGTTGTTTACATGAGTGTTAATGGACTATATCACACATCTGTGGTACATTGACTTTTAAACGTAAAAATGAGTATACTATCATGCACTGTTCTGCCTGCTATTATAGTAGCAGATCTACTGGCATGGTGTCTTAGGCAAATGCCTTTGTTTTTCAAGTCTTTTCCAATTTCTAAAATAGAGAAATAGTACTTGTTAGGAAACTTCTAGACCTGACTGGGGTTATTCATGCTCTTCAATGAATCAATTAAGGACCTAAATAAACAGAGTGACTCTTCAGGGAAATTTTAGGCATCCTATTTGTGTTCGATTCTCTTCTTTGCTACTCATCAGCTGAGACTTTAAACGTTCCATTTTTCTTAATTATAATATCTTTGTCTATATAATAGAAAGTAGTGTTTACTTACCTAAATTTAATGAGTTTCCAGTAAGTATGTTTATTCAAAGTGCGTGACTGCCCAAACTCAGCAAACTATAATAATTCATTTTCCGTACCCAAAACTCAATTAAAAATGGCTAAAGTACAAAATAGAATTGGAACTGAAACTCTTAGAAGTAACCATGCCTCTGAGCACAGCTGGTGCCGGGAGCTTCAAGTCAAGTTTCTATCTGCCATCTTCTGGCTCTGTTCACCGCTTCCTGGATTCATGCTCAGACTGGCTTTTATCCTACCCAAAAGGAAAGAGAGTCTTTTTCCAAAATATCCTGAAGGAAAGCCCCAAAAAGATTCTGATTAGTTTTGTTTATGTTGTGTGCCCATTCATGAATTAATCACTATGGGTAGAAAAAGATGAGGTGAACTGATTTATACATCATATCCATTCTTTGACCTCTAATTGGGAACTGAGTTTATTTCATAGTAGTTACAATAAAAGAAACTCTTATTTGGAAGCAGACTCCCAGAACAAAAGGAGAAAGATGCTAAACCAAAATGATAATAAATAGCCATTATGATGGTTAGCAATTTTCTGCACTGTTTTATTAGCATTATTATTATTGGTATTATTATTTAGATAAACAGCATAATATCCTGCATTCTCCAAATAAATAGACTCAATAAAATCTGCATCTATATATCTATAGGAAAAGAAGGAGTTGATAACCTGTTTCAAGATTTGCAGGGCAAGTTGGTTGGGTAAAGACATAGGAGAGCCAATGGTACAGTCCTACTCTGAAAGAAGGCATGTTCAAGGAGACAAAGTCAATGCTTTAGTCTGAATCCAAATGCAAGAGAAAGTTGATAAACTAGTACACAGTGTCATAAGTCATTTTACATGGGGAGTCAATATCACCCATTTTATTCTATTCAAATAGTCAACTGATTAGGCAAACTCCACCCATGCTAATAAGAACATGAGAATAATAACAATAATAATAATAAAATAATAAGAGTAGCAGAATTTTCTGACATCTGTGGTTCATAGAAGTCCTTGTATGACCTTTATATTACGTCATCCTCTCAGACCAACTAAGTAACACCATTTGTTCATGTTATATAGACATAAAGAACAGCAAAAGTCTCTTCAGACAGTCTAAAAATCATTGAAACTTGCTTAAAGACCAAATGAGAAATTAACTTAAATAAAAGCAATTCTAATGAAAAAAGCATAGGTCACTACCCAGGTAGAAATTTACCAATGAAGCAATCAACTGCTATCAGCCAATGGACAGACACACATAGTATAATCAATATCTATATATGCCTCCATCATCACTAAATATAGACACTTTTCAGGACAACACAGAAGAGTAAATTAGGATAAAATTTTAAGATTTTTTTTTTCTCAAGATTAAGGCAATTTTCAGATTATGGTAGTGTTGCTGACACAGAACCAAAATATTACTGACTCTTTTATAGTAAATAGTAACTCAGCATCATATATGACTTGGAACTCCAGGGTAAGCTGACTCTGTTTCCAACGTAATTTGTCCAACATATATTTGCTGCACCAAGCCACCTATTTAGTGGCTTCCAAAGAAACTCAGAGTTGGATGGGATTTTGGTCTTAAACATAAGAAACTCCTGGCTTAATGTTACATAGTGACAGATGGCTTCAAACCTTACATCCAAATGGCCGTTCATTCCATGATCAGCTGGCATGGGTGAGCCACAGGGTCCCTAGCCAAGGCAGCTGTTGACATCTGAAACTTTGTAATTCTTTGTTGTAAGAGTCTGTATTGCATGCTATAGGGAGCTTTGCAGATGTATCTCTGATCTACATTCACTAGGCACCAGTAGCAACTCCTAAGTGGAGCAATAAATGTCTCCAAACATGGTAAATTTTTCTTGGGAATTAAAACCCTTCCAGTATGAGATCCCTGACACTGGGTAAGATTGTGACAAAGAGCACAAACTTTTGACTGCAAGTCTGTCAAAATTTTGTTTGGTTGGATTAGTTGTTGTTTGTTTAATATTATACCTGTGCTGTCTCCTAATGTGCAAAGGATTTTTCCATTTTCCTTAAATAATTAGATTACAGAAGCTTCACCATTAGTTTTAGAGGAAACATCACAGAGACAAAAGAAAATATCAAACTATAAATAATTTATTTTTTTTTACTTTTATCTTTTACCTTAATAAAACAATGATAGTTGGTCAAAGAAAATGTCATACTTTTATGCCACTACTACCACCACCACCAAATCACAAATTTGACAAAAAAAAAAAAAAAGATCCAAGCTGAAAAGGTTTTAATTTAGAATTCTTTAAATACAATAATCGAATTAATCTTTAGCATAACTTCAAAAATGTGCAACTAGTTGACCAAAGTTAAAGCTATTATTTCATAATATACTTTCCAAAAGTAAAATAATAGTAAAAAAATAAAATTATGTCATTAGTTGCCTCCTTTAGGTCTTGAGTATTTGACCTTGATGGAAGTAGATCTGAGAAGAAGTTGAACATTTCACAGTTGGATGGTCAGTGGCAATAAACTATTCTGCACTACAATTTCCAGCTACAGTATCATTCCCATGAGACTGCTTACCATAAACAACCAATGAGTCTGTTCACATTACACACTAGTTTAATAAATAAATAGACATATTGTTATTGTGGAATAAAGTCAAAGTTGACAATTCAAAAGTTTACTTACATTGGTCTGCATTTTTCTTATGTGGGTCATGTCCATGATATATTATTAATTCAAAAAATAAGTTTCCAGGTTGTCATATGTGTTTGTGTTTACCCGGAAGAACAAAAGAATACATGAGGAAAAAGAAGCATAAATATGGAAGATCACAAACCAAACTTTAGGAAAAGAAAGTGCTAAACTGTGGGACAAAAGCAAGCCATTTGGTAAAAATTAACATTTGCTCAAAACAAGTATTCAAAATTCCTTCATAAGTATTTTCCACATATATGCAATTCATTTAAAGCCAATTATTCCTTCTTTTCTGTATTTATAGTAAAGGAATCTGCAACAATCAGTGAAACACTGTTGGATTAGCTGAACACACTTGGTTACAATAGCATTTAAATGTGGTTCCTATGGGTAGATTAATAACATATGCATTCTAAATGAATATTTTAAAATAATCTAAAGACATTCGTAGTCAACATCTCTGACTGAATCATGAATGTACCTTAGTTATTGCGCTTGTCTGTGTTTGTTAATGAATACGTGGTGCCTTTGTAATGAAGGCCTGAAATTTAAGGAAAGAGTTGGAACACGGAGAATGGACAGAAGAAGAAAATAGCCTTGGAGAACACTTTAAAGAAGTATGTCAGAAAATGCTGTGTGGATAAGACGACTTGAAACATGCGTGACTGTTTCTGAAATATGTCTCGGAAATCCTAGTCCACAGTTGCCGGAGGAGCTGAGTCATACAGTCCCAGGCATCTCTTCACGATGTAGGGGAATGAATTCCGGGAGATAAAAGCAGGTTGGTGGAAAATGGCTCCCGGGTATTTGTTCTCTTCTGGGTACGAGTTGAGCTCGGTTCAAGACTTTTTGATTATATATGGATATGGGAATATATTCTCACGGGATTTAAAGAGTAGTTTATATGGGATTAAAGCCAAGAACTCCTTTTCCATTTGAACAAACTCCCTGGAAACCAACTCTACACTTCCCTACACTGCAGAGTGGATAGCACACAGGAGGCAGGTCGGGATGTATTGGTGTATGTTTCTGCTTATGCGATGGCCAATGTCTTATTTGAAAAATGATTGGTATTCCAGTGTTATAAACACAACCCTCAAAATTATGTTGTCAGCACTGAAATTCATGCTTTCCCTGCCCATCTATCATCCTGCTGTAGGGCTCTAGAAGAACACCCTTCCCGCCATCCTAAAGCCTAGCAAAACAGCCAGAAAGCCCTATTTATTTTCCTTTTGGCAGGAAATAATTGTACATATTTGGGGGTGTGGTGTAATAATTCAGCAGATGCAATATTGGATCAGATTCAAGTAATTAGCTTTTCTGTCTCCTTATATATCCGTAATCTCTTTGTATTCAGAGTCTTCAGATGCCTTTCTAGTTCGTCACCAAAATACACTATAAGCTGTTTTAAACTGCAGTCGCCCCCACAGTGCTGTGGAAACATGAGACCTTACTCTCTGTATCTAACTGCATCTTCTCACACTTCTATGCCCACTAGCTCAGTGATTCTCAACCTCTGGGTCACGACCCCTTTGTGAGTCAAATGACCTATGCATAGGACTCACCTAAGACCATCAGAAAACACAGATCGTCACATTATGTCTCAAAACAGTAGTAAAGTTTCAACTATGAAGTGGCAACAGAAATAATTTTATGGTTGTGGGGGAGGGGTCACCACATCATGAGGAACTGTATTAAAGGGTTGCAGCCTTAGGACGGTTAAGAACCACTGACTACACTAGCTTGTAGTCAATGCTTCTCCTCCTTTGGAATCATGCTATTTTAGCTTACATAAGTGGGACACATCGTATTTGTTGTATACGTGGCTAGTTTTTCTCCGCCCCAAATCTTCCAGTTCATTTGTTTTGCTGCAAATTGCAAGATTTCATTCTCCTTTATAACCAGCCAACTGCTTATTTTCTATGTGTGCCATCTTTTCTGAACCCACTCATCCTCTAGTAGACACCTATAACCTATAAGTTGACTATTGCGAATAAGCCTGCAGTAGCACACTTGAACATACATACATTTCTTTAATAATGTTACTCCATTTTCACTGGGTATGTATATCCAGAAGTAGTATAGTTTATTTTGTGCTGTTTCTGGTTTCAGCTTTCTAAGATTCTCTTACTTTCGATACTAATGACTGTATTGATTTACATTGATTCCACCAGTACTAAAAGATCTTCTCTTCTTTCTACATTCTTGCCAGCAGCTATTTCTTTGACTTAAAATAATAATAGTAGTAGTAACAGTAATATGTTAATAATAATCATAATAAACATTCTGACTAAGATAAGATCTTATTGTGTGGTTTTGATTGGTATTTACTTATTGGTTTCTGTTATTGGGCAGTTTTTCACATTTTTGTGGGTCATTTGTATCTACTTTTAAAAAATATTTATATTGTATGCATGACTTGCTCATCTAGATATATCTGCACCACATTTACATAGTGCTCACAGAGGCTGGAAAGCCGTCTCCTGAATCTCTTGATACCAGTAGTTGTGAGCCTCCTGATGTGGGCACTGGGGCCTGAACGTGGGCCTTTTCAAGACCAGAAAGTACTCTTACCTGAGTCCTTGTCTCCAGCCCCACTAGTGTCAATGTCACTTGTTCAGTTTACCAGACTACTCCTGTCCTCTTAGAATCCGGACATTCACTACTTGTCAGATAAATCGTTCACAATATTTCTCCCACCCTTTGGTTTTATTGTCTGTGTTTTTGGGGTCTTATCAAAAATATATTTGCCCATACTGATGAATTAAAGTGTCCCCTTGTGTTTTATTCTAGTGCTCTAATAATTCTGGTATTGGATAGTTAAATATTTCTAATCTTCCCAGAGCCATATATTGAAGATGTTATCCCTTCTCTAGTGTATACTTTTTTGTACTTTGATTCAAATAAGAGTAGCTATAAGTGCTTGGGTTTATTTCTGGGCTCTTGGTTCTGTTTGTTCATGTCTGTGTTTGTTTTGATGCCAGAACAGTTATGTCCTAGTTACTGTGCGCCTCTAATGTGCCTTGAGACCAGATATGACAACACCAGGTTCCTTTTCTGTGACAAATAAAGAAATAGGTGGGGGTTTTTAAAAGACGGTATAGTATGTGAATCCTTAGGCTCTTTAAAATAAGTTTTAAACAGAATTAATAAACAGGTAACATGGTAATTTTATATTTATATTATCTTTATATTTTATATTCCTTGTAAACACCCTTTATTCCAGAAAGATTAATTTGTTAGTCTACTCAGAGAAGTATAGAATCATTAGGAATGCTAAGAAAATTAAATTTGATCTCTGGCTGCGTTTCCAAGAAGCACGGATATGAGAGAAAATGGAAGCTTCCATTTTAGTGACTTTATATAAAGTTGTCAAGTTCTGAAGCGAGCTGTGAGACCCACGGGCAGCAGTTTCTAATTAGGTGACCTAGACCTGTCGTTCAAAGGCCCTAAACTCCCTAAGAAATGATTTTTTGAAAAGTTACAAACGTAGTAGCTAAGGATAAAATTTGTGAAAGACAACTTTGGAGAGGGTCACCTCAGTCCAAAAGACTACCCTCCACCAACAGCCCTACATTAACAGAAGAAGCTAAAGTTCTTCCCCCTTGGGCTCAAGCCAAGAGAACGAGATTCTGAGTCTCAGAATGAGCACTTATGTTGAAAAGCCCGTGACACAGATTCAGAAGGGCCTGGCGGTCATCAGCGAAGGTCAAGGGCAGAGAAACAAGAGAGGTTCTGCTCTGCTAGCGTTCACCTGCATTTTTTCCCCAATTCGCAAAAAGACCTTGTTTTCAGAAAAAAAAAAAAAAAAAAAATCTCTGCCAAGTGTCAGTAAGGCAGGAGCCACCTCACATCCTGGCCCTGAGGCAGGATCTGAAGTGGCCAGGAAAGGGACAGCTGCATCCTTTGAATAAGGACGTCGGACAGTGCTAAGACTCCAGGAAAAGCACAGGGGGAAAAAAACAGCACCAGACTGCCCAGAAGATAAAAACTAACGTTTGATATTCTCTGGAAACATCAAGGCATTTTACAGGCATAAGGACAAGAGAAGAGCATCTACCTCATACTTCTTAACCGCCTCATTCTCCTGTCCCTCATTTAAAGAGATCAAAACCAGCAAACATACAGATGCTGAAGAGCATAAATAAGCTGAAGACAAATTTTCAGCTATAGCCCTCCTAAAAAGGCTGCTTTCCCACAGCCAGCCAAAGCCCACAGGATGAGGAGAAAGGAGTCCTACCTTTGAATGTGGATCTAGGGGTTGGTATTGTAATTACCAAATTTAGCTGTTATTTAAAGTGTGAGTATGGACAGCAAACTCGGCAGGGTCTAAAGCAACACAAAAAATTCAGGGACTTAGCAGGGTTTTTTTTGTTTGTTTGTTTGTTTTTCCTGTAGAGGAGAGAGAATTTTCACTCCTGAAATGTTTGAAGAGGCTTTGAAAGTTTGAAGAGCAAACCCTACAATTTGATTATATCCACCCCCCAAAGATTGCCTTGTCCAAAGTAACTATGCTTACCAAAGGTGACTGTCACGTTCTGAGCAGAGCTCAGGGCAGGAAAATGCTCTGTGTTATATGATGGTCCTCAGAGTTGTGGACAAACTAATCAAAATGATGGAGGACTGCAAATATCCAATCGCACAGAGGGCAACACAAGGAGCTCTGGCTACTCCTGCTGGGAATTCTGGGTAAGAAGCAGCAGCTCACTTAACTTCTGTAACTAGGCTTACATGTAGAGAGGCTTACACGTAGAGAACCATGAGAAAACGCATTTGTTCTTGAGGGCTGGACACCAAACAATGCACAAGTAGTTCGGGATGAGGAATCGTGTGCATATTTCAAGACTAACGTTTTAATAGGGTTAGGTGGATTTTCATGGCCACCTATTTATCTTATCATTGCTGGTTGTGCAGGCAGAGGGTAAATAATACTTACTATGCTCCTCACACTGAGGACCACAAACCACTCTGTCATAACCCAGTTTGCCCAAACCCCTGTCCTCCTGAATGGGCCATTACACTAGAAACCAATTCACTCAACATCATGATGGACCACATTACGTTTCTCCTCAGGATCCCATATTAGTTTGAGTTTGTCTTCATAGAGAAAATAGTTAAAGGAATACTTCATCAATCACTGCCCTTCTTCCCTGGGGTCTGAAAGGAAGAATACATAAGCATAAACAGTGCATCCTTGGGTATACTTTTAAATGTATTCCTGAGTGCAGTTCATTATTGTCATTTTATTTTAAGTGGCATGCTTGTCTTGTGCCCAGTGGCCTCTTCTCACACTCTCCTCCATTTATTCTGCTTCTTAGGCCCTGCCACATCCAGCGATGGCAATCTGGGAATGACTCAGCTGGGGTGGCAAGGGAATGAAGGCAAGACAAACACACACTCAGAAAAGCTGCGATCAGATGGGCTGGGCTTTCAGATTCGTGAAAGTTCGGCAACCTGGAAGCTCAGAGTGTTTACTGCACACCACTGAATGGTTGGGATTGTTACATGTAGTTATTGTTCCACGTAGTTAAACAAGGAGGCAGAATGACTACATGTAGCTGAACAAGAAGGTAGGGTTAGCTAATCTCAGTAGTAGAGGTCTTTGTAGGAGAGCGGTCTTACGGCAATAAATATCTGAGGGGAGAAAGCTATGGTGGGCCTTTTCTGCACACACTGTCAACACTTGTCTTGAAGGCTTTGGTGCTCCAACAGGGCTGAGACATTGGCCCTTGACATTCCCACACCCACATCTAACAGAACTTCTCTAGGTCCTACAAGTTTCCAATTGTTACATCAGTGTCAGAGTATAAACAAATGAAGTTTCTGGGCTATCTGAATGGTAAAAGCCAAACCCCACCTCAACCCTTCACCTGTACTTTGGCAGCAATTAGGATACATGATCTAGTACTATCAAGGTATCGCTTTTTCCCCCCTGGGACACTACAGGGGGAATGACCACAAAGTGACCCTAAGTTCACAGTCTACAGCAGCAGCAGATTTTACTGTAAGAAACGACCAGAGATGAGGTTTTCCTATACCATTCCTGTGCCTACAAGTTGTGAATTGTCAAGTCTCAGTTTCAAAGAATTAGGTCTGGCAACAAAGAGCAGTGCCTAGACTCCCAAGAGATTCAGTGCCACCAAAAAAAAAAAAAATAGTCAATGTCTAAAAACAAACAACAAACAAACAAAAAAATAGTATACGTTCCCATGATGACAACAGTTGACACCAGTGGTTTGGAGACTATGACTAAAGAAACAAACAAACAAACAAGCAAACAAACAATTTATTAAAAAAAGAAAAAAGAATTCTTGCCATGTGGTTAACTTTAAGAAAATTTCCAATGGCTTCTGTCCTAGGCAGGATAGCACTTAGGATCCCCCTTTTCTTCCTCCTCTCCATCCCCCATTGTTTGGAGACTGCTGCTGCTGCAGTGATTTCTCTATAGCCTTCAGCTCTGTTTTGCCATCACTTACCTGTAGCCCTTTATCCCAAGGCACAGTTAGATCAGCCACAACTTACCTCTCTCCTTTCTCTCTCTCCACCCCCCTCTCTGTGTGCATGTGTGTGCATAACTATCTCTCTGTGTCTGTCTCTGCCTGTTTGTCTCTCTGTGTGTCTATATGTCTCTCTGTGTCTGTCTCTGCATATGTATATGTGTCTATCCATCTCTGTGTCTCTATCTCTCTGTGTCTATCTCTCTGCCCCCCTGTGTGTGTGTGTGTGTGTGTGTGTGTGTGTGTGTGTGTGTGTGTGTGGCTGGCTGGCTGGCTGGCTGGCTGGCTGGCTCTCTCTCCTCTCTCTCACTGTATGGGGGGGTTATAGGTAAAATATATATAAAATACATGTTATATAGTACAGAAGTTTATTAATATTTATCTCATTCAATTGGAATTATTAGGTTATATGTAACTACATAATCCCTTGTTTAATTGAAAACTCCTAAAAAATAGGAACCGTATTCTCACAATGTAAAATATAATGCTAAATAAATGAGCTAGTGAGTGAACTGCATAGATGGGGGGATGGATGGGTGGATGGATGGATGGATGGATGGATGGATGGATGGATGATGTATGGGTAGATAGATGGATGGATAAAGAGATGGATGGATAGATGGATGGATGGATGAGTGATGGATGGATGGGTGGATGGATGATGGATGGATGGATGATGGATGTGTGGATAGATGAATGGATGGGTGGGGGGATAGATGGATGGATAAAGAGATGGATAGATAGATGGATGGATGGATGAGTGATGGATGGATGGGTGAATTGGTGATGGATGGATGGATGATGGATGGAGGATGGATGAATGGATGGATGGGGGGATAGATGGCTGGATGGTTGGATGAACAAATGCAATGGAGTGATTTTGTGTCATTGGCTACAAACACCATTAGCCAATTCCCAGTTATAATACTTTTCCTAGTCTACAATATTGCCTTTATTTGTAAAAGCATGATTCTACCTGGACAGCCTTAGAGACAGAGTTCTTTTTTGGTAAAGATCATATTTTAGGATAAACTTGGCAAACCAGTGTTATCAGGTGGAAAACTCAAAGGCTTCGGGTTATGTTTGCTCCATTGTTCTCAAAATAAAAAAGTAAGATTTACTTGAACCAAATACCATAAAAAATTATAGCCCTTGAAAACAAACAAAGCTAACCTGTGGCTATATTTTGCTATCAATCCTAGCTTACAAAAGTCCTGGCAGATATTCCAGAAGAGAATGGATGAGAAGTGGTGCATCCATTCCTTTGGGTTCCTCTTGGTCACCTGAAAGAAACTACTTGAAACTCATTAATATTCAATGTTCACTGCCAAATCAATTTGCTCTTATGTCAATGTGTCTTGTCCAAAGCTGGCATGAGTGGTCTCCTTCTGTGGGTATCAGTAAATATGTATGCCTCCCACTGTTGCCCACGGATTTCTGTCTCAGGAGGATGGAACTGCTTCTCCAAATAGCCAGCTTTTCCAATTTAATCTGAATCTGACTTTTTGTCATCCTTATTTTTAGTTTATAAACTGCTTGGGAAGTTCTTTTTTTTTTTTTTTCCTTTCTGGTTCCTGGCTGAAAGTGGGGTTACGGAAATACCTCGGGAGTGGTTATTTCTATCCACAGTGAGATGAGAAATTGGGTAGGTTTAGCTAAACATTCAGATCTTTCAGCTCTTACCCTTCACTATTAATAAAACCATCATCTGTCTTTCATATGTTAAAATAAAATTTTAACTTTGTACTTGAGGAGTCTGGTTTCTTTTTTATTTTATTTCCTTCTATAGAGTCTTCCTGGAATGAAGCCAAACTATGTGGAGCTCATGGAGTGAAGCCATACTATGTAGAGATCATGTCAGTTGTACTCAGTTCCACAGGAGTATTAGCTTCATTCCTAAAAAGTGCCATCAGATCCACTGGCATGTCATCCACCATGAACCAGGGCCATCTATACTGATGGATGACTGGGCTCTGCCCCTCCAAACTACTGGTCTCTTGCCGAGTAAATACAATGGACACAGATTCATTACAACCTGAGGTCCCCAGTCTCCGCTCTTTATAGACCTTCACTTTCTATTGAGATTACAGTTCTGAGTGTTCACTGAATCTCAACAGTACACTTTGGTTTTATGTAGATACCCCCGTCTCCACTCTTTATAAATCTTTACTTTCTATGGCAGTTACAGTTCTGAGTGTTTACGGAATCTCAACAGTACACTTTGGCTTTATGTAGATACCCCAGCAGAAATCAATGCATTCATTGGAGATTTCTGAAATCTCTCATGAATTCACAGCTCACATCCACCCATCACATCTATCCTTTCTGTCTTTCACTGCTTTGTATAGTAAACAGACTCACATATCTTTAAGGCTAGACTATGCCTTAGAGATTAACCATTTACTTTAATTCCCACCTCATACAAATGGAAAGCTGGAGCCCACAGAGTTTAAGAGACATTCATAGCATGGCCTCATTAACTCATGTTGGGCCTAGGACAGATATCCATGGTTATTGTCTTTTTATGTATTGTTCTTTTCCCATATTTATTATCTTACTGCCCTTGTGCCGACTTGACTAATGCTCCTGGCACCATCCTCAGCACCTTGGTCCATTGCCTTAAGCTTTTACAATGTCTGTCTATTTAAACTTAAACCCCATGTTCCTGGTTTGTTTCACACCTCCAGTCTTCCCATGGTCTAAAACATTCCCAGTTCCCTGAGTCCTCATAATCATCTCCTTCACTGTCTTCTCTTCATATTTATTTAAACATATGCAAGCACCCTCACCCCTCTCTCTGACCTCTCTTGTGGGGCTTCGAAGACTCTGTCACATGACTGCATTCCTGGGCATCTACCCTGGATAATTCGCTATGCCTTCTCCATGCTGCAACATTCCAAGCTCTGCCCTGTACATCTTCATGCCATATCTGTCCCATTGACTCCTATATCTCCATCTCCGCCTCTGTGCTGTGTGTATCATCCTTGCTCACTTTTCTCTACTCATTTCAGTACAGGCTCCACAGACACCACAAATGCGGCAAGTCTGAAACTCAGTGCATGCCCCTTCAAAGACTGTTCTTATTCCTTTGTCCCTTGCTCCGTCAAAATGGCCAGCTTGGAATTTTCTTTATCTCCTGGTCACAATGTATACAGCAAAATATTTGCCACATTGACCTTAGTCACACATAGTCATCAGCAAATTGCTTCACATTTATTTCCAAGATTTAATGATGTTTTATGTACATAATAGAGACTCCAATAGTATGGAGAATTAACTGAAGATATAGATATACTATCTACCTATAATAGCCTTCATCAATTTTATTTCCTACTATAAATATGATGACAAATATTATTAATATGATCAGTATATATCACAAATCAAAGTCCAATTATACACCATGAGCTGGGCCCAGGGCACGTTCCTAATTGTTCTGTGTCACACTGAAATCTCATTAGCTATCTCTCTGACTTCAGACATGCTTCGTTTGATCTGTTTCTACATTGCATCTTTAAGTAGCAGGTGAAAGTTTTCAAGTTGTTTCTTTCCTGATAGCCATCCAGAGATTTCTTGTTGCTAGCTTAAAGTCCAGCTGTCCTGGGATGATTTTAACATGTTTTCATCATCTTTCTTTTGTTTACTTTCTGGTTTCATCTTTTGGTTTTCCTATTCACTCTTCATAACCACAACACAATGATCCTTTTAAAGAAAGATCCTCCACTTCCACTTTTACACTTTTACACTGAGATCTCATGCATCATTTTCCTGTATAGAATATTCTATATGGTGTATGTGTGTGTGCATGTGTATGCATGTGTATTATGAATATCATAATATATTCTTAGAATTTCACAAAGCAATGAAAAACATTCTACATATTTTAGGCAAGGCAACTTTTAGTAGAATAATTGATGTTTGCAAAATTACTTTTTACTTCAAAATCATATTTCAGTTTCTGTGACACTTTTTTCCCAAGAAATCGTTAATCTATGGTAACTCTAGGATATTACCTTTTTAGAACAACCTAATCTGGTATAAGATACACTTATCAAATAACATTTTCTTGTCTATTTGATGTCATTGTTTCTATAGGACCACTGTAACAACACTCCATAAGAAGAAACAAATTGGGGTTTATTCAATCTGTCTTAGGAGACCATATGACCAAAATAAAGGTATCAATATGCCCGTTCCCTTAAGTGCTTTAAGATAAAATGCTCTAAGATCATCCATCTTTTGGTCATTTATGATTCCTTGTATCATAGAAGCATCATGTTAATAATCTCTGTCTCAGTTTTCAAAGGGCCTCCTCCCCTTTTTCTGGGATGCCCCAAGACCAGGATGATTTTATATTAAAGTTCTTGGCTAACTACATCAGCCAAGATATTACTCCTAAATGAAGTCAGATTCAGACAAACTCAATTATGCATCTTTACAGTACCCTCACAGGATGTTACCATGGATATTTCAAAAGACTATTATTTCTTTTCAGGGTTACATGATTTACAAGACAATCAAACTGTGATTGAGGTTGTAGATCAACTTGGCGGTATATAGCACTTACTTACCCAGTACGTGTGAAAATCCAGGTGCCATCTCCATTAACACAGTAACACCTAGAAAATATCATTATAATTATATTGATACACACATGTGTGTGCCCCTGTGTGTGTATGTGTGAGTGTGTGTGTGTGTGTGTGTGTGTGTGTGTGTGTGTAAGAAAGAGAGAAAGAGAGAGAGGAGACAGAAAGAGACAGAGATAGACATACTTCCACAAGAAAGTCAAAAAATATTCTAGGTATTTTAGGCAGAAAAAATTTTAATAGAATAATTAATGCTTACAAAATTATTTGAAGGACAAAATAAAGAGAAATTTATTATTTGTACAGGTTGCAAGAGTAATCAGCTCACCGATTCCACTTAAATACCTCAAAGGCACCAAAAATATTCATAGCATTGAAACAAGTGGTAATATCCAGAGATGATACAAAATTCTTATTCTGAGAACCCCCAGTTGTCTGCTTGCTATCACATGTAAAGGGCTAATATCATTCCTACCAAGTTGAGTATAAAAATAGTTGAAATATCTAATAATTAATTCAGACAGCATGTAGGAAACATATTTATATGTAGCAGTTGCCATGTTTGTCATCCTATAATATGCCTATGGCTAACTTGGAACCAGTGACCACTTAATTAAACAAAAAGTCAGTTCCTGTGAACTTGTATGACAGGTCACCATGGCACTGTTTCTGCCCTCCTTCTGTTTTACAAATAGTATACAAATGTGCACTGTGGCGGGAACCTAAAACAAATTCTAAACCCTAAGTCCCTGCCATGAAGAGTACAGAGCAAAGAAAGTATCAAGTGGGCCAACAATCAATATGGGCAATATCGAGTTCACATAATTTGGGGGTTTTCCTACAAATAAAAACAAAACCAAACAAACCCTTGGTGATTGAATCTGCAGCATGGCTTCACTCCCAAATGATGTTCAACCTCTGAAGGACTCATTTGAAAACTAGTGTCCAAGCAGGTGCAAAAACATCAGTTCATTCCAACACCTAGTGAGCCAGGATAACATGCACTGCATGGTTGTAGGCTTCACACTGTGACATTCTAAGTCAGACAATCACCTCGAAAGGAGGAAATATTGTTTCTCTCATAGGACAGGTTTCGGGACATGATTGGTTGGTGCGTTGTTTTGGCCTGTGGCTAGCTAGGCATGTTCTAGCAAAGAGCAAATGGCAGAGCAAACTCGCTCTGTTTATTTATATTGAGGCCAATAAGCAAAGAGAAAGATGCTGGGCTGATGTCCCAGAAGACTCTTTCAAGGCACATTCCCAGTGAGTTAAAGCCCATCCACCAGACTCTACCTTATGAAGATGTCACCACCTCTCATAGTCCTGCAATTGCCTGTGTAGGAGGTGACCAAACCATCACCATATGAGCTTTTAGAAGACATTCCGTATCTAACCTAGAGCAACATGTTACTCCATAGAGTCTTACCATCAGGTTCATGTGATAGGTTTAGTATTGTCGTAATAGAGAAAAGGTTTAAATAGAAGTCCCAGATCACACAGTGGTTGAGCAGTAGAATATTTAAAACTGAAAATATCTAACTGTAGTTGCCTCTCTAGGCACTCTGCTTTAACACCGCTTACTCTATGCTACTGAGTTCAGCTTTGTTGAGTGCCATGTTTGATTTCAAATGTCTGGTAACACTGAGTATGTCACAGAATCAATGTGAAGGGCTGAATTAATTTAGGGCAATATTGTATCTTGCCCATCAGCTGGCATTACTATAAATGTTGTTATAAGCCTCTATCTAAAAGGAAAAGTAAGGCATCTATGTAGCTCCCTATGGTTTATCCATGACTTGTCTACATTTCTACTTGTAACATGACCCCAACAGGTTCAATTATTTTCTTTCTTCTGGCTTAGATGAAATGTGCTCTTGTTAAAAGTGTCACTGACTTTACTGTACAGAAAGAATATATAAACAATATAAACAATTTTCAAAATGTATGGGGAAGATCAGAACCACTCTTCCATTTATTGAACCTGACAGTTGCTACATTAAAGGCATTCCATGTTTTCATCTACAGGGCTTTTTCTTTTCAAGTCTATTATATTTTATAATGTTACTTTAGTGAGCATGCATGTCTCTGTATATGGCGAATGTATGTATACATGTGTTTCTGTGCATAGGAACTTACTCTTGATGTGTATATTGCTCTTCACCTTGTTTTGGGAGGAGATGGAATCTCTCATTGTAGCCAAAGCTAGCCATTTTGGTTAAACCAGTTGGCGAGGGAGCTCTCAGTATCATTCTGTCATCTATGTTTGTGTTATAGATGCACATAGATTAAGCAATTGGCTTGTATGAGGATGCTATGAATCCAAACTCAGGTCATCAACTTGAATGGCAGGCACTTTGCCACTTAGCCTTTTCCCCAGGCCCAGGAATTTTAATGTGTAAGCTGTGCATTTATACATTGCCTGAAGTTCTCTCTCTAATCTTTCATCCAGCAATCGCTTGTCCTGTGCTTTCATGTCCCTCTCTTGTACCTACTATTCTCTGCCCTAGAGTCTGTTTTGAAAGCAACCAAACAGCTCTCTTTATTGCAAACTATTAAATGGTAATTTAGTCTGTGTGCTTTTTTACCTGCACAATTTTGAGTTAATTGCATGGCTCTGTATTTGTCCAAACCAGAGCAACTGTGCGTTCTTTCTTCTTCAGGCAGTCTTTAACTTCAAAATAAATGACTAAAAGGTCTTTTTGTGAGGAAAGGACTGTGCAGTGATTTGTGGTGGACCTTATTGCAAGGGCAGGCGCAGAGACACCCTACCAGCTCTAGCCATGCTTTTGCCAAGACAGGCTGAATATACAACAGCTCACCGTACTCCTTAAGCGTTTGTCAAGCACCAGACCATGAGATGTTTCTCATCTGTGTGGTCTCTGGCTAAGGCCAGTTCAAAATAGCAGATGCAGCAGAACATAGTGGAATACTGACATCTCTGAAGTTGGTTTGCCTTTTTTTTTTAACCAGCTTTTAACTGAGGACCAAGACTGACTGCTTAAAATGCCTAATGGCCACTACATATTTTTCAAAAAGATACAAACCATTTTTTTTTTTTTTTTTTTTTTTTTTTTTGCTTAACTGGCCTATTTAACCAAAAGGAGTTCAGAATCAGAGAATTCTGAGATGTTGTTCCTCATCAAGTTTTAGAGCAAGCAATTCTTCTAAGGCATTTGTTTTTGTTTTTTTAAAGTTGGTTTGGGATATTTCTAATATTTGACATATCAGCTGAGGGCAGCTAGTCAGTTTTCCGACATCTGGTTATAGTCAGTTGGTATTATACCAGATTAGTTAAACCTAATTTGACATCCGTATTATAAATCGTGGCTGAAGGCTGGAGATTATAAACATGGATCATTGGTTAGAAAAGCCCCTAAGAATGGCAAGCCTGCCTTGAAAGCCAGCAAATGTTGACCACTGTTAGCACAGATGACACAAATATTAATCCCTTCTGATGTTAACACACACACACACACACACATCCATGCAGTAGGATTACTCACTATAAAAGCTGACTCCCCCATCAGCACAAAAGCTGTGTCTGGGAATAAATTTATCCTTTCCTGCATTTTGCTCTGGCCAGTGGCCAACAGAGAATGCACATCAAAATTATGGAGATAGTACTTCTTTACACACTGATTTGAAGGATGATAGCAAGCTTACAGCTACCTCCTCGGGTTTGTTTGTTTGTTTGTTTTGAGGTTTTTGGTTTTTGCTTTTTTTTTCCAGGAATATAAGAAAAACATCCAAAGTAAAAAATAAAAGATAGACATATAGATAGATAGATAGATAGATAGATAGATAGATAGACAGACAGACAGACAGACAGACAAGAAGCCAGTATACAGCTTAGATTCCTGCTTCAATTGGTTCAATCACAGCTTTGCACGATCACCTATGTAAACCACCGACAAGCCATGAAGCACATTTTGAGTTCATGAAACATATACAGGAATCTCTGTGGCCTCAAGGTGAGGGGTCACTGGCTGCCTATCCATGGAAAGTCACTTTTGAAATTTTGCAACAGCTTCTAGTAAACTGACAGCATTCCTACTGTTTGGCAGAAACAGAAAAAGAAAAAAGAAGTATGTTATAGACCAACATATTACTAATTTATTTATTTTATTTACATTAATGTTCTGCCTTCATGTACATCTGTGTGAGGATATCAAATCTCCCAGAACAGGAATTATAGACAGTAATGAGCCATGTAGGTGCTGGAGCTTGAATTTCAGTCCTGTAGAAGAGCAGCCAGTACTCTTAACCACTGAGCCATCTCTCTGGCTCAAAATGACATTTTTATGCTAAGAGGATCTATCCCAATAGCTACCTTGAAGACAGAGATACAATCTAAATGCCATGTGACAAATATTCCTTACGTTACAAAGTTCAGTTTTCAAAACTCATGAAATTAGTAACAGAAGTTTGAGGTTGATGACGATTTCTTTCAAACTATAACCATACAAACATGCAAGTAATGTCCACACATATGCTAACATGTCCGTACCATTGGTTTCCTGGGATCACAGTCATGATGCACTGCAAACTCGTTGGCTTAAACAATAGAAACTTATTCTTTATCCCCACACAGCTACAGAGGCCAAAATTTTGAAATAAGCTTGTCTGAAAGAACACACCCTCTGTAAAGTTTCCTTTTTATTGCTGTGATAAGCACCATGATCAAGACAACTTACAGAAGGAAGAGTTCATTTGGGCTTATGGGTGCGGAAGGATATCTGTGCAGAATGAAGTGTGGCAGGAGCAGCTGCAGGAACAGCTGCAGAAACAGCTGCACACCTCAACAGTGGTAGGAACAGCTCAGAACTTGCATACTGAACCACAAGCAGAAAGATGAGAGTGAGTTAGAAATAATATATGACTTTGAAATTTCAGCAACCCACTCCTCCAGATACACACACAGCAATCCACTCCCCCGGACACACACATACACTCCTGGGGGTATACTCCCTCCAGACAGGCCATGCTTCATAAACCTGCCAAAGCAGTAGCACCAACCAGGAACCAAGAATTCAAACATCTGATTCTCATTCAAGACACCATAATCCATTCCCCTGGGCCTTCAGGCCCATGGTCTAACAAGTTTAAAAATGCACTTAGTCTGACTTCAAAAGACCCCTGTGGTGGGTTGAATAGGTACAACCCCCATAGACTCATGTGTTTGAATACTTGACCCATAAAGAGTGGTGCTATTTGAAACTGTGGCCTTGTTGGAGGGAGTGTGTCACTGTAGAGGTAAGCTTTGAGGTCTATGCTCAAGCTATACCCAGTCACACATTCTTTCTTCCTTACTGCTTTCAGATTAAGATGTAGAACTCTCAACTCCTTCTCCAGCATCATGTCTGCCTGGACACTGCCATGCTTCTTGCTAGGATGATAATGAACTGAACTCCTGAAATGTAAGCCATCCCCAATTAAATGGTTTATAATAGCTGTAATAGTTATGATATCTCTTCACAGCAAAGGAAACCCTAACTAATCAGTTCCAAAGTCTTTCAATCTCAACACTGTTTGAAAGTCCAAAGTCTTCAACTCTTAACTGTAAACCCTATAAAATTAAGACAAATTAGGTACTTCTAACATATAAAGCCACATAATAAACATTATCATTCCAAAAGTGAGTATCTTTTCTATTTCTAGGATAAAATACTGTGACTAAAATCAACTTGGGGAAGAAAGGGATTATCACATCCTACAGCTCATAGTCCATCATCCAGGGAAGTCAGGGAAGGACTCAAAGCAGGAACCTGGAGGCAGGAACAGATGCTAAAGTTACAGAGGGATGCTGCTTACTGGCTTGCTCCCTATGCTTGCTCAGTCTGCTTTCTTATAGAACCCAGCACTATCATCACAGGAATGGCACCACCCACACTGGGCTGGGCCCTCCTAGATTCATTAGTGATTAAGAAAATGCCCTAAGGTTTGCTATAGATCCATCTTCTGGAGGTATTTCTTTAATTGAGGTTTCCTCCTCTCAGATGTCAGTGTTTAAGCAGATACAATGCAATGGGGGTGAGTTTCAGTTCTGATTACAGAAAAATTTTTCCTCCCCCCCTTCCAGATGTACAGCTAAAATTATACAGTTAAAATCACTAGCAAAAATGAAACTTAATTTGTACATATTCAACCTTAGAGCTAAACATGTAGGAATAACTTGAAAAGTAATTGTAGTACATTTTTAAAGATTCCCATCCCTTGACCTTGTCTGCTATCAATGGGAGGGGAGGCCTTTGGTCTTGTGAAGGTTTGATGCCCCAGCATAGAGGGAAGCTGGAGCGGTTTGGGTGGGTAGTGGGTGGATGGGTGTGGGAGCACCCCCACAGATACAAAGCGGACAGGGCAGAGGATGGATGGATGGTGGGGTTGCGGAGGGGTAATTGGGAAGAGGGACATCATTTAAAATATAAACAACAGGAATGATTAATAATAATAACTATAATAATAATAATAATAATAATGATAATAAAGATCACCATTCTTATCACAAATCACCTTGTTTTTTTCAAATGGTGGGTTATACTTGGGGCAATTGTCTCTTAAGGGTTTTGTCACTAATTTTACCAACTAACTCAGGTATTTCTTCATTTACTTTACAATAAAGGTGAACTTGCTTATAAAAAACCTTTGCTATCTTCATAACATTTTATGAGGTATGGGAAGATGTAATAGGTAGAAAAAAAATAACAAGTCCCCAAGGATATATTCATCTCTAACTCTTGGAATCTGCATCTCCTTATAAGAAAAGATGAAAATATTATAAGGACATTGAGAGAGGAAGTGTATGTTTGGTTATTTAGATCCAGCTTAAATGCAACCACAGCCTTGTAAGAGAAAAGAGGGGAGACATGAGACATGTACACAGAGGACATGCAGTATGAATGGAACACCGGAAGGAGAAGTATGGTCATTTCCTGTTAACTTTTGGAAGAGCCCTACATATCAATTGTGGGATATTTGATCACAGTGTGAACCTCGGGATTGTGTTATTTACTGAATGAATGAGTGAATGAATGAATGTTTTTAGTTGTGGTGTGGCTCAGCCCTTAGAACACAACATTAATCCCTCTGGCTGGAATACAGACAGGCCCTTACTGCACACCTTTATTCCTAAACAATGAAGATAAAGTTAGTTTGTAAAGGGAAGCAGCCTTGTTTGAAAATGATGTCTAATCAAGGAGCAGACAACATAACAAATCAGAGAAAGATTTCACAGAACAGGCTACGCCCAACTCACATGAGAACAGAGAGGAAAGGGAAGCTACTTGGTGAGCAGTGCAGACAGAGAGGAGTTTTATCTGGAGAATTTTACAGAGATAGGTTGAAGAGAGAACAAGCTAGATACAGGTAAAGACAGAATGAGTCAGAGAAGGAGAAAGAGCCAGAAGATTACAAAATATTGCTAATGTTAAGAGGAGGCCAAGGAGTGTGATTCTGGAGAGGAAGAGTCAGTTTGAATCAGTTATCTTAGACAGGAGTTTCAGCCAGGGTTCAGAAAGAGCTAGAAAGGGTGAGCTTATTCAGCAGTAAGTCTCAGAGGCTGAAAACATTCTAGGTCTCAGTAAGAGTTTACAGAGACTAGAAGCCTCCAGGACTAAGCCTAGGTTAGCAGACCTAGGCAGTAAACCTTGGAGAAGACAGTTACTTCAGGTAAGTAATAGTTATCATTACACTGAATTTTATTCTTCTGGCCTCCCGAACTGAAGAAGAATAACTGTTTAAAGGTTTCGGGTAACTTGTTAGAACATAGAATACTAATACTCTAGAAGCAAGCAGACGACACTGAAGAAAAATGTCTCTTTCTTCAAAATGAATGCAGTGTTTTTTTACTGCTGTCTATCAAATACCATGCACTTGCTTGGGAGGTTCCAAAGAAACCATTGAATGTGTCAGAAACCTAAGAATTTGAATGGGTTTCCTATGTTACAGGTGAGAAAGAAGTGATGAGGTCACACACAATTTATACCTATGTCCTGAGCCTCATATTTTCTACTATTCCTGACCCATTCAGCCACATCTCATACTTCTGCCTCTAGACCCCTCTGTGCAGCTCCATCAGCCTCTGTGGGGTTGTGATACATACACACACAACCACGTTTTTCTCGGGCTTGAACAGCTGGGAGCATTCTTCTCCATAGGCCTAGAGAGTGGCCAATTACATTCCAAACTGACAGCGGAAATGCAAAACATAAACGAACCCTTAAGGCACTGTGCCTCTAATGCCATGTTTTATATTTATAATCTTGTTCTTGTGTTTTCTTTCTTGTCTGCTAAATTCCTTGATCTTGGTCTTAAGCTATCGATACAGGTTGGTAACTCCTCCACACCAAAACCTGATGTATACAGATTGCCAGCAATTTCCTGGTTTCCAGAGCAACAACCTTACCTGCATAAAAGTAGAGTTTGAGATTGCTCAGTCCCATCTTATTCCCCTACTGAACTCTCTTTCTTAGGCTCGACTCCGGCTCCCCCACCCTCCCTGCACCATTTCTGCAGTTCTGTGCAGTTCCCATCCACTGTAATTTAAACCTCAGTGTGATTCCTGCCAGCAGAGAATCAGAGTCTCATTCTCTTTGGGATTTATATAGGTACATACCCACGCACACACCACAGCGCTAGCGAGTACTTATTTCTTGAAGCACAAAAAGACAGGTGTGCAAAAATAGGATTTTCTTGATTCCTTCTGAGTTAAAAGTGACCGGGGCCCTAATCTCGAATTCTGCTGAAGATGGTAGGAAAGAACCAATCTTTCTGGGCCCGATCTTAAGCAGTTACGCTTTCTGCACCCGATCCTCACCTCCTAGATTTATTTTGGAAAGAACTAATCTCTCAGGGTGTATTCCTGATGCTGGCTATTCTGAGTATGCATCCTCTGCATCCTCTGGCTTGTCCTGCACAGTTCACGTTCCCTTAGGTTTGACCCTGGTCCTGCCACATCCAGGATCCCCATGTTCAGGGAACTCAGTCTCTACTATTTCCTCCACTCTGCCCCCAACGCTCCGATGATCCCTGACAAACAGATACCGTGCCATTGTCAGCTATATTTTGCATCCTCTCCTGCAGCAGCAGCAGCAGCAGCCCCAGGCAGTGTTCTCTATTCTGCAGATGAATCCAACGAGGAAGGGATTTGAGAATGAAGACAGACGCTGAAGCAAAATCGAGCCTTCAGGGTGAAGCATCTTATCATGGTCTCTATCTATTAGCACATCTCCAGACCGATACTGAGCCCGGGAGGCATCTTTTAGCACAGCTGTGGGCCTAGTAGTAAGAAACCAACCATTAACTCAACAGTGATTCCTACTCTCTAATCCAGGTTCAGTGGCAGGAAGAAGGACAAGAAGCACGACCTCTGTCAGCATCCAAATTCAGGCTCCTTAAACACTCTCCCTCAGCTTTTTCCTAAGCTGAGGAAAAGTTCAGAACTATATCCACTACTGTGCCAAGGGCATTAAGATTCAATCATCATATAGTACATATACACATGCACATATATGGGAGTGGTCTATGCACATGTGTGCACATGTATGGACATCAGAGACTGTCTTTGAGTATTTCCTATTAATTTCTTCATCTTATTGCTTGAAAAACTGTCTCTATTATCCTAAAGCTCACTGTTTCAACCAGACTGGCAGGCCAATGATATCCAGGGTTCTTCTATCTCCTCTCCCACAGAGCTGAGGCTTCCAGACCTCAGATTGTATATGTGGATGCAAGAAATCTGAACTTAGTTCCACATGCTTGTGCACCAAACACTTTATCCATTGACTTACCTGTCCAGCCCACATATATATATATATATATATATATATATATATATATATATATATATATAAATATATGTATTATATAATATATATTAATCTATTTATATATAAATTATATATAATATATAATGTATATGATATATAATTTATGTATATATAATTATATATAATGTATAATATATAATTTATATATATAATTATTATATATATTATATATATAATTTTATGTGGTAACTAAGGTAATAACACTAATATCAATAATCAAAATAGCCTCTGCCATATACTCTGGCTGGAGATATACAACAATCTCTCCCTTACCGAAAGTTTGCTCTTGGCTTACCACATCAAGAGCTCTGATCGTCAATGGAATATTTTTATTTTTTTCAAAATGCTAACTTTTAAAGTAGCCTGTATGCTTTGGGCTTCAAATGATTTGGAGGGGGAAATGGCTAAGATGGCTGAGCATTTACTTGGTGAGGGGAGATGGACGTCAATATAGGAAGATAGAGACGGTGAAAAGACAACAAAAGTGTCTCAAAAACATAAGGAATAGTTATTAATTTTTATTGCCTAAAATTCCATACCATACAGATAAGTTTATGTGTATACATATGCATATATAGCTTAAAGGAAGTTATCACACTTGGAATAATAATTCTTCCCCCAAATTCCATGGACAATCTAACAAAACATCAATACCAGGCATAAGAGTTTTTTTTCCAGGTGTTGGTCAAGTAAGTCCCAGAGGACTCCAAAACAATATAGACTGTTACTCTTGGTTGCTTCCCAGAGGTTGAAGGTACGTTCCTATTTCTGAAGACACTGTAAGTTAGACTATAAAACTCAGAGGACACAAGATAGACCTTACCTAAAAGCCTCTTCCCTCTTTCACACTATCAGAAGGAGCCATGCAAGTTTACAAAGGAGTAAGGCAACCAATATTCCTACATCTATAACACCTATGAACCTATGATGACCTAACACTCAGGATGTAATACTGACAGTCATATCTTGACAGAAATCAACAACTTTCTAATTAAACTTCAGGCCTACTCAACAGAGAGAAATCATGTCTAGTACAATAAAAAAGGAAAACAAACAGGCAAACAAACAAACAAAAGTCCTACCTGTTGTCTGTGCCCTAGACTTCTCAGTGCCCAACCCTACTTGCCCTTGGGGATTGGAGGTGAGGTGGTGCAGAATCAACTACACAGACTCCGGGAGCTGGTGAGAAACACTACAGCAAGCTCATCTGAACACTGTGCAAGCTCCTTTAATACCCTCCACCCATGCCCCATTGATTCCAAGAAAACATCTCTTCTAAACAGCAGTTCCCAATTGGCTGGCATTGTCTGTGCAGCAATCCTTGGTCTCTCAGGCAGTCCTCAATCAGGTCTTCCTGCAGGAGATGCCTTTACAGCTGTGCACCCCCTAGCATTTATGCAGAGGCCGCTCGGTTCATTCTACACCTAGCCAATTACCCAGTGCTAATAAGGTCATGCATCTTGGAGGAGAGCATACTACCACTATTTTACTAAACCAGCACCATTTCTAACTGTATTCTTAACTGCATTTATCTTTATACCTGCAGGTAAGTGAACATTTCACCCTTTATCAAAGAAACTTCTCTCTGCAACAAATAGAGACCATTACAGAAAAACCACAATCGGTCAAAAGGCAGAAGACAAGTGCTGGGTCTTGAGGTATCCAGCCCAGATTGGTACATCTACAACACAATGTGTTCAGCAAATAAGACTTGGGGAATATCCTGGAAAAGATGACAGAAAGACTGTAATAGCCAGAGGACCAGGAATCTGCTATGAGATAGTGTGTGCTAGAAATGACAGAGAAGCTTCACACACGAGACCTCAGTAATATGGCTGCCTAAAGAAGACTTAAAGAGGTACACCACTATATAAATATAAATAAATATATATATAGTGGTGTGCCTCTTTAGGTCATGTGTGTGTGTGTGTGTGTGTGTGTGTGTGTGTGTGTGTACACATGGTAACATGGTAACATGGTAACATGGTAGTGGGAAATGTCACCCCTACCTCAGACAAAAAACTTCAGGCAACTGATGAATGTTGAGAGCAGGAGAAAATCTTTCCCAGGGATGAGCTTCCAAATTGCTTATCTGATACATAGGATAACACTAAATAAACTGAGCAGATTGTATTTACATATCTAGGCTTGTGTGTACGTGTGTGTGTGCATGTGTGTGTGTGTACATGTATGTAAAGCAATAGCAACTAAAGAGAAGGAAGCCAAGAGCAAGTTGCATGAGAGAGATAGGAGGAAACAGAAAAGATGAAGTGTTATGACGCTTTTAATAGTTTAATTTAAATAATGTTTTACAGAGGAATCTTAAAGGCAAGAAAGGGCCCTTGTACCAGGTGGGACTGTTCATGTGGCCTCAGAAGCAGTTGGTGTCACTATTTCTGTGGAGAGGGGCTCTGGCAGTGAGCATCACTTCAGTTAGGGATTTGGGGACTGTTTTGCAGCCTTGTGTTAAACATTATCATCTAAGTCTAAGATATGGATTTATAACTTTGTGTAACACTACTGCTTCCATGATGTTATTTTATTAATTTGCTGAAATGATATTTAAACTCCTTTACTTTGTTTAGTGTTGAAATCCAAACACTACATACATTTGCTCGTTCTTATTTCAAAGTCAAGCAAATAGAGGTAGTTTTCATATTAAAGTCTAATATAGGGTGGGGTGTTATAACTAATAATGCTATAGATATAACTCATGTATTTTCTAGGTTACTTATGTGTATATTTGTTGGTTTTCATTGTAGAAATATTATAATATAAACTCTTTAGGAAAAAATTAGAGTCGCTCTGAACTCCATCCTCCTGTGTGACTAAAGGAATGTTCTATAAAATATTAAGCTAACTCCATCTTAAAGGAAATTAATTGAGATTTTCCTAATACTGCAGAATTATAGGTGATGATAGAATAACTTTCTGCACACATACATTTTCTTTATTAAATTGCTTGCTTGTGATCAAGTGCCAAGATTTTAATTACTGGGTCAAGAGTAGAGTTAGCACAAATCAATATGTCAAGAAGCACAATGGTTATGCCTATTCGTCACTAACCTCAGTGACCTGTACTGCCACCAGTAGGCTTTTTACAAAGCTAAAGTAACTGCAGTAAAAGTACAGTTTTTATACCGAGAGGTATTACTTTTCTCTTTACGAGAAAATAACCTTCTACCTTTACACCCTATTTAAACAATGCATCATAAAAGTACCCAAGGTTGAATTGCTTTAAACCCACTAACCTGCAATGTTATCTGCAGTCTTTTCTCCTCTACACTTTTTGAGGTTCATGTGACCTCATTGGCATATACTATGAGTCAAAGTGCTGCGATGTGAGAGAAGCCTCCCGTCTTCTCTTTTATGTTGATAAGACCCCAGATGCGAGTGGATAGACTTTAAAGCAATAAGCCTATAAAGTGAGGTGCTTTATCTTTTATTACATTTGCAGCCTCATAGTAACTATTACATTTGAATTGCACAGAAAAGGCCTGATAAGGGGCACACACCTGTGTTTGTGTTTATAAAAAGAATGACTTCTTAGAAATAGGAAACCTAGCCTTTTCTATAGTGACAGGCATCGCTAGAGCTTCTCCGAAAGTGTCAAAGTTGACCTCTTCACACAGGTCCTGGCTAACTTTACGTCAACTTGACACAAGCTAGAGTTATCTAGAAAGAGGGAAACTCAGTGGAGAGAATGGCTCCATGAGATCCAGCTGTAGAGTACATTCTTAATTAGCGATGTGATGATAGCAGCTCTGCCCATGGTAGGTAATGTTAGTCCTGCACTGGTGGTCCTGGGTTCTAGGAGAAATCAGAATGAGCAAGCCAGTAAGTGGTATCACTCCAGGGCCTCTGTATCAGCTCCTTTTTCCAGCATCCTGACATCTTTGAGTTCATGTCCTGACTTCCTTCAGTGATGAACAGTGCTGGGGAACTATACATCAAATAAACCTTTTTCTTCCCAAGTTCTTTTGGTCATGGTGTTCCACCACAGTACTAATCTTATTTAAAGCAAAACAAAAGTTAGATGATAGATAGATAGATGATAGATAGATAGATAGATAGATAGATAGATAGATACATACATACATACATACATACATACATAGATCTTATCTAGATATGATATATATGTATATATATATATATCATAACAAAAGCCAATCTCAGGATGTCATTAACATTTCATCTTCAGATACATATTTGTGGGCTTATGGTAGTTTCACAAAGAAAAAAGTAGATTAAAAATAAATGTTGCTGCAATTACCACAGATATACTGTCTTTCAGTAGCTGCAAGACACCTCTTAAGATAAATAATGCCTACCTGGTAGAGCTTCTTAGAAAGTATTAAAGTTGACTTCTTCACATAGGTCCTGGATAACTTTATGTCAACTTGACACAAGCTAGAGGCATCTGAAAGGAGGGACCCTCAGTGGAGAAAATGGCCCCATAAGATCTAAATCTAATAAGTTCTACTAAATAGAGCTTTTTAAAATGAAGTTACATCTGAGTTTTTCAACCAAGAGTGAGACTACACCCACCTCTCAGGGCTTCAGGCTCAACATCAATATACAACTCAGGGAAAGGGGTTTTAAGGCCTTTGTAAGCCTAGCAATGCTATTCTTCTACAAAGAAAGCATCAAGAGAGGCAAGCATAGCAGGTATAATGACAATTACCAAAGGTAGCAACCTGATACCACAGCACGCCTCTTCACTGGTACACAGATGACCACTAACCCCAGGTGTCCCTTCACCTCTCCTTTTAACTATTTTCTCATGACTTCTTTATTTTTATTTTATTTTAGTGTTGCGTGTGTGTGTGTGTGTGTGTGTGTGTGTGTGTGTGTGTGTGTGTACACGTGTGTTGCCACAGAACATGTACAAAGGTTAGAGCATAACCTGCAGGAATCAGTTTTCCTCTTCCTCAGCATGGGTCTTGAGCTAAACTCAAGTTGCCATGCATGTGCTTTTGCCCACTAAGTTATCTCATTAGCCCATTGGCCCCTCTTTTTTTTTTTTTTTTTTTTTTTTTTTTTTTTTTTTTTTTTTGGTTTTTCGAGACAGGGTTTCTCTGTGTAGCCCTGGCTGTCCTGGAACTCACTCTGAAGACCAGGCTGGCCTTGAACTCAGAAATCCGCCTGCCTCTGCCTCTGCCTCCCAAGTGCTGGGATTAAAGGTGTGCGCCACCACTGCCCGCATTGGCCCCTCTTTTAAAGCATGATAAATGTTGGGCACTTTCTAATATTCCTAGTATTAAACTCAGAGACATACGTTTATATCTGGTGAACCTCAGAAGTTTTATGTTCTTACTACATGGCACGGGCATTAAATTAGGAATGTGTATTTTTTTTTTAATAAAACTACTTCTAGTGATGATATTTAATAGATAAAAAGGAATCAAATCAAATTTTTATTGCAAAAAATCCCCATAAGATGCCATAATTTGCTGTGTCAGTTTTGGTTCTGACTCTGCTGTGAAACTTTTTCTGAGTTTCCAAGTTAAAAGTTCCCAGTTCCTACTTCTTATCCCCACATATAGATCCACCATCTTCAGAGACACTCATGGCTTCAAAGCACATAGATATTTCTTTTCTGTTAGCATCAGGTGAGTACATGTTATAATATTATTAAACATATTCCAAACACTTCTTAAAAGTAAGGTTTTCCGTATTCATACATTTTTCATCAGACACAGCATCTTCACAGTATTAAACTACTTGCTGATTTGAATTTCTAATAACTTAATTAAAAAACTCAATATTATCTCTATCTTGTACTAGTGTTTACATGCCTGAGTGGTGGTACAAACATAACCTGAGTTCCAAGTAATGTGATTATACAAGAATCTACAATAAAACTCTGGGTTTTTTTTTTAATTGGGTTCTTGTGGCTCCATCTGGACAGCCCATATTGTGGTTACAGAGTCTGGGAACTATGAAAACACTGTGCTAGGATACAAAGCTGATCCCATAATGGGCCTCCCAAAGACTTTATATTCTGACTCCTTCCTTCTGGTTGTCCACTTGAAAAAGCATAATACTAACAGTAAACTCCCCAAGGATGGAAAACCACATAGTTCCCTCAGAGTCCTGGGCACCCTGCACCATGAACTCTAACGTTTCCAAACCTTACAGCTATCTGACACCTGAGGGAGTCAATACTGTACAGTCAACTTTTCTTACACAGACACTACTTAAGGACTCAATGGTCATGGATAGACAAAAATAAAACCAGTTGCTAACTGCATATCTTCTTTTGGTGGACTTTGTTATCCTTGCATAAGTCAGCACAAATCAAAAATCATAAAACTTTTTCAGACAGTAAAATTAGCCTTTAACCATAGTCTTAGACAAGACTAGGTTGAAATACTTTGCATAATGAATTGCAAAGAAGTTATTTCCTCAAAATGCCCAATTTTTATTTTACAGATAATTAATTCACCAAAACATTATGTTTAGAATCAAATATAAAAGATTATTCTTATGAATTTTTGAAACCAGTTTTTATTTCATATAAATTAAAATACAACCTGCAGAACATTTTCAGTAAGTCAGCCTACAGTTTGACAGAGTCTCTTTTAAGTCACTTGACATATATTTTATTTCATGTTTAACTTTTACTTAAAATTTACCAAATAAAATAAAAACAAAGCTGACAAACTTTTCTCCAAAGTAGACCTAGCCAAAGTTCATGGATTCCTCCAAAACCTACCTGTCCTACTATACACTAATTTTTAAGTTATAGCTGGATAAAATGCTAGGCACCTCTCAGCCCTGGGAAATGAATACCGATGGGGTTATAGCAGCAGTTTAAATGAGAAGCCTCTGCTTTGAGGTAAAGTTAAGAAGCCTGGTGAAATATGAATTCAGTGTTGAAACTGAAGACCATCACTTAAAAGTTTTGTCTTTTGTATCTTCAGTGAAAATGCAATTATGTGTGTATTTTTTTAAAAAAATGTTAGTTGGATAATGTGATTTATTTCAGAAAAAATATAAAATGAATGTCTAAATCACAAACACTCACAGGTCATTGGAAATATCTGGCACCTAACTTTACACCTCTATAAAGCTTACATTTCAAAATTCAGTTCTATATATATATCCTCGTCTTCACTCTTCATGTCCCTACAAATACACACTACAAATTGTATAGCTTGGTAAACATGAACCGTTAGATGGGTATATTAGCCCTCTCGCTGCATCTTTCCTGATCTCTGCCACTAAAAGAGACTATATGCATCTTTAAGAGAATGTGTGATCTTTGTCTTGTGTCTTCTGCAAAAGGCCAAGTTCCATGATTAACCGAGTGGCTATGTTGTTGAATCCATCAAAACATAAACACAAATCAAGAAGATTCAAGAAAGAACAATTCCCTTCATGCCATCTCAGCAACCGTTGTTTTTCAATGTTAAAGGCATCATGCACCCATGGGACATCTATATATTTGGTGTACGTGCTAGTCCAATAGTCACATGACCATAATGACTTCAGAAGAGCTGTGTACCTAGGATACATCAGGCCACCAATATAAGGGGTGGGAAGAGAGGTGTAATTAGAAGCCTCAAGTGTTTTGTTTTTCTTGTATGCAGCTGCTACTATCTCTGCTTATTATTGAAGTGTTATTTTACTTTCTGGCAGCAGTGATTATTTTGTAGTGTGTTTAATACAATCTATCATTTGTATAGTCATGTCAGATAGTTAATCATGTTTAAAACTCACAGAAATGGGATATATGTACATATATAAAAGATAACTTCTCTTTTCTTAATTCAACCTAAGGATCAAAAACAAAGGTTTCAAGAAAAAATGTTGGCTGCTTTCCTCAAAAATAGTTTTTCTTCATGACATAATAAGGTTTTGGAAGTACCCCTACCATGCTTGTTTAAATATCTCTGCAGATAGGTATCTCTGTGAGTCTCATCTTCCAATTTACCTATTTATTTCCAACCTGTGGCATAAAAAGGCAAAAGGCTCTCTATTTTAGGCTGTAGATATACCACTTTCAAGCTGACAAGGCATTATGGGTACTCAGTTTCTATGAGAAGCTTGCGTAAGTATTTTCTGCTTCATCTCTTCTGTAACGGTGACTACTTTAGTTTTTTTCTCTTAACTTTATCTTACAAGTAAGAACTATTCTTCTGGGCATGTGCAAGATGATTCCATTATAAATTCAGATGCAACACCAACCAAACAGTTTTTTGCTATCAACTTAGATGAATCATTTGCCCTGTCTGGGTGGACATGTAGCAGTTCACCAAACAGGTTTAAATAATACTGCGTCTAAACTAAGGGTCATCACTGTTAATAAATTTAGTAGGAAAATGTCAATGAGAGAAGAATGTTAACGCTCACATCCACAAGTCTTCAAGACATCCCTATACCTGAGCAAAGTCTATTGGTGGGCACATGGCACTGATTTATTTATTTGCAAAAGCATTATTTTATTTAATAGAAAATATAAAGGTCTTCATCAATGACGCTATTGGTCACTAACATTTTCAGCAGGCAAAATTCAAGGAAGAAGTGCTTACCCTTGAGTGTTTAAGGTGAATTGGGGTCAAATTGCAAAGGTCAGCCAAACCTCTCCAATATTTTACAAAACATGAAAGTCAATAGCTAAAAGTATTAGTGATTCAAAGCCCCATGTTCAGCAGGAAGGCATTACAGCTGCTAACCCAAAGTTCCTTTTCCAAAACCAACTAGAGAATCATAACACTAGACATGCATTGTCTAGGGTCTCAAGAAAATGAGTATGCAGACAGAGGCTGGTTATGGATGAAGGAAAGTTTGGTACATGTGTTAAGAGAGAACAGAAAGAGAAATGGTCATATATTGAGCAAGATAAAGGAAAATGATGACTGATACCCTCAGAATATGATCACAGGAAGCATTTTTCTAAGGACGGGCATTAACATTTTATACATCATCAGAGGAGAAAGCAAAAGATGCCACTGTAGAGACGGTGAAGTCAAGATCGTGAACACGTAGTGCCTAGTTCTTCCCCATAACTACTTACCTATTATTAACAAGCCCCAAATAGATAGCAGGCCCCACATTCTTCATCTTCTGTAAGTTGACACAGCTATTCATCTTTCCTGAGCTGGAGGTTACAGGAAAACCTGGTTTTTAGAGTAAGAGAAGTCTAGAAATAAAGAGTCCCAGTTTGCCTTTAGCCATTACGAATCAGGCAGCAAAATTAATTTATTTTAATGTAATACCCAAGAGGCCCATGTTTTCCTTTCTATGTGATTATGAAAATACCGAATGTCCCCCGAGGAAATAAGTCCTTTTTTTAGACTTCAAGAACAGACAGCCCAATTTTCTACATTTGGTTTTTTTTTTTCACTCCTTTGAGAGCACACTTAATTTGTTAATGCAGGAGTGCATTTGTCACCAATAAAATTTATCTTCACTCTATAAACAGACTGCCTGAAATTAGTCCTGATGGAGGAAAAGCTGGGAGAGCCTACTTGGTTTCATATTATAAAAACATAATTTAATGGTTTCACTTGTAGTGAGATTCTTACATCCAACAAGCACATGAACAACATGAAAAAGAACATGATTTGATTCATTTTTACCAGGCATTGACTTATATGGTACCAGATCCAAAAAGGAAAAAAAAAAACTCAAACTATCCTTGAGAGAGACTTCACCGTGGTCCAATGGGGTGAAAGACTGTCCAGCTGCCTCATTTTCAACTACTGTTTATCCACAAGAATGAAATTGTGGCTCTTTTCAAAATATGATGATAATGCTTCTCAAAGAAAGGAGGGGAAAAGATAGGATGTGCCTACTGACCTCAATTTATTCATGACAACCTAATAGAGATAGCCACAGACCTACATAAACAATGCAAATACGCACATACCAGGAAGTATAGAGAAGTGTCTCCAGTGAGCTTACTTACAGTATTCTTTTGTATTGTTTTGTTTTGTTTTGTTTTGTTTTGTTGGGGGGTGGGCAGGGAGAGGGTGTGAAAATAACCAAATCCCTGATTCGAATAGCTTAATAATAAGGATATATGCTCTAATGTAAAAGAGGATACAGGGAGTTAGGGCAGGCTGCTGGCACTGGACCATGTCTTTGAGCACTGACCCCACCCACCTCTCCAAGCTGCCTATCAGAGCTTCCAGCCAACTTAACGCTTGCTGCCTTGTTAAAATGGCCACCAGCACCAATAAGACTGCCATTTTTTTTGTTCACATTCAGCAAGAGAGAAAGACTTAGTTCTTTGTCTAAAATCTTTTGTATATCATCCTATTGGCCCTGGTTGAGCTCATGACTGAAAAACTCATGGTGGTGGTAGTGGTAGTGGTGGTGGGTGGCCCGAATGGATTTACTGCATTAATCCAATGGATGACATTTAAGTTGGAGAGACAAGCATATTGTCCATCAGTATATACTAAAGGATTAAAACCAACATGTATCTAGTCATTGCCCAAACTGGTTAGCCTCCTAGGGCCCTAGTGGGTTAGCCTGGAATAGGAACTTTGAATGACAGGCATAAAGCAACACTTAGTATGGGAAAAGTGTTTTTCAAGCTCTTGAGAGATGATTCAGTGAGCCTCCATGACATTTCTAAATTTGGCTAAGAGGAATACCTCAGTATTCTCCCTTCCTCCTAAGTCAGATAATCGTTCTCAAGCAGTTGCCAGGCATTTTTCAAACTGATATTTCTAGCTCCTTCCAAAACAGTCTGTCACTGAACTCACCCACTCTACAGAGGAGGGGTAGAAGGAGAAAAGCTGCCGAGCTTTTCCTTTTTATAGAGACATAGATTTTCCAGTCTTGTCGGCTTCTGAAGGGTAAGAGAGCTTTCAGTCTCCGACTTCCTCCTGTCTGTGGGCATCCCGTGCTGATCTGAGTCCACTCCTATTTCATTGCCTTTGATGGTCCAATTTTCTTCTGTTTCCTCTTTTACTTTTAGTATTTTTAATATGCCATGTGCTGTCACAAGCTCATTACATGCAAGACTCCCTCAATTTTCATAAGAACTCCTGAAATAGAAATTACTATTGTTCTTGCTAGACAGGTGAGTAAAACTGAACCACAAAGAGATGGTGTGACTAGCCCCAAACCACCAGATAGTCAGTGGCAGAGCTGACATTTCACCCAAGTCATTACAAGTTCAGAATCTGAATCCTTTCCTCCAATCCTACAATTGTTTCTGTGGCCAGTGAGCAAAGGATATAACAGAGTGTGAGACACATGGGAAGGCTCACTTAAAAAGAGTTTGAATATTACCTCCATGAACAGGCAGAGTGTACACTGAAGGGTGATCAGAGAACTCACACAACTAACATTCCAATGAATTGACAACCAAGAGGAAAGTATTGTTTCTGAGGAAAGCTTGGAAGACAATAAAAAAAAAACAAAACAACAACAACAAAAACAAAACAAAAAAACGGCACTAACATCTACTAACCTACTATGTTCTGAGCACAGGTGCACAGTAATTTGAGCATGGTACATCATTCTGTAAGAAAGTTCCAAGGTTTAACTTCCCCCACCCTAGAAGTTTAGGAACGCTAAGTAGCCTACTTAGAGCCAGTGAAGAATGTGAATGGATATCTGATTCCAAAGCTCCGCATTCCCTCTTGTTATTTTCTACAGAGAGCCTCTACCTTATGTACACCAAAGTCTGTATGAAAACATCAATTCTACCTACAAACTCTCATTTACCCCTTACATCATGATAATAATTGTGAGTAAAAGAGCTGGGGCATCACTTCCTTCAGATCTTCTAACTAAAAGGCACAGAGATTAACAACTTTAAATGTGAGAGCAAAGAATTTCAATAGGAAAAACCCCAAACCCCTTATATTTAGCCAAAATAGAAACATGACCAGAGACAGAAATTTTCTCCTCTTTTTCCTATGAAAAGAAGGAAAGACACCCTCTCACCTAGGTCTCCCAGGAGAGCATGACTTCCCCCTGGAAATTCCTTGGTGCATATCACATCATTTCTGTATTTGCACAAATACACAGTACCTGAAACACTACAAGGTCCACTTCTGTTTCTTAACAAAGTGGCCCCCACAGGTCTAGGACGCATGTTAGGGAGCAACCTTCAGGAGAAGAAAGCTCATTACTTACTTTATTGGTTTGCTTTACATTAATAACTTTTAGCCACGTGACCATGTGACCAGCACCTTTGCCAGGACTTACATGGCAGATGGCTGTGTGGAGTCTCTGTTCATCCTCCCAAGAGAAAGTGGAGCATTTGTTCGGTTCATGTTTCATCAAGGCAGTCTCTCCAACTGTTTGTAAGTTCAGCAGAACTTTCCACTACTTCAGCTTGTGTAACTGTTTCTACCTAAGAGCTGATAAAAGAGCTCCTATTGGAGACAAGAGGAAGCCTGTGTTTGAGAGTGAGAGCTGTCTAAGGCAGGGAAGGGAGCAAGGACTGAACTCATGGACAGTTGGTCCCTGGAGGTATCATTTCCATTAAGTTAACAGCTCATTCAGGATGGATTTTGCCCTCAAAAACAGGGAGAAGTACTGGAGACGTAGATCTGTTAGTAGAGTGCTTAGCATACATGGGGGAGTGGTGGTGCACAAACGAAATTCTGCCAATAAGACGGAGGGGGGATTTGAAGAACTTCAAGGTGACCCTCATTACATAAGGTGTTCAAGAGCAGCCTTGGGTAACTAAGACATTGTCTAAAGACAAAGCAAAAACAGAACATAAAGAAATAACAAAACAACAACGATAAACCAATGGATGAACAGATTTTACTAATTAGTCTTTACATCCATGACTCCGGACACTTGTCCCTTATCAATACTAGTTGGAGAACCATTAAAATGGACATTAATGGATACCAGAGTGTTCTTGTTCTAAAACAGGACTGACTCTTCTAATTCAATTTTATCTAATTCAAGACCAGATTCATTGAGGCCCTCCACTGTGCTGATTCTGGGAATTTAAAGATTTCAAAAGACTTTGTTCCTCAAAGGCTTAAGACTTAGTAGTGGGGGTAAACACATAAATGGAAAATCTTGCCGGAGACAATTACTCTGCCCAAGGAAAGTCCAGGGCCCTACCAGGAAATAGACAGAACACTTAACCCTGGCACTGAGATTATCTCATTGATAACAAGTTCAGACCTAATGCCGACTACACTTCTCATATCACTTAATCTGCACTACAGTCCTCCTCGGGAGGCTACTCCTGTTATTAACCTAATTTTTCAGTTAAAGAAACTGGCACAGAGAGATTAAGTGATTTATTCAGTCTGACACAGCAAGTGGCAGATAGAGAAATCCAAATAGCCCAGTCTAACCACAAGCACCATGCATTTCCTGATAATACTGTATTTCCTCTTAGAAGCCATCCACAAAGCACCTGTGTCACTACTCAATTATCAGTCAAGAAATATTTGATAAATGCCTCCTATGTTCACAGCGCTTAAGGCAAAAGGACACGAACAGTAAAAGAGGTAGTTCTGGACTTTTGGTGCTTGCTTTTGAAAACTGTGCAAGGCAGAGCTGTAAATATCAGTAAGTTAGGTTATAGTGTATTGGAAATATTTATAGAGTACTATTATATATCAGACAGCATGTTTGGTTTTGAGAATATGGAGATTTTATTTATAAATAACATGTATTTTCATACTTATATAAGTATGTATATATACATATATATTATATATATACAGACACATAAAGACACACAGACACATACATAGAGATAGAGATATACATACACACACATACATACATATATACATACATTCACACACCTTTGGTCCTTTTATGGAATTTATGTAAAATAAGCAGTTAAATTCATGTCGCCTTGAACATAGTACAAGTTATAAAAAGAAATAAAGCAAGGGATTAGAAAGCAAGCAAGTATATACTGCTGTAGAGAGAACACTGAAGGAGCTGAAGGGGTTTGCAGCCCCATGGGGAGAACAACAATACCAACCAACCAGAAGTCCCAGGGTCTAAACCACCAGCCTGGCAGCACATAGGGAAGGACCCATGGCTCCAGCTGTATATGTAGGGGAGGATGGCCTTTTTTGGGGCATAGGTGGGAGAGAAAGCCCTTGGTCCCGTGAAGGCTGGATGCTCCAACGTGGGGGAATTTGAGGTTAGGGAGGTGGGAGTGGGTGGGTGGGGGCACATCCTCATAGAAGCAGAAGGAGCAGGGATGGGATAGGGGACTCCTGGGGGGAAATGGGGAAAGGGGATAACATCTGAAATATAAATAAAATATCCAATAAAAATTAATTGGAAAAACAAGCAAGTATAAAAGACTGATGGTTGATTGGCATTTCACACTTGTGATCAATACACGTTCTCACTGAGGTTGAGAAGATTTCCTAATAATGAGAAGAAATGAGTTATGCACTGATGTGACTGACAGGATTGTGCATGGCCAGGCAAAACACAAACAAACAATGAAACCCAGCAAGTGCTGCGATTCCAGTGCAGGAACTCAACTAGAGTGAACCAACATCCACAAAGTCCAGGTTACAAAGAGATGGCTTGGAAGCACCAAGGGATGTGAGAAACCACCAAAAGGGAGCTCCCTGGCATCCTCCCATCTGTGTGAAGGATGACCACTTTCCAGTCATGGCAAAAGAAATCCCCTAGAAAACTTTGAGTAAAGAGGGGACACCCTCAGATTCACATTTTAACCTTCCACTCCCTGTCCCCACAGGTGATTATCTATAGGCACACCAGTAGAACTGGGAAGACCAATTAGTAGACAATTTTAAAAGCCTAAGTTTGGGCTGACTGTGGGTTAGACTAAAGGGAAAACCCAGAGTGTCAGATGGGGGATGTATTTTTCATCATAGTGCTGACAGACTCGATTAGATGTGGGCTGTGGGGAAGAGGGAGAAGAGCTAACAAAGGCACTTAATTTCCTGGAACAGCTCCTAGAACATAGCATGCACTCCAAATGAGGAAATTCCATCTCTTCCGAGGAACTCTGCAAAGTACACTTGAGGGGAGTAAGTCACACACGTGACTACATACTGGGTCTGTAAACATAGTCTGAGGGCTAAACTAAGTCTTCACCCTACCAGGAGCCAGTAGATGGTGTCCTACTTAGGGCTTCTGATTGCACTAAGAAATATCCCTATTTGTATTCCAAAACAAGCAGGTGGCTATGACAAACCACTTGGTAAACGTGAAAGAGCTCCTATGGTCCTATCTACGGGTAAAATACAAGAGATGGCATTCACAGAATCACACACACACACAAATCCACACATACAGCATCTCTATGCTATAGTTTCTCAGAATATCTGTATCTTTCTATTACCCTTTTCAGTGTGGATTGTAATATGCACATATGCAATATCTGACTAATATCTAACCACTATATCTACCTTCTTACTCTTTTGTCTTTGGCTTTGTAATTAAGAAAAAATATATAGTAGAACCATTAAGGTGTTTATGCAAAACAGAAATACCTACTTAAAAATACATTTAATTCTCAAAGCAGAAACCAGGTGTTCTATATGGGTGGAACAACTGAATGCCCTTTAATAATTCATGAACATTTAGCTTAATTTTAAAAATCCTGGTTAGACATAAGAGTTGCCCTGGTGGTAACACATAGGATTCATTTCAAGAAAACCAGAACAGGCAAGGAGAGATGACTTCTTATAAGCCAACTGGGACTACCTATGGTCATATCTATGGTAAAATACAAGAGACGGCATCCTCAGAATCACACATACACACACACACACACACACACACACACACACACACACACACACAAATGCACACATACAGCTGTGGCAAGGATGTGTTTCTTATGATGGTCAATTGCGTATTCATCCAGAACTAATCTGGCATACTACATGGATGCTAAGAGATGGGCCTCACCTGGATACAGAAGTGACCTCCAGGTTGACCCAGCTTCACCTTGTCCTCTTACACAAACTATTTTTGGTACTGGCGCTGGACTGATTCATTTAGAATAGAAGTTACTTTACTGTGCCTCTCCCCTCCTCATTCAGAATAAATGGCAAGAGCATTTGCGGTGCCTAAAGCATCTTTACCAATTAGGAGTCTGGGAAGAAAATAGGTCTATAACTAAGCAGAAAAAAAGAGGCAAGGGGCAGGCATTGAGCATAATGGCCTATTTAATCTATCCCTCACCTCTTCTTTGTTCTTCTGTAGCGTTGCATTAGTCTCTGAGCTACAGCTGTCACTCGTGTACTGTGCAATTTTAATGTATGCATCCACTCTTGTCTCTGATCGGAAAATATCTCTGATTATCTCCTCTGATTCCCTCCCTCACTTCAAACTCAAAATGTTACCTCCCAGTACAACCTACCTGAAAGTCTATTTAAAACCACAACCTTCCTCTTCAAACTCTTCCTTTGCTTCCCTTGTATCTTCCACACACTATTATAGATAGCATGTATCCTTTAAACCCTTGGTAAAAATATCAGCTCCAAGAAGGGAACTTGGCTTTGCAAATTGATAGGTTCTAAGAAATAGCCTAGAAATAGCACAACACACAGAGAGAAGCAATCGCCTTAAATGCCATATACAAATGTTCTTGTGTTGAGATGTGTTTACCTCTAGAGGTAAATACCTAACTGAAAGCCAAACAGTTCTTTTTTTTTTCTTAACCCATCCTCAAAAGACTAATGATGTCTGACTAAATATTGAATGAATTTCTTTCTCTCCATAGGTATTTTCACACAAAAGCATAGCAGAGTAGACAATCTTCCCTTCACATTTGAAGGGGTAAACCCTGGAAATGATGACACTCCATAGACTAGGGTCCTTACATCTGACCAGACAAGAACAGAAGTATGGAAGAGTTGACACCCTGGCTACTTCCTTTGAAACCCCTAAAACTTTTCAGACGAAAAGCTTGCAAAGACACTATGGAGGAGGAACTTGATGTTTCTGATGAAGAGATAAATTTCCCTCTGCTGTACAATTGCTAAGTTGGTAAGTTCCAAACAAACCAACAAATAAAAACAAAAATCAAAACAAACAAAAACAGTCTTGGAAGAGATTAAGAATATAGAGAAAAGTGCGCAGCTCTCACACTGCAAATAAGAGACTAAGGTTTGGGGATGCTACATGGTTTGCTCACAATTATCCCAGAGACAAGAAGTATCTAATGAAACCTGAGATCCTGGCGCCCATCTCCCTGTGTCAGGGTTCTGTCAATGATGTTGAAAAGGAGGTGCAGAGCCTAAAACCCAAGATATCACAGGTCTTTAAAATGATTCTGTTTGTGCTTCTATCTAAGTAGTCTAAAAAGATTTATAGTTATCATCAAATGTTCTTTCCCATAAAGAATAGTATATTAAAATATTGGAGATATCTTAGTCAATAAAGTGTTTGCTTTGTTGAGTTTGAGCACCACAAACCACGTAATTTAAAAAATCAGGCATTTTAGCATAAATTTAGAATTTCAGTGCTGGAGGTTGGGGGGGGGGCAATGTGGAAAGGGACACAGCAGGCTGTTTCTAAGGATTTGTAAATCTGTCAGCATAGAAAACTCAGCAAGTTCTGGCCAAAGGTAGGGGAAGGCAGTGCCTGAGGAATGACAGCTGAAGTTGTTGTCTGGTCTCCATCCAGATACGCACAGTGTGTTCTCACATACACTTACACATATGTGCACATGAACCCAACACACATGATTGTGCACACACAGAAAGGAAGATACACAGTATTGAGTGTAAGCAATGATTGATTTTTAAAATTCCTTATGAGAACACATATGTGTTTAATAAATTTATGAGTCTAGCAGATCTACAGTGAGAAAATGACTTTTTAATCAGACTTCCCATGAAGTCAAACAAGAAGAGAAGTAGACAATGCTTTTATTTTCCCCATCAGACCTCCCCTACAAAGCATAAGTCTTTATGCAGATGTACAAACCTTTAGTGTTCTTGAAATGAAAGTATATACTTTACAGAGTCATCTGTATCCATAAAAGCTTTGCCGGCAGTATGTATGTGTATCATAGAATTGTGTTTAAATGTTCCTTCAGCCTCCATGAAGGAATTCCAAGTATGTAGTGTTTAAAAGTAGAAAATCAGTCTTCGTAAAATATTAATTTATTTACAAGCCAGAGGAAAAAGCTTTTTGTTGGGGAGACAGTATCATGATATTTCACTTTGAAGTTGCTCAAACCAACACAGAAACTAACTACTTAAGGATCCATGGACCTCATAACAGAAAGGAACTTCCTTTAAAGTTTCCATTAAAGGGATATTTTTAAAGTAGGTTAGGCATATCCTTGAAACAAGAAAGCATCCTCAGATGTCTAGCTTTTGTAGCCTCCGGACAATTGTGCCATACAGCCTAGTTATCCAATTCACAGGGGTCCTGGCTGCTGAGAGGTGATGCTGTTAGGTAAGGCCACCTCTGCAGGGGTTGCCTCTGTCCATTTCCACCTCAGGCAGTCCTTTTACAAGCTCCTTCCTTGGATAAAAATCTACAGCGTCAGACAAAAGCAAATGAACTTGGTAGCTTGAGATTAGAAGTTTTTCTCTTTTCTTTCTACTTATATCACAACCTACAGTTACATATGTATATGAACCACAAGAACACTAACTGTGGCACATCAGAGACAGACAACTTAACCTTAGAGTATTGGCAAGTGGGCAAGGATCATGTAGAAAAGAGCAGGCACAAGCACACAGTCCAGGCAAGTCAAATTTCCCTTGACTTGGTAGAACTAGAAAGAGAAAAATGGAAGATCAAACCAACAATGGCCTATAGACACTTAAAAGTTTTGCTGGTAGTGTTTTGGTTTGTTTCTTTGCTTGCTTGTTTGTTTGGTTTTTTGTTGCTTGTTTTTTGTGGGTTTGTTTTTTAGAAAATTAGCTGAATTGACTCATTTCAACACAGGGGGGAACAAACATCCATCTCCATATCCAATTGTGCTTGGATCGAGAATGAAATAAATGTGTTTACTTGGTACATAATTGTCACATTTCTGTAACTTTGATTTGTGTGCTGATGCTCACTCAGGGTTGTAAATTAGGAGACACAACAGCTTTCAGGTTGTGGTGATGTAGGCTTCTTTGGAAAACCTAACTGGACTTCCAAGGAAGGTTTTAATTGTACATGATTGTAAATATTCACAGTAATAAGTACTAGAGAAAGTTAAAAAGAAAAAAAAAAAGCACTTATAAGCCAAAGTAGGGAAAAATACTCTTGGCCAATTAGATAAGTAAATACAACTAATGGACAAGCTATGGAAATGAAGATGTAGGGGGTGCTGGAAGCAATAGTCATTATTGGTATGATCACATTTCCAGTACTAGTACGACATTTATCATATACAAGCCAATTCAAGTGATGTTGATCAGGTCTGGAACATAAATCATGGGAAGAAAGCTCTCTGGAGCAAGTCTCATGAGCCAGGTTCTATCCTTAACCACAATGATGAAAGGGTAGGAAAAGAAGAAATTGAAAGAGGATTCTTCTTTTGACTGGTACCATAGGTCCATGGTAGAGCATTTGCCTAACAATTCTCTAAACCTGGTTCTATTCCAGGAACTTTAATAAAATGTTGTTTAGTAAGCTAGTGAATGGTGCAATAGATGGATAAGATTCTCCCAGATGAATATAAAATATACCCAGAAAACAAAATTCCAACTTACCACAAGGAATTACTAGCCAGATGGGGGTCTCCTGGAAGAACAACCAGTTCATTTCTTCTTTTGATATGCTTTTACTAAACAACTGTACATGATGATGAGTTCTCTGGGATTATTACACCCACAGGATAGCAATTTATAATTACCTAGACATTAATAAATTGACTCTGCGGGCCTGTTTCTCTTCTGTCCTGTGCACCGTGGATTCAATGAACCAATGTTCCAAGAGTCTCATCTTTAAGCACCAACCATAAAGCTTTTTACATTCAAGAAACTCTCCAGTTTTAAACAACAGTCAAATATCGTATTGTTCAGTACCATGTGTAAATTGTGCTTTGGACCAAGTAAAGGAAAAGTTTGGACCTGGAGAAGGATGCCTGTATATCTGAAGAATATTTAATGCCTCACTTAACGTTTTAACTAAAATAAAATTGCATCACTTCCCCCTCCCCTTTCTTCCTTCCAGCTTTCCACTTCTCCTCCCTCCTTCAGTACCTTTCATGTCCTCCTTATAATTCTCAAATTGATAGGTTTTCTTTCTTTGATTATTGTTCCATGCATATGTGTGTATGTGTACATATGTATATGCACAAATATGTAAATATAACCTGTAGAACCCATTTTTGTTGCTTCTGTATATGGTTTCCAGGCTGACCACTTTGCATTGGATAACTAGTCAGGGGCTCATCTCTGAGAGAGGCTAATTCTCCTTCCCAGCAGTCATTAGTGGCCTGGAATTCTTCATGTAAGGATGAGATCCCATAAAATTTTCCACTCCCATGGTAGTGTGTCTATTGCTATTATCCCTGTTTAGGTCTTATTTATGCAGACATTTCATTAAGTAGCCAGCCACCAGAATTCCCGGCATTCTAGATCTAACAGTCTTCCTGACTGTTCTTCCACAATGTTCTCCAAATCAAAGATGCAGGGCCTGTGCTGTGTTTGTATCCAGTGGGGCTGGGATCCTCACAATCCAGTGATCGTTGCACTGTGTCCAGTGGTGGACTACTTAATAGTCTCCATTGAGCTCCTACTGCTAAAGACAACACACAAGACTCAGGTGATTCAAGAGGGATCAAACCAGAAAGTCTCAACCCTACAGTCTGGCTCCCAGAGTTTAAAAACATCACTGTGCAAAATGTTAAATGAGAGAAGCAATTAATAATCTTACCCAGGTATGAAACCTGTGAACAAAAATAATGACCAGCATGGCAAAGTATCTATAAAGGCACAATGGTGGTGCTCACATGATGGTGGCAACCAAAAGCTGTCTATGTAGACTTAAGGCCCACTCAACAGGTGGGGAATGTCACTTGGTACTAGAAACCCGGCCAACCACCCTGGGCTAGTGAGGTCACGATCTTAGAAGAGAATCTATTACTACCCCTTAGCTAGATCAGTATGATTCCTTAACTATTGTCTAAATATTATGATTATACCACAGAAACATATACCTAGCACTCTTTTTGTGGCTATCCTGGGTTTTTGTTGTTGTTGTTGTTTGTTTGTTTCTGTTTTCCATATGAAGTTGAAAATTGCTTTCCATGTCTATAAAAAATTATGCTGGAATTTTGATGGGAATTGGATTGAATCTGTAGATTGCTTTTGGCAAGATGGCCATTTTTACTATGTTAATCCTACCAATCCATGAGCATGGGAGAGCTTTCCATTTTCGGATGTCGTCTTCAATTTCTTTTTTCAGGGATTTGAAGTTCTTGTCATACAGATCTTTCACCTGCTTGGTAAAAGTTACACCAAAATATTTTATACTATTTGTGGCTACTGTGATGGATGTTATTTCCCTAATTTCTTTCTCAGATTGTTTATCATTTGCGTAAAGGAAGGCTACCAATTTGTTTGAGCTAATTTTATATCCTGCTATTTGCTCAAGTTGTTTATCAGCTGTATGAGTTCTCTGGTGGAATTTTAGGGGTCACTTATGTATACTATCATATTGTCTGCAAATAGTGATACTTTGATTTCTAAAGGAACTTCAGGGACAAAAATAGAGAAAAGACTGAAGGAAAGGTGATCCAATGACTGGCCCAACTTTGAATCCATCTCATGAGAGAGCTCCAAGACATGACACTATTACTTATGCTACGAGGTGGTTACAGACAGGAGCCTGGCATGGCTGTCCTCTGAGAGTTTCTACCAGCAGCTGAGACAGAAGCAGATACTTACAACCAAACTGAAGTCAGGGACCCCTGTGGTTGAATTAGAGGAAAAATTGAAGCTGAAGGGGAGAGCAACCCCATAGGAAGTCCAGCAGTCTCAACTTGCCCAGACCCCAAGGAGCTTCCAGACACTGAGCCACCAACTTGGAGCATACATGGGCCAGTCCAAGGCCTCTGACACAAATATAGCAGAATTCTGCTTGGATAGGCCTTATGGGAAAAGACGTACTTAATCCTTGAGAGACTTGAGGACCCAGGGAAGGAGGAGGCCTGGGGGCGAGCACTCTTATAGAGGAAAAAGGGAGGAGGAATAGGATGAGGAACTAGGGGGGTGGGGAATGGGGAAACCAACAAGTGGAATGTAAATAAATAAAATGATAATAATTGGAAAATATACAGCTTACTTTGTGTTGAACAACAAAAATTTATATCTTCCTATCTCTGAAAGCTTGAGTATAAGTCCAAGATTGAGGTGCCAAGCCTGTGGGTCCTCTCTGAAGCCTCTGTTATTGATCTACAGATAGCTGCTGACTACTAGATCCCTCTTCACCTGCTGCCTGGGTTTAGATTTATATGTCTCTGATATGTTTAAATTTCTCCCTCTAGTAAAGACACCATTCAGATTGGATGTGAGAGACCTCCCTAATTGCTTCATTTTATTCTATGATACCCTTTTAAATCGTGTATCTCCCACTAAGGTCACATCTCCACCATGGGAGTTACGGTTTCACCATAGAAAGTGGGACAGAATTTGGGAACCACAATTAAGCCCTCAATACTAACTTAGTGCTATGTTAACACACAGCAGCCTTAACTATGTACTGCATGTGCTGCTTTGGAAAAGTAGCTGCAGGGACACAAAGTATAGCCCTTTGTACATAAGCTAAATAGGACAGGGGATAGAACTTAAGGAAGGATATAATAGCATAAACAATGATTATTGGAAGAAAGTGTCACAAAGAAATAACACATCATCTCTGCCTTAAATGGTATCATAAACATGCAAGAACAATGGAATTTCAACTGTCGGTTGTTTTCTATCTTGGTTATTTCCCAAGTAAAGATGAATTTACTAGGAAGCAAAAGAAAGTTGACTTCAAAGTTGACCTCTCAGGATCTTGCCAGGGCAGTTGATCTGAATTTATACTCATAATTTTGTCTCCATTGTAGAGAGGGTTTTGGACTCCACAAAGCCTGGATTTGTTGCGTGACTAAAAGTATTTTTAGCCACTTTTTTTTTTGGAAGGATAGTTTGAAGTAATTCATGAACTTAATACTTAAAGTTGAGTATTAACTCACAAGAAATAACAGTTGGTATGCTTGATAAGGTAAGATACAGAAAGATAGCAAGGAAAACTACTAAAACCTGCATTCTGGCCAACAGGCACCTTTGACTTACTTCCAAACCACAAGTGCTCAGAAATATCCTGGTGATATATTTGTCACTCTGACTTTCTGCCTCTGTCTGCACCCCTCCTGCCTCCATACACACACACACACACACACACACACACACACACACACACAATTATTGATGCAACTACTGTGCAACTCATTTAAAAGTGACCTGTGTGTGTTTGGTGGTTGCAGTTGAAACTATTCCTTGAAGGTACTTAGCTTCCTTTCCTGGGAACCTCCGTGTCTCACTCCTTCCTTATAGTTAGCATAAACCCTTCACTGTAAATCTCACTAAGGGACACATATACAAGGCATTTGGAGGGGAGGAGGGATTATGGCTAAACATTATTCGTCTACTTTCTCTGTTTAAAAAAAAAATGTTTTAAAGCACACATTTTATTTTATCTATTTATTTTTTTGGAATTTTTAATTTTTTTAGATTTTTTATTTATTTACATTTCAGATGTCATCCCTTTCCCCATTTCTAGCAACCCCCATCGCATCCCTTCTCCTCTGTTTTGCTTTTATACCATTTTAATTACCTGCAGGTATTAAGGTCAGTTCTAGGTTGAGGAACTAGCAATAAAATAGATGCAAATAGTCAAGGAACAAGCAAGAAAATAAACACAAATAGTCAAAGAACAAGCAAGGCAATAAACAAAGTTGCCGTGAACACTCACCCGTGATCACTGTTTCTAAGGGCTTATCAGGATGACCAAAATATCTGAGCCTACTTCCCTGTCCTAGCCCAAAGTCATTTTCACCTCTAAAGCCTACTTCCTTGTTCTAGCCTAAGATTTAGATTCCCACCTGAAATTACTTCTTTTTTATTCTTTAATCTTTTTTTACAGTCCAGTCTTCATCTCCCTTCCTGTCTGCCCCAGACCACTCCCCTTCCCATGCCTCCGCTCACTATCTCCAAGAGGATGTATTCAACCCCCAACTCCCAGCCCCCTCACTCCACCAGACCTCCCCACTCCCCAGGCCTCAAGTCTCTTGAGGGTTAGGTGCATCTTCTCTCACTGAGGCCAGACCAGGGAGTCCTCTGTTAAAGCAAACCTTTTAAATGATGCAAAAACCCACTACTGCAAAGTGAACCTTTCCAGGGGTATTCCCAGATAAGGATCAGTTTCCTGATTGTTCTGTTGAAGACTTTCAGTGTTTCCTATTGAGTATTACCTGCAGACCCTCTATAGAACAGTCCTGACAGGGTAGACATAAAGGTGGCTCCTGGTTGAAAACAAGCATCTGAAGGGAGAGAGATGAAACTGGCGATGCAGGACAGTTCAATTTGCCTAACAAAGCAAAATTCCCTGAACCAAGTTACTCTCGAAGCACTGTAATCAGCCGAGTTTCTTAAAATGCCTGGGTTATATCGAGCCCCACTCATACTATGGTAATTATCAGCTGCCACCAGACAGACGTGCCACATTCCCTTAGACTTTTTTTTTTCTTGTTTCCTTCTTCTCCTTCAAAATGTCAGCTTGTAATCTGAAGGAAAATTACAAACCCTTCTTTTTAAGGGATGTTTAAAATAAACTCACAAAAGCACCGAGTCTGTTACAATTACTGTCCTGCTTTCAGGCAGCCATGCCCCAGCTGGTGTTTTATCTCTGCAGCTTTCTGAAGTTTAGCCACGGTGGAAGAAGCAATCCTCTCTTAGATAACAGCAAGCCAGGGCAGGCTTGCAGGGAGTGCCAAGTTCTCTTTGAGAAGCTTTCAGATTCTATTCCATAGAAACACAAACTATTCCTGAGAAACATCATGGTGGGTGCCACTGTAATGAAATGTCACAGCTTCAAGCATTCAGCATCAGTCAACTTTTGCAGGATACCAATAATAATGCAGAGGTTTACTCTATTTTATTTAATAGATACATAAAGCCTGCATCGAGTAGAGTGTTTTATGTTAATGACAACATTTCCAATTAGATGGACAACATAGATTATTTTGACATGCCATCATTCTTGGTTTTAACAACCGCTTTTACATCACGCACCATAGAGCTGGATCTTCCCGCTTGTAAAAGGAAGATGAAGTACCAGTCAAAGACATAATGGGCAGAAGTCTACTGAGAGACTATGTTAGCATAACAAAATCCACAGGAGTTAAACACACCCAAGTTTTATGAGAAGATTCTGCCAAGGATGCTGAAAGGCTTTTTAAATGATACAGTTGAATCACCAAGAAGTGGGCAGATTTCCAATCTGGACATTTTAAGGTACACAATAGTATCAGAATGGTCCAGTGAAGATTGGGACACCTATCGTGTTGTTGTGACTATGAGTCAGCTATGAGCAGCGAGAGTATTTGTGGTCCGACCTGTAGCATCAGTTTCTGCATGTGAAGTTTCTGGGGATCTCCTCCAAACTCAACTTTCTATATTAGGTTCCATAAAAGGTGAAGAAAAACTGAATTGCTTCATGGATTCAGTGAAATTCGGCTGGAGTTTGCAGACCAGCTTTATCCTATCCTGATGACTAGATAACCCCAGTCAGTGCCCTATTCACACACCTAAAAGAAGAGTGTGCAAGACTGAATTTGAACACTGGCTGTACCTCTTCACTGACTGTGTGGCCTTGGGCAACGTACTTAATGTCTACAACTACACTACATTTTTAGTAAAGCCAGATTTATATTCTCTATTTCATAAAGCTAAGATAACAAATGTTGATTTTTTATTTTTGTATATTAGATATTTTCTTTATTTACATCTCAAATGTTATCCCCTTTCCCGGTTTCTCCTCCGAGAATATAGAATTTCTAATCCATATTGTCCAATGCCTGCAATGGATTGAGTGCTGAATAATAATACTTATTAGGTGTATGCACCATACACATACACACACATATATATGAACAGAAATGTAAATAAATTCCCAACTTTTGCCCATATATAATATGTATTCTCCTGACCTTGGATTGGCCTCCACTTCCATGGGAGATGGTGGATTATCCTTTGAGAAACCTCCTCATGCCCTCAGTTGTCTCTTACTTATTTCCAGCGCATTCCTCTCAACACATTTTTAAATCCCTCTTATTAATCTCTTTTCAATAAACGCCAACTCTGAGACAAATTGAAAATTAGTGATTTTCATGTCATTTTATCAAAATTCAGAAATCACCTGAATACATTAAACCCATTCCTAGTAACATGGTCAGATAAACAGTCTAGAACATGGATGCAACATTATAAATTTGAATTATCCTCTTTCTCTAAATTCTACAGCAGCTTAAGGTGAGTGTTTTCTGACTGGTCAAGACGAACCATCAAGTTTAATGAGTCACCCCAAGGTCTAGCACTGCACAGGCAAATATGAACAAATTGAAATAAAATTAGGTCATTGTCTGTAACAAATGGAAGCAACCTTTATTTCAGTATAGCCCTGATTACTTCTACCCAAACTATGTCTCTTGTGTTCAACATTCAAATTATTCAATCTAGCCAAACAATAAAACCAAGCTGCTATACAAAATACCCACATATCATGAATAAAGATTTTTGTGTGAGTCTCCCAGGATTCCTTTCTTCCCCTTGCTTCAGCACAAATTATTTCATTATCTTAATTTTAAATTTCTTTACTTATCCAATTTCTGTGGAGCAGATTATCCTCACAACCAACTTACAACTTCCCTAAAATTGTCCTTACAATGAATACCAATGATGCCCCATAGTTACGTCCAACAACTCTTCAACGATGTACACTTCACCCTCCCCCGGGAATTTGAATGAATGCCTATGAGAATCCCCATCCTCTATGGCTGTGTTAACTCTGCTCATTGAGGTTTCTTCTGTTGTTTGTTTGTTTGTTTGTTTGTTTTTTGTCCTCATTCCTTCCATCTCAAAATTTAAACAATTCTCAAGATGCTGCTCTGGTCTGGTCCATCTCCCACAGATCTTCAAAGGTGGCTTTTGCAGATCCTGATCCTTGGAAATGTAACTGAATTGAAGTGACTTCCAAACAAAAGCCGCCCCCTCCACCCCATCCCACCCCCCTGCTCTAACCATGCTTGGAGAGCCACTGCTAGGAAAGCTCTATGCTGGCCCACCTGTAAGTCCAGATGTAACTCACTATTTGGCTGTTAAATCTGTCTCTAAATCAATCTTCTCCTGTCGTCCCAATGTCCCAGCATCTTGAGTGTGCTCCAGATGCAGATCTCAGTGCTTATTTGTTCTGTTTCAAAGTAGTTACTCTACTCAGTTTTAGCCAGTGGCATTTCTAAGATCTGTCTGGTGTTTCCATCCGTAATAGGAAACATGATAATGTGAATCTGTCACTATTCATTCTGACTCTTCTGGCTAATTAATCTTAGAAGAAACATCAGAAGCATGTGTGTGCTCATTCCCATTTCCTTCTCTCAAATGAGTTTAGTGAGAAACCCATACCTAACATATTAAAAGCCGACTATTCAATAGGTGATCGTTACCAAACACTTCCGTTTGATAAATAATAATATATATTCAAAACATAGCAACACACTAAATCTTACTGAATATAGGTGTGATTTTACTGTTATTTCCATGATTCTATTGATCCATACTTTAGTTCCCAATCAAAATGTAAACTCTGTGCCGGATGTGAATGTCAGGCATTCAGTCATTTACCGATCAAATGAATTTATAAACACACAAAGTCTTCTCTTAACCAGCATTGAAGTGTATCCTATTATATATTGTATTTGCTTATGCCTTTTTTAAATTTGGAGAACAACCACAAACAAATTCTGTCAAGACAACATTTGTTTTCAACAGTATCTCACTGTGATGCCCAGGCTGGCCTTAAATTGATACTATTCCTGACATGCTCTGGGATTACAGGCAAGATGATTTCTCTTCTTGCTAAAGACATAAACTAAGATATTTCAAGATAAATAATTTATCAGATTCTTCTGACTAAGCAAGATTCTCTCTTCTCCCCACCTCTCTTGCTCATGTCTTTTAAATCCCACTCCTTTGGTCCAAACCTGAATCAGTAAGTGGTTGCTTTCCTCAGAGGAGGATCAAGAGAATTTGCCAGCTAACTTTTTTACAACATAATGTCTTTGCAACTGAGCAAAATAGAATCCATAAATGCAAAGTGAATCAGACATAGATTCTGTTTTCAGTAGATTTATACATAAGTCAAGAAGATAAAGGCTATGTCTAAGTGACTGTACTCCAATAGAAAAGATATAGGTGGTATAAGATATAAGATATAAGATATATAAAGATATAGGTGGTATAAGGTGGGATAAACTCGGGTGAGAACTAGAGACGAGAAAATATTAACTTTGATTGAGAGAACTCCAAAATACATCATGATATATTTAAAAATATTTATTAAATATGAGTAATATTTAGGTTAATAGGGATGAGAGAAAGATTCATTCTGGAAGGAACTAACAAAAATTTGAATGTTTAACTGTCATGGGATGTTTAAAAAAACATCAGGTAACAGAATTTAATTGTGATGATTTATTATATTGATGCCTATATTTTTGAGATGTGCACATTAAAAGAAAAAAGAAGGTAATTAAAAAGATTTATTTACAGAGAGTTTATTGGGTTATTTTTTGTCATATGGATAAAACAACAGTTTTACTACAATAACTTTCCAAATATTTATTGGTGACAGTTGATTTTGTTTTCTGCAAGTCTGCCCTCTTAGTTATGAAGTAACCACAGACTTTAAATTCCCAAATTATACTGTATCACAAGAGTACTGATTCTGTAGATATTTACACCTTAGATGCAATCCCTAAGTATAAGACATTGTAGACAACTAAGGTATTTGGAATTTTTCTAAGTCAATTTTAGTTCAAATTTTGTTTTTTAAATAGTCAGAGGAAACTTGATTTGGGGGCTATACATCTCTGGATTGATATTGATTGATATTTTGTTTTGTTTTCTCTATCTGGTGAGTTGTTATTTTAGTTGATTTTTCCTGTGAGTGTTTTTTCCCCTTTTAGATGAGTGCTATAAATCAGGCTGTGGTCGTTTGCATTCCAGCAATGTCTTATCTTAGCTGCACAACTGTTATCTCATCTAAATCCTACAGCTGTGTCACTTCCTGGTGACCACCATCCTTGTGAGACAGCTGTTCCTCTTAATTGGCAGAAAGAAAAGAGATGAACATTGGGGAACTTGTCCAGATGATGTGCTGCACAAAGAACTTACTTTTTGTAAAACTCTTTGATACCAGAAAAGAGATTTACATTATTTTATCATATACTCAAGACAAGAAAAGGAAGGGTAAAAGTCCCCTCCAAAAATATGTTTCATGTGTCCTCACCACTGATCTACAACTTTACAGCTAAGTCTCCATAGAAGCAAGGTGCTTCTTGGCCAATCCAAATGGGAGACTCACCTTTAGAAACATTGAGAAGCAACTTGAAGTTTCTAGTGAAGACTCCTGATGAACTGTTGATGGGGAGAGCTGTCATAAATCACAGTGACACTGAAAAATCAATTTTTCCATTTCCTCTTTCATATCACAGCTGCTATCCTAATATGTAGTAAGTAGCTATTAGAAGGTGTGGTTCTTGGACAGGACGCAGCACCATTACCTGGGGCTGTGTGAGCATGTTCAACTTTCACTTCTGGTCTATTAGATCAGAACACATGCACTAGCAAGATCCTCATGCAGCGTTTGTGCCATTTATTTATAACTCATCTGTAAAGCACTGCCCTCATCAGCAGAAGCATATGCTACACTGCACTATATATTTTAAGAAGTCATCTGAAATGTTGTTACGGCTACAGTTCCACACCACCCCAGAAGGAGTTTCTGAGTCAGTGAGACAGGTATTTAGAGTCATCCTGATTTGCTAACAATAACATCAGATAGTATCATGGCTATAAGTTAGTCTAATTCCATGAAAAGCTGAAGACTTAATTTACTCTGTTCAATCTCATTCTTTCCCTCAATCTTTTTAGTGTAACCCAGTATAGCATATCAGAATATGCGTGTGCATGCATGTGCAAGTGCGCCCATGTGTGTGTGTGTGTGTGTGTGTGTGTGTGTGTGTGTGTGTGTGTGTGTTATTGCATTTGGTCTTGGGGTGATTACAGGTTGCTTGCTACTACTTTAAACTTACCAAAAGTAAACAAGTCAAAGAGTGGTGATTTATTTTTAATGAGAGGAATGATAGAATAACTTATTTGTTCTAGACTTTCTCCTATTGAATCTAAAGGTTAAACGTTCATTTAAGAGGCAAGCACATGAAGGAGATGTGTACAAAGAAAATCAAGAAGTGGAGAGTTGTGTTGAAGGCATACTGTGGCAATGAGAGGCACAGTCTATGGAGTTGAGCAGACATGGTCTAATGGTTATAGTTGGCTGCCAACTTGTCAGAATCTAGAATCATCTGGAAGATTGGCCTTTGGACATGTCAATGGAGAATTTTCTGGGAAGAACCACCTTATTTGTAGATAGGAACATTCCCTAAGTGAGGAGCCCCAGCCTGAATTAAATGTAGATGGTCACTGCGTTCTATCATAGATTACATTCATCACTATCTGCTTCTTGACTATGAATGTAGCAGAAGCAAATCACTTCAGGTCCATGCTGTCTTGACATCTCAGCCATGATAGATGATACTTTGAAGTGAGAGCTAAACTAAACCATCCCTTCTATAGATTGTTTTTGTCAGAGAATTTTATCATAGCAAAAGAAAGGAAACTGAGATAGAAGGTCTTAGAGAAAGAGCCCTGGATATGGAATCTTATATTTATAGTATAAATTCTAATTATTTATCTAATAATGTTCATAGCCACTTTGGCTTGTGTTTGACATGGGAAATGTAAGACAGACTCAAAGTAGGCAAAGAATACTTGGCCAGGCCCTAACACCTACACTCAAAAAGGATGAAGACATGTGCAATAACCTCTAGCAACTTCTCATCTATAAGATATAAGCAAGCATGATATATATGTATTATGAGGTATTTGATGAAGTACTATATGTCATAGAATATTAGTTGAATGGGCATCACTGAATAATTTAGGTTGGCACTATGGAGATATGGTTCCATTTTCAACAACTCCACTGCTAGCAAAGGATACAGATATACAGACAACAAAGTGTAAAATCAATATTTTCCTAAAATTGCAAGCAAAATGTTAAGGGAAACTGAAGAGTGGAGTACCTATCATGAATCTGTTAGTTATCTTTCAGCTATTATGCTAACAGTTTCTGTGTAGCAGGATAATTTCATGATACTGCTACATTGTATATACAGTGGAGCTCAGTGATTGGGCAGTATGAAAGGTAGGCAGAATAAGGAGTTGAGAGGAGAGAAGGAGAGGAAGGGGAGGAGAAAGGGGAGAGGGAGCAGCCATGGAGAACCACAGATGGGTCAAAAGCTGTCCTGGATAGAAATTTTTATCAAAAGGTTAGATATTGGGTAACAACTCTAATTCTGTGGGCATCTTGTTAATTGAGCATTTCTAAATATATAAATTCTTTAGATAATCATTAAGCTTTAAGAGTCTTCTTTCTACCGAGTACCATGAGGATGGCGGATATTGTCTGGGGTTCAGCCGACCTTTGAGGATGCAGCATGGTAGATTGGCAGAGCCATCCGCTATGTTGGCAACTCGTGGGTACCAGGGCCAGCACTTCTAGTTAGCCTTGGTCAGAGCCAGAGCAGTGGGATAATGGCAGCTGCCTGGGAACAAGATGAATGGAGCGCTGTATTCTAAATATCTCCCGCTACATTTCTGTGCCACTTTAATAAAATTGTTATTCTGCTGACATGATGACAAATAATGACAATGCATAATTATAAGTTAGTCTTAAGCATCACTTACATATAAAAAGACCATTTATAATTAGTCTAATGAAATTTGTATAATACTGGTCAGGTTAAGAAAAAGTTCTATTAAATAAAACATATTCTAGTTTAACACGGGAAATGTAAGACAGATCTAAAGTAGGCAAAGAATACTTCACAAGGCCTAACCACTTACACTCAAAAGCGATGAAGACATTAGATCCACTTAGGCTCTATTCCAACATAAGAAAATATTAAGCCTTCCATTAAAAGATAACTCTCATTATAAATAAATGGAATATCTATATTTTTCACTGGCAAATGATGTCTGCAACATTTCTTGATCTCAGTTACATATATTGAGTGAATGGGTAAAAGAAAAGAAAGATTTGTATGAGGCTGGTGACTGTTCAGATGGAGAAGGGCTCTATGAGGCTAATGACTGATCACATAGACATACAAACCTACTCTGGTTTCCATGTGAACAGTGTATTAAAGCCAATACATTATTTTAGATTTTAAATACAGATTAATCTTTAATCTTGCGAGCATCTATAAGACATAATTTGCACTTACAGCACTGGAATCGTTCCTAGTCAATAGTGAAGAAGAGGCAACCAAAAATGTTACACTCCTTGCTGAAAGTATTGATTAGGAATGATGAATTTTAATTATCTCGATGTGTATTTCTTTCTCCTTTTTCTCTAGTGTTACTAGCAAGATCAGAGTAAAGGAACATTTTCAAAGATGTATGTCTTGGATTTTCATCCAACACACTGGTCTAATCCAGTGACTCTCAACCTTCCTAACTCTGTAGTTTTTAAATAGAGTTCTCAACCTACCTAATGCGGAGACCCTTTAATAGAGTTCTTCATGTTGTGGTGACCCCTAACCATAAAATTACTTTTGTTGCTATTGCATAACTGTAATTTTGCTTGCAACTGTTATGAATTGAAATATAAATACCTATGTTTTCTAATAGTCTCAGGAGACTTGTGTAAATGATCAATAGATGCCCCCCCTCCCCCAACAGGATTGCTTGACTCAGAGGTTGAGACCTGCTGGTCTAAGCAGTAGTTTTTCTCTACTATTCATAGTTTCCAGTTATATTCATCTACAGAACAGAGATACTACACCAGTTTGTAATGGAAGCCTCTCTCTCTCTCTCTCTCTCTCTCTCTCTCTCTCTCTCTCTCTCTCTCATATTTTATGTATCCTGCGTTTTCCTCTACTCCTTAAAGAAATCAATTTCATCTTATTAAAAAAAGAGAACAGACGGCTTTGAGCAGGCACTTGGGAGATTTTGAAAATATTAGATTTTATTTTCATTTTCATTTTACATAGCTATTTCACTTAAAATGTAAGAAACTACAGACAGCTTTTCTTTAAAGAAAAAAACATAACTGACTATTTAGAGGAATAAAATATCATTGTATATAATGGCAGAATAAATACGGGCGATTGTAATAGCACACCTATAATTAGTAATCTACTATTGTGGAAAAGTTTCCTTAAATGACAATTTAAATGATATTTTATTTTATATAACTTCCCACAAATTGCCTATTCTCAAAATCCTAGGAATATATCTGTAAGGAAATAGTCATAAAAGGCAGTTATTATTTTTCATAAACAATCTTAACCCAGAAATCTTCTTAGAAGAGATTTCCAGAGAAAAGCCATGATAACCTCCCACTAAGTACTTATACTAAATCATTAATAATAATAATAATAATAATAATAATAATAATAATAATAATAACAATGACAACAACAAAAATGTTTCTAAACCCTTCCACAGTAATTTAGGGTATAGAAGAAAATCTAACAGGGGATAAAAGGGGGAGGTTGGGGCTTTAAGCAGAGCCTTTAGATCTGAAATGACAAGCACAGAATATAGGAGATTCTCAAAGATGGCCACCAACAAATTTCTTCCACTCTTTTTCAGTAGCTCCTTGTTTTCCACTGTTGAACCCAAGCTGGGCGCGCCTCCTTGTCTGACCAACAGAGTGTGGACCAAGGAGCCAACTGTAATCTTAAGGGGTACAATAGATTCTGCATTCAGCCTCCTGAATCTTGAGTCATTGCTAAGACCTAAAAAGAAGGGGGCGGGGGGGGGGGACTCAGAGATCATTACAAGAAGAAAAAAAATTATCCCAGAGTCTTTTCCAATGGCAGAGGCCTCTTGTGGTCACCCCACCCAACCAAATCACAGGGTGAGAACAACACCTCCACCAAGCCTACTCAACTAGCAAACCTTTGATCCTACAACCGAGGAAATGAATGCCTACAACAGAGACTAGAGCTAAAGACTAAAAAGCTAAAGGAGAAGCAATGTGATCGGGGAATATTTCCAATGTGCATGCCATGAAGGGTAGTAAACTATAATACCCCTGCTTGGGACTATTGGCACGGATGAAAGACATAAGTAATATCAGCTTTAGGAGAGTTCACCATCCAATCGCAGGGGCACACAGGTGAAACAACCATTGTCAGGGAATGAGACACGAACTGTGCTAGAGATATACACACGGTGTGACACATGGTGTCACAACCGAGAGTGGATCCACCAAGAAATTACAGCCACCTGCTCCCCTAGAGAAGGTATGCAGTTTTGCACAGAGAAAACCCCAAACATAAGAGTCCATTTAACCCCTGTTCAGAAAGTGGAGTAGAAAATTCCCAAGCCAGAAGGTAGAATGACAAGGGAGAGAGATGACGTTCATACATACAGAAAATGTGTCCACTCAAGACAGTCTTAACTTTATATACAAGAGATCATATCACCTGCTAAGACAGATAAAGAAAAAAATATTCTTCTTTGTGGTAAGAATAGTTCGTTGTTTGCGTAACCTCTCACTCTGCCTCCAATTCTGTATTACAGAATGAGAGAGAGAATGAAATGTATATGGCAGATAGACATTTAAAAGACAAAGATGTGAACACTTTAGCTTCCTCTTTCCTTTCTTGCTATAGACTAATGCAAAAATAAAAATGTTTGTTCTATTTATCATTGTTCAAAAGTAGTTTTGAAAACTTTTAATTGGACGATATACATACATTTTTTTCTGTTTCTTATGGAAGAAATAAGGAAGGTTCTTTCTACTGGTATTTGTGATTTTTAAAGCCCAAGTGCATGCAAACACTTTTATTACATTGTGCACACTACTGTTCACATCCATGGATAAGCTGGCAGATTAAGACAAAGTAGAAATGGGTAATCTAGCTGTCCTCATGGGTTGGTATAATACGCAGGCATTTGTTTCCATTTTGCATTAATGCTATGTCGTTTTGCAACTGCAAAAAAAATTTCAAGTTTTAAAGACATCTGCAATCCAGCAGCTGCTTGAAAATTTAGGCACCAACCCCAAAATTTGGGGAATCAGCATCAGCCGTCCTGTCTTCTGTCCACATGTTTCCTTTTTTCTTGGCATCGAAACCCAAGGATCACATGCACTTGAAAATGCCTCTATCAGCTGCTGCACACTACACATACAAGTATCATGGCTACAGAAATAACCGAGTTTGAGATCCCAGCCTCAGTACTCTACATGTATTACCTCATATCAACCTCAAAACACTTTTGTTTTAGAAAGGCTTAGAAAGACAACACCACACACTTGCCAGAGATACTAACAATCAGGCTGTCTGGTTTCTCCCTAAAGTATAGAACAGTGTTTTTTGCTTCTAAAATACCAGTAAGCTGCGGGGTGGTGGTGCAGTCCTTTAATGCAAGTACTTGGGAGGGAGATGAAGACAAATCTCTGAATTTGGGGCCAACCTGGTCTACAAAGTGAGTTCTAGGATAGCCAGAGCTACACAGAGAAACCCTGTCTCAGAAAGAAAAAAAATAAGGAAAAACAAAAATAAAACATAAAACAAAAGCAGTTAAATTTCACTAAAAAAAAAAAATACTTTTAACCAAGTCAAAGAAACATTGGCATAAAATAATGTGCATGATTTGACCTGAGCTTCAAGATGACTAGAATAGATAGATAGATAGATAGATAGATAGATAGATAGATAGATAGATAGAATCATATACAGAGAGAGGGGGGAGAGAGAGAGAATATATACATATATATACATATATATGCATATATATGTATATATATATATATCATATGTCCTTTGTGTGTATATATATATACACATTATATCATATATAATGTATATATTATATTGTATATATATACATATATATGTATATATTATATATGATATATGTGTGTATATATATACAAAGGACATATGATGTGGAGGAGGTGGTGGCCATGCTGGTACACCTAGCATGACTTTTGAGACACTGTAGGACTCTATCTGAATCCCAGTTTGGGCTCTTGGGTCTAATGACCTTGAGCAACTTTTCCAGTTTCTCTGACCTAAAGTCTCTTCCATTATAAAATAAAAACATCAATCCTTATTTTGTCCCTCGGACAGCGATGTGTGTAATTGCACAGAAGATCTAAAACTGACTTGTACAGAGCATTCCCATTTTTGGTACTCAGCAATGAAGGTTTCCTTATTTTACTGCCAAAACTGGGGAAATGCAGAATTGTAAAATCTTATCATTTGCTTAGAGAACTCTCTGCTTTGAATGTTTGGGAGGTGCTGGACATTCAGGAGCTCCTTCCCATCATCACAGGAAGATTTACCAGAAGTAGTGAAGGACACTTGCTCTCCATTATGCTACAACTGTATTTGGAATACGATGCTGAAGGAATTGAAAAGTGTGTTGATCACCAAAGAAAGTATATGAGTGAGGCTGGCTAAGGTGAGTAGGCACCAGGGAAACTGTGGGCTGCTCAAGCCGGACAGTGAAAAACAGAGCGTGCAAACAATGACAATTACATTCCTCTTCTCAGCTTGAGTGTGGACTAGCAGTGTTAGCTTCACTACATAGTAGACCAGAGCAGCTGTCCAGTTATGCAGAGGACCATTCACAGCAGATGATGTAGACAGACGATCACAGAATGCCTGATAGGAGGCAGGTTGGGTGTTGGGTACCCAGAAATTCTGGTAAACAAAAAAAGTCAAATATACCTATGGTGATAAACATTTTCATTCTCTAAGTAAAGGGAAGTCAGTCTCTCTGAGTCAGGAGAAGCTAGGCAATGCATGACATTGATGCCTGAAGCCTAACATTCTCTAAAATTTTAGGCACATAAGATAGGAAAGGATAAATCATCCCTTTGAGAAAGAAGCAATATTGAGTACCAATTATGATCAGTGTCTTAGGCCCCGTTTGTGAGTTAATTCACACAAGTCCAATAGGAATAGGCTATTTGTTACCATTTTACAGAAGGATAAACCAAGGTTTAGATACAACCACTGGCTTGTGACGCCTCAAGATCTTAAATACTAAACCTGAAGATGATCCCAAAAATATCTAAGCATCCAGTTGGTTTCAGGGTGGAGGACTTAAGACTCTTAATACTTCAATGTGGGTTGTTTGTTTGTTTGTTTGTTTGTTTAAATCACATGTGTTTCGGAGAACCGGGCTCTTTATCTCTTTGCATTCAGAAATCAACATTTAACTACCAGTTCTGGTGTTTGGCATTGGTCAATGACAAAATGACAGAAGAAAACGCATGCTCAGTCCTGGGGGTTAATTTCTGCGGCTCTTCTGGCCAGGTCAGTGTGGTTTTGTGCCTGTGTACACTGCCTCCTTGCTCCTTCGCATGAAGGCATTTGTAAATTATTCTAGTTATCTTTGGAATACTTAAAATTGCTCTCTGGCATTTATATAATCAGGAGATAATCAGATGATCCCTTTTTTTAAACAATGAGCCACTTCCTGTTCATTATACTTATTATGTTTATTTATGGCATAAAACCCATTTTCTCTTTAGAAGGTCACCTGTGGGTTGGTGTGGAGGATTTCTTTCCTCCTCTTGAAACCACTTTCCCAGGTTCTGGCATTTGTATGACTGTTGATTAATTATGGTCCTGTCTCAATCATTTATGGAAGAAATAATAGCCTATGATTCCTTTTACCAACCATTAGGTTATTCATAGCTCCAAAAAGTGGCATAAAGTTCTTAAATCTTACATATTCAAATGCTTGTAACAGACAATCTCTTGCTGTGTACGCCCACTCACCCCAGAGGAAGGCCGGATGTTTCAAGCCAGAAGATATCTCACACCACAGACTTGGAAAGCTAAAAGTCTAACGTCACATTTGAGGCCCAGAGCCTTGCCAAGTCATACTCAGTGACTCTCAGACTGCTTCCCTGCCTTTAGACTATCAATGTAATCAATGTATTGGTTCTCCCACGGGAAGATGTATTTAAAAGGACTGAGAGATCAGAGCTTTTGTTCTTTTTGTGCCTAATATGAGAAATGTAGGCAACTAGAAACATCACCCATCTGAGAGCAAAGAGCTTATTCTATCACAGAAAATGTTGGATTTTAAGGTCTAACCCTCATTTCCTTTCTGCCTTGTAAGAATGTCCTCTTTGTTTGAGGATGAGTTCCTTTCTCAGTTAATATGTACTTTAAGAAGAACTGGCCCTTCCCCTGTCTTAAGGGTGAATTTTGAAATGACTTTACCCAATCAGGAGAGTATATCCCTATGACAAAACTACTTGAGCAAGACAGGAGAAGGTAACTCAGTGCAAACCAATTATCAATAAGAATGCATCTCATGGTCCAACCTTCTGAAAAAAAAGCTCCTTGCCCTTCCCCTAATGCAAATTTTATCATGAATGTTCTCAAGGACACTGAAATCCATCAGAAAGAGCGAGGATCATCTTTCCTTGAGAGGAACCAGCTATGACTGAGTAGCTGGATTCAGCCTTAGCACTTCATGTTTACTTACACTCACATGGGGGTCGGGGGGGACCTTTTCCTTAGTAGTTTGAGTCATATTTTCTGTTATTTGCAACCGACAAAATAAATATACCCCTGACCTTGGGCATATTCCAGAGTCACCAGGCCACTGTAATGCACTGCACATCGTCTCTTCCTAGACTTTAATCTGCAGCATTTTACCTTCCATTCCAAATCTTGCTTACTTTTCTCTGTGTTCTGAAAGTAAACTCCATTGTTCTAAGAAGGTTGCTAAGGAAAATTAGAGTTTTCAGTGTACTAGCCACACTGTCATGTTTTACATTGTCCTCCTGTGGTTACAGGCTAATTGTGTTCACATTTCGACCTTCAATGTGAACAAGTGCCTCATAGCATTCAATAGAGATGGCATCTTGTAGGCAGAAGCAGGACTGCCTGAACTACAGCTTTCCTGATTTCACCCTTTCCTCTTCCCTTCTCTCTAAAATATTAACCTTACAAGCATGTCTGCAAATGAGAGCACCTTAATTTGGAATTGGGGGACAGCATTTCTTGGTTCTTTACATGTGTTTTGTTTTTAAATCCAGACTCCAAGTCCAACCACAGCACCTGCTTCAGACTTTAGACTCGGCTTCACGACAAGGCAATTCTTTCATTGTCTCTGACTCTAAGGAACCTCATGTGTTGTTCCTTTTGAACAATTACTACCTTCCCAACCTCTTTCTGGTTTGTTGTTGTTGTTGTCGTTGGCTTGGTTTGGGTTTTTTTTTTACTTTAAAAAAAAAAATCTTTTCTTTCAAAGGACGGAGGAGAGAGCTCAGTGGGCAAAATGCTTGCTATACAAGCCTGAAGACCTGAGTTCAGGTCTCCAGCACCCATGTAAAGAAAGCCAACACAGTAGCATGCACCTATAGTCTCAATGCCTAGGGGTTGGGGAGAGGGAGAGCCAGAAGCTGACTGGCCTTCTCACCAACTAAGAAACACCAAGTTCAGTAAGAGTATGAGGTAAAGAGACAACTGAGAAGGGTATCAGACGTCAGCTGCTGCTCCCTAAATGGGTAGGTATGGGGGTGGTAGGCAATGGTTAATTAATTTTTTAAAACCTCACTGCCTTCTAGTTGAATACACACTCATCTTTTTCATTTTGGTAGCCTTCATCTGTAGCATCTTGTCTGCTGTTTCTAGCCTGTGTCATCCATTAACGTGACTTTGGATCTCTTACTATAACTTCTCTCAGGAACTTCAAATCCCAAAAGATGCCATGTGATCTTCCATGCTGACCTTTTGTTAAAACCCCAAAGCCTTAGACTGTGAAGAAAGATAATATTATCAATTTTCATTTGACACTATAAAAAAATACATGGTGGTTTTCATCCTTATATAACTTAACCCTGTTTTGGTAGAAGTGGCCTTTACTTCTACTGTCCAGTGACTTTGGAGAGTTTTGTTTCTTCACATAAGAAAGGACATGGAAATAATCAGCAATCATGTTTGGCCTCAAATTTCTATCTACTTGTATTCTGATGAATAATAACAGAGCTTTTTTGATGAGTAGCAACATGGTGTCTACAGATAAGGCCAGATGTGTAAAAGAGAGGAAACACTCAAGATGGTGAGCTAGTGAAAGACAGGTAAATAATATACAAAATCTAAGTCTCTATTTCATGTAGCTTTAGAGAATCATAAGATGATACACGCCTTTGAACACATCTAAACAAATGTATCTTTAGAGTTATTCTCAAATTATTAGTAGTATCTTATACTAAGACATATTTATTGTCATATACTCTGTTTCCAATGGTACAGAGTCAATCAACTGTAGGTTGAAATTATTTAGAAAAAAATATGTATATACCATTAGTGAACACACACAGATAATTTTCATGTCACTTTTCCCCAAAACAATGTAGGATAACAACTACTTATGAAGCCTTAACATGATATTTTGGGTCCAAGTGATCTACGGATAATGTATTGAGAAGATGTGCTTAGGTTTTGTGCAAATACTGAAATACTTTATATGAGATCTAAGTTCCTTTTAGTTTTGTGAACTCTAGGGAATCCTGGACACAACTCATTTAGGTGACTGGATATCCTCTAGGAAAATAACTCTCTCCTAATTGACATAGTTGATGGTAAACCAAATTAAAACCATCCCGCTGACACACCATGACTTAAGAAGGCTTTTGTAATAGCTCACTTCCTCCAAGATAATTCAACACCCTTTGCTGTGCTACCCAATACACTTTTTATTTTCATGTAACTAATAAACTCATTTGTTCAAGTCCGTCTGCACAATGAGCTTGAGAACCAAATGGATGCAGGCGTATTGTCATGGCTTGTTCAATGTCATATTCTCAATGCCTGCTGTAACACCCAGCACACAGGACCTACTCAGTCAACATTTGAAAGAGAATGAGGTAGATTACAAGGTTAACAAAACAAAAGAAGAAGGATCAATTCAATGCATGGCATGATATCCAAAACAGCCACTAAAACAATGCATGCTGACACCTCATCGTTGCTATGAGTTAAAGTATGCATATGACTTACATTAATCCTCCAGGTTAGAGACCCTTACCATACTGTAAAACATCAATGAAGCCATAGTTATCTATAGATGCAATGGGGCAGAATCCACTTCAAACTCACCTTGTAACTCTTTGCACCGTCTTTTACTAAGGGCTTCAACAACTTCCTAGCTGTTGGCCAGGGTCTACTCACCTTGACTAAATTCCTGACCAAAGGAGCTTACCACAGTGTAACTTTTGATTACTTGGAGTAAGTCACAAAGCCAGAAGGGTACTAGATGACTAGACACCACAGTCTCTAATAAACTAATCACAGAAATGACTGTATTATTCATTTTATTTTTTAACATTTTCTAGTTGTTAACAGATAGTCATTAGGGACAGCCTACACTCATGGAGATGAGATTACACAAGATGACAAATGCTAGAAGGTGGGAATAATTTGAAGCCTATCTTAGAAGGCAATTCGGCACACTTAGACTTATAAGCACAACAGGAGGAGTCAGTTTGACAAATCACATATTCAACAGAATTGGGTCAAACTTAATGATTGTTTCCTTCCTCCAAGGAGTAAAAATTAGGCCCGATATAACTAGGATAATAGGTTCACTGGTAGATGTGTTTAAGGCACGTATTACATGTTCAAATGCCAAGTGTCCTTTTAGAAACTGTTTTTTAACAGGTGAGCCTTTTCTACTAAAACTAAGAAATGGAAAGGAGAGCCTAGGAAGGCAGTTGTCAGTAAAAAAAAAAATATCCCTGTGACCCCACACAAAATTCTAGCTATGATAGTATGCATCTCTAACCTCAGTGCTGGGGGAGCAAAGTCAGGGAGATTCAAACAAAACAAAACCACTCATGGTCTATCTAGCCAAGCCACTTGCTGAGCTCCTGGTTGAGTAAGAGGTACAGTCTTAAAAATTAGGTGAAGATGAATCAAGGAAAGACATCCAACATCACCCTCTGGAGTGTGCACACTCAAGCAATGTACATTCATCTACATGTGCATGTACATAAGCATATACCAAATATACACCAGGATAAACAGAAACCAAAATGACTACACATTAGCCATTGAAGGGACTCTGGACATATGACAGGCATCCCAATAAGAAGCAAGTGTATTTCATTCTCAATATTTCTTCTAATCCATGGGACAAGCTGTGTGGTCCACAAGAGAAAAACATGTTAATGTAGGCTTAAGTCCTGAACAAATCAAGGAAACTATTTGAGGGCAGCTTAAAGTGGGTGAGTCTCTTTTCATGCCACAGACTTGACCAACAAGTACATGCTAATAGGTCTGTTTCAAGTTCTGTAAGCGGTCAGGATATTATTAGATGAATTCTAGTCTTAACTTTTCTTAAACTTTTACATTTTTTTTTCATCCTGTCTAGACTTTTAGAAATGTGCATGGGCCCAAAGTGGGAAGCTACTTGGAAGTCCTAAAAGTTGTCTAGGGGTGTTCTTACTTAATTTATACATGATTTTGGAGCCTACACATCAGAAAGTGCAAAATAAACCAACAAGAATGAGATCTGGTTATTATGTATCCCTGTCATTCTGAAAATCCTGTGGGCTGCTGTAGAGGTGTTACGGGTATTCTGAAAGCTTCAGCTAATAATCCTTCTAAATTCAGAGCTAGTTGCTTTTATTTGAGCACATTCAGATGTCAGTCTATAATCCAATGTCACTGAAAGCAGCAAAAGGCGTGATTCTTTTAAGGACCAAACTAAAACTTCCAATCTAATTTATACAGAGTGTAAGGACCATAAGATGCCAAAAAAGCAAAAAGCCAACAAGCCAAATAGTCCCTCAGGATTTCTGTGAACACATTTTCTGTTTACAAAGGTGAATTGTATTTGAAAAGTTGAAGCCACACCACGCATGACAGTGCATCCTGGCATGTACTAGAGGAGAGAAAAAAAATATTTCCTAACATCTTTCTTTTCTAAAAGGCTCATTCTGCACATGGTCATTGCTGCTATGCAACAGCGTGAGTTATGAGCTCACCACCCTTTTATATGCTCTGTACTCAGAGGAACAATTACACAGGTAAATCATAAGGTGACAGCCAAAGCACTAACTTCATGACTCCGGGTGACAGTCCCACCAGGTAAACGCATCCATAAACAGCCAGGAACAATAATACCATCAGCCTGTCATATGGCATTCCCATTTGCAAAAACTTGTTCAAGCAGAATGGATTGTTTGACCTCATTTCATGTTACACATGCCAAGTCCATAGACTTTCCTGCAAACCTCAGAAAGAAAAAAGGATGCAGGTTCTCCCCCATATGAAGACATTAGATTAGTGTGTGTGTGTGTGTGTGTGTGTGTGTATACAAAGTACATGTGAGTGTAGTATACCATGAAGAAAAAAGGACAAGAATGGGCAATTATTTGATGAGGAGGAAGTAGAAAATCTAGGTAGTGGCACATAAGTCTTAAAATAAGATATAAAGCTAACTGTTTCACCAGATTTAACTGTCTTTGTTTTTGTTTTTGTTTTTTTAGAGTGGGTAGGTGCACAAACATATATTTGCTAGTGAAAGTGTAAATTTCGACTGTGAATTATCACATATCTTCAGTATGGCTACTCTAACAGTATAGTTCATTGAAATGTATAGACTTTTGGGTCTGGCTAATTTCATTGCATAATGCTTTTTTTTTTCATTTAGAAGTTCTTAATGGTGACATTTTAATTATTTTTAAGGGCAAAATAAAGCCCATTGTTTAAAAAAAATGATCTTTCAGTTACCAGGTAGGTCTGTATTTAAACCTAAATGCTAGCAACCTCGTCCCAAGGGAGCTTGTTGTCTCATCCTTCTTCTATCTCATTCAGACGTGAGCTATGTTTAAAGTAAGTACATGTAATTCAGCAATATATTTAAATTTTAAGTCCCAATGCGATGCTTTAGAATACAGCATTCTAACCACGGTTCAACTCTGTTTTCTTCTACTTTACAAATTCTCTGATCCTCCAGTCCTATTTCCTTTGTCTACGGCTCTACCATGTTATAAAGCCAGGGCATGAAAACTTGTGTGGTAAAGAAAAAGCGAAGAGGCCATGGCTATAACTACACAACACTGCAATCAAGTAAAGTGTCTAATTGATAAGATTTATTCACTGTTCCCAAGTCTGATTATCCAACCATAAAGAATAATAGTGGCTGCTGATGGATGTGAAAAAACATCAATCAACTCTACGTGGCACCAAACTACTAGTTTCTAAAATGTAGTATTTAGGGCTGTGTGTTACATGCTCTCTCTCTCTCTCTCTCTCTCTCTCTCTCTCTCTCTCTCTCTCTCTCTCTCTCCCTTAATTCCCTCCAAAACTACTAACTCTACAAACGTTAAGCGTTTATTTATCCCCTTTGCCCTTTACAACTCTTGTCTATAGATGAGAAATAATCGTCCTGCTCAATCAGGTATAAGCATCACAATTCAGGCAAACAAGACTAGCCTGAACCGCCATGTAGCTGAAGCTCTGTAGTTGGGATGGGACTTTGAATGCTATAGGCAATGTGTCAGTCGCCTTTACATATCGCATCTTCTTTTGTTCCTGTGATGCTCAGAAATTCAGCAGAACTGGCTGAATGGGAATGCCTGAAAAGTGGGTGAACGCTTATGTTTTCTTTCACACCCCACAAATAAATGATTGTTGAGTGCTTATTACCTGAGCTACTTTATAAGTTTAATGGTGGTATCATTGTTTCCTTCCTTCCAACAGAAGCCAGCATTTATGTCTTTTATCAGGGCATTTTCCTTCCTTGCTTTTGATTCTAGCAAGCACTCATAGCTATAGAAAGAAAATGACTAATAATAATGACATTAGTAGTAACAATTATATAAGTTTCTCAGGATTCTTTTGAAATAATTATTTTTAGCCATAAATCCCAAATAATAATAGCCATTTTCAGACTCCAGAATGTGTCAACAACTCACATGAATGATGTACTTATATGGAGACAGACTGGAGGAACAAGCCTGAGTCTGGCTACATTTCCAAGAAAGTAAAGCAAACCCAGACAATGAATTTAGAGTGTTTGATCTACTTAGCAAGAGTGGGCAAAGAATAGAGACTTTTAGTCTAGTGTGATTGAATTCAGGTCTCTGTATTATTATTCAAAACTCTTAAGTTTTATAATGAATGCCACATTGTTGATCTATAGACTATTGAGTTGTTCTCGAATAATATCCCCAGGCCTGCTGGAGGCTCCTAAGCTGTACGAGCGATCATAAAGTCTAGCTTTGTCATATGACACATGGGAATAATGACAGAGCAAATGTTCCTTATAATTAATAAGACCCAAGGAAAACCATGCAATGGTGTTGCTATCATTTACTGGCACAGATAAAATGCTGTTGGAGCTTATGTGTGTGATTTACCTAATTGCAAAGCACTGGGTTCCAGGCTAAGGGGTATGACTGAGTGCAGTTACTAATGGACAGTTTGCTTTGGTTTAGAAGAGTGTGTTACTCTTTGGGTTTTTAGAAATACTAGCAAGAGAAACATGGGGGCAGTGAGAATAGAGAGGGATGTGAACAAAAGACATACGGGAAGAAGCTTTTAGAATTCCCTGCATTGATGTCTACACTGAAGCCAACTCACAGGGAAACCTATGACCATGATTCCAAAGTCTCAGGCCAAATCCACAGGCTACTTGCTAAGCCACCTAATTAACATCCCCACATGCCTTTCTTCTCATTAATCAGGGAACTAACCAAAGCCACCACATCATACACTGGCCAAATGGCTAACAGAAGGAGCAGAATCACTGTGACAAGAGTAGGCAGCTACCCAGAGGGACAGCATGATTACCGCTGAGAAGCACCAGCCGTGTGGTCCAACCTGCTTTGTCACAAACAGAAAAAAAGCGGAGCCTGAGAGAAGAGAAGCCTGTAGACCATGAAGAAAACAGGCACTTCCATGATTCAGAGGCAGCACAGGGCCAGTAGAGGGTTGGGTACTCAGCATGGAAGACACATGAGTGCAGGGTCTATCCTTCAGCCTGCTCAGCAGCCCTTATCCACATGGATGGACATGCCATCTGTGGTAGCATTTTGAATGGTGTCTTGTTCTTTTCGCTTTTTCTTAACTCAAGAAACAAAGATCCTTATATGGTGTAGATATGGGTATATGAACGCACACAGGGAGATGTGCACTAATGTTGCTTTTGCAAAACACAAACTTAATGCCTCTGCTGAACTCAACGAGTTCTCTTGAATTTAGAACTGATTCCCTTGGCATGAAATCATCTGCTTTCACAACTTGGCGGAATATTTTCAGATCCCAGCATATTCCTTTTGTTTCAATGACGACTGGTTCATTACATACATCAGTGAGATGGCATGTTTTCTGTCTGGGCCCAACTGAAGCTGAATCTTTAATGAGGAGAAGATGGGAAATGAGGGCAATATTGAAATACAGAATTCCCTTTGTGATCAGCTTCTGGCCCTTAGTCCATCCACCTTGGGAACCGTCTTTTGCATTGAGAGATGCTAAGCAACCAGCAGATTTTTAACAACCAAGTAAGTATATGTTCCTGCTGAGCCACCAAAACCAGAAGGTTATTATTGTTTACCCTTCCTAGTTACTTAGGCTGAAATACTGCACTAATCTTACGCCAACCTTGGGCAGATATATACATGATGTCTTCTCCGTTGCCACACAAATACTAGCAACTCTGACTAATCTTGCAGTGATTGGTAGTATCACACAATGCATTACTCCCCGCCCTACAGGCCTTCATTATGCAGAAGAAATGTTGAATCTCATTAAATATGTATGTCATTGCACATGTTTCCTGGATGCATAGCCTCATGTTTGTTTGATTGTTTTCCATTAGCAGAGATTGAACCAGAGCCTTGAACCTGCCGGATTTGTGCTCTACCACTGAGCTACACCACTGTCGTAAGTTGGCTTTATAAGATATTAGAAAGTTCTCCAAGCGTTTTTTTTTTCTCTTAAGGAAAAGAAAAATGCCTCTCTAACAAGAAAATAATAAGTGAAATCAGACCATGTTTACACAGAAAAACATTAAAATAGGTAGCTTAAAGAGATAGAAATGTATTTTTCTGGAGACTGAGAAATCCAAAATGGAGGCCTTTGCAGATTCAAGTTGTGGTGAAGGGTTCATTCCCTCCTCAGCAGTGCCTTCTCATGTGTTTTCCCATGGTGGAAGGAAGGGGTGAACCAGCTCCCTACTGTGAGGCGACTAATAACACCCACAGTGTTTCTGCCTTAATCTTCTACTTGCCTTTCAAAGGAGTTCTTCAGCACCTTATAGGTTTCTAGTTCAAAAGAGGAGGTTTGAAGAAAATAAAACCATGTGCATCAGAGTGCACACTAATCTGAATGTTTTCTTTCTCAGACCTAGGAGATCTTAGAAACATGGTCAATGCTTGTTTTGTTTGATAACCTGGCAATTACTGATCTATCATATTCCATCAAGGCTTCCGTTTTTCCACCATGAAGCAGGCTTAGCCCTTTACTAGAAATCAGTCTTAATGGTGGTCCCAAAACTTGCTTTTCAAGTTTTATCCATATTTTTTCCATAAAGACGTAGAAGCAAAAAACCTAAACCCAAATCAGGGAATTTTTCAGGGAAATTTAAAGGATGCTCCATTTTCTTTCTTGTTTCTTTTCTTTTCTTTTTTAAAAATTGCTTTATTCATTTACTTTATATCCCAGTCATAGTACCCCATCCTCTCCTTCCAATCCTACCCTCACAAACTCCTTTCCCCATTACCCTTCCCATTCTCCTCAGAGAAGGGGAAGCCCCACTTCAGTACCACCCAGCCCTGGGACATCAAGTCACAGCAGGACTAGGTACATACTCTTGCACTGAGGCCTTACATGTAGGGGAAGGGGATCCAATGACAGGCAACAGAGTCAGGAGAAAATTCTTTCTCCAATTATTGGGGGACCCACATAAAGACCAAGTTGGACATCTGTTATAAATGTGTAGGGGGCCTAGATCCAGCTCTTGCATGCTCTTTGGTTGGTGGTTCAGTCTATGTGAGCCCCTATAGGCCCCCTATGAGCACAGGATAGTTGATCTGCACATCTTCTTATGGTGATCCTATCCCCCATTTTTCCCTAAGATTCTCCCAGCTCCGCCTGATGTTTGGCTGTGAGTCTCTGTTTCTGTTTCCATAAGCTGATGGATGAAGCCTCTCAGGAGGCAGTTATCCTAGGCTTCTGTTCTGGCACGTCAAGTCACTGCAGGGGTAGGCAGAATTCTCCATTTTTATCATTGCCCCAGTTGGCATGAATGATGACCACCAGTTTTTAGTGTTTCCCACTTGGATGTAGCAAGCACAATCTTTGACAGATATCTTTCCTCTTCATTATTTATTTAGTCAAGTATTTGCTGAATCACTGCTGTAGGAAAGCATTATTCTAAATGCCAGGAGCCCAGATCTAACACGTCATCATTTTCTTTGAAAGGCACAAGGTATAATGGGAAATGTCAAGGATACTCATGAAGATATATGCCATGGACCAGTGGACAATGTTATAAAACAGGTATATACAAAATGTTCCATTAGCAAAGAGAGGGGGTGATTCTCATAACTGCTAAGAAGTCCCACAGGCCAAGTGGAATTATGAAATTTAAGGGATGAGTAAGAAGTCAGAAAATCCATTTATTGAGTCAACAAATATGTATTCGGTATCCACTTCTTCTCAGAGGCTGTCCAGAACACAAATGATTTGGCAGTGAACAAATTACTATCCATATAAGACTTTTATAACACTAAAGTATGACTAACTAAAATATATGTTTAAACTATATTATTTGCCAGTAATCATTAGATGAATGCATATGAATAAAAATTAAGAAAAAAATAAAGAGTATGAACAGTTAGACATCTGCAATTTTCAATAAGTTAATTAAAGAATCACACCTGAAAAAAAGGGGAGGGAAGCTGGAGAGATCACTCAGCCATTAAAAGTAATTACTGCTATTAGAAACCCAGAGTTCAATTCCCACAACCAAGGCTGGGTGGCTTTCAACTCTCAGTAACTCCAGATTCAGAGATCCAATGCCCTCTTCTGGCCTCTACAAACACCAAGCACACCCACATATATCTACACACACACACACACACACACACACACACACACACATACATTCACACACACATAAAATAAATTATTTTTTTAAATGAAGACACTTCTGATCAGAACTCGGAAGGAAGAATGAGAAGTTATGCAAATATCTAGGCAAGGTACCTTCCTGGCAGGGCACAGTCTATGCAAGTCTAGGCTCAGAGTTGGTTGCCATGGAAATCAGCCTGGCTTAAGAGAGTAAAAGGAGGCCCTAAGGCTTGGCTAGAATTTGAGTAAGAACTACCGAGATATTCCAGGAACTTGGGCTTCTCTCTGATTCTTTAGGATGCCAGTGGAGAGCCACAGAATGACATGCTCTGCCTTCTAGGCTGAAACTATGGCAAATTGACTGAAAAACAAAACAAAACAAAACAAAACACAAAACAAAACAGGATAGAGGAAAAGCCAACCAGGAGGTTCTTACACAAATGTGGGCTGTAGAAATACTAACTCCAACAAGGCAGCAAGAAAGATAGTAAGGCTGGGCCAACTTTGTTATATATTTAAATGTAGAGGCAACACGAATAATTGTTAGGTTGGATGGATGAACATTACAAGAGGCCGAATTAAGTCTGTAACTAAAGATTTTGGCTAGAACTAAGACAGAGCACACACATTGGTTAAGAGAAGGAGCGAGCTCACCCTCTGTTAGTGTCTGTATGCAGAAGAGACAATGATTAAATACAAGTATTTATCAAAACCCCAGATACCCAAAAGATTATTTCTCCTTAGTTACATATAAACAAAACTCTACCCTCAACAGAAAAAAAAGGCTGACTGAAAGATAGACTCAAATAATGAGAGACAATTGAGAGAGCTCTCCTACACTCAGCCCTTTCTCCCAAAATTTCTAGACAATACCAACCTTAACAATAAAAACTGAACATTGGCAATCAGACTATGGTTTTACAAGAATAGACTCGAGAAGTAGTCATATCTCAATATAAAATTTTCAGGGAACATAATTTATACAGGGAAAAGTAAAAAAAAAAAAAATGGGTAAAGTTAATTAGAATAAGGATGATAGATTCCAAAGTGAGAGAAGTTCTCAAATTAAAATATATCAGTGAGTTATAAAAGCAAAAGCACATAGGAGCTGGAGAGATGGCTCAGTGGTTAAAAGCACTGACTGCTCTCCCAGAGGTCTTGACTTCAATTCCCAGCAACCTCATGGTGGTTTATAACCATCTGTCATAGGATCTGATGCCCTCGTCTGGTGTGTCTGAAGAAAGCAACAGTGTACTCACGTACATAAAAATAAATAAATCTTTTAAAAAAAAAAAAAAAAGTGAAAGCACATCGATTACAGAAAGAAAAACATCCAGAATTAGAAGTCTGGGTTGCTTTCCTAATGTCAACCTGAGGATATTGGGTTCACTTGTTTTCAAATAAAGATGTCTCTATCCTAGCCAATGCACAGATGTACTAATCAGAGAAAGATAAACAACATTTAAATATCTGTTGTGCTGAGGACAAATGTTTCTTTAACAAGTATATATGTGTTATGGGGGATTCTACAAACACATCTGAACCTTTCTCCCCTCGTCCAAGGTTTACTTACTGATCCTGTGTACCAGCCTTTATTCCAGGAAACAAGTGTGTAGCAGAGAGAGACAGGCACACACTCTGACTTCCAGGAGACTTCATAAAATGAAGATAAACATTTCATAAATACTTAGGGGTGAAGCATGAGTTCACACTAAGTCCGTTACAGATGTCAGCTTGTAAATCTCTATGTGGAATGGGAAGACTTTGGATGTTGGTAGTGAGGACCTCTGAGAAGTAGTTGCCAACATTGAGAAGATATACAGGTCCCTTATCAGGGCCCATGACCATGTGAAGAAGTAGAGAGGAAGCCCGGGAGGCTGAAGAAGTCACCAAACTATGCTACAAGTCCGACCACAATGAGAGAAAGGACGATGTAGAAAGCTCGATACATTCTAGTCTGTCACATGGCTCAAGGAAGGATTGTCCTTAAACCCAACATTTCCTTAGTAACATGGCCTCTGTCAGTTCCTGTCTGGGAACTGGCCAGCAGTGCTAAAAACCTCTATAAATAAATGGAGGCCTTGGGCAATGTTGTCCTTGTTGCTAAGCTTTCTTTTTACCTCAAGAGAACAGTCTTTGTTGTCATAGAACATTCTGTTTGACTCGTGTTAGCTATTTAATTACTTTGTGTTGCTGACAAACTACTTGTGAGCTAAATGAAATAATAGCTGTGATTTGTGCCGCACAGTACCTAGAGTGTGGCAGATGATCCACAAACCAACGACCTGCTCTCTCGTCTCTAGCTGTTCAGTGCCTTCATTTCCTCAGTGGGGAACTCTGAGGACCTACTATATGCATGGTAAGGAAATAAAATGATTATATAAATGATATAATCCAAGACAAAAATCTCTGCCTTCAAGATGTTTTACTGAATAAAATGTAAGCACAGAAAGTGCTATTATCCACAGGAAAAAAAGAGCACTTGCATTTGACTACAGCTATTGGTGCTTGGTAATGTTTTTAAGACAAACTCCCCTTCCCAAATGTGCTGTTAGGATACTCAGATCGCTATATTGGTGTGCAATGTAAAATATATAAGTCATCCTCTGGGAAGAGACTTTGTGTAGTAAATACACTGTATCTGCATCAGTCCAGCCATGGTTCTATGGCAGGTCTAATCTTTCCTGTGATACCTGCCACCTCCTGCTCTCTGCATTGCCTAACCGTCACACAGGCAAAGGGTTTGGTGTGTCAATTTGCCTTTCAAAGTGCTTTCCCTGATGTCCATTCAAAATCTCTGCATTTGGAGGACAGAGCACCGGCCTTACTGATCCAAGCATGTGAACTAGTGCTTAGTGTATCCACAGTGTCCGATCAAAAACAGTCTAGATGTGACTTGATTATAGTTCAATTGTTCAAGAAGTCTCTTTACAAGAATCTACAGAATGCAATGAAGAATCTGGAACAATATTCTGTATTAATAATGATAATAATAATATAATAATAATAAAACAACTAAATAAGCCTCAATTGGAACTGAGGGAACCAGCTTCCTGTCCTGCCTGGCTCTTCTCTATACCTATGAACTCTGTGTGTGCAAAACAATGGGGAAGCGGGTCAAAGTACAGCAGCTTTCATTTCCTGGAAAGTTCATAGTCTGATCGTCACCATCTCAACTGCCAATCAAACCCCTTTGGGAAGAACCATTCATTCCTCTGTGTCCTATGGATTCATTCAATATTCTTATGGAGCGCTTTGTGCTGTCACTGTAACAGATCACAGAATGAGACACTGGGAGGAATAAGACCCTTTCTGCTATGTATTCCAACCTCTGCTTCATAGCTCATGACACCTGAAGGTCGGGACTATAAATTATTAGATAGAAGGTGGACTCTGCATAAAATCCTTCTAAGTCAAAACACCAGGGTTTTTCCTCAGCCAATTCAATGAGTTAAATGACATTTTATTGTCATAATAATGAAAGTACACTCTACTCTACCTCCTTGTCCCCAAAGTCTTTTAAACTTTATAATCCTAATCAATTCCATGAAATAATCATGCTTTGTCACATAGGGTCGAGCTTTGGAGAATCTCAAAATATTGTCATAGCTAAAATAATTTAGACTTCCTTTAAAAATCAATTTTCACCTGGTTGAGTGTGATATCTCCCTACTGAGATGCAAACTCCACCATTTTCTTCAAACACATCATTTTTCGGGATCTGTAAGCATTAGAGTTTGAAGAAAAATAAGGTATGCAATACAGTCTCTACACTCAGAGAAATTAGAAAATATTATAAGCAATCTCACAGCATCAGGCTTTCAAAACTCCCAGATACCAGATTCCACAATTCTGATTTTTAATGTGTTTAAGTTCACTGAATAGAAACTACAACAAGGGATTGAACTTTGTACACAAGAAAAGGTTTCATCAGCACCGTTGACTGAAAGACTGTGTGGTGCTCTCTGCATGTAGAATAGATTCTTCTTTATTTTAATTCAAAGGCATAGACACATTAGCAAGTGTTGAGATGGGTTCCCCTCACCTCTTCTATATAGCTGATATGCTGATATTCTTGAGATCACTTAGAAGACCATGTTCAAGTTTATTTGGTTTTTCCATCAGCTCATCATATATAATACAGACCCTTCTCACATATCACACACACACACACACACACACACACACACACGCATGCAGGTTAATAACACTGAATGAGTACCATTAAGTTCTCTTATTTTATTACAGTGAAAGAATTTTGATGGATCCATTGCTTATAAGTAAAAGAATCAACAACAACAAAGCAATTCAAAGCAGCAGTTTGAAATTAAACCTTCCATGGTCTGAACAAGCATGATTGTCAGTTCTTTTATGCCTTTTCAACATCACCACAATTAATATTTAAAAGAAACTTCACCAGTGACATATTTAGAAGCAGAAATCTTAATAGTCTTTTTCTGGTAGCCCGATTCCCACGGCTTGGTAAAGCAGAGGGAGCGGAGCCTCCACAGAAGCAGCGGTGGCCCTGCTGGAGGAAACTGGGTAGGTGACTAAAGGGACTTTTAGGTGAGCCTCTGCAAACCCTCACCTCTGAAACCGATGCCCAGGAGCTGAGGTGAACGGTTCTCTGCCGCTCCACCAGGCTTGTGCCTGGCACCCAGGGGATAACTGCAGCTATTTATAGATAATCCTTTCTTGGAAAGGTCAGGTTTTATGATGTGTTCATGACCCTCTCTGCCCAAATACATTCACTTGCACTGGAATCTGAGAGGATGAGGGTATGCAGATTCAATTTGCATCCAAAGCTCTGTGCCTAGTATAGGCTGGACAGGTTTACCTCTGCAGTTAGCATCAAATAGTAGAGAGGAAGCCACATGTTAATAGCATCAAATAATAGAGAGGAAGCCACATGTTAATGATTGATCTTGTCCTTCCTGTCTCCTTCTCCTCTGCGTTATAGTTTCCTCTGTCTCCCCTATCACCAATTTTCTTTGCTACTTTGAGAGACAACAATTTGAAGATGGGTCAAATACTGCACCTTCATTGGCTAATGAAACAACCCAGAGTTCACAAATAAGGTCAAGACTAGGTATCAGAAGTGGGGCAGAGTGCTCTGCTTGACCAGCCCTCGCCCATGCTCACTCAAGAACCCACCTACGAGAGGTAGTGACATTGTACTGTCTTTGGTAGGCCACGGCCTTGATTTTCATACTCAACCTCTGAAAAGATGATTTCATTTCCACCTGATTTCTCAGTGTTGAGGAATATCCGTCTCTTTATATCTAAAACCAAGTCTGCAAATGCACACCCCCAAAACAAATCTGCCTCCCACAATTTACAAAAACAACACAATCATTCCTCCAGTTCCCTAAACTCAAGAGCATTCCTTTTTCTTTGATCTTTCTATTCTCGGAGCTGCCCTTCTCTATTCATCTTCTGCTCGGGCAATGGCTCCTTTCTCCATCTTTACCCTTTAATTTTTTATATTAACATATATTTTATCAAGTTTTTGAAAATTTCATAAAATGTATCTTGATTATAACCACACCCACCTCTTTCCATTACCTCTTCCTAAATCCTCTTTTACCCTCCTAGTCCCCTAAATACATATCTTGTTTTTTAATTTAATAACCCATCAAATCCAATTGTATTTCTGAGTATGCAGGCACTTTCTGAAGGGTAGCCAATCTATTGGGAGCTACATCCTTAAAGAAAATGGACTCTTTGGGGACTGGAAAGATGGCTCAGAAGTTCAGAGCACTCGCTCCTGTTCTTCCAGAGGAGCAGGATTCTCAATACCCTCCATCTGCTAATGAATACCTGTACTTCAGATTCAGAGGATTCAACAACCTCTTCTGGCTTCTGCAAGCATCAGGCATGCACATGGTTGACTAACATATGTGTGGGCAAAACACCCATACACACAAAATAAAAAAGAATAAATTTATTTTTTTCTAAAAAGAAAATGGAGACTTCCTCCTCCAGAAGCCATCAACTGTCCATCGTTCTTCTGTTAGGAGTTAGAACTCAGGAACCCTTCCCTTCCACTCTGTGCTACAATGTTGTTTGTGTTGATCTTGTACAGGTCTTGTGCAGGCAACTGTAGCTGCTATAAATTCATGACTGCAGCAGTCCTATTACATTCAGAAGGTACTGTTTCACCCTGATGATTCTGAATTCTGGCTCTTTCAATCTTCCTGCTTCCTCTTCCATGACTCCTGAATCCTAGAGAGGGAATTAGATACAGATGTACCATTTATAGCTGAGCCCTCCACAGTGTTTTATACTGTCTGACCAGTCGTGAGTTTCTTCATTAATCACCATCTACTACACAAAGAAGCATTTCTGGTGAGTCTGAGTGATCATCTAATCTCTGTGTAGGAAGAGTCAGATTTCAAGGGCAGTTCAATGTTATGTCCATTTAGAAAAAAATAGTAGTGGAAGGAGGAGGAAGAAGATGGAGATGAGGAGCAGGAAGAGGAGGAAGAGGAGAGAGAGAAGCAGGAGGAGGACAAAGTAGCAAGAATACGAACTATAACTCCTTGATCATATTTTCAGTATCAGACATGTATGCCTGCCTATAAAGTGGGCTTTAAATAAAATAGAAATAGCATTTTGCCACTATTGTCCTTATGGGTGTATCTTGCCAGGCTAGTCATTATTGTGGTCCACAGATTTCATAGCTGGGTATGACTCTTGATGGCATTTCTGCCATAGCAGTACTATGAGACCTAGGCAAAATGAAAAAAGTTTCACTCGATTTCTCCATACCCTGTGACCAAAGTGTGTAACATCTTCCGAGATGAGGTCCTACCACTAAGTTCTAGAGGGAAAACAAGAACAATAGCAATGACCTGAGTGGTTGTGGGGGGTGGGGTGGGGGCTGTAAGTCTGGGAGGGTTGTTTGTTTGTTCTGGCAAGCTATGGCTTCTGTGATGAGCATACCACCTTTCACTTAGTTGAGTCTCTTATCATAAAACCTTTAGATTTGTATGGTTAACTATAAGTACCAATAAGATCTGGGAAACTAGAACAAGAGCATCAGCGGGTAGGGGACCTTAAGGAGGAGGGAGTAACACAACACAGTAACATGAAAGGGAAAGGAAGCCTAATGGGCATAGAGATTTAAAGGGACAACAGCCGGGAGTGTGGGACAGAGGAGGACATTGAGGTAGAGAGAATTAAATCTAGAGATGATATGATTTCCATGTCTCTCAAGACATGAAGAAAGTAAGGCTTAACAAGGAGCCAGGGTGAATATAATAACAATATGTTATATTCTTGAATTTTACTAAGAAAGTAACATTTTAGTGATCCTATTATGAAATTGAAAAAACCACTAACTGTGTAAAACTGTTAATTATCATGATCTAGCCATTCCATTATGTATGCATATTTCAAGACATAAGTAAAGGCATTTCCAACCGAGGCAAATTTACCCCTCTGTAGGTAACCTGCTAGTTCTCTACTCTCAGGAGGTCACCATATTGATGCCAAATTTGGTGAGGACAACAGGTCTACATAGTGCATGTTACCCCAGAACCCCTGGACTCCAGCAAATCTCCTGCCTTGGCCTTCAGACTAGCTCAGGCTTCAAGTATGTATCATCATGCCAGGCATTTCAAGACACCATATGGTACATGATGAATATGTGGAATTTTTATTTCTGAATTCAAAAAGCATATAAATACAACAAAATATCAAACTAATAGGTTCAAACCTACTTAAGTCTTAACCACTGTACCATACTCCTTAAGAATGACATAATCCACGTCCTCTCATGTTCTGTTTGTAAGTAACCACTTGCAAGAAAGAAAAGCAAGTATCCTAACTCAGAACCAGAATGACATAGAGATACAATGAAAAGACAAATATTTGCCAATACAGTTAGTCAATATATTAATGTCTGAAAGACAAGTATCTGTTTCCTCCTTTTTTTTTTTTTTTTTTTTTTTTTTTTTTGAGTTCTTACCTGGTCAAATGCCTTTAACCTCATTGCCACACCACTTAAAATGTTGCTTAGAATCCTTCCTGGTCTGTGCCAGTGCCCTGAGCAGTCCTAGGGTGCCAACTCTGCACCCAATCCCCCAAAACCCAGAGGAGGCTGGACTCCCAGGAGCTCTAACACACCCAGGATCATAGGTGAGGAGCCACCCTGCCCCCAAATGGAGTAATTGGGACCAGAGGACAAAAAGTCCCTCACAGCTAGTGGCTCCAGATTCTTCTGGTCTGTACCAGTGCCCTGAGCAGTCCTAGGGCACCAGCTCTACACACAATATCTCAGAACCCAGAAAAGGATGGACTTCCAGGAGCTCTAACACACCCAGAAACATAGAATAATAGGATCACAGGATCTCAGGATCATACCAGGATTTCAGGATCCCAGAAGCAGCCTGACTCCCAGGAGCTCTTACACCAAGGATCTCAAGATCACAAGATCACAGAGACAGCTGGACTCTGAGGAGGTCTGACACAACCAAGATAACAGGACAGACAGGCTCCAGTCAGAGACAGTGAGTGAAGGTAGAACTAGAGATAACCAGATGGCAAAAGGCAAGCATAAGGCATAAACAACAGAAACCAAGGTTACTTGGCATCATCAGAATCTAGTTCCCCCACCATAGCAAGTCCTGAATACCCTGTAACACCGAAAAAGCAAGATACAGATTTAAAATCACTTCTCATGTTAATGACAGAGGACTTTAAGAGTACATAAATAACTTGCTCAAACAAATACAGGAGGACACGGGTAAACAGGTAGAAGCCCTTAAAGAGGAAACACAAAAATCCCTTAAAGAATTACAAGAAAAAAGCAAGCAAACAGATGAAATAATTGAAAGAAACCATTCAGGATATAAAAATGGAAGTAGAAACAATAAAGAAATCACAAAAGGAGACTACCCTGAAGATAGAAAACCTAGGAAAAAGATCAGGAGTCATGGATGCAAGCATCACCAAAGAATATAAGATAGAGAAGAGAGAAATCTCAGGTGTAGAAGATACCATAGAAAACATTGACACAACTGTCAAAGAAACTGCAAAATGCAAAAAGCTCCTAACCCAAAACATCCAGGAAATCCAGGACACAATGAGAAGGCTAAACCTAAGGATAATAGGTATAGATGAGGGTGAAGACTTCCAACTTAAAGGGTCAGTAAATATCTTCAACAAAATTATGGAAGAAAACTTCCTTAACTCGAAGAAAGAGATGCCTATGAACATACAAAAAGCTTACAGAACTCCAAATAGACTAGATCAGAAAAGGAATTCCTCCTGTCACATAATAATCAAAACACTAAGTGCACAAAACAAAGAAAGAATATTAAAAGCAGTAAGGAAAAAAAGTCAAATAACTTATAAAAACACACATATCAGAATTACACCAGACTTCTCAAGAGAGTCTATAAAAGCCAGAAGATCCTGGACAGATGTCATACAGACCTTAAGAGAACACAAATGCCAGCCCAGGCTACTATACCCAGCAAAAATTTCAATTACCATAGATGGAGAAGCCAAGATACTCCATAACAAAACCAAATTTACACAATATCTTTCTACAAATCCAGCACTACAAAGGATAATAGAGGGAAAACTCAAACACAAGGAAGGAAATTACATCCTAGAAAAAGGAAGAAAGTAATCTTCTTCCAACAAACCAAAAAGAAGATAGACACACAAACATAACTCCACCTCTAATAACAAAAATAACAGGAAACATCAATCACTTTTCCTTAATATCTCTTAACATTAATGGACTCAATTCCCCAATAAAAAGACATAGGCTAATGGAAGGCTGGAAAACAATTTTTCAAGCAAATGGTCCTAAGAAACAAGCTGGAGTAGCCACTCTAAAACACTACAATGGTCACAATAGTATACACATAGTTCGATATCTAAACATTAAACATTCTAGGGACTTAATTCAAGTTTTCCGCCTTGGTAGCAAGTACTCATACCAAATGAGCCATTTCTCCAGCCAGCTACTTTTAAGTATTCGAAAGACTTCTATATTGTTTTTATAATGAAGATACTAATGTATGTTTCCAACAACCACTTGCAATATTTCCTTACCAAAATTTCCTTTTCATTAGTCTTTTTAATCTGCCCATTCTAACTAGAGTGCAATGATATTTCATTCGTTTTATTTGCATTTTCCTGATGATTAGAGGTAGTGCATATTTTTGCATGTTTTTGACTATTTGTATGTCTTATTTTGAGAGATGTATATTCAAGCCTACTGCCTAACTTTAAGCCAGAATACATGTGGCTTTTTTGCTACTGGGATGGTTTCATTTCTCATATATTCTGGATATCAAACCCTGTCTGGTGTACAGTTTATAAAGATTTTCTTTCGTTCTATAGATTATTTCTTCACTCTGTTGATTGTTTCCTTTGCTATATAAGAACCTTTATTTGACATCATATTATTTGTGTGTTTTTCCTTTGGTCCCAATACTTTAGAAGAATTACCCAAAGAGTGTTGATCAATTGCAATGTCATGATGTAGTCTCGGATTTCTTCTAGTGGTCCTGCATTTCTGCTTTGGCATTTTTTTCTATTCTATTTTCAGTTGATATTTTTCACACTGAGAGACATGGGTCTAGTTGCATTCATTTTTCTCATATATCCGTAGATCCATTTTCTCAGTACCCTTTATTGAAAATACTGTCATTTTATTATTGCTGTTCCCAGCATCCTTGTTGAAGATAAGTTAGCAGTACATATATGGGTTTGCTTCTTGATTCTCTATTCGGTTGCAATGACCTTAGACCTTGTTTTTGTGCCAATAACACATATTTTGATTATACTTGTTCTGTACTCTATTTCAAAACTAGGTAGCATAGTGTCTTCTGTTTTATTTCTGTAATTTAAAATGTCTTTGGCCATTTGAATAGTTTCTGTGTTTAAGAATTTTGTGAGTTCGTTTTCTGTTCTGTGAAGATTGTCACCAGCATTATGACAAGACATCACTGAATAGTGTAAAACAGTCTTGAACACACCATGTAGTCTATAGGAACTCAGGATCCTCCTGGCTTATTTTTTCAAGTGCTGAGATTATTCACCTGTATACCACTACCCCATATCTGTCATTGGTAACTGCTAGGAATTGGCTTTAATCTCTACGTTGCTTTGTGTAGTGTGCATATGTAAATGGTTTACATTCTTCTATCCATACATATGAAATGTACGTTATTTTGTGTGTCCTCATCAATTCCATTAACTAATGTCTTGTAGTTTTCATTGTGAAGACTTCTTAGTCCTTTGATTAAATTCATTCTTCTGTTTGGTTTTGTTTATGTAGCTATTGTAAATATGTCTGCTTTCCTAATTTCTCCTCCAGATGTTCACAAATGGAATATGACAAATATGACAATGCTACTGATTTTTGTATGCTGGTTTACAAGATGCAATTTTGCTAAACTTGTTTATTAATTCTACTATATTTTAGTGGAGTCTCGAACGTTTTCTAAACAAATTATGTTCTCTATAAGTAATGACAATTTGACATCCTCTTTTCCAACTTAAACACCTCTGATTCTTTCTCTTCCCTATTTGTTCTAAATGAACTCAATTAATTTGCTCAATCCTTCTCCCTTTATATTTCAATGACCTCACAATTTGAAAATATATCTTAACTATTTTTAGTTAGTATATTTAGTTTACATATCAATTGTTCTACTGGATATGAAACTCCATAAGGATAAAGACAGCATCTGTTGCATCTTCACTCAAGACATGATGCTAAAAGGATTCTAGATAAAGATCCAGAATTAGAAAAGCCTGCAAGAGTTCCAGACCACTATCAGCCTTTTCTAGATTTTCATAAGTGGCCAACTGTTGCTGACCCATATTCCTGAGGTGTTCTTCTATGATCCATTCTTTGACCTACCATCTTATATAACTTACATTTAAATCAGCAAGCTTTGATTATAAAAGGGCCAGGCTTTTTATCTAGCTGTTGTGAGCCATGCGGTTGGTACAGGTTGCACCTATTCAAATTTTCCCGGATAATATATCAACTTCTCTTGGCACAGGCTTGTTAAACTATTGTTTTAACAAATATCAAATTGTTCACAGAATTTGCATTGCACTCTATCATTTTAAATGGTGGCTTTATCTTTCCAAAAGGCCTGGAATTAACTGACTTTTTCCTCTTATTATAACTAATATCTTTCAATCTCCCCCCGCATCACTACACCGTAAGGCCTGTTATCCACCTTTAAAAGTCCGAGCCAGCTTCCAAAATCTAGCTCACAGAACACAATTTTTCTAGAAATCTCTATGAGACTTAAAAAAAAAAAAAAAGCTAGTGATAAATCTTTCTATCTTTTACACAGTAACACATAGTTTGAGGAGTCATCCAAGTTGAAATAGCTGTATGTGTTTACACAATTGCTCCTCCCACTATGAAAGGAGTCCTATTCAAAGACCAGAGGCTTTCTCAGTTGTCTCCTTAGTCTTCAGGTATTGGCACACAGTGAGCATTCAGGAGATGTTTTTGTACTTGTATCATAACTATTCCCAACTGAAAAATGCAATCCCTTCCCAAGACCCAAAGACATGTTTGTCTCAGACTTGATCAGATAACATCAGGCCAAGAAGTCAGGGAGTGGCAGCAAAGAGCGGCAGCCAAGGGCTCTGGTCAAGACGTACAGAACTGGTTCTTTGTGTTACACTCCAAGCATTGTGAGGCAATAATTGCCTTTTCATTCGTTTTCTAAAGAATGGAAAATCGCACGTCTTGCCAAGTGGCCTTGCAGATACTTCCTCATGCAGATTAACCAACCACTCAGTGAAAGCAAGCTGTGGGCAGGTATTACACAGGTTAGCTTGACTGTGGGTGGAAAGCAGCTTATACTTGATGCTGCACCGTGTTTACACAGAAAGGAGAGAGGAAAGGAAAGGACTAGGAAGTAAGGCGAGAAAAAAAAAAAAAAAACAAAATGGGAAGAAAGCATTTTGTTCTCATCCATAGAAAGTCCATGGAAATGCCATCCATAAAAGGCCAATGGAAAGGGAGTGAGACACAAGGCCTGAAGAATTCTTACCCCCAATCTTTTATTGATAGCATTTATGGAGGTCCTTGTTCTCCCCCTCCTTCCACCACCTTCTCCTTCCCGACTCCTCAAGCTGTCACAAATGTATCCCCATCTTTTAACAATGTCTTTAAAAGAGAAAAAAAAATCTACATGACCATGCCCAGAGAACCAGAGGTAGAAATAATCATAATCTACTTGTAAATTACAGGTTCAGCTACCATGGTTACATTCATTAAAAGCTGTCTATCTACAGAAGTTACATCTGGGGGGCAGTTTTCTTTTTCAAGTAGAAATTCTGTATATTCCTCAACACCTAAATGTCAAAACTTAAAATCGAACTTCAAAACTGCTCTCAGATTAGAGAAGGGAAAAAGTCAGAAGGAAAAGTCATATCTATCTTTAGGTTTGATTTTTTTTTAAATTTCTGGGTCACTGGTTTGGAGGACATGTGATGTACATGCTTTGTGGCCCCTTCTCTGTATCACCTTGTGAAAATTAAAATCAACATCTGTCTCATTGATCTGACTAGGAGAGAACTGTATGCAGAATTCAAGCCAAAGGGAAACCTACTCAACAGGCCTGGAATACCCAGGCTGACTTTCTACAGTGGTTAAATTGCCCACATAACTCTTTAATCCCTCTCCTAAATGCTATCAAAACAGAACTGTATCCCTGTTTTATCAGCTATAAAAGAGAGCTTACTCCCTTAAATAAGCAAAACTTTATTCTTAGTCCTCCGAGCAAGTCTGGGAGTGTGGTCCACACAGCAGGAAGCTGACATGTGAAGACTTTTGGCCATGGACCATCCCTACTATTTGATTCTGCCAGAAAAGCTATATATAAATCCTGAAATTCACTTTTTGGGGGATTGTTGCTGAGCTGGGAGAAGAAAAATTGAAAAATAAGTAAAGAGATCAGTCTACAAGGTTATACAATCATCTACATAATAGCACAATGATTTGGAGAAGACCAGAGATCAAGCCTGACTCTTCTGACCTCATTAATTAAACTCTGCAAGACCTTGTGTTAATTCACATTAACCTCAATGTCTTCTGAGCTCATCTTTAAAGTGGAATACTTTTCTCTACCTTGATCACATACTTCTGGAAAGACTCAAAATACAAATGTCTGAAAATTATTATCTTTGCTGTTATTACTGATGTGCTCTGAGGAATAAATAATTGATGTAGACCAAAAGAGATGGGTGTCTACAAAGCCTCTAACCTTTCTGATGTGAGGAATCAGGCTCTTATGTACTCAGTCAGACTAGAGACTCATCCATTACATAGGACAAAAGCAGTCTAAGGAATCTTCCTGTTTCCAGATTCAAACTATCTTGTTTCTTCTGGGTATATAGTCAAGGAAAAAGAATTTTTTATAAATACATGTCAGAGTCAGGTAGTGGTCATGCATGCCTTTAATCCCAGTGCTTGGAAACAAAGCCCAACAGATCTGAGGCCAGCCTGGTCTACAGAAGGATTTCCAGAGCAGCCATGGATACACAGAAATCTTGTTTTGAAAAAACAAAAACAAACAGATGGATGGATGGATGGATGTGTGGGTGGATGGATGGATGGATGGATAAATGGATGGATGGATGAATTGGTGGGCAGACAGACAGAAAGATATAGATACATATAGATATAGATACAGATACAGATAGGTATAGATACACATAGATAAGTCAAAAACAATGTATCTTCTGCTTCGTCTCAGGTTCCTAGCTCCAAAATCTCAGATGTGAAAACATGCCCAGGAGTAACTACAGAAACCAGGAAAGTAAAGAGGGAGTGTTGCAGTGGGAGAAAGGAATGGTGGGACATAAGTGATCTAAAAGGAAAAATGGGGGAAGTTAGGGGTTTTAATTATGGAGGGGAAGGAATATATATATATATATATATATATATATATATATATATATGACAATAAAATAACAGTAAAAAAAATCTGAGAAAAGTCATAAGGAATCATACTATTGACTATCCAAAAAATATCTTCAATGCATATAAGGCAGTGTATGATTATACATGCAAAGTTTAAATAAACTTTCATATGTGTCAAAAATGTAATGCATCCCCATCCTTACCCCTGTGCCAAGAGCCACAGATCATCTGAAAAACAAACAAACAAGCATAACACAACAACCCCTTTGCTGAAGACATCATGCACTCAGCCACAGACTCAAGAGGTCCTGAGCTGAATCTAATGTGAAAACTTCCTCCTTGAGAACCAGTTTTCATGGTACCAGAAGGTTCCATGCAAGCTTATAAGGGAAGGAAATAACCAACAATCATGCCATCTATCATGCCTATTGGACACATCAATATCCAGTACAACACGATAACCCTATGGGTGCAAAAGTGGTACATATACCTTGCTGGTAACCAACAACTCTCTTACTGAAATTAAGACCCATTAAGTCAGTCCTTAAGTACTTTCTAAATGTCTGTCTTTATACCCACTGATAATGTACTCCTCAATACTCGTCAAAGAAACTTTCTTTTGCAACAGGCAGAGAACATTACAGAAAAATCACAACCAATCAAAATGTAGAGCCCCGTCCACATAATACATTTATAACACATTCCTGTACCTAAGGCTGAGGAACCTTTCTGGAAGATAGAACAAAAAAGAGAATGTGCCAAGGGAACAGGAATTTTCTGTGATGTTGTATCTCTTAGTAATATAAGAAGCTATGCCCACTAAGTCTCACTGACATGGTTGCCTAAACATGGCCTGAACAGAATTGACACCAATTGACATGGTGACCTTGAAGAGAAGCTCAAAGGACCTCAACTTTAGACAAAGAACTACTAGTAAGTAATAAAAGCAGCCAGTGGGATAAATTGCTTCTCCAGGGAAGAGGACCCCAGTTAGTTTTCCAGTAGCAAATGCTCAGTCCTAAAAAATATACATACAGGTGGAATGAACAGATTTGTGTGTGTGTGTGTGTGTGTGTGTGTGTGTGTATGTGTGTGTGTGTGTGTAAACAAAGTAAAAGAGGCCATGAATTTGAAAGACAGGATGCCAATCTATGGGAATATCTGTGTTCTCTTAACACCTACTCAGTACTTGCTAGACTCCAAAAGTCTAGCAAGGGGACTAAGAAGCCCTTCGTCCGGTGTTGAAGCCTAACCATTATTTTCTCCTAAAGTATTTAATCCTGTCATAAAATAATCCTCCAGGTTGAAATTCTTTGGCTTCCATCATACCACTGTCTCCTGGTTTTCTTCCTAACTTTCTGGTCACCATTCCTCTACCTTCTCTTTCATAAATGTCCCTTAAAGATTGACACACATGCCCAAAGCTCTATTTGGTTTTCTTTCTTCTTACCCAAAAAGGTAACACTGGAAGAATGTGATTATGGCTAGCCATAACCAATAGAATGGTAAGTGGTTTGTTTGTTTGTTTGTTTGTTTGTTTTAATCACATACCAAATCATCTCTACCCAGGACCTGTGCTTCCAACTGTCTACTGGAATTATCTACAGTAAAATACCCCAATTCCATCGCCAAGCACACAAAGCTTCTCAGTGTTGGCATCCCCTGCATTTGCAATCCTGTCTCTTGCCATGGCTATCCAGTGTCTGAGATGCAGATAGGCATTCCATTTTGTGAGATAAATTCAGAGCTTCTATCTCTACTACTATTCACTAGCTGCACAACACAGCCAACTTTCCCAGCCCATTTGCTCCTATATTTCTAACCTCTGAAATGAATGTCACAAGAATTATATGATCAAACATGTCAATGTAGCTTAATCTCTAATAACACCAGACTTCTCAGTCATTGCTCTCTCTTCTTCCCTGTAGAAATGCTGCACTACTGGAGCATGCAATAATTTATGTCCCATAATGCTGTGATTTTGCAATTGCCATTCCCTTCGCCTAGACTCTCCTCCTTTCCTACGCCAGCACCTTTTCTGACAGCCATACTAACACACAACTCTTAAAGGGTATTAGTTATCCAGAAATATTCCATCTACAAGCCCACACTTTTGTTACAGCCAGGTCCACCCTTCTCAAAGCCTCACAGTGGGTACTCTTCTGTCACTATATGACACTTTTTTCAGTAACCAGCTCCCAAACTAAGTTCTGAACTTACTGATAATTCTATGTGTTGATTCCAGCTGTTGACTCCATGTAAAGCTATCTAAATAAAGAAAAACAAATACTGCTTCAGAAGTTACTCAGTCTAAATGGTAGAGATAAATTATTCCATTTGCATATTACTTACCGGCATCACAAATAGAGCCAAGATTGTATGACTACTCTGGCTGCTGGGATACAAAATTAAAATGTTTGATCACTTATGTGGCATATACTCCAAAAAATATACAAAATATCTATAGATTCTGGGTTCTTTTGATCCATTATATTCATTATCAAGATTTATAAGACTTCTATATGTGCCAGGATATCTTTTGAGACAAGCACTTACTAAACTAAGGAAAAATATTGGTTTAAATAAATAGACATTCAGTAAAGACTTATAGAAAGTACACTGCCTATTTTTACATTAACTTGATACAAGTTACAATATCTGAGAGATGAATCTGTTAAGTACTTCCTTAATGAGTGATTGTTGGGTGAGGACCCAGTGTTTTATCAGTGGGGCCACCCCAAGGCTCATGGTCCTGGGTTCTTTAAGAAACCACACTAAGCAAGGCAAAAGAGCAAGTCAGTAAGCAGCACCTCCACACTGCATGGCCTCTGCATCAGCTCCTACCTCCAGGTCCCTACTCTATTTGAGGCCCTGTCTTGATTTCCTCCTGTCATCCATTGTTGATGAACAATGACATGAAGTAAATGACAGGAAGCAAAATAAACCCTTTCCTCCCCAACTTGCTTTTGATTATGGTGATTCATCACCGCACAGGAAAAAAGTAAGACAAAGTTCAACTTTGAATCAGTAACTGGTTCCAAAAAGAGTTATAAAATAATTATCTGGATTCTAGATTACTAAAGGAAGCTTTAGCAAAAGGAATGGGAGTTTGTAATCTAATGCAGTGAATCTATGTGTAGCAGCACTAACATTGTAATGTTGGGAGAGAGTAGAGGTCAAAAGAAACATTGGCATGCTACTTTCATGATGTTATGGGCGATAAGGATGGTGAATCTTCAGTGTACACAGAGAAAACTGGTATGAACAGTTGATTATCAGTTAGTTATCAAGCATGAAACCAAAGAATTTCATAATTTTTCTTCTCAATTAATTTACTTAATGTGTCCTCCCCCCAAATAACATATATACATTTTCAGATTTCAAAGTAACATGAAACAAGCTGAATGTTTACATTCTGCTGCCTCCAAATTCATATACTGAATACCCAATATGAGAATAGTTGGAAGGTAGAGCCTTAAAGGGTTAATCAGTCTTGGTGAAGTCATAAGGATGAGGTTCCTGTGATAGGATTTGTCCCTTTAGAAAGAGGACACACCAGATCTCCCGCCAGGTCAGCCTATGCTAACATGCTCAGAGCCAAGAGAGCCCACATAGGGCAGTGGTTGTTAGCCACACAGGAAAGGAGCACTCAGGAGAACCAGCCTTGCACAAAAATGACACATAAGAAAATAAAAATGAAATTGTTGACAAAAGCTCCAGTGTATGATATATTCTCACAACAGCTAGAATAAGCTAATATTTATTTTATTTTATTATTATTCAAATTCACTTTGAAGGCTCAACATGACTGACCATGGCTGGCTGTCAGTCTATCTCTGACACCACAATTCACCTTGCTCATGAGAAGGTCTTTGTCAGTAACATCAAAGGCGGGTTCTTTCCAGTGGAAAGTCTCCTCTTGCTTTTTTTTTTTTTTTTGTCTTTCCTCTAATGTCAAAGAAAAGAACATTTCAAAATATGATTAGTCAGCTGCTTTGATTTCTCAGAAATGCTGCAAACAAGGAGAAAAATGTGCTCTAAGAGAAGTTAAGTAATAGAGCCAATTGAATGAGAATTATTCTTAACATAGAAAGTGACTAGTCATTTCTCATCTATAACCCATATCAGTTCTACCTCTACCAATGGCTAGATAGACATACAACATACAGCACAAACACACCCCCATACACATACAAATACACCACACACATACACATGCATACACAGATACCACATATACACACATATACACATATACATACCATGTAACACACACATACATACCACACACATACATACACACCACATGCAAAACACATATCTCACATACCATGTACCACATACATCACCATGTATACACACATATACCAGAGACACACATCACACACAAATACATAACACACATACACATATACATCCCACATACATACCACAGACATACACCACACACAAATACAAACCTCACACACACTACATATACACACATACTATCTACACAGATTACACTTACTACACATTGACACCACACATATACACTTCAAACACACACACACCACTCATACATACATCACACACGGGCACACACACACACACACGGGACACAAAGCCTTCCATGATGGGAATATAGTGTACCATTAACAAAAAAACAATAACCTATTGTTTCTGCAAATCAGATATCTATCTTCAGCATGGCATTATGGGTGAATGGGTGTACAATTCTCAGCTTTCTACTGCCAGAAAAGACATGAATCATCAGACCAACTTGAGTCACCTGATGTGTCATGTGTGTTTCCCATGGCTGAGATCCCAGCGCTAGAAGGCAAGGGTTTAAAAACAGAAGACCAAGCATCTCAATGGCTTCTCTTCTCTATTAAATACCTCTGGAAAGTTGCTGTTATGTGTAGGCTGTGACCTTCACCCTCATAAAGGCTTCAATAAAATCTCTATAGTTTATTTCTTTAGCATTCACTATCTTTATTGCAATAGGGCCCCAGACCTTACGAGGCCACCAGACCTTAGCACAACTGACTGCATGATTGAAGTATCATTCAGTCTGTAAAACTCAGCACACAGAACCCCCTGCCAAAACTGAAAGAAAGGCCTAATCTGTCAAAGTCTAGGAAAATTTCTAAATGTACTAGCCTTTGGTTTTGGCTTCTGTAGTTCACTTCTGGATAACTGTGCTTGGTAACTGAGGTATGTCAACCCAGGGCCTGGTTTGGGGGGTTTAAAAACTCCTTAGAAAGGCTCAGTGCTACACTAGCATCCCAAATACCCAGCGTAGTCATCTGCTGACTGATACTTTCTATTGGCTTAAATATATGTCTGAGCTGCCTTCTCTGGTAAATATAACATAGCATTTATGAATGCTTAATTGACATATACTCACTTTCCCTTGAAAGATCCTCGGTTTATTTTTAAAAAATAAAATCTACCAATGATAAAGTATTTCAGGTTTCTAATTCATGTTTCTAATTCTAATTCTAAATCAGGCTCCATCTTCCGTCTCAGTTGTAAAAGAGGTAAATTTGGACGTGAAACTTTCTGTACAAACCTCAACAAGTGGCTATTACTACAGAAGGAATATGGAGCTATGATTCTGAGAAGAGGACTCCAAACTGTAGAGAGTGCTACTCTTTCTTCTCCATCATGAACAAGGAGCATTCTCTTCCTTTATTCAAATAACAACACTTTGAAAAAAAAGCATTCCCTCTCCAAGCTCAACCTCCCTCATCCTACACACTTCAGATGGGATGATTCTTTAATAGCAGAACTGAGTGACCTCACCGAAGGTAACATGAGGTTAACCAAGGTCATCAAAGGGTATGGTGTGACCTCAGTTCACACACAGCCTTCAATCTCAAAGATGCAGTTCAAGGTTCTCCCTACAAGGATTTCTTTCAAGGTTGAATGAGCTAATTTGTTTAATGCACTCAGAACAATAGCACAACCTAGCAAACAATGGCTACTTTTGTAGTCAGTCAACCTTGCTGCATGAATCAGGAGAGTATTACAAAAAGAATACTGTTCTGGAAAGCACATTGTGTACAACCCAGCCCAGATGTCTCTATAGCTTAACTAGTGTGATAGCAAACAACTCACTGAAACTGTCTAATCCTCGATCCTGATCTAGAAAAAATGAGGATCATTTCAACCTGCAAGATTTCTTCAGAAATGACAGAATCAACTGGGAAAAGGCTTTGAGATGTTTTCGTGGGTTGCGAAGCAGAATGCAAAACTCTGTGATCATAATCAAATGAGGGTGAGTAGAATGGGGTCAAAGTCTAGACCCTTAGCTGCAGTTGTTGCTGGGTAACGCTCCCACAGCAGCCTCCCATCATGCTTTGTTAGCTTCTCTCATGCTTTCTCTTGGTCAGTTTGTTTTCATTCCATTTGATCATGACTGATAGCTAGCTGATAACATTGATGGTGCTGGACTATTTGGTAAATAAAGACTTCTACAGGTTTTGTTTATGTGAACACTGGTTTCATATTGACCCCTTAAGCATGGTATTCATAATGTCTTATGGCACATGTCAAGGCAATTTAGGGTAAATTTTCAAAACAATTTCCTGCACATTATCTTCCTTAATCCTCATTACAACCCTGAGATAGATATTGGAAACTATGTTCAAGAACAAAATGAACAGAGCAGAAAAAAAAATGCCCAACTTATCAAAAACAATTTACAGATTCAATGCAATTGCCATCAAAATTCCAACACAATTTTTACAGACCTTGAAGCAGCAATTCTTAACTTCATAAAAAAAAAAAAAAAAAAAAAAAAAAAAAAAAAAAAAAAAAAAAAAAAAAAAAAAAAAAAAAAAAAAACAGGATAACAAAAACAGTTCTCAACAATAAAAGAACCTCTGGAGGAATCACCATCCCTGACCTCAAGCTATAATACAAAGCAATAGTGATTTAAAAAAAACATGGTATTATTACAGAAACAGACAGGTTGATCAGTAGACTAGGATTGAAGACACATAAATAAACCTACACAGTTAGGGGTATTTGATTTTTGACCAAGAAGTCAAAACCATACAGTAGAAAAAAAGAAAGCATGTTCACCAAATGGTGCTGGTCTAACTGGCTGTCTGCATGTATGAGAATACAAATAGATCCATATCTATTATCCTGCACAAAGTGCAAGTCCAAGTGGATCAAGGACATAAAACCATATATACTGAATCTAATAGAGACGGTAGAAAATAGCCTTGAATGCATGAGCACAGGAGAAAATTTCCTGAACAGAATAAGAATGGTTCAGGCTCTAAGATTTACAATTGATAAATGGGACCTCATGAAACTGAAGAGTTTCTGTAAGGCAAAGGACACTGTCAATAGGACAAAACAGCAGCCTATATACTGGAAAAAGATCTTCACCAATCCTATATCTAACAGAGGGCTAATATCCAAAATATATAAAGAATTCAGAAAATTAGACTCCCCAAAACCAACCAACCCACTTTAACTGTGGTGTGGAACTAAACAGAGAATTCTCAACAGAAGAATCTCAAATGACCAAGAAACACTTAAAGAAATGTTCAACATTCTTAGTCATCAGGGAAATACAAATCAAAATGACCCTGAGATTCCACTTTACACCAGTCAGAATGGCTAAGATCAAAAACTCAAGTGACAGTACATGCTGACTAGGACGTGAAGAAAGAGGAACACTCCTCCGTTGCTGGTAGGATTACAAACTGGTACAACCCCTCTTGAAATCAATCTGACAGTTTCTCAGAAAATTGGAAATAGTTCTACCTGAAGACCCAGCTATAGCACTCCTGGACATATATACTCAAAAGATGCCCCACCATAACACAAGGACACATGCTCCACTATGTTCATAGCAGGTTTATTCATAATAGTCAGAAACTGGAAGCAACCCAGATGTCCCTCAATTGAAGAATAGATACAGAAAATGTGGTTCATTTACACAATGAAATACTATTCAGCTATCAAAAAGTACAGCAAATGGATGGAACTAGAAAATATCATCCTGAGTGAGGTTACTGAGACCCATAAGAACATGCATGATATCTACTCACTGATAAGTGAATAAGTACAGAATACCCATGATACAACCCACAGACCTAAAGAAGATAAACAAGAAGGAAGGCCCAAGTGAGGATGCTTCAATCCCACTTAGAAGGGAGAACAAAATAATCATGGGAGGCAGAGGGAGGGAGAGACCTATGAATAGAGGAACAGGATAACGAATGGGGACAGACGGGAGAGAGGCTGAAGGGGCCAGGAGAATGAGCAAAATATGCAGCTACTGGGGGTGGGTAGTGGAGGGAATCTCTAGAATGTCACAGAGATCTGGGATGGGGGGGGGGGCGGCTCTTGGGAGTCAATGTGGAGAATGTGGAACCTAAGGAGACCACCTGAAGTAGCCAGACTACACCCTCAGTGGAGGGATGGGGACACCAACTCGCCTACAAAACTTTCAACCCAACATTGGTCCTGTCTAAAAGAAACACAAAGACAAAGATGGAGCAGAAACTGAAGGAATGGCCAACCAGTGACCACCTCACCTTGATACTATCTTGTGCTTGCAGACAGGATCCTAACATAGCTGTCCTCTGAGAGGCTCTACCCTGAAGCTGACTGAAACAGATGCAAATAACCACAGCCAAACATTCGTCTGAGATCAGAGAACCCTATGGAAGAGTTAAGGGAAGGATTAAAGGTCCTGAATGTGATGGCCACCCCACAGGAAGACCAGCAGTGCCAACTAACTTGGACCCCTAGAAGTTCCCAGAGATGAGCCAACAACCAAAGAGCATACACGGGATGGTCTGAGTCCCCGGCACACATGCTGCACACAGGCTTGTCTGACCTCAGTGAGAGAGAATAGACCTAATCCTGCAGAGACTTGATGCGCCAGGGTAGGGGTATACCCAAGGGGGGTTGCTCTCAGAGGCAAAGTGGGGGAGGAGTAGGAAGTGGAACCCTGGGAGTGGGGACAGGGAGGGGACAGCATTTGGCATGTAAATACATAAATGTTTTTTTAAAAGCGTGGCATCATGGCTAAAAGTTCACACCATAAGCTTTGGCTACCTGAAATTTATATTTAGTCCTTCTGTGTATCTCTGCTGAAATCATAGGAAGCTCAACTCACTGTATCTTGGTTTCCTGACTCTTAAAAGTGCAGCTTACAATCGCTCCTAGCTCATAGGGTGGTTGAAAGAACCAATAAGTCAACACATGTGAAAACATTCAGAAGAGACAGATGCTAAATGAATGGAAGCTAATAGTTCCACAGCATAGCCTGGTATTGAATGTTCTCAATGGTCAAGATCCAATTGGCCTTTCCAGACACTTCATGTTCCTGCTTCTGTGTGCAGTTTGTTCTCTAGCCTGCCTCATTCACAGCAAATCTGATACATAGGATAAATTCCGTAACAGGTGTATGATAGGTGTTTGTCAAGGCATCAGTGAAGGAAAGGATGAGGATAAATGTCTTCCACTTCTGCCTCCATCTCCACACCCTTCTTGGATCATAAGGCATTGAAGGCTTTCATTTTCCTCAGTGGTCATGTAGTTTTGTGAATTTTTGTAGCATCAGCAAAACCAAGTTTTTTTTTTCTTTTTTTCTTCTTGCTGTGCCCACTTTGACTTCTCCAAATTGCTCTTATCTGCACATTACTACTATAAAGTATATGTGTCTCATCATAAACTACCTTTGAATATTTTGTCAGCAGTAGAAAGGATGAGATATTATTGAGTTTATTTAATTGCAATCCTGACATACATAGGCACATGGAATCATCTTTCAAATTCTCAGACCTTAAAAAACAATTGCATTCCTTTACCCTCAAGGAGTTTAGTGTCGTTATGCTGCCAGGTGCTGAAATATAAAAAGAGCAAGAATAAAATTTCTCCACATTCTCATATACCTACTTCTTCTTCTTCCTTTAAAAAAAAATTCTGTAAATTTAAGTAAACGTTGGTATATTTTCGTCATTACTTGGCTTTTTCTTAACATGTCCTTTGTCCTTTATGTAACACTGCATATAGTAAAATATGACATTATCTGCAAAGAAAGTTATTAGGGCTTTTTAAATAAGATGAATTCAAATTCAACATTTCGTATAATCTTATTGTTTATTAATGTACTTTAAATTTCTACACATGCTACCTACAAGGTTGTGCAATAAATATATCCACTTGAATGTCTAAATATTTGGATTGAGAGTATTAGTGAAAGTTTGTAGTGCTGCGACACTACAAACACATTAACACATTATTTCAGATCACACCTTAATTTTTATTTGTGTCTTCTTTATATTTTGATGTTGCGTGTACCCAAGGAGAAAGCATCTCAGTAATGAAAATCGTTTCAATGTGTACTCCATCTCTTCTCTCATAAGTGATATGACATGTGTTTCTAGTTTATTACATGAAGCAGATGCAAGGTAAGAAGACACCAGTGCATGCACACTATTCCAAAAGAGCATTCTAGGCTTAAGTCAAGGAAATCAATATCATCTCTCTTCTTTCCTATTTTATTTACCTAGTATTTCTTATACAGTACTTCGGGAAAGTCAATATCCCTACACCAAGACTAAAAATTATGACTTGTTCTCTTTCCAGTTATTATAATTTTAGTGTGTCTTGTTTCATTGCTGCTACTTTTTAAGCCAACAGGACTGAAGTCTTACTTCTACCATCAAAAACAGGAGGTGTTTTGTTTATGAAAGAAATTTCTTGGGAAAAGGGATTTTTTTTTCTCTATTGCCTCAATAATTTTTCTCATTCTGAAACCAAAATTTAAATCACATGGCAAGCCAACATTTTTTGCAACTTTCCAAACTACAAAATAGTTGATCTTATGGAGAGACACTCTATTTGTTCAACATGCTTTTTTTTTTTTTTTTAATGATCTTTGGTTTGAAGAATTCTCTGCTGTTCTTTTTTTTTTTTTAATATAAAATAAAGTTTAATAAGATAAACCAAAAAACAACACACTGGACTAGGACAAAATAAACATAAAAAAAAATCTACCAAAGAGCCACAAGAAATAGATATAGATACAAAGACCCACTCATTAGCACACTTAGGACTCCCATAAAAATACTAAACTGGAAGCCATACTATATATTCAAAGGACTTATAGGGCAAAAAGAGAAAATGTAAGAGTGTTCCAAGGTTTCTCAATACTCTGCATAAAGTACAGGTGTGCTTCTCTGTATTTGTTCTCATCTGCTGCAGGAGAAGGTTTCTCTGATGATGTCTGAGCAAGGCACTGATCTGAGATAGCGTGACTGTTCTTTTTGAAGTCTAAACCATGGCTAATGACACAAACCTATAACCCAGGTAATCAGTGGACTCTTTTAAAGTGTTGTCAGCCTTTTATCATGCACTTTCCTATTTTCTTTATTCTTTACCTTTTCGTTTATTTTTTTTCTTATTTCTCTTGCATTCTTGAGAAGTCCTCTCCAAAGTGATCAGATGAACCCATACCAGAGGCCTGAATGTGCTGAGTAGAATGGAGATGAAAGGACCTGCAGGTAGCTCAGCATAGAAAATGGAGCTCATGGGGGAAGAGTTTTAAAGTATGTAAATTAGAATGTAAGTATGTAAATTAGAATGTAAGTATGTAAATTAGAATGTAAGTATGTAAATTAGAATGTAAGTATGTAAATTAGAATGTTGGAATCCAAGTGTTCATGGTCAAAAAGGAAATTTAAAAATTTGAACGAAAGGAATGAAAAATGAGTACCAGTTCTTGTATTGAAATTGGTAGTACCAATACAAGTTGACAAGTTGCAGTTCACATAAATTAATATGAAAATAAATGTGAACAGGATGCACCTGCATGACACTAGAGGTGGATCATTGGTTACAAACTCCAGAAGACCTTCTGAATATATATATATAGATAGATAGATAGATAGATAGATAGATAGATAGATATCCCTTGAGCACCAGGTAAACACATGCAGGCAAGCATTCATACAAATAATATATAAATAAATACAAGCTTTTAAAAACTATGGGGGGTGGGGGGGAATGGGGATAGGGGATGCCATCTGAAGTATAAATAAAATATCTAATAAAAAATAAAGTTAAAAAAAATAAAATAAAAATAAAGCAAATAACTCAGTAGCCTTCCTTTATACAAATAATAAATAGGAAGGTTGTTTTTAAAATAATAATTAGAAACCAAGAACTGACATTGTTTCATGCATCAGATTTAAATTAGATTTAAACAGTTTGTGTAAAATATATTCATATTTTTTCTTTTATTTTTGTTTAATTACTTTTTATTAAATTTTATATAATAACTTTAATTTTATTGTATTCATTGTCATTCCCTGAGTCATCTCTGATTGAACTTCATGTTTTTTTTTCTCTCCACTAATATATAGTTTTTAAAAGCTTGTATTTATTCTCTGCTGTTCTTACAGTCATTTGTGAAGTACTTGCCCATCACTCTCCAGTAAAGGTATGAAACAATTCTTTGTAGTCACTTGGTTTATTAGCTAGAGTTTATTTGTCATAGAGTTCTTTGAAAGAAGTTAATTTTCTTCTAAATTTTAGTGAAGAAGAATCTACCATTTAAAGGAAAATGAGAGGGTGTGGACAATTTCCTGGAAGCCAGCCTGGTCAAACTGGTTAGACAACAGCTTTTGCCCAAGGGTAATAGAGTGTGAAGGTAAGAATGTTCCCAAGATACAGCGCAAACTCAACCCCATAAACTCTGTGCATTTTTCAGTGGGCGAAATCTGTCATCTGAATTCAGTCAAAAACTCATACTCCAAGGTTTAGGATGACAGCTGTGCCAAGATTTAGATAAAATCTAAGTCTAAATAGTCTAATGGGTTAAAATGTAATGCCTTCTCGGTACTTCTGGAATCCTGTGGAAGAGGGGAAGGAAAGATTGTAGAAGACAGAGGGGTCAAGAACATCACAAGAAAATTGCCCACAGAATCAATTAAGCAGGGCTTATAGGACTCACCGATACTGAACGGAAAATCAGGGAGCCCACATAGGTCTGACCTAGGTCCTCTGTATAGATGTTGTGGTTGTGTAGCTTGGTATTTTTGTGGACACCTAACAGTAAGAGTGGGATCTGTCTGACTCTTTTGCCTGCTTCTGGGACCTTTTTCCTCCTCCTGGGTTGCCTTGCCCAGCCTTACTATTTGGACATGTGCCTAGCCTTATAGAAACTTCATATGCTATGTTTGATTGATATCCCTGGGAAGTCTGCTCTTTTCTGAAAAGAAAAGGGAAGAAGAGTGAATCTGGGGTAGAGGGAGATGGCAGGCACTGGGAGGAGAGGAGGTGAATTGGGATGCAATATATAAGAGAAGAACAAATTTTAAAAATGTAATGCCCTCTTTATTATAAATTATTTTTTGTATCCCAAATGTACATAAATTCCCTAAATTATAGAATGAAAGGAGTGCAACTTGTCAAAAAGTTCTTATCAAAATGATTGAAACAAAAGAAAAACCCTGGAAACCAGAATGTTTAACTCACTACCGGCTTCTCAGGGCAAGTTCAAGACCACTTGGAGATAATTGAGCTATAAATTCAATTCTTCAATTTCAAGGTGCCAGGCTCCCATCTCTTCCTAATACAGTCAATACATGTGAGGGGTGATCATCTGTTTCTTTTCTATGAGTCTTTAGAGAATAACAGAGAAAGTATTTCTCTGTTGAGATGCACACAAATGTCCTTTTTTATTTGACAGATTACTGGTACCCAAGCACTCTCTGTAGCCATCTGGGTAGCTATCATAAAGTTCTCTCCCTGGGATGTCTTAGAGTTTCTCTTGAAATGAGGTGATGGATCATAGTGATCTTGAAAAACAGTCCAAACGAGGATTCCGTGTCATGTAGAGACAAAACAACTGCTATCGGGTCTCTATAATGGAAAATACAGGTAAACTTTTATCTAATCAGATTGGTCCAGGGAAATTGTAGGACCTTTGGTGTGGCCTGTTTCTTAGTCAATGAACCAAGAATGTTTGGAATAATTTCAGAATGAACATGGTCTAGAACTCAGTGTTTATCCCAGTTCCTAGACTTCTCTTCTTTCCCAACTCTTTATACCTCTTTCAAAAGAAAACAACAAAAAACAAAACAACAAACAAAAAACAAAACAAACAAACAAAATACAAAACAAAAAAGCTTCCAGTAAGCCATGACAGTACACATTTAGGAATCTTAGGCATAAGAATCATGACAACATTCAGCCTGGGCTTCATTTTGAGTCCAAAAACAATCTAGGATACGCAGTTAAATTCTGTCTCAAAACAACGACGGCAACAAATTCCATTTCTCCTCAGCATCCAGCTTCTCTTCTGTATATTGACACAGACAGCTTGTGATATTTATTTTTACAGATGTCAATGTTAAAAAGTTTCCCAGAAAGGAACCAAGACAATAGAAATTCAAAGGCCTGTACATCTGTCAGAAGAATAAGGTACATATCTGCTCTTTGTTCCTGAAAAACAGTTCTTGTTTCTTCCCTACCCCTGGAACTGTGAGAGGCTGATTTAGAGAAACTTCTTGCTATGCCAATGAAAATAAAGATGTGTTGGGATCTCATCAAGTCAACTTGTCTTCCCCAAGATGGCAGTGAAGGAGTCAAAAGTCCTAATCTTACAATACATTGCACTGGCTGGTATAACTTTTGTACAGCAAATCAAGAAGTTTGTGACACCAAATTTGCATGTTTAAAAGGAAAAATCTCCCTGTCCTTTCCAAGGAGATAAATGGAAAGAAGAAAAGGAAAGAGAAGGTGAAAGAATACAAAGAAAGAGATGGAAGAAAAAGAGATGGATAAAAAAAGACAGTAAGCAAAAAGAGAAAGGGAAAGAATGAGATCCAACAGAGGAAAAGATATTTTAAAAAACAAAACAAAAAACAAACAAAAAAAACCTGTTAGCTATGTGATAGAACAATTGAAAGGCAAGACTCCAAGACTGGGACATTTATACAATGGTAAATACAATGGGCAAACTTTGTCACAAAACATTCAGGTGACACCATATGTTTTAAAATGATAAATGATACCCTTGGTGATGTATGATGTCCAATTCCCTGTGGGGTTTAAATGGGTGCATCAAACTTGACTCTGCACAGAGAACAGAGGATTGCGTACTCGGGACTATTGTAGTGGTGACACTGCTGTTGAAATCTTGCCAAGTGACTTTTGAACACTGTCTAAGCCAGTTCCTTGTTCATTAAATGAGCTGTTCTCTCACAAAAGTCTATTATCTTGATTGTACCCACATGGGAAGGCCTCAGGGTTCAACGTTGGGTTTGTAAAGTTCTTGATGACAGCATGAATTGCTACCAGGCAACAAACTCACTGAACTACCAGTTCAAATTGAGCAGCAAACCAAGCTCACTTAGCTAAAATCTGGGCCAAAAGGTTGAAGCAACATTCTTAGAGTGACAATTATGAATGGCAATTTCCCTAGCAGGACTGGCTATGGATTCAATGGTTCCCCACTGGGAAACTAGTTATGTCCTAAACCTCCAGAAGCCTAGATGACCAAACACTAGGGACTGGCAACATTTCTTGAAAGGTGGAACTTTTAGTACTGAATCCCCGAAAGTCTTAGGAAAGCCAGATGCAATCGATCATCCTTAGAAAACTTTCTTGTCCCTTGTTTGTTCCTTGCTCACATCCTGACTTGAACTTCCACTTTGTTCTGCAACCATCTGATCACGCAACTCTCCTGTCAGCTGGACACAAAGCAAAAGAGGAATCTCATTTGTGATTATGTCTCTGGAATCTGGTACTATGTGTGGCACATAGAAGAGTTTGCTGAATTGAGTCAGTCAAGCAACCGAGCTGATCTGCTAAATGTCAACTGAATAGGGATGGTGGTATCCTCAGGCAAGAAGTATTTTCTGCAGTATATCAGTATTTAAGTATATAAGTATATAAGTATTTTCTGCAGTACATAATGTCCCCGGCTTTCCAAGTTATGCTTAGCTTCAACAGGAATATATTTCCCTCAATTGTTTCATCTTTACTTGTGACTATGTGGTTTTTAGGAGACATTTTCTTTACTGGTTCGGGGTACCATTCCTAGAGTTAGACTGATCTGAGTTAAGCTGACAGAGTCTCCTAACTTCTCTATGTGTCACCATCCTTAGCTGTACCCCTCCTAGTGCTCTAGGGAAAGTCTAATGAGACACCTATAACTAGACTACCCAGCTCTAAGATGGATGGTGAAAAAAATGTATCATTATTTTATACAGTTTTCTTTCTAAAGTCCAAGGGAGCAAAACTGAGAATAATTACAAACAGTATGCATATTGAGTTCACAAAGATTCTTTTTAAACCCCAAAGCAACCAAGAGTTTTTAATATTTTTATACTAAAAATGAACTCTTAGATTCTCTGCCTATGCCTATAATGGGTACCATAGCATAAGCCAGGTAGGTGATCATCATAAGAAAACCCACTATGTGTATGGCCATGAGGAATCTGTTTGTCTCCCCATCCTCCCCATTTTATTAATTAAACATCCCATTCCATGAACCATGTACTCAATTTTCACTGAACTTTTCATAATCCAGAAAGTCACTGGACTTGATCCAACTACTATAAACTTTTATTGCTCTCTCTGTTATTGCATAACGATTCCTAAGAGTTAATGTTTTACTTTTCTTTTAAAATAAGAGATTTGCTTAAAGAAAGAAATCTCATTGTTAGCACTAATGATGCTATATTCAGTGCCTAATTGCATTTCTAAGAAGTGATAAACTATTTGAACAAAGTTTAAAGACATTTGAAGAATCCAGTTTATTGATGTGATGTTATATTTCCTTTCTCCTTATTTCTGATTACACCTTTAATGGTTCCATAGCCAAAGAATATATCATTCTGTGGGGATGAAAACTAGAAACAGTAGAGAAATCATATTTATTTAAGAATAAGGGCTAAAAGTACTTTGCATTGTTATTTCTTCCAAAATGATGGGTTTAATTCACAGTATAAGATGCTGCCACAGCAGTCCCTTCTGATATAATGCCTTCCTCAAAAACAGCAAATCCTGTGAACACATGAACTAAAAACAATGGTGCTTATGTAAAATAAAGAGGCAGAAGAAAAACCATCAAACACTCAGAAAATTTTGAGAATTCTAAGAAGCCAGTGATAATGAACTAGGTTTTTTTTTTATTCCTCCAAAGTAAATATTTCTTAAAACTAAAGTAATTAGGACATAAAATTATGTACTACAGACTAAAGTGACAAGGTAGCCCTGAAGTCTAAACCCAAACAGGAAAAAACAAGTCACCATACACATAGAAATTCTGTGTTTAAATGTATGTCAAAAAATATTGGTGTTTTTCTGGGACAATATACAGTAAAATTATTCAAAATAGGAGGAAAGGTCATACAAAAGATAGGATGTTTATTGATATCTTATATTTCTTAAATATATTAAATCAAACAATTCAATAGTGATTAAATTCATGTAGAAGCTAGCAAGTATATATAAAATTTTACAGCAGCCAGGAGGTGAATGAAAAACCTGTATTTCTTAAAATGTTAGCACACACACAAAAACACAATTATTAAAAAAAAAAAACCAAAACTTTTGAAATAAAAAATTAATACAACAAATTAAATTGACTGCAAGGGGTAAAATATAATATTTTAACATAGTGGAAAATTTTAATACTTTTCAACATGAATTTTAGTGACTATGAGGACTTATTTAACTTCTATTAAATAAGAATATTATTGTTATAATTTTTAAACCAAGTACTTATTTAGAATTACTTGATTAGTCTATATGGGTAAAATTATACATTGTCCAGTGCTTCCTTGAAATTGACAAGGAAAGAGAAAGTGGAATGTAAGAAATAGTCACCGTTGTTACCACAGTAGAAAGTACATGAAAGATTGCCAGCTCCTACATATGTCTGACATTGTCTACTGTAGAAGGGTACACTCATGCATACTGCCTATATCGGCATCTACCAGCTTCCCCAAAGCTAATAAAAAAAACCTGGAAAGATAATCAAATATAAAATTATCAGAATATTTTCTATCCATGCTCTATATCCACCATGCAAAAGACCTCTGCCAAAAGATGAGACAGTAAGCTAAAAAGAGAAAACTGATAGAAGAGAATGTTGTCTTAGGTGACCCCAAATTTTGTAACAATGGTGTAGTGACTGACTGCTCACCTGTCTGTCATTTACCACCACGATTCTGTAATTCACTAAGGGATGGGACCATTTCTTTCTACTTCTTATTCACAGACTCAGAATCCAGCATACAATGGGGCCTCAAATTTATACTTTTCAAGTGAGCAGTAACTAAAAGAATGAACAGAAGGCCAATTTTAGTTTATAACTGGTGACATTAGGCTAAAACATAATAATTGGTCATTCTACTAGAGATGTTTATATACTGTCTCACTAAACACACACACACACACGTATATAAAACCTGCATGGAAGAAATTAATTTTGTTATATCATTTGGGAAAATGGTGTCCCAGAGAGTCTATGGGACTGACCGAGAATGACAGTGGGGGATTACTGAAGAGTCTCATACATTGTGTCTGCTGGGCTCCAGAACTCCTCTGGCTGTCACACTGTCTACTTGAAGGTAAAGACAACCAGTGCCCTGAAACGATCCTACACCTACAAATCTGAGAGGAAAAGAAACAACCATCTGCCAGAGCGGGGCATCAGGCACTCAGTTATCCAATTTTAACAACAAGGAAAGCTCTGGAAAGTACTCTCATGCACATGTATTTGCTTTGTGTTTTCCATTTTTTTCTAAACAATCTTACTCTCTCTTTGTAAGTTACAGTTCTGAAAAGAGAGAACGCTACATTTCATTTCAAATCTCGACACAGCTGCACATTACACAATGCATCTCAAAGGTTTTTGTTTTAAAAAAACACAACAGTACAAGAGTTTAGTGACTCTAAATATTTCTTTTTTATTCCCCAGAGAAGGGAAAAAGTACTTCATTCTTTTCTCTTTCCATGGAGCTTTTTAGTGACTATCCAGTCTTTCCATCATGGTGGTTCTGGAATTTCAAACTATCTCTGTCCCTATGGAAGGCCAACCTCAGGATTCTCTACTCTTAAATGGCATACATATAGTTAGAGTTAGTTCTATTCCTTTGCTGGGGAAGAAAAATAAAAATATATATTTGCCAGAACAGATCCTTATTTTCAAGGGAGAACAGGGAAAGAAGGAACAATGATGTACCAGCCTTTTACTAAAGAAGACTTTTAAACAATTTTTTCTTTACCTAAAAATCATTGCCCAGATACCTGTAAACATATTTTTACCTGAAAGATGTGATATTGTAATGATTTTTTGAGTTCACCATCAAGGAAACTATTTAATTTCTGCAAACAAACTAACCAAAGAGATCCCAGAAGGATGCTAAGATGGTGTGCTATTTAAAAGCCCAAATATGTTCACAATGTAATGCTTATTTGCTCTCAAGTAAAAGAATTTCCATAAGAATTTACAACAGATAATACCTATTCACATAAAGAAGCTAATGCCACAAAATGTAAATTTTTACTTACACAGAGGTCTATTTTTCAATGTTTGTATGCGATTAGTAGATACTCCTGATTGAGGATGGATGAATGTGTTTCTAAATATAACATAAATAGTCCCTTTACCTCTTAATAGATCAAACTGTCTCAGAATTATATATTGACTATCAAACATATGCTGCCATCTATTCTTGTTGCAGGATATTTGATCATACTGTGAACTCAAAGATTGTGTTGTTTTTTAAAAAAACAAACAAAAATCCTGTTTCTAATTGTGGCATGGTGCAATGATGCAGCCTTAGTACACACTTTAATCTAAAACAATGAAAGTAAAGTTAATCTGTAGAAGAAAGCACCCATGTTTCAAAGTGATATCTAATTGAGTGGCAGATGAAGTGATGAATCAGAGAAAGGTTTGACAGAATAGTATCTGCCCAACTTTCATGAGAACAGAGAGGAAAGAGACTTAAGAGAGAGCAGCACAGAGGAGGAAAGAGGCAGTTTTACAGAGACAGGTTAAAGAGAGAACAAGCTAGACACAGGTGAACACAGAACAAGACAGAGAATGAGGAGCCAGAAAATTAGAACATATTGCCAAAGGTGTTATGAACCTAAGCAGGGCAATTCAGACAGAAGCTGAAAGAAGTCAGTTTGAATCAGGCAGCTTAGCTACAAGTTTTGAGCCAGAACAGCCTGTGCTTGTCCACAAGGGCCATTTGCTAAAGATTAGAAGTAAATTTACAACTAATTGACCGCTAGTGAGAAGCTATGCTGCTGGGATTTTCAAACTACAATTTAGAAAGAAATGACTGAGCAGATCTTGCAAGGACCAATCCAAATGTTAAAAAACAGTCCTTTTACTTGACTTGCCTACAACAAAACCAATTAGATAGATGTTGGTTTCAGTATTTTAGCAGTTCCCTAAAGGGCTCACTTTGAAAAATAGACCTTTCATTATGAAAACTGTAGCTTGCTGCCCTAAGTTGCCCATTTTGAGCTATCTACGAACAATTACCTACTGAAAATTAGCTTGAGGCTGGGAGTGCAGCTATAAGTAGACACCATGACTTTCTCAACTAGAAAGGGGTGCAGTGTATGAAATGTTGGTGACAAAAAAAGATGAAATGAATAGTGATGCTTTTCCATGTCACATCGGTTTCTTGTTCTCATCTCTCTTCTATCTACCAAAGTAGGAGTTTTATAGCTTACATGGGAGGCAAAGGAAACCTTAATGGCTATGCTTGTAGTTATCAGAGAACAATCAACTTCTTGTTGACCTTTGAGTATAATGAACTCAGAGGCATTGAAGGGACAAGATTGGTTTCCTTAAGGGTTTGTATTGGTCTCTCTGTCAAGAACCAAGCTCTGTCAAGCTAAGTGTTTTCTCTCCCCTTTACAATCTCCATCTGTTTTTCTTTGTTGATATTGCTTTTTCTTTTAACCCAGATGAATTTTCCTTCATCCCCCCTTTACAAAGTCTGACAAAGACGATTGTTTCATGATAGATTCCATTTATATTCCCTAATACCTGCTTCACTTTTCCTTTGGGTTAGAGGTGAAATTGTACTTCCATGGTCTTGTGAGGTCTTTTGCGACCATGTGGTCATGTGACCAGTACAGGCTAAGGCAAAGAGAATGACACTCTGGACCAAGACTTTCTTAGCTTGCATTGGACTTACTTAACTTCTAATCTCTTGCAGTCTGAACCCCTGAAGCCCAGATATTTAATTCCAGGATCATAAGACAGTGAACCTCCTAGAGCCTTAATTTCTATGTGATGATACAAATCAAAGTACTTCCGGGAACCAAGAATGTAAAAGAAAGTTTATGGTGGTTACTACAGCCTAATCTAGACTATAATGTCACATACAAAAGAGTGAAGAACATTGACCAGCCCAGCATCATAAAAATGATGGCACTATAAGTCATTTAACATGCATACTCATTGAGTTCTTGCAATGAAAACTGGAATCTCAGCCGGGGGGCAGGGGTGGAGAAAAGAGAATTCTGTTGCCTACAAAGAGCTCATTGTTAAATGGAAAGAGGGGTAAGCAATCATTTTATGAACACTTAATATGGAATAGAAAATTTGGAGGATCTTTGTCTAAACAGTATGCAGCTGGAACTTAGGAAACTGGTCCTGTCGTGTTTTTAATGTCATTACTGTGAGGACTAGCATGACCTATTTACATGATTCTGTATGCCTACGCAGCATCTTAAAACTGAACAAAAATGGGATTTCTCCTCTTTAAAATACCGATTGTGATTAATACCCCAAAGTGGGCATGTCTATTGTACTCCAAGTTCTTGGCAAAAACAACCTTCCAGGCAGTAGTTAGTGACAGGCCTCTGGCTGTGCTTCTAGAACTTACAAACAATTGAAAAGAAGCCACTTCCTTGAAGCCTGGACTCCTGAAATGTCAGCCATTCCACAGGTGTCTCTTGAGGTACAATTCGTCAGGCATTGTGGCAGGTTCCTGGGATGGACCAGTGAACAAAGCATGCTCCTTAACCTCATTCCACAAACCAACAGATATTAAATATTATCATCCTTTGTTGCACAATTGCAAGTATTTAAAGAGCTATGAAAGAGATTTCTCTGGACCAAACTGCTGATAGACCATCACAGGTCTATGTATGGAGATACATAAATTAAATATCTAAATTGAATTCAGATGAATCTTGAAAACAAAATAATATTTATTTTGAAGGGGACTGTGAATTAAACAGAAGTTTTTAAGCATATAATCAGTCCTCAATAAATCCTAGCTATTAAACAGTGTCATGGAAATGTTTGCTTGTGGAATAAGACAGTCCTCAGTGCTGAGGGAGGGGACTCACTGTTTTTACCATATACTAGCACTTACTTTACTCCAGTCAATTCACTATAAATATTAAAACACTGTGCTGGTGCTTCCCAGTTGTGTTTTTATGTTTCCTCTGACATCTCTCGAGTCAGCCATAGGGGAAGCCCCTTCCTTCCTGTCTGCTTTGTTTTGGTTTTGTGTTGCATACCTTTCCTGGCAACAGGGTTGGTGTAGTTCTCTGGTTACCATAGAATCCTGCTTGGCCTCATAAGCGAATGTTCCAGGGAAATCAGCAAACTACAGGAAGAGACAAACTCAAAGTCCCTCGCCCAGATTGAGTCAACGGGTACATTCCATTCACTCTCTTCCAAATGACTTCTAGGTGGGGTCCAATCTAGTATTCGAATGTCAGCTTCGAGGTTTTTATTGCATCCAATTCCATGATCTGTCAAATGATTTTTATCATTGTTCGCAAGATTGTAAGCAGTTTAAATAAGTCTCTTTATTTTACTATTCTTTCATTTGATAACTAACTCCTTTATTGCCTCTCAAATGAACTCGGTGGCACTTTTAGCTTGTGTCCCAGTAAAAGGGAATTGGGAAAGCATGCTTGGAGAAAACTGTAAATAAAATACAGAATAAGAGTGAACAACAGACTCCATTAGGAGTGAGCCTAGCTGGGGAGAAAGAAAACACAAGCCTGTACTCAGCAATAAGCAATCAAGGACTGAGCTTAAACCAGTGCGGATTGCACTTGCAAAAACCATTCACTTCTGGAGATGGAAAAACAACTCACACTTTCTCAGAGCATATTTTGTATCATCCTCTAATAACCTTCCAAAGAAACACTTTTGTTATTCCTATATTTTGAACAATGAAATAGAAATGGTGGGAGAGGGGTCACAAAACCAGAAAGGACTTTTTACAGGGTTCCAAGTCCCTCGAGGAAAAAAAAAAAAAAACAATATTTTTGTTATTTCGGTGCCTTATGAAATCAATTAGAACTGGATAGCCTCTCCAGGAGATTAAACTTTTTAAAAAAATACAAGAGAGGACAATGGGGTCACAATGGGGACATGGCACAAATGCAAAGTTACAAAGAGACAAAAGCACATGACGACAAGATTCTTTGCTCCATTTTTTGTGGAGAAGAAAGTGCCCCGACACTCGGGGAACCAGCCCTGTGCTTTCCCTTGGTGAAGAAAACATTAAGTTCTCTGGAACAGGCCGGGGGTTAGTGAACACTGTGTCCTGCTACAATAGCAGTCGCCATTGTAGATAAATAGCCACTTACAGCTTTTTGTCTTGGTTAAGCTGTTATCTTCTAGTCTGTAAAAGACAACTTGGGCTTTTTTCAGAAAAAAAAAAAAAAAAAAAAAAAAACAGTCTGCCTTTTATAGAATGTCTCTCTTTAAACTTTGCTTAGGAGTCTGAAGGCATTCTGTCAATATCTTGGAAATTACATCCCTGAAAAGCAGGTTTCTGGCCCTAAGTTACATTTCTTACCACTGAATTATACTTTTCTTATCTACATAGCAAATGGTGCTTGCAAGCAAGTTGTCCTTTCAAAGGATTTCAAAGCTTTTCATCGCTAACATCTAAGTCATAGGTGTATGACTTAGGAAAACACAGAACTGCACATCTATATAAATTACTTAATGGGAAAAGTGCCAGTCACTGAAACATGTCATCCAATAAAGACTGAGCTTACAAACTTTCTGTGTTACATAATGGTTTCATGACTGTGGGGAGGTAGCTCAGTTGTCACAGTGATTTCTTAGCATGAACAAGGTCCTGGGTTCAGTCCTTAGGGCCACAAAATTAATTAATTAACTAATTAATGAATTTTAAAAATTAATTAATTAACTTACTTTCAAAAGCTGCATCGGGACAAATGACTAGAAAGCCAAATATCAAAGTCCTTCACTGTGGTTGCTAAACTTTAAGTGTATCTCACTGTTAACCATCTTAGCCCTAGAAAGAGTCTTAACAACGTACCTTTTTTTATTTCTGCATTTGGAAAACGAAAGTTAATGGTGATATTTAAACCAGAAGTAGTGTCATATACCTATATTTTCAAAACTTGGAATGCTGAGACAGGAGGATTAGGACTTCAAGGCAAACCTGGACTGTATAGAAAAAAAAAAAAAAAAAAGGTTAAATTTAACAAAACATATGAACACAATATTTTTATAATGCAAAATTCTTTGCTTTCTGGAAATGGCTTTACAGGATAAGATGTTAACATTCCTATCAGCAGGTAAGCAGAGTCTGCTCGTGCTCGTGCTGGATATTTAATGAACAAAAATTTACCAGTTTTCTATGTACAATAGGAGTCAACCCACAGTCATGAATGAGGGTTTTATAGACCATAAAGTACTCAGTCTGTCTTAGATGGCTGAAGGTTAGTAATTATTAACCAGGCAGAACCTGTAGACTCCATGTCCACATACATCTGCTAAAAAAAAAAAAAAAAAAAAAAGAAAGGAAAAAAAAGAACTGTTGTCTTTCTGTATCATGAGTAGTCAACGTAAGTCTCTGAATTACTATTTCAGAAAATAAAGATGATGATGATGATGAAGCAGAAGGAGGAGAAAGCAAGGAAGAAGAAGAGGAGGAGAAGGAAGAGGAAAGAAGGGAAGGAGATAAGAGGAGAAAGAAGAGGAGAAAGAGAAGAGGAAGAAGAAAAGGAAGAGGAAAAAGAGGAAGAAGAGGATGAGGAAAAAGAGGAAGAAGAAGAAGAACTAGAAGAAGAATTATCTTTTGTGTTCCTAGAAGACAGGTCCACAACAAAATGGAGTTTATTTTTCCAGATTCGGTTATCTTGGAGTAAAAGGAACGGCCAGGAGCTTGCTTTCTGACCCCCTTCTATCTCATCTTAGAGATGTTGGCAAGGTGCTGGACAAGTCATATCTCCTTTGATGTCCTTCCTTCCTCTCTTTCTACCAGAACTAGGTAGGAAGATTTGTAGGGTATTTCTGATGTGAAGTCCCCGTGATAATGTGGTACTTCTCCCAGGTGTCTGGCAAGACTCCTAGTTTCTGTCTCTGGTGTTTCCCAATGTACATTTAAATTATGGGTCCCTTAATGGAGTTTCAGGAGAAAGACTCCTCACCCAAGGCTAATTGCAAGTTTTAGAAGAGGGACGGAAGAGCCCACACAAAGAACTGCTACCAGGATTAGAATCAGCATTTTGCTAAAATTCTCCTGTGAGGTCACATCAGTCAAAGCTTTGAATCAAACAGAATGGTCTTGCCAGAACAGTCATACCCAGTCTAATAATGTTGAGAATATCAAGACACCTTTAAATTGCTGTCATAAGAAATCATTTTATATATAATTAGATTTTACTGAGGGACATAATCAGAAACACTAAACTTGTAACCAGAAAATAAAAAATAAGCTTAAATTAGCCAAAGAATTATCTTTTGCTTTTCCTTAATATACACAGCCCCAAGATCACAAGAGCTACATAGACCCCAGACTACAAACCAATCCTATTAATAATACAAACCTGAAAGGATGCTTACAAGTTGTTTTTGAACTTATTTTATATTTGAGGATCCTCTCTCTTGTTTTTAACCAATCATTTCTTTTTCAGATCATGAACACTATCATTGACTTTTCCAATTTCATTGCATAGCATTCAGTGAATTAAAATCATGATGGATTCCATGCTCAACTGTCTTCTGAAAAGCCATTCTACCAAGCCATTATAATGGTGACACTCAGCAAAACAATATAGTGTCTGCTCTTGTAGAAAATTCTCTGCGGCTAGACTCTTTTTTGATATTCCAAAGTCAGTTGAGTCAAGGTCTCAATTTAATGCTAAGTATTCTGGTCTTTCAGGTGATCACCTTCAAAACAAACCAAAAGAATAAAAAATAGAGTATAACTTTGAGAACCATTCAAACATAACCTTGGGAGACTTTATACCTTCCTAGACGTTGCCTCTTCCTATCTCACTACAGACCAACCTTTGAAATGAAGCTTTGTCCCAAGTGCAATAGCTGGATTGAAATGCTGTTATGGGCTTAGAGAGGTGGGGGGGAGGTGTTGTTACAGAATAAGCCCTGGGAACTGGAGAGGGCAGGGATTATGAAAGAGAAACTTTTGATGTACTTACCAATGGAAAATATTATCAGTCTGCCAGAACAGACGTCTTTTGTATTCTAACACATGATATCTAATCTATAATACATTCTAATTCTCCTATCTAATCTATAATACATTCTAATTCTTATTTTTCCATGATGAAACATGAGCTATGGTGCTTCAAGGGGCCAGGGACTAGGTAGTTCTGATTATAGGGTCAAGGATCCACTCAGGGTAGCCTCTCTTACACTACTGTTTTATTTTTATTTAGTTCTTTTGTAAATGTTTTCAACTTTCAACATGGCATCTATGTATGAGGTATGATCACTTACATCCCTATTTTCCCCTCAGAATCCCCTCATATCTCATAAATATGCCCCGTTCCTATTTCATAAATATACCCCCATCCCTGTCATGCTTTTCTTATGAAAACCCACTAATTCCAGTTAGTGCCTCCCATCTGTGCATGAGTATAGAGCCATCCACTGAAGCATGGCATTGCCATATCCTCAATAAAAAATTATTATCCTCCTCCCAGCTATTGCTATTGCCAGGAGATCCTCATTATAAGGTGAGGACAGGAGACAGGCTCTCCCATCTATGCTAGGATTTGGGTTGTCTTGATTATTTTTATTGTCTTGTGTGGGTAAGCACAGCCATTGTGAGTTCATGCGTGTGACACCCATGTCATGTCCAAAAGACAGCGTTTCACAGCGTTGTTCCCTATCCTTCAGCCACTGCTTCTGAGATGTTTTTCTGGGCCTATTTGGTGGTGGGGTTAATACCGATGTTCCACATAGATCTAAGCTCTCAGTCACAACTTGTCAGGACGATGCATCTCCCCACTGTCAGGTGCTCGCTGCAAAGAAAAAGAAAAGAAGGAAGGAAGGAAGGAAGGAAGGAAGGAAGGAAGGAAGGAAGGAAGGAAGGAAGGAGCAAAGAAAGAAAGAGAGAAAGACAAAGAAAGAAACAAAGAAAGAAAGGAAGGAAGAGAAAAGAAAAAGGAACTTCTTTAAGTCTGAGAAGAGCCTAAGTCTATGAGTTTAAGCTTGAATATTTAGAATGTTATTTGATAGGATGATTATTTAGAAAAATAACAATTGCAGGTTCTACCTCAGGCCTATGAATTCACTAGCATGAACTTTTGACCAAGATTACAGCATCAGCAAGAAATTCCCTCTTATGAAACAGGTTTCAAATTGAATCAAAAAGTAATCAATGAGTCCTTGATAGCTATGTCACTTTTGTACCATTAAGCACATCTTGCCTGGAAGTCAGTATTATAGAGCGCCAGTCCAGTGAAGAGTAATACCACAGATGATCTTCGCTCCCCCCAGTAGACTGCAAAGCACCTACCAGCACAAGAGGAGCTAGCTAGCCAGGAGAAAGCTTCTCAATTGGTTTAAAATTTATTTCTCTATGCCCTTTAGACAAAGTATGTGGTGTTTTCAGCCACAGAGTCTTGCCACGTAATTATGGTAGACAAAGATATTGGGAAATAAAATTGCCGGCCTGCATTAGTCTTGGCTTCTCTCACCCTCTCTTGAGGTGAAAACCATAGAAGTTCTGTACTTCAGAAGTTCACCCTGACTGTTGAGTTTCTCTATAGTTCCACTGGAGAAAATTATAAAATGTTCTATAATTCAGAGAAGCCTGACCTACCTCCATTCTTCACAGTGATGGGTTGTTTAATTCAATAGGAAATTGCTGTCAGATAAAGTGATACCTCTCTTCCCCAATTTAAAAGCAAATAAATAGTAGATACACATTCACTCTGTAAATCGCTGGGCTTCTGAATTTTTCTTACATCAATGTTGCTGTGTGATATATTACCTGACCTGGCTTTTTTTTTCCTAGTAATTTTGTGTTGGATTAAGTACAATTCTTAATGAAAGCAAAACACTGTGGTCTATGTGTTACTGGTTTCAAGCAGACGATGACAAAAGACAGGTAAAAATATTCTCCCAGGAGAGATCTGGATTAGAAGGAAATTGAGTTCATGGCTTACTTGGTCATTTAGTGTATTTTAAGAACATTGTGACTTGTTTCGCTCGTAGAAGGAGCCTATGCCCTGCCCTTTGAAAGCATATTACATCACCTGTAACCATAGCCTCTGTGATTAATATTTCTGAGAGAGCTTAATTTTTAAATGAACTAGTTCTGCCTTTACCACTGGGACGGTGTTTAAAACCTGCTAGGAATTCATAGTCAAAAATAGTATAAAATCATTAGCTATTTTCTCTGGCTTGTAGTCAAGTGTTTTCATAAAAACCTCCCTAACTACTATTTTTCCTTCTAATTAAGAAATTAAGACTGAACATTATATGATTTGCTGTGGTCCTGCTTCTGAGCGACTAAGAAACCTAACTTCCGGTGTCCTTTAGATCACATGTTAGTGCTTGGGTCTTCTTTAGTAATTTGTGTGAATTCAGCCACACTTTGGGGGAATCTTCAATGTCTTTTACTGCAATTACTTTTTCATCTTCTAATGAGCTATTTGAGAACCTTGACATTAATCCCTGATTCATTCATGCGACAGATATTATTGAATCAATACTATATCCAAGAGATGTTTGTCAGTGGTAAGAGGGGAGTATATAGTCCATAAGCCCCAGAAGCCATCAGTCTGGAAGGAAATATATTATGCCTTGGCAATTCTTGGAGCTGACTCACCCTGTAGGCACAGTAGGCACCATGTCTGGAGCCCATGATATTTTTAGGAACCATGAAATCTTTTAGTTTTAATAAATTTCAAATCATAAGAAAAAAATGAATGTATGCAACCCAGATTATACTTATTTATATCAATGCAGTTATAAAATACAATTTTTACTGTTTAAGAGCCGTGTTCCAAAAAGCCAAGAGTCAAGCACATATGAAAGTCTTATTGTGACTCTGTAAACAACACCCCAAAAACTTGATCCAACAACTTATCCCAGATACCACCTCAGAAGCTGAAATGACTATGCCCTTTCTCCATTTCTAGAAGAAAATCTTGGGAATCTCACTCCAAGCTAAAATTTCCTTTGCATAGGTCAGACCACAAATACAGCCCAGAGGATGGTTTCCTGGTCTTTGGAACCAAGGAGGCTCACTATGCAAACATCTTAGAATTAAAACACCATGGCCACAAATTTATAAAATTTTATGGCTTTGGCAAGGCCTCCCTCCAAACAGACTAATTTAAGTTCTTCCAAACTATGTGATTTCTAGTAGATGTCCTTATAGGCTATATTTCTAGGACCAAAATAGGGATATGATATATAGATAATTTACCCTGTTTTATCAATTATCAAGGAGCCCATTAAATGATACCATTTGGCCAACTGCAAAAGTTTAGTTAATGATGTTTAATAAAGAATTTTCCAAATATCTTTTAATACAATTTTTTTTCAAGAATATTTAATATCATGTCATGGGAAACAAACATAATCTGAAAACTTGTGATCTCTCACAGGCAACAGCCAGTATTTATGAAAGGGACCAGACCCTAAGTATTCAGACTGCATGAGAAGGTAGTTTCTCTCAAAGTTACTCAGTCCGGGAGCTTCAGTGGGAACGTCGCCAGAGACATCACATAAACAAATGGGTGTAGCTGTGTAGGCCAACTCAGCTTTGCTCACAAAACAAGCTGCTACTGGCTGCACTCCAGTGGCGCTTTTGCCAAGGCTTGTCTATACTTTCCACTATAACCTTCTGGGATAGTTATAACTCCACCCAAAAAGTTTCCGACCTCATCTTGCCATACGTTAATATTCAAAATTATTCATTCTGACAGTCTATTAGTAGAACATTTTTCAACCTGAAATTAATCTCAACCTAAATGAATGGCTAGTCTTTCCATTCCAGGTCTTAGAGAATTTGCAGGGTTGTGGAGACTACGTGGGTGTGGTTTCTGACATTTCTAGGAAATGAGAGAGCACACCAATAGGTTAATCCAATACTGAATGGTCAGCCCTAAAAGCAAATAACATCATACAGACTCAGAAGGTTGTATTTATGTATTTATCAAATATATATATATATATATATATATATATATATATATATATATATTCATACATGCATACACACAAATTTGAGGTAGCATTGTAGCAAATGTCTTATTGAGACACTGAAACCTTACATTAAAAAATTAGTTTATTGACTTGGTTGTCGCTTCAGCCTCCCAAGTGCCAGGGTCTCAGGAATGTGTGTGTGTGTGTGTGTGTGTGTGTGTGTGTAAGAACAAACAAAATAATGAGAGGCGTTGAATTTGAAAGAAAGAAACTGAGGGCACATGGGAGGGCTTAGAGGAAGGGAGGGAAACGCAAAATGAGATAATTACAGTATAGGGTCAAAATTTTTAAAATTTGCTTAAATAAAAGGATTTTTCCCTAAGATGGATGGGAAGGCCACTCAATTAGAAAATGAGCAGAGTATCTTTGGATGTGAGACCACAGGGTTTCTATTGTTTGATGTGCTTCTCTGTCACATTCTTGTAAGTAAAGACAAAAACGTAAGAAATAATGTTGTTGTTGTTGTTGTTGTTGTTGTTGTTGTTGTTGTTGTTAGAATTTAAAAAATCAAATCTGAGGCTAAAACACTGGGCCCTGTAAATGCCCAGCAATTCACCTGCCCATAAGCTACAACTCCAGGCATTTTTTTTTTTAAAACAACTTCTGGTCATTTAGCCCAGGCTGGCCCTGAACTCTCTTACTGTTTTAGCCTCCCAAGTGCCAGGATAACAGATATGAACCATCAGACAAAGTCAAAACACTAATTGTTTTTAAGTAACGCTCCTATAGCGCAATATTTTTGAAAGACCTTCTCTACAGTGCTACTTCATATTCACACAATGCTTCTGAAAGTCTCAGATGGTTGATTTCACACCCCCTCCCAATTCCTTTTATAAGTACATCAAAACACAGATCAACTTTTTATCATGTTTTTTGTTCGTTCGTTTGCTTGTTTGTTTTGGTTATGCTCTCACTATCTCTCATGATGTAGATTCGAACATCTTTTATGGTGATTTCCTAAATTCATATTCCTAGTTTTGATCCATCTTCGTTCATCATTATCACATGGGACCTTATTCAATACACACATCCCTGAACCCACCAGAGACCTAATTAGTCAAAATGTTCAAAATTTCCACAGGAATTTCGATGTGTGCTTATGGTTTTTAAAAAAAAATTACCTCCCCCCTTTTAGAGGGACTTATTTATATGATGCAAGGTTGTTTTTTAATTTCGATACTCTTCTGTACCAGATTATTAGCAGAAAGAAATATGGCTGATTTGTCTTCCTATACCTTTTATAACTAGTTACCAACCTCCACACTCATTACTTGCAAGGTGGATCTTTGAACTGGCAACAGAATAAATATGCAAAGAATCTAAAAGATATCTGATCATTGGAGCTACATTGGATCATTATATTTTCTCACCTTCCTGGAACTCCTCAATCTACTGCACTTGAGTTTTTTTTTTTTCTTCTCACACCATTGATGTTATTTACAAGGTCACCAACAATCCATTAGATCCTAAGTCTGAGCAATGTAAAAGCACTCGCCTTCACTCGTTTTCTCTCTTATGTTCTTTCTCCAGTTCTGACACTAGTGACTGTTTCCTAGTCTTGTAGCTACTGTGACCTGATGTCTAGTTAAGACAGCCCGTAATGCTGCTAGCTCACATCTAGTAGGCATTCCACAAATGCTGCTACCTCATACGCAAACTAAGCTCATTCTCATGGCCACAAATGTGCAAAGTTTGCTTTCTTCACTCCCTCAAAAGGTAGCATTATTACCCAGCTCCCAAACAAAATGCAAGTATCAACATTGTCTTTCACTTATTCCATCTATTTTGTAGAATTGTCATCACTTACACAAAAGTATTTTCTGAAGTCAAAGAATTTTTTTTTACAACTCACTAATTGGCAAAGTCTCTCAGAAATGCTTTAAAATTAGTCACACTCCAAAGCATCGCATTTTGGTGAATATCTACATGTTTTACTATGGAATAGTTGATGCCTTGGTTGCTGCTCAGACCTTAACGTTTTAAGTAATATATTTTATATGCATATATGTATTTTTCATACGTACATTTATATAGTGATATGTTTCTAAAAAAATATTTTTAAAGATTCTTAGTATACATAGACACACATGCAAAAAAAAAAATATTTTGGTCTCATGATATCCAAAGAATTATGGGACTGTGACTAAGTGACAGCTAAGCTCTTCTGTTTTTATCCCCCTTACATGAAAGGCAACTCTCACCTCCACTGGTTATGGCAATAGCTGCTGAACCATTCATCTGTATCCTTGGCCTCGTCTTTTCTGATCCATTTTTTAGCCTGCAGTTAGAATTTCCTACAAAATAATAATTTTTAAAAAGGAGCAAATCTGATCCTCTCTTTAAAACCCTCCAGTGTTACAGTTTCTAAGTTAAAAATACAAACAGAGAATGTAGCTCAGAAAGCCTCAGGTAACCCACACCCCCCGCCACAACTCTCTACCCTTCTCAGCAGCTCCAGTTCAATCACACCAATCCAGGCCTTTCTCCGTATTTCCTCTGCTCCTTCCTGTTCTGTCTGCAGGCCTGATATGGAAAGTAGTTGTTTGATGAATACGGTCTAACTTACTTTCTTGGATATAGAGAGGTTAGTTGGTTTTGTTGGGGTGGTTGTTGTTGCTTCAGCTGTTGTTGCTTTTAGCAAACTCCCACTAGTTTCAAATTCTTTACCTTTTTTTTTTTTTTTTTTTGAGCCATGAGAGGCAGAAGCAGCATGAACATAATGAATAATAGTGTTAGCTAATAAAAGTAATCATGGCAACACAGCAAAGTAAAAGTTCTGACCAGACGTTGAGTGTTCTGCTACCTTAATGATCTTTCAGAAGCATTTCCTGGGATGCAAGCCATTTTCTATGATCTACAAGATTTACACTCCCCATACACTCCCCATTTACACTCTAATCCAGTGCTTCTCAACCTTCCTAATGCTGTGACCCTTTAATACAACTCCTCATGTTGTGGTGAGCCCCAACCATAAAAATTATTTCTGCTAATAATTCATAACTGTAATCTTGCTACTATTAGGAATCTTGATGTAAATTTCTGATAGTTCTGATGGCCTTAAGCCTGTGAAAGAATTGTTCAGTCCCCAACAAGGGTCACAACACACAGGTTGAGAGCTACTACTCTAATCTATATCATTGAATATCTATTGACCACACGAACATGATACATTTCAACAAGTTAGCTATGTTTTTTGTAATAAGCATTTACTGTGGTTCCTAGTAAATCTGCTCTAAGGGTTAAGAACTAGACTGATATTCTGCAAATGTTTGCTATTCAACCGAAGCTATAAATGGAGTTTGACTCCATAATCTTCATCTACACATCTTGCTCTATCCTGCCTTGCAGCTCAGTGAGATTTCCACTGTCGTCTAGGCATGTGGCGAAGCAATGAAACACAGGTAACCTTAAAGAAAACCACTGTAAAAAGCCAATGGGATTGTCACCATGGACAAGAAAGAAGAAGGAGAAGCAAACTTACAAAGACCTGTATTGTAAAAATATCTAGTTCTAATAAAAATTCTAGCAAGGAAATTCTACCAGTTCTTTTATGTCTTTTTCTCCTATACTGGCTAGGGAACAGAATGGAAACACAATGTGTACTTACTGAACTCTTCAAATAATCTCTTATGAGTACGATGTTGACTAAGTATGATGAACATTAATCACTGCCTGTTTTCTCTCACTCATCAATAGAGGATACTGGAAGTCAGAGCAAGGAGTGGTAGGTATGCAGAACCTTATCACTAAAGCAACCTTTAATGTCTCTAAAGACCTCATTAAACTCTTGACCTAAGATACCATTGGCAAATGCATTGAAAGAACTGATTGCCCATGGGTCAAAGTCCTGGGCTTGACTTTCAAGGTATTGAACTGATGAGAAACAAGTTGGATTTCAATCAATAGATGATATATAGAGAGAGACTTGTTTTAATAGTCACAAGTTTTAATTAAACACCCTATTGTCAAGGCATAATGAGGCACTAAGCAAGGAAACATTCATATGTCAAGGTGTGTATAACTGGTATAAATGGACCAGAAGAGGCCATTTATTTTTTTTTTCTGACTAAAAAGGCCAAACAACACTGTCTAAGGAGACAGAAAATATAGGCCATCTTCACCATGTCTTCTTTGACTTAACATTTTCTGGAAAATATCACAAATGTCTATTTCTCTGCTTAGGTGAGTTGTGTCTGAATGCTGGTTCTTAATAGAAAGGGTATTGTAGTTTATCTCTATAAAGAAGAGGAGGAAGGGAAGAGGTTGAGGAGGAGTCCGCAACAGCAGCTCCCTGAGGTGATTAGTCCATTGTCTCCAGCATACATGCACCCTCATATTTAGGGGTGCTGATTCTTAGAGAATGTAGACAAGCTGAATCCCACGGAAACTGAAAAGTAAAGAAGTCATGTGAATAAGGAAGAAAATTGTGAAATTTGAAGAAGTTGGAAAAGAGCCAAAGATCGTGTTCAGTTAGTGACTCCAATGTTCCCTAAACCAGATATTTCACAAGGCTGTGCAACCAAAGGAACTCTGCATTTTGACAGAGTCAGTCCTTTGTACCTTACTCAGGGCAGACACAAGACCTAAGGAAAAACACTGTGAATAGGTCGACTTGAAAGACCACAGGCAACTGCCACAGTAATTCCCAAATCTTGTTGTCCTCAAAGGCACCCACAAAGTTTATTTAAAAATGAAAACTAGGGCCCCACACCCACCTACCTAGATTTTCAGATAGGTAGACCTATCAATCTCCCACAGCAATTCTAGGACAATCAAATTACTCATTTATTAGATAGTTGGAAACCTTGACCTACTATAACCAATCTATTTTATGTATGAGGAAAATGGGGCTTAGAAACAGTAAATGAAAGTTTTGAATAAAATCTCTTATTTTACAAAAAAAAAAAAAAAAAAAGCATAAAATGGCAGTAAAATAACTGTTGAAACTCCTGTGAAGTCATGAGAAAGAGTGGGAAACAGCAGAAACCAACCAAGGAGAAAAAAAAAAAAAAACAATTTTGTCTATTAAAACTGGGGAAATCCCTTACCTATATTATATATGTCTGTGTGGCACAGAGACCCTGAAAAGCTTGAGATCTAGCATACAAGTTGTCCAAAGGCAGGGCCAAGATGCAGACAGAATAGAAAGGCTTGAAAGTTAGCTCTCCAATCGCTTCCCTTCCCCTGACAAATGACTTTTGTTTCTTCCTAAGCAACTAGACAAAAGAATTCATCTCTGCACATCTGAAGTCAGGGCCTGGACACAGGAATACTAGCCATGGAAAAGAACAGGAAAGAATACTGTACTAAACCCGGGAGAATTGGGTGAAAATCTATATGGTAGGCAGGGATCCTCTTTGCTGCTTATATTAAGAAACTACACGTCTGAGCAGCGGATTTGTTTCTAGAGGGACCAAACATCCCAACAGAAAATGATTACACAATGCCATTTACTTTCCTTCCTAAGAAGGCCAAACAATGCTGGCCTTCTTCAATAAATGTACACTTCAAAATGATACTGACATTTGAAGTTGGCCCAACGCATCTACTAAATCCTGACTCCATGGCTTTGCAGTGACATCCAAGAGCCAACATGCTCTGCCCACAAAGCAGCATTTTCAGTAAGTTGTTTTTTTTTGTTTTTTTTTTTATGACATTAGTCCTAAGATGTGAAATAGAAAATCAGGAGACACCTAAAGAAAATCATGAACATAGAAACAATCCCAAGTAACTAATCCAAAATAAGAAAGAATACAAAGGAAATGATTAAAACAAGATATTTTTTTAATCTTAAAGATTGTCATTCATCACCCCAGATATTTAACATATTTAGACCATTAATTAGATTAGGGTGTTATGAAAGATTCACTCTGATATAGTGAAAATTAAGTATAGCAGAGAAAAGAAAAGTATAGCAGCCTATCATGATATTGCCCTGACGAAATCTAGAAAGATGTAAGAAGTTGAACAAAATGAAGAAAATCACAGAAAGCAGATAATAAAAACATAATATCAGCCAATGAGAGGTAACATTCAGGTAGAGGATGGATGGCACAGAATGAGAAAAAAATTAGGAAGGAAATTATTATTATAAAAACAGAACTTTTTTTAAAAAAAAAAAAACATTTTAAAGAATTAATGATTTTAGGGTTTTCTCATCTAAGAACTAAGTCCCCAGAATTGTTAATAAAATATGTCAAATATATATATTGGAATACAAGCAGAAGGAGAAAATGCTATTGCCAGAGAAGAAACAGAGGGTCACATACTAAGCATTATACTGAGAATGAGACCATATTTCTCAACGGCCTCAGCAGATAGTAGATAGTGTAATCATGATTTTAAAATTAAGGAGAAAAATTTCTTCCAATTCAGAATGCTGCACCTAGTCTCACTATCACTCAAGGGGAAAAAAGATTAAGCAGTCCAATAGTAATTAAGGATGGCTAAATTATCAGATAAGCAAGTTGGCAAAATGTTTACCTTAAGTATGATGTTTCTAAAATAGGCCCCGGAATTAGGCTTAGCCAAAGAAAGGGGGTACTAATGCACAAATTAACAGATGGAGAATAAATTGCAGGAGAGAGGCCAAAGGAACACCCAGGGTGAGGGGAAAGGAGAAAGGTTGTTGGCTACACGACAAATCAAAAGAGCAAGCAGTTCACATTCTAAATGAAAATTGAGAGCTCTGGGAGGATAGTAGGGTGCCTCCAGAACACAGAAAAACTTGGATATACTAACAGTTTAGGTTCTAAGCATTTGGGCACTGAGCTTGAAGATTACTCAAGATGGGTACACAGAAAACCAAAACCATGAGCATATTGGTGAGCACTGAGTTAGTTAAAAGTAAATTTATTAAACCAAATTTGAAATTGTGAAGGGCTCAGTTAAGAATAACATAGGGGCCATGGAGATGGCTTAAGCAGGTAAAGCACTTTTGGTGTGGCCTGAAGACCTACCCTTGATCCCCAAGACCTACTCGGCGAAAGGAGAAAACCAACTCCTGAACGTTGTCTTCTGAGTTCTACAAACACGTGCACACACACAAATAAATAAGTAAATGTAAGTCTTATTTAAAAAAGAACAATGCATAAGTTGTCTCAATAATAAAATAAAGAAGGGCTTGGGAACATGGCTGCCATAGAGGGATCGACCCCTGAAGGCATGTGGGCTTGAGTTTAGATTCCTACACCACATGATGAGAAAAATAGATGGCCATGATGGCTTGAATTAATAATCCCAGTGCTGCGGAGTTGTGAAGAGACACCATGACCAAGGCAATTCTTATCAAAGAAATTGGGCTTGGCTTGCAGGTTCGGAGGTTTAGTCCCTCATCATCATGGCAGGAAGCATGCAGGCAGACATGCAGGCAGACATGGTGCTGGAGAAGGAACTGAGAGTTCTATATCTGGATACACAAGCAGCAGCCAGAAATGGTGACACTGAGCCTGCCTTAAGCTTCTGAAACCTCAAAGCCTAGTGATGTACTTCCTCCAATGAGGCCACACCTACTCCTACTCCAACAAGGCCACACCCTTTAATAGTGCCACTCTTTAGGCATCTATGGAGGCCATTTTCATTCAAACTACCATAGGAGGGCAAAGACCGGAAGGGGCCCTGGAACCCACTGGCCAGCCTACCCAAATCAATAAGCTCTGGATTCAGTAGAAGAACCTGCGGAAAAGAGTGAGTAGGAGAGCAACTGGAAAGACATCTGGCTTCAATTTTTAGACTTCAAATCCATATGCATACACTCAAGAACCCCTGCACAAACCATGCGTATACTCACAAAACATGTGTCCTACACACAACACATAAATAAAGAGAACCAAATGCTTATTTTTACCAGCAAGCAGGGCTTTCCAGAAAGACAAAATCTGGAACAAGTTGGAGAGAAAAGCTCAGAGGAAGGACTGGAAGACTTCTGAGAAGTATAACCCGACCACACTCTCAGAAGTGACAGTATATGAAGGCAATTTCCAGATAAAGTCGTGGGAAGACTGTTCTCTCAGTGAGGTATAGAACCCAGGACAGCTCACAGGATCACTAGCTCCATAAAAGGACTAAAAGGAAGTAACTATCATATCTGGGGCTAGGACACCGGTATAATCAGGGCATTGAAAGTTTTGCTTCCCCTCCTGCAGTCTGAGGCCTGCGGGTAAGTGCACCCAGGAGCCCCCCAGACACATTCTGGGGGATCCATAGACCCATAGCCAGCGCTAGCACGCCCCTTCCGCCGCTCGCCCCTCCTGCAGTCTGAGGCCTGCTGGTAAGTGCACCCAGGAGCCCCCCAGACACATTCTGGGGGATCCATAGAACCCATAGCCAGCGCTAGCACGACCCTTCTGCCGCTCGCCCCTCCTGCAGTCTGAGGCCTGAGAGTGAGTGCACCTAGGAGCCCCCCAGACACATTCTGGGGGATCCATAGAACCCATAGCCAGCGCTAGCACGCCCCTTCCGCCGCTCGCCCCTCCTGCAGTCTGAGGCCTGTGGGTGAGTGCACCCAGGAGTCCCCCAGACACATTCTGGGGGATCCATAGACCCATAGCCAGCGCTAGCATGCCCCTTCCGCCGCTCGCCCCTCCTGCAGTCTGAGGCCTGTGGGTGAGTGCACCCAGGAGTCCCCCAGACACATTCTGGGGGATCCATAGAACCCATAGCCGGTGCTAGCATGCTCCTTCTGCTGCTCGCCCCCCCTCCGGCCTGAGGCCTGCAGGGTCTGAGCCCCAGACCAGACCTCTACCAGGTCTGCAGTTGTGTGGACCCCGGATTCCACCTGAAACATACTAGAAGGTCCGCTCAACCCAGAGCCACAGAGGAACAACTGAACTCAGAGTGTCAGACAACATACCCTGAGATATCCAAGAGGAGACACTGCACCCAGAACAGCAGACATCTAGCTGGACTGCTACCTTGGAGGCACCATATCCTGAGGCATCCTAGAGATACCACTGTAATCAGGGCAGCTGGAAAAAAATCACAAAGACATCTGGACTCCTAGAAGACCAAACAAAAGCGAGACAACTGGAAAGACAGGCTTCAATCAGAGACAGAAGTACAGGTAACACTAGAATTAACCAGATGGCAAAAGGCAGGCGCAAGAACGTAAGCAACAGAAACCAAAGTTACATGGCATCATCAGAACCCAGTTCCCCCATCATAGCAAGCCCTGAACACCCCATCACACCAGAAAGGCAGGATTCAGAATTAAAATCACTTCTCATGATGATGATAGAGGACTTTAAGAAAGACATAAATAACACTCTCAAAGAACAGATAGAAACCCTTAGAGAGGAAACACAAAAATCCCTTAAGGAATTACAAGAAAATGCAACCAAACGGGAGAAGGAATTAAACAAAACCATGCAGGATCTAAAAACGGAAGTAGAAACAATAAAGAAATCACAAAGGGAGAACACCCTGGAGATAGAAAACTTAAAAAAACGATCAGGAGTCATAGATACAAGTATTACCAACAGAATACAAGAGATGGAAGAGAGAATCTCATGTGCAGAAGATACCATGGAAAACATTGACACAACTGTCAAAGAAAATGCAAAATACAAAAAGCTACTAACCCAAAATATACAAGAAATCCAAGACACAATGAGAAGGCCAAACCTAAGGATAATAGGAATAGATGAGGGGGAAGACTCCCAACTTAAAGGACCAGTAAATATTCTCAACAAAATTATAGAGGAAAACTTCCCTCACCTAAAGAAAGAGATGTCCATAAATATACAAGAAGCCTACAGAACTCCAAATAGTTTAGACCAGAAAAGAAATACTTCCTACCACATAATAGTCAAAACATCAAATGTACAAAACAAAGAAAAAATACTAAAAGCAGTAAGGGAAAAAGGCAAAGTAACATATAAAGGCAGACCTATAAGAATTACACCAGACTTTTCACCAGAGACCATAAAAGCCAGAAGATCCTGGACTGATATCATACAGACCCTAAAAGAACATAAATGTCAGCCCAGACTACTATACCCAGCAAAACTCTCAATCATTATTGATGGAGAAACCAAAATATTCCATGACAAATCCAAATTTACACAGTATCTCAACACAAACCCAGCACTTCAACGGATAATTGGTGGAAAACTCCATCACAAGGAGGGAAACTACAACCTGGAAAAAGCAGGAAAGTAATCCTCCAAAAACCGTAAAAGAAGGTAGCTACACAAACATATCTCCATTGCCAATAACAAAAATAACAGGAAACAACACTCATTTTTCCTTAATATCTCTTAATATCAATGGACTCAATTCTCCAGTAAAAAGACATAGACTATCAGACTGGATACGTAAACAGGACCCAACATTTTGCTGCATTCAGGAAACGCACCTCTGTGGAAAGGACAGACACTACCTCAGAGTAAAAGGTTGGAAAACAATCTACCAAGCAAATGGTCCCAAGAAACAAGCTGGAGTAGCGATTCTAATATCAAATAAAATCAGTTTTCAACCAGAAGTAATCAAAAAAGATAAAGAAGGACACTTCATATTCATGAAAGGAAAAATGTACCAAGAGGAACTTGCAATTCTCAACATCTATGCCCCAAATGTAAGGGCACCCACATACATAAAAGACACATTACTAAAACTTAAAGCATACATTGCACCCTACACAATAATAGTGGGAGATTTCAACACCCCACTCTCAGCTATGGACAGATCATGGAAACAGAAACTAAATCGAGACACAATGAAACTAACAGAAGTTATGAACCAATTGGACTTAACTGACATCTATAGAACATTTCATCCTAAAACAAAAGAATACACCTTCTTCTCAGCACCTCATGGTACCTTCTCGAAAATAGACCATATAATTGGTCACAAAACAGGCCTCAACAGATACAAAAAGATTGAAATAATCCCCAGCACCTTATCAGACCACCATGGATTAAGACTTGTCTTTGACATGGACAAAAACATCAGAAAACCGACATACACTTGGCAACTGAACAATGCTCTACTCAATGATAACTTGGTCAAGGAAGAAATTAAGAAAGAAATTAAAGACTTTTTAGATTTAAATGAAAATGAGGACACATCATATCAAAACATGTGGGACTCATTGAAAGCAGTACTAAGAGGAAAAATCATAGCTCTAAGTGCTCACAAAAAGAAAGTGGAAAGAGCATACATCAACAACTTGACAGCAAACCTGAAAGCATTAGAACAAAAAGAAGCTAGTATACCCAAGAGGAGTAGACGGCAGGAAATAGTCAAACTCAGGGCTGAAATCAACCAAGTCGAAACAAAAAGAACTATACAAAATATCAACAAAACCAGGAGCTGGTTCTTTGAGAAAATCAACAAGATAGACAAACCCTTAGCCAGACTAACCAAAGGGTGCAGAGACAGCATTCAAATTAATAAAATCAGAACTGAAAAGGGAGACATAACAACAGAAACAGAGGAAATTAAAAAAATTATCAGATCCTACTACAAAGGCCTATACTCAACAAAATTGGAAAATCTGGAGGAAATGGACAATTTTCTAGATAGATACCAGGTACCAAAGTTAAACGAGGAGCAGATAAACCACCTAAACAGTCCCATAACGCCTAAAGAAATAGACACAGTCATTAAAAATCTTCCCACCAAAAAATGTCCGGGGCCAGATGGTTTCAGTGCAGAATTCTTTCAGACCTTCAAGGAAGACCTAATACCAATCCTCTTCAAGTTATTCCATCGAATAGAAACAGAAGGAACACTACCCAATTCATTCTATGAAGCTACCATTACACTCATACCTAAACCACAGAAAGACCCAACAAAGAAAGAGAACTACAGACCAATCTCTCTTATGAATATTGATGCAAAAATACTCAATAAAATTCTCGCAAACCGAATCCAACAACACATCAAAACAATTATCCATCAAGATCAAGTAGGCTTTATCCCAGGAATGCAGGGATGGTTCAATATTCGGAAGTCCATCAATGTAATCCACTACATAAATAAACTCAAAGAAAAACACCACATGGTCATCTCACTAGACGCTGAGAAAGCATTTGACAAAATTCAACATCCCTTCATGTTAAAAGTCTTGGAAAGATCAGGAATTCAAGGCCCATATCTAAACATAGTAAAAGCAATATACAGCAAGCCAGTAGCCAACATCAAACTAAATGGAGAGAAACTTGAAGCAATCCCACTAAGATCAGGGACTAGGCAAGGCTGCCCACTCTCACCTTACCTATTCAATATAGTACTGGAAGTCTTAGCTAGAGCAATTAGACAACAAAAGGAAGTCAAAGGTATACAGATAGGAAAGGAAGAAGTCAAAATTTCACTATTTGCAGATGATATGATAGTATACTTAAGTGAACCTAAAACTTCCACCAGAGAACTCCTAAACCTGATAAACAACTTTAGCAATGTGGCTGGATATAAAATCAACTCAAACAAATCAGTAGCCTTCCTCTACTCAAAGGATAAACAGGCAGAGAAAGAAATCAGGGAAATGACACCCTTCACAATAGCCACGAATAAAATAAATTATCTTGGAGTGAATCTAACAAAGCAAGTGAAAGATCTGTATGACAAGAACTTCAAGTCTCTCAAGAAAGAAATTGAAGAACATCTCAGAAGATGGAAAGATCTCCCATGCTCCTGGATTGGCAGGATTAACTTAGTAAAAATGGCTATCCTGCCAAAAGCAATCTATAGATTCAATGCAATACCCATCAAAATTCCAAATCAATTCTTCATAGAGATAGAAAGAGCAATTTACAAATTCATTTGGAATAACAAAAAACCTAGGATAGCGAGAACTATTCTCAACAATAAAAGAACCTCTGGGGGAATCACCATTCCGGACCTCAAACTGTACTACAGAGCAGTAGTGATAAAAACTGCTTGGTATTGGTACAGAGACAGAAAGGACGATCAATGGAACAGAATTGAAGACCCAGAAATGAACCCGCATACCTATGGTCACTTGATATTTGACAAGGGAGCTAAATTCATCCAGTGGAAAAAGGATAGCATTTTCAACAAGTGGTGCTGGCTCAACTGGAGGTCAACATGTAGAAGAATCCAAATTAATCCATTCTTATCCCCTTGCACAAAGCTCAACTCCAAGTGGATAAAGGACCTTCACATAAAGCCAGGTACACTGAAAATATTAGAAGAGAAGTTGGGGAAGACCCTCAAATACCTAGGCACAGGGGAAAAGTTCCTGAACAGAACACCAATGGCTTATGCTCTAAGATCAAGAATCGACAAATGGGACCTCATCAAATTGCAAAGCTTCTGTAAGGCAAAGGACACTGTCAACAAGACAAAACGGCAACCAACAGATTGGGAAAAGATCATTACCAATCCTACATCTGATAGGGGGCTAATATCTAATATTTACAAAGAACTCAAGAAATTAGATGCCAAACAACAAAATAACCCCATTAAAAAATGGGGTACAGAGCTAAACAAAGAATTCTCAACTGAGGAAACTCGAATGGCCGAGAAGCACCTTAAGAAATGCTCAACATCCTTAGTCATCAGGGAAATGCAAATCAAAACAACACTGAGATACCACCTCACACCAGTCAGAATGGCTAAGATCAAAAACTCAGGTGATAGTAGATGTTGGCGAGGATGTGAAGAAAGAGGATCACTCCTGCATTGTTGGTGGGGTTGCAAGCTGGTACAACCACTTTGGAAGTCAGTCTGGCGGTTCCTCAGAAAATTGGACATAGCACTACCTGAGGACCCAGCTATACCACTCCTGGGTATATACCCAGAAAATGCCTCAACAAATAACAAAGACATATGCTCCACTATGTTCATAGCAGCCCTATTTATAATAGCCAGAAGCTGGAAAGAACCCAGATGCCCTTCAACAGAGGAATGGATACAAAAAATGTGGTACATTTATACAATGGAATATTACTCAGCTATTAAAAATAATGAATTCGAGAAATTCTTAGGTAAATGGATGGATCTAGAAAATATCATCCTGAGTGAGGTAACCCAATCACAAAAGAACACACATGGTATTTACTCACTGATAAGCGGAGATTAGCCCAAAAGTTTGAAACAACAAAGATTCAACTACCAGACGACATGAAGCTCATGAAGAAGAAAGAACAAGTGAGGATGCCTAGGTCTTTCTTAGAAGGAGTAACTAAATAACCAAGGGAGCAAATATGGAGACAAAGTGTGGGTCAGAATCTGAAGGGGGGGTTGTAGGGAGACCATTGTGTCTGGGTATTCATTCCATAGGCAGTCATCAAAAATAGACGCTGATAGGGATGTCAGGATGGGAAAGCTGACAGCAGCCTGATAAGGCTGTCTCCTTAGAGGTCTCTCAGAGTCGGACATACCCAGAGACAGGTACCCACAGCTATCCATTAATATGATCAAAGTTCCCAATGGAGGAGTCAGAGAGTAAATTGAAGGAACCGTGAACCATAAGGGCTGGTGGCCCTGTGAGGAGAGCAAGAATACCAACCAGCCAGAGCTCCCCAGGGTCTAAACCACCAGCCCAGGAGCACATAGGGAGAGACACATGACTCCAGCTGTATATGTAGGGGAGGATGGCCCTGTTGGGCATAGGTGGGAGACAAGATCATTGGTACCCTGAAGGCTGAGCACTGAGGGGGGGGAATCTGAGGGTGGGGAGGGAGGCTGGGGGTAGGTGGGTAAACACCTTCATAGAGGCAGGAGGAGGGAGGATGGGATAAGGGGTTCCTGGGTGGTGGGGGAAATATGGTAAGGGGATAAAATTTGAAATGTAAATATTATATCCAATAAAAGGGGAAAAATAGAAAAGCGTTTAGAACCAACATTCTTAATAAAATGTCAGCCCTCTTTAAAAAAAAAAAAAAAAAACCCTATCTTGATACTAAAATTTGTTTTGAGAATTGTATATTGCAGAATGATCAACCTTGGTGTATCTACTCAACAAGCAAGCTGGGCAGACCTGCTCAAACCTCTGAGGTCCGTGAATTCTATCTGGAGGCAGCGAAGACACAGCATCAGAGGATTGTCAACTTGCACTCCCCCCCACCCCTCTTCTAATATCTCAACGCCCATAATCAGCTTGAAGAAGCTAATGATGAGTCAGCGCCCCTATTCCCTGGGCATGGGGACTAAGGTGGTAAATGTTGGGCTGTCTCCCTAGGAAAAAGTAGTGGTTTTGTCGGAATAGAGAGGATTAGCTAGGGTTTATTGCATAGCCATAACCTATTAGTAGAAATCTGTATAATTAATATCAAGATGAAGATATAAATTCTTAAATGGCACCAATTTACTTTGTTTACAAATTTTAAGGTTTTCAGTGGCATGAGCTTTTTAGTGATATAAGAGTGAGATGAATATTGTTACTCTCATAGGCATTGTACCAGTATAACACACTTAGGAATACAAAGCTTAGACCCAGTCCTTCTTTAACTTTTTTAACTGATTTGAGATGGTCAGCCTGTGAGTTAAGGGACTATAGCAAATTCATGACTTGGAATTTATTATAAGGGTGTTCTCTATGTTTTATTTAGAAATAGCTGAGTGGAGTTAACAGGCAACACTCCAGATTACCTTACATGGATAGCTGGTTTTCAAAACATCAGAAATCCTTAGAATTGACATGACAAACATTTCAGTATTAATGTTCATTTTCATTAGAGACCTGTCTGCTCCAGACAGCTTCCTATGTTAAACTCTAAGAAGAAATTGAGCATCCTTGGAGTTACTCCAGTTGTGGTGAGACAGCCACTAGGCAAGAATTGCCACTTTCCTTCTACAGACAAATTACTGTCCAGAAAAGGACACACTTGCAGAATAGTCGACTGATTATATCTGCCTAGACAGAGTAATCAGCCCTTAATAATTCTGCAGCACTAAGGTCTGTCAGATGATCCTGGGCCAGAAGGCAGAAGAACAGATGCTCCAACGTTTCGAAGTAGAGTGAGTGTCCAGGTGTTCAGAGGTCTCTATAAATTGGCTAAGTTTTAGAAGCTATGCTTGGTGCTTCCCACAATTACAGTCAACTCAGTCATTCTGGATTTCTGATGGGGTTGAAAACTTATAGCTATTTACTTTGAGAGAAAAGATCTGAGTGTATGGTCATCAGCTGACATTCATCCTAAAGCCAAGGAAAAAGCCAGGTTCAGAACTAAGTGTTTTAATTAGGATAGATGACAGAGGTGCTGGTTAGTCAACAAAAGGATGGACTGGGTATTAGGACTATCTTGTACCTCACTGGTACAAATAGGCATAATTATGCTCTAATTGTATTTTGAGAGAAAAGTTTCCTTTTAACAGGAAGGGTGATGTGTAGGAGGAGCTAAGGTGGGAGGAGTACTGAGAGGAAGAAAAGGAGTAAGAAGAGGAGAAGAAGAAGGAGAGGAGAAGCTAGGTGATGAAAGAGAGATAGAGGGGGGAAACAGGGAAGCAGATGTTTATGTATCTCCACCAGTCAAAGATAGTTGATATATCTAGGTTGGGTAGTGGGTTACACCTCTGATTGAACAATACCAAACTTATAAAGCCTATGATTAACATTTCTTAAAAAAATGTATAAATGCAAAAAGGAAAAGGGGGCATGGGATAGGGGTTTTCTAAGGGGGGGAGGAATGGGGAAACGGGATGGTATCTGAAGTGTAAATGAAAGATCTAATAAAAAAAAAAGAAAAAAGAAAAAAGAAAGTTTTGCTTCCATGTCAGAACACAGCCCGAGTATGGAGTCATGAGAATTCTGGGTGCTTATGAGAACATTCCAAGAAAACAAGATAAGAGAGAGTCTTGCAACCTCCATTTCTTCACAACATGGAATTGTTCTTGGAATGTGTTTCCATACTTCTCCCAGGTACAGCCAACAGGAATGAGTTTACTTCAGCCATTGTTTTTCATAGCCCTCTACCAAAAAGACATGGTTCTGCCACATGTGGCTTGTCTTTGTACCTGAACATCATACTCTTGTGATCCGTCTTAACCCTTAGAGTATAAGTTGTCCGATGCTCTGACTAAAGTTGACTATTGCATGAGACGTTAGTCCCCCTCATTTTTAGGTCCTGCTCTCCCAGGTTCAAACACACACCCAACTGGAGTGGTAAACAGGGCCACAGTCTTCTCACCTGAGGAACAGGGTGCTCACGTTCACGTTAATCCCCTAAACACTATCTTTCCTCATTATAGGAGTAAAATTGAAAGAAAATCTTACCAGGGCTGTGTGAACATCCAGACAGAGAGAAAGATCACTGGGTGACCATGGACTTAGATCAGAAATCCGAGGCAGCAAAGAAAGACAAGGTACTGAAGGGGTGGCAATGGCCACAAGAATCAAGGAGACACAAGTCACTATGCCTGTCTCCCAGAGCATATGACATTTCAGATTTCTAGTCCCCAGACTTGTGAGAAAGCACATCAAAGCCTCTCACCTTGTCACATTATAACTCAGCTGTCCTGGAAACTAATACTAATACCTGATATCCTCAAGATCCCCAGCAAAATGAAGCCTTTTGTTGTCTGTTAGGGAGGAAAAGGACTTACACCCTCTCATCTCTGTGACATAGCACAGGGCTGTGAATTTCCCATTCCTGCAACGGGTGCTCACAGAAACCCTTTCCAGACTACAGTCATGACACCTGGGTCATCTGTTTGATAGGCATCTCATTTACTGATCCTACTGAGGGTGGCCAAGCATTCCAAAGACAGGCTGGCAGGGACAGAGTAACTTTCCGTTTATTAAAAGCAACACAAAACAAAACAAGGCTCAAGGTTAAACACTGTTAGCAAAGATTCACTTAGAACATGTTTAAATATCTGCAGTCAAACTGATGAATCATATACAACCCAACCTATTAGCTTTATACCTAAAAGCCCATCATAGCTTCTTACCCCTTAGGGGGGCAGTTTAGTGACTCAGCATTCATTAAAAAGTGACTTTTGTTTGGATGCAGCAAAGCCTCATAGAAGGGACTGTACCCAGCTTGCCCTTCTGAGATCCTGTCTTGCAGTCTGCTCACGCATATGAAGTAGTTAAATGGCGGGTGGATGCATGAAAAATATAACTCTATGGTACATAGCACTGCTGATTTTGCAGTAAAGAGAAAGGGTTATTATACCTGATAGTTCTCCTGTGGAAGTTAAATTGCAGGGCCAGGAGAAAAGTCATGCATGATCTGACGATCAGAGACACAAGGTATGTGTGAAGAACTACTGGGCTAGCTAGCTAACTGCCCCTCAGAGAACAAGTCCTGGAGTCTGACATCCTTCCTGGGTTAATTGAGGGTGGCTGCTTGTTTAAAGAGCCCCGCAATTATTCTGAGAAACTGACTAGCCATATTCACTCCATCTGATTATGAGGGAAAATACAGATCTTATTTGTTTAAGTATATCTTGAAGGTAGGAGGAAAAGAAATCTGAATTCTGTCCAAAAGTTGACACTGATATTTAATACAGTCAAGAGAATTAAATTGTCTCATCCAGACTGCACATATTATAAGTCGGTAAGCAAGACACTCGGTATAATGCCGTTTCTTTACCAGCTGGGGAACTCAGAGATTCTAAAATATTCTAGGATTGCTGTCTGCTGTTACTGTCCCTGCAGAATCTTCTGATTAAGTGAGGAAGCCCGGGAATACAGGCATGAAAAGAAGACTTATTTTTAGTTATTGCCTTTGGCAAAAGTTCTCTTGTCTAAATGGAGGGAAATTATTCTGAAAAACAGTTTTCTTTCCTGCCACATAAAGAAACAAAAATAGCCAAGACCTCGTAAATTATCATTCTTCAGTGTCAAGATGTCTAGTTATGGACCTGATTGCTAAGTGGAGGCTGCTTCAAAGTCACTCTGCAGGCAAGAGTCCCCTGCCTGTTCCTTAACACTGAAGTGACAGGCGGGAAAAGGAGAGGAGGCCTTTAGGCAAAAAACATTTACTTTATCTTTTTTTCCATGTGCAAGTACATCTTTTACAGAAGGCCGGAGATGTAAACTCCCTTGTCATTACCATGTTCTTCTCTTCCTGCAGCAAAATCCCATGTCAAAAAGTAGTTATATGCCTCTAATACCACGCCTAAGGACATTAGATGTGTGTGCTCCACACAGAAACACTTGCCAAACTTCTGTCTCTCTTTCCCCTCAGTTGCAAACCTCCTCAAAGAAAATCAAAACAGGTGAAAGACTGCCTTATTAGGCTACGGACATTTGAAATCCACAGTCTAACCTAACTTGCTAAAATAGGCAAAGTTTAAAGGGCTTCATAGGCTGTGCTTTTGTACCCCACTGTCACCCCTAAGTGATGCCGATAGGTCTTTCTTTTTTTTTTTTTTTTTTTTTTTTAGAGTGAATTTGAAGAGATCCCACCATAAAATTTCCATCCTCACATAATGAGCTCACTCGTATGGTCCTATGTTATTATAGAGACTAAAGATATGTTTATAATGAAGTGAAGGTCAGTAATCAATTATCTTGAAACACCAAATTATTCGAGTTTGTGAGTCTAGTTTAGTCCTACCAGCCCCTTTTCTTCAGTTAACAAGAGAAAAAGAATAGAGTCAAAGTGTCAGAGTGCATTGATGAGAGAAAAGTTCCCCCGCTAAGAGGAGGGAGCCATGGGTTGGGACCTCAAACCTCAGTGAGAGCAGCCTGGACTGACCTGAATGTATTGAGTGTTATGATCAAGGTCATAGATACCATTCATAGGCCCAAGTGTTGAAGACTTGTTCTCCAGATAACTCTATTGGGAGGTACTGGAAGGTCTAAGAGGTGAGTCCTGGTAGAAGAGCTACCGGCCATCACAGTTATGTGCAGAAGGACTCCAGCCCTTTCTTCTTCCTCTAGCTTGTTTCTTAACCAAGAGATGAGTCATTTTGCTTACCCACTGGCTTCCGCCTCAAACTGCTGCTTCATCAGAGGCTTAAAGCTCTGAAACTGTGAACCAAAATAAAGTCTCCCTTTTATTTGTATAGCAGTGAGTGAGAGGGGGGTGGGGGGAGGGAGGGAGGGAGGGAGGGAGGAAGGAAGGAAGGAAGGAAGGAAGGAAGGAAGGAAGGAAGGAAGGAAGGAAGGAAGGGAAAAAAGAAAAAGAACAATGAACACAGTGGCTGTTATAAGCTGAATCTGTAATTATGTAATCATTTATTTCTGCTCAGAAATAGAAAAACTTATATGTTTTTGAGACACTGTCTCTGCAGCTTGGTCAGTACTCAATTCCCCTGAGACTGGAACTGTGCCCTCACTCTAGCCTGATGTACCAACTCTTCACCAGAATTCCCAGCCTGGTGACAGGGTCACAGCCACCTGCTTAAAAATCATCAGTATCCTGAAGGACCTACCTAGGCCTCCAAAATTTTTGGCCACTGACTTACAGAATTCCTGGGGTGTGGTCATTAGGCACACCTGCCTAATTAAATTGCAAACGTGTATCAGTGACTTTATTATTCATATGCCAGTACCAAAGGAGCCTGGGATTTGAACACGGCCAGGATTTTACCCTGAACGTCACCACTCCTTATGTATCTAGCACTAGAAACATCATGAATCTTTTGCGTTCCGTTGAGGAGTTCTGTATGGATTACAATGCATGTTGTAGATAGTAGCTGATTCTCCTTTCTATCCCTTTTCTGTATCAACACAACTGAATGGAGTCACTTTTGCTGAAATGGCCTCCCGGGCAAGTTTTCAGCCACCTAGTTCCTCTCAGTTCCTACTTTTGGAGGGGGTTGAGGGAGTGTCACTCCAAATCTCTACTACTCCCAGTAAACATGCCATGTTCCTGTCACCATGGCCCAGCTTACAATGTATGACATCCCATGCTCCCATTTAAAGTCACCCATCAGTCTTCAAGGGTCTGCCTACATGCCAAGTGCTATGGAAAGAACAAGGACATATTGGTGAACCAGGCTGTTATGGTCTCAGAATTCATGTTCTACTATAAACATCACAGGATTCAAGTCACTCTAGAAGGCCTGCAAATGAATATAAGGCCGTTTTGAACTATCCCCTCCAAGAACCTCAGCCTCATGATGAGAGCCATCATTCTCCTGAAAATGTATGGAAATGTAATCACCATTATTCTTGCACCAGAGAGCAGCAAATATTGCCTCTCACATCTGATAGCTGAGATTTAATATTCCCCTCACAAGAGAGAAGAGCAAAGGTAGTAACTTTTATGTGGTAATGAAATGCTCCCGTTATCCTTCAGTGAGTTAATGAAAAAAAAATTGCTTCATTTCAGGGATTTGGGTAATGAGTCCATAAAGAGAAATTGAGCCTAGGATTGAAGCTGGGCACACTATAGAAACGTATGAGCTATTTTTTTTTGCTTGGGCATCAGAGTAGCTGTTTAACAAAAGAAAGGGGAAAAAATGCCCCGATTCTGCCTGGAAGCCATCTTGCAAAGGAGCTCAGTGCAAAGACACACTGAAATCACCTCAGGGGAAGCTCATGAGAGTGAGTGTTGAGGCAGCAGAGAACTGCATGAAAAGCCTGTCTGTCTTGAATCCACCCAGCACTGCGAACTTTGTAAAAGAGAGTCCTTCACTGAGGTGTTGGCTCCACATCGTCAATAAGACCGTTGAAAATAAGTAAGTAAATAAAAAATGAAACTAAGAGAAAAAAACAGAGTTTTCATTGAAATGCCTCTTATTTACCAGTAATCACACCAAGTGGTTTTTTTTTTTTTTTTTTTTTTTTCAATTGGCAAAACAGAGTTCTCTACATATTTATATTGGTAACATTTTCCAGGAGGGTCTACCAAAAAAACGTATCCGAGCACCTTGTGTTGTGAAATCCAGAGAAATGGAAAACATTAAAACAAGCAAGCCTTGTCTTCCACTGCGTCCTAATAGAGAAGAAAGCCTACCTTTCCAAGGGCGGTGTCTAAATAAGGACTCCGTTCTGGGGGGTTGTTTAATCAGTTGCCTTAGAAACCACCAGAATGCGGTGAGTGCCTCCAGTCCACAAGGTAATACTCAGATAGGTTTAATCACCTGTTACCTGGCCAAACACTCACTTGACTGAAGGTGGAGTTGGCAATCACTGGGACTACAGGTCGGCATTTTGCAGATCCTTTAGGCAGTTAAATGATAGCCTATCTGCTACATCAGGGGGAATGTGACTGTCTTGGTTTAGAAATTCTCGTTTGTCAGCCTTTAGTAACTAAAGGGGAGAGCAGTCTTGAATGAATGTGGAATTCACTCGTGCTGAACCAACTATTGAATTCTGACTCTGAGCAAGGCAGACTGTGGAAACCGGCAATGCGATAAACGCACCCGATCTGGAGAGCACTAGAAATTGAGGAAACACAATAGGAAGCCCCATGATCATATTGAGATACCAAAAGAAAACTCATCATTGTATAATCTCACCAGCTGAATACAGACTGGATTGATACGGAAACTTAAAAAAGAAAAAAAAAATCATTACTCTATTTTAAAATTCACTCTTTAAGGTCTCCAAAAACGTTTACCATGCAGATACACAGAACAGAAAGTAAAAACGGGGAAGCATTCTAAAGTCGGTCCCTGATATCTGCCAAAAATAAATGTGAATTAATTCTTGCTTAGTATCTCTATGTAAAGGGTCTGGTCATCTCAGAAGCTCTTTTCTGTGTCTATGTCTACTATTATATCAACCATGTAATAATCTCTCCTTCCATCAGAGCACTTAGTAGCAGGCTCTAAGAACTTTCTGCTTGTTACCCTTCCCAAGGCCTCTCTCTCTACTCTTCTTGGGTAAATCTGGTTCTTGACATTGCTTTTCAGAATTGCATCTTTAGAAATTACACTGGGGTAAACATCTTTGTACCCAGTTCTTCTATTTCATTGACTGAGAATCCTAGAAATTGAATTGCTGGGGCCATTGTGTAATATTTAGAGTTGTTTTTTGAAATCTAACCATATATTGTTTAAAACATTTCAGGTTTTCATTTATTTTATGTATATTAGTGTGTTGTGCACGTGTGCATTGTGTACTACTTGTGTGCCTGATGGCTATGGAGGTCAGAAGAGGTGTCAAACCTGGGAACTTGAATTACAGGCAACTGTGAACCACCGTGTTGGCGCTGGGAAGCAAATCTAACAAGACCATCCAGTGCCATAAACTTCCGAGCCAACTCTCCAACCCCTACGCCTTCCTTTAAATTTGAAGTCTTTTTGTATTTTTAAAGTATTCACAGATTGCCTTCCTAATAGTACAACCTACAAACAATACATGAGGATATGTTTTCTCCAAATTCCCACTTAATAGCAGCTATAATCTTCTTCACAATTCCACACGTGGGAACACAGGAAAGTCATTCAATTTTTGTAAAATAAGATTTCCCCCTAATAAAAACTTTGATTGTCTTTTTATTTGTTTGGTGCCCATCCAGACTTATTTCTTTGTGAGTTGACTATTCAAATTCTTTCTCCTCCCCCCGTCTCTGGATTTGGGCTATCAATGTGCAGACTCTCATTGCATATTGTAGAGAGAATATCTTACATCTGTGTAGATATAGCACCTGTCTGATGGCCTATGGCTTAGGCAGAAAATAGGAGGTCCAGAATCCAGGGGGAGAGAGAATTCTGGGATAGAGCCAGGCAGGAGATTCACCCAGGAAGATGTAAGGAGATGGACTCTTGGTACCTGAGCCCCAGTAACCAGCCGTGTGGCAGACTGTAGATCAGAATAAATGGCATGATTTATGACCTAATAAGAGAAAAGCCTAGCTATATGACCAAGATATTTGTAAATATATTTTGCATCTGAGCCTTATTTCTGGGAGCATGGGACAGGGAGAAAGAAGCAGACATAACTTCTACAGTGTATTAAAGACAACATTTTAACTGTCTTTTATGTTGTAAATATCTTTCAAACACTGATATTTTTATTTATCACCCTTTTGCTTCCTGGTTCTGTGCTTTACAATACATTTTTAATTTCCATGGAATCTCTACAATCAAAGACTAGGATCTACTTATATTTTTTCTCAAAATAAAATATAATAAAATGAAACAAAAACTTCCACATCAAGCTCGGAGAACATAGACCAACAGAAGGAAAAGAGCCCAAAAGAGAACACAAACGTCAGAGACCCACTCATGTGTACATGCAGGAATCCCATTAAACCACTAAACTGGAAGGCACATATAAGCCACAGAGGACCTGGTGCTGACCTGCGCAGGTCTCCTGAGTGCTGCTCCAGTCTGTGAGTTCATACGAGCCTTGCTCATGCTGACTTAGAGGCATATCTTCTCCATTTCTTACAAATAAAGAGCCAGTTTCCACAACCCCACTCAAGAACAAACCATCCTCTCACCACCGAGGTATAAAATACAAGTCTTTGTCTGCCCTAAATCTCTGTCAGTCTGAGGTAGCATCTCCCTAATGAGTTATTGTAGCTCTGTAGAATGATGTTCTATCTCTGCTGAATCTGTCCTCACTAACCTTCTGCTAATTTTACTGGCTATGTTAAACCATTTGTCCTCCGTACGTTTTTTTTTAATAATTCTACAGAATCTTAGCCCTCTCTGTACATGCAGGGTGGTTAGTTAGGATACATTTATGCTAATTTTGCAAGCATAGAATATTCACACTTTTAACTCTTTTCATCTAAAAATAGTGTATCCCGGTACATTTGTTTAGAAAATTTTGTCTTTCCATAAAATTTTTAGATTTTTAAAAGTATACATTCTGTATCATTTCTGAGTAATTTATTCCCAAGTTAGCATTCATAGCTTTTGTCACTGAAGTGAAGATACAAAATAATAGTTTTATATATATATCAAGCATATATATACATATATCATATATACATGTATTATACTCATATATACATGTATATAGCACTGATATATAATAATAATGTGTATATGTAAATACATATATATATATATATATATATATATATATATATATATATATATATATTTCTGTATACACACAAGCGCGCATACACACACTGGTCCTCTTCTTCACTTTCTAGCCCTCTGGTGGATGTACTTGTTCTACCTTGTGCTTCTACTATGTTCTCATCCTAGCCACATGCTGAATTGAAAAAGACCTTGCACTGAGGCCTCTTGAGTTGCAAGTTGAATGAGCCTTTTCTCTCTGTAAGGTTCTTTGTCACAGTGGCAGAACTTTAACCCAGTCATCAATGTCCCACATAGCCTACTTCCTTCTTTTTGCTAATGTAGATGTTTCTTAGGTTTGTTTTTTGTTTTTGTTTTTGTTTGTTTTTCCAGCCATGCCAGTGTATTTTCTGCAGTAAGGTGTCATTGTTATCCTTTTTTTCAAATCTTACCAATTATTTTATGGTTTTTTTGCCAAAAGTAAATATAACCATCTTATTTTAGATTGTGGGCTGGCTAGCGTAAACAGTTTGATTTATGTGCTCCTGGCTTTGATAGGCTTAATTATGGGCTAAGTAGTCTCCTTTTCCACTTTCACACAGTTCTTGCTAGAACTGTCTAACAAATTTTAGCCAAGTCCTTCAGGCTTTGGTAAAAGCTTTTTTGGTAAAGTTGTGGGACTTGCCCCCTTTGGGCATGGAAAGCTATGCTGACAACTCACTCACTTTCGTCCCTGCCATTTCTGGAGTTACTGTTACTCAGTAACAGCCTGCTTTAGTGTATGTGATTTTATGCAATTCTCATTTCAGTTTCGTGGTGACTTCATTGGAATTTTTTGCTTCAGAGATTATAAAAAGTTGGATGGTAGCATTTTATCTGCACTACACTAATGAAGTCTGGGCTTATGTTGGATTTATGAAATATTTGGGGAGATTGACATCTTATGCTCTGGCTTGGCATAGTTTAAATACACGGGTTGCATAATCTGGGAGGATTTAATCAAAGACAGCCACAAAGCCATCTGCTCCTAATAATTTTTTTAATGGCTTATTTTTGCTCACCTTTCCAGCATTTCCTGTAGCATTTCGTGTATTCAGCTGGCTCTTTTTCAGATCATTGTATCCTTTATGATACCCTCTTGCACTAAGCTGACAAATATGTTTCCAGTGAGTTTCATGAACATTTCTCTTATTCCCTTTAATCTCTTCCACATCTGTGATCATGGCTTCTTTTCCTTATATTATACCTTGTAATATCTCTCTCTCTCTCTCTCTCTCTCTCTCTCTCTCTCTCTCTCTCTCTTTCTTCTTCTTCTTCTTCTTCTTCTTCTTCTTCTTCTTCTTCTTATTCTTCTTATTCTTCTTCTTCTTCTTCTTCTTCTCCTTTTCCTCCTCCTCCCTTTCCTTTTCAAGCTTATGGAAATTTATCTACTTTATTATTCAAATTGAAGCTGGGGTAATTTCTATAATTTTTGTTTATTTTCTGTTTGCAGTGGGGTTTAGATCTTAAATTTATGCATACATCTCACCTTGATTTGAAGAGCTTCGTTTTTTTAAGGATGAGCAGAAAGAACCATCTTTTTTACCAGCCTTTAATAATGACGACACTTAATTCGCAGCATTCATTTTCATATGATTTTACTGTGTCCCACATCTACTTAATCATGCAGGTACCAGAGGGCAAGAATGGTGGTATCTTAATCTTTTACTTTAAATTTAATTTTATCCAGAAACATGATAAGCTTTTAGACTGCTCTAGACATTCTTCAAAATTTTATATTCTAAAAGGTACAAGATGTGGCTATTGATGAAATTTTGTGGTTTTCTTACTTAATTTTTTTTCTTTCAAAGTACTTTTTTTTCTACTGATATTATTTTGATGATGTATGCTGAAATGGTCCACTTCTTGGTTTTGTGGTGATGTATTTAATGACAGTGATATCTGCTACCCTTAGTAAAAGAATTGTAACTGAATAAAAATATATTATAGTTTGGATATCTTAAGAAAGGTTATGGTCCCATTTGAGTAACTATCCAGCCCTTCTATTCTTCATCAATCTGAGCAAGGTAAGTAGTTTGACAAGAATTCTCTTAGCTGTCCAACTGTTTTACAATTACACAGGCTGTTGAAGAATCGAGGTGTTTTATGACTAGGACTTATGCTCCTTGGGTCAATTGTTGGCCCCTGAGTCCTACTGATGATTTTTAGATAAACAACTTGTCAGCTATTTTCACACTTGGTAAGAAGAAAATAATAACAGTATATCCCATCTCACAGCAATGTTGGACAAATCCAGGTGAAGTTCAGTTAGACGTGTCATTAAAAATAGCTAATCTTAGACTGAGGTTTTGATCCTTTCCTAAAACCAGGTCTTTAAACGTCCTGTAAAAAGAGTATAAATTTATATACAAATATGAATAATCCACCTCACTACTAAAACACTCAAGAATAAATACATCAAAAAATAAATAAATACTCAAGAATAAATACATTCTTAAAAATATCACATTAGAAATAGTAATAGAAGATAAAATTATATCATTACATATAAAGCAATACCATAAATTATATGCAAGAAAAAATATAATAATCTTTTCTCTTCAAGAGGAAGAACTGCACTTTAAACTGTTTCAATAGAATTCTATTCCAAGCATAGGCCTGTATACACTTTAGATGATATTAAGTTTCTGTGATTAGATTCTAATAACTTCTTTCTGAATTAAAAAAAAATCTAACTTTTTGACTCATGTTTCTCTGCTACAAATGAACACCTTTAATATGTCTTATTAAAAATGCTGTTAAAACATAGCTGGATGTAGCACAAATTGGTAACCCAGATTGTTCTCAATGACCTCTAAAAATGAACTTCCAGGACTCTTGCTCTCCTTTGGAGCCTAGAGAATAATCAAATAGCCTCTATAGAGGTAGTGAATCATCAATTTAAAAAAAAAAAAAAAAGATGCAGAAAACTTTCAGTTGTTCCTGAACAAAGGTTTCTCACCTTATGCCAAGATTTAAGAGACAAAAGAAGGTTTATTAATATGACTATCAATGTTTGTCTCAAGTTATTATGAAACAAGTTCAAGGTCAGAAACCAGCAACTGCCATAGCTGATCTCGTACCAATAATACAAGTTAGGACCAAAGAAATAAAATCCAATTGTATAATTTAATGAGGAACAAAGCAAGAAAAGTGTTTGGATGCCTCTACTGGCTAGAAACCAATGATATGTTTCTGACATATTCATATCTTCGAAACACTCTTCTAATAATATAATGATATTAAGTGTATACGTGTATGGATTCAGACAGGGGCATTGGTACAGGGATAGGTGCAGATTTGGGGTTGGTTACAGGCATAAGAACAGACAGCCTTGGTACACGAGAGTTTCTTATGTTGAAAATGAAGAGGAGTTTCATTCCCTCTGTTCACTGACTTGCCACAGAAACTGCAAGGGATGAGAATGACACATAGGGCTATGGGTGTAACAGAAACCCCAGGTCTGCTTGGGGACAGAATCCCCGTGAGATGCTGCTGAGTTTTCTGTTTCCTGTTCACCTTTCTTTAAACTCTGATAAAACAAACACCTTGCTGGGAGTGACCTAAGTAACAACATACAGGAAGGGGGTTGAAAAGAGAAATTTTCTCTCCTGAACACGAATGATAATTAGCGTCAGTAGATGCAGCAAAGGGCAAGAAGCCAAGAGAAGAAGTTTTTTGAGTGGGGCTGTGTCCCTCGGTTAAGTATCGCCCTGCAGGTGCTGCGCCCCTCGTTTACCTATTGTTCTACATGCAGAACAGAAATTCCCAAAGCCTTTCAAAGTCCTATAAGCCTATTTCCAATGGCAAAAAACAAACAAACAAACAAACAAAAACAAAACAAAAACAAAAAAACCCGAAACTCAAAGCGCATGAAAACAGAATACTTCCATAGGATGATACTTTTCCTCGGTTCATATTTTTCCATCATTTCTCAGGCAAAGGAACTCACTACTGAACCACGTGTTGTCTGCAAGGTCTGACAGCTATTCCAACATTGTCAGTTTAGCTCGTTCTTCCTCGCTGTCTCCTCACAAGAGGTTTTAGAGTTGGAAGCTGTGAACAGAAGAAAGCACTCAGTGACAAAGCATGAATTTCTACCTGTGCACACACAGGGTACTTACTGCCTTTGCCCTGTTGGGCTGTAGGGTGGGGGTCCGTTGTTGGGTTGAGTTATGGGTCCCCCATTAGCCACCTCCAGGGGGCTAGGGCTGTGGCTCAGAGAGACAGTGGTGGGGAAAGTTAACGATGCTCACTCTACACCTGGGCAAGGCAGACTGTGAGAAGCCACGGAACTCCAGTCTGTGGGTGGGGAGAACACAGTCTGGGGTCCCACGGGGGCCAGAGCTCTTGGGTTGGAGGTCCACGGGCCAGGAGGCAGCCCAGAACCAACTGGTTCTCTGGCCCTTGGGCTGTCAGGCCCGGTTGAGAGGCCTCAGAAGGGCCCAGATGGGGGCATATGGGCTGGATAAACCCGTAGCCAAAGGGAGAAAGGGGTAGAAGCTCTAGCTGCATCCAGTGGGAATGAGACTCTTGGTTATGGGCAGCTCGCTTGACTGGGTCTCTGTGGCTGGAACGTAGAGAGGTCATCTGTGGGAGATTAGATGCTGGATCAGTAGCTGAAGACCTTCTCCAGGGTCCCCCATGGTGGGCCCCAAAGAAGACAGGTAGTTCATGGTTTTAAGACATTTGTTGTTATGACAGAAAATGGATGAAGCTATACCCCAGTATTCTCAGGGTGGGCCTGAGGTTAAATACCTTTTGCAAGGAGGAGGGTCTGGGAAGGAATGCTTAATTGGCTATGCCCTCTGGCCTTTAGGTATCTCATTAACATGGAGATCTGTCTTGAAGCTTTGTGGCCTGTAGACACACCCTCTACCTGTGCTACATTACCAATGGCCGGAAACCTCTCTGTGGGAGGGGCTGTAGCCAGGGCCCAGGAGCAAGGCTGAACTCCTACCGTCCTGAGGGTCTCCGGGGTTTAAAGCCTATGCTTGACCAGGTACCCAGCTGCCTCTCACAGGCCACTGCCCAACATTGCTCTAGACTAGACACACAACTCTACGCTGAAGGAAACCTACTCCTCTTCATTCCTACTCCTAATTTTACAGATGAAGAAAATCAGAGGAGTAAATATTGAATTGATGGTGTGTGTAATCCAACACCACAAAGCCAGAAAATTGACTACGTAGAAATTTAAATAAAAAATTTCCCAGTAAGCTCAGGCTCTTTGCTGTGACGTCCCTTCCCTGACGTCAACAAAGACTGACTTGTCAGCTAGATTATTGGAAGGAAGGGAACTAAACACAGAGGCTCCTTCAAATACTCAATGTTTTCTGTACTTTATCAACAACCATGATTCTTGTTCACAATATTCCCTTCCCATCCAAGTCGCAAAGTATGTTCCAAGGTAAATTTCTTAAAGTAATTTTTATATAACTTATAGGGAGAGACTAGAGATCTAAAATCACCCTCTTAAAATCTTGAGTGGCAGGCTAAATTGCACACTTGTTCTTTTTAAATGGCCACTGATTGCAAGACTGAAAGGCTTTGTTATAGCAGAGTGGTCTGATTTTTTTTTTTTTTAATTCTCTGTGGGTCATTTTATTCTCTTATATGGTACAACCTTTCCCAGAGGACTAGGCTGAAATTACATTGAAAGTTACAACAAAGATCTTATCAATTACCAACTTCTCTTTGGGACCAAGAGCCACTCAAGAAGATTTTTTTTTTTCCTCTTAGAAATTAGTATCATTCAGAACAAAAAGAAAGCCAATGGCAGACAGGTTATAACCAAAAGAATATGAAATAAAGAGAGCTCTTATATGTGTTATTTTATCAGACTATTGTCTCTTCCGGATTTAGAACAGCAACATCTTCTAATCAAAATTTAGGGGACAGAGTATAAGAACAGTCACTGGGGAGACTGGGGAGAAAAACACATAGAATTATTATTTACACATAGAATTATTTCTAACACATAGAATTATTATTTACAATATTAGACCTGTTATCATTGTCTTCACCATATTCATAAAACACAGAGATAGTGAGAGAAGTATAAAAAGCATATTCCTTTGGAGCATCGAGAGTTTTGTTGTGTTAGCACCAGATTCCACAGACTTTGAACGTATCCGCAGTGGACTATTTTTACTGGAAGTACAGACAACAAGCTCTCTGGCTATAGTGTAAAATAACCATAGATATTCATCCTTCGGACTCTCCTGAGGTTTTCTCATTATTTCTCACTAGGTCCCTGAGCAGGAAGGCAGGTCGCTGTCTTCAGTCACCACAGTATAAAGATGATAACATCAAAAATGGATGAGTTAGGTTAGCCATGAACTCATAGCATATAGATACAGTGAGAACTCACTTCAAAGAGGATTGGGTGATACCAAAAGAGAGACTACACATACTCCATCTCTCAGCCTCCCTACCCCAACCTCTGCTTTTCCATTCCCACATTTCCCAAAGGAAGAATGAGAATTTCTGAAAGCCAAGGCAGAAAGAGGGAATTGCTGAGAAGGAGGTCTTACTAACTACCTTAGTGTACTGTTAAACTATTTTATAAACCAATAGAATGAGTGTTTGTGTAAATTAGTGTCTAGCTTCTAATTTCTACCCAGCAAAGTTTTCAAGCCTAACTCAGAAGGATGTTAAACGGGACTTCTTTTTCCATCTTTACTTACTCTTTCTGTACAGTCCATTCTAAGGAATGTGTCCTCTATCTACTTCCATAGCTTAAATTCTCATCTCCACATTTATCATTATAAATTTTATATCTTGAATATCGGTATTTAGTATTGAGTTATTGAAAGTTTTGTATTTCCACCATTGAAAACCAAACTAATGCATGTTCGCAACTTAGTAAGCATTTTTTTAAGAAACCCATTTTTTAATTATTTTATTGATTTACATTCCAGCCGTTTCCCCCACTCCCAGCCCCCCATCCCACAGATCCTCATCCCACCCCTCCTCCCCCTTGCCTCCAAGGAGGTGCCCACACCACCAAGCTTCTCCCTTCACTGGGCCCTCAAGTCTCTCAAGGATTAGGTGTGTCATCTTCCACTGAGGCCAAGAAAGCCAATTTTTGACTCCACATTTTTCAGACCATACAGTCTTAAACCCAGGTTCATCATCTAGTCATTTTCCTACAACACTCTGCCAGGCTTAAGAAATCTGGTGCCGGCAGGTCTGGCAGTGAGTGACCATCTCTGGTGCCATTCATTTCAGTCACTAAAGAGATGAGGTGGAAGCTAAAGGAGTCAGACTGAAGAAAGGACAAAGTGGGTTATTACCTCTCACTGATTCCAAAACCGATTGAAATTATTATGTGGAAAATGTATTTAGCATAGTTAACCCGCCATACATCATAGCTCAGCCTAACTTACCTTAAATGTCTTCAAAATGTTTTCATTAGCCCACCTTGAGCATAGTCATCATGAGACGCTAAAAAATAACTGTTTGAAGACATGGCAGAATGCGGAAGAAACACAATAAGTAAATAAACTGGCCATGCAGTGCCTGAAGAGGATCCTTTTTAATGTCATCAAGTGGTTGAAAAGAAGCTGTGATGTGCTGCCATGAACCAGCAGAGAAGAATAAACTATCTCTTATTCCTAGCCTGGGAAAGAACCAAAATTCAAAATACATATAGCTTTCACAAAATCAACATCAAAAACTTATATAAGTCGAGGGTTAGGGGCAGTACAGATGGCTCAGCAGTTAAGAGCACTGTTTTGTTCTTCCAGAAGACCAAGGATCAATTCCCAGTCTGCACATGGCAACAGAGAACCATCTATAACTACAATTTCAAGGCATCTGATATCCTTTTCTGGCCTCAGGCACCAAGCATACATGTAGTACACAGACGTATGTGCAGGTAAAACACCATACACACAAAACAAACTAAATATATCTTCTCAAAATATGTGAGTAGGGCCATTATAAGTTAAAGACAGGAACAAAAAGTGAAACCATGGGCAATGTCCACATTTGGAGAGCAGCAGTTAGGACCCTGGAAGACAAAGAAGAAAGGCTAATGAGAAGGAAGAACTTATAGAGGTGAAATATCACTTAAATAAAATAGAGGTGACCATTTCAGAAAGCCAAGAGATATGAAGATATCTCTCTAGTTGTCACTGAAAGAAAATATTCCACAAATTTTTATAGCTCAAGAATTAAGAGTCATAGGAAAAAAATCAAAATTATTTTTTATTCTGTGATTAATAATTAAAATCAGTCAAGATTTTATTTTAGCATTTTAATTTAGCTAAATTCCTCCTTGTGAATGCAACTCTTGTTCTACATTTATTCAAATTACTCTTTTAGCCTTAAAATAAAGACAAGGGAGTTTGCAGTTTGGGACCTATCTTCTGGACTTATTTTAAAAAAAAGAAAAAAAGAAAGAAAAAAACTTAAGGACTTAATTTGTTCATAGCAAATGCAAATCTCTACTAACTTTCTCTTCCTGCTCACTGACAGATCACCTCACAGCCAAAAGGAGCTCATTAAATAAAGTGAGAAATTCCAGTGTAACCAAACTGGGTGTGGGAGCATAAACTGGGGTGACTAAGTTCAAGCCAGGGAGTTGGTCCCAGTTGACAAACCATGGGTAGGTCAGAAAGAAAACATACCTTTGAGAAAGAAAAAAAAAAAAGTTTTCCAGGTGAGAGAATGTGGACTGAGTCCATACCTAGGTAATATTCTGAGTCTTGGGACCCTGATGTTCTTACTTAATCCCTGCAGTCTTGATTTTTATGTACCCTAAATAGTCTTTAGAACTTCCAAAAGCCTTTGCAATTCACTATTCACTTGTGATTCCTCTCCATAAAGATTACATTACTAGTATTTGTTCTTGTATTCTTTTTCCAAGCAACTTATCAGATCCAAAGTTTAGTTCGTGTTTGTGTGTGTGTGTGTGTGTGTGTGTGTGTTTGGCACTTCATATATTGTGCTACTATTTTCAGAAATCTAATTAAACTGTAGAACCTCTGTTTAAAGCTTAATATGCTTTACTGTCACCAATAAATTAGCCCTTGGTTTAAATGTGACCCAAATTTTCAACATGAGATGGATTTGCTACACTGCCTATTTGCAGTTCGGGAAACCATTTTCACTGCTTGGTTGCTTGCATCACATAGGTGGTATTTGTATTATTTTAAGCATCTGTGCATATCTCTGCTAAGATTACAGTGATTAAAGTAAATGCACTTTCTAAATGTTTGAAGGAACTTAATAACATTGCTCCAGAATAAAAGCATCTGTCCAAAGCCACTGGACTATGTTTACAGCACACAGAGTAGGTAACACTATACTTGAGAGTTGAATCATGCCATGGGCTGGGTGTTGTTTTTAGACTGGACAACTGATCATTTCAGAACACCCTTCACTCCCCTTGCCAGTCAGCATTCTGAAGGAATCAGCAGCAATAGCTTTTCATGGTTGTTTCCCTTTTTCATGAAGATTGAGAGGAAAATATGAATTTGCCATGTGTTGCCACAGAGAAGTATACAATTAATTCCGCGTAAGTCTGATAATATGTGTCAAGATAGCAATTCTATGATTGTTCAAAATATTCCCTCCTTGGGTGAATCTCATCTATGCAATTTTTTTGATATGTTATTGTGTATTGATATGCTACTGACTTGAGCATCCAGTTCTTGAAATGTGTTGCCAGAGAGGAAGTTGGTTCTGAGACTTAAGGATCTGGGAGGAGTACTATTTCAGAGTCTTCTCAGTAAGTTACAGCTTCTGTTGATTGATTCCTGGAAGTAAATGTATTTGTAGCATGTACTAATCTCTGGTAATTCCTCTCCTTGCTTACTGATGGATCAGAGCAGCACTACCTCCATCATTGCACGCATATGGGTCAAATTCAGGACAGCTTAATCTAATTCTGAGGATACAGATTGACCTCACTTTATCTTCATTGTACTGGCAATATGGAAAGGCAGACACCATTGATACTCCCTGCACCCTCAAACAGCAGATTATCCTATGAAAGCAGATGGAGAGCTAGCTGTAACACTGGCCAGAATAAAATCAATCTCAATGCAGGGACATCCATTCTAAAGAGAAAAGAAAAACACCAAGAATCAGCTAGGCCCTTTAATCACTGGGTAGCACTTGGGTTTTTTAATAAGTACTATAAATATTGATTTTTTTTTTCAGTCAAGCATTGCAAAGACCAGGACAGCATTGCTGATTTTCTCAGGTAGTACATTTTGCCTGACATGCCACCAGCCTGTGTATTCTTTCACTCAACAACTGAATACTAACTGAATATGGGCTGTGTGCCAAATCTGTCACTGGGACCGTAATAATGAATGTGATTCAATCCTGTCTTCAAAGACATTATTATTTTGGGTGATTTGAAGAAAAAAAACCTCAGTAGGTCATGTAAGTATGAAAACAGAAAATCAAGGCACAAAAGCAACAAAACACATGCAGCAACTGAGTTTTCATAGAAAAAAGAGTCAACATTAGGCTAGAGGTCAAAGGTTAAAGGATGATGGCTACTCAATCTGAGGTTTCTTTCCCTTCAGCTTACCACTAAAACTTAAAACTGGCAGGGCCACAAAACACAAGACCAAAGGTCCAAGTAAATGCTCGCTAATCCTTGTATATTGCTCGATCCTCTAGAAATGCCCATAAAAGTCACTGTGATTGGTGGGAAGCAACTTCTGTGTCAAAGAATCCAAAATCCACAATTCAAACCCTTAGGCAATAGAAGAGGCTACATCATCATCTGATTTACCATGATTTACCATGCCAGAATGTCTTGCTGAGTTTCAGTTACATAACTCTTATTTATTTATTTATTTTGGTTTTTCAAGACAGGGTTTCTCTGTGTAGCCCTGACTGTCCTGGAACTCACTCTGTAGACCAGGCTGGCCTCGAACTCAGAAATCCGCCTGCGTCTGCCTCCCAAGTGCTGGGATTAAAGGCGTGTGCTACCACCGCCCGGCATAACTCTTAACTACCCTATCACGTCTGCAGCAGACTGACCACTACCTACCACAAAAAATCAAGAATAGGTTCTTGAAACATCGCAGAGTGAACACACATTCTCATCACCATCACCATCTAAACCTACCCAGGATAAACAGTGAGGGACTTATAATAAAAATATCAAAACAAGACAACACGAAGACAAGATAGAAAAGACCATAACCCAAAAGGCTTATCAGCAAATTTTAGAAAATAGAGAAAGGATACAGAAAAGTGGAAATGCATATAGTGATGGAGGAGAATAGCAACAGGTGGACCATTCTCAACAACATACAAGGAAGGAAGCATTCAAAAGCCGAGGGTAAAGATGAGGTATCACATTGAACACAGGGCAACGGCCATCATGAATGAGACACTCTAACCCCTTCCCCCTGGTCACGCTTCATTGTAATAAAAGGACATCCCCTTTCATTTCCAACATAAAATATTCCTCTCTAGGAAAAACACCTAATCCATGTGGGGCGGGGGAGGAGAGGGAGAGAAAGCATAGGCAACTCATATTTAGACGGGTCCAGTTACCCTGCAATGAAGCTTCTCGGTCAACCCACGCTATAGACACACCCTCACCACAAACACCCACAGACACAAAATCACAAGACCTCTAATCATCTCGAAGGTTTTTACAGTGACTTACTCTGGGATGAAAATAGACAATTAAGACTCTAACAAAAGGGAGTTCTAACAAAAACACCAAGAAATCAAAACAGAGAGTGAAACGGAGATCTGAAAGAAACAAACAGCACAGGAAGAATGCGTTGAAGCTATAATAAGAAACAAACAGGAAAAATAAGCTGGCCAAATATTCTCGGAGATATTCCACCTATAAGCTAAAAATAGGCAGGGGTTTGATGGAGCCTTTTGAAAGAATGAGACTTGACTTGGAAAATTAAAATTATTCAACTTTTCAATATATGTTGGAAAGGTACATTTAAAAATACAACAGATAAAATAAATACCAAAGCTAGTAGAAACTGGAAAATAAAGGGTTTTGTGTTTTGGATTTTGTTGTTGTTGTTTTTGTTTTGTTTTGTTTTGTTTTAAGATTAAAGGAGAAACTAAGAAGCCTGACATCTAAAGATTAGGAGTTTGAAAAGAAATGAATTACAAAAATAGGTGGAGTGTTACATTTTATTTGGGGATTTCTACTCCATCTTTGATCACTTAGTTCTCAAATAATAGACGCAAAACCTTTATATACATAATAAGCCTTAAAGTATCAGAGTTGGACAGATAACAACTCTCTATGCTACTTTATCTACTTCCCTCTCAATAACCCCAAGATAACCTCACTTGCCACATTCGGCTTGGGCTGCTCCTATTGTACCAGGCCAGCCCTCATGGCCGTGTGCCCATGATCCACCTCCCCCATGGTGCCTTCCTCTTTCTTTTTCTCCACTGAAAAGTCAAAACATACACAGGCCAGGGGGATTAGCTTATACAATATATGGTCCCAGAGAAATGGACATCCACATGGAAAAGAATAAACCCTATTTTTAATCTTGCTCAGTTCAAAGCAAACCAAAGACTTTAAGTCCTTAAACTGAACCTACAGAGGAAAAGACCACAGAGACATGGACCTTGGTAGAAATTTTGAGAACAGACCCCAGTAGTATAGGAAATAACCTCCAAAACCAAACAAGATTGAACGAAATGCCAAAGCTTTTGGATAGCCAAAAAATGGTCAACAAACTAGAAAGATAGCTGACAGAATGGGGGGAAGGGGAGATTACAGAATGGAGAGGCTGCACATCCAAGGTGAGATTAATATCTAAAAATCTCAACAGAATATTAAAATCTAAATGCTAATGAGCTGATGACAAGGCTCTCTGAGGGAGAGATACAATTCCCAATGAATGTTTGTAGGTGCTTAGCATCGGTAAACCATCAGGGAAATGTAAGTTAGAACTTCATTGAGATCCCACCTGATCTCGGCTCATGATATCCTTCAGAAAAGAACATACAACAAATGTCGGTGCCTATGTGGTGAAAAGAGAAACCTTATCAATCATGTACGACCATTTTAGAAATCTGCCATGAGGTTTTTTTTTTTTTTTTTTTTTTTTTTTTTTTTTTTTTTTTTTTTTTTTTATTAAAGGTAGAAGTATCATAGGATTCAATTGTACTACTGTTGAACATACACCTTCTGAATCCTAAGTCAGCCATACCACAGACTCCTGCCCTGCTCACGATAGCCTAGGGCCTCACACATAAGTTACTTATGTGTGTAGAAAGTGTTAGTTTATGTATATCTATAAGCAATGCAGTTTGTCATTACTAAACTACATCCCATTCCAAGCTTTCCTGTGTTTGATTTATTTTAGCAACCACATCTTGTGTTGGGACTCTTGAACTAAGATACAAATTTCCCTAAGAATTTTCCCATTAACAATTACAAAAAAGTTAACCATAGCAGCCTGAAGATTGGAGCTATGTATGTCCAAGCTTATCAATAACTCTGCATGTCTATCAGACCCATCAGCCATGTTTGCTTTATTGGGTACTAACTAAGTCTTTTGTGACTTTCACCATTATCTCTGTATTCAAGTCTGACAGCTAAACCAAGAATGCAGTCAATTACCTCTAGTGAATCTTGACACTAACACAGACAAGACAACTAGATACCTCTTAAGTAACTAAGGCCAGTAACTGCTACAGATGCCTCCTCAATTACCTGTTTGACTTTCTGGTCAAATTTGACTTTCTGGTTTTCTTTGTCTTCCAGTCAAATCAATACAGTTGAGAATGTGTTTAATGCTTGCAGTTGAAAGGGGCCCAGTTGGGGCATGCCTACAAACAGAATCCTCACTTTTTGCCCTAATAGCCTGGGTTGGCACAGAGAAAGAAATGAAATGAAGTACACTGTGTGGATGTTACAACACAGGGAGAGAGATTGGGTACACTCCCAACCACTAGATATGCGGCATCTCTAAAACCACAGAAAGTTCATGAAGCAGAGGAAAAGAGGCTAACAAATTAGCTAATCTTTGGTGATGAGATTCCTCAGTTGCCGCTCCAAGGAACAAAGGCTGTGTTCCAGGGAGCTAAAAACTACTTACAGCCTTCCACCTCCCACTTCACTGGGCACTTTGAACTGTGGCCAAATTGAATTCAACACAAGATTTTTTTTTTTTAATGCCATTGTGACTTAATGGTTCTCTTTTATCTACATCTTATCTCTTGGCTCTAGTCTGTGGCTGTTCCTAACTCTTAAAGTGTCAGATCAAGGGATATGAGACCTCAGTAATTCTTGCCGAGTTTAAGACTGATAAGAAGGAAAAAGAAATGGCCAGTGTGGAATAAATGCTAGTGTGTGGTGGCGCTGTTTTAAATAACTTCAGAATGCAGAAAGTTGTCTGTTGAGAAAAATAAAAACCGACTCTCTAGTGTGGTTGTCATACAGAGCAGAAACAGTGGGAACAGATATGTGGGTAAAAAGCCAAGTGCCCAGGAATGACTTCCTTGGATAAGATCATTGACTGACAGCAATGCTGTCTGTATCTGGGTACACCTCTACCCGATCACCACTGTTGGGGGCTTTGCTTCGAGGACATTTCACTTCTGCTGGAAATATGGGAAGGTTGAAAAGTGCTCTCAAAAAGAGAAGACGGATGGATAGACATACTTTGTGGAGGACGTGGCTGCCTTTGAAGATAGGAATATACTTCAATTTAAATGAGAAAGGAGAGTGGAAAGAGAATGTTACCGGAATCATCAGGTTTTTGGTGGTGTTTGTTTGTTTGTTTGTTTGTTTGTTTTTAGAGGAGGGAGTCTTTAAAGCAATGCAGAGTGAGCTGGCTTGGAGCTCAATGGCCAAGCATTTGCCTGAAATGTGCAAAGCCTGGGGTCAAGCCTTAGCATGGAAAGTAAGGTGAGGAGAAATCCAATGTGATCATTTGAATTCTCTCCCTGCTATAGTCAAAAGGAAAGCACTAAGGTATCTGATGCTGAGCTTTCCTGATTCGGAAGATCTTTCTGGTCTTTCACATAGGATATGGGGAGGAGGAAAGTGGACGAATACCAGCTGAAGTTAGGAGTCATCTGCAAATAGTGTAATGAAGGAGAACACTGTTGATTGCAGAACACTGTGGACTCTGACAACAGCCAGGAGAAAAGAAGAGAGGAGAAAAAAGGAGGGGAGGGCAGGGGAGGGGAGGGGAGGGGAGGGAGGAAAAGAGAGGAGAGGAGAGGAGAGAGGAGGGGAGGGGAGGGGAGGGGAGGGGAGGGGAGGGGAGGGGAGGGGAGGGGAGGGGAGGAGAGGAGAGGAGAGGAGAGGAGAGGAGAGGAGAGGAGAGGAGAGGAGAGGAGAGGAGAGGAGAGGAGAGGAGAGGAGAGGAGAGGAGAGGAGAGGAGAGAAAGGAATTAATGTATGGTAAAGGAGGCAGGAAAGGCAGGTTTTAGCAGCAAGTGTTTGGGGAGTTCTAGGATAATTTTTATTCATTTTATACATGCATTCCCTTTTTTAAAACTCCACACAGAAGCGCATATAAACTCCCCAACAAAATTCTTAGCTATGCCTGCCATAGAGCGTGCCTCAGACCAGAGCATTAGAAATACTTCCTGTAGTTCACCGTACTAGTCAGGAAATGATTTGTCAAAATGTATTGCTCTAATTTATACTGAAAAACCATAGAAACGGGTCAAAAATATAAAATTGCATTTCTAAATAGAATAGAACTATTTGAGCTATAAAGTAATTGACAAGGAACAATCTTTTCCCCTCTTTAATAAGACTCATAAGTTATGATCTTTCCTGTGTTTCCAGTTCCACATACTAGAAAACATACAGTCCTGAGGAGAGACTTTGAAGTATTATGGCATATAATAGTATTTATTAAACATATGTTCTTGGAATATTTAAAAAATAATGAGAAGTACTGGTCTTTTCATTTTTTACACATACGTACAATACATGAATACTATTTCTAGAAAGTTCATAGGGATCCTGAGATCATGTGTGAATACTTTAGGAGTATGTAGAAACCAGATAAACAATCTCGATACCAGAGAGAGTTTAATCCTAGGTCTATTTATTGTGGGACAGAATGGGGAGGGGGACAACAAATAACTGCCTTGGGAAAAGCAGTATTTGAGAGACAAAGACAGGATGGCACAGGGTGAGCACCACAACCAGGAGGCATCTAGACTTGGGTGTGGTAGCATCCTTGAATGGAGGAAGTAATTACCTTCAAAGAAGAGGTTGCTGGGTCAGACAAAAGATAGAGACAATATAAAATAACTAGAAGATAGCATTAGGGTTGGTTCATTAGAGGAAACTATCTATTGTCCGGTCCTCATTCTTCTGCCCACTGGGTGGGGAAACTAAATTTTCTCTATGAAGCTAATCCTCGGCTTCATCACCCTCAGGTACACAAAATACGTGGGGTCTCCCAAAATCTCCTCAACATGAGCTGGGAATTAAGATGGGTACTCAAACTTATGATGATCTGAGACTTTATGTTAGACTCTGGGACACAATGCTCCAGATGAGAAAAGAGAAGCAAATGGCTTGTGACTGAGGGCAAACTCTCTAGATTGGTGGCAACATCTCAAGACTGACAGCCATGAAGAAACAAGGTCATTAGGCAGCATTATATGTGATGAAATTATGCCTTTCCTCAAGCTGGATTTCCTCAGGACGTTCCAGTTCACCAGCTTATTTACCTAACACGCTGATTTGACTCACTCACGTGGGATTCTAACTGATGGGACCTCAGCAGAATACTCAGTAAAATAACGGTGACGGAAGCAAGAGTGCTTCCAGCCAAGGAACAACTAGGAGAAGTGATTTGTTAATAAAACGAAATGTACCCTCTATTTCTGGGCCACATGAATTGTAGTGATTTAAAATACAAAATACATTGTTTTCTTTTCTTTGAAATGCCTTTCCTCAGAAGGGCTCTGGGAGATGCTTAAGAACATCACATTCTTTCTTAGCTCCCATTCTAGGATATAAATGATGAATGCATAGCTTCAGTGGTTCACACACACACACACACACACACACACACACACACACACGTAACATGTCTACTAAACCAACACCATGTTATAGCTAAGCATTCCCTCTTCTACCTCATATCAGCATTACAAAATACAGCCCTGCTGGCTTTAGAGTCTCCTATTCAAACAACTGGACCCACACATTTTCTAAGGAAGTTCCCCTGTGCAAACCTTTACACCTTTCTCGTACGCTATGAGAGCCTACACTCCAGTATATCTGTGCTTTGTTTTGTTTTGTTTAATGATTTATTTTTATTTTGTGTCCATTGGTCTTTTGCCTGCATGTATGTCTAGATCAGGGTGTTAGATCCCCTAGAACTGAAGTTCTAGACAGTTGTAAACTGCCAATGTGGGTGCTGGGAATAGAACCCCTGTCTTCTGGAAGAACAGCCAATGCTCTCAACCTCTGAGCCCTCCATCTTTCCAGCCTGCATCACTTTGTTTTCAATATTGCCCACTTTCAATCAGTCTGGACGCAACACCCAGAGCAACCCTGATTTAAAATATAAAAGAGATCATATTCAGAAATGCCCAGTGCTCCTTCTGTGTTTAGAATTAATGTTTATTGGAGAAGCTTTGAAAAGCACATTAGATTATATTTTTATAAGCTATAAACAGTGCCTGGTGTATGAAAGTTAAGTGTTAGCCTATTGTTGCTGGTTCATCTCTCTGCTTCAAACAGCATTGTCTCGCTATGTCTGCTTGATGAGACATGTTCATCTACAAGACTGCATTATTAACTCCTTTTCTCTAAGCAGAGATAAAGACCATTGCCCCTGTTTCCCTACAGCCACCTCCATACCTCTGTAGTGAAACACTGAATGGAAGTAAAATTACTTACTGTTCACTGTCAGAAAACCCTGGAGAACTGTATGCTCCCGATAAAATGTCTGCTGTTGTCTGGCCAGTACGTTCCACAAAAAACAAACAAACAAACAAACAAAAAAAAACATGAGTGTGTGCTCATTGTTGTCCTCTTGATCGTGGGTCCATGTATCCTAAATATTAGCCAATTCTTTCTTCTCTCACAAAAACCCACATCCGACACGCTTTGAACTGGAACTGTTCATTGTTTTGGATCACTGGCCCTTGTATTTACACTGTCTTATGCTTCTGACAACTGGCCACATGTAAATGTGCTGAGTTACCTGTCAGTCAGCAATGCCATTGCCACCTGGTTTTTAGAGCACCTTTTTTTTTTGCCAAAGAGCCCCTAATGTGATAGATATTTCCTGTATGTGAGTTAGTTATAAGGAAAAACGTCTCTGTTGGAATTTGGGTAATTCATTTGCTAAAGCTAAAAATGATTTTTGTCACTTATTTAAAAGGGGGGGTGAGGAGGAAACTCAGTCGATGAAGTAGTTGAGACATAAGCATGAAGGTCTAAGTTTGGATCCCTATCGCCCACGTAAAAATCTAGGCATAGGAACATGTGACTTGGGCTGCCTAGTTTTATGTCATCTTAACACAAGGTGGCGTCATCTAGGAAGCAGAAAGTTCAATTGAGAAAATAGCCCACACCCCCACACCCCCCCCGCCAGACTGGCCTGTGTGTAAGACTGTTGGACATTTTCTTGATTGGTGACTGATATGAGAGGACCCAGCTCACCGTGGGTAATGCCACCCCTGCTGGTAGTCTTAGACGCTATAAGAAAGTAGGCAGAGCAAGCCTTGGAGAAACAAGCCAGTAAGCAACACTGCTTCCTGTCCTCCGAGACGGTTTCTGCCTCCGTTTCCAGCCCTGTTTGAATTCCCTCCTTGATTTCTCTCAGCAATGGAGTGTGGCCTGAAAGCTATACGTTGAAATAACAATACCCTGTGCCCCCCAAGTTGTTGATGGCCATAGTGTCCCACCATGCCAATAGAAACCCTAACCATGACATACTTGTAATCTCAATACCTAGGAAACAGAGCTAGGAAGATCCTGAGGGTTTGCTGGCAACTGATACTAGCCAAATCAGTGAGTACAAGGTTCAATAAGAGAATTTCCCTCAAAAAAATAAGGTAGAGATCACTAGAGGAGATACCAAGTATTAACCTGTAGCCTCTTCCTGTGCTATCTGTACCTGAACACACATGTGCACATACCCACACACCCCCACATACGAACATATTAATGTGCATATAACACATGTAAAAAAAAACTTTAATATTGAGTATATGTTAATGAGATGTCTTTGCTATCAAAAATTAAATAAAATGTTCCATTAAAATCAATTTCATCTATTTATTTTTATTTTATTTTTGATGTGGCTATCTTTAAAGAGTACGAGTGCATGTTTGATTCACATTCTGCTTCTGTGTCTGCAGATGTAGAGAAGGACTGTGACTTCCTGCACACACAAAAGCATCACCACAGGGCTTGGTGCCAAGAACACCTAGAAGAAGTGCATTTCACGGAGCTTTTCCAACCCTCCTACAAGGGATTAAAGGCTTTGTGTGATTCCAGCTTCATGATACCAGTTACAGGTTCAAGAAGCTGAGGCAAAAATAAAGACAGAGCTGATACACTAACTTCTTTCACTCTTTAATCCAGCATCTGGATGCGTTTTCATGTCTGACAATTCCTAGAATACATGTGTTCTTGGCGTTTCAAAATGACTTCTAGCTTATGGAAGAAAAGGATCTTGTACACCCAAAATACACTCAGTTAACATGTCAACTGATATGATCGTGCTAATATGATCGCATCATAACTGAAGAAGGCCATGGTTTCTTATTTTTCAAGGAATTTATTAAACACTCACTGACAGATGTGGATGTGGTTTTTTTTTTTTAGTGATGGCTTTGGAGATTTCTCCATGAGCGATCGTACATACCCCAAACACCTTCTCTTAAGGCATTAACTAGCTCCTTACTCAAAACTGAAAAGATCATCTAGTCTCATCTCTTGAGCTTTGCCAGTGGAGTTAGACAGAGAAATCCCGAAGAGGAGAAAAACAGTGACTATGTGGCTTGAGCGCAGAAGGCAAAAGTAGAAGACCACACTGACAGAAGACAAGGCGTCCTTGTCTGTCACTGCAACCCCAGTGTGGAGGAATTACAATTTTTAATTAAAATGTAAGCAGGGGGACATGAGAACAGCAGAGCTGCTGATGTCTCAGCCATCTAAAAAATGATTATTTTCAGTCATCACTGTCATTTTACAACAACTACCTGAGTGTTGAAGAGAGGGGCAGGATAGTAGGAGATGACTGTGCCTTCTTGGTGTGCTTTCATTTTATACATGTATACATACACACACACACACACACACATATACACACACATACACATAGTAAAATATATTTATATATAATATACATAGATAATAAAAGCATATAAAATTTTAATATAGACAATGTATCATATATTATATTAATATAATATATATTAGATTGTTATAATATATTAGATATGTTATATACAATGTATTACATTAGATTATATTATTATATAATTATATTTTATACATAATTATGTTATATAATATTTATTATATTATATATAAAATATATAAAAATTATATATGATATATATATTTCTTTTTTTAAACATCATTTGTACACCAGAAGAACAAAGTGAGTATAGAGAAATTAAAATAATAAGCCAAGGAGGAATTTAAAAACCGTGTATTTATCTGTAGCAAATGGAAGATACATAACAAGAGACAGTAACTGCATGCGTTGTGCAGCTGAGAGTTGGGTTACAACAGTGTGTGTTTTCTAAAGCGTCTCAATTTTATTTTTAAGTGAGGCTCAACTTTTGGCAGTTTCTCAACTAAACTCTTCTTATCTATGTAGATCAGTCTACAGCACTTTTGTTGGGAATAGCAGAGTCCCTGTACTTATCTCCTATCAATGTAAAAGTTGAATTTGGGGTTTTCTAAAAATAACTTTCCCCCCAGAAACCGCAGACCTAAGCTAACAGTGCCTCCAGTAAACATAAAATGCACACACACACTGAGGGGCGTTCACGCTGCATGCTTTCCAGGTGTGACCAAGAGACTCAAAAAAAAGGCAGGAAAATATCTTGTACATTTTTCTGTTTCTTCCACCCCCATATTGGAGAATATTCACATGGAGAATCTTTAGAAACCAAAAAGGGTTTTAATAACTAATTTTCCAGCTCTTCACATTTCTAATGGTGGTGGGCCTGGCAGATTCTGCTCATGTTTTCCAAACATTCCACAGACCACAAAACCGACATAAATAGAACAGTCCTAAATAACCTCTGGAAAGAGCACCCAGCGCCCTGTTGAGGCAGCTGGGAGACCGTTCTTTAAGATGCTAGTAACTTCCAGAAATCACACATGCACCCATTTTTTATTATTATTACTTTTATTATTTATTTATTTATTTATTTATTTATTTATTTATTTATTTATTTATTTATTTATTACAATCCAGTCATTGCCCCCCTTTCCGGTCCACTCTCCCACAGCTCCTTATCCCATTCCTCCTCCCCTGTCTCCAAGAGGATGTCCCTCCCAACCCTTGCCAGGCCTCCCCACTCCCTAGGGTTTCAAATCTCTCAAGGATTAAGTGTGTCTTCTCTCATTGAGGCCAAACCAGGCAAGTCCTCTGCTATCTATGTGTCTGGAGCCTCAGACCAACTTGTTTATGCTGCCTGGGTGGTGGCTCAGATCTCAGAGGTCCAGGTTAGTTGAGGCTGCTGGTCTTCCTATGGGGTTGCCCTCCTCCTCAGCTTTTTCCAGGCTTTCCTTAATTCAACCACAGGGGTCCCAGACTTCAGTCCAATGATTGAGTGTAAGTACCTGCATCTGTCTCAGTCAGGGGTTTGTTGGGCCTTTAGGAGGGCAGCCATGCCAGGCTCCTGTCTGTAAGCAAACCACAGCATCAGTAACAGTGTCAGGCCTTGGAGCCGTCCCTTGAGATCAATCCCAAATTGGACCTGTCACTGGACCACCTTTTTCTCAATCTGTTCTCCATGTTTGTCCCTGCAGCTCTTTTAGACAGGAACAATTCTGGGTCAGAATTTTGACTGTGGGATGGCAACCCCCTCTCTCCACTTGATGCCCTATCTTTCTACTGGAGGTGGACTTTACAAGTTCCCTCTCCCTACTATTGGGCATTTCATCTAAGGTCCCTCCCTTTGAGTCCTGAGAGTCTCTTCCTTCCAGGTCTCTGGTACTTTCTAGAGGGTTCCCCTCCTCCCACCTCCCACCTCCCACCTCCCACCTCCCACCTCCCACCTCCCACCTCCCACCTCCCACCTCCCACCTCCCACCTCCCACCTCCCACCTCCCACCTCCCACCCCCACACCAAGGTTACATATTTCCATTCATTCTGCTGGCCCTCAGGGCTTCTTTCCTGTCTCCCTTCCCCATACCACATCATGTTTCTCTTTTCTCCTCCCTGTCTCCACTCCCACCCAGGTTTCTCCCTCCCTCTGCCTCCTATGATCATTTTTTCCCCCTCCCAAGTGGGATTGAAGCAAGCTCACTTGGGCCCTTTGGCTTGTTAACCTTCTTGAGTTCTGTAAATTGTATCCTGGGTATTCTATACTTTTTTGGTTAGTATCCACTTATTAGTGAGTACATACCATGCATGTCCTTTTGGGTCTGAGTTACCTCACTCGGGATGATATTTTCTAGTTCCATCCATTTGCCTGAAAAACTCATGATGTCCTTGTTCTTAATAGCTGAGTAGTATTCCATTATGTAAATAAACCACATTTTCTGTATCCATTCTTCTGTTCTGGGACATCTTGGTTGTTTCCAGCTTCTGGCTATCACAAACAAGGCTGCTATGAACATAGTGGAACATATGCCCCTGTGGCATGGTGGGGCATCTTTTGGGTATGTGCCCAAGAGCTGAGTCTTCAAGTAGATCTAGTTCCAGTTTTCTGAGGAACCTCCAGATTGATTTCCAGAGTAGTTGTACCAGTTTGCAATCCCAACAGCAATGGAGGAGTGTTCCTCTTTCTCCACATCCTCACCAACATGTGCTGTCACCTGAGTTTTTGATCTTAGCCCTTCTGGTTGGTGTAAGGTGGAATCTCAGGGTCATTTTAATTTGCATTTCCTTGATAACTAAGGATTCTGAACATTTCTTTAAGTGCTTCTCAGCCATTTGAGATTCCGATGCTATGAATTCTCTGTTTAGCTCGGTACCCCATTTTTTTGATTGGGTTGTTTGGGGTTTTTTTGAGGTTAGCTTCTTGAGATCTTTATATATTTGAATATTATCCCTCTTGATAGAGTCTTTTAGATCTGAGAAAGACACAGAGAAACAGACAGAGAGATTAGAGTGAGACAGAGAAGCATATTAAACACTGATATTTCATATCTTTTCATATGTTTTCCTGCTTGTCCGATTGTAGTGATTTAATATAATCTCACATCATGTAAAAATTTAATGTTAAAGGTCTTTTTTATTCCTGAGGAAAGAACATATTCAAAAATTCCCTAAACAAGTTAGTTTGGTACTGATCTTATTAGATGTTTCTGAAAATCAGATATTTTCCTTGCTTCTAAATACACCATTATAAAGAATGACCAATCAGTTCTTAAGGTGGTCAAGTCACCCACTGTCCCCACCCACCCCGGACTGCTCAAGCAGAGGCTGTATCACAGCTTAATAGTGTACAGAACAGCATGCTTTTCAAAAGATGGAAGTTGTAAATCTGTAGCAAAGCTTAGCAGTGAAAAAAGAATCCAGGGGATTTAAAAGCATCCATGCAATAACCCTGAGATCAAGATATCCAGAGAGCCATAACACTGAAAGCTCAAGTCCATAACCATTTAACTATCTAAAATCTAAAGAAAATTTGATATGCTGGACAAAAACTACTGAACACCTCTATATTTCTTCTTTTTCTTCCTCTTCCTCTTCCTCTTCCTCTTCCTCTCCTCCTCCTCCTCCTCCTCCTCCTCCTCCTCCTCCTCCTCCTCCTCCTCCTCCTTCTTCTTCTTCTTCTTCTTCTTCTTCTTCTTCTTCTTCTTCTTCTTCTTCTCCTCTTCCTCCTCCTCTCCTCCTCCTTCTTCATTTAAGAATAATATTCTCAAAAATGTTTTGAATTACATTATAAATTATACATTAAAATTCAAAAATATTTCTGTCCAGATTAAAGAGATTCTAGGGTTGTAGAAAATGTCAAAATAGAAAACTCTGTGTGAAAGTCTCACTTAATCCTTACTTTGTCTTCTTTCAGTGGCTCCGAATATCTTCTAAGCTGAGATGTTCCCTTCCTCCCCAGTGCTTCTACAATCTGATCTCTTTTTCTGTCAGCTACTCTGCCTTTGCCCTTCTCTATCTTTTTTTAAATCAAATCTTCTCTGATCCAGGTTTCACCATTTCAGGAAACCCCATTCCACTTTACAGGCAGGTTGTAAGTTATCTGTTACCTTTGGTTTAACTTGTGTTTTAAGTTACTTTCAGAGTTATCATGCAAAATAATGGGTTTCATCGAAGCCCCTTGACATGTGTATGATTATACTGCATCCATTGTATCATTGTATTCCACCACTGTTTCACCCTGGATCCCCTCTCCACTGCCAGCTGGCTCCCTCTCCCTCCCCAGTTAGCACTGGTGTCTGCTTTGGTAGTACGTGCATTCCATTACTATAGGTAGTATTTCTCACTCCCCTTAAGATCTCTTCTTCCCATCTCATGATTCCCTTGCTTTGGCTGGGAATTTTTATTACAGCAAAGAGGAAGGTAAGGACTCCATTGAGTGAATCTAATGAACAATTTGAGGTTGACCTGTGTTCTTCGGTACTTGGTCCACAAAACCGCATTAGAAGCATTTAGAGTGTTCTTTAAAAATATAGACCCTAAGGTCCCAGTCTCAGGTCTACTTGATAGAAATCTTTGAGAATAAAAACCTAACAATTCAAGCATTTAACAGGCTTTTTGGGAGATTGCTCCAGGAAAGCTGAGAAGACTTTTCTTGGAGCAGATGTTCACAATGCACAGAGGGAACATCCTCTCATGTTCCTTTGAGCATCTTCATCTAACAACTAAGCCCACAGGATCTGGACAAACAAAAGAAAAGCATACAAATGTTCTTAACATTTTACACGTATGTGGGAGTCTTTGCAAGGGAAGAAAAATCCAAAGTGACCAGACCAGAAATCTTACATATCTTTCAGAAAATGGAAGGGTACAGTGCGGAAAAATAAAAGGAGGCTTGCATTAGAGGCAGAAAGTTATGGGAAACGAAAGAGATATTTAGAAGAAAGTTAGTGGAAGGAAAGAGTTGGTTTGGTGAGTTTGCCCAGAATAGTGATCAACTACAAACTGCCCACATTCAGGAACCAGGTTTCTTGAAGCTCCTCCACCCCACAACCCACCTTCATTGACTCAGCAACAACAGCTGGGCCATCATTAATGGCCAATGCAACACATTTTCACCATTGCCACTTTCGGTATTTTCCCTATGCATATATGCTCCATTCCGCCATAAAGCCGACCATCATGACCGGGCCCGCCGAAGTCTCCATCCTCACTCAGAGCCAGCCATTTTGTATGCCTTGTGAGTGGTTTTGTGGTATTCCTTGGCACTCAATCTCTGAGATAGCCTTTCTTGTGAAACCTTTCTCAGAACTCTTTCCATGCTGATTTCCTGTCCCTGGTGAGGGGTGGTCTTCGGCTCCTGTAAGGAAAGGACATTTTTCCTGAAAGACATGGTTGACTCTAGGAATAAAAGGGGAGGGGCGCCAAGAAGGCTTTCTTGCATCTGCCATTACTCAATGCTGTGAGCTCAAAATAATCAGTTTGCCAAAGCAGTATATTTCACAGTGGCCCATCCTGAACCCATACAATAGTCAGAGTGCATGCCAGAATGATGAAGACTGGAAGCTGAGACCAGACCTGAACCTGTACACTTAGCATTGTCTATGGAAGTTGTGGACAAGATCTAGACAAGCCCTGGTACGTCCTTTCAGTGAGTCTAATAGGTAGTCTCAGCAGAACACAATCCCAAAGAATCTTAAGGACAGGACACCTAAGTCAGCTAGAACACAGTCATATACTTGCTTTGGCTTTCACGGTGTAAGGTAACAATACAGAACGCACACTAAGAACCTCTGCTTTAAAAGACATCTTTAATGTTGATGTTTTCCTTCCATTGTTTTATACAAAATACTGGACACTTTCTGCCTGAGCCCTCCAGTTCTACCCACTGCTGAGGTTAGGAGACACAAGCCATTATCTTACATCTCTGAGGGTAACTGGCAAAATAACCCAGAATACTCCCTTGTAAGAAGTTGTGGTCATGTGGTCTTACCACCACTATGATGTCGGCAGTATTTGGACCACAGAAAAACTACACCAATTAATATTATTGTCCCAGGGTTTCTTTCCTGGTTACTTTTTTTCCCTGAGATATTTTCTTTGAACTGATTTTTCTACTACTATGGTAGGGAGGGGGGGGGGCAGCATCTCAGAGCAGGTGTTTGCTGTAAAGTCAGCCTCCCACTCCCAGCTGGCCTGCATTATCTCCCATCTGTCCCAAACCTAATTCATAGAGAACAAGAAATAACACATCTGAGGAGAAAGCTCCCTCTGTGCATTATTTTTCTCCGTTGTATTAATTCATTGATAGTTTTAAATTCACTTTAATATCTTGACAGTCTTGATATCTTACAAAGGATTCTCTCCAAAACCAATTTACAGATGTCAACTAGATAAGAACAACTGTGTATGCAATACCCCATTGAAATAATACAAGTCGGTGGATTTAGTGCCTTGGTACGCTTCACAGTCTGGCCAGTTCTGAGACAGCCATTCAGACCTGCTAGAATCGTTAACTTCGTGTACAGTGTAGGAGAGGGACTCAAACTCACAGTTTTTAAGTATCCAATTAAGATGCAGGGAGGTGACTTAGCAGTAGAGTGCTTGCCCATCATATACAAGGCCCTGGGTTGGAGTCCCAGCATTACAAAGCATTTAGATTTACTTTATTTATTCACTATTATTCTCGTGTGTGTGTGTGTGTGTGTGTGTGTGTGTGTGTGTGTGTGGTGTATATGAATGTGCATGTGTGTATGGTGTATATGAATGTGCATGTATGTATGGTCTGTATGAATGTGTGTGTATGGTGTGTGTGTGTCTGTATATGATGTGTGCATGTATGATTTGTATGTGTGTGGTGTTTGTGCATATGATGTGTGTGTATGTATGTATGCTGTGTGTATATATGATGTGTGTGTGCCTGTGTGTGTGTCTATGGTGTGGTATATATGTGTGTGTGGTGTGTGTGTATGTGTGTGGTATATATGTGTATGTGGTGTATGTGTATATGTGTGTATGAGGTATGTATGTGTGGTGTGTGTGTATGTGTTATATATATGTGTGTATATATGGTATATATGTATATATGTATGGTATGTGCATATGGTGTGAATAATGTGTGTGTGTGTGTGTGATATTGTGGTGTATGGTATGGTGCATGTGCGTGTGTGTGTGTGTGTGTGTGTGTGTGTGTGTGTGTGTACAGGCAAATGCATGCCAAGGTACAGACCACTTTGGTCAGAGGTCAGAGGACCACAGTGGGATGCAGTTTCTCTTCCCGTCACCAGTTTGCAGGACCAAATTCCAGTTGTCATGCTTTTGTGACAAGCACTGCTACCCACTGAGCTTTCTCACTGGCCCTGCAAAAACAAATCCTAGAATCGACATAAAAGTAATCAGCTAGCTGAGGATCTAGTTACCAACTAGCTAATAAAATGACTTCAATTACTTTCAAGATACCACATAATGAGTATAATTTTTTCCTAGTTGAAAAACAAATTTCTATGAGTTCATTATGTCACAAAAAAAACTGTAAGAATCAAGACTAAATTGATATTAACTCTAGAAATGAGTGGTGCTTCTTCAGTATATAATACAAATCCATATTGTCTCTACATTTTATCCCTGTATCAACACAAGAAAATTTATTATTTCAACTCAGATTGTTTTTGCAAGCCATTAAAAAACAAAACAACAACAAAAAGCAATAAAAGAAAACAAAAAAACCACTTTTTTTCACTTTAGAACATTGCCTGGCTTTTCTTACTAAGTCTCTCTATTTCATTTCTTGGTAATATTCTGTGGATGTATCTCAATATAAATGTATTCAAAAACATTAAGGTTATTTTGTCTTATCTGGTCTTTGAGGATTGAAATGACTTAGTGTCAAAGAAATCTCCCCTGTTATTACGTTCTGTCTTCATCAGATACAATGTTCTAAGCAGGTTTGCACCACAGTGTGCTCCTGAAAGTTGCTAGAAATATTTTGGAAGATTGGATCATCCTACAAAGTATTAGAAAAATGCCTGGAATGAAGAGGCAACTGGAGATGATTCATTTTACAAACCAGTGTGCCTTTTTTCAATTTTTTTTTTTTTTTTTTTTTTTGCTGGAAAAATTTTAGAAAGACTGAGAGTGAAGGGAAAATGACCAAGAGAGCTGTCACAAACAGAGGAGATCCAGGGAGGCCTACCAGGAAGGGAAGAGATTCAGCGACCTGAAGGTCATTCATTGTAAGGAACCCAGGATGGACTCATGGGATGAAGAGATTTATTTTTTAATGGAAACGGAATGGATCTATTGAGTTTCAGTAGTAGTCTTTGACTCTGCATTTTCATCGTAATCTAAAACCGACTCTCAATTTTGTTGGCAACAAGTGGTAGTTCATTAACTGTCATGGGCTAGTGAGAATCGGGCAGAAGAAACCACGTACATAGTGTATTTGTGCCAGATGAAGATCAAATAATTTTGTCACACAGTGTTAATTCCCAGGTATACATACAGAAAGGGTGAATTCCTTGGCAGGGTTGTTCACTTTGGAATCCTTTTTACTAAAAAGGGTTTTCTTCTAATTTTTTTGTAAAGATCTATTTCATTTTAAATTATGCACATGAGTGTTTGTGTGTGCATGTGTGTGTGTGAGTGCTAGCTCAAGGCCAGAAGCACCACATCCTCCTGGAGTTGGAGTGACAAACTGTGGGTCCAAGTTCCACTCTGCCATACAGCATGGCCAATGGGAAGGCGAACTCGAACTCGGGAGCTTGACTGCACTTATCCCAACCCAGTGGATGCTGGGCTTCAGAGAAGCATTGAGACACTCTCGGGGTGGGAAAAGCAGCCTAAGATGTGGGAAAGCTGACGCTGGTATTCCCTGACTCTTCTGTTTCTAGTTGCTGCTACAAATCCCGTACAGACAGGTCAGGGGTCCATTGGCCCATGAAGAGGCCGGGATGGTTGTGGACCGTGGGCTGAGGACAGCGTCTAGCCTGGGGTCAGGACTGGGAGCTCTGGCTTAGCTCATCCGTGAAGGGAGTGGTGGTTGTCCTGAACGGTAGAGAGACCTTCTCCAGGAGACTTAAGCTCTAGCTCTTTAGGGGAAGGCCTTCTCCATGCTCCCCATGGCGGTGGTAGATGAAAGACGCAGCCCTTGGTTCCAAACAGTTTGTTGGTTGTTCATTGTGAAAAATGGATGCGTTACTTCTTCAGGGTGGACTCGAGATTAAATAGTTTTTGCAGGGAGGAGTGTCTGGGAAGGGGAATTTACTGGCTAAACCTTCAGGCCTCATTAGCATGGAGAACTTTGTTCTAGATCTACGTGACTACAGGTCATGTTTCCTTATGTGGGAAGTTTGGCACACGTTCCAGGCCAGGAATCTGGCAGAGAGCAGTTAGCCGCCTACCATCTTAGGTGTGTAGCCCAAGTTTCTAGAGAGGCTAAAGAAACCTGAGGAGCCCAATTAGATGGGGGCTCTTGTGAGTCCATAAAGAGATTCTAATGGACTTTGATGAATTTGATTAATGGATGTTTAAACTCTCTATCTAGGCACAAGCCAAGGACTTGTCATCGTGTATCTGACAGTTGGTGTCTTTTAGATAAGACCTTCTTTGGAGGGGGGATTCTCTAAAACTGTTGCATCTAACACCCCAAATTTAACTGTAAGAAGCCAGGTCAGTCAGCACCCCAATTTCATGACAGTTGGGATTACCTCTTCAGAAGGAGGAGGAGTGATAAGAACAAGAGATAGAAAGAAACTGGCTAGGTAGTTTAGGATGAAGAAAAGTAAACAGGTTCTTTCTTGACGAAAAGCCAGAAATGTCTCTTAGCTCTTTAGGCTGCAGCATCAACCTTGCCAGAGGCAAAAGATACTGAAAAAAATTGGGTAGCTCTGATCTCTGATCTAGTTCCTAACTTATTTTAAGGTTACTTCTTTGGAGAGGCAGAATGTTAAGGCAGCAATGAAAACCTGTTAAGAGAAAATTCTCCTGCTCAAGAGAAGATAAGGCCCTGGGTGCTGGCCTAATATGTCAACAGGGCCAGGTCGATCTCCTGTCCAAAGGACCATGCCTAAAAAGTGGGCTCACCATAAACCATGTTGATGAAATAGCCAGGATAATTAATTCTTTGACCTAAATCAACTACCACAGGTACTTCTTCCCTGTTGAACTTGATAACTCTAAGAGGGGACAGAAAAAGAGAGCCCCAAAATTTAGTGAGTTTAAAGGAAAGAATGTTTAAGAACAAGAAGAGGGATTTGTAAGAAATATTTAATAAATTTGTGTTTTTCTGTTAAAACTTGCATTTACCACATCGAATTCAAATCTTTGTTTCTCCCCACCACCACCTTGAAAGACTTTTATGCAAATGTTTAATCTCTCATACAGATAAAACCTTTGTTTACAAAAAGGACCCCTGCTACTTTCTAGGAACAATGATCCTTGCCCACTTCCTCCTTCATTTTGGGTGTAACCGTTGAAGAAGACTGTGAGGTTGGACCCCAGCTGATGGGAAGGACACAGTCACTCTCAGAGTTAAAATAAAAACCTTTCTCAGTGTGTTCGCTCTTCAAAGCACACCCTCTTGATTAAGAGTAAAGCTCTTATCTAGACACACACACACAAATATCTGTTCGCCCCTTTTGCAACAAGTGTCAAGATGGGGAGTTCGGTTGAAGGAGTGTTTGTTTATGAGAGTGTTTACAGGACAGGATTTCACCTTGTAGCCTAAACTGGCTACACACCCCCAGCTTCAGACCTGTTAGGATTACAGGCATTTGCCATGTCACCCAACTTGAAATGAGGGCTTTCATTAAAAGAACACAATTATTGGTGAAAGGTTATTTCTCCATTGGTGAAATGAACCAGTTCAAACCAGATTAGATTAGATTAAAGACAGGTTTGTTGGGAAGCTGCTCTTCGATGGCCCCAAGGATTGAGGCCAGGAAAGTCACCACGGGGAGGTGGCTGTGAGAGAAAGAGAGAAAGGGTGAGTGCACAGAGAGAGAGAAAAGGGAGGGAGGGAGAGAGAGGGAGCAGGAGGAGGAGACAGAGGAGGAGGAGGAGAAGAAGGGGAGAGGGAGAGAGAGACAAAGACAGAGACAGAGTAACCTCTGGGGGAAGGGTAGCCCAGCAGCCCCAAGGCTGGAACTTTCAAGGTTGGGAGCCCAGGGAATGCCAGGTAGTAACTGAGGCACAGAAGAACCTGGAGGCCAGGTCTGTTTTGATATGTAAGAGATTCCTGGGGCTCCAAAGCCAAAAAATTAGCATTGTAGATGGTTTCAGTCAAATGGTGAGCTGAAGAGTACTAGCCCAGGCCTTTGAGAAATAGATACTTCTTTGAAGTATTTAAACTGAGCTTTTAAGAGGGACTCAGTCACACCCAGGGAACAAGTATAGAGAAAAAAAAAAGTGGGGGGGGGGGGGGGGCTAAATGTTCAACCTGTCTACACCAGAACATCTATGAACAACTTCAGACCAGAAATTGAGCCACTGGTATTTGATCACAGGCCTGTAGAACCCCTTTCTGTGAGGTGTGCTATAAGCATAGCAAGCACCACCTAGCATTCTGGAAAGCACTTCGTGGGTCTCTGTATTGCTTCATAAGATGGACAGAAGATGGAGGACCGATACAATTCAATGTTTCCGAATGATTCGCTTTAAATGCTTGGCCTTGTAGCCGGTTCTGTATTCCAAGATGGACTATGCGCCCACCAGGGTTAGAGCCTCCTCTTTTATCTCCCGACCTTGACTCCATCCCTGCTTGGCTACTTCCCTGTCAAGCTGTCCTCTTCAGTCAAGCTGTCCGAGGCAAGTCATAGCAGCCCCCAGCAGCTGGCATCCAACCAAGGCTGTTGGCAAATGTATCTTCTACTGGCTGTTCAAACTGGTGAGCCATGGAGTCATCTTGGGAGGAGAGTGAGGTGGCATTCGCAAACGCGAACATGAGTAATGTGAGCTTGTCGAGCCTTCTGCTGCTAAAAAACAGATTTCTGTGACAGAATTAGATAAAGACCTATTTCAAACTTGCATAACTCAGCATTATGCTATGCAAATCTTCATGCTTTTAATTTCCTGCTAAATTTCATGGTCCAAAAAAATCAACAGATGCTGAAGAAAATTATATTTATGTAAAAGAGCTTCTAATTCAATATGAAAATAATAAAAGAATGAAGCTTTCTCGTGCAACTCAAAAAGAATCTGGGCAGAATTTTGAAGTCCAAGAGCTTCCCCTAGGGTGTCCTGGCATAATACAGTGACCAGATGAAACCAATACAACCCTGACACACACACACACACAAACACACACAAGTGCGCTCTCTCTCTCTCTCTCTCTCTCTCTCTCTCTCTCTCTCTTCTTTCTGACACCAATCATTGTCTTTACAACTTTTTAGTATCATATTTTTCAAGTTATCTGAGTATTTCGGGGCCTTTTGAGGATACAGTTACTGTTCTGACTTTTACTCAGTCCAAAAATTAAGGAAAACAAACAAACAAACAAAAACCCACACATGTGGGTGTGTGAGCGTATGGATTTGTATTTCAGAAACACAGGTAACCCTTAGCCAGACATCTTACAAATTTGTGTCATCAGGCTTAATGTTTTTGAATTTAGCATGTGATCGTTTATTCCAAAATTTAGTAGCTTATAATAGACACAATTATTCCTTTGTTATTAATAATAAAAGACATCGATTGGCCTCTGCTAAGCAGTACTTAGCTCTGTGTCCCTGACTTGAATCTGTATTCTCTTAGTGGCCAAGCTAGACTAAAATCCAAAATGGTGTATACTCACTTGGCAGAAGCTTACCCAGGGCTTGCTGACTGAAGCACCAAGTCTTCCTTTATGTGGCCTTTCCATACCATTCAGGCTTCTCACGAGATTTATTATTTTGTGACCTCTTATAGCAGCTCAGTGTGATATTAAATTTGCAGGTGTCATTACACAGCATTACTTCTCTTGCCTGAACATTTTACAGGATAAACTCTGGTCACACAGAACAGCAAGGCTGCCTCACACTACCGTAAGCCCTCACACTACCTGAATCTTTCATAGGGGAAGCACAACTGAAGGTTTTATTATTAGGGAAGTAATCTCATTGCTGTTTATAAAGTGCTTTCTCTCTGTTGACTCGGTCTCCACGGTAACCAGAGAAACTGACTCATGGCTTCCGCTTCTCTTCAAGGCAGGAACTGAGTGAGAAGTTTTCAAATGACTCAAGTCAGATCTGACTTCAAGGAGGCCTGGAACTCCTTGGAATCATTTAAAAGATCAGGGGTCGTATAGGCTTGAAAATTCCTGTGATTTATAACCCTGTTTGGGATTTACCTTGAACTCTATAAATGTTAAAAATAGCCCAAATAATTTTCCAACAGATTCTGTCTACTGAAAAGACACAGCAGACCACTTAGGTATAATTGTTAGGTACGAAGGAACTCTACTCACTGCTTCTGTCTAGTAAGTACTCAGCTTAAAGATGATCTACAAAAAAAATCACCATTCATTCGTTTCACACGTCAGCTGTCAGCTGTTTTAAGCCCATGACAAGAGGTTCGAGTGCCTATTTAACATATCCAAGAGAATCTGGCAAGGTTCTCCCAGCATCCCTCAGTCCCTACCTGTTACAAAGTATGGCTGCCATACTTTGTATGGCTGCCCAGCAGATACCCTGACCTCTCCAACTCAAGGGCTGGGCTGTCCTTCCACCAGAGGCTCTTCCCTGTATATTCAAGACATTTTAGTTACTTGCCCCCTTTTGGTACCTTTGACCTCTGCGCTGCAGCACCTGGTTGCTTCCTCTCTCTCTTCCCCTCTCCCTCACTAAACAAGGTTCAGGGTCTTGACCACTCTAGACTCTGCTGGTTTGTGTCTGCCTCTGGCTATGTCTCCCTTTTATCTACAGTAAACTTTCTCCTCCACCATACGTAGGAGCAGTCATGTCTTTTCCTTTCTCTCTTTTTCCCCCCAATCATCTAGTGCTGAATAAAGCTGCAAAATCCTAACTTTATAAGCTGTTGTTTCACAGAACAGGGTTTGGGATGAAAGTCAGCAGCAGGGCACTTGTTTGGCATGTCTGAGGTCGTGTATTGGGTCCCTAGCATTGCAAAACTAATAAATAAATAAAATGATATTTTTAAAGCAATGAAAGATTCCATTTCCATTAGAGAAGTTAGGCTTTGCTTTCTCCACACACTAAAATTGGGCTGGAGGAAGCAGAAACTTGCATGTGGTCATGTGACAAGCCTGCCTGTGCTTTGTGAGAATCCAGACAGGTAAATGATGTTCCCTCCTTGATACAGAGACCACACACACACACACACACACACACACACACACACACAACCCTAGTCTTCTCTTAGATGTCTTCTCCTTTCTCTTTATCTGTCCCTTCTCCACCCCCGCCCTCCCCCCCCACCATCAAGTCAGGACTTGAGATGACTCAGAAAACTTCCTGTCAATTCTGACAACCCAAGTTCTAAGAAGTGAGTCCTTAGACACACACACACACACACACACACACACACACACACCGATCAGTCAACAAACAAACACATCAATTTGATCAAAAAAAAAAATCTTTTCTTTTAATGTCTAGAAACAACCAGATGTGGAACCACGCACCTATAATCTCCACAGAGGAAAGGGAATGTCCTAAATTCCAGCCCAATATCAGGAAACAAAATGAACACTTACTACATGCCACACACTGTACTAGAAAGCTTTGCTTGCTGGGGTTTGTTACCACCGTTCTTGTTGTTTCTAGATTCTTTTCTGTCGTTTCTGTTCTGTTTTTTTTCCCCCCTCTTAAACCCATACTGCTTCATTTAGTCATTACTAGACATGGTTTAAATGCCACGGGCATGTCTTTGAGTTCCCATTTCCTTTCATGAGGTAAGTTGTGAGGCTAGTGATCAATCATAGCATCAGCAATGTTTTGCTCCTGAAAAGAATCTCACATATTACTTTTTAGGGCTGCCATCCTTGGTTCTCAAGTAGAGAAGCTAGGTGTCCTTGCCAGACACAAAAACTTATTATATTTTGGCTCATAACAGCTCAGTATGATATGACATTAAATTTGCAAAAGATGGCAACAAAATGCTGGATAAATGGAAGACCTTTTCATAATTGTACTTGAACCTATGTCAGACATCTTGTCACCAAATATCCATTCAAAATGCCATTTTGACCACGATCTGGAGATGCTGTTTATTGCAAGATTTCACAAGCTAATTTTGGATGAATGTACTATTTTAGCAAATTTTCAGTTTCCAAAAATAGGAATTCTATCCAGAACAAAATGGCAATTTCCCCCAACGACATGAACGATGAGACTCATTTTGTTGAAATGTTTCAATAAACTGCATTTATGCATTTAATCATACCACTTCTCATTGTGCTTTCTCCCTCTTGTGGACCCCATTACCAATTCCACCCTCACCCCCAATTTCCAAATTGTTTTTGGCATTTTTACATGTTCCCATTATTTTTATAATGATTGTTAATGTAGTCTTTCTCTCTGCTACAGAAAAGTTGAGAAAGACTTTCGAATTAGGATAAATCATCACTAGCTACCCAAAGGCATTTCGATGGTGTTGTGACATAACTGGCCTTTGGACAATGAGATTACTCTAAAGAAATCTGCTCATCCAGAAGTCATAGGGAAAAGTGTTCAGAAAAAAAATATTCACTGCCTATCTTAAGGGTATAAATCAAGACTGAATGTGAAGCACCAAGCATGGTGGTATACGCCTATAATCTCAAGACTGAATAAAGTGAGACAGGAAGATTTTAATTTGAAGGCCAGTCTGGAACTTCATCAAAAAAAAAAAAAAATCTTAGAAGTCATGGTTATTGGAGACTCTGCAACCACTAATTTGCTAAACCAGTACAATCCCTAATAATAATCTATAAACAATTGTTCTCATACCACAGATAAGTGTATTCACCTCTCTTCAAGGAAATTTTCTTTGCCATAGAGACCAGTATAGAAAACCACAACCAATCAAAATGCAGGTTTGTGGAGCTCAGTCCCAGTAGATACAACCACAAAACACTCCCATTCCTAGGGGACAGGGAACATTTCCAGAAGAGGGGGCAGGAAGACGGTAAGTATCAGAGGCTCGGGGAGTTTGCTTTGAGACTGTGTCTCCTAGCAATATCAGAAGCTACACCCATAATTTCTCACCAATGTAACTGCCCAGTCGTGAACTCAATAAGGAGGACACCAATAAACATGTCAAGCTGGATAGCAAAAAGACCACACAACCTCAACCCTTTATGAAGAACAATAGGCAACTGAGGGAAAATGAGACGAGGTTAGCTAGGCTTCACTAGGAAAGAACACACCTACTGGTTGTCTCGGGACAACTGGTCAACCCTAAACATACACATGGAGATGGCATTATATGGATTGACCTGGTTCTACTTCAGAGTTTATATGTATTAGGGAAGAGACACAAATATATGGAGAGAGAAAAATCAAGAAAGGAATATATAGAAAGCTATAGAAAGACCTGTCAGATGTAATTCTGAAAACTAAGAAGTTTGAATCTGATCTTCTCTCTTATAGGGCATAATATTATTTACTTCTTTAGTCAAGGCTTTCTTCAAAAAGAATCAATCATCTCGCTTTACTTTTATACCTAACAGTATTCAGGCCTTCAAATTAATATGGATAGGTAATATAGGTAATATAGATTTTTATTTTGTCAATTCAGTATACATTGTATAAAATAAAGTCAGGTCTCTACAGAAGTTTAATATATATCTAGTATACAAATATTTTCTAAACAAAAATGAACTTTTGTGTATCTGTGTATATATATTATGAGGGCTTTTCATAGAAGGCTTGTTTCAAATAAGAGGCTATTACTTGAATTATTACTATTCTAATAATAATAGTAAAAAGTAATTTAAAATTTTGTATTATTATCTTTGTATTTATTTTATACATATAATGTATTGTATTATATATTTATATTTATTGTCATAAAATATTTTATTATTGTTTTTCCCTTTTATTGAAAATACATTCTTTTCTCATACTATATATCTTGATTATAGTTTCCTCTTTTCTACTCCTCCCAGATCCTCCCCACGACACCTTCTCTCTGTATCCACTCCTTAGCAAAGAACAGTCATTCATAAGACAATAACCAGTTCTGTAACTAACTTATAATTTCTATCTTATATGTACAAATGGTGAATGTCAGACCCTGTAAAATGACAGAGCCACTAAATCTGTGGCTCATTGTCTATTCAAATTTTCCTTCCTCCCAGAATCCATGTCTTATACGATGCTGACTCTGGTATAAGCATGAACAGCTGGTGTTCAGAATCATAAGATGTACCATTCCATTTTATGAGTGGCATATGTTGGATCTAGTCAGTTACCAAAAATCCATGGGGGGAAAAAAAGGCAGATTTGCAGTGCTATCTTAAAGGTGATATTTGCAGAAAACAATGCAAGGGTTCATAAAGAAAATTCAAAATAAATCCTTCCAGCCCTTTAGCTTTCTTTAGCTTGAATCTTATTTCTTAGAGTTCACACACATCATGAAAATATCATCTAATAGCTAATAGGATTGATAAAGATGTCTCCAAAAGGACCACGGCTTTCTCAGACGGACCTCATAAAAACCATCATTTCAGCTGCTGCAAGTTGGCCAACCAAGCACATTGAGCTGTGTTGCTAAAGAACGCCTGCATTCAATAGTCAACTGATTATATCTGCCTAGACAGAGTAATCAGTCCTTAATAATCCTGCATCACCAAGGTCTGTCAGATGATTCTGGGCCAGAAGGCTGAAGATTTGATGCTCCAACGTTCGGTAGTATAGGGGCTTTTCAGGTGTTCAGAGGTCTCTATAAATTGGCTAAGTTTTAGAAGCTATGCTTTGTGCTTCCCACAATTATAGTTAACTCAGTCATTCTGGATTTCTGACAGGGTTGAAAACTTATAGCTATTTACCATAAGAGAAAAGATTTGAGTGGATGGTCATCAGCTGACATTCATCCTAAAGCCAGGTTCAGAACTAAATGTTTTAGTTAGGATAGATGACAGAGGTGCTGGTTAGTCAACAAAATGATGGACTGGGTATTAGGACTATCTTGTACCTCACTGGTACAAATTGGCATAATTATGCTCTAATTGTATTTTGAGAGAAAAGTTTCATTTTAACAGGAAGGGTGATGTGTAGGAGGAGCTAAGGTAGGAGGAGTACTGAGAGGAAGAAAAGGAGTAAGAAGAGGAGGAGAAGAAGGATAGGAGAAGCTAGGTGATGAAAGAGAGAAAGAGGGGAGAGACAGGGAGGCAAATATTCATGTATCTCCACCAGTCAAAGATAGTTGTTATATCTAGGTCGGTCAGTGGGTTACACCTCTGATTGAACAATTCCAAACTTATAACGCTTATGATTAACATTTTTTTAAAAAAATGTATAAATGCAAAAAGGAAAAGGGGGCATGGGATAGGGGTTTTCTAAGGGGGGGGATGGGGAAAGGGGATGGCATCTGAAGTGTAAATAAAATATCTAATAAAAAGAAAAAAAATGTAAAAAAAAAAAACAAAAAAAACAAAAAAAAAAAACCAAAAAACAAAACAAACAAAAAAAAAAAGAACGCCTGCATTCATCCACAGTCTATTTCTAGAGATTAGATTTCTATAACTGACAATATGTGGATCTGTGGATGAACTATGTCAACAGGTGTCATTGTGTCTTCCTAACTTGAACCCAGGTCACACCATTTACCATCTGAAAAAGAGAAGATTATGTGGAGCTATTGGTGAAGAAAGAAGCTCCACAACACAATATTTTATCCTCACCTTTTAACTTTTATAATCAGTCAACTTGTCTATACTTCTTGATTTAAAAAAAAAAAAGTCTAATATTTAAATTAGCCCTTGATATTAAGTTTAATGAGCTCAATCTATAAAAATTAGTCAACTGTTACGTTTATTACCACTTTTCTACAGCAGCTATCTCTATACATATGGACCTAACAGAGCCTTCTATCTTCTTACCATTTGTTTTTGGTGTAATAACTCTCTCTAACAGACTGCTTAGGAAAGATGCTTGGTATGTCAAAGAGGTATATCCTCAAAGAGTTAAGGTACTTGCAGTATGTGCTGTTAGGGTTAGCCTCTGGTCTAGTCTGGATTTCAAGGGGGACGTTCTTCATCAAAGTGAGCCCCCAGCTCCAAGAGGATGCCTTCCTGCTCCATAAAGTCTCCCAGATACAGATCTGACAAGATGCTTTACAAAGAAATGCCCAGGATACCTGAAAAATAACGTATAGTCATCTGCACACAATAACATACACAATAACAGCATAATAGAAAGTGTTGGGGCTGGAGAGATGGCTCAGTGGTTAAGAACACTGACTGTTCTTCCCGAAGTCCTGAGTTCAATTTCCAGCAACCATATCGTGGCTTACAACCATCTATCTCTAATGGGATCTGATGCCCTGTTCTGGTGTGTCTGAAGACAGCGACAGTGTACTTACATAGAATGTGTTAACACACACACATAAATTAAATTGCCTAGTATAAGAATTTGGGGGCTCCATCTTCTCAGAAGAACTAAATTTCTTGGCTTATGTTCTGCACTGAAAGAGTTACTTCGAAGGACAATGTTTTCCTGAAATCTTGCATGCCAGTAAAACTAAGATCAAATATACTCTCATTTCAACCCTTCGTTTGTACTCGAGGATTGCAAAGTTTAAGCTCCAGATGAAAGAGAATAGATAAGTATTTTGCAGCATAAAAATAAACTGCCTATTAAGCAGAACTCTTAAGTGGTATAAAGTTTCTATGAGCCAGTATATGTGTAACATTTGACTCAAAGAACAACCTTCATTTTTCCCCCCAATCTGGTTTTCAACCTGCTGTTCCTAGACCATAAACTCTCAGAGGGAAGCTCTGTGTAATTTGATATGGAATTTGATGATTTAGAGGCCCATGGCAGGAAGGATGGGGGTGGGGGATGTTCTCAAATCCACAGCCCCTACAGAGAGAAGGAAGTTCATTATCTGTATCTTGGACTAGTTCACTTCACAAAGCCAGGAAACAACGAAAGTTTTGTGAATTCCAATTGCCCTCTTTGGCAGAGGTCTCCTAAACACCTTGCAGAATTTGTTGGTGAAATGCCAATGAGCAAAGGGAAAGTTGAGAGTGTCCAATTGCTGGAGGACATGGGAATACCAAAAGCTAGATTAGCCTGGTTTTTCACAAGACGATCCTTCAAGCTTTCCCAGGAAGCAAAAAGCTCCCAGAGAGGAGAAACAATAGGCCCGAGAACAGCAGGAGTGTATGGGAAAGGAGCCAAGGAGCAAGAGTCACTAACAGAGAGTGGTAATTTGGAATGAATTGCTGTTTTGTGTTGTGAAGCACCAGGACACAGCTGGCGTACTGGCTAACCTGAGGATTTGCAGTAACTGCATTGAAATGGTAACGAAGTTTTGATTTTATGATTGCAGATGGTTTTTTGGATTATTGTTATTAAGCTTATTAGTGTAACAGTACAAATATGAGATGTTTTATTTACTCGGTCTCTTATTTATGGGAGCTTTGTTAAACGTCTTTGTAACCCAAGTCAGAAGAACAACAGCCACACAATTGCCAAAAACGCGCTGAACCATCAGACAATCGTGATCTAGCGCGCATGCGCATGCACTTGTAGGTGCTAGTGCGTTGGAGGCCATTTTGAAAGTTCTGTCGACTGTTGTGTTTCAGGCAGTATTGCCAGTTGAGGTAATCGATAGTGAAATACACACAGTGTCTAACATCATTTGCTGTGCTCTGTGCTGGATTGCCTGGCCAGTTTCTGCTATTCATGAGCTAGGAATCATTGGTCAGTTCACCTCCTTCCATCTCAAATTTCTCTCTCTGTCAAAGTGACCATAAAAAACATGGCTACTTCTTTCACACTGCTATCATGAAGACTGAACTGCCTCACCTGAGCAAAGCTGTTGTCAATTGATGTTAGCTGCTGCACAGAAGGGTCTTGTAACAGGAAAGAAAGCTTAAATGCTTTTATTCAGAAAGGTTTGCGTCAAAGAAATCACTTTTATAAAGACCATCACCTTGCAGAGTATCTTGTTCGGTCGAATAATTCAAAGAATGTAAGTGGATACGTAGTTTCAAGCAATGAAGGCAATAGTACCCAGTTTTTTTATAGTTCCAAATCTTAAGGTCTTCCTTTAATGATTCAGAAACTGTTAGAGCAGTGGTTCTCAACCTTCCTAACCCTGCAACCCTTTACTACGGCTCCTCATGCTGTGATGAACACCAACCATAAAGTCATTTTTATTGCTACTTCATAACTGTAATTTTGCTACTGTTATGAATCCTAATATGAATATTTTGGGAAACAGAGGTTTGCCAAAGGGGACTCAACCTACAGATTAAGAGCTGCTGTGTTAAAGTCTCATGAAATTTCTCAAGGTATTGTTGAATACCAAGTACTATCTCAGAAAAAAAAAAAATCTCTAATGACTGTCATGCGGTTTTCTTCCTAGTTGGCCATGACGATGGAACAGATAGGAAGAGGCATAAGCCTTCTTCAGGGAAGTAAGTCTCTAACTTACCTCAATCACTTCCTTAGGTTAGAAAAATGAGCCCCTGCCTCAAAATATCCTATCTATAAAAATAAAGTCATTGCTGTTCCCAGCTTGAATGTGGAAATGATTACTAGCTGACCAATTACACAAGGCCTCTTCCGTATTGGCTGCTCAGCAGTGCTTGCCATTTTGGTGATGCAGACGATTTAGAAGCAATTTGGAACACTGATAAAGAATCCTTGATTCACTGTCAAATATGTTTAGCGTCTAGCCATAGATTTAAAAGTTGAAAACTAATTTTAAAAGAGAAAAAAACAAGTAGATATAGTCTCTACAGTTTTTTTTAACAAAGTAATTACTTAAAAATAGACTTACAAATAGAAGTAATGGGCAGAAATTTTTAAGATTCCATTTTAAAGCTAGGAGATGACTTAGTTATAAAGTATATCTAATGCAATCAGGAAGATTTCAGTTTGGATCTCCAGAAAGCCACATAATGGCCAAGCAGAGCAGCCTGTGTCTGTAACCATGGTGCTAAAGAGGCAGCGACAGGAGGATCACTGAGGGGTGCTGGCCAGTCTAACTAAATTGTCATGTTCTAGGTTCACTGAAAAACTCTTGTCTCAAAAATAAACAGGTAGTCATTGAGGAAGACACCTGATTGTGACCTCTGGGTTCCACATACACTCATGAACATATACGCATTCACATCTGCACACACACAAACAGATATACAATATATGCACCCAGACTAGAGTTCATTTTAAGTAGTATATAAATTAAAAGTATGAGTCAGTTGGATGCTTACTCCAGTATGTTGATGCATTATGTCATTAACTTGTAGACTTCGGAAGCAATAAGAAAATATGCTACATTATAAAGCAGGAGATTGGGATGAGGGGACTGTCAAGAATTGAGAAGCAGTTAATTCCCATGTGCTTTAGTCTTTCTGAATAGCTTCCACTCGGCAATTGCATTCTGCCTTAAACTAGCATGCACCAGTACCATAGGCTGTGATTAAGAAGGCTTTCTCACAAAACACAGGGTATTTGGGACTTATGTTTTGTATTTCTATCATCTTAACTTAATTATTTAGGATTTTAAACACTTCTAAATTCAAACATGATTCACGTAAGATAAGCTCAGTTCGCTAGTGAAGCTTTTTCCACAGTGAAATTTATAGCTGTGGGTATGATGCAAACCGTGAGCTGCCAAGGACCACCACATGGAGAGAGACTGTGAAAACCAAGCCAGCCCGGAGGAAAGCTGAGCCAAAAGATGGAAAGAGACAAACAGTGGTGACATCACTGGAGACCTCTGGACTCAACAAAGCCTGGGCTTTATGGCTCTGTGAGCCAGAAAGTTCCCTTTATGCCTGTCTGAGTTGGATTCTCCTATCACTTCAAAGCAAAAGAGGGACTGGAAAGATAAATCAGTGGTAAAACATATGCTTTACGTATCTGAGGCCCTTGGTTTGACCCTAGAATTGTGCATATACATGCCTGTGTATGTGTGTATATGTAAGACAGACAGACAGACAGACAGACAGACAGCACTTAACGCAAGGACTGTGGTCAGAAATTTTGGCAGAGAAAATTTCAAACTGTCTCCTGGAGACTCACAATGTACCATACTGGGTGTCTCAACTGTCTTCAGCCTCTTTTGATGGTAGGACCTTATGTCATCCAATAGTTAGGTGCATCCATCCCTCTGAGCACACTTGATGATGGGATTCTCTCTGGGGAAAAAAGAATCATCCAGAAAGGTATGGAATCTCTCTGTTTGACCTCAGCAGGGCTCCAGAGAAAAGGAGCCACTGAGTGAGGCGATCAAATAAAGCAACCTCTCAGTAGATGAGAGGCCTAACCCAGAGAAAACTGGGGTTCTTCACCTCCTACTTCTCATTCCTCCAGAGCACAAGGTCAAGGAGCTAAGAGATCTCCACCAATAATTTTGATTAAAATGATAATGCCCCCTGGCACCTGAGTGCTTGGTCCCCCAATGCTCTAACATTTCATTGGTCTATCCTGAGTCCATCCCTGTTCGTTTGCGCTACCTTAACCAAATACCCCCCCTCGCCCCCTGTACGTTATTTATGTAAATGTAAATGCATTTGAAACACTTCACCCCAACCCATCCCCCAAGGTCTAGGCATTTATTAATGCAGTGTCTGGTTTGGGCTGTTCCTCTTTACTTCTCTGAGCTGTGATTTTGAGCATTTTCTATTCTGGAGAAGAATGCTACGCAAGCAGAAAAGTTATAGAGCAAAAGAGCCTACAGCATTCCCTCTAGGCCTTCTATTATCCTAATGGAAGGAGTCTTTCTCACTTAGCCACCCAATGACTTAACTCTTCTCTTTTTCTATGTCTTTTTTTTTTTTCTTAGATGGAGCTTCTCCATATAGCCCTGGCTATCCTAGAATTCACTCTGTATACCAGGCTGACCTTGAACTCAGAGAGATTGGTCTGCCTCTGCCTCCTGGAGTGCTTAGCATTAAAGGCATATGCCACCATCACTCTGACCTAACTCTTATTGTTGCATCCGAAAAATAAGATTCAACAGGAAGGAAAAGGGATGTTCAAACTGGCAATTCTCCTGCTCACAATCTCCACCACCCGGACTACCATGACATTCTGTAATTGGATAGTACTCAGGACTTCTCTAAGCAATGTGGCTGGGGAATCTTACTTTTGACACCCAAGTCACACTCTTCAACACTACACTAGGAATCACTAGCTTCCGGGGTGAACCTTAGCATTCTTCTATCCTCCCCGGGAACAGCCATATTCTCCCTAATCAAAGTACGGCATGTGCTTCTGCTTTGCTCAACCCAATGTATTTATTGCACAAGCATGCTCTTTGGGAACTGGATAGTCTCCTCTTGTCATATAGCCTATGTTAAGAGCCTCCATATCACAAGAAAACATGCATTTCTGGCCTCTATTACAAAATTCTGAGTCAGAATCTGAATTTCAGGCTCATGTTAGCGCAGAGTGCAAACTTGAAGTCCAGGCCCACTTCCAAAAGATTTTAATGATGAACCTTGTTAGCAAATAATTGCTTTGAACTCGGTTGTTAAAGTGCAGAACATGCTCGGGAGTCAAGGCAGGGTTGCTGGTAGCCTTCAATGATTTAATTCCCTGGGATCTCAGTCTCTCTGACCTTCGTCTTTCCCCTGTTTCCTTCCTTAATATATGGAGCCTCCAGGAAACAGAGCCATTTGCTGGGTTCCTAGTGCATAGCAAAAAAAAAAAAAAAAAAAAAAAAAAAAAAAAAAAAAAAAAAAGAGCTATGTACTCTCCATGTCTAGGTTTTGGTCTTAAAGCACATGTTAACTCTGTAGGAGAAAAGTGAGAAGTCAGTTTTGTAGAAAACTGAGGTTCATGGGAATTAAAGGTTTTTGCAGTTGCTCACTAGTGAACTAGATTGCAACCATGATGCCTTAGATTCCCAAACCAGGGTTTTCCCCTTCCTATGCGCCAAGGTTCACTCAACACCAGATGACCCCAAGATGAATGGATTAAACGTAGACGAGTTCTGGAAGCACCACACACTTGCTAAGGAATCTGTTAGTGACTCGGCTAGCTGACTGACTATAAAAAGGAGCAGGAAACACGGAAGATTTCTATTTCATTCAAAAAAAGAAAAGCCCAATGGACCTTTTGACAGGAATATTCAAAACCATGACCACGCTCACAAAAGCATCAAAATCTTACATGTCTTCCTTTCTCTGTCCCACAACTGCAGAAATTATTTCCAAAAATATCCCTTGAGTAAATAAATGATATACAATATATGTGGTTCTTGGATTTTGAGAGGGAGGAATTATAATAACTTTTGTTTGTTCCAGTCAAGAATGAGAACCACAAGACTAATCATTTGTGTAATTGATAGTTGCAAAGGACTCTGCATGAATTCTCCATTCAGTCATTTGGTTTTTCATTAGAAGGTATATTTGTGTTAAGTATTTTCACAAGCTGATTGGCAAGGCATCATAAATGTCTCCTTTCTTCAGGGAAACAGAAGTATAACCCTCAAAGATTATTCTCACTCAAGAGCTTTATATAGCTCATTCTCTGAGGTGTTTAATAAAAACTGGCTTCCTGGTTGACTATGGGGAATAGAAAGAATATCTAGTGCGAACCTTGGAACTGAGAGTCCCAGGACCTGTGTTCTACTTGCACTTCCTGGGGTGGGAAATTTAGGTTTTCTGGTGTGAGAAGAAGGAGGAACATAGGGATTCACATGTGGAAGGACAAACTTATTTCAGTTCGCACCAGAGTAAATTGATGCCAAAGCATGTGCAATATCAGTGTACCAGGATAGATCGGGAGACCAAAGCGTGTTCTAATCCACCGGGTCTCACAGAACTTGTGGACGCAGTTGCTCATTAGTAAGGGTACCTTCATGGCAACAGTCACCTGGCTAATCCCACTAAGGCTGCAGCAAATGAGTTGTTAGCTGCCAGACAGTGATTGGCACTTCTCTGTGTTCAGTAAGTTCTATTTGAAGGATGAATAACAACATAAGTAAAGGGGGCATCTGTGTGGGGACATTTCTTGTTGGAGGACATGTAGTTCTCAATACTCAAAAAACTCGGGAGATAAGTACCACTAATGTCTATTTCCGAGTAAATGGACAACATTTTTGATCTTTGATGTTCTTCAAATATGAGAATTTGCCCTAACTCTCTTTTTTTCCTCCCCTCTGGTCCCTTTCTCTTCATTTCTCTTCCCTCCCCCTTCTTCTTTTCTTTCTTTTCTTTCCACTAGTACTTCCTGACTTCCTACATGTTTAATCTAAAGATCCAGTAAAGGATACTCAGTGACCCTAAATTTAAAGACAGTAAAAAGCTACAGATATACCTGTAAAGAGACATAATCACTGATTATCAAAGCAGGATGAGAAAAGAGGTAGAAAATAAGCAGAAAAACAAGAATTCAGCAAGCTTCAATCGTAGCTAAAAGTAAAGAAAGTTATTCTGAATTTTAAGTTATACATATGAAGAAGAAATTATAAAAACTGGCTGAAATAATTTAACAGTTAAGGCTTGTTTTTGTTTTTTAAGTAGTGTGTATCATGTCCATGATATATATTTAATTATTCAAATACTTTATTACTAATTTGTAATATGATATAGAATTGTATTATTTTAAGGACTGCACAGTTGCTCCAGTCAAAGTGCTTACCACATAGGTATAAAGACTTGAGTTCATGACCGTTTCTATCACTAGTTGCAACACTCAAGAGAGTAGGCCCTGCACCTCCTCTGGGCAGCAGAATAGAGCTGGCGCTGGTTGAGGGATTGGGATGGGGCTACTGGTGAGCCAGTCTGAGGGCATAAGAACAGGAGAGCCAATGAACTGACCAGAGCAGATAACTCTCGTGGCTTTGAATTGGCCTATTCCGACATCTACCCATCAATGAAATGCTGGAGTGCATCCAAAACTACAGGATTTCCATGACACAGGGCAACAGGGTATCTGAGAAGAATCCCAGTGAGGTTCACTATTGGTAGAGTAGCAGAAGCCAGAGGCCTCGTACCAGACCAAGAAGTCACTGAAATAAACATTTGCAAGCAAAGAAGTGTGAATGAAGCCAGGGACTTAAACTTGTAAACTCAGTGAGGGGAAGAGTAGAGAGGATTCCTCAGCTTTCTAGCCAGCAAGTCTACCCAATCAGTGAGCTCCAAGTTCAGTGAGAGACACTGTTCCTAAAACTTAGACGGAAAAGTGATTTAGGAAGAGCCCTGACATTGCCGTATGGCCTCTGCACATATGTGTGCACATGAATGCATCACACACACATACATACAAACCTATATCCACACAAAAATGTTATTTTAAATATTACCTAATTTATATTGCATAATTAACATAAATATTAAATAATTCAAATATTCGATGAATTAATCTTCTCATGACCTTACTCTTCAAATACTTTTCACTTTTCATTATTGTCTTAGTTAGGGTTTCCATTGCTAGGAAGAGACACCATGACCTAGGCAACTCTTATAAAGGACATTTAATTAGGGCTGGCTTACAGTTCTAGAGCTTCAGTCCATTATCATTATGGCAGAAAGCATGGCACTATGCAGACAGGCATGGTGCTGGAGGAGCTGAGAGTTCTACATCTTTATCCAAAGGAAGCCAGGAGCAGACTGTCTCTTCCAAACTGGGTGAAGCTTCAAAGCCCAACCCCACAGTGACACACATTCTCCAACAAAACCACACCTACTCCAAACAAGGCCATACCTCCTAATTGTGCCACTCTCTGGGCCAAGCATATTCAAACTACCACAACTATGCCCCTGTTATGTCTACAGTTGACTTTCCCTACAGCCATGTGTTCAATATTTACTTAGCAATCCACAATCCACAATCCAGGTACCATGTCTGCAGTGAAAATAATAGATACAATCTCAATCCTTATAAAACTTGAATACTGATAAGCAGGACTCAACAGTATAAGTGAAACCCTCATCAACGGGGAGTTTCCTTCAGAAAAAAAAAAATGTGCTTTGTAACAAACTTGGCTAGAACACAAGTATCCTAGTAAATGAGGCATATCAGTCTGCAAGGGTTCAGAGCCACAGTTCTGAGGCTCTGGGTGAAATGTGGCTCAGGTGAAACTCAGCTCTCTACTACTTTTGGACCCATGACTCATTTATAAAATCAGACTAATAAACCCCAAATTCACAAGAATTTTGTGAAAAATTACATGGTAAGTATGTAGGGAGAACCCAGAATGTGATATGCTTCCAAATGCAGCACCAGCTACTCTTCATATCTGATTTTATCTTGCAAATCAGAAATTTGAAGGAAGGAGGATAGGAAGGGAGAGGGGGAAGGAAAGGGCAGAGAGAAATGGGAGGGAGAGAAGGAGGGAGGCAGATGGGAGGGAGAGAGGGAGAGAAAGGGAAGGGAAAGAGGAGGGAGAGAAATGGGAGGGAGAGAGGGAGGGAGAGTGGCAGGGAAAGAGAGAGGGAAAGAGGGGAGAAGGGAAATGAGAGGGAGAGAAAGATGGAGGCAGATGAGAGACAGAGGAAGGGAAAAAGGAAGAGAGGGATGGAGGGAGAGGGAAAGGAGGGAGGGAGAGAGAAGGGCTAAGGACAGAAAAAGAATAAAGAGAAATAAATACCTAATGTTTCAAAATGAAGAGTTCTGGACGTTTGTATGTTTCTCATTTCAATGCCCCTGTGTTAAAGTCTTTCAAAATTCTAAGATCTACCTGTCCTGCTTTTAGAACACTTAGGACCAATCTTCAAAGAACTCTATTGCTTTCCAAACTTACCTGGCCTCTGCTGGACCCTCAATTAAAGGGTCCAGTACTTGTAAATGTTTGTGTTTCAGAATGCATACATGTGTACATGTCAGAATGTGAGATTGAAGCTATCAGTGACCCACTACCAGGATTATTAGCAAAAATGAATTTTTGTATCTGAGGGTCGGTGGATAGACATAGTACTGTGTGCATCCACATCACTGTGCCTATGTGGAGATCAGAGGACAAAACTATTCGAGGAATTGAACTCAGGTTGACAGCCTTGGTGGCAAGCATCTTTTCCCACTGAACCATCTCATCAGTCCCAGGATTATCAGCATGGATTAAGTGACCATTAGCAAAGATGTTGACATAGCAAGAGACAGTAATTGAAAACAGACTCACTCTTAAGGACAAATTCTGCTACCAGCTTTTGCTGAGAACTCATGGGAAATGTTCCATATAAAATGGTTCACTGAACTGTTTTCATTTAAAGACTCATAATCAATTACAAATTATGGTTTTCTACACTCCAGTGGAGATTTCCCACAATTTCTAAGTAACACAAACAGCAACTTCCTTCTCCTTCACTCAATGTCTGAAGAGGAGGCTTAGAAACTGCATATTACTTCCAAGAATGAGGAGTCCCTTCAAAATAGAATTAGAGAGTACCTGGTTTGTTTGAAAAGAATCGTGGCCTTAGAGCAATGGCTCTCAGCCTGGGGTCATGACCCCTTTGGGGGGGTACAACGACTCTTTCATGGGGGTCTCATATCAGATATGCTGTATATCTGATATTTACACTGTGATTCATAAGAGTAGCAAAACCACAAATTATGAAGTCGACACAAAATAATTTTAGGGGTTCACCACAACATGAGGAACCGTATTAAAGGGTCACCCCATTAGGAACGTTGAGATCTGCTGCCTTCGTGCTTTTAGAATCAAGATTGTTAGGTTATTGCTTAGGGAAGACTAATATCTGGTGATACTTTTGTTATTGCTTGCATTACAGAATTTCCTGCTATTTATATGTTTGGTCACATTTACTTTTCAATACAGTATCTGTGCTTAACAGAACAACAGTTTGCCAATGACAAAATTCACCAAAATAGGGTTTTAAAGATGAACTCTAACAGTTTCTCCCTATGAATAAGTACTTCGTAAAAAATCTTTAAGATTACAAGAGAACCTATTTCTAAACAATGGGATTCCTTTTTCCATTACATACAACTGATATTCCTAGCCAGAGCAACCATATGTCATTGTTTATTCATTTGTGCAAGATTTACATTTCATAGATGTCTATGGATCCTTTTATCCTCAAATAAACTGCTTTTTTTTAAAAGATATGTTGCATATAAAAACATAAAAGAAATCTTTTTCTTTATTGATCTGGTCTTCCCCAACCTACACTTACTTCATTAAAAATAATAGCTGGGATTAGATTGAAAGAGCTTAAAATAATTTTTTAAAGCAGTTGTTTTGGCAGCTGGTGGCTGCTTATGTGACATAAAGGTGACCAGACTCACTGTGGACATGCTTCTCCCTCCCACTGATATGTGCACTATTAGTGAGTGCCTTATAGGTAAGACTTGTGATTGCTGTCTCTGAGAAGCTTTGCCGGTTTGCAAGGTCTTTAATTTTTAAGTAAGTAATGTTTTAAAGTGTTCCAGTAAAGGAAGTGAAAGTCATATGTCTCTGTTTTAAAAGGCTGCAGAAAAACAAAAGATATTAAGAGGTCAAGTCAACCCTAGATACATTGCCTAGAATGAGTGTTAGTGTGTGTGTGTGTGTGTGTGTGTGTGTGTGTGTGTGTGTGTGTCTTTGTGTGTCTGTGTGTGTCTGTGTGGTTATTGTTGTTGTATTGTGTATCTGTTGGTGTCTGTGTATCTGTGTATTTGTTGTATGTGTATCTGTTGTGTGTGTATCTATCTGTGTGTCTGAGTATGTGTGTCTGTGTGAGTGTGTGTGTGTCTGTGTATCTGAGTGTGTGTGTGTGAGTGTGTGTGTCTGTCTGTGTGTCTGAGTGTGTATGTGTGTCTGTCTGTGTCTGTGTATCTGAGTGTGTGTGTGAGTGTGTGTGTATATCTGTGTGCCTGAGAGTGTGTGTGTATCTGTGTCTGAGTGTCTGTGTGTCTGTGTGTGTATGTCTGTGTGTCTGAGTGTGTGTGTGTGTGTGTGTGTGTGTGTGTGTGTGTGTGTGTGTGCCCATCCTGGCCTCTTTGTTTTTATTATTTCACTGCTGCTGTGTCTCTCAATGTAGATTCACTGTTTTACCTGCTTCATTGGCAAATCCTTGGAAAAGCTATCTCTCCCATCTCTCATCCTATGCTTCTGAATTAATTCTTTTTCACTTCATCTTACAAAGCTTTAAGTGCTATCCCTTGCCTTGAATCTTAGAGCCTGCTCCATATGTCTGGCAAGTATGAATGAATACATTTTGCCTGGTGGCTCAAAATGCTCCCAGATCTGTGGGAAAGAGAATTGATGGAGGAAGCTGCAAATATGTGGAAGGGGGCTCACACCAACTCCAATCAATGCTGTCTGACTTCTACCAAAGCCAACACTCTTGTACACCCCTCCCTGCTAACATCACTCCAGAGCTCCAGATACCGCTGGCCCATGGGCAAGATGTAATGCAAAGTCAGCCACACTCTGTCCTCTTAGTTTTAAAATACTAAGAGAAAAGAGAGGCATATGGATGTTCCTCATTACAAAGCAAACTTACATATTAATGAATGTGAAGGTTTTTTAATCTATGAAACTATATAAAACAGTGTGATCCTTCCCATTCATGTGTATCATGTATCTCTTTTCTTTTTTCTTGCAATTAATTGAATCTCATCTTTATATACAATTTAGGCAAGGGAGGATAGTAGGGAGAATTTACAGTGTCATCTCTAGTTCATTCTTACACTCTCAATTCTGTCCTTTGATATGAAAGTACCTTGTATTACCACCGACTCATACATATCCTATATCCAATGCTCCAGAGTCTCACTGACATTTGCTGTGGTGAATAGACACAGTAGGGTCACTACTATATGCTATTCGAACACTCTAGCAGGTTACTTGGCCTTCACTAACAGAGACAGAGGCAATGCACCAGATGCCTGCGTCTTTGGAATGATAGTTCTCATGTACAAGTCATCTTTTAATTGGAAAGATATTTTTGCTTCACTAGAGAGAAAAAAAATGACTGGCAGGGTTTATTGGAGAATATATTAGCATAAAATGTCAATTCTCAATTTGTAAGTAATAATCTGAAAAGGGGCAGGTGATTAATTCCTGACTTGGTCACTAACACTTGAATAATCGAAAGTCAGGAGACAGCCTGAAATTCCCACTGGAGGATGTTAGCCAATTAAAATTTCTGCAGTGTTTTCATTCAGACTTGTATGTGTGTCAAACTGGTTGGACATCTGCCAACATCAGAATGGATTTAATCCCATTAAAGCACCAAGAACTAAGATGGGCTTCTTGGAGAGCAAAGATACCAATCTGGTATTGTGCAACTAGTAAGAGAAAACTTGAGCAAAGGAAGAATGCTTTATTACCTTTTGAAAATTGAGGTACCAAGGTTGAAGCTGAAGAACTATTATCTTATCCCCTTTTCAACAAAGCTAAACCCTCAAGAGAAGATTTATGAGCTATTGGGCTACATGGTTCTAGTTCTGAAGGTGCATACACAGGTCAAAACTGCTTATAAAAATACCTCCCAATACTAAGAGAATTTTCTGCTAGTAATAAGTTAGGTAAGTGATCAGTTTGATATGATAACTTGTCTTTTTTTAACTTTTCTTATTTTAAGTTTTCACTTATTAATCCCTACATATTTCTCTTGAAATTCAGCACTGCTCATTGTGATGACAATAATAAGATACTCCCTGCCATTGACATCACACTCATCCTAGAGTCAGTAATCATAGAATAGCATCACACTATTTCATTTGTGTGTGTGAAACACATAATCTCTTCAGAGTCATCAGTCAAAATGAGCTGCAAGAAGAAAATATCATGAGTAAAAAAGTCTATGTACACAGTCACACACACATGCACACACACATACACACACATACACACACATACACACACACACACACACACACACACACACACACACTGGGTTTGTTCAACCTAATATCATCTGTGTATTTTGCTAAGCAATACTTTGAATGCTTATCAAATTCTTGCTAAAATCTAGTCACTGTAAAATGTTTTAATGCCTCACTCAAAGAAATTATATTATCACCAATATATATTTTTCTTTTATAAATAGGCCCAATGGCTTAGACCTCCTATGATAATCACCAGATATACTGTTCCCCAATGGCTTTTACCCTACTGAAAAGGACAGGAATTCAGGAATGTCACTAATGGTATTTGTACTTGTCAGACACGTGACATCTTGCTAAGTACCTTATTTATATGATTCATTTAGTCACCTGTACAATCCACATGACAAGTACCTTAAAATAATTATATCCACTCTCCAGATCAAAAGACTATTAGTTATCTAACTATTTGTCCATGAGGTCAGGTGTACAGAAATTTAATCCAGCAACATGGTTGCTCTGGCAAGGGATCACATCCAAAGACCTTCTAGGTCTGTGTGATCTGACTGTAATACAGACATGCCCTTAGCACACACCTTTAATCCAAAACGATGAAGGTAAAGTTGATTTGTAGAAGAAAACAGCCATGTTTGAAACTGAGACGTAATTGAGGAACAGATAGTGACAAATCAGAGAAAGATCTGACAGACTGAGTCAAAGATAAGATATGTTCAACTCCTGTGAGAACAGACAGGAAAGAGAGGTCACTGAAAAGTGAGTCAGGGGTCAGAGGGGGAGTTTAGTAAATTCAGTTCAGTTGAGTTCGGGCAATGTAGTGGAGTTCAGCTCAGATGAGTTCAGAGCAGTTCAGTTTATCAGTTCATGGCAATTCAGAGGCAGTCTTTATAGGGACAGTTTTACAGAGACAGGTTGCAGAGAGAACATGCTAGACACAGGTGAAGACAGAACGAGCCAAAAAATGAGAAGAAGTTGAAGATTAGAACAGATTGCCAGAGTTAGTTTGCGGCCAAGCAAAGCAATTCACTAAGAAGTCACGAGAAGCCAGTTTGAATCAATCAGCTTGGAGAGACCTGGATGTGTTTGGGCCAGAACAGCTGAACTGAGCCAGCCAGCCAGAGTTCAGAAAGAACTAGAAAGGGTGAGCTTATTTAGCAGTAAGCATAGAGATGATACTTCCATCTGGTGAATAAAGTTATATTTACAGAAGTTTACAGAGAAGTAAACTTGAAATACATAGTTGTTGGTATCACAGACCATGCATGCTCTTGGTGGCAATCCTCAAGTTGGTCATTTCCAACTAAAAAAAAAAAAAAAAGAGTGCTTGACTGTTTATAGCACATAAAACATGCTTGAATACTGATAAAATGTTCTTGGTTAAGTAAACAAAGTGATTTGCAGCCTTCTGTGGTTACTATTGTCAGCTTAGTAAGATCTATAATCACCTAGGATGGTGGTTCTCCACCTGTGGGTGGAATGACCCTTTCCTGGGGGTTGTATATCAGATATCCTGCATGTCAAGTACTTACGTTATAACTCATAAGAGTAGCAAAATTATAGTTATGAAGTAGCAACAAAATAGTCTTATGGTTAGGGGTCATTGTCATCACAACACGAGAAACTGCATTAACGGGTCACAAGCATTAGGAAGGTAGAAAACTGCTGACTCAGGAGACAAGCTGCTAAGCATGCCAATATGGGATTATCTTGATAGAGTTAATTGAGGGGAAGAGTATCACTATGAGTGGTCGGATGGGATCCTGGACTATATAAAAACAGAGAAAGCTAGCTAACCCACGGCACTTCTCATCAGTCCTGTTTCCTGACTCTGGAGACAGCATGACCAGCTACCTCCAACTCCTGATGCTATGAATCCTTTACCAGGATGGACTGCAGCCTTGTACTATGAGCTAACATAAGCCCTTTTGCCCTCAAGAAAACAAACAATGGCAACAAAATAAGTTTATGGTTGGAGGTCACCACAACATGAGGAACTGTATTAAAGGATTATAGCATTAGGAAGGTGGAGAACCACTGACCAAGGAGACTTGGACAGAAAGATAGATAGATAGATAGATAGATAGATAGATAGATAGATAGATAGATAGATTTAAAAAAAATTTTTTAAACCCAGATGTGGTGGTTTGAGTAAGCTTGGCCCAGAAAGTGGCCCTATTAGTAGATGTGGCCTTGACATAGCTTGAAGTAGGTATGGCCTTGTTGGAAGAAGCTTGTCACTATTGACTTGGGCTTTGAGAGCCTTCTCCTAACTGCCTGGAGACAGTCTTGTCCTCCTTGCCTTCAGAACAAGATGTAGAACTCTCAGATCCTCCAGCACCATGCCTGCTTGGATGCTGCCATGTTTCCCACCATGATGATAATGGACTAAATCTGTAAGCCAGCTCCACTTAAATGTTGTCCTTTATAAAAGTTGCCTTGGTCATGGTGTCTTTTCAGAGCAATGGAAACCCTAAAACACCAGAGGTATATTGTATGGGATGAAGGGTCTCTTGTCCGTACCTCCTTCTAGGGGACTAGTGGGAAAACATGAGGTTGCCTGTGATCTCCCAGCTTTCTGGGATTTACAACCTGTGTCTTAGGGTTTTATGGGTTGTAGGTTGTAGGAAGGTTGGCATGTCTATGTGTCTATCAGGTCATTCAAGCTACGGCCATTTAGACTGTCAGAGGATCATGCAGAGAGTGAGCCACATGGCCTGTTTCAGAACCCACATGTCACCAAGGGTCTCCATGTTCTCTCTCTCTCTCTCTCTCTCTCTCTCTCTCTCTCTCTCTCTCTCTCCCACCCCCACCATATATACCCACCTCAACTCAATCCAGAAAGGTAGGCAGAATAATGGCAGGCTTGGGATGGAAGATCAAATTGAGAAGTCAAACACCACCTGTGATATAAGGTCAGGCTTCCCAGCTGCCTTGTGCCTTGCAGTGAATGCTTGCATGTACACAGACGCAACAGTAAGCTGTGTCACCCTTCATCCCACGAAGGTGACGAAGCCAGATGCTTGCTAGGCTGTGGAGGTGGGCCCTGCCCTTTGAATTCCTCTGAGGATTTTCTGCAAGTTGAAGGATCATGAGCGCCAGCATTTGTGGATGGCAGGTAAGGTTTCACCTCAGCGAAGAACTGCACTTTTTTTCTTCTTTTTCACAAGTGACAAGTCAAAGACTAGCTATTAACTCAAGAGGAAGTCAGAGAGAAAAGCTTATTGGCATTCATATTAGGCAGAAAAGGATCCATGGAACTGTTAGAAAACCCGGGGGGAAATAGAAGTGGAATAAGTGTTCCTACTTCCACACTAATGATGTTTATCTGCACAGGAGACTGCTTCTGCAGTGCTTTATCTACAATTTAGGGGCCATTAAAATTTAATTTAAGATAATTCATCATAAATGTGTTTTCTATTGGAAGCTTCAGAGTTCAAACATTCCAGACATCCCAGGTTCCCTTGGAATTTGGATTCCATCATCCAGAGAAAGCTCAAATACTGAACCAACATCACCCACCCAATGCAACTGGCCCCTCCCTTTCCATCTTGCTACTGAATATTCAAACAGGCAGCTGTGGGTGTCAAGTGAGAGGCAGGAAGTCTGAGCTTGAAGAAAAACCCTCTGTGCTTTACATGAACTCAGCACTTAGGTGGTTGGGGGATGATGTGTTTTGCAAGAGTCTTAGACACACTTCTTCAGTCCTAATTGAGAGCATTGTTAGCATCCTGTAATTGCAAAGGCCAAAATGAAGTATCAGCTCAAATGAAACAGAAACGAAACAAGGAAACCATTCAAAAGCATTCTGATAGCGTTTGCTAGCTGTTCTCCCCCCTCAGCTGTTAAAATCCAGGTTCCTTAAGGGTGAGAAATATATCTATCTGGTTTTTGTTTGTTTGCTTGTTTCATTTCATTTTGATTTGGTTTGGTTTCTGGTCACTTAGAACCAATAGCACAGTGATTTCTGTGGTTTTATCTGGTTACACTGGATGGATGGATGGATGGATGGATGGATGGATGGATGGATGGATGGATGGATGGATGGATGTGGATACTGTATAGTAGCATCTGGAGACACCATCAACAGCAAGCATAGTGGATTCAAGACATTAAGATGCAGACCTCTGTGGACAAAACCAAACCACTTACATATCTTCAGCCTTAGGAGGTTGCCTAAAGAAACAGTTATAGGTAATAGGAAATGAAATTCCAACCAGTAGACAAACTTCATTAAAGCCGAGAAACTGGACTTGTGTTTCTTTTTAATTGCTGATATTTTTTTAACAAATGAATGATTACCCACAACGAAAAAAATGTTATATGTAAAATGCCTTCCTTAGACTTAATGTAGAACTAGGTGAGTCTTCATCAAGCCTAGTAGGATCTACCTTTTTTCCTACCATAATTAATTCAAATGATTAAACTTGAAACTTTCTGGCACAAATGTATGTAATAAATTCACATTCAGATTTCTTAGTACATTTGCGCTGTGGAATAAATTTAAATTATTTTATTTATTTACATTCTAGCCAATGCCCGCCTCCCCATCCACCTTCCCACAAGTTCCTCATCCCACTTCTCTTCCCCCTTGCCTCCAAGAGGGTGTTTTCTATCCACCACCAGGCCGCCCCCTTTCCTGGGGCCTCAAGTCTCTACAGGATTAGGCACATCTTCTCCCACTGAGGCAAAACCAAGAAATCCTCTGCTGCATATGTGTCAGGAACCTCAGACAGATGACCTCAGACTAGCCTGTGGATGCTGCCTGGTTGGTGGCTCAGTTTCTGGGAGCTCCCTGGGGTCCTGAATGGAATACACTACTGGTCTTCCTATGGGGTGGACCTCCCCTTCAACTTCTTCAATCCTTCCCTTAATTCAACCATAGGGGTCCCCGACTCAAGTCCAATGGTTGGGTATAGGTATATGCATCTATGTCAGTCAGCTGCTGGTAGATCCTCTCAGAGGACAGCCATACCAGGCTCCTGTCCGTCCACTGGAGGCCTTGTCTATCTACTGGAGGTAGACTTTTCCAGTTCCCTTTCCCCATTATTGGGCATTTTGGCTAAGTTCACCCCCATTGAGTCCTGAGAGTTTCTCACCTCCCTGGTCGCTGGTACATTCTAGAGGGTGCTCCCCACCCTCCCTAAAGCTATTGAATGAATATTTCCATTCATTCCCCTGGCCCTCTGGGCTACTCTCTGGTCCCCACCCCTTCCAACATATCTGATCCTGTTCCCCCTTTCTCCTTCTCCTCTCCTCTCCTCTCCCACCTAGGTCTCTCCCTTCCTCTGCCTCCCATTTTTATTTTCTTCCTCCTTCTAAGTGAGATTGAAGCATCCTTTCTTGGGCCTTTCTGCTTGTTATACTTCTCACGGTCTGTGGTATATATCCTAGATATTCTATACTTTTTGGCTAAAATCTGCTTATCAGTGAATACATACCATACATACCATGCATGGTCTGGGACTCCCCAGAAAGGAGGTCCACTTAAGTCACAGGATAGCACGCACCCAAAGGACACACGAGAGACCGTCTTGCTGTAAAGCACATGAGGTGGTTTATTATATCAGAGCTCTGGGCCAGCCCATATCCCCATATCTCACATAGGGGATAGAGGGACTGACCTCGTGACTCAGGGGTCTAGCGCTTATATATGGGCGGGGTGGGGAAAAAGCGAACTTTCGCGCGGGTGCACAGGATTGGTTGTTTTACCTTTTTTGAACACTAGTAGGCCGTACCATGGGGCAGGGTGTAGTTCCTCCCTTGGCCAGTCAGTTTCTGGGATGTTCTTAACAGGCCTTTGTCTTATAACTCCCCCTCCTCTGTAACTAATTAGATGGGCCCAAACCTGCTGGCAGGTGCTTTTCTGCCCAAGGTCTAAGGCGAAAAATTTACACATATTTCATAAAATGGCCTTTATAATTTTTCACTCTACACATGTCCTTTTGTGTTTGAGTTACCTCATTCAGGATGATATTTTCTAGTTCCATCTATTTGTCTGTGAAATTCATGATGTCTTTGTTTTAATAGAAGAATAGTATTCTATTGTGTAAATGAACCACATTTTCTGTATCCATTTTTCAGTTGAGGGACATCTGGGTTGTTTCCAGCTTCTGGCTACTATAAATGAGGCTGCTATGAACATAGTAGAGCACATGTCCTTGTGGTACAATGGAGGATATTTGGGGTATATGTCAAAGAGTGGTATAACTTTGTCTTCAGGTAGAACTATTTCCAATTTTCTGAGGAACCTCCAGATCGATTTCCAGAGAGGTTGCACCAATTTGCAGTCACATCAGCAATGGGGGAGTGCTCCTCTTTCTCTACATCTTAGCCAGCATGTGCTGGCACTTGAGTTTTTGATCTTAGCCATTCTGATTGGTGTGAGATGGAATCTCAGGATTGTTTCAGTTTGCATTTCTCTGATGACTGAGGACTTTGAACATTTCTTTAAGTGCTTCTTGGCCGTTGGAGATTCTTCTGTTATGAATTCTCTTTTTAGCTCTGTACTTCATTTTTTTAATTGGCTTATTTGTTTTGTTTGTTTGTTTTGTTGTTGTTGTTTTATTTTTTTGGTTGTTGTTTTGTTTTTGAGGTTAGCATTTTGAGTTCCTTATGTATTTTGGATATTAGCCCTCTATCAGATGTGGGGTTAGTGAAGATTTTTTCCCCAATCTGTAGGCCGCCAATTTGTCCTACTGACTATGTCCTTTGCCTTACAGAAGATTTCCAGTTTCATGAGATACCATTTACTAATTCTTGATCCCTTAAAGAAATACAGGAAAATACAATCAAGCAGATGAACAAATTGAACAAAATGGTCCAAGACGTAAAAATGGAAATAGAAACAATAAATAAAACACAAATGGAAGCAACCCTGGAGATGGACAATAGATGCAAGCATTACCAACAGAATACAAGAAATAGAAGAGAAAATCTCAGGTATAGAAGATTAAATAGAAGATATGACTCATCAGTCAAAGAAAATACAATGGGTAAAATGCTTCTAATCCAAAATATCCAAGAAATTCAGGAATCAATGAAAAGATCAAACGTACAAATAATAGGAATAGAAGAGTGTGAAGATTCCCAGCTCAAAGGGCCAGTAAACATCTTCAACAAATTCATAGAAGAAAACCTCCCTAATCTAAAGAAAGAGATGGCCATATATGTACAAGAAGCCTACACAGAAAACCAAATAGACTGGACCAGAAAAGAAAATCCTCTCTTCATATAATAATCAAAACATTAAAGTACAAAACAAAGAAAGAATATTAAAAGCTATAAGGGGGAAAGGCCAAGTAACATATAAAGGCAGACCTACTAGAATTACACCAGACTTCTCAACAGAAACTCTAAAAGCCAGAAGATTCTGAACAGATGTCGACCAGCCCAGGCTACTATAGCCAGCAAAACTCTCAATCACTATAGATGGAGAAACCAAGATATTCCATGACAAAACCAAATTTCAAATATATACAAAAGTAAACATCTCACAGCAAGCCCAAAAGAACAGACTCTCACACACACAATACCACCTTCAGCAACAAAAATAACAGGAATGAACAATTATCTGTCTTTAATATCTTTCAACATCAGTGGACTCAATTCCCCAATAAAATGACACAGGTTAACAGACTGAATATGTAAAGAGGATCCAGCTTTTTGCTGCATACAAGAAACACATCTCAGAGACAAAGACAAACAATACCTCAGAGTAAAAGGCTGGAAAGTAATTTGCCCAAGCCAATGGTCCCAAGAAACAAGCAAGAGTTGCCATTCTAATGTCCAGTAAATAGACTGCCAACCAAAAGTTATCAAACGAGATGGAGAAGGATACTTCATATTCAACAAAGGAAAAATCCACCAAGAGGAAGTCCCAATTCACAGCATCTATGCCCCAAATGCAAGAGCACCCACATTCATAAATGAAACTTTGCTCAAGCTCAAAATACACATTGAACCTCACACACTAATAGTACGAGACTTCAACACTTCTTACCAATGGACAGGTCATTGAAACAGAAACTAAACAGAGACACAGTGAAACTAACAAAAGTTATGAACCAAATGGATTTAACATCACTTAATATCAGCTATTTGTTGTTGTTATTGTTGGTTTTGTTTTGTTTTATTCAACTGATCAAAATCTAGGTTCCTGAAGAGCTGGAAGCATATGTTTAGCTTTCTTTCACTTCATTTTGGTTTGGTTCATTTTGTTTTCTCATCACTTCTTAGAATCTTACTGGCACCAAGTAGGACAGTACTCAAAACTATCTCACTGTACTGGCAACTCTAAAGCGAAGTGTCCAAGTATCTCCCATAGAACCTGAAAATGCACTAGACATATATTATCAGCCTTTCCTGATATAAACAACAGACAACCATAAAATCCATATATAATAGGAACAAAGATAAGACAGACAAATGCTTTTGTCAAGGACAATGACATCTTTTAAAAATAAAACTGAGCATGCTATTCGAATCACATCTCAAATATGGTAACTTCCTTGGAATTATTGAGTATTTTTGGCACACTCTTAATGAAAATCCAATGCATTGGTCCATGTCACCTGCTATTCAATTTAGTAAGGAAAATTACAACTGGCACCAAAAGTGCATTTACATATTTTTCTTGTACAGTAAAGTTGAATAGTGCCAATGATACACTAGTGAAAAGGATATAGCTAAAAATTGAGCTGTGTAGAACATTTGTTGCATGCAAAGGAGTAGTATATGTAATATGAAATCTTTCAGATAAAAAGAGAAAATATAATTTGTTTTTACAAGCAGGAACATATTCTAGAATGATATTTGATATTTGAAGACTTTATACTGGCTGTTCTCCAAAATACTAGACCCACGACCTCAAAGGGAGATTATAAAGTAAGTTATATTTCTCACTTTTTAGGAATCTTAAATCACAAGAATGCCTTGCTTATTTAAAATAAATTTAAAATATTAAAGTAAAAATGGGATTTTAAAAAATAGCACTAATACTAGTTGGTGTCTTTTTTAAAACTTTTCTTAATTAGATGTATTCATGCATTTAATAAAAACTTAAGAGCAGTAGTTGGGACTATATATCACTGTATATTGTTTCCTTTTTAATAAAAAATTAACAATTGCTCAATGCTCTGCTTCCCAGCAAGAGGGAGAATGGCACAGAAGGGCCAAACAATAACATCATTTTCCCTGAAAATAGCTTCACTGAAAATCATTTTCCATGAGTGTATTAAATTGTTATCATTAAACTTTTTAACTCTCTTTTTATCAGAGTAATCTTAAATTCTCAGCACAACTAAAAGCAAGGGGAAGAGGTTTCCCATTTGGTCCCTACTCTCTCATGCACTTAGACTCCTCCATGACCAAGGTCCCTCTTGCAGAGTGCTGCAGCTCTTATAACTGATGTTCCTACTGCAACACATCATTGTTCCCCCTAAGTCCACAGTCCACCTTATGATTCACTCTTGGTATAATATATGTCTGCATTTATATGCACATATAAAGGTATATAGTCACCAGTGATGTTGTACGCATGGGCCTTAGAACAGACCACACCAGACCAAATGGTTCCAAGTGAGGTTTATTCAGGAGATAAGGCAAAGGTGGGGGCAAGAAGATGGGGGAAGAAGAAGAAAGAGAGATCGGGGGTTCTGCCTATTTATATGGGCAATGACGTAGCCTCTCACAGGTAAAGGTGGGAGGTAGCCAGGAGGATTCTGGGAATGTATAGCAGTTGCCTTGGCAATGATGTGGAGGTTGCCTAGATGTGATGTCACTGGGTTCGGATCCTCATACCAACATACCTCCTTTTTTCTTATTATAAAAAGAAAAAAGGGGTTGGGGATGGGAAGCCAATGGTGAAAACAGACTAGGGGCATCGTGTCTCTTAAACTACTTCCCGTTGTGTAGGAGTGTAGTCCATGTTGGGTGTAGCTGGCTTTCATCATTGGGGTCCACTTGGTAGAAGTGTGCATCAAGTTCCTCTGTGGACAGCAGCTAGTAATCCTGTAACAGAAACTGATTAATAGTTTGGTTAGAAATAACCCCAGGAGGATGACTAGAAAGGGTGTTACAAAAGGGAGTATCTACTTCCATATGGGGTTTTCAAAAATCTCAGAGCTGGAGGTCTCAAGTCCCCTAAAAAGCAGCATTCTTCTTGGAGGAACAGGCAAAGACCATCTTCTTTAGCTGTCAGGACATCTAGCCCCCATCAGTTCTAAAGCACCACAGCTGGAATCCCATGGGTCTTGTATGTAGAAAAGTGTGTCTTGCAGTGTTGGTAGAAGAAATGTGATCCTAGCATATGTATCTGACAAGAACAATATGGGCAGCCCCCATAATTGTCTGGTAGTTTTCTACAATAATTTTCTATCTGGTCAAAGAGAAAGCAAGTATAGAGAACATAATATTTAGATAGGACAACAGATACAGGGATAGTAGCAATTTGGATTGGTTCTTGGCATCCGGCTATGGAGCAGTTTCCTGACCCTGTTTGGAAAGACTATTATCTGTGGGCGTCTCTTGAACCTTGAATCTCCAGATGTAAGGGCTGACCTGGATGGAAACAAACAACAGGGGGAGGACGAGAAACCCATGTCTAATCCAGTGAAGTTGAGCTTGGCTGCCTGCCGGAGTGGAGTCTCATTTTCTGGGATGGGGACAAGGTGGGTGATCTCAAAGTCCTCTGGAGCTTATCAGAGCACGGTCCTGTTAGGGTTGATGTGTATGAAGAGTTGATTTTAGGTGGAGGGATGAAAGGCTTGAGGTGAGACAGGTAGACCCAATGAGAGAGTCCCTTGATTTTAGCAGCTGTAGGGGTCACAAGAATTACCTTAAAAGGGCCCTGCCATTTGGGAGAGAGGGGTGAGGGCCGATGATATGGAGGGGAGAGAAGGGCATGCTCTCCAATGTTGACAGGGAGTAGACAGGAGACATTGTGTGGTCGAGGTAGATGCTGGTCAGCAAAGTTCCATAGGAGAGAATGGGTGGCAAAGTAATGGGGTTGAGTGGATGGTGGAGAAAAGCACATTTAGGTGAAAGACCAGGAGGCAGAACTGGATGTCCATACATGAGTTCAAAGGGTGAGATGAGGAGAGGCCACTTGGGGAAAGCTCATAGTCTGAAAAGAGCCAGAAGTAGGAGTTTTACCCAGTCAAGGTGAAGTTCCTGTGACAGCTTGACAAGAGTGGTTTTTAAAGAGCAGTTGGTTCTTTCTACCTCACCTTAAGATTGAGGGTGGTAGGGAATGTGAAAATGCCAGGGCCTTAGATAGAATTTAAGAAATCTAGGAAGTAAATTCAGGACTATTGTCCAGCTGGAGGGAGGCTGGGACACCAAATTGGGGGATGATATCTCTAGGAGGAGGAAATCAGAGACAGTGAGCACCCATGATATGTTTATAAAAAGATAAAAAGAGTATGTTCTGTGGGTGTGTGGAGAGGTATGGGAAGGGGATGTCTCAGCGGGCCCATGAAGAGGCATCTCTTCCCCCTGAGGGACCAGTCACACACCGGTATAGTACAGAATAGAGTTTATTCAGGGCATGGGGAGGGGAATTGAGAGGATAGTAGAGGCAGAGAGAGGAAGAGAAAGAGAGAGAGAGAGGGAGAGAGGGAGAGAGGGAGAGAGGGAGAGAGGGAGAGAGGGAGAGAGAGAGAGACTCAGAGAGAGAGAGAGAGAGAGACACAGAGAGAGAGAGAGAGAGAGAGAGAGAGAGAGAGAGAGAGAGAGAGAGAGAGAGAGAGAGAGAAGAGAAGCCGGGGCATAGAAGCCAGCCATGAATACATGGAGAGAGAGGGAAGGGAAGGGGGAAGGAGTGAGGGGACTGGGAGAAGCAAGAGGCAAGAGAGAAGCAAGAGAGAGAGGAGAAGGCAAGCAGCCCCTTTTATAGTGGGCCAGGCCTACCTGGCTGTTGCCAGGTAACTGTGGGGATGGAGTTTAGACAGAATGCTAACAACCAGTATAGTATTATATTCAGTGTTTCTTACCCACTCACCTACTCGTTTCTTTCTTCCCCACTGTCTTCTCACAACCACTTATCTTAGTGTCTCAAGAATGTTGCCTTTTGCAGAGTATAATATACCCGGAATCATACAATACACAGCCTTTTCAGATTGGTGTCTTTTACTTAGCAACATTCGTTCGAGTTTCTTCCCTGTGTTCTCCTGGTTTGATAGCTCATATAATTTTAGTACGATTTATTATCTAGATTATCCACAGTTTCTCCACTTACCTATTAAAATCATTTTGGATGTGTAGGCTTAGGTTGTTTCAAAACCTACATCATTTGGCTTCTTATATGCTTCAACCTCCCTTCTAACCCACCAACCAGAAGTAGGGGGGAAAGGCTAATAGAAAAAGGGTATTGTGGGACTGTTTAGAAGTAGTTTCTTGGGCGATTCTACTCTTCTTTGTCAAGATACCAGCAGTTCAGTTCAATAGCAAACACCAAATAGGAAACATTAGTGGTGGCATAATCCAGCAGAAACAGCAAGGCTCCACCGGATCAGCACAAGTCAGTGGAAGAGACTAGAATCAGCAAAGACCAGCAAAGTGTTGTATGGTCTAGCAATGCAAGAGCCTCCTCTCACTGTTTGTGGGTTTCCATTTATATTCTTTCTAAGCATCACGCACTCTCTCAAGTGTTTCATCAAAACATCACATGCCCTTTCCAAGACAGCTTCCAGAAATGTATCACGTAACACAATTGAGTTGTTAAACCAGAAATTTCCAGTAGTTGTTTCCAACAATTAATAATAAATTTACTATAAACACACATGTCCAACTTGGGTTTTGTTTAGTTGGTTTGGGGATTTGGAGTTTGGGGTGTGTGTGTGCTGGTTTGAATAAGTATGGCCCCAATAGACTCATGTGTTTGAATACTGGGCCCATGAGGAATGGCAATATTAGGAGATGTGGCCTTGTTGGAGGTAGTGTGTCACTGTGGGGGTGGGCTTTGTGATCTCCTATGCTCAAGCTACACCCAGTCACACAGTCTCCTTACTGCCTTCAGATCAAGATGTAGAACTCTGAACACCTCCTCCAGCATCATGTCTACCTTGACATTGCCATGGTTCCTGCCACAATGATAATGGACTGAATCCCTGAAACTGTATCCCAGTTAAATGTTATCATTTTTAAGAATTGATCTTGGTCATGGTGTCTCTTCACAGAAATAAAACCTGATATGTGTGTATACGTTTTAACGTTTCTGAGTATATCGGGTAACTAAAGCACACTTAACACCTACACATACATATAGGCCTGTTTAGTTTTGTATCACACAGTCAAACTATCTCCCAAATAAGCTATACCATTTGATATTGTCACTATCAAGAAATATGAGTTCTTCACATGCTATAACCTGAGCAATATTTGATGTTGATGTTCTAGATTTTGGCTTTTCTCATATATACACAGTGATATCTCATTGTCACTTTAATTTATGCTATCAAAACCCCTTCATCTATTTTTAAAAAGTAGTACTATATAGGTTTTAAGAAAAAAGTTCATTTGAAACACCAACACTGGAAGCAAGCAATGAAGGCAATGAAGTCTGTGGTTCCATAAGGAGTCTAGTGTTGACAATACTAATTTTTAATTGACAGATTTATGAGCTTCATAGATTAAATATAGTAAGTACCATTTAACAATCATTTATCTCAGATTTTTTTTCAGGGTATTTAGTTGGTAACAATTAAGAAGCAATCAAACCCCACTACCCTTAACCCAGTATCCGCAGCCATCCTGACCTCAAGTAAAATAGTCTTCACGTTCCTTTTCTTTCATGAATCTGTCAACCAATGGTAGCACTTCCACCTCTTTCTGATATAGCTCTAAGCAGCAGGCAGCTCTACATGCCCTGTTAGAAATAGTAACCCAAAGAAGGCGTCCTCACTGGCTTTCTTTCATCCTTTTTTTTTTTTCTCTCTTGATTTTGCTTTTTGTTGTTATTATTGTTGTTTTGTTTAGTTTTGAAACAGGGTTTTTCTTTGTCGCCATGGTTGTCTTGGAACTCACTCTAAAGACCAGGCTGGCCCTGAACACACAGAGATCTGCCTGTCTCTGCCTCCCAAGTGCTGGGATTAATGGTGTGTACCATTGCCACCAGGTAGTATTTTTTCTATATTTAATTCAGAGTTAATACTCAGATAAATATATGTCCATATATCTCCATATCAAAATATAAGGAAACGTGGAATGACTTAACCCTAGACATCCAAATTCATGTAATTTCAATATGTAAATATTTTAGTCAAATAAACAGTATCCTCAGAGAGACCTGTAAGTCTTCTCCCAGAGCTGCTTTTGAGGAGGAAGCAGTCAGCAAGGGGTGAGCAGCACAGACACAACCCCAGAGAGACTACTCAGGACTCAGCCGACATCTCCTCCTATGCCTGAGCAGAAGCTTGGTTGACACCACACATTCACAACAAGAGGAAGTTTCCTGTTCTTTTCACAAAACTTTGTAATCTTGGTTTCTGGGGCTCCTTGTTTTGAAAAAAAAATTACTTCCTGTTGATTTCTCTACTGAAAGAGGAATCTCATTAGTACATGGTTAGGAAACGGACATACTTTGCATAGGGACATGCAAGGGGTATTTTTTTTTCTTTGCTTTCCTCGAACCACACGGGATTGTTTTCTTCTCAGTGAGCATACATATGAGAGAGAGAGAGAGAGAGAGAGAGAGAGAGAGAGAGAGAGAGAGAGAGAGAGAATGAACAAGCAAAGAGGGTGGGGTTAAAACTGCTTGCTCGGTGCTTTTAAGATGTGTTCACTACCATGAAGATGGAACAAACCATGTAATCCTGACAATTACTATGGCAACTAACAAAAATTTTCAAATCGAAATACCCACTCTCAAGGCTGCCCACTCAGAGCTCCTGTGCCTGTCCACCCCTTACAGTGTGCACACCAGGAGCACTCCATTCAAAAATGGAGACCCAAGAATGGTCTGCCTGTCGTGTAGAACCTGCATCCAGAGCCTGAAGCAAGCAGAGGCCTAAATTAGCAATACTGTCCATATGCCATATGTTTTCTTCTCTGTGCACTGGAAGTCAGGAAAATAAGTGCTCCCAAAAATAATTCTCCTATCACACAATGTATCTTCTTTCTTCTTGTGAATCATATCATCATTTTAGTCTGTCTGATTTAATTTTCTAAAACCAACTCCCTCATATCCGAGAGAGCCTTTCCTCAAATAAATGCCAGGCAGGAAAACCAATATGTAATAGAATTGTAAATGTTGTAAATGGTTCTGTTTAAATTTGGTTGGAATGTTCTGTTTTGTTTTGAGAGACAACAGAACTTTAGGAATCGTCCAGCTCATTGCCATGCAGTGATAAGGGAAGAGTCAGGAGGGAGCTCAAGGCCATTTGGAAAAAGCTGAAAAGACGAGGAAAACGAAAAGAATAGCCCGTGTGCCGCTTCCCCTCCTCCAACCACACACACCCTTCTCACGGGGGAGGAAGAAGCAAGGGACTGTAATTCCCTTGCTCAGCAGCTCTGTCACTTTCTCTTCCTGCTTCAGTCTCAACAGAAACAGGAACTATTTGAGGGTGGAGCCTGAGGGGGTGGGCCACAGGTCAACCTAGGGTGTGGTTCCTCAGGAGAAACCCATGATGGGTTTTGGGTGATGGTGGTTTTTGAAGACAAGGTTTCTCAATGATTAGGGTAGGCTGGCTGGGCTGTATGCCTGTTGTCCTTCTCCCAAAGCCTTGGGCTGGAATTACATGCACAGGTCTCCATTCGGTTTCTTTACATTGGTTCCCGGAATCAAATTCAGTTCATCCAACTCTCTATCAGGCAAGGACTTGAGCAACCGATCCATTTCCCAGGTCCCACACCAAGCTTTCTTCTGCTAAACCCAGGAAGTTAGGTGAAGCACTACTCAAATGGAAATTGTCCTAAAGAGCGGCAATAATATTAGCATTGTTAGCTCTGATACTGAGCTTACCATGGGGTAGTGGTAAAAAGGGCCGGCCGTGTGTGTGTGTGTGTGTGTGTGTGTGTGTGTGTGTGTGTGTGTGTGTGTGTGTGTCTGTGTGTCTGTCTCTCTCTCTCTCTCTCTCTCTCTCTCTCTCTCTCTCTCTCTCTCTCTCTCTGTGTGTGTCTGTGTGTATGTCTGTGGGTGAGTGTCTCTCTCTCTTTCTGTGTGTGTGTGTGTGTGTGTGTGTGTGTGTGTGTGTGTGTGTGTGTGTATTTGCTCCATCTTCACTTCTGGTGTCACGGCCATTCCGATAAAAGGGTAGGCAGTACATAGAGGGCGGGGCAACTTCAAAGGCTGAGAGTTAAGTTAGGATTTTAGCTGAGAAACCCGTTTTCAGGTTTTGAAGCCTTAAAAGGTTATTTGACGCCACTCCCGCCACCCATCACGTGTTTTCCTTTGGAATCTGTTGGCTTTAAACTTTTGCATTAAAAAATAAAACAACAACATCAACAACAACAAACGTCACGAGCCCCGCACCCACGCTGGAATTTCAGCTTGATAGGACCGGAAGCTGAAGGAGATGATCTAGGGAGGGTCCAGAGAGGAATTGTGGGATACTGGTGAGCAGTAGATATGAACAAAATACACTGTATCCATGTATGAAATTCTCAAACAATAAAGTTTAAAAAAATCCACAAACTACAATATAAAGTCTTATGAGACAACTGTTTAATGGGTGGGTATCTTTACCTTTGGAAGAAAAATGCCATCAATGTATGGCTCAGACTAGGAGGTCCCAAGAGTTATAATCAGCCCTTACCATACCTAAGTGACATGCCTTGGGCAAAATACAGTGACTTAATTATTTGTGATCCAACTGCTAGGAAACATGGACCATCCAAATAGCTACTTTGCCAGTAACTTCAGCTGGTCGCCATAAGAATGTGCTGTTTTTAATTTTTCTCAAACTGCTCTAATCAACTGCCACTCAGTGGCATAAAACATCACCCATTTAGTGTTCTCGAGCATGGTCAAGTTGCTAGGCTAGCCACCATGTTTCTCATGAAGCTATAGTTTCTTTTAGAAATTCTACGAAAAGAGCTGTTTTGTGAGTACTTGAATTATTCATGAAATTTAACTCTTTGTAAGGATAAAAATTGAAGTCCCCAATGTCATGATTCTGAAACTGAGGCCCAGTCGTAGATCAGAGATGTCACTATTTCTGAGCTCAGGGCTCCCTTTCTCCATTCTCTTGGCAGGTTGAGTCCTTCAAATCTCCTCCTCCTCCTCCTCCTCCTCCTCCTCCTCCTCCTCCTCCTCCTCCTCCTCCTCCTCCTCCTCCTCCTCCTCTTCCTCCTCCTCCTCCTCCTCTTCTTCTTCTTCTTTTCTTCTTCTTCTTCTTCTTCTTCTTCTTCTTCTTCTTCTTCTTCTTCTTCCTCCTCCTCCTCCTCCTCCTCCTTCTCCTCCTCCTTCTTCTCCTTTTCCTCCTTCTCCTCCTCCTTCTCCTTCTTTTCCTTCTCCTTCTCTTCCTCCTCCTCCTCCCTCTTCTTTCTCTTCCTCTTCTTCTTTCTCCTCCTCCTGCTCCTGCTCCTCCTCCTCCTCCTCCTCTTGATAACCCAGCTGGTGAAGACTCTTCTATTATCTAGACTCATAATTATTACTGACCTCATACATACAATCTATCTTGGGTAACTTCCTGATCTGTTTAGATCTCTAGTCCTCTAAATACATCTAAAAGTTACTTTGCCTCATGAGGCAGTATACAGGACTGCACAGTTCCATATGATCACGTGTAGCTCTGGAAACTTGGGGCTTGGACATCTTTGTGGGAATATTATTTTGTTTCTGTATTTTATTCATGAGTTAGAAGCCAACTGGAAAGTTTCATTCGTTAGGCTTACTCTTTTTTAAGAGCTCTATTAAGATATAACTAAGGTACATCAAACTACATAGCTTTTGTTAAAAGTTTATGATTATTCATTTTATACGTGTGGATGTTTTTCCTCCATTTATGTTTGTGTACCATGTACATCCCTGGTACCCAAGGATGCCAGAAGAGGACATTCTCTCCCCTGGAACTGGAGTTAGAGCTGGTTGTGAGCCATCTCTAATGAGTATTCCATATTTAATTCCAATATGAGTATTTGGAATCAAACCTGGGTCCTCTAGAAGAGTAGACAGTGCTCTTAACAAGTGGGTATTTGTGCTAGTGCTATCTTTTTGGTTGTTGAACAGTCTTAGGTGACTGAAGCTGGCCCCTATCTAACTCACTGTGTATCTGAAATTTGCCTTAAACCCTGATCCTTTTGCCTTCACCTACTGAACACTGAAATTACAGACATGCACCACCAACTCTGGCTATTAAATGGTATTTCTTTAAAATGGACAGTCTCATGGCTTTTCATAGCTACATAGTATTGACCCATGAATCACCACCTTAATCAAGACAATTCATATACTCATTCACCACCCCCAAAATTTCTTAATGTCCCTTGGTAGTCCACTCTTTTACCATTGAACCTATCACCAGGCAACTGTAGATTGATTTTCTGTCATCATACATGAAGACATGTGCTTTTCTAGAATTGTGCATAAAGGGAAATACGGAGAATATGGACTGTGTTTCCTTCATCTTTTGCTCAGCATGTTTATTTTTTTAAAAAAATATTTATATTGTGATATGAATCAATAATACTATATGACTTGTCCATTCTGTTTTTCAATACTATGATTTATTATTTCTGTCTGGAAAAATGTGTTAGAAAGAGGGAGGGGTTAAACAACTAAAATCAACACTTTATCGTCTAATTCCCTAATCCACTCCAAAGTTTCTAAAGCAGATACAACATTCAGGAAAATTGAGACACTGGAAATCCATGGCATTCAAATAATATCTTGTTATAACAGCTAATTTGTGCAATGTGAGAAATTATCCTCAGAACAATGAAACTTAAAGCAATATTCACTTTCCTGCCCATCACTGTTTTGAGCTGGTCTTTGTCAGGCAATTTATCTGCTAGGAGTGTCTGGGTGTCCAGAGCAATATAATCAGTGTGCGTAGATTCGTCAGGAGCTAAATCAATGACTGGTGTTTGGGATGACTGTTTGATGCCACTGGCTGACTATGACTGCACAAAACTACCAGTCAGGGATTGGCAGCAAGTTTGCCTAAGGTTCTATTTACCTGACTATAATCACAGGGACCCCAAAAGCAGCAAGAATAAGGCACAAAACACAGACACTATAATGTCTTTGTTACTGCCCCCATGGACACTGGAAATCACATGACCAAGTCTAGTTTGTAGTTAAGAAACCATCCTTCATCTCTTGATGGGACTAGCTGTGAAGAAACTGCAAAGGTGATTCATGCAGGCAGAGGATTCTGTAGACATTTCTGCATTTACACATCTATTTTTTTTTCTTTCCTTTATTTATCAGGAGTCTTGACATCACTTGGCATGCTCTTCACTGTTGGTTTTGAGTTCCTGCTTTTTATTTTCTCTTTCTCCTTCACAGTATGGCTTACATCAATAGTGTGTGCAACAATGCCTGGTACAAACAGGCACTTAAACTTGGTTTATTTGGTGGCTAATAAGAGGATCCATGATAAGAGTACTTATTCTACAAGCATTCAGACCCAAGTTCAAATCCCACCGTTTGCATGAAAAAGCCTGGAACCTTGCCATTAATGGGCAAAGACAGGTAGCTCCCAATAGCTCACTGGCCAGACAGTCTAACCAAAATGGTAAGTGTCAGATTCACTAGAACTTCTAGGAATAAGGTAGAAAGTGATAGAGGACTATATTCAACATCCCCCTCTGGCCTATTTAAGAAGGTTTGTGAGCATGTACACCTGTATACACACACATAGACACACACACACACACAGATACACACACACACACACACACACACACACACCATACACAACACATACTCCATAAAAATTTGGTTTTTGTTCATTATATATTGAGCAAATGAATAAAATAAAAAGTAAAATAAGATTACATACCCCACTCATTGATGAGATGGAGTTTGCAAAGCTTCAGCTGCTGTTAACAGACTCATGACTTGCAGTTTTATCTCTCAGCCTAAATCCCTTTTCCCTGACCTTTAGCCATGCACAGATACTATGGAAAAGCCTTTTCTACTCAGTGACACTCCCATGTTAACATGCCTAAATTTGATCTCACTAACATCACATGCAAATAATTTCTCTGCATCATAGTCTCAGGGGGTTCTGTCCACTGTCATGTGGTTCTGTATTTCTGGGCCAGTTGTTATGTGATATCATTGCAGTGTGTGACCATCTAAGAGAAGCTGTTCATAGCCCACGAGACAGGAAGCAGAGTAAGAGGAAGGGGCCCAGGGATCAGATACCCAACCCCCTAATGAGCTGCTGCTTCTGGCTAAGTCCTACCCTTTTGAAATTGTCACAAGCTCTCTCAAAGAGTACCACCAGCCGGGGACTGATCATTCAAGACATGAGCCAGTGGGAGACATTTCATGCTCAAACCATAACATCTTCTAAGAAAGAAAGAAAGAAAGAAAGAAAGAAAGAAAGAAAGAGAAAGAAAGGAAAGGAAGAAAGAAAGAAAGAAAGAGAAAGAGAAAGAAAGGAAAGGAAGAAAGAAAGAAAGAAAAAAGAAAGAGAGAGAGAGAGAAAGGAAAGGAAGAAAGAAAGAAAGAGAGAGAGAAAGAGAGAAAGAAAGGAAAGAAAGAAAGAAAGAAAGAAAGAAAGAAAGAAAGAAAGAAAGGAAGGAAGGAAGGAAGGGGAGGGAGGGAGGGAGGGAGGGAGGAAAAGTTCTCTGAGATACTGATTAAAAAGATAATTGTTGCATTTGACTCAAATCTGTCAGAGTCAGAGGCCACTGGGAAGAGTCTGGAAATGAAGACATTTCAGTGTCACCCCTCTTAACTCATTACTAGGTAATTGGTGGGAAAAAAAATCACCTTGATCTAACTCCTCTGCCTCCAGTCTTCACAGCATGGCCAGACTGCCTTGTTTAAAATGTGAATCAATTCTTATCTCTTGTTTAAAATATGTCTGTGATCTTCATGGTATCTAGAATAATAACCACATTCTTTACCAAAGCTGTCAACTTTCACAGCCTTATCTCCTTAACACTTCCTAGCAATGCGACCTACAGTCTACTCTGTATCATTTTCCAAATGTGTCATGCATGTCCTATGGGACCACTGAGCTAACTATATTTCCTACCTAGAACACCTATCTCCCCCTGTCCTTTCCATCACACTTATATAACACTTTTATGAGACACAAACACTGTTCAGATTCCTTCAAAATATAGACTCAACGATTTTTGTCCTCTCAGCCTTAGAATACCCAGCGCTAGCACCATTGGAGGAAATTGAGAGACCAAGAGGTTGGGTAACTTGCCTAAGGTTATATGCAATCATGGACACACCCAACACTTGAGAGAACCCAGCTAGCCTGGATGCAGAATCTACGCATTTATCAACCACCTTCTAAGCCTTTCATTCATCTTGGTAAATACATTATTTTTTAAAAGCTCAGCCCATGAGCCAGTCCTTCCTGGAAGTCTTCAGAGATTTCTCAGTCTCATTTAGCATCTGGGTTTATTTTTGTCTCAGCACTTAGGGGCACTGTACAATTGAAGTCTATTCTCTTGTCTTAAAAACTTAAGGGAGGGAAAAAAAAAAAACAAACTTAAGGAAGGGAGACATATTTTATAGCCCCAAGCTTAAGACAATGCCCAGCACAAGAAAAGAAATAGTCACCTGTTGTTGAACAACCGCAACTAGAAAAAAAAGCAAGAAATACCCAAGGGAATAAAACATATGTGGACGCACGAGGAAGCTGCAGAGAGCATTACCTGTGCAGAATCTGATGGGGTTCTCAGGTTGGAGCTTATGACCCAGCCTATCTAATATCAAAAAAGTAAACTTTGGAATCTTCTTACAAATAATACAAATTCTCATGAGAATTCAAGTTCAACACATGACTTGACATTTACTTATTTAATCTGGTCAATAGATTTATGGGTTTTTTTTTTTTTTTTTCTGTGTCAACCATGAAAGCTAAAACTATGTCTGGGCCTTTCAGCTTCGATCAGCTTTCCCTTAATTTCTACACTCCAAAATGTTGAACAAAAACATGTCCCTTTTTGTGGTTGGAAAGTTGGGCTTTACATAGAACTTTCAACACACAATTGTCAGCACCTGATTAGGGTCATTCTCAAGCCTGTGACTTTTCTTTCTTCCTTAAATAGGTCTTGCAGATGCATCATCCCTAGCCACTCTATGATTATGTTGAGACCAGATACACAGTTTATAAAGAACAGGACACAGTGCGGTCCTCGCTTCAGTCTGTGCTCTGATTCAGGCAGATTTCATTTTCATTCAATAAAAAATTAGAATGAATCGTCAGCTGGAGTTTGAGCCATCCGTTTCTGCTACAGGAGAGAGGAAACAAGAGATGGCGAATTCGCACATCCACCCGTTTCCAGCTTATTAGCATTTCTGGTTCGGAGATGAATTTGATGGAAAAGGATGGGAATTCTATAAGGCCAATCGAATTATTTTCTGTGCTCCATGTCATTACCAAAGCCACATACATATTTTGCCATCTAACAGTGAAGTAGAGCCTCCTTAACTGTTGAAAAGCTTACTGATATTCATGCCTATGTATTCATTGGATGGATTTTAGGAAATGTAACAGTTTGGTGGTCATTAGTGGTTTCTTGTCTTATGTACATGGTCATGAGGATTAATATGAAAGAGTCTCACTTTCTTTTCCCTGAAAGAGGCCAAAAAACAAACAAGAATAAAAACAAAACAAAAGCTCTCAAACCCACAATATGAAAGTAGATAGAAAGGAAGAAACTTTTAATGTGTAGTCTTGTCTTTAATCTGTCTCTCCCATGACACCCTAAGTGTGTATAACTGTGACCCTGTATTTCTACAGTTGAAGGCTATTTCCTGAGCTATAGGGAAGTAGACAGGAGCAGACGCACACAGAAAGTTCAGACACAGCTGAAGCATTTAGAAGGAAAGGGAGAGAACCCTGAGCTAGATTTGCCTCTGGTAGGGTTTTTGAAGAATTTTTCTTCCAGAGCAACACAAAAGCTACCCCTTTTGGAGCCTTTCTATCATGCCCAGATTACGGTTTTGTACAACTATTTCCACCTGTCTCTCCTGAGAAAAGGTGTCAAAAGAAAACAATGCTTTGACACAGAAAACAATCCGAGCCAACAGAGAATAATGCTCCCGAAGGGAAGGCAGGCAGCCAGAAGCAGAGACTGAGCTATAAAGTATGCTAAGCCAATTACAATGATGGGAGGAGACAGTGGGCAGGGGAAGTAAAATCAGCCCAAGCTGGGCCAGGAGACATGGCTCAGGGAAGAGGATGCCCATGGGGGCTGTCCGTCATAAAAAAAGAAAGATGGAATTTGGAAGGAGAGTTTTTTACATGCTTTTTTGTTATGCTGGAGAATGTTATCCATGTTACAGTGAAATAGGAACCTCTCTTCATATCCCTGCTCCACGAACATACCCCAGGAGGAACATTTTCAGAGCTATGTGTACCCTTAATTTTTTTTGAGAAACGTGAGTAAATTATTTAATGGATTCTGAAATTACTACTGACAGCTGAGTTCCTTTGCTCACAGCACTGCTCTGGATCAAAATCCAGGCATGGCTGCTTCATGAACAATGCAAATCCTTGCTATATATATATTATATTATATATATTATATATATAATATATTAATATTATATTATATATATATTTTATATATATTCCATCACAGCAATAGAACAACTACCTTTGCCACCACTTCACACGTGTTTTAACTTCTTGAATATGTTGTAGAATCCATGATGTCTTTATATGGCTTGCCTCCATACTCCAAGACTATCTTTTTAATCCACCTTCATTTATTATTATTTGCCTTTGTCGTACATGAGTTACTAGATCATTGAAGAAGAAAAAAAAAGTCTTTCGTTTTGTATTCCAGGTTGTAATTGACAGAACTCCAAGGAAGTGAGTGGATACTTTATCAGTTGATGCATAAGCCAAGTCATTTAAAGACTCAGATAATGTTTTACCAACTAAAACATGGCTTTCAAATGATTAAGCTAGGCGTACTGGCTGCTTTTGTGTGTCAACTTGACACAAGTTAGATTCATCAGAGAGGAAGGGGGTCTCAGTTGAGGAAATGACTCCATGAGATCCAGCTGTAAGGCATTTTCTCAATCAATGATCAATTCGGGAGGGCCCAGTCCATTGTGGGTGGTGCCATTCCCTGGGCTGGTAGACCTGGGTTCTATAAGAAAGCAGACTGAGTAATCTATGTGAAGCAAACCAGTAAGCAGCACTCCTCCATGACCTCTGCATCAGCTCCTGTTTCCAGGTTCTACTCCCTCTTGAGTTCATGTCCTGACTTTCTCTAACAATGGAGTATGATCTAGAAGTGTAAGACAAATAAACCCTTTCTTCCCCAACTTGCTTTTTGGTCATGATGTTCCATCACAGCAATAGAAACCCTAAAATACTAAGTATAATAATCCACTTATGTAAATCCAGTACTCAAGAAGTTGAGGCAGAAAAAAACATGAGTTCAGAATCAGCCCAGGCTATATTCAAGGCTAAGTTCAAGGCTAGCCTGAACTACAAAGCCATGCCCTGTCCAACAATAGTAACAGCAACAGCAACAACAAAATACATGTAAGTCTGATAGCTTTACTGATATTGATGGTATGTCAATTTTTCCCCTTTGTTATGATTGATCTTATCAAATACTTTATGTACTATGTGATTGTCACTGTCAATCCACACAGGAAGCCTTTTCCTGTTGGCCTTACCATAGCGTCTTTGTTTCCACAATGTAATTGAAACTCAATACTACCATACTTTTAACTCCTAAGAAAACAGTCACTAACTTGAGCTTCTTCTGCTAGGAAGTAGTTATATAAGCAGCATTAATAATGTGTGTCTTACAACGTTCTTGTCTAAAAGCCAACTGCAAAATAGGCCAATTTCATTTCCCCGATTTTTATAAAGATGCACAGGAGATCACAGCCATGGTTCCCACATTTATTATCTTAATTGTCTAGAAATCTTTGTTGTGTCATTAGCCCTTATGTATCCACATATAATTCCAGCATAATGAAATGTACCAAGCCCTTGCTGGATTCAAAATAGTAGTGTTCTGGGAGTAGTATAAACTATTAAGATGTAGCGGCAAGGTAAAAGCACTTACTAAGAATATGAATGGAAGGCACTGAGACCTGAAAAGTGTAGGAACTTTCCTACAACTGGAGGAAGTTAAAAGGGAATTCATTAAAAGGAAATTCATGCACTGTTGCACCAAGGACAGGGAACATACATGCAATACACACAAGTCAAAGAGATTTGCAAAAATCAGAAGAATGCATGGGCACACACACACACACATTCTATCATGCATTCCTCAACGAATTTTCAATTGTGTGATTATACTCTGAGTGTGCACATGTCAGCAGATAGATTTACTTACAGTCAAGTCAAACACAAGAATCAGAAGGAGAAGACAGACCCTTCTGGGGCAGCGTGGACTCTGTTTTTTTTTTTTTTTTTTTTTTTTTTTTTTCCTGATAGAGTCACATGGCTGCAATTGAACATCCATTCCTTCATCTCTTGAGTTATACAGCCAGTGATGTTACAGGAAAGCTCCTATAACAAAGCCTGCCACAGCTCCCCATTCTCTTCCAACACTGAATCTGATTTTGTTCTAATAGCTCGTGGTGTTCTGTTCTTTTTTAGACACGAGGTGTTTAAGAAATAATAATATTTTTGTTTATCACATATAGGCTTTATGTAATCTCTTATTTAGTTTTTCTTTTAAACAAACACACAAAGCTAGGCAAATAAATGCTAAGAAAGCAGAATTAAATAATCTGTCCGAGCATGGTAGCACCCTATATGTGATATTACCGGGCTGAGGTAGCATGTACATGAGTTTCTACATTAGTTTGAAATTGTTAGTTGAAGTCCAGCCCGAGCTACCTAAGACTCTGCACTCCCTGAAAACAAAAAAAGATGAAATCTATGAACCAAAGCAAATGAAGAAGAGAAGGTTTCAAGTGAGATTCCAAAATTAGAGACAACTTGAAAGGATATCATAAGACCAGAAACAAGCAAAACTTACAAGTTTCCTTGTGACTATATATACTTTAAAATGAAAAAGTTTCCTTGTGACTATATATATACTTTAAAATAAAAGCTAGCACAGAAATGTAAAAAAAAAAAAAAAAAAATACCTTAAAGCAGCCATAACCTTGTCTCAGATATAAACCCTTAGCATCCATTATTTTTCTTCCAATGTTTTTAACTACTTACAATCATACCATCTTCATGGGACCACACCTTGGTTTTTTTTGTTTGTTTGTTTACTTTTTGTAACCACCACTTCCTGCATTACCAGGCATTATTTTAAAACATTACTTTTAACAGCTGCCAGGTATACGTATGAGACTCAGAGTTAACCACGTATATATGTTTTTTTTTTCTGTAAGCCGATCTCAATTTTTCACCTCAAGCAGAGCTGTAGTTGATAAGTATAATGCATTTTACTCAGAAATAACATTTGGACCAATATACTTTTATAATCTTTATATAACGGACATTGAGGACTTAAAAAGATGAAGGAGAATGGCTTAAAATAGAATGCTAAAATGGAATTATGTCATTTTTAATGAGTTATCATATGATATAATAATGTATTTCTAAGCAAATAACCTTAAGGAAGCTAGAGAGTATTTACTTAAGTCAAGACACAGATGGGAATTAAACAGTGCAAAGACTGTGCTCTTTCCAAAACACTGGCAAAGCTGAGGCTTGGATGGTCTCTGGAAAGTGTCTATTGTTCTAATAAGGTGCCATATTTCATGAACATCAAATTTCAAAGTGACATCTGGGTAAGACAGTAGATAAGGAACCTGTCCCATACACAGGTAGAGCTCCCGGATGCTAGAATGATCCACAGAGTACAAGGATGGTCAACAGAGGTGAGAAGAACTGAAGGGAAATTCTCTTCTACTTCAAACCACAGATACTGCACATTTCTAAGTGAGTAGACACTGGTGTTAGGGAAACCACCTTCATCACTATATAGCATGATTTCCCTAGAAAACTGTATAATACTCTTTGATAACTTCAGATGTACACCCCACCCTCTGACCACACAGTCCTTCTGCTACCCACCTTCATTTGCTGTTACCTGTTCCTTTTGTGGTATACAAACAATCTCCTAGACCGAGATCTTTAATGTCACATTAAACAAGCCATACAATTCTATTTCATTATGACCTTTTCAATAGTGCCCTGTTCCAGTACCTTCCTGAAGACACACTTCACACACGGTAGGAAGGCACACATCTGTTAGTTGATGGACTCAACTAAATGATAATAGTGTGAGAACATTTAAAAGGATAAATTCATCCCTGGCTGTTTCAGTTGTAAAACGCTGGACAGTTCCTTCTAAAGTCTCGTAGACCCTCTTCCTTTGTTACATGGAACCTTGACCAACACCGTAGTATAACACAAAAGGATTATAAACCAAGACTCAGAGAACAGCAAAAAATAAACCAAAGAGCACGATGAAAGCAGATTATAGGAGCATGCTGCACGATTGGCCTGGAGACAGAACAAAAGCCAGCAGATAGAAGGAAGTGAAGAAAGTCACAAAAATCTAGAAAAAAAGAACAGGACAAGCTAAGGCATAGTTCATGAGAACAAAAAGATGCTAATAGGAGGAAAAACAGGGGTCATTATAAAGTTTGAAAGACAGAGACTATCTTTTTTATTCTATTTTATTGGACATTTTATTTTATTTTATTGGATATTTTTAAATTTACATTTCAAATGTTACCCCCTTTCCTGGTTCCCTCCACCCTGAGACTCCGTATTCCATCCCCCCCTCCTCTGCTTCTATGAGGGTGTCCCCCCACCCACCCATCCACTCCTGCTTTCTTGCCCTCCCATTCCTCTACACTGGGACATCAAGCCAGGACCAAGGGCCTCTCCTCCTATTGATGCCAGACAAGGCCATCCTCTTCTACATATGCACCTGGAGCCGTGGGTTCCTCCATGTGTACTCTTTGGTTGTTGGTTTAGTTCCTGGGAGCTCTGGGATGTCCAGTTGGTTGATATTATTATTCTTCCTATGGGGTTGCAAACCCTTTCAGCTCTTTCAGTCCTTTCTCTATCTCCTCCTTTGGGAACCCCATGCTCAGTCCAATGGTTGGCTGCAAGCATCCACCTGACAGAGACTATCTTAAAACTACCATTAAGTGTGCCTTTGACAAGAAAGCATTCTTTGCTTCCTTGATAAATTGAGATCTGCAGACTACCAGACATGAATAGAGTCAAGTGGCTGAGAGGATTCCATTGGGTTTGGTAAAGTAGCATCCATCCAATCTCCTAAAACCCAGGAACTTCTATGGCCTAAGGAGTTTGGCTCTGCTCTTTTATGCGCCCTGCTTTCCTTTTTCTGGCCTCCCCGGAGGTTAGAACCCTTTTAGCTGAACAGCTTTGATTAATCTATGTTCCTTTCTTTTAGCTTCTGGTTGAAAGGACTCCCTGGTTAGCTACCTCCTCTATGCAGTTCAATTCTTTCTGCAGAGAAATCTCTGGGAAAGAACAACCCTGGAACAAGGCTTTCATGTCAACTCCCCGTTTGGATCCGGCAGGTCTCTTTCTATCCCTTTCCGAGGTTGGAAGGATAGGATGTGTTTAAACTGTTTGTGGCCCCTCTTCCTGTTACCTTGATAGGGAATGAGGAGATACAGAAAAGCAAACAGACAAGCGTGTACTCCAAGGACCAAAAGCACAGTGGATTTCTTACAAAATCTTGCCTGCTTTTCCAGGAAGGATTGTTTTCATGGGGCTATGGGTCAGACCTCAGAGATCAGGCTAGCCTTACCTTGATCCCCTTATCCTTCCCAGAAACTTGGCACGTGCTCTTCTTCACCTGTCATTTTGTTTATAACAAAAGCAATTTTAAGTCCTTTCTATCCACTACACACAACCGACACTCTCCTCCTTTTCAGTAATAAGCTTCCCCATCTTATGTATTTACAGTATGTATTTACATGCAAAAGGCAACCATAAAAGGATCAAAGTACACATTTAAAGGCACCAAGGAGAATTATTTATATTGTAGCATGAATAACAATACAACTACAATGATCTAGTCCTTATTAAGATTTAAGATATTCCAGTTAGGTAGTGAAGATTTAGAACCCTAGCTACCCAGGAAGCTGAGGCAGGAGAATTAAACTTTCAAGGACTGCCTGTCCTAGAGAAAGAATTCAAGTCTCCCCTTGGCAGACTTAGCGAGATCTTGTCTTGAAATATAAAATAAAGACACATATGACCTGGGATGTAGCTCAGTGGTAGAATTCTTGCCAAGCATGTATGTAATAGGTTCAATACTTATTCCCACCAAAAATAAGATAAGAAATAAACTGATATTCTGCTATGAATTTTTAATATAAAATATAGCTAATTATCCCTAAAATATCTGCTATATCTCTGATCCCATCAAAACTGACTTTATTTCCATTTTTACAGGTGAATACCTAATAGTGTTCATACAGATAGTACCCTCTGGCATCAGACGTAACTGAAATTTCATGCAAATCCAGTATCCATGCTCGAGCCAGAATTCTGTGTGGCTTCTTGTGCTAAATAACTCTGGACTTGCTGTCTGAGGCAGGAAAAACTGGCAGAGAAGGTGAATTTAGAAGGTGGATTTAACATAAGAGCTCACCCATGAATAATCTAGTGACTCTGAAATGGCTGTGTATACTGTGGGATGAATTCAGTGTGTTGATGCTAGTCACATTTTTATTAAGAAATGGAAAAGGAAAATCCCCCTTTGGTTGTCACCTTGGGAGGTAAGATGGCATTTTGAGTCTTCATTCAGTATCCTTCAAAGCTCTTATAGTAGGAATGGGTCATCAGTCATCCGTACATTTCACTACCCCTCTTAAGATGCAGGATTACTTGGCACTTACACACAAAATTAGAGCTATAACCCTCAGTGAAGTGTCAGGATTCTACAAGGTCCCCTTAAAATCATCTTAAAAATTAATTTTTTATTTTTAAATTTTTATTCAACAAATATAAATCATATATATATGATATATATATTTACAGGTGCACTGTAATGTTTTGAAATGTTTATCCATTGCAAAATGCTTAAACGGAGCTAATGAACACATCCATTATCTCACATTCTTACCCATGTATGTGTGCGCGCATGCGTCTACTTGCATGCATGTGGTGAGAATATCTAAATTCCATTCACTTAGCAAATTTCAAGCATACATTGTTATTAACTCTAGTCACCATGCTGTTCACCAGATCTGCAGAACCTGTTCCTCCTGCTGGGCTGATATTTTGCACCCACCATCTTCCTGGGCTTCATCCCTTGCTTTACCTCCTCGCTGCATCTGCTATCCCCTTGCCCACAGCAAGCCTCCTGCCTCTGCCGTGTGGCACCTCCCACTGTAATGAATTCTCTCCCATTTCTTATCAGTTCTTCATTCTCTTATATATGTTCAAACAGAAACCTCTAGTACCTCCAGAAGAGGGTAGAATGGGAGGCCAGAGAAGACTAGTTTATCTTAGAGAGTGATTCTTAGTGAGGCGCCATGAGGGAAGATATTTTTAGTTGTCTCAATATAAGGTGAAGGGATGGAACTGCCATCTTGTTGATAAATAAGGGAAACTAGTATGTATACTAATATAGATAGGACAGCACTCTGTAATACAGAAAAATTCATCCCCCAATGTCAACATTTCCAAGATTGAGAAACTAGTTCAGAAGGAATAGTAATCCCGAGCTCAAGGTATTCTCATTGCTGAGTGTTTCCAGAGGTAGTCTAATGTCTAATGCAGCGTGTAGGTGTGATTTCTAAGATTGCGAAGGCTCCCATTCTCACCGCGCTAGCTAAATGCAGTGTACTGCAACTTATTTCTTCCCTATACGAAAAAGCATCAACCTAAACTTTGAAACTATATTTCTAAACTTGCCCCATGTTGTGTACAATGTAAATCGATTGCTAAATTGTTAAATATAATATTTGAATTGGAAAGGAACATAAGGAATGTCTGGTGCAACTGGTGTTGTATGTGAAAAACTGAAGTGCAATGTGGCCAGGAGACATTTTACTGGGCAAGTCAGGACTGGACCCTGTCTCCTCATCCAATGATGGCCTCCCTCCGGTACCACATACAACACAGCAGTCAGCTATACGGAGAGAATTAAATTCTTCAGGAGGGATTTCCTTTCTTTGTGTGGATAGATTTTTAGCCTCTCTGGGCCTATTTGACCGCTTTGTGACTAGATTCAGTGATCATAAGCTAGAAAGTAATTACTACAGAAATATATCATGAAGAATTTAGTCCCTGAAAAGAAGAAACACAACAATAAAAGTTTCTCTTAGAAACATAACTTCTAAAGCCATTTGGCATTTTTTTTTCTTTTTAAGTCCATTTAGGTAAGAGCATTCTAGAGTACTGGCATGATTACTTCAAATAACTATGTTAAAATCTTTCTTTTCCTCAGGTGTCAATTAATATTTTCTTGGTAAATGCGTTGTTGCTTTAAACATTTAAACTGAGAATCCTAATGAAAATCTTTTCAGAACAAGCTTAGCAAATAGCTCTATTGTATGTAATGACTTCAATTTTCACTCCACCATCAAGGGGATCTCCAGGCTAGAGAAGCTTAAGATGCATTTAAAGGACAACATTTAATTGGGGCTGACTTACAGGTTCAGAGGTTCAGTTCATTATCATCAAGGCAGGAACATGGCAGCATCCAGGCAGGCATGGTGTAGGAGGAGCTGAGAGTTCTGCATCTTCATCTGAATGCTGCTAGCAGAATACTGACTTCCAGGCAGCTAGGATGAGGGTCTTATAGCCCACACCCACAGTGACACACCTACTCCAACATGGCCATACCCTCTAATAGTGCCACTTCCTGGGCTGAGAATATACAAACCATCACAGGGAATTTTTGGATTTTGTTTGTTTGTTTGTTTGGTTGGTTGGTTGGGTTTTTTGTTTGGTTGGTTGCTTTTTGTTTTTGGGTTTTTTGTTTTGTTTGGTTTTTTTGTTTGTTTTGCTTTGGGGACTAATCATGCATTCGACCAGTTTCCCACTTGGTTAAGCCTATGCTATGGTTGTGGTTAACACTGAGGCCAATGTGGAAATAAAAGTGTAATGAAAGTTGCTTTAAGAGTTTTTTAACAGTTCCCATTGAGCTCAGTCTATTTACTGGAACACTTATGACATCAGAGCTCCAGGTCAGCGTAGGCATTTCCTTTGCCCTCCTCAAATTTGAATGTGTGCCATTTCTCTCAAAGAAAGTACAGGGCAGTATCAACACGCCTGAATGCTTAAACGTAAGAAATAATTGAAAACCAGACTGAGCTAAGCAAGGACATATCACTGGTTTCCATTTTGAATAGTGACAAGAAATCGAGAAGAGGGTGAGCAGATGAGAACTTCTCCCAGTGACTGGGTTGCAGGGTAGAACAGAAAGAGGAAATTACTCTCCAGAAGTTGTATTTGAAGTATAAAGAAATGTGTTGCTGCCACATGAATACCAGACAGTCTGACAGCACGATTAGAGGTAGGAATGATGTGCCGAATAAATAAATAGCCATTAAGTGTAGTGACAACTTTGAGTGACAGATGAAGAAAAAAAATGAACAATTTTCTTGATAATATGTCAGGAAACAAATGCCTCTTTTTTTCAGAAGAAAAAAGTTATATATGCAAATTCAGGCAGCCTCCCATCTGGTGAACTTTTTATACCCCTGAAGAACTATAATTTTGGCCCCAAATGAAATGGTCCTTTTGTAGAAATTGTTGCCTTTTTATTTCATTGGTGGTTCACAACGGTTTACTCAAACTCTTTCTACCCAGTTTTAAAAGCATATTATATACTATCGTTGTCCTGTCTGTTGCGCAAGAAATCCAAAAATAATTCAACATTTTGTTTTGTTTCCTTGGGGTTTTATTGTTGTTTGGTTTTTTTTTTTTTTTTTTTTTTTTTTTGATTTTTGTTTGGTTTAGTTTTTTAGTTTTGTTTTGTTTTACAAAAGTCGTCATAAGTTCAGGCGCACAGGCCAGATCACATTATCATTCATTTCTACATGAAAATATACAATGCCTTAGAAGTTGTCTCTTTAAACATAATGGTAATAAAATCTTGTTTCAATTCAGTTTTGTAAAAACTAGCTCAAAAGTATGGTATGAAAACAACCAACCAAAAAAACAAAAACAAAAACAAGAAACAAAAAACAAACAAACAAACAAACAAAAAAAAAAAACAAAAAAAGAAAACCTGTACTTAGAACAAATTTCTGTGAAGTGATCAAAAAATTTTTTTACTCTAAATTACAATATTTACTCTCCCTGGCCGGCCTGCTGGTGTGGGCACCCCGGATCCCCCCAGAGACATTCTGGAGGCTCCATGGATCCCACAGCCAGCATTAGGTAGGAAAACCCACATACTGCCCTGAGCCCATAGCTGGGTGCTGTGAGTGCTCAGATTCCAGCAGATACCCCCTCCCTGCCCCTGCCGGCTAGCACTCCCTTTCCGCCCCTCGCCCCTCTTCCGGATCTGAGGCCTGGACCAGACCTCTCCCCAGCCAGCCTGTTGGTGTGTGCACCCCGGATCCTGCTGGAGACATTCTGGAGGCTCCACAGATCCCACAGCCAGCGTTAGCTAGCACACCCCTTCTGCCCATCTCCCGGATCTGAGGCCTGGACCAGACCTCTGCCAGGTGTGCTGTTGTGTGGACCCCGGATTCTGCCTGAGACATACTGGAAGGTCCACTCAACCCAGAGCCACAGAGGAACAACTGAACTCAGAGCATCAGACAACATATCCTGAGATATCCAAGAGGAGACACTGCACCCAGAACAGCAGACACCTAGCTGGACTGCCACCTTGGAGGCACCATATCCTGAGGCATCCTAGAGATACCACTGTAATCAGTGCAGCTGGAAAAAATCACAGAGACATCTGGACCCCTAGAAGACCTTACACAAGCGAGATAACTGGAAAGGCAGGGTTCAATCAGAGACAGAAGTACAGGTAGCACTAGAATTAACCAGATGGCAAAAGGCAGGCGCAAGAACGTAAGCAACAGAAACCAAAGTTACATGGCATCATCAGAACCCAGTTCCCCCATCATAGCAAGCCCTGAACACCCCATCACACTAGAAAAGCAGGATTCAGAATTAAAATCACTTCTCATGATGATGATAGAGGACTTTAAGAAAGACATAAATAACACTCTCAAAGAACAGATAGAAACCCTTAAAGAGGAAACACAAAAATCCCTTAAGGAATTGCAAGAAAATGCAACCAAACGGGAGAAGGAATTAAACAAAACCATGCAGGATCTAATAATGGAAGTAGAAACAATAAAGAAATCACAAAGGGACAATACCCTGGAGATAGAAAACTTAAAAAAACGATCAGGAGTCATAGACACAAGTATTACCAACAGAATACAAGAGATGAAAGAGAGAATCTCATGTGCAGAACATACCATGAAAAACATTGACACAACTGTCAAAGAAAATGCAAAATACAAAAAGCTACTAACCCAAAATATACAAGAAATCCAAGACACAATGAGAAGGCCAAACCTAAGGATAATAGGAATAGATGAGGGGGAAGACTCCCAACTTAAAGGACCAGTAAATATCCTCAACAAAATTATAGAGGAAAACTTCCCTAACCTAAAGAAAGAGATGTCCATAAATATACAAGAAGCTTACAGAACTCCAAATAGTTTAGACCAGAAAAGAAATACTTCCCGCCATATAATAGTCAAGACATCAAATGAACAAAACAAAGAAAAAATACTAAAAGCAATAAGGGAAAAAGGCAAAGTAACATATAAAGGCAGACCTATAAGAATTACACCAGACTTCTCACCAGAGACCATAAAAGCCAGAAGATCCTGGACCGATATCATACAAACCCTAAAAGAACACAAATGCCAGCCCAGACTACTATACCCAGCAAAACTGTCAATCATTATTGATGGAGAAACCAAAATATTCCATGACAAATCCAAATTTACACAGTATCACAACACAAATCCAGCACTTCAAAGGATAATTGGTGGAAAACTCCATCACAAGGAGGGAAACTACAACCTAGAAAAAGCAGGAAAGTAATCTTCCAAAAAACGTAAAGGAAGGTAGCTACACAAACATATCTCCACTGCCAATAACAAAAATAACAGGAAACAACACTCATTTTTCCTTAATATCTCTTAATATCAATGGACTCAATTCTCCAGTAAAAAGACATAGACTATCAGACTGGATACGTAATCAGAACCCAACATTTTGCTGCATTCAGGTAACGCACCTCTGTGGAAAAGACAGACACTACCTCAGAGTAAAAGGTTGGAAAACAATCTTCCAAGCAAATGGTCCCAAGAAACAAGCGGGAGTAGTGATTCTAATATCAAATAAAATCAGTTTTCAACCAGAAGTAATCAAAAAAGATAAAGAAGGACACTTCATATTCATCAAAGGAAAAATGTACCAAGAGGAACTCGCAATTCTCAACATCTATTCCCCAAATGCAAGGGCACCCACATACATAAAAGACACTTTACTAAAGCTTAAAGCATACATTGCACCCTACACAATAATAGTGGGAGATTTCAATACCCCACTCTCAGCCATGGACAGATCATGGAAACAGAAACTAAACCGAGACACAATGAAACTAACAGAAGTTATGAACCAATTGGACTTAACTGACATCTATAGAACATTTCATTCTAAAACAAAAGAATATAACTTCTTCTCAGCACCTCATGGTACCTTCTCCAAAATAGACCATATAATTGGTCACAAAACAGGCCTCAACAGATACAAAAAGATTGAAATAATCCCTAGTACCTTATCAGACCACCATGGACTAAGACTTGTCTTTGACATGGACAAAAACAACAGAAAGCCCACATACACTTGGAAACTGAACAATGCTTTACTCAATGATAACTTGGTCAAGGAAGAAATAAAGAAAGAAATTAAAGACCTTTTAGATTTAAATGAAAATGAGGAAACATCATATCAAAACTTGTGGGACTCACTGAAAGCAGTACTAAGAGGAAAAATCATAGCTCTAAGTGCTCACAAAAAAGAAATTGGAAAGAGCATACATTAACAACTTGACAGCAAACCTGAAAGCGTTAAAACAAAAAGAAGCTAGTATACCCAAGAAGAGTAGACAGCAGGAAATAATCAAACTCAGGGCTGAAATCAACCAAGTTGAAACAAAAAGAACTATACAAAATATCAACAAAACCAGGAGCTGGTTCTTTGAGAAAATCAACAAGATAGACAAACCCTTAGCCAGACTAACCAAAGGGCACAGAGACAGCATTCAAATTAATAAAATCAGAAATGAAAAGGGAGACATAACAACAGAAACAGAGGAAATTAAAAAAAAAATCATCAGATCCTACTACAAAGGCCTATACTCAACAAAATTGGAAAATCTGGATGAAATGGACAATTTTCTAGACAGATACCAGGTACCAAAGTTAAACGAGTAGCAGATAAACCATCTAAACAGTCGCATAACGCCTAAAGAAATAGACACAGTCATTAAAAATCTTCCCACCAAAAAATGTCCGGGGCCAGATGGTTTCAGTGCAGAATTCTTTCAGACCTTCAAGGAAGACCTAATACCAATCCTTTTCAAGCTATTCCATCGAATAGAAACAGAAGGAACACTACCCAATTCGTTCTATGAAGCTACCATTACTCTCATACCTAAACCACAGAAAGACCCAACAAAGAAAGAGAACTACAGACCAATCTCTCTTATGAATATTGATGCAAAAATACTCAATAAAATTCTCGCAAACCGAATCCAACAACACATCAAAACAATTATCCATCAAGATCAAGTAGGCTTTATCCCAGGAATGCAGGGATGGTTCAATATTCGGAAGTCCATCAATGTAATCCACTACATAAATAAACTCAAAGAAAAACACCACATGGTCATCTCACTAGACGCTGAGAAAGCATTTGACAAAATTCAACATCCCTTCATGTTAAAAGTCTTGGAAAGATCAGGAATTCAAGGCCCATACCTAAACATAGTAAAAGCAATATACAGCAAGCCAGTAGCCAATATCAAACTAAATGGAGAGAAACTTGAAGCAATCCCACTAAGATCAGGGACTAGGCAAGGCTGCCCACTTTCACCTTACCTATTCAATATAGTACTGGAAGTCCTAGCTAGAGCAATTAGACAACAAAAGGAAGTCAAAGGGATACAGATAGGAAAGGAAGAAGTCAAAATTTCACTATTTGCAGATGATATGATAGCATACTTAAGTGACCCTAAAACTTCCACCAGAGAACTCCTAAACCTGATAAACAACTTTAGCAATGTGGCTGGATATAAATCAACTCAAACAAATCAGTAGCCTTCCTCTATTCAAAGGATAAACAGGCTGAGAAAGAAATTAGGGAAATGACACCCTTCACAATAGCCACAAATAAAATAAAATATCTTGGAGTGAATATAACCAAGCAAGTGAAAGATCTGTATGACAAGAACTTCAAGTCTCTGAAGAAAGAAATTGAAGAAGATCTCAGAAGATGGAAAGATCTCCCATGCTCCTGGATTGGCAGGATTAACTTAGTAAAAATGGCTATCCTGCCAAAAGCAATCTACAGATTCAATGCAATACCCATCAAAATTCCAAATCAATTCTTCATAGAGATAGAAAGAGCAATTTACAAATTCATTTGGAATAACAAAAAACCTAGGATAGCAAGAACTATTCTCAACAATAAAAGAACCTCTGGGGGAATCACCAATCCGGACCTCAAACTGTACTACAGAGCAGTAGTGATAAAAACTGCATGGTATTGGTACAGAGACAAACAGAATGATCAATGGAATAGAACTGAAGACCCAGAAATGAACCTGCACACCTACGGCCACTTGATCTTTGACAAGGGAGCTAAATCCATCCAGTGGGGAAAGGACAGCATTTTTAACAAGTGGTGCTGGCTCAACTGGAGGTCAACATGTAGAAGAATGCAAATTAATCCATTCTTATCCCCTTGTACAAAGCTCAACTCCAAGTGGATAAAGGACCTTCACACAAAGCCAGGTACACTGAAACTAATAGAAGAGAAGTTGGGGAAGACCCTCGAATACCTAGGCACAGGGGAAAAGTTCCTGAACAGAACACCAATGGCTTATGCTCTAAGATCAAGAATCAACAAATGGGACCTCATCAAATTGCAAAGCTTCTGTAAGGCAAAGGACACTGTCAACAAGACAAAACGGCAACCAACAGATTGGGAAAAGATCATTACCAATCCTACATCTGATAGAGGGCTAATATCAAATATATACAAAGAACTCAAGAAATTAGACGCCAAACAACAAAATAACCCCATTAAAAATGGGGTACAGAGCTAAACAAAGAATTCTCAACTGAGGAAACTCGAATGGCCGAGAAGCACCTTAAGAAATGCTCAACATCCTTAGTCATCAGGGAAATGCAAATCAAAACAACACTGAGATACCACCTCATACCAGTCAGAATGGCTAAGATCAAAAACTCAGGTGATAGTAGATGCTGGTGAGGATGTGAAGAAAGAGGAACACTCCTTCATTGTTGGTGGGGTTGCAAGCTGGTACAACCACTCTGGAAGTCAGTCTGGCGGTTCCTCAGAAAATTGGACATAGCACTACCTGAAGACCCAGCTATACCACTCCTGGGCATATACCCAGAAAATGCCCCAACAAATAACAAAGACATATGCTCCACTATGTTCATAGCAGCCTTATTTATAATAGCCAGAAGCTGGAAAGAACCCAGATGCCCTTCAACAGAGGAATGGATACAAAAAATGTGGTACATTTACACAATGGAATATTACTCAGCTATTAAAAATAATGAATTCGAGAAATTCTTAGGTAAATGGATGGAACTAGAAAATATCATCCTGAGTGAGGTAACCCAATCACAAAAGAACACACATGGTATTTACTCACTGATAAGCGGAGATTAGCCCAAAATTTGAAACAACAAAGATTCAACTACCAGACGACATGAAGCTCATGAAGAAGAAAGAACATGTGAGGATGCCTAGGTCTTTCTTAGAAGGAGTAACTAAATACCCAAGGGTATGGAGACAAAGTGTGGGACAGAATCTGAAGGGGGGGTTGTATGGAGACCATTCCACCTGGGTATTCATTCCATGGGCAGTCACCAAAAATAGAGGCTGATAGGGATGTCAGGATGGGAAAGCTGACAGCAGCCTGATAAGGCTGTCTCCTTAGAGGTCCCCCAGAGTCTGACATACCCAGAGACAGATACGCACAGCTATCCATTAATCTGATCAAAGGTTACCAATGGAGGAGTTAGAGAGTAAACTGAAGGAGCCTTAAGGGCTGGTGGCCCCATGAGGAGAGCAACAATACCAACCAGCCAGAGCTCCCCAGGGTCTAAACCACCAGCCTAGGAGCACATATGGAGAAACACATGACTCCAGCTGTATATGTAGGGGACGATGGCCTTGTTGGGCATAGGTGGAAGACAAGGTCAATGGCACCTTGAAGGCTGAGCACTGAGGCGGGGGGGGGGGGAATCTGAGGGTGGGGAGGAGAGCTGGGGGTAGGTGGGTAAACACCCTCATAGAAGCAGGAGGAGGGGGGATGGGATAAGGGGTTCCTGGGTGGTGGGGGAAATTCGGTAAGGGGATAAAATTTGAAATGTAAATATTATATCCAATAAAAGAGGGGGAAAAAAGAAAAGCAGTTAGAACCAACATTCTTAATAAAATGTCAGCCCTCTTTAAAAAAAAAAAAAAAACTATCTTGATCCTAAAATTTGGTTTGAGAATTGTATATTGCAGAATGATCAGCCTTGGTGTATCTACTCAACAAGCAAGCTGGGCAGACCTGCTCAAACCTCTGAGGTCCGGGAATTCCAACTGGAGGCAGTGAAGACACAGCATCAGAGGACTGTCAATTTGCTCTTCCCCCCACTCCTCTTCTAATATCTCAACGCCCATAATCAGCTTGAAGAAACTAATGAAGAGTCAGCGCCCCTATTCCCTGGGCTTGGGGACTAAGGTGGTAAATGTTGGGCTGTCTTTCTAGGGAAAAGTAGTGGTTTTGTGGGAATAGAGAGGATTAGCTAGGGGTTAATTGCATAGCCATACCTATTAGTAGAAATCTGTATAATTAGTATCAAGATGAAGATATAAATTCTTAAATGGCACCAATTTACTTTGATTACAAATTTTAAGGTTTTCATTGGCATGAGCTTCTTAGTGATATAAGAGTGAGATGAATATTGTTACTCTCATAGGCATTGTACCAGTATAACACATTTAGGAATACAAAGATTAGACCCAGTCCTTCTTTAACTTTTTTTAAATTGATTTGAGGTCAGCCTGTGAGTTAAGGGACTATAGCAAATTCATGGCTTGGAGTTTATTATAAGGGTGTACTCTATGTTTTATTTAGAAATAGCTGAGTGGAGTTAACAGGCAACAGTCCAGATTACCTTACGTGGATAGTTGGTTTTCAAAACATCAGAAATCCTTAGAATTGACATGACAAACATTTCTGTATTAATGTTCATTTTCATTAGAGACCTGTCTGCTGCGGACAGCTTCCTATATTGAATTCTAAGAAGAAATTGAGCATCCTTGGAGTTACTCCAGTTGTGGTGAGACAGCCACTAGACAAGAATTGCCTCTTTCCTTCTACAGACAAATTACTGTCCAGAAAAGGACACACTTGCAGAATAGTCGACTGATTATATCTGCCTAGACAGAGTAATCAGCCCTTAATAATTCTGCAGCACTAAGGTCTGTCAGATGATCCTGGGCCAGAAGGCAGAAGAACAGATGCTCCAACGTTTTGAAGTAGATCGAGTGTCCAGGTGTTCAGAGGTCTCTATAAATTGGCTAAGTTTTAGAAACTATGATTTGTGCTTCCCACAATTATAGTTAACTCAGTCATTCTGGATTTCTGACGGGGTTGAAAACTTATAGCTATTTACCTTGAGAGAAAAGATTTGAGTGGATGGTCAGCAGCTGACATTCATCCTAAAGCCAGGTTCAGAACTAAATGTTTTAGTTAGGATAGATGACAGAGGTGCTGGTTAGTGAACAAAAGGATGGACTGGGTATTAGGACTATCTTGTACCTCACTGGTATAAATTGGCATAATTATGCTCTAATTGTATTTTGAGAGAAAAGTTTCCTTTTAACAGGAAGGGTGATGTGTAGGAGGAGCTAAGGTGGGAGGAGTACTGAGAGGAAGAAAAGGAGTAAGAAGAGGAGAAGAAGAAGGAGAGGATAAGCTAGGTGATGAAAGAGAGAAAGAGGGGGGAGACAGGGAGGCAGATGTTCATGTATCTCCACCAGTCAAAGATAGTTGTTATATCTAGGTTGGGTAGTGGGTTACACCTCTGATTGAACAATACCAAATTTATAAAGCCTATGATTAACATTTTTTAAAAATGTATAAATGCAAAAAGGAAAAGGGGGCATGGGATAGGGGTTTTCTAAGGGGGGGGAATGGAGAAAGGGGATGGCATCTGAAGTGTAAATAAAATATCTAATAAATAAATAAATAAAAATTACAATATTTAGTTGAGGTTTAATATTTAATATGAAAACTTTCCCCAAATTTAAATACTTAAACACCCCCCAGAAGTTGCGGGAATTAGTAACAAAGCAAATTTGAAAACAGCGAGGCTCTCCTTTGGGCCAGTATGTATGCATTCACCAGATAAGGGACACAGCTTACTATTAACCCTTCTTCATCAGGATGTATGTTTCTGGACACACAGTTCCTTAAAGGCCATTTGGCAGAGACAGAACAACTAGCTAGCTGTAAATCATTCATCCTAAAGCATCTAGTATCTCATAGCCACCATCAATCAGGTCCCTCATTCGATGTTAACTAAAGAAGATGCTGATTTTACCGCACCAAGACCTATGGACATCAGTCTCAGACAGCTGAAGCATTTCCAGAGTTGATCCGCCTAGTTCTAAGAATTTTAGCAATGCTCAATATACTTTGTATAAATAGGTCTCAGAGGACCCTTTCTGGTTTTTTTTTTTTTTAATAATTGATTATGGCCATGTTAACATGTGCTATTATTTAGGAGACTCTCACTTCTGCCCAGAAATTCCAAGAAATAAGTTGAAACATTACTTTCACATGCTGTTACATTCTGCCATCTCTGCACTGAGTTTTCACAGACTGGTTTATGGAAATTGTTGTTTCCACTTAGTGAAGTGATCTGAAACTCAGTTTGGCCAAATTTCAGTTTTGATTTTTTTTTTTTTTTTTTTTTTTTTTTTTTTTTTTGCAGGTGACACAACTGTCCTCGGAAAAATTGATATCTGAACTGGGAGTGGTGGCACATGCTCTCACCCCAGCAGTTGAGAGATGGAAGCACATGCAGGAGAGCAAGGTCAACCATGGCTACAGAGAAACTGTGAAGCCCGAGTTACATGAGCCCCTTGAGACCTTATCTTTAAAAATAGAAAGAAGGGGGAGAAGAAAGGAAAATGAAATCCATGGATGCATCTTGATCCGAGTTGAGCTGAGGTTGAACGTATAGTCTACAAGGGGAGTGACAGCTGAGAATTCATCTCCTGTTTACCCAACACTCTTCCCTTGCTTTTCCTCTTACTTCCCCAACTGTACTGATCTGTTTTGATGGGTGGATCCCCACTACTCCTATATGATTGGCATTCAGAAGGCTGAGTTAACCGGCATGACAGTTCAACATCTGTCCTGCATCACAATGTCTTCAATCCAGGTCATAATTGTGGTTGTAACTCACTGGGCATTTACCATGTGTTGAACACCAAGGTAAGCATCCGGTGCCGGTCATTTCACTTGGTTCTCATCAGACTCCTCTAAGATACGGTTATTCCCTGTGATGTGTGAGGAAGCAGTGCTTTAGAAAGGTCACGGCTGCATTCACAAGAAGAGACAACACCTGGACTCTAATTCAGAACCACCCTTTTTTTTTTTTTTTTTTTTTTTTCGTGAAAAAGCATGGAGCACCTACCCTTCTGCACATTACAATCTGAGAACAAGGGATGTTAGCTTAGAACCTAACTGAATCCATGCTAAACTAGGGTCACCGAGGTCCTTTTTGTATGCCTAATGAAATGAGGCCATTGGAGAACTTTCTTTTATTCCCAGCAAGCACAACAGAAAAGAGACATGGGGAATAAAGAGTTAGACTTTATATAGTGTTTTGAATTACTGACTGTGTGACTACAGAAACTATTTTAGATTTTAAACTGCTTTACCGGCACAAACTTTATGTCAGACAATATCCAGTTGCTTCATAAATAGAAAGAAATAGAATGACACTGTTCAAGTTTGCAAATGAGTATAAACTAAAATTTAAAAAGATTATTTTCCTCAACCCATGGCACAGGTAAAGGAGAGAATTAAGATTCAAACCTAGCCAGCATGTCTCTAGTCCTAGCCTTAGCCACCATAATATTCTGTCTCTTGCACAAAAGAGAGTAGCCTTCCCCTTTCAATGCTTTTAACCCAATGTTTCCCAGCCAAGGACCCAAGATCCTTCAAGTCACACAAGCATCTCCAGGGGCATTCTCAGGTTCTCTTCAAAGGCTTTAATATTCTTCGCTCTGCCTCAGTGCAAATGACATTTAAGGTTTAACTGAGATAGAGTGTTTCATGTCAGATACACCACCATAGGCTCCTTCAAACTCTTGCTTTTCTCCTGAAGACATTCCCACATCTATAAGAGCATTTGCTCTCTCATGTCCTTTGTGAATGACCCTTCTTTGCTTATAGTGGCTAGTATCATAATTCTCTTTCTTCCTGTTAAACAATTTCTATCTTAAATCTACCTTAGGACTGCTATATGTATTTGACTCTTTCCCCAAATCCATTCTCATATTATTTTGCAGTAAACAGAACTCTGAACTTTAGTTAGAGACATTGCTAGGCAGCTAAAAGGTCACTTTTCCAGTCTTCTGGCCCATATAAGTGACATCGTGACTAAATTTCTAGACTAATTTTATACAAATGAATGGGAAATGGAAGTTGTATGTGACCTGCACTTTTCCTTTAAATTGAGGAAGATGTTGGGATCGAGAGGTGTCTGTTGGTAAAGTAATTGGTACACAAGCATGAAGAACTGAGTTCTAATCTCCAACACTCACATAAAAGTTAGGTTCTGTGGTGCTTGTGTGTAAACTCAGACCTGGCAGGTTGAGACAGAGGGATTCCTAGGACTTCTGAACACTCAGTCTAGCTGACCTCAAAAGCTCCAAGTTCTTTACAAATCCTTGTCTCAAAATATAAGTGGTGGAAAGATGATAAGGTATAGAAAGATTAAAGAAGGTACCTCGCATCATCACCCTGTAGTCTCCACATGCAGACAAACACACATGCATGAGTAACACACACACACACAAACACACACACACACACACACACAAGTAGTATGTCCATCTGCTCTCTGCCTTCTGCTGTTTTAGATCAAAAAAAAAAAAAAGCCACATTCTGCAGAATCTCTAATAGATCATCAGGTGATCTTGAAACAGAAACTACAGACAGCAGAAAAACAAAAGAAATGAACGTCAGTGACCCTACACCACTTACTCCATCCTTCCTTAACTGGACAGGTAATGTAATTCTCTACTGTTTATCCTGTGCTTGTTTGGATTTCCCTGTGATCTGAAGCTAGACCTGATCTTCATTGGTATGCAAATATAACAATGCTACTTTTTTTCTTCATTCTTTTACATTTTGTTGATCAAACCCATGACTTCACCTATGCTGTTTTGGTTTCATTTCCTGTTGCAGCAGTAAAAAAAAAAAAAAAAAAAAAAAACTTGACGAAAACAACTTAAGGGAGAAAGGTCTGATTTTAGCTAACACTTACAGGTTAGAATTTATCATGGCGGGGAAGTCAAGAGTAAAGAGGGAAGGAATGAATTGATGTTTGTACTCAGCTCACTTTCTCCTTTTTTTATTCAGTCCAGGATGTAACCTGAGAATGGTACTGTCCACTGGCAGCTTGAGTCTTCCTGTATCAATTAAGGTTATCAAGACAAAGCTCCAAAACCATGCAGACAGGTCAATATAATTTGAACAATCCCTCTCTCGGTAAGTTTCTCTCCCCAGGTAATTCTAGATCATGTTAAGCAAGTGTTCCATCCCTGAGCTTCACACTCAGCCCCACACTTTTATTCAACTTTGTGTTCAGAAAAATATGTAGCACACAGTCTCGATGAGGGAAGGTTCCACTCAAAAGCATACACTGAATTGAACCTTCAAGATCTTTGGAAGACTTAGAGTTCTCCATTGATGATCACAGAGGTTCGAACCAGCCTTCTTTCCCACACATAACTAAATCCATCCAAAATAAAATAGAGAACTTTTCAATCTTTTGTGATGATAGGGTATATAATGGGAAATAGTTAGACTGTATTACTAATAGTCTGTATTCTTAAATGAATTTTATTAGCTTTAGAATAAAAAAGTGTCGCCAGAGTATTGTTTTCTGACTTCTATTGTAATGCTTCACTTCAGCTTGGTTGTTATGGATTAAATTGGCTGTGAAAAGGGGATGAACTGAAAACAAACCAACATTTACAACGTATTCTATGAAGAAAACTCATTCTAATTTTTAAACAAGTAAGTTACAAGCATAGCTCTAAAAAGTGGCATATTTGCAAACTGGTGGAAGGAGTTACCTATATAGAGAGACTTGTAATCTGTAAAAGTCAGTTTCTGAACTTTCAGAATGTTGAGACTTTAGGACATTTCTTAGCTATAAATAACTAATCATATTTTATTTGTCAATTTGGATTATTACTATTTCAACTTTGAAAATAATGATCATAGTTTCATCATTTTAATGAAAATTTTCTTAATCATAGAATAAAATCTTACAGATGTCTTAGACTTCTTTATCATACAGGTAAAGAAAAACTGCTAAATCTTTCTGTGAAAGGACTTAATGCATGCAGTGAAATATTTATAAAACCTTTCTATTCAAAGATAAAATGTCCATTATTATCGCCTCTATACCCCGGAGGATCATTTAGAATATCTACTTTCAAATTTGACCAGTACTGTCTAGTTTCAGTTTTGATGAATAAATATATTTTTTCAAAAAGCAATAGCCATTATTAACTGAGCACTTTTTTTGGAAGAACTCTGTTGTAAGACTTTTATATCTTTCACAAACATTATACTGTGATTCAAGAGTAATTTAATACATGACAAATACCATGGCTAAGAAACAGGGGAGCTATGACCCAAATCCAGGTAAACCTAATTCCACTGCTAGATTCTTTGCATCAGTGAGCACATGCTGCCTCCTAACAAAAAGACCATCATTCCAACACCTCTGTCACTGCTGTCAAATATATTTATAATATTGGTGCCAATACATCAATACAGCAGACCATTTCCCAGGAAAACAACAATAATAACAAAACCATTCTAAGTCAGATCATGTGAAGTATGGTTTGAACACACTCTTGTGACTACAACAACTCATCACATGACCCAAATGTCACATTCCACATCATGTGGTTGCTTTTATAAAAATGAGGAAGCTAACTCCTTCATTATATAAAGACCAATACAGTCGCTGTCATTATTTATCCTTGAGTTTCCCATGAGTCTGAGCAACAGAGCAAATAAGACTGACCAATTCTTATAGTAGGAGTTGAGGAAAAATATGTCAATACCATATCCTAAAATTAATGGTATATAATAATAATAATTAATTGTATAGCAACTATGCTAACTATACAAGGAAACAGCCTCAGCAATGTTTTCCATGACAGCTTTACTGAGAAAAGAGAAGTGTTATCATCTGCCTGCTTCTTATACCATGTCTCTCTGAAAGTCATGATGCAAAGGGAAGGGATGACTCACAGTTCACAGCTAGAAACATCCTAGTGAATTGTTTCTTTTCATTAATGATACAGGCATGAAAATAAAATAAAAAATTGAGTCACCTCTATCAAGGCCCAGAATCTGTTGTTACCTAGATGTTTCACATGACACCTAACGTTCACTTTATCTCAGTGTTTCTCTGAGTGGAAGAATGTCACTCAGAAACTGGCTGTGTGCTGATTCTCCCTTTAAACTAAAAAACACTGCCAGGTGTTTATATATCTAAACAACACATTACTTTGTTGTCTGTAACATCTCCTTAGGTAGATGATACCCACTCTTCTACACAAAGCTGTTACATCTACACATCTCACATCTATTGGTACCTGCCACCTCCTCCCTAGAATATAACCCCAGAGACAGGAAGCCCTTAAGTACAAGAGCAAAGACACCTGAACTGACCTACTGAAAGTGCTTGCTCCAACTCTCGGGTTATGTAGGGACAGGGAAATCACCCTCATGTATGTGCACAGCAAGAAAGACAACTTGGCCTATACATCTGTCTGTGGACAAAGCCATCCTGACAGTCATAATCGTAGGGTCATTATGGAATAATGTGGTCCTCTTTCTCAGTAAGACATCATGTAAAACACAGAACTAGATATAGTCCCTCTTGGGGAACCTTAATTAGACATTTCAAATTCACAGTTACTGTTGTATACTCAAGGATAGTCATGAGCAGCAGTCTAACCTTAGATACATGAAAGCAAGAAGGGAAAGCAAACCTTGCATAATTGCTTACCTAGTTCACAAAGACTTTGAGAAGCTGAAGGCTTGCAAATCTCTTGCTTTGAAGGCAGGCCACGCCTCCTCCTTTCCACCTCACTGTCACAGACACCCTTAAGGTCCTGTCTTCTATTAGCTGGATGTAGACGTTGCCCATGTCTGCTGACTAGGAAAATAATTGACAGGCTCCCCTCCACAGGGCAACATGTCCACAAATAAAGTTATCTTTATCTTACAGGAGAAATATTTCTCAGGAAATATTGAAATAATTTCTTTTTGTCATCAATGATCTACAAATTGTGTCTTAGGTTTGTGATGGACAGAAACGACTTTGGATTGGTGTTTGGCTTAAGAAGTTTCTTTTACAAAGGAGAATGAAGCCTCCGTCCCTACCATGTGACCCTGTCTTATCTGTTATCAAGACAACATTACCAGTTAGATCCCCTGCTGTTGGGTGAATTAAGTTTCAGAGTAGATAATATAAAGGTCGAGTTACACTATGTAAGCTGATCTGAAAAAAAAAAAAAAATGAACAGGTGGTTCATCTACCATGACACAGAACACAGCTTTTTGTGTTCATTGGTTTTGGTCCTAGAAACCATATGTAACTCAAAGTCAGCAGGAATGTATGAACGTTAAATTTGCCCCCGTCATTAAACCAAGGGTTGAGAGCAACCAAGCATCAGAACTCTATGCAAATTACCTAAGCCTCAGATTTTGAAATAAATAGAACAATTAGTCTTCAATTCTACCTCTATTTTTTTTACTTCATCAAAGAAGACAAATAATTTAAAATACCTTCTGTTCCCCCCCACACACACACACTAAATCTTCTGTTAAAAAAAAAAAGAATGTTTGAAGTTAAAAAAAAAAAATCTTTATTTTTGCATGCTAGTTTTCCTGTGAGAATTCCACACGACTCAAGCTTCTGCATTTCTTTGTAAAGTTGGCGAAAGTGTTTCTGTTTGAACAGTTATTTATTTATCAGCGCTCGTCTTTGCTACAGTCACAGCCACAGATAGAAAATGTCGCAGGTGAGTTTCTCAATAAGGGATCTATTGTTGCGGCCCTGTGCATTCCCCAAGAATTAACTCCTGCACCCGCTCCTTGACTCCCATTCGGATCCATTTTCAAAAAGTGGAAGTTAGACCCTTGAGAAAGGCTATCTGTTATCTTTGTACTGAAATAAAAGACAGCTGCAAAAAAAAAAAAAAAAAAAAAAAAAAAAAAAAAAAAAAAAATGCACGGAGCTCTCCCCTCACTCCTCATCAAGAACGAAGACAAAAGACCATAAAGATTGATGTCACCTGCAGCCATCCCATTTTCCTCAGACGGAAAAACACATAGTAGCTCAAAATGAGATTTGTAACAAAGCAGCACATCACAAAGGGAACGTGGAAGATCTCTTTGGAAACCGTATTTGCATAAATCGATGAGGTTTTACTAAGGAAAAAAGAGCAATTCAGGAAAACCGGAGTTAATGTCTTATCTTACTTTAAATGTGAGAGCTTCATACCATCTGTAGCCAGCTGAGTGATACTTAGCAGCAGGCCACTCTCTTAACCTAAAGGTTCTGTGACCTCAGTTAACTACATATTTCTAAGTTAGAGTTGTTCTGTGTGAAGTTAGGGAAACCAGATATGTTTATGACAAAGGACATGTGCTAGATTAGCAGTTTAAGGACAGCCTGGGCTTCATAGGAAGCCCCTATGAAACGAGAAAAGGAGGGAAGGGAAGAGAGTTAGGGGAGGAGCCAGGGATAGGGTAGGATGAGGAGGAGAAGGAGAAGAGGGAAGGTGGGCAGAAAGGATGACAGGAAAACGGAGGGAAGGGAGGGAGAGAAAAAAGAAACGAAAGACATGAGAGAAGAATAGAGGTAAGGGAAGAAGAAGGGGGTAAGTCAGGCAAAAAGGAGGGAGAGGATTAAATAAAGAAAGGAAGGTTTTAAATCCAGAAGGAAAGGCTACTTTCATCCAAGACCACTTGACCTGAGGTCAAGAGATTGGAGCTAGCCATCTCCGATCTCTCATTGTTTTCAAAACATAAACTGTAATATCGTGCTTATGAAATCTTGTGATGGCGGTGGGGGTCACCTTCCCTTCTTGCTTCCCAGCTAACTCAACTTTATTACTTTCTATAGTCAGGCCCATAACTCACAATATGTTTTATCATTACTTTTTCTTTTTTTCTTATTTTTGTCTTCCTCTCCTCCAGCCAATTTTATTAAAACTCCGCTTACTCAGAACTGTCGTCACACAGACACCCACAGGCCTGGCTAGCCAACTGGTGCGGCTGCACTGCTCCACGCAGCTTTACCACTGGCTTGGATTTCACATCATGCAAATGGCAGTCATTGCAGGTCTCTCTTGTCCTGTTTAAGGAGCGCAAAGCTTGCCCCTACTTACAAGTGGATAAACTGAGCTCAGACTCATATTAGCACATTATTACTCATGGAAATGGACCTTGGTGATCTGAAACTATAAGAAACGGTTTTTAAATGACCTCCACTTTCAATTATCTACAATACTCTTTTGAGGTGTTAGCCATATGGAATATATACTGTGTAGATTGGACAGAGCTGTTGTTTTTATCAAAATATCTCATATTAGGTTGCCTGCTGAAGTACCAAGAGCAGAGAAAGGTTAAACATCAGTGCCTCCAGGTATACTTCAGTTACATTCACCATCAATTATTCCAGTCTTCATTAATTAGTTATATGAGACACAAACATGTGTTCTTCAAGGAGGTGGCCTCAGTATAATTAGGTAAGTATAGCTTCATAGCTATCTCGTAGGCATATTATGTAACTCACGCAAAGGGTAACATGCACCAACTTCATGCTTTATTATAATTTCAGTAGTCTGTTAAGAGCAGATCATACTGTTAGAGGAAGTTGCAGGCATACAAAATAGATCCATTTTGGAAGCAGGAAGAAAGAAAGAAAGAGAGACGGCGGGGGGGGGGAGAGGGAGGGAGGGAGGGAGGAAAAGAAGGAAGGAAGGAAGGAAGGAAGGAAGGAAGGAAGGAAGGAAGGAAGGAAACTACTTCTTTAAAAAGTATAGAATAATATCAGATTCATTGGTGTTTGTTTTTTCATTTGATTTTATGGCCTGGTTATAGATTTGACTAATATAGCCTTAAACACAATGGTATATAATCTTTGTTCATTTCAGAGACAGCATGGAGTTGTTGCCTTTCCTCTCTATATTCAATACACTCTGGACTCAGGTAAAGAAGTTGTCAATTTGCCAAAGCCAGCTTTTACATTTTCAACCCACCTTCTGTCTTGGACCACGTTTACTATTTCATACAGAATTATTGCTCTTTTGTGTTAACTCAGTTAAAATAACGGGCAGTGGATGTCTTAAAGCGGAGTCACATGTAAGGAAATAACACTTATTTCTCAAACTATTTGGAACCTTCCCTCAACCACTTGTGTTTAGAATCTTCCCTCTGTCAAAAATCACCCTGTACCTGCTTCATAATGGGAGCCAGCATCCTCTTGCAACTGGAAGAAAGCAGTCTTATCTGGGAGGCTGGCTTGCGAAAGATACAGCATCCGTGACTTATGATACGGCTGCCCTAAATTGTTTTCTACATCGACCATGACATATGCTGAAGGCTAAAATCGAAGGGTGGCTCCAATGAGATGCAGTTCCTCAGGTTACTTAACCAAAGCCCTGCTTAGAAACACTTTTTCTGGAAGTCAAAAATCCCACTTTGAAATTCTCAGCAACCATCGAAACCTGGAAGATTTAAAATGTTAACGTTTTTCCTGGAAGGCCCATAGAAGTGTTTCTTTCTCCTTTTATTTCTCCCAATGAACCAAAAGATAAAATGGCTCACTTGAAATTCATAAGCATTTCTATATATGCTCCACAGAAAAATTTCATTTTAAGCATTCTCAATCCAGTTTAAGTATTTTTTTTTTTTTAAAGATTTAGGAACCAAAGACACATGGGGAGGGGATACATATAGGTATGTCAGATAATTCCCATAAAATCAATCCATGGAACCTGTTATAAAATAGGAACAAGATCTATACATTTTAGCAGAACTTATGGTTCCAGCAAATCCTATATTTGCCCTTGCATTTCTCTCTCATGTTTCCCCCCCCCTCCCCAACCCCAGAATCTCCAGGCTCTGCAACTGTATTTCACCCTCCTCTTGGTATTGTCTCTTCCTGGAAGGGTCACCTTTCCTCCTTGGACGGTTGTTTACCCTTTGATTTCTATTCAGCCTATTAAATATCATTTGCCTCCAGTTTATTCAAAGTGGGAACTCTCCTTGCTTGTCTTTAGTTCAACATCTTGCCCCTGACTTTCTTAATACATAATTTACAATTTTCTATTTCTTAAAAGCTTATCATAGGATCTCACACTCCAAGAAAAATGAATCATAACTAATTATAATGTGGGACCTTGGTAAATTCTTGACAAACATTTGTTCAGTCAATGAACTCAAAGCCACAAGGAAGTCATTAAAGAAAATTACTTTATTTCTTTATATGGCGTACCATTATTTCAACTCAAATGCTAAATGCTAGAAAGTGGCTTCCTTTACATCCATAAAAATTAAGGTCTTCCAACACAATTCAGTCTAAAAAAAAAAAAAAAAAAAAAAGGTTTTAATGCTTAAAGGATTCTCCTAGTGATCTTGGGTTTCTCAGACTGACCAATGAGGCTGCCAAAAGTGTTCTCTTAAGCCTATCAGGTGGTAGATCCACTTTCTTCGATGACATTCAAGCCTTAAAAGCAGCAACTTGTACCAAGTTCTGTGCCCTACACAGACTAGTCATTGCATAGAGATTTGATGGGGCAGCTGCTGGCACTTGCTGGCACACAGTTCCCTGTGTCCACTGAGAGAGGAGAGCAAGACAGAAAAATAGGAGGGCTCCATAAAACATGTCAAGGAGTCAGGTCCTATGGAAACACTAGGAAGGCATGATAGTGATTTGAGCAGGGAAATGACGTAATAAATGATGGACAGGCCAGAAGTAGCCTGTGCATCCTTCCTGCATTGGTAACACTAAGATGTCATTGTAAGATGTGCTTTGAGTTGGGTTTAACAGCCTACTCCAAGGGCTGGGGGTGGACTCAGGAAAATGATAGTTCCTGTCGGTAGTTTCTGCCTAAGCTGCATCTTGTACTGCTTTCAGTTCTGTCTTTTATGGAGGACATAAGTTTTGAGTAACTTCCAAAGCAACCAAGTAAAAATAAATCAAGAAAGATTCTGTTTTACACTCCGCTTCCCTCCATATCTTTAGGCAGGAAGAAAGCCAGCGTGGGTCTATATCCCTCCAAGTTGTTCCTCTGTGAAGCACCATTGAACTCTCAATGGTTTTCTATTAGTTCCACAGTGAAATAAACATGGGAACAAAGCAAAGGCTCAGTTAGAGAATTTTGTGCTACTAGCTGATAAGAAACATGATAGATGATGATAGATAGATAGATTATCTTCCATCTAGGAAGATATCTATATCTATCTATAGATTATGATAGATGATAGATAGATAGATAGATAGATAGATAGATAGATAGACAGAGATAATAGATAGACAGACATACAGATAGAGATAATAGATAGATAGACAGACAGTTAGAGATAATTGATGATAGATAAATGATAGATAGATGATAAATACACATAGTCACATAACATTTGATAATTACTGTGTTGCCGCTGAGTACATGTATTTGTGTGAAAATGGCAGAACAGGTTTAATGACATCAGAAAGCTTATACAATTTTCTAAAAGTCCTTTCATAACTTTTTGATAATAAATATTCACTAAATCACAACTCTGTTTATTTCCTCTGTGGAAAAGATGATTACCTGGTGTTTGGGCTGACTTTTTTTTTTAATAGCTTAGATATTAAAAACTTCTTTGTAACTGAGCGTCAGCTTGAATCAGGTTTACTCATTTGTCAAAATAATATCAAAGTAATTTGACAGCATAAACCCAGCGAGCGAGAGGAGAGAAGTACATTGTTCTTTAGGGACATTAGGCAGCTTTGCAGTGACTAGGCATTTCCTGTCTGTTTTTTTTTTTTTTTTTCCTCTAAAATACATTCCCGCAACTTTCATAAGATCTGAATTAAAAGTCAATGCTTCCCAGAACTCCCCGAGCTAACTGCAGATGCTGACATGCTGATAGCCACTGATCTGAGGGGAACAGAGTTCACATGCCGAAAACTGGTTGCATTTTGGGGTATATTTTTTACATCTGGACTTCAAGTCAAACGTCTTCTCCCTAAACCTCAGCCCCTCACTCTCAATCACTCAGAAGTGGATGGGCATGAAATGGAAGGAGAGGGAAGCAGAAGTTTGAAGGAGCAGGCCTGGAACCATCTGGGCTATGTAGGAGGACCGGAGGGGGAGAGGGAACATGATGGCATATGCTCTGAAAGTACAGATTGTAAAGAAAGGGTAGCACCCTTGTTTTGCAGACTGGTGACTACATTTTTGTTGCAGAAGGTTCGGGAGCCAGAGAAATCCTCAGGTTTCGGTTCAGCTGCAAAGCCACATTCTGCAGCCCCCGGGGAAGTGGATGGATCATCGCAAATGTATTACAGCCCAATAGGTATAAATAACTGTCCACGGGTGTGATCTTTAACAGCTGAGTAGGGATTTGCAGGGAGGAACCATGTCTAAAACGCCTCCTGCATTCCCCCACAGACACGCACCACAGGGCACAGCAGAGTGGCAGAAGTGCTGTACGTGGGGAACATCTGGGTTTAATTACAATCTGTGTTGCTGGGAGAAAGTCAACCTCTCAGCCTAACTCCTCCTCCTCCTCTGAGGGGGGGGAAAGGGGGGCAGATGGGGAGGGTTATGCCAATCCAGCCTTCTCTTAAAGCATCCTTGGAATGAAGTAAACTACTGTGCACAGCCATGCAATGTGAACCGTGCACAGGTCCACCCTGGAAGGTGATGATGGTATTGGACCTGGGACTGAAGAACAACAGGTACTTGACAAACCGGTTTCTCGGTGAGGATTGGTTTATTGCATCCCTGTGCAAGGATTCCTTTCAGTTCACTTCAAAGTTTCTCAACTTCAGCTCTATCCCGCATTTTGAACCAGGAAACTCCTCAATGAAAGCTGGGGTGGGGAAGCAGGTGCTTCTTGAGCATTGCAGGATGTTCATAGACAAATGTCCCTCTCTCTTCCCATTGGTTCCAATAGCAGCAGCCTTGCTCCATTCCTGCAAATTAGAACCCAAAACGTCTCCTGACATGGTCAGCTGTTCCCACTGGAGGCAGGTTCCCAGTGGAGGCAGGTTAGCATGTACATAATTGACCCGCAATTGAGAAAACACCGATTGAACTTAGATACAAGTACAAGTGCTCTATTTTGCCAAAGCCATGTGAGCCCTGTCTTCTCTATCGCTAAGTCATAGCCATAGGCGGCACCCGTAAGTATGCTGCAGAGGACACTCCACTAATCTCCTTACATGTATTATCTCCTTCAATCTTACAAGGGGGTGCAATTAGTTCATAGGTTCCGAATGAAGAATTTGATGCTCACGGTTGAAGGGACTTGCCCAGGTTCAAAGTGAAGTTCTGCATCCTGCTCTATAGCATTCCAGAGATGTGCGTTACCATGCCTGCCATGCATAAGAGCAGATGTGGCCCAAATAGCTTGTGTCTGCTGAACATACTTCATCCCTGTCAATGGGAACATAATTTTAGACATCAAGAGGATAAGCATAAAGCTATCAAAGGCTGGAGACACTTGGTAAGTATTTACATGAGCTGTAAATCTAAGTAAGGCATCAGAAAATCAGACATGTGTGAATTCATGCATGATTATCATTTAAGGCTGTAGAAACTGGGTTTGTGTATTATATTTTCTTAGTAAATGTTTATAGGTTCTTTCAATGTTAATAGAACAGATGAAGCTGTTCAGAAAGCACAAAAATGTTAAGATTAGGTCAATGAATGTATTCTTTGACATCTCTGACTGCCTGAAGACTTTCTATCAATAAGCTCAAGAGAAACACTATTGTTCACTAGATATCTGTGTGCTGGTTACTTTTTTCTGGGTACCCACCTAACACAAAGGTAATGCCAAGTTACTGAATATTGAATCTAGGCTCTTTACAAATACTCAGTCTGCTCTTATTGTCCTTTCAGAATTCAAACAATGGAGACGAGGAGAGGCTGAGTAATGTGTGTTAAGTCACAGAAATTCAGGGCAAAGGAAAACTTTAATTACTGAGTAATGTATAACTCAGAACACCACCAGTGTCAATCATTAATGGCCATGGCAAGAGGAACAGGGGTAGCAAAGGGATTTAGTGTCGTAACTGATCCTCCGTCAGTAGGGGGATGACTCCTTCTCAGCTGACAATGAACAAGATTGTTGAGTGCTAATTTACTACAAGAAAGTGTGATTTCACAGACCTCCCGACTTCTTTTCTGTGCCCCAAGGCTCTTAACTTTTACAGTGTATTGTATCCTCAAACAATAGTCTTGCATCATCCTAGTGTGGGGAATAGTTCTTTTCTACTAATGCTACAGAAGATCCGCCTCTTCTCTGGGCTGAGATTTATTGTGACAACTACATAGAGATCATGACTACAGCGCTGCTGTCACCTCCTTTAGTGAGCAGCACAAGCATCCAGTCAGGCACACCACCATGTTTGAGCTCTGATGAGACCCCGGATGTGAACACAGAGGATGAGGATGCTCTTCAAGAGACTGTGCATCTGAGTCAGACCAAGCCTCTAACGAGGCAAGGGTCTGAATTCTGAAGTGGACCTGGAGTCTCTTGGGCTGCCTTTCTGTTGCCAAGGACAGGAGCCTATCTCAATTTTGTTTAAGCAAATGAACAAGTTAGTATCTTCCTTATCTGAAAAGAAGAAAAACGTTAGGCATGAACAGAAGCAAAGTACATTAAGATTCAGACACCATCCCAAAGCAACAGATTTAAGTTACAATCAATCCGCTCCTTTATTGGATTGTTAAAGGTAGTAACACAAATCAAAGCTTAGAACCTAACAAATAGGCAGGGCAGGTGTTTTCTTCATCTTTGTAAAAGCTGTTAATGATGTGTTTTTAGCTAGTGAGCTTACACAAGTGATTACTGACGGGCCCCAGATGTTCTGCGTCTCAACACTGTGCTTTTCCCCAATGTAACATCTTTTGAGAAAAATAAAAAGTGTTGCACAACTTCTTTATCCCCAGAATCCTCAGCTAATAGTTGTGGACAGGGGAAGAGCTGGGTTACTCAGGTTGCCTATAGAGCGGTGCTTCTTAACCTGTGAGTTGCAACTCCTTTGGCAAAAGTCTATCTCTAAAATTATTTACATTGTGATTCACAACAGTAGCAAAATTACAGTGATAAAGTAGCAACAAAAATAATTTTATGATTGAGGTCACCACAGCATGAGGAACTGTATTAAAGGGTCTCAGCATTAGGAAGGTTGAGAAACACTAGTCTAGAAGATATACTGGGACCTTGTCACTTGCTGTTTCTTGCTTTGCTGTCCAACTGCATATGAAGTAACATTCTTCCATCACGTGCTCTCACCCTGATACCCTGTACCATCACAGAGCCTGTGCAGTAGAGTTAAGTAATCACAGACGAAACCATCGGTACACATACGATGAAGCAACCTTTTTCCTTTTAAGTTGATTTTTCTCCAGTATCTTATTACTCAGAGACAGAATGCTAACCTGGAAGCTTCCTCCCTGGGTCTTTCCGTAACTGAGATTAATTCCACAAGAGGAATTTGTAGGAATGCCTCATGAAACTAATACTTAAAATCTAGGCCAAGGAGATACTGATGTTGGCTTTGAATAGCATCACAGCAAACAGAAGATGGAGAGAGGTTTCTGTCACTGTTCACCCCCAGGATGCAGGCTGTTTTGTTATCAGCAGAAGCGATAGAAAGAACCTTGAGATTCATTCTTAACGGGCCCTGTGCAAAAACTATGGTGTCTCAAGGGCAGGTACTGGGTTTGGTTTATCATCATATTCCTGACAGTAAGCATAATTTTGGTTCAATTAATGGAGAACATGTTTTAATGAGCCATAAAATCTGAGGAAGAAGTAAAGGAAAAATGGAACTCTGGAGACATTATGAAGGCCGTGACTATAGACATTATTCTTTTTGAGAGCATAATGAAAATTAATCATTTCTTAAGCTCCCATTGGTAATAAATGAAGATTACTAATTGATGAAGGACACATATAAGTTACCCTATTGTTATGGGGCCGTCTAAACTTTCAACACAGTTACAATGGAAAGATACCAAGCCTGCTGCCTAAGAGACTCTACTCTGAGCCCTGTCTCTCTTTGCACATCAGGGACATTCTGTCATCTAATATCGGCTGTTCAGTTGTGGAGCTGCTCGTAATGAAATTATAGTCACAATCCTCAATATAAAACCAATTCTGACTCCTCTCTGAGGCCCCCTCCAATAGCCATTCTTGTTCCTTCCCTTCAGAACTGAGAGTCAAAATACATCATGCCCGGGTCTTTACCACTCATTCAATTTTTATGCCGTGACTCAGTTTTCACTTCTGTTCTGCTACACTCATTCCTGGGGGTTCCCGATGCCCGTTCACCAATTTAAAATCCCAAAGTATTATGTTTAGACGATCTACTCTCTGACCTTCAGCCTAAAAGACTACTCGCTCCTTCAGACTTTCCCCTCCCAACACCTCATTCCTTTGACTTTTTTTCCCCATTTGCTCAGTCTTGCTTACATCATTTCCCTCCCACTATTGTCCCACTTAAAGCAATTTATTCCCCCAAGTCCCTGTTATCCACGTCTTTCCCAGGTACACACCCCTTTAGAGAATCTTATCTCTATCCATGCCTTCAGTGATGACCAGTAGCCTAAAAGTTTCACAAATATGTCTCTATTCTTGAGCTTTAGACCAATAAATCTACAAGAGATTCAGTTACTTCACGGGTATCTCAGTTTCAACCCACTGACCTGTTAGCTCACCCCAACTCTCATAATACTAACCCCTGCCTCTGGGAACACCAGTATTACTTACTCCATTGCCCAACTTGGAATAAATTCACTCAACTTCTTTCAGTCTTCTTGGCTTTTTGGTTTGTTTTGGTTTTTGGCCCATTTCCCCAGGCTCTCTAAAATTTCTGTTTATTCTTATTTTGTGCTATTAATGGCAGTGTCACTTGCCTTCATTTGCCATCACCACAACTAAGTTCATCTCTCAAACATATGCACAGCCCATTTTACCAAACAAATATGATCATGTCATAACTCTGCCCAAGATGCTTCAGTGGCTCCCAATACTTTCAAAATGCAAGTCTCACTCCATAACAGGTTTATTACAGAAGGTTCTGGAATATGCAACTCCAATGCCATTCTTCTTCATTCACAGACACCTCAGTTAATTTTCTTATTCATAACTATAGTGCAAAATAGGTCTGAAAAGGGAATTAAAGGAAGAAGTTTGAGAACAAATTGTCCTCAGATTTAATGAAACACTGCACACCTTCTATTTAATCTTCAGCAAATAATACTTCCTACACAAAGAAAACCTCATAGTATATTTTTCTCTGAAGGTTACCATGTTATCTAAAAAAATTAATCCTTATTAAGCATGATGGCTCAGGCTTATAATCCCAGCACATGGGAAGAGACTGAGACAGGAAGATTGCTGCAAGTTCTGGATAACATAACGAGTTCCAAGTTAGCCTGGATTAGAGCGAGAGTCTGACAAAAATAAACAGTCCTAAATTTTACCCTTCTTTTTAGGAAATATGTTCTCCAAGGAGAACTTTTAATGAGACATTTAAGAATTCCCACTCCCCAAAATATATGAGAAATTCCTGAATTTATAAATGGGCTCTGCTCCAAAAATTCTTTTATAACTTGGTTCTGTGAAACTTGGAATGCATTTTCTCATAGAAACAATGCTTTATATTTTTATTTAATTTAAACCTAAACTATTTCTAAGATGATTTAAAGCAATATATAATAAAATACATATGTCATAAGCTTTTAAATAATGAAAGAGAGGTCTATAACAATATATTTGACCTATGGAAAGTAATTATAACGTAAGTCCTACAAACCTACACTCACCCAATACAAGAAATGTTAACTCAGAGAATCCAGTTGCCAAGACAATACGAAGTGGAAAAGGTAATGAGAGGGCCTTCCTTTCTTCCTTCTTTCTTTCCTCCTCCTCTTCCTCTCTTCCTCCTCTTCTGCTTCCTATAAACTCATTTTTGTTCTCTCATTTGTCTAATAAAATGATGCCAGGTGACTTACATGATATTTGTTTCATTACTGAACTCAGTAAAATAATTTGGTTGCTACCACTGTCTAACCTATTACCTTTCATAGAATACTCAATAAAGTCATTTTTCTAAACAAACAAACAAAAAAACCCCAAAAAACAAAAATAAATATGTACTAACTAGTAGACAAAGATTGTTTAATTCAAAAAGCAGAGATATTAGCACATGGATGATTTTAAAACAGCACTTGATGAAACTGATATCACACACCTATGATATTCTACAGATAAATGTATACTTAATTTGAGGAATAAGAACCTATCTTTCAGGCCAGGTGATGGTAGCTCACACCCTTAATCCCAGCACTAGGGAAGCAGAGACAGGCAGATCCCTGAGTTTGAGGCCAACTTGGATTACAGAGTAAGCTCCAAGATGGCCAAGGCTACATAGAAAAACTATAATTTCAAACAAACAAACAAAAAAACAAACAAACAACCCCCAAAAGCCAAAAAGCAAACAAAGAACCTATCCTCTGATGATGCCTAGCTCATGAGGAAGAGCTGACATCTTTGACCACTTAGAACATATGTACGGATTCTGCTGTATTTGACTGTCGTAATCACCCTGTGAGGCAATAAAATTACTGCTATTGCTCCATTTTACAAATGAGGAAACGTCAGTAAGATGTGAATAATTCAAGTTACCAGGGTTACTATATTTAAATCTCTGTAATTATTTTTTTCTGGAATATTAGTGACCTCATTCAGAGTCTTAACAGAAGTTGAAAAAAAAAAAAAAAGACCATTGAATTTGAGCTCTGGCAGCCATGAGATGAGTGGGCTGGCTGCTGTCTTTCTCATGATCAAGCACCCAATACCTCACGTTCACTCATTCCCTTCTGTGCCTTGAATCCTCCAAACTCATATCCCACATGAGGGCTTGTGCTTGACACCGACTCTGCCTAAGAAACATTTCTCCCCAAATCTACTGATGCCTTCATATAAGCCAGATTTCAGATCAAAAGTCAAGGGAGTCCATCCCTCCATGGCCAGCCAGTGCAATACTCTCTAATCTATTGCTAGGATTTATTTTATTGTTTATTAAAATAGCATTTACTCTCTTCTCTTAACTCCTAGAATAGTTCTGCCTGAAAGAAATTATTCATAGGTAGGATGTCTAGGCTGTATGTGCTACCTTAAGCTTTTTGTTAGCATTACACACACACACACACACACACACACACACACACACACACACACAAAGGAAAAGAAATTGAAATTGAATTTTAATAATATACATTTAAGTCAATGTTGCTATTACATTATATTCATCCAACTCTAGCCTATCTAAGATATTATTTTGAAACAAAACCATAAAAATTTGGTGAGAATTTTTTCCATTAATGTATTTATTTATTCAGTTTATATCCTGATCACCGCTCTCTTCTCTTCCCATTTCCTCCTCATGTAAGCCCTCCCTCAACCCTCCCCTTCCCTTCTCTTCTGAGTACCAATTCACCCTGGATATTTTTAAGCCCTAATTTTCAACATAAGTATTCAAAATCCAGTTTCTATTTTTACTGGCTATACATTGCAAACCCAATAGGACCACATTTCCATTGCTCAATAGAACATGTTAAGATTTCAATTAATTTCATATATCCATTGACTGCCATACTGGACAATATAATTTCAAATGTAAACTCCAATTCTCTGATTTATCCCTCTAGGTCTCAAAGGAACATAATAACTTCTTTGACTATTTAATAAATTTGCATAATGGATATTAAATAAATGAAATGTAAATATTCCCTGTCTTGGGTTGAAAGAAGAGCCATATTACATTGATATCAGTTTTGCAAGTGATAAAGATGAAATATCAAATTTCAGATAAACTAAATAAAATGTACTTAACATTTATTTGTCTTTTGGGCCAAGCAAATAAAAATTATTGGCAACTTTCTCTCAGATACACTGAGTTATCTGCATCTTAAATATTATCAACATCTTAAAAGTTATCTACATCCTTTCTAAACATTAGAGCTGCAAATGTCTGCTTAAGCCTCCTGCTAACTGCCCATCTGTAGAACTGTGTGCTCAGTGATTGCTGGTTATAGCTCAATCTTGGGATAGCTCACAATACAACAATCTATAACATACATTTCCATAGGGCATATTTCTTCTAATGTGTCAAATATCTCAGGAGTACAGTATCTCGAGAGTCTAAAAAACAACAACAAAACTATTTTTAGTCTTACCTGGAGACAATGCCAAGCTTTTCATTTCCCACTGGACCATTTATAAAGCTAAATGTTCTCGGAAGAAGCAGTATTTGAAGGTGCTAAAGACCTCAGTGAACACCTAGCTCAAGCTAACTTCTGATCTTGTATCAAACAGAGATAGTATACAACAAGAGAAGAATTTGAAGGTAAATCTAGGCAGATAGCAGACTAAAAATTTGCTAAATACAGTATTTTTCTGTCAACCACAATTTTTTTCAATAAAATTAAATTCTTTTTGCCCCCAAAATAAAAATTATTTTAAAATATTGTTAAAAGAACTGGATTGCTGAATTTCTAGCTATTTCTATTGATTTGAAGACTGAGGCATAACTCTCAAAAACTCATGGTCCCAATTTCAGCACCATTGACATAAGAACCTACCTCTGACAATCACTGATTTCAGTTAGTTCTCAGTCTTCATCCTGGACAAGAATCAGCTGATGCCACGTCATTATAACAAGGATGGAAGTCTCTTGGTCTTCTGAGTGTGACGGCATTGTACTTGCTTTAATCAGACCAATATTTAGCTAGATGATTAAAAGATGCAAAAGGAAGACCTACATCTCATTGTGTAAAACTATAATTTAAAGAAATCGTTCAAAATTGGGACTTGTCTAGTATTAAAGGATTCATGGTAGCCTATCTTCCTCCCCAAATAGCTATGAAGACAGAAACAAAAACCAATGACACTCAAAACTACCGATGATAGTCATTTTACTACCAGAAACAGAGAAAATTCATTAGCTTCAGCAGTTCCTCGTGAAAAATACTATGAATCATAATTAGTTGTCATTAAAGATGGGGACAATCATATAATCACTGATATGAAAGCAGAGCTTTATAAATCCACAGTTCTACACAATATACACCAAATCCCCAAGACACACAATAACTGCAAGGCAGGGTAAATAATAATCCCAGGCAGAACATACATAACACCTGCCAATTATGATTGCCCTACTTTCTTTGGGAAATGTGAGCTCCCAAAATTCAGTGTGTGTATGTGCCTGTGTGTGTGTGTGTGTGTGTGTGTGGTATGTTTATGTGTGCTATGTGTGTGTTATATATGTATATGGTATGTGTTTATGTGTGTGCTGTATATGTGTATGGTATGGGTGTGCATGTGTGTTGTATGTGTGTGTGTTGTAGGTGTTCATGTGTTACATGTGTGTATGTGGTATGCATGTGTTGCGTGTGTGTGTGTTTGTATATGTGTGGTGTGTGTAGTCTGTGTGGTGTGTGTGTATGGTGTATGTATAGTGTGTGTGGTATGTGTGATATGTGTGTAGTGTATGTGTATTGTGTGTGTCATATGTGTGGTGTGTGTGTGTGTGTGTGTGTGTAGTGTATATGTGCTGTGTGTATAGTATGTGTGTGGTGTGGATGTGAGTGCAGTGTGTTGTATGTGTTGTATGTGAATGTGTGAATGTGTCATGTGTGTGTGTGTGTGTGTGGTGTATATAAAAAGAGGAAAAGGAAATATTGATAGTGACGAATATACTGCATGCTTAGAGACAGTTTCAACAAGTACCCCAGATATAAAAATACAAACAGTTCTTACTCATGAGGAATCTGATATTACACTTATTTCCTTGCCAGTGTCAACAATACAAAACAAATCTACTGAAGTCTAATAAACCATGGTTTCATCTTTGAACCAGAGAAATCACAAGTATATACCTACAATATTCACAATATTATTGTTGATAAAAAACCAAAGAAATTGAATTAATATAAATATTGAAGAAAAATATTTATATTGGTGCTAAGTAGTTACGATAACTAAGTTATGATATGGACTATAATGCATTCATCTCACAAGTTTGAGGACCTGCATTCTGACTCCCAGAACTCACGTGATATGGTGGTGGACACCAATAATCCCACCACGAGAAAGTTGGAGACAAAGAAGGCAGATCCCTGGAAGCTCACTCACCTAGAAGCTCACTCAGTAGGTATGCTGATTGGTGAACTAAGTCATTGGGAGAACTGGTCTCAAACAAAATGTGGATAGCAGCCCGAGGATTAACACCCAAGATTGTCCTTTCACTTTCCACACGTGTGCTGTGCATGTAAGTACACACATACACACACATACACACACATAATAGAAATAGAAATTTATATATAAAATGTTAGACATGTATGTAATTCATTCTGTAGCTTCATCAATATGTTAGATATGTACATAATTCTACAGCTTCATTAAAATATATATACATATATGTATAATATATATATATATATTAGCAGAAAGCCATCTTTATAAAGACTTGCCTAAATTTTAACAGTATTTTTGCAGAATATCAGTGTTCACTGTTTTTTAATCCATCTTCTCCCTTACTGAATCTCTGTGGTATAAAACAAAGCTACTGAATCCAGAGTTTTTAGAATATTCATAAAATGTCTCTGAACTTTGGACTTTATTTTCCGTATCTATATTTTTCATTTAACTTGTTAATGAGAACTCAGGCTAGTGACGTGTCTGGCGTGTTTGACCCAGCTCAATGGTGAAGCTTAGTCTCCAGTTACAAAGCTCAGGTTTTCTATTTCACCATTGTGTGTTCTGCAGTTCTGACTGCTGCAGGTTTCCAGGGCCTTTATAAATCTGCATAAAAGGTAATGAATTCCACGGTGGCATTTCATATTTCGTTGCTCATCTTCTCCCACTCCCATCCTTCAGCCCCATAGGTCTCCTTCCTCCTCTGAGCAGCAGCACCTATTGACTGTCATGTCACAAGACTGTTATCATTCTGTCTTTCTCTCCTCTACCCTAAATCCCTCCTCCTCTCTCATAGCTCTTTCTTGTTCCATTATTGAATGAACTTCACCGCTCCCATCAATCTATCTATCTATCTATCCATTCATACATACATACACTTGCCTAAGCTTCATTGTACTCACTAACAAATTAAAGGCAAATTAAAAATAAAAAATATAGGTACAGAAAATAAAGTCTAAAGTTCAGAGAAATTTTATGGATATTCTAAAAACTCTGGACTCGGTAGTTTTGTTTTATACTATAAATAATCAGTAAGGGAAAGTAATGTGAGTGTGTATGTGTATATATGTGTGTGTGTATTATATGATATATATATATATATACATACATATATATATATATGCATATATACTCTAACACTCCTCCAAATAGACACAGACTAATACATATATATATATTCGTATATATATATGTGTGTGTGTCTATACATATGTGTGTATACATATGTGTGTATACATACACACACACACATATATATGTATATACATATATGTATATACATTCCATTTCCTAGACATGGTAAATGATTTAAGAAAAACATGGATGAGTTAAGGGTCTCTGCAGTGGGACTTTGAGCACTTGGTTTAGATGCCCAGGTGTCATGTAGCTGGTACATATCATACTTCGACTTTAGACTTCTTTTTTGAGAAAATCCATATTACTTAATAGAGAGCTGTATCAGTTTACACTTCTCCTGGATTCCTCTTTTTCCACATCAGAATTTGTTGCCAATTGTTTTCTTTATGTTAACCATTCTGGCTAGGATAAGATAGATATCAAAGCAGTTTTAATTTACATTTCCTTGCACATTGGTTATTTTAAAATTTTTCTTATCCATAGCATCACAATAATAAATAAAATCTACTTTTATAAAATATCTCCATTTAGAACTCTCTTATTTTTGAAATTTAAAATTAGGTTTAAAACTTTTTAAAATATACAAGGGGAAAGGGATGTAATAAAAGTTATTTTGACCAAAACATATTGTACACATGTACAACACTGTCAAAGAATAAAGTTTTTAAGTAAAAGGTTTTTTTTAAGATACCAAGTAGATAATAACAAGAACTTTAGAAACTCACATTAAAAAGTAGGTTTCTCAAGATGCCAAATAGAGTCATTCAATAGTGTAGTTTATTTAGTAAAAACTTAAAAGTACTTTAAAGATCTTAAAGAAATATAGAAATAAAAAAGGAAACTTTGTAATTAATATGTTCAAATTTCAAAATTTAGAAATACAAAAAACTAATTTCTTGTGGGCATAATGACACAAATAATAAAGTTTATTAGTCAAAGACTATATAATGTTGAGAATTTTATTTTTTATAATATGCTTTTAATAATTGATACTAGTTATTTACCTACAGATAACAAAAAGGATAACTTCTAGACAAATATAAATACCATAACCAACCTAAGTTAGTATGAAACTATCAGAAGTAGAAAGGAAAAATATTTTAGGACAAGTTGATAGGTCCCGTCTATTTTCTTCAAGACAGGGATTGAGTCTCTGAACCCATTTCATTTTGAGAAACTAGGAAAACTCTTATAGTAGAGCTATCAGTTTATGTAACTGTCATTTCAGAGGCATATTGCTGTATAAGTATAACTCTTTCTAGTTCTTTCTGTACTCTGGCTAGCTGATTTCAACTCAACCGTTCTATTTCAAACTTCTCTCCAAGCTAACTGATTCAATTGGCTTCTCTCAGCCTCTCACTGAATTGCTCTGCTTAGCCACAAACTAACTGTCAATTCATTCTAATTTTCTGGCTCCCTCTTATTCTCTGACTTCAACTGCCTCTGCTAACATGAATTGAACTGCATGAACTCACAAATAAACTCAACTCCACTGCGCTCCACTTACTGCACTGACTCCCAATTGACCAACTCTCTCTCCCGTGATGCTCTTTTAAGTTGCCTTTTTTTTTTTTACTGTCTGTTCTCATAAGAGTTGGGTGTATCCCATCTCTGACCCATCCTGTCAAATTTTTCTGTGGTTTATCATCTTTTCTGCCCCTCAATTAAACATCACTTTCAAACATGGCTGCTTCCTTCTACAAACTAACTTTGCCTTCATTATTTCAGATTTAAAGGTGTGTCCTAAGTGTGTGTATCTATACTCCACCCAAAGGGATTAAAGGTGTGTCATTCCAGCTGGATCACACAGACCTAGAAGGTCTTTGAATGGGATCCCTTACCAGAGCGGCCATGTTGCTTGGTTAAAATTTCAAGTTTATACAATTATCAGAAGTCATCAATAAATATGGATACGTCAAAATTTTTCTCTTATATTTGGTCTTTTAATTTGGTCTCATATAACATATAAACTTATGTTTTGGAAGGAAAAAATAAATTATTGAAGTAATCTGAGTTTTGGTTGGAGTATTGTTTTGCATAGTGGTCTTTACTGCCTTCCTGGTGGTCTCTACAGACAGAAAGGATGAAAACTTTCAGCAAACCATAAGACCAGTAGGATTTCTGGCTATGGTTTCTTCAGCAGTTTTTCTGTCCAGATGTTTCTCTGAGAAGCCATACTGCTTCCGTGGAAAGTCCCTCTTTAGGAAAGCCTCCTGGTATCTCAGCTTTCTTAATCCCAGGATTCAATGCCAGCTGTAGGAAGACTGGGAATCAGTTACATCTATGTCAGCTAGCTCTGGGTAGAAGGGGAATCTGTCACATCTATGTCAGGGAATAGGAAATGGTGGAAACTGCTAAGTTTGCTACCTCAAGAATGAAGACCATCGAAGATTGTATTATATTATTATAGGTAAGAATATTAGTGCTGCTACTATGAAGCAAAGACGTATACATCCCTTAGCACTATGTCTCCTTATTAGAGTTTATTCTAACGTTATCATATTTGGCAAACACAGATGTGACAGCGTAACCCTGGGATCCTAGCACTTGGGAGGTAAGAGCAGGAAGATGATAAGTTTGAGTACATCCTGGTGTACAACTCACAAGCCAGCTAGAAATGCATACATGCAAAGCACCCAAGTAAAGAAACAAAGACACTTGTGTATAAATTTATATAAACAAACTGGAGCAATCACATTAACAATCTAAATAAAGCAATTTTTTATGGAAGAAAGTGGTGGGCAAGGAATTTATTTGCAAGTTTTTATACTTTGCTCAGTTATTATTTCTAATACTGAAGAGAAAATATAAAGGGCCCTATTTAACTCTAACCCCCCACTCGTGTGCAGATTACCCACGATCAACATCTCCCACCAAGATGACACCTTCATCCCAAATGATAGATGCCTAAGAATGTTACAAGAGATGAAAATATTCTGAAATATTTTAAGAAAATGTGCATGGAAAGGTGATTGGCTAATTCCTTTAGAATTACTACAGGAAGTGTCATCCTGCTTTTGCTATATTGCCACTGTGTTTCTGGGTTACCAAACATGAAGTGAAGGAAAAATTCTTCACAGGGCAATTTTACACACACCCACATAAAAAAAGCAAGAAGAATGACAGAAAGTTTTTTTTTCAAGCATAATAAAACCACTGCAGGAAATTTACAAAAGGTAGATAACACAAATATCAAATATATATACATACATGATATATGTGTATATGTGTATATATGTACATATATGTATATATCATGTATATCTTTAAATGTGTGCTTATATACAATCAGACATGTTTCATGGTGAATGTAACAGAGATCACAGATTACCATCTATCTAACGTTTCTACCAAAAAAATATGGTTTAACAAGAAAAGATTAGAATCAGGTTTCTAAAAACAGCCACCAGCTATAAGTGTTTTGACTGAAATGTCCTCCAAAGGCTCTTGTGTTGAGGGCTTGGCTCTCAATGTAGCAATATAAGACAAGGCTTTGAAGAGATTATTAATCCCTGAAGATTCTAAGCTCACCAATGGCCTATGTATTTATAGGTTGGCTCATAATAGGAAAGGCTGTTGTGATAGGACAAAACCTTAGGAGACGGGACACAACTGAAGAGAAGTGGGTCTAGGAAGTATGCTCGTAGGACTATATTTTGTCCCCAACATTCTCTCTGTGTGTCTGTCTCTGGCTTCTCATTCCTGGCCTCCATGAGGTAAGCAGCATTTTCCCACCACATTGGACCAAGGCTCTTTGTCTCACCACAGACCTACAAACAACAGAGCCACATGACCTGACTAAAACTTCTGAAACAAAATAAAATTCTTGGAAGCAAAATAAATCTTTTCCTTCTTCAAGTTGGTTTTCTCCAAACTTGTTATAGCACTAAAAAGCTAACATAGTAAGTAAGTAAAGTGATACAGGAAACAAACATGCTCTCTCTAAGATGCGGACTATAGCACAGTGATAGTAGTTTCTGCAAAGAAATGGCAGTTTCTAAAAGGAAAAAAAATTAGAGTGGACAGGAAAAACCTTAAATGGTATCAACCAAATGTAATCTATGGACTTTGAATCCTTATTAACAAGCATTGCAATATGAAAGTAATATTTGAAGAAAAACAGATATTCATAATAAATGTAAAGCAACTAGTTATGTAAAAAAAAAAAAAACCTCTTATGCTTTACAACATAAACTGATGCGTTTACAAGTGAAGTTGTACATTTGGATTTTTGTATCAAGGAGAATGGGGATAAGGTGAATCTGTCACACCATGAAGCAGAAATGAAATGTAAATGCAAGAATGCTGGTAACTGACAGACAGACAATGGGAAAACAGAGATTCATTAGACTCCTCCATCTACTTTTGTGCACGTTTTCCATAATAAAAATATTTTAATTGAACATGTATATATGAAAATTAACCCCTGAGTCCTACATGAAAGGAGAGAATTGACCCCCCACAATTATCTATCTTCTGACCACCACAAGAATACCGTAGCATAAGTGTACCCAACACATACACACACACACACACACACACACACACACACACACACACACACACACACGTATGTGCACAGAGACAGTAAGTAAGTAAATAAATAAATAAATAAATGTAAAACAAACCTGAAAATTCACAGTAAATGATCTCTGAGTTAAGACATTATTGATTAAAGCCGTTTTTGTGTAAATATTACAAGTCCCTTCTCCACACACAAGACTTTAAACAATAAATACTGGTGTCTTGTTTAGAGATTTCTTTAAAATCCCTTCTATTCTTCCAGATGTTGCTATTACCAGTACTTTGATACATGTAGCTACATTTTTTTTTCTCAGACTCAGTCAGCATCCCTGAAGGAATCCCTTGGAGAAAAAGTCACCTGCTAAATTCAGTTGTTTCTTCAATGAGAGCTGAGCTAAAATATTGCTCATTTTAACATAAAGAAATGCCCCAAGATGCCTTTGTGATTTAATAAATACCTAAAATACAGTACCAAAACCCTAAGAAAACAAAATCAGACATTCAAATACTGTGCACATTTTATATTAAAGAAAGTGGAAGGTGAAACAGTATATTATGATGCGAACTAATCTCACTATGTAGGTGGATCAAAATTAAAAAAATAATAATTATGGGGTATTCTAGGAATCTGGAAAAGCGGGCCAGTGAAATTCCTGATTTTTTTGCAAACCACTTAGATTTTCACATATAACAGATATCAATGATTAAGTTTCTGGGTTTGTTAAAAGGGTCAAAGTCTTTAAACATAAGGGTTCAATCATTTATCAGTTATACAGAGTGTCCTGTACAAAGATGTTATGAAAACCAGTGATCCCACTTTCAAGTTGATATGACAAACCAAACACACACAGTTACATCTTCCCCTCCCCGAGTCCCTCCAAACTATAACAATGAAGAAATTAAAAGAGCAAAAGCATAAAGAACAAGGAGCAGATGGTAACAGCAAAATTACACAAGCCAGGAAGCTGAATAAGTGGCTGTTGACTTAACAACTAGAAGAATGCAGCAGTAGAAACTACAAGACCTCAGAAGAACTGAGAAGCCGGAGACACCTGGGATCTCTGCAAAAGAGGGTTTGGGTGGGTGTGAAGCAAGAACATGTTGAAAATCTGCCTGAGTATGGCTCCCTCAATTCTGAACATCCACAGAGCTGCCCTCTCCGACCACAGGAAAGAACTAGTTTTTCACTCCCTAGAAGACAGCCTGGAAAGACACTAGGTACATCTCGGGACTTCGATCTCATGGCAAATAGGGAATAAGTACAAATGGAGTTATAGAATGTGAAAATAAAATCAACACACAGCTAAATGAGAGTTCAAATGAAGCACAGAAGTGAGAGAGAGAGAGAGAGAGAGAGAGAGAGAGAGAGAGAGAGAGAGAGAGAATCCCCCCTAAAAAAATAGTCAAACACAGAAAATTAATGATGGAAAGCAAGGTGATAAACCATGATCCTGAAAACTGAAGATTCCTGAAAGAGATTTATTCTTCTGCCAAAGAATTGGTGGGAAAAAAATCAGCAGAGGCATACAGAAGAGTAAGCCAAAGAAGTGAGATAGTTATTGCCTTGAGGGGAAAGCAATTATCATGTATGAGAAAGGAAGGAGACCCTTAAGTCCCACTACTCTATTGTCAATAATGTTTTCCTACATGGTACAGTTTGGATGTATCCACCAGAGTTCCTGTATTGAGATAGTGCTGTGAAGTGAGGCCTAATGAGGGGTGCGGGTCATGGGGTAGAGCTTCAACAATGATTACACAGTAGCAAGTTAGCGTACATGACGCACGTAGTTACAGTGAGTCGGCCTTTGTGCTTTGTCTGTCTGCAAGCACTCACTTGCTCTCTGCTCTTCTGCTACAGGAACAGCAAACAGATGAGAGCAAGTGTAAATACGAAAGGCCAATAAAAAAAAAAAATCAGTATCCCTGTCAAATAAAGGTGAGAAAGGGAATGTGCGAAGGTGATTACAGAGACATCAGAGAAGAGCTATTCCATGTTCTTTCAAAGTAAGTGAAGAAGTGATAAATCAAAGTGGGAAAACCCAGGAAATAGCAACATAGAAATGCTACTTAGAAAGAATGACTTTTGAAACCTCAGAACGAGTGTACCATTGATTAAAAAAAAAAATTAAATCTTAAAATCATGAACAGAAACTCATAAGCAAATGTACTAGTTCAAAGATCTTTGAGTCTAGCTCATTTTTCCGCCATTTTCTGGGCAGGGTTTTTAATGACTGTGAAGTGTTTCTGGAAATCAAGGGAAACTTTGGCTCTCGAATTTAGTGCAATTACAGATGCACACACTCTTGTTTATCTAATCAGAAGAGTGGTTAATACAAAGAAACCAGCCTTAGAGAAAAATGGATGATGGGCTGGAGGGTAGGACTTAGTCATAGACAGCTTCCAGAAGTGACTCTCTTTTATAACAATGGACTTACGTGTGAGCTGTTACTCCTATCACCACCTGGAATTTTGAGAAAGGGAAAATGTAATTGCCTGTCCCACCCCAGCCAAAATCCACACCTGCACAAGCGTTGTTCAAAGTGCAGCCACACAGCGCCCTACTGCAGAAACGCAAACACCCAAGGGATCAGCTTTTCCAGAACAACAACAATGGCACCACTCCACCTTTATGTTTGGCTTTCGGTCTTACCCATGAGCCCTTTAGTGAATACTTCTCATCCTCTTTTCTTTAATAGGGCCAGACCCTCTGTTTGTAGAGGAATTGGGTGAGCCAAAGAACAGTACGTTTTAAGATCAGTATATGATGCTAAAGCTGCCAATTTACTAATAGGTCCCAGATGGTGTTGACCACCCACTCAGGTCTGGACTAAGGCTAGGGCAGTTAATCCTTATTATGGAACTGTTAGAAAGTTTTCTATAAACAACCGTATTAGAAAAGACAGAATTTTATGAGGTGTCATTAATAAATGATAACGAATAGAACATACTTACGTATAAGTATGTATCATACTATGTTAGGATGGTTAGTGCTCTGGAGACTAACAGACTTGGTAGTTACTGAATCATTGGGAAGGATATCAGTCAATCTGGGCAGGAAAGAATGAACCTCTGACGGTCCTATGGAAATGGGGTAGAAAGATAAATTAACTAGAAAATTAACTCCATATACCATTCAAATAATGGCTTCGTTAACAAAGCTCACAGTGGAATTCAAGAGAGTGTCTAAGATGGGTCCTAGCATACTTGTGGCTAACACAAAACGAGAGCTTGATGTGTCAATAAGTGAAACAAAGGTCTTGTTTATAGGCAGTGTGGGAATCTAAACCCTGCCAAGCCAGGAAGCATATTAAACCATTCCGTGACTTGAAAGAAAATCAAAGAAATGACTATCCCTGTTCTAAAGTATGTGAATACATTATCCCAGTCTTAGAACACTCGTTTGGTGAAGAAAAGGAATTAAGTTAATATTGGGTAGTTAATATAAAACCTGACCACAGTGGTCTTCTTGTTTTATGCTCCAAGGTGGCATTCCCAGATACAAGTAGATACTTCAAACCATCACTGGAGCTGAACGATATGTACAATGGCTACTATATTGTGGCAGTAACTCTGACTGATAGGAGAACAGTATATAAATCGTGGATATGCAGGACACTGAGATGATTCTCATGCTCACATTGGAGAAAGCTGATAGTTTGAGCCATTATCACACTACCCAAAAGAGCGTACAATTTAAAATTTTTAAATTGTTCTAGAATTTTCCATTTAGAATTTTCAACTGTGGTTGACTGCAGGTAATGGAAATGGCACATGAAAGGAGGCTGCTAGGCAGTGTTTGGAGTAGGTCACTAGTTAGTCAAAGACTACTCATGTGCACCAAAGACATACACATCGCATGCACAAGCACATTTTAAGATTAGGTTAAAATCCCCAAGCAAAGATTCACTAGAATAAAGTGGCATGCATGAATGGTCCTCCTCACAGTTTCATCAGCGTAAAACTATACTGTGCAAGAATGGCATGCAGGCTGGTCCTTAACCTTTTACTCTCACAGCCATGGCTTGCTTTTCATGTCTGCTCAAATCTGTAGGCTAAAAAGTCTGCTCCTGGGGATTGTTTCCCAGACTCTGGTGTCAACTGTCATTTTGATGGGCCTGGTTGATGATCAGTTCTGAGTAGAAACAGAAGAAAAGTAAGCAAGATAAATCTGAAGATGATAAAGAGCCATGAGGAAGGAGGGTCACTTACAAATGTGTGGTCAGAAGAAAAAAAAAAAAAGGTATCCAGAGAGAAGAACGTTTCACAGTGAGACCAGAAAGACGAGCATCTGGTCAGCAAACTGGGGGAACAGGAGCATGGGTCTTCATGGACTCATAAATTATTTGTCTTACTTAAATTTGACACAGACTTAGAATTCCAGGTAACATTGGAGAAAGAGATAGGAGTTATCATATTCAGGTCCTTGTGACCAAGTACTTTAATCAAAGTAGTAACACTTTGGAGTATATTCTGAGGCAATTGCATCACAGAGGTTAGAGAAAGGCAAAAGGAAGGAAGACAATTTGAAAATTATATCATCAAAGCCACAATATGTTATGAAATTCTGGATTATTTTACTGATTTTATGCCTAGGCTATTTATATATAATTCATAGAAATAATATTTGTCACCGGGCAGTGGTGGCACACACCTTTAATCCCAGCACTTGGGAGGCAGAGGAAGGTGGATTTCTGAGTTTGAGGCCAGCCTGGTCTACGGAGTGAGTTCCAAGACAGCCAGGGCTACACAAAGAAACCCTGTCTCAAAAAACCAATATATATATATATCTTCACTCTGGGGAAAAAAGAAAAGGCATAGATAGTATTCCCCTACCTCCCTAGTCTGATTCTCCTACCCTACTTCCCACTCTCCTACCCCCATCTTTTCATCCACTCCCTCCAACACATACACACACACACACACACACACACACACACACACACACACACACCCCTCTGCTTTGGGAGTATTCCTGGCAGCAGATGCTTCTCCCCAGTGACTTCTGCTGAAGTGGGAAAATACCACAAAGAGAAGGGTCTGTAAGATATTGAACAAAGTCTTACAACTTGGCAAAGGGTAAGGCTTACCCTTGCTGAAGCTGGCTTAAACTAGCCTGTGCCACTATAGATGCAGAAATACTGCAGAGTGGCTAAAGGTGACTTAAGGCTCACTCTAGTAATAAACAGCATAGGTTTGGGTGGAGAGTTGAGATGTGTGGTGGTTTGAATGTGTTGTGAGCCCCCATAGGCTCATATGTTTAAGTATTTGGTCCCCTGTTGGTGGAACTATTTGGGAAGGATTAGGAGGTGTGGCCTTGTGAAAGCAAAGGAAGCTTTGAGGCTTCAAAACCCTCCTACCATCCTCAGTTTTTTCTAATCTCCCTGCTTAGTATGAGATGTGAGCTCTCAGCTGTTACTGCTGCCAAGCCTTCACTCTGCCATCATGGACTCTAACCCTCTGAAACCATGAGCCCAATTAAACATTTTGTTTGTTTGATTGTTTGTTTGTTTGTTTGTTTGTTGTCTGTTGCTTTGGTCATGGTGTTTCATCACAGAAATAGAAAATCAACTGATGCAAGATGCCACACCTGAAATTGTACCATAGAACTACATGTCTAAAAGTATTCACAAAAGACCCCACACTGCAAGTGAGCCCAACATCCACACTAAAGTAACACCAGAAACTAGAACTCTGGGCCTGAAAGATGGTTCTGTGGACGAAAGGGGTTTGCTGCCGAGCTTGATGTGAGTACAATCCCACCAAGCCTAACAACTTGAGTTTGATCCCAAGATCCACATGGTGAATAAAAGAGAGCAGACCCCTTAGGAGTTTTCTCTGACCTCCACATGCGCACTGTGGCATCCACACAGCATATACAGAGAGGAAGGATGGTAAGTTTGTAAAGCCCAAATTTTTTGTACAGCAGGGCAGTCAGGCTATGGAAATTTCTCTTTGCTTTAGCTTGCTTCCTCCCTGGGAAACGTATCATGTTTTAGGAAAGTCTCACTTTGCTGGTTACCATCTGTGTGTATCTCTTTAACTGTTTATTCAAAGACACAAGAAGCTGGAACTCCCAGTAAGTGCCCACTGAATCCTCCCTGTTGACTAATGTCAGAGCTACACCTGATTGAACCCACCTAGGTTCTAGATTCCTTCCTGAAACCCAGGCTCCTGGATTGTGATAACTTCAACAGCTCTTTGGGGCCTTTCTGCAGCTTCCAATCTCCCCAATCTTTGCATCTAACACCCCTCACTAAACTATCTACCTTAGCTGATTGAAACCCAGTAATATAATTCCAGAAATTCTCCTAAACTTATCTATAGTTCTTGAGACCAGAGAGTTGATACTCCGCCAGTGATTCTCCTGGGTAATCAACTTTTGGTGGTTTTTTTTTTTTTTTTCATTTAAGTTTATTGACTTTTTCTAGTGAGATAGAATGTGTAGATCAAGGGGTTCATGTGAGAGGTGAAGGGGAATGTTTTATTAGAACTATGAACCTCTGGAAGTTCTTAAGCAGGAAATAAAACCCAGCCATATAGGACAATAGTTCTCAGCCTGGCTCTCCATTAAAATCATCTGGGGAGCCTTAAATTCTCCCCTCCTCAGAAGAATCTGATTTAGCTCATAAGGGATGAAAAAATGTTTAAGCAGTGGTCCAGAGACCAATAGTATCAGTATGGCCTGGAACTAGTTATAAATGCTAAATTGGGGGCCCCACCCTAGAATTATTGAGTCAGAAACTTGAGGTTGGCCTAAGAATCTTTTAAAGTTTTACCAAGTGAAATGATACACACTAAAGTTTGAGAACCATTATTTTAAAACTACTGAGGTGAAACTAATGCACATCCCAATTAGAAAAAAAAAATGGAAGTAGACTATTCAGAAAACCAGCACCTAAATTCAAAGTAGGTCTGTTAAATGCCTCATACACTTTGTACTTTCCTGTTGTCAAACAAAAAATAATAATAATAAACAAACTTTGAGGACATTAATAAAAAGATGATGCACTAAAATCTAAATACTGGAGAAGACACAAACATGTACTCAGAACACACAAAGGAAAACAAAGAAAGTCACTTCTGTCAGATGTGGTACAAATCTATAATCTCAACATTCCAGAGGGCAAGACCACTCTAGGATACATACAAGATCAAGGCCAGCCACAGATACATAGGAAGACCATGTATAAAAAAAAAAAAAGCAAAAGATATTAATTCTGAATTGAAAATTACTACCTAAATAGTAAATGTACTTCAACAATAAGGCTAAGATTCCCTGAAGAATACATATCCAATCATCCAACATACATGTCTCCTCTGTCTTTTCAAATCTAGCTTCTATTATTCTTATAAATAAGAAAGCAGTTATTCATCAAGATGAGCTAACATACCATGTATCAACTCATCAGCTCCCAGGGCTGACAGAGGTTCTTCTGGCAACTGAGTAGTTAAGATGGTTTCTGAAACAAACAGCATTCATTTGTCCTAGCATAAATGTTCAAATGGATATTTGTTCATAAACAAGCAAAAATATACAAGCAGTCGTGGTTTCAAGAGGAGCTTGACCTTGTGGGCCTCAACTTCATTTTCCTTGGATTTATCCTCCTCATAGATCCTGATTTTTCTTTGGTCTAGGTTGTTCCTTGGGATCTCAGCCTTTTGGTCCAGTTCTACAGCTACAGATGAAGTTCTTTTGTCTTCAGACAAACAGAAAGCTGAGATATTGCTGCCATGAAAACATGGCATCATAATGCCAAGAAGCAAAATATTTGCTTTGGTAGAAAGAATGAGCATGTCAAATTGGAAAATTGAAGGACTGTTTGTACATTAGTCTTTAAATGAGGAGCATGTTTGAGTCACCAAGAGTTTATCAAATAAACATTCATGGCAGTCAGCGGTGACCAGAGAGCTGTTCATATGACTCACTCACTTTGACCCAGGTTAATCCCACTAGTCAAATGTTTTGCTTATTGTTCAGGTTTACATAATTTCATTCTTAGTCATATCTTATATAATTTAATTATAATAATGAATGACTAATTGGGAACCGAGAAAGCCTATGTGTTAAGATGCGTTATGCGTATTCACTCAGCATATTCCAAACATGGCACTTTTTCCTTCCTCTTCCTGGAATATGAACCTAAGTAGGACTGTCAAGCCTATATAGGACTTATTTCTAGAACCAAGCAGTGACCATGTGACCCATCCCTTTCTGTGAGTATAAATCTTTCCTGAGTTATCACAAATAGCAACAGATAACAGAAGTGGTTATATGTGTGCTGAAGACTATTAGGTAGCCCTCTCCTCCTAGGCTATCAAGACCCTGCAACATTCCAGGTTCTCTCCTTCCTCAAACCTACTCCCTGAGCTTCCTTTCTTCACATAAGAGTCACCCAATGCCTTCTAGCCAATTTTTAATTAAGGAATAATCTTCAAGTGTCTATAGCACACAATATGACACGAAATATATTGGGCCTGGGAAGATGGCTCAGCAGCTGAAAGCCCTTTGCCGAAAAAGCCTAATTTGAGCTTGATTTCAGAAAACCACAGTGGAAGGAGAGAGCCAACTCCTGAATGTTGTCCTTTGACCTCAATATCTGCAATTGTGACATGGGAATGACCGAGCTTCACACACACACACACACACACACGCGTGCGCGCACACACACACACACACACCAAAAATATTTTAAACTTTTCAAAACTCTAAGATAAATCTACATTTTTTTGTATGGAGTCACGTTAATTTTATAAATTATATGTATCCGATCAAAACGTTGAGCAATTCCATCACTATGTTTCTAGTCATTTAAAAACTAGTATTTAATTGAAAATTACAGTAGCATTTTATCCAATTTGACTTAGAACTTGTTAGCAGTGTAGACTTTCTAAACAGTCCGTGTGTTATTTGTGGATAACTGCTTGGAAAAAGCAGCATCAATCCTCTGATCCCCAACCATTTAGGAACAAAAGAAGAAGATTACAGAAACAAGCTGGCTTCTTTAGAGCAATTGTAAGAATTCTAAGTATAGGAACAGAAGCAGCTTTCTGTCGAGGCTTGATGCTTTACAGAGAATGAAATTTACTGTGCATTTAATATCTACTTAACCCTATATTGATTAACTGATTCCTCAGCAAGTTATACTTTTTCCGATATAATAAAATTCAGGAAAATGTAAATACTTTTAAAACCAAAAATATCCATTTAAATATACAGTAGGGAATACCTATAAAAAAAAAAAAAACAAAAATAAATGAACTAAAAGGGCTTGTCACACCTCCCGGCACTTGGGAGGTAGTGTTCAAAGGTTAAAGGTTATCCTCAGTTAGTAATTTCCAGACCAGATTGGGCTACATGAAGTCCTGTTAATAAGAAAGAGGAAGCGAAAGGAAGAAAATAAAATGTATCCAGCAATTGTTAAAGATATACTGATCTCAAAATTTTGTTCCTCTTACTGAACCAACAATCAGGGAGTCTATGTGGGACTGACCTAGGCCCTGTGTATGTATGTTACAGTTATATAACTTGGTCTTCTTATGGGACTCCTAATAGTGGGAGCAGGGGCTGTCTCTGGGTTTTGTTTTCTGGGTTTTTGTTTTTTTTTTTTTTTTGTTTGTTTGTTTGTTTTTTTTTTTTTTTTTTTTCTGCCTTTTGAGAATACTGGCTTGCTTGGTCCAGCCTTAATAAGAAGGAAGATGCCAAAATTTTCCTGAACTTGTTTGGTTGATATACATGGCAGGCCTGCCCTTTTCAGAAGAGAAACAGAGAAAGAGTAAGGGGGTGGGATGGGCAGAGGTGGGGGTGGGGGGACTGGGAAGAGAGGAACAAGATTTTAAAAAGTAATTTTAAAAATTTAAAAAACAAGAAAAAATATTTTTTGCTCCTCTTTAAAGTCACTTCTTTATCATACTAATTTGTGAGAGATTTGATGAGATTATACCGGTCATTAATGGGTGTTTGAAGTAAAGAGGAAGAAACAAAACAAAAACCCTCTGGGAAACACCAGTTCACTCTCTGGCCTGACAGGAATCTAGAGGGATCCTTCCCAGAAAGATGGAAGGCGGAAACTTTGAAGGGAAACACAAGGTGAGTAAGCCCTTACACTCAGCAGCCATCAGATGTTCCTACTTCCTGTTACTCCGAATCACTTTAGTTTCTGCACTGCGGGCCAACAAGTCAACCCCAAAGGACATGCTTTTACAGAATTAGCATACCATAGGACTTGTTGGGCATCCAGTGAGTGTTGCACTGGGTATGGATACTTGGCTTTGGGGGTTTTCATGAGTGGGGGTGTGTGGCTTTTTTGTTTTATTTAATTAAAATATAATTACAGAATTTCCCCCTCTCTGTTTCTTCCATCCTACTCATCCTCCCCACTCAAATTTATGGCCTCTTACTCTTTAATTATTACTGTTTCATACGTATGAAATAAATACATCAGGCCAACCATCTCAGTCCATTTGGTGGTGTTTGTATGAGGACTGACACTTCTGAATGGATAATCAATCAAGGAGTTCTTCTCTGGGGAAGACGACTTCTCCCTCTCTAGAAAGTCTTGGTGGTCTTTATCTCTGTGAGATTTCCCCATCTACACTGGCGGGTCATCTGGTGTTGTCACGGTTCATGTGTTATTTGAACAGCCATTTTGTTGAGATTTCATGAGTGTAGTCTCCTGGTTATAACTGGAACACACTACCTTAGAGCAGACTTTCTGGGCCTCTCGATTTTACCGTCTATCCATCCTTCTTTGATATTCTCAGAGCCTTAGGGATAGAAGTTGTGTTGTGGGTGTTTCCACTGAGACTAGACACCTCACAGGCAGTTGTTCTCTTAGACTATCTGTGGCAAGAAGAAGCTTCTGTGATGAGGAGTGAGAGCTACACTTACAAAGTACAGTTATGAATTGTGCTGGTTTAAGAAAGTGACAGTGGTAAGTTCTCCATTAAGACCTATGATTTTCTCAGCCATGGGTAGTTAGTTAGGTTTCCTGTACCAGTCGTGATATCGCTCCTGTTAATTGGGCCCTAAGTCTACTTAGGTAACTGTCACACAAGAAGTGCTACCACTGTACCTTTTGGGACAACTCGCTGTTCTAATCATTGTTGTGGTTAATAGACAGAGCTAAATAGGATGATTGATTGCTTTTCTCCCTTGGCAGCATATAAAACGCCTTCCAGTACAATTAATCCTCAGGGAGGAAGGTTTAGGTCAGACCCAACCCAAATTATCTAAGTCTTGTGGCCAAAGTAGGTTGTATCTTCAGCAATACAGACTTACTTTCAACCAAGGAAGAAAACCAGGGACAAAGCTAATAGCCTAATTTGTTTTCAGAGTCTCTGGGATTCGTTTGCCCCAACAAAGCAAAAGGAGGTTTCTGATGCCAGGCAGGATGACTCTAAGAGCTGGTTCTTTGAAAAGATAAACAATGGCTGGAGAGAGGGCTCAGCCATTGAAGGCTAAGTTCACAATCAAAAATATAAGAGAAGATGAATAAAATAACCTTGGCCCAGCTATCCAAAATAAGGACGATCGAAATGAATAGACCAGGAATAACAGAAAGCTATTGCAACAGATGCTGAAGAAAATCAGGCAGCTATCAAAAATATCCCCTACCATGATCAAGTTGGTTTTATTCTGGAGATGCAGTCATGGTTCAACATACACAAGTCAATGAATATAAGAAATCATATAAATGGGCTAAAAGACAAAAATCACATTATCATCTCAGTAAACACACAAAAAACCTCTAACAAAATTTAACATGTCTCTAGAGAGACAGGATAGGTATAGGATAGATGATATGAATAGATATGAATCTATGTATGCATCAAGAATATATGGAAGTATCATATACATCAAGAATATGTGGAAGTATCAGCAGGAATGAATCTGAGAGCAAATGGAAGGTGGATTCAGGAGGAGGGATGGGGAATAAAGATGAGATAAATGATGTAAACACGGAACTCTGAGATTCTAAAAAAAAAAAAAATTCAATTGATTTTTTTTTTAAAAAAGAGAAGTGTGGACTCAGCCCTCCTGTTCTGCTTTCTGACTAAAGCTTTGTGCTTACAATATAACCCAGCACTAAGAACAGCACACACTGAAGTCCACTCTTTCCTTTGGTTACTTCTGTCTGCCTAACGATTCACTTTTAAACCTTTCTACTACGTTTGGCTATTTCTAATGAAAGCAAGATGAAAATTTTTGATAACTCAGATTTCATGACACCAAAAAAAAATAAAAATAAAAATCTGTAATAGAGTCTTAAGTCCCTAGACACAATCACTAACTTTTAAAATGAGCTACCCTGGTAACCAATAATGGAATAGAATCAGATGTCTAGAAAGGCTTTAGTAGTAGAGGTTTATAATCCGTTGTTTAAAAAAAAAAAAATCTGTTATAATAGCTTAGGGATTCTCTTGAATTCCATGGTATGGTAAGTGCCTTGTGTGTAGCATAGTCTCGTTCTGGACCATAGTTTCCATGTTCTTTTAAAGTGGTTCAAGAGTCCCATGATCTGCAGCTACAAAATGTGTGTGGATGAGAAGCAAATAAATGGGAGGACAGTTTGGATTGCTGTCATGTTGCTGGTTAGTTCGATCCAATTTATTGGCATTCTTGATGTTTATTATTTCTAAGTCATGTCACAAAGGCACATGTTTCTTGGATACCCTGTGGCCTGGCCTAGAACACTAATGTGTCTGGGTTTTTATACTGCTGTGAAACTTGGATTCCAACCGACTGTTTATGTATAATTCCTTCTCCATCTCATCAGCGATGACTTTCACCTCAATTCCAGAACGTTACGGATCAGAGTTTTCCATTACCACAGTGCCACAGTCCTTATGCTTCTGACAGCATCGTGCCCATGAGAAATGGCCAACCTTTCCCTTTTGTGATCTGTCAGTGTTTGACCTGACAGTTAAGTCCTCGGGGCCTCCTAGAAAAATCTGCTTAATGGATGATAACCCTGAACTATGGTATTAATACGATCATATCTTAACATGCAGGGTGTCTGCCGCAAGAGCTAATTACACATCTTCCTTTGCTACAGTGGAAGGAGAGATTTAAAATCTATGTGAAAAAAAATGCCTTAGAATCAGACTTAATCTACACTACTATCTGACTTTATTGCGGAATGGACACTAAGCAGGCAATGCGTAAACTTTCCTAAGTTTTCTTCTGCTAAATTTCATGTAACATTGCACACATGTGTGCATGGGCACATATGCAAACACACACATACAGATACAAATAATGAATGAATAAATAAATAGTATAATATAATATTATTAAAATTTAAAGAACTCCAAAAACTCATAGCCAGTAAAAAAGAAATATGGCTGGGCACTATAACATCTTTAATGCTTCTATTTGTATTTCCATATATTGATTATTTGTGTGGTAAGTATATCAAGGAAACACAATCACTCAAGAGAGGTCTATGTGTATTTATCCATCTCTAAAACTGAGCTATCTGATCTTTGAAATTAGTGTTTTCTTTGGAGAAAGCAATAGGACACACTTTAGACTATTGTATATTTTACATATAGATGTTACAGACCATTTGGTCGGCTGAGAAGGTGTAAATAATACAAACGCTGTCCTAGATGTGAAACAGCACAGATATTTAAAGAGTAAAAGCACCTAGGTACTGGATAAGAACCAGGCTATGCTTCAGATACCTTTGATAATGAGTTTAATATCTTTATATAACAGACCATCCAATTATAAAATTGGTAGTTGACATGGCTCTTAATTTCAAATATCTGTTTATTCATTTTAGATCTGTTCATGTTTCCATTTTCTTTATAACAAATGAAACACCTTTCTGATCAATACACAGACTTTTTAAATAAATATAGTATGTAAACCATACCTCATTGAATATATATACATGTATGTATGTATGTATGTATGTATGTATTTACTTAGTCAGAAAATAGAGCAAAAATTCCCTATGTTACTTATCTAAAAGCAACTGAAACACCACCTTCCGACAATTGTCACAAAGACATCTCAAAAAATGACACTGAACAATCAACACAGTATTGAACATAAGTTTACCCAGATTTTTCCAAGAAAATGTATGAATTAATCATTACATGCTCCTTAATTAAGTAATTATCAAATAAAATGATTAAGATAATCATTGTAGAGTGACAAACAAAAAATATGTATACCTTGGATCCATCATTAATACCTTGCCCTGGATAACCTAGGTGTACGTGTGCTTAGGCGACTGACTAAAGGTCTTTCTCTTGCTGACAACCAAGGCCACACAATAGAAAGGGCTCTGGTCCAGGAGCCAGAAGATCAGACATCAGCTCTGCAGCCTCCCTGGGAAAAAAAAAAAAAAACTTTCAGCTTTTTTCAACTCTCAGTTTTTTCATCTGTAAAATAGAATAAAAATATCTACTGGCCTGCCCTGCTGGATTGTCAAGAGAATTAGAGGACTCGGTGCATATAAAAGCATTGAAAACCCAAAAACATTAGTAATATACTTTTTCTTAAGTGGTAGTTGATAGTCTCCTGATTTAAACCCACATTTTCAGAAACTAAGGCAATTAGTCATGGCAGTTGAGATATACCCCAAAGCTAAATCTGACATAAAAGCATCAAGTTCAAAGCCACTAAACATGCACCCTGTCCTTAGGCCTGAAAATTATTCAATGCCTTCTAGAGCCGAGGTCGGTCAGTTGGAGCCTCAGGATGGTATCCACAGCATGCTAATGATATTCTGCTTCAGAACTGGACCAGTTTTCCTCTGACCTCAATATTATATTTTCAACTGTCACATGTGGAAAATCTGGGAAGCTGGTCAGTAAGAAAAATGAGATAGGATCTGAACACCTGGGGTGCTGATACTTTAGTTGGGGTAAGACTGTTAAAAGCCCTCTGCCACAGTTCTTGTGACATCATTTAAATTGATGCTAACCTTCAAATAATCTATAAAACAACTTTAGGGACACTAAGGTAAAGCATCAGTAAAGTCTCAGAATTCAGTCATTGAAAGTACCCACCTTGGACCCAAGCTTTAAATGAATATACTCTCAACTGTCCCCTTGGGTATTCAATGGAGACAAAAATTATTCCCCAGAGTAACGCTGAATATTTTCCACTTTAAGTGGACAAGGGAGGACAGGCCTTCTAGGGCATTATTTATGCAAAAAGATTTTGAAGAAAGGAACCTGCTTGAGAACGTGTCACGATAGCCATCGTCAAGGGTTAAAATTTCAGCTTTTTAAAGTCCAGGCATCAAAGCAGCAAGACAGGTTTCTATGAATGACCTGATGCTTTTCCCTGCCCCGGCCACGTTGTAGCCACATTGTGTCTGGAAGCTAAGATATGGGCACAGAACTTTCGGTGTTTCCCTTAACAGCTTGGTTTGCACCTCTAGATAAAGATGTCTGGGGGAGTCCAAATCTCATTTAGCACAAGGCTCCTTTGTATTTTCCCACTTGCCTTCGCTACTGTGTAACACGACAGTTAAATAGCATAGCTTTCCAGATCAAAGGCTAGCAATAAATTCGAACAAATCTACAAGAAGCAAATAATAGAGGAGCCGAAATTGTAATAAGAGCAAATGATGATGAGGAAGAAATTTTATCTTTACCATATTTGACTTCTTGTATGCTTCTGCCATCTGCTCATGTATCCTTTACTCCACTATTGTAACCTTTGTTTTATAAAATAACAACTAATTAAGCATGTAACTGCCTCTCTCAGCAACTCAAAATATATACATATAGATGAAAGCAGAATTATTATATTACTTTCTCACAGCCATTACATCCGTAATTAGATCATATTGTTAGCAGAGGCCTGCTGTAGCTCTGGCTTGCCCAAGAATTTTCCTACTCAATATGAAATTCAGAGTTGAAACAATCATTTTTAGCACCTCTCCAAGTGCTGGTATTCTATGCTTTTATTTCAGATAACAAAAGGAAGGGAAAAAAGCTCTTGAATTGAGTAGGATAAAATCAGAATACCTCATGTCATGTAATTGAGCATACAAAAACCTAATTTTAACACGTTATTTTTAGCTCATCTCTTTAATGATTTCTCTTGATTTTACTTATTCTTCAGTGATTGCCCAGCTAGGGGGGAAAAAGTGCTCAATTAGATGACACTGGACAAAAAGTATCAGTTAAGTAACAAGAAAACTCTGGTTGTAATCAGGAACCCTGTTCATAACATTGTTAAAAATTATTCCATGCCTGTTTTTAAATAGTTGTTTTTTAACCTTAGAACATTGTCATGAGGGATCCTATGTCACTTGTTTTCTTACTAATGAATGCATTTCACATCTCGGACCGGATAGCTTTGATAAATATTCAACTCACAGAAGAGAGGAAAAACAGTCATAGACAATTCTGCTCTACTCCTTGGTGCTACTAGTTGGCCTCAATTCTGACCTAGAAGGAGTATCCTCAAAGTTGAAAATTAATTCAAAGTCTATTCCAGGTCGTTCTTTGGCATCTGTGCTGGGAAGATCTATTAATGCCAACGTAGACAGAAATAAGCACACAGGCCACAGTAGGAATAGGACCAAGACCATCAGTCATTTAACATGAGATAAACAGTAGCAAAGTCTAACTCACGAACTTTCCAACTCAAAAGTGAGTGTAAGTAGCAATTCCAAGACCCCAGAGTGAATAATAGGCCACCGCTAAACACAGCTCAAACTTATTTCTAAACAGAGTAAATATATCTCTAACATAACAAACAGTATTAGAAAACTCCAAATATAAGTAATTTATTTCAATTTGGGAATCTTTGCTGGGAATTAGCCTTTGTACCTGGGACAATTGAAGATATTCATAAAGATGCTTCTGAGTTATATAAAACTTCCATTATCTAAAACATAACAATAAGCAGGAAATATTGAAAATGTGAGTAGGCTTCTACTAGCTTGATCTTCAACATACTTTTGTGTATCTCTTTCTATAGAGGGACTTACAGGGTTATCCAGAGGGCAGAAAACATCCCTGACAGTAAAACCTATCAGACTGAAGCTGATTTATATTTATTTTTCAGTATCAAAAATAATGCAAATTTAAATTGGCACACTGTGTTAGACACTGGAAAGAAAGTCCTGGTGGTCTGTATGCCAACATGGATACATTTCTGCATCCATACTACAACTGAATTACATGGTTTGGAGGTCCTTCTTAGCCACACAAGAGATAGGTGCAAATTAAAAGTCTGTCTCGTGTAGCTTTCAAAGAGAGTCAGGTTCTCCCCTGAGCAAGTGCTGCTTCTGCTGAAAGACATGCTGATACTCTAACAGTGAAAGTAAGCAACGAGGTGACTGGAGCCAGGACTGGCAGGAGCAACACTGGGAGAAACTGATCCAGCTACAGGACAGGTGCCCAAGAAGGTAGTCTACCGTTAAGCAGCTGGTTCAGCAGAGTGCGACACTCTCAATTAGGATCGCAGCAGGCAACTGAGTTTCAGACCCATGGAATCTAGCAAAATGAAAGCTCTCAACGCAGAAAAGGCAATCCGTAAAACCTGTATCAGGCTGGGTCCCAGGAGGCAGCCTGTCACACCCAGGTTGGAGTAAGTCAAGGAGGTTTGACAAAAACACAGGACTTTACAAGGTATGGAATTAAACTTCAAAGAAAATTTGGTAATCTGGTACCCACCTAGGCTGTCGTCATCCTTTGGAAGTCAAGGGAGAGCCTGAGTAAAGTTTCCAGCTTCCCTAGGCTTTGATTATTCACTTTCATCATCGAGTTTAGAGTTCTATAGAGAAGCGGCACACTCCCTATACTCCCATTAACTTTGATATAGGTAACAGTTCTGACAATGGATCACAATGGTAACAATTACATTGTTTTTTTTTTTTTCCAGTGACTTTGCTGCAGCTCAAACTGGTGGAAACCATTCATCTGGGCCTGCACAAGTAGCTAGTGGTGACCTTTTTATGTCCCTGGGCTAAATTTCCACCTTCAGAACACACTAAGCTGCCATTTTCTGAGCAAGCATCCTTTGAGGAGCCATGAAGTCTGATTATGCGTCTGCAGACCGTAAATTACCTTACTTTCCTTGCCTCCCAGTCACCTTTCCCCATACCTCAGACCATCCTGCTTCTTCACCTCATAATTTTCCTTAAATGCTATCCTTAGGAACGTGGTACCAAGACTTGTTTTCCCGTTCTTCACAGATGGCCACTTCATTAGATGGTCTCCCTTTAGTAAAATCCATCATTTCATTGACTGACATACTGCAGGAAGAGGCAAAAAAAAAATGTCCAATAACATTTAGATCAGATGGTGAGAAGAGGAAAACTAATGCCTGGAATCTAGACGCTGAGGATCACCTAGAGAAAAACTGACCTCTTACCGGAGGAGGCAAAAAAAAAAAGCTCAAGGTAGCTCCAAGAGAGAAAACAAAATAGAGTAGTTATACTCGCCCATCACTTAGTATCTTCCTGGAACCTCCAGCAAGAGTTCCCAATGGTCAACCTCAGTTGGAAGCAAGATGACAGACTCTGGGTCTCCTGACCCCTGGGGAGCTGTTGTGCACATGTGGTCTCAGAGTGTGGACTAGCTTGGGAGCAGAGACTCTGGGCAGTGGTAAGTATGGCTGAGGAGGATAGACTTTGTCAGAGGACAGTTTTGCAGAAATGGTGGGCTAGTTTATAGAGTCAGGAAGAAAAGAACAAGAGAGAGAATATGCCTCATTTGCATATGCAGGCCTGATTGAAGACAGGCAAACCTTAGTGATGCACCAATCCAAACACCAAAGCGTTTGGGAGGAGGCAGGGACTTTCCAAGTGTATCAGGTAGATTAGCAGACTGCCAGTCACATGATCTCTGAGAAGCTAATTCTCTGACTGAGGCAGATGGAGGGTCAGGGGTCGGGGTGGAGGACAACAGAAGCCTAAATGACTCTATAGTTTTTTAGGGCCGTTGTCTCTATGGGGTTGAGTAGGCCCAAGCCTGATTTGGGTAGGGAGTGGCCCCACTGCTGCTGTGCTGTCTCAGAGCTTGTTGAGGGGTATGGCAGTACCCACTCCATCCTCCCTCTTCTGGCTTGGGAACCCACGATAAACTTGCATAAGTTTGGAACTGGGCAGTCCTAGCCTGACTTACTTTCAACTCCCCTTCCTATCCTGTTAATGTCCCCTACCTTCCACCACTTCCTGATCTGTTTGCAAAGCATAAGGTATACTTGAAAGATTTCATTATTAAAGAGCATTTAGAAGCTCCCCCTCAATGGTTGAGATGTTAACTGTGAAAATCTTTCTTCCTTTAGATGCACCTCGGCAACGTGACCTTTGCAATGTTCTTCCTTGAGTTTGGTCCTGTGTGAAGCACCACAAAGCATGCGAATTGCCATGACTTTTAACCGGAAGTAGCCCCAGGAGTTCAAAGTTCACTACAATCAGTGATCTATCCAGAGAAGAAAGAAGGGGACACACAATGTAATGAAGGTGACCCCACTAAACACACAGCTTTCCTGTCCTGCTCCTATTCCTCTCAGCTACAAAACAACTGTGTGCCTCCTGATTCCCTGTTCCCAGAGACTTTGAAGAAGTAACCCTGTTATCTTCTACAGGACTAGCCTTTGAATACTTTGCTACAAGTCTTATTTTGCAAGCACCGCCCTTTGAAAAGTGGGCAGCCTGGTCTTCCTCTGGTAACAGTTCCATATAGGTCAGTACAGGGAGGAGAGAAGTGTGATATTAGAGCCTCTGTCAGGAAAGTAGATACTACTTGGGGCTTAGATCATGGCTGAAAGTCAGAACATGAGGCAGCAACCTTCGGGTACAAATTACTCCAGGGATGTGAGAGTAAGGCGAAGCCCCCAGACATGTTGGGGAACTGGCTACAGAACAGAAGGGGTAGATCCAATACCCTGATGCCTTTGACACAGAAGGTCAGGATGGATGTAAAAAGCAAGTTGGTGTTCAGAACACTGGAAGACCAGCAAGCACTATGCATAGATAAGGATATAGGAGACCCTAATGATACAGTAGGAGCTAGTATTGCACACATCAGGGCAGAGAAAAGATGACACTATGCATAGATAAGGATATAGAAGACCCTAATGATACAGTAGGAGCTAGTATTGCACACATCAGGGCAGAGAAAAGATGACACATTAGTGGGTGGTGTATGGGCAGTTCATAAAGGGGAGATGTAAATAAGTTACAAGGCATACATTCTTTACACCTAGGCTTAAAGCAACACAGAAGAGTGGGACATTACAGCATCTTGCGCTTCAACCTGAGAGATGAACTACCTGACCTACTGACGATGAACTTTCATAGGGGAAGAGACGATAGAGAGGAGACTAAAGTAATATATATCCCTGAACCTCACTCCACCTTTCTTGGTTTTCCCATTGGCTAACTCAACTACAAAAGTCCCAAGTCGAATGCAGACAGATGGGGACAAGGATATGGTGAAGCTGGAGAGAGATATTGAAAACAGAGGCTATCATGTGATTCTGATGAAAGAAGATGGATGCCTCCTGCATGGGATCCTAATTTCGATAGAGAAACAGCAGTAACTTGACTGCATAGAAATGAGTGGCCATCTGGACTAACTGATCAAGGCGACAATGCCAGTGATGGTGGAAACGAACATTATATACCTCTGATACATTCAAAAGAACACACCACCTGCTGATCATTCCTGACAGAAAGGCTGCTTGTACTTCCACAAATCCATCCTAAGAAGAATCACCACACAAACGCAGATGTAGGGACGGTCTACAGAATAGTTGACCTGGTCACTTAAAAAAATGGCAAGGTCACCGAAGACAAAAACACAGGGAAAAGCTGAAGAGATGTGACAGCTGAGTGTAGAATTTGACCCAGAATCTTCTGCTGATTCAAGGACTTTATAGGGTAAACTGAGGACATCCCCATAAAGTCTGTATGTTAGGGAACATCATGTCCCAATGTCCATTTTGAGGCAGGCCAGATAACACCATAAAAGAGGCAAGCACATACATGACAGTTAAATGCTGGTGCAGCAGCAGAGCTGGGTTATAGTATGAGGTCAAGCATTTGTCCAACTAGTGAAAATCAAGACCCAATTGGAACTAGCTGTGACCAATTTGATCAAGAGTGATGACAGCTGTATATTGGTTCATTATAATGCTTTCTCCAGGTCATAAGCCTTGCAGAATATTCTACTTCCATGTGCATCTGATGTCATGATGTATCAAAAAAAACTTATATGAAAACAAAAAATGAAGAGTAAACCCTATTCTGGAGGAAACTCCAATCCTATTCCAGAAACCCTCCACTGTCTCCTATAGCTTATTTCATAAGCTTTCCCTCTCCATTATGCTCACTGATAATATGTGCCATCCCAGACTCATAAGACTCACTGGGAAATACTGGCAAGCTTCACTTGAGTTTTGATGTTTGGCTTGGTAGTGAAAGATCTCTCCTAGTTCCTTATTTTGCCTCCTCTCTGGATTCTTCCTCTGATGGTAACAAGAATGTGAAAACACTATGTAGTCTTGGTCCTATTCCTTGTAGAGACCTCCTTAGCCCTTACCACCAGTGACAATTTCCCAATGGCTTTGACCGTATGCAGTGGTCACAGAATCAACAGTCCTTATTTAAAAACCACACACACAAAAATGGTATTAGAAGGTAAAGGGATACAATAAGAAAGATCCATAGTGACCATAACAGTTATGAGTTGGACACCAGATAGTTCAGAAGTAATCATTCTGAAGAGACTTAGTGAGAGTCACTAATGTGCTTGGGTGCTATTTTCAATGTACTCCTTCTGAAGGATCCAAAAGCCTGTACGGGCTCCCTGACTTGTTTATCGTATTTTATTGCATTGACTTCAGGGTGACTCAGTCAATTAAATAAAGGGACTATATGCTAAACAATATGCTAAATTTCTACCTCATCAGTAATAACGAAAATACAACCCTTCCTTTTAGGAAACATTAAGCAGCTGTGGATCCACCCAACATGAGAAGAAAGAACACTTGTGCCAAGTTGGGCCTTCTTTGCCAGTCTTCCCTGCAGTATAGTCAGAGATCTTTCAAAGCATCAAGAAGACATTTAGAATACAAAAGTAACTCAGGCCCATGAGACAGAGTATCTGGGACACAGAAGGATAAGAGAGCACTCAAACTCTTCTGTCCTTGTGAGAAATTCTCTTTCATCCGGCACAAAGAATAAAAATAAAGTCGTATATATCAGGCCTTGTTTGGTCATGAATAACGCTTGAGATTAGCATCTTCTCTGGACCTCCCAAATGGCTTATTCTAGGGTAGAGCTGAGAAGCTTAATGTGTACATATTCCATGAACATGGATTGTGCGCTAAGCATTAGCCTCCTCCTTATAATCAGTGCCATAGTGATGGGTAGGTGTAATCTATATTTTACAGTAAATGGTAGCCTAAGGGCTTTGAGACTGCATTTCTGCCATATTTCTTATAATAGTATATCACGGACTGATTGCAAATGAGATTATAAATGCTCAGTGAGCATAAGATATATCTTTTCTGTTTTTATTATGCACAGTCTAGAAAACCTTGGTTATGACTGAAATGGCTAACTAGTATCCAGGAAATTTAGCACATAGGCCAAGAAGAAAAGGGCATTACAATGAAATTATATAAAAAAAAAATTAGTCAATAGACGATGACTTCTGGATCTCTTCATCCATAAATTCTATGCTTACCATCTGATATCATTTCCTTTGAAATAATTGTGCTTACCAAGTTCCCTACAAAAGGCTGTCACTGAGGAAGAAAGAAGACCATTAAATGATGCAAAAGCATGGTCAACAAGAATAGTTATGTTCCTGGAAATGAAAATGTTTCAGGGGAAAAAAAAGAAGTACGAATTCCCAGAAGAAAAGAGAATCTGCCTACTGCAACAGCTTTGGCTAAGGCCAGTCCTAGAACTAAGGTCACAAGGGGAAAGAAGTGTTTTCTTTAACTTTGTCCAGCCAAGACACTTTCCTTCTTTCAAGATCACAGCATCCTCAAACTTGGGCAAACCCACCGAGTTACATTTCTATCACCATAACAGAATACTGACATACATCAACGCAAGAATGAATGTTTGATCTTGGGTCATGGCTTCAGAGGTTAGGGATCGATGATGAAGCAGTATGTCATAGAAAAAGATGTGGCAGGGGAAACTGTCACCCTTATGATAGCTGGGGAGCAACAGGAGATGCAATACAGGGCCAAGAACCCTATACTTCCTTCAGGGGTACACCCTTAATTTTCTAGCTTCTTTCTATAGTACCCACCTCCTAAAGGTTCCATTGCCTTTCTATAGCACCATGGAAACCATACCCTAGGCATATGGGCCTCAATGGGCTATATAAGACCTAGGCCATGATATATATTGTATTTGAAAATAAATTAAGAATGAGAGTCCAGTCATTCAACAATGAGTACTAGACATTTCAGATCATGTGCCTTATTGATATTATGCTCCAATTGTAGGAAGTAACTTTGAGACTATTACATAACATTATACTCCACATTTGGCTATGTTTCTACTTGGGGGCTAACATTTAATCTGCCAGAAACAAGAATGGTTCTGACTACATGTAAGAACAGCACTGAAGGCTGCAGTAGTAGTGAAAACATACCTCCAAGCACGAGGCTAGATATCTTCAATTAATTTTCAAAGACTTATTCTTTTTTTTTTTTTTCAAATCCACAGAGCTATGGTCAGAATTTCAGAACAGCGTGCTATACTTTAAGCTTTGTTTTTAAACTGAGTGTGCTTCTTTAGTTTCTTTCATCACACAAAATGTACACACAGTCGAAGACAGCTCACTGAAGCCTTGTCTGATCATTGCTCACAGTTCAGCATGGGGTATCTTCCAAGCCAAGATCATAAAGTAAACTGTACAATTCACAAACACTATTCATATTTAATCACTTTAAGCACTGTGTCTCTTTTTCTGATAGCTTCTCTTTTAATTTTCTTCTGTAGCATTCAAGAATAATAAAAGAGCAAATAAAACATATTCAGAAAAACTTTCTCCAAGTATTTTTTTTGTAACTGGAGCTACATAACTTTCTCATACTGACTAGTTTTCTGCAAGATAGATTAAGTTCTTAAAAATATAAATTCTTCTTGGTTTCTTCAGTGTGGGATCAGCCATTGTTGGACTATACAGACCTCGTTCTGTAAGACAGCCTAATAGACCTCTTTTTAATAATGTGTGATTGTCAGGTGAAGTGCTCAGCTGTAATTCCCAGCACATAAAAGACAAGGAATACCCCAGCAAGCTGGCTACAGGCTCTAAGCTCATCAAGAGGTGCTGCTTCAGTCTATAAGGAGAGTAAAAAAGGAAGACAAATGCCAACCTTAGGCCTTCACATGTACCTTGCACACATGTTCCCACATACACATGAATAGAATTCGTATACATACCATATACACATATGTGATATATGTTTGTGTGGGAGAGAGACTTTTATGTATACTATAAAAATCCAACAGCATCAAATTTCTTGAAGTGTCTGTGGTTGTTTGAATGAGAATAGCCTTCAGAGGCTCATATATTTGAACACAAGGTCCCCAGTTGGTGTAACTGTTTGAGAAGGGTGTGGAGGTGTGGCCTTATTAAAAAGAGTGTGTCACTGGGGATGGGTTTTGAGGTTTCAAAACCCTATAACATTCCCAATGTCCCTTCTCCCTCTCCTCTGCCTCTCTCCCCCCCTCCCTCTCCACTTCTCTCTCTTTGCATTAGGCTTATGAATCAGATGTAAGTTCTCAGCTACTGCTCCAATACCATGCCTGCTGCCATGCATGCTTCCTGTCATGATGGTCATGGTCTCTAACTCTGGACCTGTGAGACCCTAGATTAAATGCTTTCTTTTATAAGTTATCTTGGCCATGCTGTCTCTTCACAGCAGTAGAAAAGTCAATAAGACTAAGCCAGGGTCCCTATGTAAAATAGCATGATAATGCTTTCTGTCTCCACTGACACAGATGATATTGTATATCAAATGTGTGCTCAGTAAATACTGTTATCTTCCAAGACTGCCATTTAAAAAGTTTTCAGTTCAAAAGTAGTGTAGAGCCTATTGATGTTGAGAACACATTGCCAGCAGTTAGCCTGACATCATCACTTACCGTATGTATTTCATGCACTTTCACCCATCAGTTCCATGAGGTAGATAAAATAGAACTTTCACATTGGCTTTGTATTGCTTCCATAACAACTTACTACAAATTTAGAGGGGTGACCAACACAAATCATCTTACCATTCTGAAGGTCAGAAACCCATCAGAGATCTCACCATGCTAAAACCATGGTGTCCCAGGGCTGTGTACTTTTCCAGAGTTATAAGAGAGAATGTTTTTTTGTTCATGGAAGGAAAAGGCAGAATTTTTTAGCTAGCAGTTGTAGGACTGAGCTTTTTCATTTCCTTGCTGTTAACAACTGAGTCATTCTAGTTTCTAGGCTATAACATTCCTTAAGCCTTAGACTCTTTTCCCCTTAAAGCCAGTATCATTAAGGTGGCTCTCTATTATGTTCAGATATCTCTGCTTGATTTGTGTTTTAACTATTCTTGTTGCTATGACTAGATGTCTGACAAACCACCTTCAGAAGGGTAGATTCTTTCATTCACAGACTCAGAGGGTTCAATCCATCATGGTAGGGAAAGGAAGGTGGAACAGCATAGTTCCCATTATGGTGATCCAGGAAAGAGAAAAGATGAAAGCCAGCATTTTCTACTGTATTGTTTTTTTTTTTCTTTTCTTTTAGTTTCCACCTCTATCTGGGGTTCATCCTCTTCTTTTAGGTAATCCTTGTCAGAATAGTCCTTACAGACGCATCCAGAGGGATGCATGAGCGCTTAGAAATCCAGTCAAGTTGCCAATGGAGGCTGATTTTGATCAGGAAGAGTCCCCTGTGAGAGACTACACAAATAGAGATTAAGGCTAGTTAAAGAATCCAGAGTGATCTCCACATAGAAATCTGCAAATTATATAATATATCTGAAGATTCCTTTTATCAAATAACATAACACATTCTCAAGCTCCAAAGAAATATACATAAGCAATGTGGGATGGATATGAAAGACATTTCCCATGTATCAGTTACCATTTTCCACATTTTATATATGTAAACAATAAGACCCCAAAAGATAAGGAATTATGATGAACATTAACTAAACAGCAGAGAATCAGCTTAAACCTCAAAATCATTTTATTCTAATCCCAAGCCAATGTTCTTCTAGTAACTTTTCTTTTGTCCAAAAAAAAAAAAACATCCAGAATTATTCTCTTGGTTACTTGCCCCTAGTCCCTACTTGCATGTAAAACCATGCCTCCAAACCTAGTACCAGGTGTGGCATATGTCCCCTCAAATGGTTGATCAGAGATGTCATGCAAACCTCCAAAACCATACAGGATACTATCATCACTCTTGCTTGCCTACCAGAACTAGATGGTAGAACCCTATTGCGAATGACACAACATCCTCGTCATCTGACATGGAAAAATCAAGTTCACACTGAGCAGGAAGCTTCCTCCCTGCTAGCTATCTCTCATAGTACTGGGATGTGTTAGAGGACTGCTGGTGGGCAGAGGAGTCATCAACAGGCTTACCCAGCTGTAAGCTCCAACAGTGACTCACATAGCAAAATATGCTCAGGAGTGCAAGAGAGGTCAAGTGAGGCGAGCCAACTGCTTTCTAGTTGAATGTACGGCCCTCTGCACAGGAAGACACACATACCTGGTACTATAACCCCATAGTGTATATGTAGGGAAGTCATAGGGATTATAAATTTAATCTGAGTAAAGTTTAAAACCATATATTTTGTGATAAAGGGCCTTTAACTTAAGATGGCCAAAGAACTGATATCATATATTTGCTGTAAATAGAATAAGAGTTTTATTTTTCTGATATTAAAAGTTACTTAATAAAGACTTGTTTCCATTAACTTGAAAAAGAAAAAAGAAAAGCACAGGAATCATCTTAAAAGAATAGGAAGAAATGTTGTAAGGGACCAAAGATCTGAGAGGACCAAGGCAACACAGGGTCTTCTGGACCTGAGATCACCATGCTCACAAACTCCCAGCAGCTACAGATCCCTCCCCAAAACCTGCACAAGATAAAGCCAGCCAACATTCTAGCGTGGAGTGTAAGAGGTTCTGGTTCACCAGATCCCATGCATAACTGAGCTATGGGCAGTTGATGCTTTTGGAGGAAGCGGGGATCAGTTTCCTTTAAAGGTATGACTTTAGAAGATCCACAACACTCCAGTGCATGGCGTCATACCCACACATATATAGACAGAACAAAACACAGTTGATGGGTCGTTACATTTTAAAAAGAGAACAGAAAGTTGGAGGAGTAAAGAAGTGGAGTGAATCTGTAGGGAACTGAGAGTATGAAATTCTTCAAAAAAATGTATATATTAAAAAGTAAAATTAGAAGATTGATTCATTTTTTTATGGATTGAAGGCATTTGTGTAAACTTATTAAAACATAAACTATACACATTACATGTAAATGCATAGTCGTAGTATCTATGGTTAGCCTTTGTCAACTTTACACATGCCAAGGTCATCTGGAATGAAGAAATTCAATGAAGGAGAAGTGCCTCGCCCAGACTGACAAGTGTGTGGGGCACATCTTGATTTTGATTGATTTCAGAGCTCAGCCTACAGGAGGCAGGATCACCTGGAACAGGTAGTCCAGGGCCATGTAAGAGAGAGAGCTGAACAAGCCAATAAGCAGTGTTCTTCTAGAGTTCGGCATTAGTTCACGTCTCCAGATTTGTGCCTTGAGTTCCTAGTTTCCCTCAGTAATGGACTCTGAGTTGAGAAACACAAGAAACAATCCCTTTCCTCCCCAAGTTTGGTCATGGTGTTTGTCAAAGCACTAGGAAGCAAACCAGAGCACATAGATTTATAATAAAATATAAAAGTGGGGAAAGGGTGATACTTTTGAGAGATAAATACAGTTTTTTTTTTCATAGCTTTTGTTAAAGAAGACGAAGTTTAGCTGCACTTGAACAGATTTTGTTCTAACGTCTCCTAAAGCATACTGTCATGAATGTTACCTTTTCCAGAAAGTAGACATCTTTTTGGCTCAATTTGTTTAAAGGAAAATGCCTATTTCTTAAACTGGCTGTGGTAGTGTATGCCTTGAATCCGCAGCACTTGGAAGACTGAGGTAGAAAGGTCACAAGTTCATGAGAAGTTTGAGAACAGTTGAATGGCTTATCTAGACTCTGTCAAGAAGGTTGAAGAATCAAAACGCTAACAATAGACGGGTACAGGTTTGTTATATTAGACATGTTATCTCCCCAAATAATATTCCTCTGAAGATACATTAACAATCTGATATGGATATGAGTAATATTCATTTGAGATAAGATTGATTACTTTCTACTTTCTAGAAAATACATTTCTAGACTTGCTCTTGCCAGTAGAATTTAAAAGCACAATTTAAATTTTTTTTTTTTTTTTTTTAGCATAAAAGACATCCAGTAGATGCCTACTGGTAATTGTTAAGTTGAAACTGTCTCTTGGCAATTCAGAGAGGTATGTTATTAAAAGACAAATTGTGAATCTCTGTTTATACTCTGAAACCAGTTCTGCTCCTGAAATGTATGAGACTCTTGGTTAAAAGCAAAAAGTGCTTTTAAACAAAAAGTTCATTAAATAAAGGACAGGCAGTAACTTTAAGTTGGTAATACACAGAGATCAGGGGGTATGCTCAATGTCTGGCAATGACCAGCTGCTTACACGTATAGCATTTAAGTGGTTTTATTGGCCAGGAATGGTGGTATACACCTTTAATCTTGGCACTGAAATGGCAGACGCAGGCCAGTCTACACAGAGTTCAAGGCCAGCTTGAACTACATAATGAGATCCTGGTTTTTTTTGTTGTTGTTGTCTTGTTTGTTGTTGGCTTGTTTTTCTGAGACAAATCTTACTATGTAGATCTGTCTGTTCTGGAACTCACTATGTCTACCAGGCTGGCTGGCCTCGTACTCACAGAAATTTGCCTGCTTCTGCTTCCTGACTGCTGGGATTAAAGGCGTTGTGCACCACCATGACCTGTGAGAACATTTTAACATATATTAATAAAATTTTAAAGTTGTTTTTTATTGAATTCCAAGTCTTAACATACTTTATCTTGCTATAGCAGGATGTCATGGGCTTTATAGAGAAAATAAACGTATTGCTTACAGTTCTGGAGCATTAAGAGTCCAGTATCAAGGTGGAAGTTTCTAATAAAGAACTTCTTCCTACATTCCCCCATGTAGATGAAAGAAAACAGAACACAAAGAACGAGATATGTGTGCTGAGGGAGAGGGGTGTCACAAACCTTCAATCCTACCAGAGGGTAAGGCAGTCAGATCTCTAGTTCAAGGCTAGCCTAGTCTACACAGCAAGTATTAGGCCAGGCAAGGCTACAGAGTGAGACCGTGTCTTGAAACAGAAGGAAGAAAGGAAGGAAGGAAGGAAGGAAGGAAGGGAGGGAGGGAGGGAGGGAGGGAGGGAGGGAGGGAGGGAGGGAGGGAGGGAAGGGGGAAGGGGAGGGGAGGGGAGGGAAGAAGGGGAAGGTAGGGCAGACCTCACTTTTATGACAACCCACCCTCACAGAAGCTAACACTGTCTCACAAATGTATCACTCCATTCTTGAGAGTAGAGCTCTTATGAGCTAATCAATTGTTATAAGGATTAAGTGTTTTAACATACAATCCATGTTGAAATAAATTACACAATTCTGAATTCAAAAAGAAAAAAAAAGAAAAAGAAAACTCAGAAAGACTTGGTTTTAAAAGCTCAAGTACTGGAGTTTGGAGTAGATGTCGAACAGAGACATGAAAAACTGTTTAAGAAGAAAATGCAAGTTAAAGAAAAATAGTCTGACACTGGCATCTAGTCTGAATGGAGTGAAAAAGACGTAAAGAGAAAGAGAAATCTCTCTACCCTCTAGGCTTGCAATGCTGAAGACAATCCATCCTAATGCTTGGTTGGCTCTGGAGTTGCATAAACGTTGTTTTAAATCCTCGCTCTTCCACGTATCAGCTAGCCACTTTTGGTAAGTCACTTGCCAGTTCTGGAGCTCAATTTTCTCATAAAATGAAAATGGAAACATTACCCACGTGCTGGAATTGTGAGGTTTAAGTGAGTTGGTCTATAAAAAGCACATAGTGTCTGACACATTGGCAGTACTTGACTTTTCCTTATTGTTATTATGATCATTGAGAACAGTGGCCATGGACGTAGAAAGTAAAAAGAAAAGCTAAGTTTAAAGAAAAAATAATTATTAGGGAATTGTAAGTGACTCCTGACTTTCTTTTGATCACCCAAGCTGTGTTGTTTTAAAAGGAGATATAACATTTAAAAAGTGTGATCTAAACCTCTCTCCAGTATGTGTATGTTCTGCAGTCCAGTAAGGGCAGAATCTAATCAGGACCAAGCTCTGGGGCCTTCAGATTGAACAATACTGTCCATTCAAGCTGCCTGCTCTAACAGATACGCTCCTTGTCTGAGCTGTCCAGTAACTGATGAGAACCACTGAGGAATCAATGTTTAATTCTACTTAGGAAATTGAATTTTATTAACTTGGTTGCTATACATTTGACTTTAACGGAGTCTGAATGGTTTCCTGTGGCCAGTGATCATGACCTTAAACAGCAAGTTACACCCAAGACAGACAATGTCCAGGATGCAAAGGGTCCTAAGATGCACATGCACTGTCACTGGAGACAATGAGAATGGAGGATATGTGTAGGGAGTCTCCAAAAATAGATTAGAACAGCAGCTGAAGCCACGATCTTTTGAGGGTTAGAGAGCATGGCTCCTCCCTCTAAAAAGCTATTATTAACTTGGTTGCTATACATTTGACTTTAACGGAGTCTGAATGGTTTCCTGTATTAAATAAAATGTTATAAAGCATACTCCCAATGTTCAGTAGTTTATTTAACTCTGAGAGATAAATAAAGCAAATATACCAGGCATCAAGAAAATAGATGGGAGAGACCAACTACTAAGTGCATCATCCGCCTATCTTCTTCTGCAGTACTAATAGCAAGGAGAGTAGTCTGGGTGTTCTAGAAGCCCATTTGTCTCTGTATTTGTCTCTGTACTCTGAGCTATGGCTGTATTCTAGTCATGCTTACAGCTCCATTTCTAAACCCTCCCTAGGCTCTAATCAAATCCTCATAGTCTTGGATGTGTGAGAATTAAGCCCAAGACTAAACATTAGTTCGTTTTTTAACTCTGTCTTGAGTTTACTGGTAACAGATACACAAATACATGTTTGCATGCAGGGAAAATTGCAAAAGCAGACATTTTTGATGTCATGTTCACTAGAAAATGATACATATGAGAAAAGAGAAAAAGAGAGAGAGGGGAGAGAGAGAGGCAAAATTTGTTGAACAAAAATATAGATCTACTTCTATCTAAACACTCAAAATTTTCATTCCCCCACCCACCCACATTTTAAAAAACCTTGTTGTCCCAGAAATATTCTATAAGCTATTCTTTTTCTGCCTGTACTTGATAAAAACAAAAAGATTAAATAACCTTCAGATTTTTTTTACATAATACAATTAGTATTCAGTTTTATTTTTGAAATTAAAAATTAACTTATTCAATGATAAAATACAGCTTAAAATGATTAAAAAACAATAATAAATGTTAGCATTTATTGCCTTATGTCATACACAACAAAATCCCCTAGAACCAAGAAATGATTGGTTGATCAGATGATAAAATAAACATACAATTTTGGAAATAAGTGGAAAGCCTTGGACATTATTTCTCCCAGTTACCTATTTTATTTTGCAAAGAAAATGAAACAGAGAAACACAATTCACTACCTAGAATCATGCAGGACTGTCAGTAGAAGTTGCTATCCAATGCTATTTCTATAATCGCATTTCTTTCTTTCCCAAATGAATCACAGGGCTCCAGGGTAACAATTACAGCCGCCATGCCCTTTGTATCAGGAAGCTGCACCCACACAAATCAGGCCAATATTATCAGGGTGGAGACGGCCAAATGCCTCTGTGCTTGGACCCTTATTTCAAGGAAGAATAGCTATCCAGCACAATTCCATATTTCAACATAAAAGTACCTAGTAACATACATTGTTAATTCACTTATCATACTTGCCATTGTCAAAATCCACACAGAAAACCTGACCTATGCTCACAGGTTATTGCCTACAAAGTCTCTTAAATAGGTAGACTGCAACCATAACCCATGCAAAAGGTATCCTAAAGTTCCAGAAAGGAATAACACCTAGAATCAGGAATGTTTTACTGGATTTTAAAAAAAGGAATCAAAATGACATTACTAATCTATTAGGAGCTATGGTTAGACTTTTTAGAAATTAAAAACTAATCATCCCATACAGATGAATCGTATGATACCTCATACTTGGTATACTAATATTTATGTCTCTTGATGTGTTAAAAATTTAGCCCAATAGCCCAAGACTAAACATTAGTTCTTATTTTCCCTTAAGTTGAGTTTGCTGACAAGAGATGCTAAAGTATATATTTGCATGCAGGGAAAATGACATGATACCATGTTCTCTGGGAAATGATAAGTAATCAACATGTTTATGTAAATGCTTTGGCAGATCTCACAGAGACCTCAGGGCTGGCCTGTGATGTTCATCAAAATAAGATTGGGCCAGCCAGGGACTCTTGGCTTCATAGAAGGAAGAGATGCAATTTAGATGAAGGAGATCCCCCAGAACTGAAACATGGGAGCACACAGCATCCAACACTCACATGCCTTGATCAGGGTGGAGTGCCACTGTACTGGTTTTGTTGTTCGAGTCAACTTGTTTTACCTATGTAATGTTTCCCTCCCTGCCAAGGAATAGGCACTCCAGATTCAGGATGATAACTTCCTCAAATAATCTTGTAAGCGAGAGGACTTACTTCTGACACCTTGGCCATCCTCAAAGCCATAAATGTTATGTACTGTCTCCCTGTCCTACCCGTTTAGATTTCCCTCATTAACAGTCAGTGCTTCCATTGTTCTACATAGCAATCTGTTGAGGTGACAGTTGACTCACACCTTTGTCTCTGAGAGACCTGAGCTCCAGGGACAAAGCTCTTCTCAAACACTGAGACATATATCAATTTGCCATTGAGAATGAGCACTTCCTAATATAAAATATCCTGCCTCTAGGACCCAAAGATGTCCCCCTAAGGGGGGTTTTTTCCTCGGGGGTGGGCAACACATGATGCAGTCAACCTTCTTTGACTTTGGAGAAGATATTCTTGTATCTCCTTGACAACTGAGCCCTCAAAAGCTTCACTCAAAAGGCCTCTAAACCTGCACTGGGCCTTCCCCTACCCAGAGCATTGCAATCCAAGGAGTTTCTCTGATGACAGAAATGTTCTGCCTCTGCTTTTACCAATACAATACTACGAGCTATACGTGGCTATTGTGCAATTCAAATGTGCTGGATTTGACTGAACTTTAAAAAGGTTTTCAATCTTAATGAAGTTTAATTTAAACAGTCATATTAATTGAGGCTGCGGGCTACAAGACCAAATATTGTAATTCTAGAGTTTGTCTGTCTCATAAAGATTCTTAATATATTGCCATCACTCTGATTAACAGAGTGTCAGCCATACGTTTTTCTGATGTGTATTGAGTGTGTATTCAGTTCTCATCAGACTATATTGTAACTGGTCACTTAAGAATCAATTTTGCATTTATACAAACTCTAAACGTATACTGGCACCTCACATGAAGAAGTGTTGTTGGTTTGATTTGGTTTGATTTGGTTTGGTTTGCTTTGGTTTGGTTTGGTTTGGTTTGGTTTGGTTCGGTTCGGTTCGGTTCGGTTCGGTTCGGTTCGGTTCGGTTTGGTTTAGCTTGATGACAAGATCTTACTATGTAGCTGGCTTTGAACAAATGATCTGCTTCAGTCTCATGACTGCTAGAATTACAGGTGTATGCCACCACACAATGTGACAACGTATGTCTAGTCCCCCTTTTGGTAGGGATAAAAGAAAGTGAACGAACCAGGTCAATGGCTACACCCACGAACCTGAGTTTGGGTTAATGAATTCTAACAAAGAATTACATCCATATACCATCCATAAGTGAGACTACAACTTGGCTGACTTTGTGAGGTTAAAACCAGTTTGTGTGAGTGTGCTTATATGTGATTATATTATTTTATTTTGAGGAACAAGACAAAAAATAAGTACAAATGAGATAGATATATATATATATATATATATATATATATATATATATATATATATATCAGAATCTTCTACTTAGGCATTCTCTTTGTGATAGATCTTATCTACAAACAAAAGGCACTGAGTTAGAATTTACTGAGTACTAATTATGTCTATTCTAATTATATTTGCAAGGACAGGTAAATGGCATGTGTAGAGCCAAAAAACTCATGGTAAGTATTCAGAAGTGAAAGGGCAAATAGCCTCTGACTTAGTATCGTCAATATAAAACTTCCAACTTTACAATTGTGCAGAACCTCTGTAGAAACTATACAAGTTTTAAATTTTTGATCTTGTCCCAGGTCCCTACTGATAAACTCTTAGGATGCTAGCTTCAAGTAATAAACTAGAGTTGCCAGTCACCCTTGCAAGCACAGGGATAAAGATGGATAGTTTATAGCATATTGTATTACCCAGATGTGATGTTCATCAGGTAGTAAAATTATATTCATTTGAATTATAATATTTCAATTTTAGATGAACTTAGTCCTATGTAACTCCATTGAAAGTCAAGGAAACTCAGTATCAATAACTGAACCAATAAAGGATTGTTGGTATATTAAGAACAACTACCGATAATGAGGTCCTCATAGACAGCTGACCAATGAATGGTCCACTTCCACCTAGAACTGTCTTCTTTAGTTCACTGGTGACCCTAACTACCACTCCAAGTCCCCGGGAAGCAAATTCAAATGCCAATTGCTTGCAGTAACTTTTTAAGGAAGGGACAAGACTTTATCAGTAGGCTGTTACTGACCTAAGAAACAATCAGAAACTTAAAACTGTTGTATAGTTTCTACTGATCATCTACTATTCTGCACCATTGTAAAGCTGAAAATTTTATATTGACTATACTACGTCATACCTACCTAGGAAGGACTAAGAAAGCAAAGCTGGTCAGATGGCGACATCCAATCGTGAAGCAATAGAAACAAAGGCCTCCATGGATTCCTAGAGAACTCCGGAGCTGGCACAGCCCCTAAAGAATTCTGAATTTAGGCCAGAAGCTTGGTTCTTTGAGTTGTCCTCAGTACTAACAGCCATCGGTCACTGAATGCAAGCTGTCCCTGGGGAGGAAGCACAGACTTACACAAGGAGACTCCCTTTGGCAAAGGACAATGCCTAGAGAAAGAGGGTGATTCCTGGAGAGGAAATCAGCTGTTTGTCTCAGGAACCAGCACTCCCAGCTGTTGACAGATGTAACGAGTGTTTCATACAGAATAGTTGGCAGTACGAGCACAGAAGGCCTTTACAGGAATGGGAGCCCAGCAACCACCAGAGGTTCCTTGCCTGGTTTTGCCTGAGCACCCCGCCTGCCTTCCTAAGCCTTCTCTTGCTCATCTGGATGCAAGGGCAGAGAGCTTGAGTTCCCGTTGATTGCTTTTTACTAATTATTCTGATTTACTATTTTATAAATTTGATAGTTTTTCAAATGACATTTTTCAATGATATATGGAAAGGGGTGTTCATAGAGATTTTTTTTTCTGATTTACATACTGCTTCACTTAACCTCAAAGTCAGTATCTAAATTCTGCTGTTGTTGCTGCTGCTGTTGTTAAAACACTTTATTCAGAGACACAGGGAAAGGTTGGAAAAGTCCACACTGTCTGCTGTCCTCCTCCTCCTCCAGGTAGATCTTAGAGCTCTCCCAGTCTCTAAGAGACAGAATCTACTTTTTTTAAGCTAAGGATACCTTTCTTTCCTCACTTTGCATGTTCACGAGGTATCTTCAGTCTTATTTTCCAACACAGCTTTGCCAAGTATGCTGTGGGATCTATTGTGGTTTTTGTTATCAGAGGTCATATCTATCCAGCATTCAAATACAAACTGTGTGTGTATGAGTGTGTTCATAGAGATAGATAGATAGATAGATAGATAGATAGATAGATAGATAGATAGATAGATAGACAGGCAGATAGATGATAGATAGATAGATAGATAGATAGATAGATAGATAGATAGATAGATCAGACAGATGTGTCAACTGATGCATCTAGAGAAAACTCCTCAGAATCCAATCTTATGAATGTCAGTGAGACTGGACAGACTTACTAACCACTGTGATTAAATACCAGGACCCAAAGCAAGTTGTGGAGGAAGGATTTATTCTGCTTACAGTTCCACATTGCTGTTCATCACCAGAGGAAGACAGGACAGGAACTCACACAGGGCAGGAACCTGGAGGCAGGAGCTGATGCAGAAACCATGAAGGAGTGCTACTTACTGGCTTGCTTCCCCTGGCTTGCTCAGACTGCTTTCTTATAGAACCCAGGTCCATGAGCACAGGAATAAATAGCACCACCCACAATAGGCTGGGCCCTCCCCTATCAATCACCAATTAAGAATATGGACTATAGCTCTGTACCTCTTATGAAGGTATTTTTCTCAAGTGAGGTTCCCTCCTTTCAGATGACTCTAGCTTGTGTCCAGTTGGCATAAAACTAGCCGGGACAACTTCTGCTATGCATCCCCCCAAGGAAAATATTTAGATCCATTCTTAGAAGTTTCTATGTACCTCTTTAAAAAGTGACCAGCAAAATTCACAATTAGCAAGTTTTCTCTGATATCAAGCTAAGCCCCTCCCACTGCAATTTCACACCACTTTCATTTTCATACTCATGAACTGAGAGGAACCACCAAGCACTGTCTATTGGCAGCCATTAGTTTCCATATGCTGAACTTTATTATAATGAATGTATTCCCACACAATCTCTGACACATGACATATCTTACGTATTGCCTACTTTTAAGTTATTTCGTAATATTAATATTATTAATACCTTCTCTGCAAATAGTCTTGCAATGCAACGAAGTTCATTTTGGCCAATAGCATTGGAAAGACAAATGTTTTAAATGTTGCTGGTTCAGTACTCAATGCTTGGAAATATAATTGTTTTTCTCCCAGTGGGCCAGTTCAATCTTTGTGGTATCCTGAACAGATGCGAATTTCTTGATACGATCCCTTATATGTGACAATGTTCAATGTAACATGCTTCCTGATGTTTACAAACTTCGAAGGAAAAAATAAATGAATAGGGCTGTCAAACACATTTTTATTATATGTAGAGTTAAAAAGAATTGTCCACACAAAGACAAAACAGAGGTCTAAACTCACATTTTGAGGAACATCTAGAGGAAGACTAGAGCTCATTTTCACCTGACATGTAAAAGATAAAAACATCTGTGGTGGTTTCCGCAGTCTTCATAAGTTACACTTACATAGGACGTGAGCATATCAGACACAGTCACGTGTCAGGACACAGGTCCCACTCCTGAGCCACTACTTAACTAACCTTGATTTCTCAGTTTACATGTTGTCTCCCACAAAAGGCTGTAAATCTGAGGAGGCTTTGCACACTGTGCTTGTGGTGCCTCTATGGGATAGTGACGGGCACCTTTGCTTCTTGGTTCCAAACTGTTCTTAAGCACTTCCCAACTCTGTTGACAGTGGGCCAATCTGTTTGATGCTGCCTCGAACTGCAAGTGTCCTCACACAAGGTCATGAGGGCAGCTGAGCAGCTGTGCAATGCCCTTTACACAAAGGTGCCTTCCATTCTGCCACCCAGCCAAACAGTCAAGCACAGGAAAAAAGTTCTACACTTTGGTGACAGGGCTTTATATGTGTTACAACAAAATTTGAATGTGAGCTCTATTGTTCCCATTCTCCATCTAGAAATGGAAGTGTCAGAGAAATTGAATATTATGCCCAAGCCACAAAGTCAGAAGGGAGCAGAGATGGGTCCAGGATTCTACAACACAGGCATATCCCATTATGCCCTACAGATTCTCATTGTTTTGGCAGAAAACCCTAATGTTTCACAATAGGATTTGTGTGACTTAACTGGTTTCAGACTCTTGGATTTGCTACTTCCTAAATCATCACCTACTTAGCACCTTTGTATGTTAGTTCCATGGTAGTAGAACACAGTTAATGTAAGTATATAACATAAAATTGATATAAGGATAAGAAATTGTAATAGAGAAATAATAATAGAGAAATAATTAGGATATATAAATATAATTTGGGAGTATTATATTTATGTAGTACAGAAGGTAATGTCAAATTATCCGTAAAGGTCCATGCTGAAATTATAACAATGTAAATGAAGAAGGGCAGCAACACACTAGTCCAGCTGCCCTGTTTAGAGTCTAACAAACGTCAGCGGCTCATCTATTAAGCACCCAGGGGAATGAAAATGACGGAATATTCTGCTCCTCTGTAGGGTGTGGCAGAGCACCATAGGGTCAGGAATAAGATATAAGGGAATCCTGACGCCCAGGAAAAACTGGAATCAACAAGAAGGCAGCCCAAAGATTCTGCTTGAAATTGTTGCTAAAGAACTGTACTGACTGGGCTGGAGACATGGCTCAGTGGTTAAGTGCACTGACTGCTCTTCCAGAGGCCCTGAGTTCAATTCCCAGCAACCACACACTGGCTCACAACCATCTGTAATGGGATCCAATGCATTCTTCTGGTGTGTCTGAAGAAAGAGACAGTGTACTCACATAAGTTAAAATAAGCAAATCTGTTTGTTTGTTTGTTTGTTTGTTTGTTTGTTTGTTTTAAACTGTCCTGATTGTATTTGATCGTGTCTTGTCTTTGACGTGATCATTATTTTGGCTCGCCTTATTTTAGATGCAACTGTCTTCCTGCTGGCCCCCAGCTCTTCCAGAATGCTTGTTGGGTGAGAAGAAAATGTCTTTTATCTTGGAAACATTAATAGAATCTTGAAAGGTGAACACACACTCAATTTTGAGTGTATGTGTCCACACTGGTTCCACTGAATGTACACACACAGGTGGGTATGCATGTGGAGGTCAAAGGTCAGTCCCAAGTATTACTTACTCTCCAGGAGCCATCCATCTTGCTTAGAACTGAAATTGGCTTCTTTTTTTTTCCCATTGGCCTGTAACTCACAAAGTGGACTAGAGTGTCTGGCCATCAAGCCTCTAGGAATTCTCCTGTCCCTGCCTCTCCAGAGATAAAATTACAAGCCCCCACCCACCACCACACCCAGTTCTCTTTCTTTGTTGCTTGAATTCTTTATAATGTAGATTCTGGGGTCAAGTTCCAGTCCTCACCCATGAACAGAAGAGCTTTACCTGCAGAGCCATCTTCCCAGCTTCCATTTTTTTAATTTAAAGTTAAACATGGTAAGTGTGAAAAACAAGAAAATTGTGTGGCATTACATGTGGGACCTCTCTAAAATCTAGGCCTTACATTTTTCACTATGTCCTCAAGATCTACTGCCTAATAAAGTTAACAGCATGTTTGACAGCAATTTAAATACACATTCTTCTTCTTGATTTGAATTGCAACTTCTTTATTTAACATTCAAAGTCTTCAGGGCTTCATACCTCAAAGGATGATACTCTGCCCAAGTAGCAGACTTTGTGACAGTTTTCCACTGTGTTTCGTGTCTCTTATTGAGACTTTCAAGTCCTTGCTCTCAAATCACTCATCTAAAATTAAAGTCTCTGCGGCATGAACAAAGGCTGAGATGCCATTGGAAACTTCTAGTAGGATTTCCTCCAGCCCCTGTAGAGCCTGGGTGCAAACACAGAAATAAAGTTTGAGTCCTCAATGATTCATCATGAAAGAACTGTGTTGTGCAAAGAAAAGAGGTGAGAGTCGGGAAAGACTGAATCATCAGAGTGGAGACGAATCTCCAACAGCTGGTACCCAAGAAGCGAGTGGAGCCCAGGCTGTCAACAGCAATCCACATAAGCAGCCTCATTCGTTCTTAGAGTACCAAGAACCTGAATGTCTACTCACAATACATAGCAAGTTGAAGGAAACCACGTTGTTATGGATGCTTCTGCGAATGTTTAATAACATCTAATAGTCACTCGTTCTCATCTCTGCAACAAAAATAGACTCAGTAAGAGTCAGGACTGTAATAGGGTATATGTTATTTGTGCACTAAAGATATCGACTAAGCATTACTTTAATTCAAGTACATGCAATTGATACTAAGCCTTCCTCCTCACAAGGCTAACACCTCAGGAGATCCAAAAGCTTTTGTTTTGTTTTGTTTTGTTTTGTTTTGTTTTGAGATGGAGTCTTGCTGGGTAGCCTTGAACTCACTGTCTTCCTACCTCTGAATCTAAGTTCTAGGATTATGAGGAATGTGCTATGATGATTGGCTTTAGAGACAATTTTCAGCAACGCTCTTTCATTTGTCATAACTAATCCTGTGGCAGGGTAGATGGGGACAGTATTACTATCCTCATTTTTAGAGCTTAATGACAAAAACACTTCAAAATAATTTGCCTACAGTTAGAGCTAGTAAGATATAGGGCCGAGACCCAAGATCTCAGATCTTTGGCTGTGGCAAAATATACCGGAAATATAGTATAGTCTTGAAATGAGGTGGATAACAAATAGCATGTAGTTTCCCAAATGATGAGAAAAGACAACATAACTCCCAGGTTGGAAGACACAAAAGGTCCTTTGATTCCTCTTCTTGGTGACAAAGGAAATGTCACCAATGACAGCTGGAATGTAAACCAATCTCTTGGGTGTTTGTAAGATGCACGGAAGCGGGTAAGAAAAGGTCTTGGTCTCCATTTGTGGTCACTGTAGATTAGATTAGCAGTCATGCATCTGCCGAGGGGTCATAAGATACCGTCCATCCTGAGGTGGGTGGGGAAAGAATATCTCACCATGCACAGTAACAGACGCCAGAAGACAACACAGATGATGAAATGATAGAGATCTTTGTGTCAGGCAAGATATTTGGCTGTGTGGGGTCGGGGAGCACTGAGAAACCACGCACAGCTGGAGTAAAGGTAAAAAAAACTAAAAAGAGAAAGAAGACTGTTTTGTACATGGTAGCCATCATGTGTTAAATGCAAGAGATGTGTCTTCCAGGGAACCCAAGTTATGTGTACGAGAGCGGAGCTATTTACTAAATAGGAAGACACACTTGTAGGACTGTGCCTGTGTATATTTGGGGATACACACAAGTGAAACTGTTGCTCTTCATAAAGTCACTTCTTTTTTTTTTACTAAAAGCAGACTATTTACTAACTCAAGGCAGGTTTTTCTTTTTTAAATTGAAGGCAGAGGAATGATTGAGCTGTGCTGAGTTAAAATCCTTTTCAAATAACTTTCCTAGCTTTAAGGAATGACGTTGGTACATGTTTGGAGAAATTAAAGGTTGGCAGTTGACAGTGGTTTGGAAGCTTATAGAAACAAGGTCAGATGTTCTTTCAATAGAATTATAGTTTGTAGACTCCTCTACAACGGCTGAAGGGACAGATCCATGGTTAAGACAACTGGATGCACTTCTAAAGAACCTGGATTCAATTCCCAGCACCCACATGACAGCTTATAAGTGTCTGTAAATCCAGTTCCAGGGGATCCAACACCCTCATATAGACATATATGCATATATGTAGGCAAAACACCAATATATATGTATATGTACATATACATATATATTATATGTACATATACATATATATTTGCATCATTTATGAACAGAAAGCAAGAGAAAAACTCAAAAATACCAAGGACTATTAGGTATGTGAGGCCTTTGTACCTTTTATCCCATTGTTCTGGGGAACCCTATTATAATCATCAACAATAAAAGACTTGACATTGTAGGTGGAAGTTGGGCTCTAATGAGGGTCAGATTGGGTAGGTAAGACCCAAACATAGGTCTCCTGAAAAGGTGGCATTCTGCCAGAGGGAGTTCTCATCTTTAAATAACATGGACAAAACAAGAAAAGGACCTGCTGCCAAGTGTCCTCACAGGAGAGAAAATGAACACCCTGGTATGGGGGCACACTTGCCATCCCAGTACTTGAGAGGCAAAGCCAGAAGATCAGAACATTTGAGGAAACGGGGGGGGGGGTAAAAGTAATAAAAATTAACACAGCTGAAAAAATACTACTATCTTCAATGTTTAAACAGAAAAGTAGAAATTAGAAAATTATTTAAGATAAAACAATAGGTTTTTAAAAAAGATATAGACAAGATGTTCTCAAGAGTTGCATAAACTTGTTTTTAGTCTATTACGTGTCAACAGAATCCAAAAGTTGTCTACAAGACCATGAAGAGAAACTTCCTGAGGTTAAAAATAAAAGATTAAAATGGGTGATAAAATGCCTTAAATCTGACGCTTTATACTGACTTCTTTGTATTACTTAGAAACTGAACACTTCTTCCATCTGAGAGTGTCAAATGCCTTGCTTGGCATCTCCTCCTCAGAAACATATTGTTCTTCAGCTTTTTCCTCAGTACAGGGCTGTCATTATCTTCCAGCTTAGTCATCCACTTCAAGATTGTCCATATAAATGAATGTTTAACCTGTACAGCACTACAGAAAACAGAGTGTCTCTTTCTAATGGGTGAATCACAACATGATAGAACCCTTCCCTCCAAAGAGCTCAACACCTCAACGTACTTTCAAACAGCTTAGTAAGCATTGAAGAGCTCAGTCAAAAGCCCTTTGATGAAGAAGTCCTTCCGTAGGCTGTTCTAGTCCAGAGGGCCACCACCTTGGTAGCAGATCCACGTCTCCCGTGAAGCTTCGTAAGACACACATTGAGTCAGGGCATCTGAAGGTGAAGCCTGTCCTTCTCTGTCTACGAGCTCTACAACAGATTCTCAGGCATAGACCTGCCTGGGAATTCTGAAATGGGCAATGTATATGCAGCGTGGTGGGCTTTCCTTGTAGAGAATCGGTGAGGATATTACCCTGCAAAATGTGTCAAAAGCGCTCCCTGATAAGGAGAAACTGCCTGCTAAAAAGAGTTTCACTAATGTGACTGCTGCTCCCTGAAGTTGCTGTGCCTACACAACCAGTGCACCCCCAGGCTAATACCACTGCAGCAGTAGTGACAAATTCCAAGCATATTTTCAACGCAAACTGACCTGACCTTTGAATCTAAATCTCTCCAACTCCCTCCTAAAGTTTAACTGTAAATGTTCACTCCGGTTCAACTTTCCGTTTGCCCTGTATTATTAGTCAGCAGGTGTGGTTTAAACATTTATAGGTAGAAAAGTTCAAATGGGATTCGAGTTTTGTTGTAATCAAGTGCTAACTGACTTGTTTCTGCTACTAAGTCTCTGACTCCTATTGACCTCGGAGAATAATCATTAGCAATGAATCTTAGGGGTTTTGGTCTTTAGAAATTAACAGTGGAATTTATATAGGTTTATAAATGTAGGTTTATAAATATCAAGAATATTTATTGAGACAGCAGTCCACTGTGTCTATGCAGGGAATATATAATCATACCCTTAATTTACTTACATTCTAATAGAAAGTCTTTACTCATCTAGTTTATTGTATGGATGCAAAGATGTTGTGTTAATTGAGGTTACTACTGTTGTGATAAAACACCATAACCAAAAGCAAATGGGGGAGGAGTTTATTTTACTAACAGCTCCATATAACAAAGGCAATGAAGGTAGGAACTCAAGCAGAACAGAAACCTGGAGGCAGGAGCTGATGCAGAGGCCATGGAGGAGTGCTGCTTGCCGGCTTGCTCACCACAGCTTGCTCAGCCTGCTTTCTCATAGAACCTAAGAACCACCAGCCCAGGAATAATACCACCCACAATGGGCTTGGCCTTCCCCCATCAATTAATAATTAAGAAAATGTCTTATAGGCCTGTCCATAGCCTGATCTTACAGAAACATTTTCTCAATTGAGGCTTTCTCTTCTCTGCTGACTTTAGCTTGTATCAAGTTGACATTAACGTAGCCACTACAGATATCACTGTCTACACAAAGGAGCAAATCTATGTACCAAGACTTGTCCCCTTTGGTGTCATGATAGAAGTGATTACAAAGTGCCATAGGATCACCGAGGAAGACATCTTTACAGGAAGAGTCACGAGAGGCCTGACACAGAAAATGACATCTATATATAAATCTCAGGGAGGAAACAGCACATTCAAGAATGAGTGAGAACTACATGGACCTCTTTGCCCATGTGATGGTCTGTTCAATTCCACCCTTGTCATCATTTTTGATATTTTCAACAGTGCTGTAGATATCGTCCCAGCTTCCTGCTCTTCTTAGCTCTATATTCCAATAGTTTCCTCAATTATCCCAGGCTCTGGCTTCCACCATTTTATCCTTATCATGGCAATGTCTGTGCAATGTCTCTTAGAAGCTCCGAAGTTCATGTTTCAGGCATTCTGAGCACAGAGCCCCATTCCACTCCTCTTATAGTACACTTGTCTTAGAAAACTTACTTCAGAATTCTGTTAGTCCGGTTAGTATCCCTAGTCAACTAACCCTCTCTATCACTTCTCCACTCTCTCCCGGTCTGCATCACTCATCTGATTAGCATGCACCCCCAACCCCCATACCCTCTTCTTCCTCACTAGATCAAAGCCCTGATGAGACTCAGTCATCTATCTACTACAGGCTCAAACACTAAGTTGAACACAACAGAAGAATAAGACTGACAATGTTATCTAATTCTGCTGATCTCAGGGGCAAGGGTTGGGGGTGGAAATTACTTTCTCCATTCTTCTGCAATTGATGTTCCTTTTGCCTAGGAACCACCCCCTGCCATACTCACATGGTGAGCTGCTCTGGCTTACTTGAGTATTTGTTTATATGTCAACTTCTTAAAGGGGCATTCTCAGACCATCCTGAGAGTGTCACCTACTTCAACCTAGCTCCCCTAGCTCTGTGTCCTTTCATTCTGCTTTACTTTTCCTCATAGCACTATGATACATCTTTATCATTGCTGCTACAACACATGAGGACAGCAAGGACAACTGCCATGCTCATCACTAGGTGTCTCTGCCTGTGCCACATGATGAGGGATGTGGTGAATTTATTAACTAACTGGGTCAAGGAGTGCTCTGATATTTAGTTGAACATTATTCTGGGTGTCTGAGTGGATCTTTCTAGATATTAACCTTCAAATCAGTAGTGTGGATGGTTGCTCTTTCCGATGTGGATGGACTTCATCCAACCTCCTGAAGTCTTGGATAGACAAAAAGGCAGAATGAGGCAGAATTTGAGCCCTCCGACTGATTCCAAACTGGGACATATCTTCTCTTGCCTTTGGACTCAGGAATAGACTAAAGCAAGCATGCTTGACTCTCTTAGGTACCCGGTTTACTAACTGTAGATATGAGATCTTCCAAGCCTCCACAGCTACATGCTGCAATTCTTTACAATAAATCTGGAAATACGTGTGGTGGGTGGATCGATCACTGTACATAGAACATGACTCGCTTTCCAATGACAAGGCCAGCAGTATGCCTTTACTTTCCTACCTCAGAGATGTGTCAGTTCTCTAGCACTGCGTCATAACTTATTGCAAAAGGTTATTTTCTTACTCGGGGACCATTATGAACCCTGGCTGACTTGCCATCTTCCTGCCTCTGCTTTCTAATGCTAGAATTACAACCGGGAGCTGCTCCATCCATCTCAAAAAAGCATTTTGATTATGTCTTTTAGATCTGGAATCTTCTACTTCAGGGAAACTGTGAGACTTTAGTAGTACAAGAAATAACAGTATCAAAAACCTCCCGCCCCCCCCCACGCTTTTTATTGAATTATTCTTTTCTTAAAAGATCTCTGTTTTGTGTTTTTTTTATGTTTATGTATGTATCTTATGTGTATACAGGTACCTGTAGAAACTAGGAAAGGATGTTAGATACCCTGGAGCTGGAGTTGCAGACAGTTGTAAACAGCTGGATATGATTGTTGGAAACTGAATCCAGGATCCTTGGTGCTACTCTTAACTTCTGGCTCATCTCTTTAGCCCCCAAAATAAAATACCCATCTTAAGATTAAAAATAAACCATTGTATCATGATTCCTCTAACCCTAACCCTAACGCTCATCCTGGCACAACAGCTTTTAAGTCTATTTAAATTTTGGAGGTAACATATTTCTCCTCTTGTGTGTTTTTTAAACCCATGTACCAAAACAAACAAATAAACAAAACCCTGTAGTGTCAGAGTCCTGAGTGAGAGAAGGGTTTATTATAGGCCCAGGCTGCTGTACACACTACTCTGCAGCCATGTCAATGTGACGATAACAGATAACTAGCACACTTAGTCTTGATGATAGATGAGTGAGCGGCACCTTAAAGCCTTTGACTAGGCTTTGAAGATGAACTTTACTGCAAGCTCTCGGGATGCTGGAGAGAAGCACTCTCATCTTTCTCAGGTAATGATCTCCTTTTGAGAAATCGTGCTAGGCTTCTTTATAACCACAGGTCACCATATAACCAGGCAATCTAACCAACTCATCAATTACTGAGTGTTATCTCACCCACCGGTCATAAAGCGGGCGTGAACAGCATTAAAAGCACAGGTAAGTAACATGCAGATATGTTTCAAATGTCCATGATTTCCACAACATTGCGTTTTTTCTTTCTACGTCTGCATTTATGGTCCCTTGGGAAATGAACTCTAATCACTTGACAGGAAAAGATACAGCTGACGTACAGTTCTAGACAGTATGTTCCTACAATCCTAGAGAAGCTGCATGGATACATTCAGTGATGAAACCTTGACATACCTTTCAGGATTGGGAAAGCATTTTCCAGAAGGTTGTATATGGTCTGAGTCAGCAGCTTGCACATGGCACTGTCAGTTATACAGCCTGCAGCATTGGGACTGTAGGTAGAAAGGTGTGGCCATGGGAGTGGAGCCATTATATTATTGCTCATCAAATTCCCTCAACATCGCTTCCTGTAGACTTATGCTTTGCTCTCCTAGAGGTTTACACTCAAAGAGAAAAAAGAAAAAAAATCTGACGTTAGAAGACCCAGTAATGATCCCTTTGGACTGGAAGTTAAGGCTGCCATCTGGCCACTTTGGACTCCTCATGCTTCTGAGTCCATAGGCAAAAAAACAAAGATGTAACTGTCAGGGGTAATTGATGCTGATATCAAGGGGAAATTCGGCTGTTTCTCCATAATGAAGAGAAAGATGGCCATATAAGTAACTTCAAGGCATCACTTAGTAGTATTATGCTTTGTAATTTAGACCAAAGGAAAAATAAAAACAAAAACACAGACGCATACAGGCAGAACCATGAAGGACCAAGAGTGACTCAGATATTCTCTACCCTGTGGCTCACAGGTCATGGACAGCTATGAATGTAGCCCAATGCAAAATTATGAATGTACTTTAAAGAATGAGGGCTTTGTGGTGGTGGTGGTGTCTTACCATTTTTAAGCATTTGATTGGGTGGTTCTCAAACATGAATTTTGTCAATGAGGCTGACATTGCCATGTTGTGATGTCAGAAGGTGGACACACCTGCCGCTAGACCTTTCAAGAATTGGAGGGTTGGGTCTCGCCACCAAGTTAAGATCCAGGCCAACTCAAGTGCTTCCTGAAGGCAAAGGAAATACAGAATGATTAGGGAATCAAGTAGCTATGAACAGCAGCTATAACCATGTAACTAGCTATCGAAAGATTAGAGTTGTTACGAATATTTTCTCCTCATTTGGCTTTGAGTGTACTTGTATATGCATTTGAAATACATATGTACATGAAAGCATATGCTTATATGTTTATTTACATATTTAACAAGCAGCCTTATTTCTCTGCTGCTCCCTTCTGTAACACCATGTGTAGTGACATTACATCAAGTGCTTAAGTGTTGTTACTTTTTGTGTTGTAGTGTTTAAAAGTTGGAAGACATTGAGAACAAAAGTATATATTTCACCTCCAAAATTGTATTTCCCCTTCTAGGAAAAGGGTTAGGGCACTTTTCCTTGTACACAGCATAATTTCACGGTGTCAGTCGGAGTTCATACTACTGACTCTATCTGGAAAACACATATGCTCTAAGGACATTCATAGAGTGCCAGGTTGACATGGAATGTGGAATGAACTCGCTATACTTCATCTTACATGTCAACCTAACTGGGTCACAGAATGTTTGATTAAACATTAGTCAGGGTGAGCTTGGGAGGATCTTTCTGTATCTGATCAACACTTTAAATCAGTAGATAGACTAAAGAAGATTACCTCATCCACTGCAGGTGGGTCCAATGAAGACCTAAACAGAATAAAGCAGGGTAAAGAAGAACTCATTGTCTCTGCCTACCATTGATCTGGAGTTCATTGTCTTCTGCCTTTAAACTCTAACTTGGAGTGGAAACTACATCACCACTTATCCTGGTCCTCAGATCTTTGGTTATTCTGTAAATCAGGCCCCACATCCATGAGTATGTAGGCAACACAAATTCACCTCAGTGAATTACCAAAACAAAATGGACAGAAATGGGAGACGATGGGGCAATATGAGTGAGTGGACTTGGGATAAATCAGGAGGAGGCTACAATCAAAATATATTATATTACATGTATAAAATTCTCAAAAAGTGAATAAAATATATGAAAGGTTAAATAGATCATGGGCTCTCCTCATTGTCAAGTCCCTACACTTGAACAAAAACTGCATTCCTGGTTCTTAAAAAGTTTCCATCTTAAATGCTCCACTCATAAAGGCTCCCTGACATAATTGCCCAAGCATGAGCTGAACAAGGATGACACCAATAGACAAAGCAAAGTGAACAAAGAAAAACCAACAGTGCCTCAAGCTTATACCAGGAACTATGTGCAACTACAGAACGCTAGAGTGGGAGAAAGTCTTCCTGGGAAACCCACACTGACTGGTTACATTCAAGTAGAATTATCCAGACTGAACAGTTATATTTAGGAGGAGGAGGAGGAGGAGGAGGAGGAGGAGGAGGAGGAGGAGGAGGAGGAGAGAGCGAGAGAGAGAGAGAGAGAGAGAGAGAGAGAGAGAGAGAGAGAGAGAGAGAGAGAGAGAGAGAGAGAGAGTGTGTGTGTTGGGGACATGAATGTGAAAGAAAGCAAGGAAGGGTGTATGGGAGGATTTGGAACAGGGAGAAGGAAGAGACATGTCATCAAGTTAATAATATACAAAAAGGAAGGTCACATTCACAGATACGACTCAAAAACAAAATATTATGTAGAACCATGCAATTCAACTCATAACAATTCTAAGGTCTCCCAAGCAAGTCCAATGAGAGACATCCTGGGGATGTTTAGAAAGACAATTGAAATAACTCATCCAGATAACTAAAGTAGTGCTATGTTAATCTCAAGAGCACTTAGTAAACATGTTTTTGCCATGTATAGAAATTCCAGCTGCAGTAATAAGAAAACTAATATGCATAAGAGATGAAATATTTTTAAATTGCTAAAACATACAGAAAGCAAAACATCACCTGTGGATGTGACGGCATCTGAGTCACTAGTTCCAGATGTTTCACGGAAGAGCCTCCAGCTGCTGAGCCCATTCCAAGGTTTCCTTACTTCTCAGTGGTCTTTGCAGTTTTTGATATTAATAGTAATATTTTTTAATCTCCCAGGTGTCAGTTATTTGTCACCCATTGTATTCACTTAGAAGGCTCCAAATACAATGTGATTATTAGAAATTCTTCATACTGTTAAAAATTATTATAGAAATATATACCACCAAAGAAAAGATTGTAAGCTACCCAACAGGCAATACAATAATAAATGTTCTGGTCAACAGAAAATGAAAAGTCATCCAGAAACATCAGGAATGCTAATAACAACGAAAATATCACTTGGGACGTTGATGTTTTGATACTGGTTGCTCTGAGTTTGGAGTTCAACAACAAAAGCTTACTTTATTTACCTTAGAGAGTTAGGTAACCATTCTCTGATGATTGGGCCTTGTCTTCTCAAGACTTGATATATACTTCTTCATATATTTGGCAAGTGTCTATGATCTTGACAGACCTAAAGAACCAGTAAAACAGAAATTCTAGGGGATTATTATTTTTTTCGGAGTGTAAAAGCTAACAAGGAAAAAATTCATCTCAAGGGCAGTGAAACCTAAGGCTAATTGGAAAGTGGTGGCCACTAACAATTTTATACACACTCAGCCTGATGGAGCATGAAAAATCATAAAAGGCAAGTTTATTCCGTTAAGTCTCTGCGAATCATTGGGAGTTCTGGTCAACCTCATTATCGTTGTATATTATCTTGGCAACAGTGCAATGATACTGCAACCTGTTATTCATGTAAACCAACAGCATTGACCAACCAAAAACGAATGGCACTAGCAACATTAACACCAGTGGTTTTATGGATAAGAGTCTCAAATCCTTTAGTGTTGTCATCATAATAAGCACGGGGGGGGGGAATGGGATGTATATACCACATGGTAGCTAAAACTAGTTTGAAAGCATATTTGAAACTACTTCTCAGGGATGTTCTGAACTATTTCAGAGAATATATTAAGATTTTTATAGCCTACAAAGAAGACAAAAGTAATAACAAACTAGCTATTTTTGTGGCTATTATTATAAGTTTACTTTCTCTTCTGATTTGGTTCAGACCAGATTCATTCTTTTGAGGCAATATTCACTCTGTAGACCAGGCTGGCCTCGAACTCAGAAATCTGCCTGCCTCTGCCTTCCAAGTGCTGGGATTAAAGGCGTGCACCATCACTGCCCAGCAATCTCTATATGAAACCTAGGCTAGCCTTGAGCTACAGCCTTTGCTTCAGCCTCCCCAGAGCTAGTATTAGAGAACTATGACAATACGGTTAGCTAAGATTTAATATTTTGAAAGAACTTTTATGCATTTTCAATTATTCTCTATTTGTAGCTTTACATTTCCCTTATAGTTATATTGTGATTACATATATTGAAATTATTTTTACCTTCTATCAATAATGTTATTTCAAAAGCCCCTAAGGAGCAATTCGAAAACCACTAGTAGACAGAATAACAGCAAAAACTAAAAGAAACAAAACAAAATACTCACAAGATGTAAAATGAATCTCTATCCCAGGGAGGCTGAGGAAGGACAGTCACTCCAAGTTCCGGGGCTACAGAGTAAGATCCTGTATCAGAAAACAAAACTAAAAAGAAAAGAAAAACATTCCCCCCCCAACCCCCCAAAAGTGAGTTCTATGGTACAGCTCTGTAATCAGCCCTTGGGAAGTGGAGGCAGGAGGATCAGGAAGAGTTTAATGTCATCTTCTGCTACATATTGAGGTGATGGCTAGCCTAGGGTGCAGGTGACCTTTGGAGTGGGGGGGAGACATAAAAGAATTGGAGTCACTATCTCTGAGTAGCTGGGTATTCATGAGAGAGAGAGAGAGAGAGAGAGAGAGAGAGAGAGAGAGAGAGAGAGAGGCAGAAATCACTGAACTCCCCCTCTGGTGTGTGACCCAACAGGTCTAGAGAAGGCTCTGGTTATAGATTTAAAAATCCTCTGAGCCTGCCTTGTTTGCTGTCTGCTACACCAATCCTGTTCAACACTAACTCTGTCTTGACACCAAAGTCTTGAAGCAGAGACCTTCACTATTTTTAAATGACAATAATGGATTTTAAGTTTTACTGAATATACCCATGTTTCAAAAATAAAATACCAGTGTTTCAGCATTTGTTGTTGTTGTTTTTGTTATTGTGTTTGTTATTGTTTTGTTTTGTTCGGGGACTCGAGGTTTTGTCATTGTTGATTTTTTTTTTTTTTGCCCTTTTTTTTTTTTTGTCTCTTTCTTTGTGGGTGTTGGAAATTGAACCCAAGGCATTGTGCACACTAAGCAAGAGTTCTACCATTGGGTTGCATCCCCAGCCTTTTAAAATAAAACTAGAAAACTTTCTTGAGGCAGATTCTCAATATGTAGCCACATTAGCCCAGCACCCAAGGTCTGTCTGTCTCAGCATCCTGAAGGTCAAAATTAGACATGTACCACCAGGCTGAGCTCTTGTTTTAACTTCAAAAAGCTGGAAATAAATTCTCATAAATTATAATCAAAACATTTGAATCATAAATCCATTAAACATTTTGAGTATAATAAAATAGTAAGTTTTCTATTCTAGATGTTATTTTCACCATCATGTAAAATATCATGTAGCTAAAATTCATTTTAATTACTCTTAATATTACATTGATATTAGCAAACTGCACATTTATTTTTTTTACTTACGTAAGAGTATTTACAGCATGCCATCATATTTAATATTGAAAATAAGAGTTTACTAACAGCTGAACTTTTATTATTTTGAGAGTGAAACTACCTTTAAAAATTATTTGATGTTGGCCTTAACATCCAGCATAGAGTCACTAAATTTTAATTTCAAATGTGACCTCTGTAGAGCAGGTGTCAATGGTGTCAATGCGTTCTGCTAGTTCTGCTATTTAAATACATGCTTCATGTTGTGTTGGCTTATTACATACAAAAAGTAATAATATTTACAGGCAATTGAGATTATAAAATTCTCAGTTAATATTAAATAGGTTTTGAAAGTATCTTCAAAAATGTACTCTTCTAAATCTCATCTACTCTGTAGGATATACTCTATGTCAAGCCTCAGAAGGATTATAGGAATTAAATTAGTATTTTTTTTACCTGGAAAAACAAGGCAGACACAGGGTCAAGTGCATCTCTGAGAAAGGGCTCATCCCCTTTGGCTCTTTTTTTTTTTCCTAACCCTTGAAACACTCTGGCAGGCAATGCCATGGGACGTACTGAGGGAGAGAGACCTTCTCCTATCCCTTCCACAACCGCTTCATTCTCTAACTTTTGTGCAGAGAATTGAATTGAAAGTTTATCAGGTAACAAAATTACAACTTTCAGCGTAAAACTGTATCATATCCTGTAGCATTGCTCTTGTTATTTGGGGTTATAAATTATTTAGAAATAACTGCTAAGAGATTGTTTGGAGGTTGTAGGATTTTTTTTTAAAAGGCTATTTTGTAAATATGCTGTACTGGTGGGGGGAGGGGGGGAAACACCTATTTCTTTAAACAATAAAGTGAGCAGCCAGAGACATGGCTCAAGAGGCAAAGATGCCTGCCACCAAACCTGACCAGTTGAATTTGATCTTTTGACCTCCATACATACACACACATATACTGACTTAGACACACATACACGCACACGCATACACACACACATGTACATACATACAAACTCTTTAGATCATTGCCAGGGCTCACTTTGTAAATTTTAAATCTTTTTCACCTTTATTGGGTGAGGTTGGTGTGTGTGTGTGTGTGTGTGTGTGTGTGTATGTGTGTGTGTGTGTGTGTGTGTGTGTGTGTGTGTGTGTGTGTAAGAGAGAGAGAAAAGAGGAAGAGAGAGAAAGAGAGAAAGAGAGAAAGAGAGAGGGAGAGAGGAAAAAAGAGAGGGAATCTGTCTGTCTGGTTGTTGTTATTTGTTCGTTTGGGTTTTTTGTTTTTAATAGGGTCTTACCATGTAGTTCAGGCTACCCTGGAGCTTATTATGTAATCCTGGGTTGGCCTCAAATTTGTAGTCATCTTGCCTCAGCCTTTCCAGGTTCTGGTTTACAGTGTGTTTCCACTACGCCCATTTGTTTGTCATTGTTACCATAGAAACTAGATGACTGGAGAGTTAAGTAGACACCTTCTCAAAGGTCCTCCCCCTTATTTCCATACCCCAGTAGCATGACTTCTGTACATAACAACCTGTATCCACTTGTTATCAACAACTGCTTATGTGAAACCAGAGTTCAAAAATGTGGTTAGGCACTACTAAGAAAAAAAAAAAAAGAAAGAAAGAAAACAGAGAGAGTTTTCTATTTTTCTGCTTTATACAAAGAATGGGTGTGGCTGGTAGAATAATGAATTTTTAGGAAACCAGAGTACAGCTGGGAAACTTATAGTTACTGGAGAAAAGTACTGTGATATCTTTTAAAATGCATTTTTTCCTAAACCTATGTATTTTCTGATATGAGGAGCTGAGCTGGGGTAGTATATGTCATATCTAAAAGTTGCTTCCTTAAAAAAAAAAGTAAAAAATTGCTTCCAACTTCCTCAAGTCTTTGTTCTACCAAGAAAAGGCAACCGGACGATTCTTCTAGAAGGAAAAAAAAATGTAAGAACTAGTGATTTAGAAGAGATAGACTAAAGAGTAGAAAACTGGGAGAAAATATTTAAACATATACTTAGTGACCTTGAAGAAAGAAAAGATGAGGAAATGAGAGGGGAGGGGAAGGGGGCATAAAGGAGAGAAAACGGTGCTAAAGAGTTTGTGCTGGTTCAATTCTTCTGTTCTTCCCTTCAAAACACTTTAAAAAAAAAAAAAAAACAGAAAGAAAAGCTAAGTTACAGAAACTGTCTCTCCACCCCAAAATTACAGAATTGAAACTCACTGTCACCAGAGTAGCAGATTTGCTTCACAATTACATGCCCTGCTTAGCACTATGTGACCCTGGCATCACCTGAGCCATTCTGTCACCTGCATCTAACTCCACAGTTTGCTTCCTGCATCTTCTACCACTGCAGAGCCCCGGGAGTACAAGATCCCAGCACACAGGAAACAAGGAGAGATAACAGAAATTTGGTACCCACTGTTAAAGTAACAAATCTAGGAAAAGATCATCCCTGGATGCTGATGCTTCAGGCTCAAAAAGCACTCCCCGGAATACATTAATCTAAGAGGAGAAAGCACAGTCTCACTAGGAAGAGTCTTGAAGTTCTCGCCTTGATGGAGTGTTCAGTCCCCCAACACAGGATCATAACCTGACATTCACCTGTGTGCTATTACTACACAAAACACTGAAAAGACTTTAACCTAAATCTAATTCTGAAGAAGCAATCAAACAAACAGAATTTAGGACTCTCTCTATGAAAAGTGACCCGGACTTTTCAAAAAACAGTATCCTTTTTAAAAATGGAAAACAGTTCTATTCAAAGAGATGGAAGATACTGTACTCAAATATCACACAGGATTCTAGATCAGTAGCTACAAAGAAAAATATATAGTTAAAAGGTATATTTGGTGTCAGTTCCACATTTTAAATATAGATACCATATGAGATAACAGGTTTTTAAATTACTATTAAATTAGTTGTCTTGCGGATGAGATTTATTTGGTAGGCTAATAGCCTAATTCTTAAAAGACGTAGGTTAAATATGCTTGGATGTGACAGAATGCCTGCAACTTACTTTCAAAGTAGGCCATCAAAAACATATATGTGTGTGTGTGTGTGTGTGTGTGTGTGTGTGTGTGTGTGTGTGTGTGTGCGTGTGTATATGTAAGGTATAAATCAAATATGGCAAAATAACAATGAGCAAAATACAGAAAAATATTTAAGTGTTTGGTATACTATTATTTAAAACTTAATGTTTTAAAATGTTGTAAATAAAAAGTTGGGTGACAAAGAGCTATCGGGAAGTTCTTGGCCTGTAAGTCAGAGAACCTGAACAATTTAACTGTTGCCTCTGCACTGAGCAAGGCCTCCAGCCCTCAGAGCACAAAAAGGATAGCCTTACTTGCCAGCTCTACAAGACGGTTTTGAAGATGAATAGTGATTATCATGGCTAGGGAGTATTTGTGAACTACAAAAATCCTCCTGAGGTCTCAGCTCTGGGCAGAGGCTAGGAAACTCAGTAGCCTTTAATTGCAACCTAACATCTCCTTTAACTATGAAGGTAGTCACAGGCTAGTACACCATGCATCTGGCGTACAAGAAGAGCTCAATAGTTCTGGCTCAGTTTTCTTAACTTGAACAGATGACAGTCACAAAAAGCATGCGTCAGCAGCAGAGCCACTGATACTCCCATATCTTTTTTCCCTTCTACATCTCGAAGACACGCCTACTCTGACCCAGTAGTCAGAAGGAAGATACTCTCTCACTGACTCATGCTTTCCGTGGCCCTCACTTGGGCAACTTACATAAACAAATTGTGATTAACAAAGTAACACAGAATGTTCCACGCTTAACTCTCAATCACCATACCCCCCCACCCCCAAAGCAGTTCACTAGGTGCCTCTCAACATGATAGCATGCCAAAAGCCCTGACACTCAAGACAAGACATTGGCTGCATCCTTGATTCCTTTTCTATTAGCTACCTCTGATTTAGAAAGAAATGCTATTGGCTCTTTTAATATATGGTTCATACAGATAGATAGATAGATAGATAGATAGATAGATAGATAGATGGATGGATGGATGGATGGATGGATGGATGGATGGATGGATAGATAGATAGATAGATAGATAGATAGATAGATAGATAGATAGATAGATAGATAATGTTCTAATTATTTCTTGCCATGTCTACTACCACTACTCAAATACAAACCATCTTCACCTCTTACAGAAGATCAATACAACACCCTTCCTAAAGGTCTTCCTGCCTACTTTCTCCTCTTCCTACTTAATTGTATGCCCTCTACGTATAATTATCCTTTTAAGAAACATCACATTGTCCATTTTTCTATTTCATACCTTGTGACGATTCCCATTTTCCTCAGAGTAAAAGTCAACGTCCTACAAATGATCTTAAGAACACATTTCTGTATACATGATACAAAACTAGACCTCCCCTTACCCCTGTGACCTCAACTCCAGTCTCTGCTTTGCATGCTGCCCCAGCCACGCTCACTTCCTTATAGTCCCGTGAGCATGCAGACATGGTCTCACTCTAGGGCTTTAATGCTAGGGAATCCCAGTGCTTTAAAATGCTTCCCTCAGATGGCTACACCCATCATCTCTCCACCTCTGGACAGTCCTTATGCATGTTCTGGCAAGCCTTTTAAAAATAGTAGCCAACTCATTATTCCTAACCCTTCTTATTCCTTTCTATTTTCATCTCAAGCACTTGCCGCCTTCCAAAATGCAAGCAAAGGATATATTGTCTATCATTAGATTGTATTTGTGTTCTGTGTTATAGCTCATATACTTCAAAAATGATTTCTTTGTTTTTGTTACTCTGTTTTGTTTTGAGACAGAGTACCATTTGCTTATGCTAGACTCGAGCTCACTGTGTAACTGGGGATGACCTTGAATTCCTGAGCCTCCTCACTGCTACAATTACTAGTTACCACCCTGTACCACTATAGTTGACATCTCTGACATAGCTGGCTTCTCTGCTAGTTAATCTTATTAGTTTCCAATATATATGTAGGAGCATACAAAAGATGTACAGTAAACCCATACAGTAGCACACAACTTTAATCGCAACACTGAAGAGGCTAAGGTAAGATCATGAGCTTGAAGACAGCCCGGGGTACATAGCAAGATCATGTCTTGTCAGTGCAATAATGAAATACAGTAGCTGAATCATGTTTACAGTATCTGAACCATCTGGAACATTGTTCCAAGTCGGCCAACATGTGTGCAGTATCTGAATCATGTGGAATTCAGCAGTATGTACCAAGCATTGATGCTGTGTAGCCATCAGCTCCATCCTCTCCAGAATGCTGTCCTTTGTGCAGAACTGAAACCATTGACATTAAGGATTTCCTCATTCTCATGTCCTCACATTTTGTAAGAACCTAGAACAGTTTCTACCACATGGATGCTTACCATGTTTTTTGTTGTTGTTGTTGTTGTAGTTGACTAAATAAATAAAATACTTCACGAAGAACTTCAGATGTCATCTCCACGGGGAATATTTCTGAATTTATAACTGAAGCACAGATCCTAGGTCAAATTCCTCCAGCTTTATCTAAATTATGCCCCCTTGTTGCCATCAGAAGCACACTGTGTGAAGCATCTGTAGTATTTGTATTATTTGAAGTATTGGCTGCACCTCTTGTGCCTCTGTGGTCTCCATTATTACAAAGAGGTCATCTGAAGCCTAGCACACCTTGCTAAGATTCCACAAAGTGAATAAAGGACAATCTCAGAATTATGAATATTGGGCTTCCCCTTAACCCACACATTAGCACTTATTCCATTGTTTTAAGTCGGCCAAGATGTGTTAAGGCTGAGATAATCTGAATAGGAAGAGACTAGGTAAAAATGCAAACAACTATTGCTTTAGTGTTATAAAAATCAAAGCTTAGTATAGCATGTTAATATTCTTAGTATGTTAATATATACAAACAAATATGTGTGTGCACATGTCTGTGCGTGTGTGTGTGTGTGTGTGTGTGTGTGTGTGTGTGTGTGTTGAGGCCCAGTCATGGAAATGACCCTGGAAACAAGGAGGAAACGACTCAAAATACTCACTCACTTTGAAAATTTAGTATAGAACGACAGGCTCCCAAGAGACCAAGCTGCTGGAGAGTTTGCTGCTTTTCTTGGGGGAAAGATTGAGATGGAAAACTTGGGAGACCACAATTGACACTCTCCCACCTTACCTAAAGTAGAAGGTCATGGTGTCTCCAGTCCATCCTGCGTAGCCTATTATTAGCAGTGAGGAAGCAAACTTTTTAGGAAGACATATGATTGTGTCAGTCAAATTTACTTGCGTGCAGCCGGTAGGCAAGGTTCCAGCATCTCTGGCAGACGTGTCTGTAAACCAAGAGGCAAGCTAACACTGGGATCCGGAAACAAAGCTGTGAGCAGACGTGAGGGAAAAAAAAAAAAAAAAAAAAAAAAAAAAAAACCTTCCTCTCTTCTGTAAGAGTAGAGGGGTGGCAGCTGCCGCGGAGGGTGCCCCAGAGCCAACTGGGTAGAGACCCGGCAGAAGCCAGCAACAGCTGGTAGAGTAGCATGGAAATGGCTCCAGCCAGCAAGTGGAAGGGTTTAGGGACTTGCACGGGTCACTTTGTAATTAGACCCTTGAAGCTCCTCTTTCCCCCCTCCTTGTGCTACAAGATAAGTCCAAGGAAAGAGAGGTACAATTAGATCAACTCGGTTGAATTATTTCTTCTTTGGATTTGTCAGCTACAAAATGGGTCATAGAAGGCCTATATATGCCCTAACTCCCACATTTCTGTATTCCAAAACTTCACTCCAGTTGACTCTTTCTCAAACTGTGAGAATCTTTCTAGACATCTCCATACCCTTAGATCTGAAAAGTTGGAACTAACTTCTAATGGCTGTTCAACAAAAAGAGATGGTCCCCTTCATATCCTGGATCCTTGTTTCTCTATTTTTAAAGCCCTCTGTTGGGACCCTTAAAGGAAAACCTGTAGCATTTTAGAGGACAAAGAAGTAGGAGACTGTATGGTGTTAAAAATAATAATAACAATAAATGCAAATCTAAAAGCCTGTCCACTCTCATAGGCTCCTTTAACTTGCCACAAGGCAAATACGCAAGCAGCTCACAAGAACATGCTTCCCAAATCTTTCTTACACCAGCCAGGCCCAGTGACCTGATGGAGAAGAAAGCCAGGCACACGAACAATGTGAAGCCAGAAGGTATCCTTAGCACATGTTACAGAATATTTCTTAATGATGTTCAACCAGGTAAAGTAGCGAACATTTCTAATCCTAGGAATAAGAAGGTGGAGCGAGGAGGATCAGGAGGTGAGCCTCAGTCTCAGGTAAATGTGAATTGAGGCTAGGATAGGATACATGAGACTTTATCTCAAGTTAAGTATGAGGGTTTGGGAGATGGATCAGTCAGTAAAATATTTGCTACTCAAACATAAGGATCTTTGTTCAGCCTTCCCAGAAGACATGTAAAAGAGCTAGGCACAGTGGTGCACATTTATAATCTGAGTGCTGAGGACACAGTGACAGGAGGATCCCTGGGCTTGCTGGCCGGTCAGCCTAATCTATCTGGCAAGTTCCAGGTCAGTAATACCAAGACAGATACACCCTGTCTTTAAAAACTAGGTAGATGGTGTCTGAAGAGTGATACCTTGGTTGACTTTTACTCCTTGTGCATAAACACACACATGCACCCACCCACACATGAACATTCATTCGTGCATATATAAACATTCATGCGCACCTGAACATACACACATGTGTGCGCACGCACACACTCACAAGTGCAATTTTACTCAATTAGCGAATCCTATGTTATATTCCCTCCAGACTCTTGGAGTCTGAAGAATTCTTAAATTCTTATAGTCCAAAAGAATTATTGAGAGAGAAAAAAACATAGATGAGAGATGTTGCCAAGGTTTGGGCAGATTGGTGGAAAGACAAGGGGAAAGCTCTAAACTGAGGGTGCAGAAAATGTTTTTCAAAGAGTACATTTGTTGGCCAATGGTAGACATTTTCACTAACTTAACATAGAAGTAATCATATAAGTATATGGGGATCTCATTGTCATCTGAAGTTATTCTTATTTTTCTTTTCTTTAAAGATTCTTGGTTTTGTGGTGTCATGGGATGAGAGACAGTCTAAGTCAGAGAAGGGAAAATTTTCTGTGCAGAGCCAGGTAGTGACTATGTGACACTTAGCAAGGCAGATGGTTTCTGTCACAACTGATCAACTTTTCCTGTTCTAGTACAAAAACAGTCAGAAGTGATATAAACATGGACATGTATGGCTGTGTCCCAATAAAACTTTATTTCCAAAACAGGCCCCAGCTGGGTTTTTCCACTATCTACAGTTTGTCAACATTTGGTCTAAGGCCATCCCAGAAACTTCATTTCCTTTTGTTAGTGGCTGATCTAAGCAGAGGTAGGTGACCTAGTTCTACAGAGCAAGAAAGGAAATTCTGCTAAAAGGTTTCTGATAAAGATTTTGTTTGATGATAAAAGAAAAGGGGATATAAGAGGAGGTCATTTTATTCTCTCTCTCTCTCTCTCTCTCTCTCTCTCTCTCTCTCTCTCTCTCGCTCTCCCCTCCCCCCTTTCTGCTTTGGATGTTTGTTCAAGGACATCCAGCTTGAAGTGGTAGTAGTCACCTTGTCCTATGAGACTTTATGTTGGAAGACAAAAGAGGGAATGGAAGGCAAATGAAAAGACCCAGGATCTGATCTGTACTGACTCACTACCCTGCTACCTACCACCAGGTTTCTTAAGAAAACAATAATGATCCTGGTGGCTGAGTCATTGCTGGTCTGATTTTATTCCTTGCAGATGAAAGCAAGGATATGTCTATCTGACATATCCACAAAAAAAAAAAAAAAAAAAAAAAAAGCATGCTATGTGAGTGAAGCGATCTTCACATTAGCATTAAAGCTGTCTGCAAGGTTCGAGTTGTTTTCTAGCATATGACTGGGGCATAAGCTCTCAACTAGGAATGCTAAGACTATTAACAAAATGTACGGGTTCTCTATTGTCAGTGCTGGAGAAGCTTTTCCTGTTACACTGACATTGGCTATGGGCACCCTGGAAGAGTCACCATGCCTGTAAAAGCAATCACTTTCACATGTGAGATAACTTTAGGTCTGTATGTACAAGGAAGGTACAAAATAATGATGACCTAGGCTTGGAACTGGCCAATCACAGCCCACTTTTATTTAGTAAAATGTGATTTAAATATTTCTATCCCCAAGTTCTTAAATATAGTACTGTCCTGTTATTGACCATTTTGCTTTCTGCAGTTATTATAGTTATCCACTGGCCACTGTAGTATGAAAATCAATAGAAACTGCCAGAAGTGAACAACTCATACGTTTTAAAGTCTTTGCCATTCTGATTAACACAATATGATTTTACACCATCCCTAGCCATCATTCTCAGAACATCATCCCAGCCATCATCGTGGCCAATGAATTCACACAGTATATGTTATCTGCCTCTTACTCACTTAGCACTCTCAGCTAGCAGAAAAATACTCACATAGTCACACCATTGTTGTGTTTGACTTTTGGTAGTTTTACTTTCTCTATAAGTCACTGTTTGTTTTTTTGTGTTTGTTTGTTTGTGTCTTACTGTGCTTAATTTATAAGTTAAAGTTTATCAGGGCTACAAATATATAGGAAATATCTCTGTGTCTCTGTCTCTCTGTGTGTCTCTGTCTCTCTGTCTCTCTGTCTCTCTCTCTCTGTGTATGTGTGTGTGTGTGTGTGTGTGTGTGTGTGTGATTCATTTCTAGCCATGGTTGGAACATCCACTACTTGTCTTAGAACATATCCAACGAAGATAAGAAACCAGGACTATGTTTTCTGGTTTGTTTTGAGATGCAAAGGACAAATTGAGAAATAGCAACAAGTACACAGGAACTGCAACCCCCTAGTCCAGACCACAGTTATAATTATGCCCATCTAGTCCCCAGATTTAGAGATTATTTAGTAAGTCCCTTCATGCCTCAGATGGAGAAACAATGGCCTAAAGCTTAAGTATCTTGCTTAGTCTTGTAGACACTTAAGGTGTAATCAAGACTCATTACGCATATCATAAAGAATAATCATCAGATGTTACAAGCCAAATGCTTCCAATACTTTTGAGCTTTTTAAAATGTATTTTAATGAGCAGGCTTTCTGAGCTTTCAGTGGCTTGTATTTCTTTACAAGAGCTCATTCTGTTCCAATATAATCAGTAATCTGTCCACAATGTTTTATTTTCACTAGCGACCATTTCTCTTTGAAATGGAGGTACAACAAATTTTGCTGGTACTGAATGACTTTCTATATGTCTCCCTTGTTATTTATCCTTCTTTGTATTCTCTCCAATAGCTAAACCTGAGTCCATTCAACTTTTCTGTTTACAGCAGAACCAAGACCCTAGAAGTAATCAAAGAAAATAACTTGTAAGCGTCTCAACATTCATACACTTGAGTTAAGTACTTAATCAGAAAAGAAGGCCCATGATCCTCACTAAGAACCTACTTACTCTTATTTGGGGTAGAATTACTTGTTGATGTAACAGAAGTCAAAAAATGGGTGCATTAGACCTGAGAGGGAAAAGGCTAAAGAAAACTACAAAGATAGACATAAAAATCTGAATCCAGTAAAATACTTATAATCAAAGAGACAGACACCAGATACAATTGTGTGGTTAATAACATTTAACTCTTGTGCATGACAGGAAACATCTTTTACATTGAACAAAATAATCTAGAATTTACCATATTGTTCTAATGAAAGAGCCTCCTTAAGAGTTGGCAATAGGAGTCACAAGCAAGATTTCATAGAAAAAGAAATACGAACACCCAACATACACTAAAATTAGTAACATTTCAGAAAACACATTAAGTGGTTCTGAAGCTATGTTTCACCACTTACTAAATGATGAGTCCCATACCTTTGTCTTTTAAAAAAGAAATGGCTATGAGCATAAGAGAAAAATTAAGTTTTACATCACACATTTTGAAAATGAATGATGAAGGTTATTACTAAATACCTCTTATATATTTTAGTATTTGGGGGTTTTGTTGTTGTTGTTGTTCAGCCAGTATTACATGTAAAATATTGTAGGTACTATAAACAAAGACTCTAACAAGATGAAGAGATTTCTGCCCACATGGATGGGTGTGTTCAGGATCAGAATAACATTTACAATATATAATGTAAGTTCAATGGGGGCTAAGATATACGAGCACATATAGAGATCATGATAAGAAGACAGGAGTATGAAGTGGAAGCAGGAATTCTGGGGAGCGATGTGGGAAGGCCTCTTTGTGGAGGAACTCTGAGCTGAAGCATGGATGGGGTGAGTGAGGATGTCAGGAATGGATCTGAGAAAAGGAATCACAGTCAGAGGAAACAAAAGTTACAGCAAACAGGACACAGTGGCTACAGCAAGGTGAAAGAGACAGGATCAAACAGGTAGAAGAGGGTCAGGGAGTTCAGGTAGGCTCTTGTTGGCATTCCACTTTGAAAGATCATTTAGAGCCAAGCACAGAAAATGAGGCCTTTGTTACACAATATATTCCTCTAAGCCTTCAGTTCCTAGGATGACGGGAATGCTAGGCATTGACCTCAAGTTCCAGCCGTATACAATTACAAAACTGGGTAAAATAAACAAAGCAATACTTTAAGGCAATGAACAACTGGGACTGGATGGCTGGGCTCCTAGAGGAGAGGAACTGTGAAGCTCCCTAAGGGCACATTTCAGCCAAGCATGGGAAAGCAGAGACCCAATACAGTCTTTTTCTAGATAAAAAAAATAAAGATTAAAAAGATTAAAGAGAAAAAAAAATAAAGATTAAAGTTTGGGGCTACTGAGGTGACTGAAGTTTGTGACATTTCAATGGAAGATCCCATCATACATTTTGGTAATTCCCAAACTTTTATGCACATGTAAGACCTCGACCCTTGTTTAGTGGTACTTACTTTGAGATGCCTTCTAGAAAGACACCAAGACGCAGATCAATGCAAAAGCAAGAGGATTATTTTTCCATTGCATTGGGAGTCGACCTTCAATTAGTCCCTTAAAGCGAGTGACTAGAAGGTAACCCCGAATGGCTATTACGAGCAGTTGTTATACTTTTTAGGGACACAGGTTACATCAGCAAGGTTACAGTTCAAACTTATTGGCTAAGCATATTGACCTTTAAATGTATTGGCTAGCAAGTGTGGGCAGATCATGACATGCATTTGAACTCTATCTGGGACGTTCCAGAGGGTTAGGTGACTATCAGTCAGTACATTTTATAGTTTATCTGAGAATTTTTCACTCAAGAATGTTCCTGTGGGTGGAGAATGGAACTTGGCTTAACTTTGACCCCAGGTGGGAGGGGGAAGCTGTAAGGAGGGTGTGGAATTCAAAAAAGCCCTTAGGGTCCTTCACACGTAGGAAACCTTTAAAAACACATGAAACTGCTATATTCTGTAGTACATGTCAGACTCAGGAAACTGAGGCAAGAGGATTATAAATTCAAGGACAAACTGCTTTATGTAGCATGGCCCTATGTCTGCACAGACTTCAGTGGCAGCATGCTTGCCTCTGTTCAACAAGGCCCTGAGTTTCATTCTCAGCACAGAAACACCAAACAAGCAAAACAACGGAAAAGGGGAAATAGTCAGACCACAACTTCCATCCCTCTCTCTTAACAACTGAAAAGTAAAAAGATAAAATACCCGGTGCAGTGAAAAACTATGTCAACAGCATCAAACAAATTTGACCTAAATGACATTTACATTTAACAAAGACTAATCTTTTAAATTTACCTTAACAGTGTAGATCACTAAGGCAGAGGGAGAATGCTCCGGGCAGGGGTGATGGCTCTCCACAATTCATCCTGAGGACAGCTCTGGATATAAGTGTATTAGATAATAAGTCATCCGACTACAAGGAGCAGAATGTAGGAACCACATTACTTTAAATAAAGGGATGACATTTGTGGTGTAGTAGCAATGAATCAATGTTTTTAAAGAAAATTGTCTCTGGGATCCTGCTGGGGTTTTTTTCTCATGAATATTGAGCCACGAATAAATGATTTTAAACAATCAGCTATCCAATAGCAAGGAGTAAACCCTGAAATCATGTACAATTGAGTAACATGTGGACTGAGCAGGTGGTGTTTATATACTTAGAAATAAATATACCTTTTTATATGTGTATAACAATTGGAAAGGCCATGAATTTGAGAGCAAGTAAAGGACACAGGAGAAGGACTGTAGGGAGGGAACAGAAGCTGAAAAGTGATGTAATTATATTTTAATCTAAAAACTTAAATGAGAAACAAAAAAGCAACAAAGGGCTATATAAGACGAAGCCATCATATTCATAATTCAATGTAGAAAAAGAGAAGCTACAATGGAATAGTACAATATGCATTCTTCTTAACAGGATTTTAAAAAAATATTTTTTGAAAATAAAGCTTGTAGTGGAATTTAATCTAGTAACATGGGTGCTCTGGCAAGGAACCGTATCTAAATACCTTTTAGGTCTATATGATTTGTCTGGAATGCAGACACAACCTTAAAACACACCCTTATTTCCTAACAATGAATGTAAACTTAGTTTGTAGAAGAAAGCATCCATGTTTGAAAGTGACATCTAACTGAGGGGCAGACAAAGTGATGAATCAGAGAAAGATTTGACAGAATGAGTTAGAGATAGGATATGCCCAACTCTTCCAAGGACAGACAGGAGAGGCTACTTGTGGGAGAGGGGGGCAGTTCAGTGACTGTAATGGAGTTGAGTTCATGCAGTTCATACAGTTCTGTTCTGTTCTAGTCAGTCAGTTGAATTTAGGCAACACAGTTCAGTTCAGTTCAGTTCAGTTCAGTTCAGTTCAGCTCAGCTCAGCTCAGCTCAGCTCAGCTCAGCTCAGCTCAGCTCAGTTCAGTTCAGTTCAGTTCAGTTCGGAGCAAAGCAATTCAGTCAGAAGCTGAGAGAAGCCAGTTTGAATCAGTTAGGTTAGCTTGGAAGATGGGTTGTACAAAGGCTAGAAGCTTCTAGGCCTAGTTAGAACAAAGAAAGAAACACTTTGGGTTCAGTTCAAGCTCTGTATTTGCACAGCTTGGGTACAGCCCTCATCTCATCCCTCCATCAGAGGAAGTAAAAGTTACTTTTACAAAAAAAAAAAAAAAAAAATTGCTAGAAATCCCCCAGCAGATATCTCTTCAGGTATTGTTAAATAGAACAAAGTGTCATGGCATCCTTACCTTTAGGGAAAGCTGAGAAAAAAAGAGAAAAACAGAATTGTTTTGAATAGCACAGACCAGAGCTTTCCAATTATATTTTATGCATTATATATGTATATATACATATATATATACTCATATATAATGCATATAAAATTATATATATAATTTAAAAGTAAAAGAAGTTAATTATATTAACATATTTAAGCATATATCAAAACATAATTATTTCAACATACAATCTATGCAAAATTATTAATGTGGTATTTCACTTTTGGTACCTTGTTTGCAAAATCTAGCATACATTTTATACTTAAAGCACTTCAGTCTGGACTTGCCTTAGGTCATATGTTCAGTGGCCACATGTGATTAGTGGTTTGTCACATTGGATATCATGACTTTAGAACAACCAAATTCATTGCCTGGCACAAAACATGTTGAGAATATATATATTTATGTATGTATATATGTATGTATGTATATATATGTATGTATGTATATGTGTATATGTGTATATATGTATACACACACATACAGAGAGAGAGAGAGAGAGAGAGAGAGAGAGAGAGAGAGAGAGAGAGAGAGTGCAATGTAGGGTGCATATGTCCACAGGCAGTGAGTAATGACAGCTACATTGGAACACTAACTCGCACTATTGTCTATTAGCTGGAACTGTCAGGTAGAAGTGAAATGCAGTTGTTTGCATTTACATGCTTACAAGCTGATTTGGAAAGTTTGTTTTTCAATTCAAACGTTGCAGACAGACTCACATTCCCAGATTCACTCATTCAATACATGTCTGCTGGTGGCTTTACAGTATTTTTCAATCCCTTCAACACCTTCCGTATGAGATCTGGGATTTTTCATAAGCTATTTCCTTGGAAAGGAACCTGTTCCCTCCTTGTCCTACCTTCCCATCTCCAAATCTGAATGACTCTAATTCATCTTCCAAGTCTCAGATTAAATGGTACTGCCTCAGGGAAACCTTTTTCCACCTCTGTATAATTACATTTCATACTTCCATAGGCTCCTGTCACCACCTATCACTATGCTCACTGGACTTTACTATAATTATTTCTTTTATTATCCTACTACATGGCTATATTATATGTCCCACAAGGTCGGAAACCTTGTCTGTTTTCATAAGGTACTAAAGCAGACTATCTGTTCCATATTTAATATAAGCTTATTGAATGAATAAGTGAATTACGAAATGCCATGCATTACACTATGTAACAGAAGGGAAGATTAAGAAAGATCTCAATATAAATAAAAAGTATGGTATGATCAGTACTATTTGTTAGGAACACGATGCCTGCATTACAGAAGGAACAAACCTTTAAGTACATTTTAAGAAATGTGTCCAGGTGAGTAAGAGCATTTTAGGCAGAAGAGATGACAGTCTTTTTTGCTAGGAAGACACAAGATCCTGCAAGGCGACTGGAGTGTAGGTGTGCATGATGGGAAATTCACTATCTATTTGGGAAGTAGAATCAGTAAGAGTTGAGACAAGACCGTGAGACTTGGGGAAAGGAGAGGGTATCCAGCACAATGTCCATGTTTTTGACATCAGAGATGTTATTCCTTTAGGAGGAATTCAAGAAGAAGGGAACAGCTGGGAAGAGGCGGCGGGGGGGGGGGGGGAGGAGGAGTAACAACTAGCTAAGCTGAGAACAAAGAGAATTTGGGGGGCGGGGTTGGGGGAAAATTTAAAGACATGACAGGAGCATAGATCATTGAGAACACTACCTCAGATGAAACAAGTCTCTCCTGAATGAATGCCCACCAAGCAAGGTATGGTTATAAAGCTATGCAGTTGTTTCTTCAAAGAAAGTGTATCATTTAACCTTTCATATGAATGATGTTTCTTCCGTAAACCACCTTGGGAAGTCCTGATGTTGGAGCTGGAGAGATGGCTCGGTAGTTAAGGGCACTGTCCACTCTTCCAAAGTTTAATTCTTGGTCCTGGTTTAATTCCCGCAACCACATGGGAGCCTACAACTGTCTATAGCTCCAGTTCCAGGAGATCTGGTATTCCTCACACAGACATACATGCACATGATAGGCAGACATCAACTCACATGAGAGAAAGACAGAGAGCAGTCCTGCTTTTAGGCTGACTGTGTTGCTAATGTGTGCTACATTTTCACAACCTTGTTAAAAGATAGTGGTAATGCAAACGTTTACTGTTTCAGGATAAACTCAATTGAGGAAACAGAAAGTTTAGGAATAAATCTGTCAGATTGAGGAAACTGATGGCTATACATTACATAAGAATATAGTGGCTCAGAAAGAGAGATGTTTTTCTCATAAACCTTAAAAACTGGACCTTACAGCCATCTTAATTCAATGCCACATCTTAAACAACATCACTATTGATAGCTGAATAAAGACAATTTTTCCAATCAAGCTCAAAGGAACAGAAAAACTCTTCCCTGATGGCTAGCCTTCATAGCCAGAAGGGGCCACAAAGACTGCTGAGGGAGAAAAAACGGCGATGGTCTTACCTAGAGCTGGACCCTGCATGTGATACTACCAACCTACCAGGCAAAATGTGCTCACTGCTTCAATGGTGGCGTAGCTGTTATGAGGTAACCCATTGCTCTCTGCTAGGATCTGAGGTCTATTTTACAGAACACACCTCATGCCTTGTACTGTAAAGCCAATCAAAAGCCTCTAGCTGATGAGGTCATAGGCCCAAGGGTAGAACCTATCATTGTGATTTTGCTATGTGGGCATGTTATGTTTCTCTCAATTTTGGTCACAGAAGCTTCTTTCTGCAGCGGGTAGCAGTTTATGCAGAGACTCATATCTGGTCAAGGTGCCAAATGTAAGTAATTGTGAGTGCTTAGCATGGCCGAATCATTGATATTAATCTCTAAGGCCTGGCAAATATCCAGAAAGGAGGCAAGAAGAATTTGAGAAGCAGAGGATAGGTCAGAATGCCGTGACATTTGGTCTTCTGAACATAACGGGGCTCCTACGTTCCAACTCATGGCAGCTGTGGTTCCATGCATATGACCTGTACAAGATCAATACAATCAATATTCCAGCAGAAATGGGGAAGAAGTCTACCAGACTCCACCCTTAAGGGATAGCTGCTGAGGAAGGGAGCATCATCCTTCTTTGTGGGTGTGGCCATTGGTAGTTTTCTCAGCCTCCATTGGATGATCCCACACATATGTGCAGCATTAATTGGACATATGTACTGGCTGGTATTGTGTCAACTTGACACAAGCTGCAGTTATCGCAGAGAAAGGAGCTTCCCTTGAGGAAATGCCTCCATGAGATCCAGTTGTAAGACATTTTCTCAATTAATGATCAAGGGTGGGAGGGCCTATTGTGGGTGGTGCCATCCCTGGGCTGGTAGTCCTGGGTTCTATAAGAAAGCAAGCCTAGCAAGCCAAGGGAAGCAATCCAGTAAGCAGCACCCCTCCATGGCTTCTGCATCAGCTCCTGCCTCCAGGTTCCTGCCCTGTGTGAGTTCCTGTCCTGACTTCCTTTGGTGATGAACAGCAATGTGGAAGTGTAAGCTGAATAAACCCTTTCCTCCCCAATTAGCATCTTGGTTATGACATTTTGTGCAGGAATAGAAACTCTGACTAAGACAACATAGTAGGTTTATTTAAAATGAAGAAGACATGAACTTAGAAGGGGATACGGTATGAAGAATCTGTGAATAACAGGGGGTGGGGATTGTATATAGCCCTATTTGATAGGATGCACAGAGGAAATACTCAGAGAACACATATTTTAAGTGAAAAGGAAAGTTCCGGTGTCCTCATGACTGAGCTAAATTCCATTTTATTTTGCCAGACAGCTCTAGGTGTGTATCTCTCCAATGGCGTAGTCCTAGAATACTATTGTGATATAATGATTACCTCAGGATGCATTAGGATGATTTTACACAACACTAAGCACAAAGTAGTTACTAAACAGTTGTTTGATTAAGATGTCAATGGACGAGTGAGGAATGAGTGAGTAGCTGAGGAATTTTTAAATTCCCTTCAATTTTCCACCAGCCCCACAGGCCTACTCTGGCCAATATCTTTTTACGTTGATTACTTGCTGTGTAAGATTTGCAAATTTGGGGAATTAACACTTGGATTTGTCTATTTTTGTTTTCTGTGACTTTTGTAGAATGGGATTGAGAGGGTTTAATGTAGTTAAGTTTTCAACTTAACTGAACTAAATACACTCTGCTAGGTGGGAAAGCATTCTGTCTAGGTGTATCTGGGGGTGTTCAGAGATGGTTAAACTGGTAGACTGAGCAACACAGGGTTGCCCTTTGTAAGATGGTTAAGATTCCTTCAGTATGCTAGTAGTCAGAATGAAACAAAAAAAGCTGTGAAAGGGAAAAATTGCTCTTAAAAAAAAATAGAGCTGAGACATTCAGTTTTTCCTAGCCTTGAATCTCTAGAGTTCCTGGTTCCTACATTTTGAAACTTGGACCTCAGCCCACTCCCAGGTTTTCAAGGCCCAGCCTTAGGCTTATTACCGCAAGTTTCTCATTTCTGTTGACTAATGACAACAGACTCCGAGACTTCTGGGTTTCCGATGCTACATGACTTAGGAAACTACAATGAATCTCCCTTTATATGAACTTTTATATTCTAAGCCTATTGATTTCATTCCCTGAGAACCATGACTCTCCAGTGACCATAATGACAGCAATAACCTTGCTTGGGTCACTCATAGATAAAACCCACCCCCATACGAGAACAGTTGTTGACACAATAGTTGATTTTTAATAAACAAAAGTAAAGAAATAAAACTAAAACAAAAAAAGCCTCATTTTTGGTTATTCATTGTTCTGTAATAAACTAGTCCAGCATATAACAGCTTAAAATAACGAGCATTTTATTAGATTTCATGAGTCTGTGGGTCAACAACTGTGGCAGGCCTAAGTGAAGAGGAATCTTCTTTTCACTAAAGGCACCCAGTAATAATGAGAGGGCAGATGACCTTGTCTGAAAGACTCAAGACAGCTTTACTTGACACGGATAAGAGGAAGACTGAGCTTATCTGGATCGAATGGCTAGGGTCACCTACTTTTCTCCAGTGTGGAGGCGACAGTGCTTTTGTTCATTGGAGACTGGGAGTTCCCTTCATGAGCATTCAGAGATATGTGGTAGCTGTGCTAACACACTTAAGCCTGAAAATTCTCACTCTGTCTTGGCCTGTTCAGGCCAAGCAGGTTACCAAGTCTAGTCTGTTTTCAAGAGGAGAACATTCTCAAAGGGAGGATTAATAGAGAATTTATTGGAAGTTTTTAATCTTCTGCGTGCATCAAAGGAAAAAAATGAACATGTAAAATTGGGTGGAGATCTAAAATAGAACAGTGACTGCCGAAAGAGCCAGACATAAGTAGCCAACATGAAAATTTATAACTTACGCATACAAAAAGCCAACTTCTTTTCCCAGTTCCAGGGATCAAACCCACGGCCTTAAGAAAGCTCAGCCTCAAATACTGACATTTATGGGGAGATTAAACTCCTGCAAAATGTATATAACACACTACTATTGACCACTTCGTTGACTACTTTGTACATATTTTCTGTGTCCTTATAAACCATACTAGTGCATGGATACTGTTATAATCCCACCCATTTTACAGATTATGAAACAGTAATACTCACTACCATAATTAATAAGTGATAGGACTGAGATAGGTCTCCAGGAATTTCAATTGCAGAGCCCCTGCCCTTTTCCACCAAAGCAGTGGGCTCTGGTAAGCATTATAATTTATTGCAAAGCTGCTTTCCACCCTCAGAATGAGCAGGAAGAACCTATTTTAAGAACGTGAAAAAGGAAACAAACTTCAGAATCAGCCCTGTGTTGTAATCCTGGTTCTTCTTAATACTGACTGCAACTGTAGGCAAGTTCTTTAACCTTAATTACTCATCTGTAAATTAAGGGCGATAATATCTAGTTTGTAAAGTACAATGAAGATTAAAGAGAATAATTTCAAGTGCCTGGAATAGAGTCATCACTCAGAAAGACTTAGAAAGTGTTAGTTCTTTTTTCAGATCTGTAACTAGTGCCCTACTTACGGGGAGAATCAATCCCACCGGTGTGTCACAATGGTTCATGAGGATTTCTCATGACACAATTAAATATTTATACGGAAAGGAAAAGAAAGCGCTACAGAAACTTAGATTTATCTGCCTCCAGACCCGTTTAGTCTTTATCCAACCTCATATGAACAATGGAACAAACTCTTTAAACAAAAGCAAGGTTACCTCTAGTAAATTAATTATAGGGAACTGTCAACACAATTTTTCATTGGTTATGGAAATGGCTTTATAAGTCACGTTCATTTTACTTAAAATTGAAATCAGAATGATCTGCAGTATGACATTAGAAAGGAAAACAAGTGAGTGTCTAATTCCAAGTTCTAAGTATCCCAGGGCAGGGGCCATGGTAGCACTAAGATAGTGGCATTTCTAGCCTTCACAATGTTACTAGTGTTCTTAGCATGAATATTTTACCACCAACGGTGTGTATTCAGAGTGTTTGAGATAGTTCCATTGAAACAGGGTGTCTCCATGTGTAGGCCAGACTAACCTCTAATTCATGGTGGTCCTCCTGCCTCCATCTCATACTGGGATTACAAGTAGGAGCCACTAAGACCAGTTTTTACACTACCACTTTAAATCTTTCATTAGCTAATTCCCTATCAAATAACAAAGCATGTCAACGCTATTTACCACACTCAAGTCCTGTGCTGTTGCAGTAAAGAGATAAAGTTAAGGCCAGGCAATCCAAGATTCCAAACTGTAAGCGTGCCTGTTGACAAGGGAGGTAGAACAGCTTATACAAGGACCAAGGAAGCATCTAGACATGCTCAAGAAAAACAAAACAAAACATAAAGTAGTCAGAAATCAAGGGCAAGGGAGTTCAGAATAAAGGCTTAGACACATAGATATGCAGCAAACCCAATAGAAGAAAACTTTCTCGACATCTAAAAATGTTGTTTGTCAGCTCCATATTTAAAACTCAGAACATTTCCCTAGCCTATGCTTTACCCAGCTACAACTTTGAGTGGGAAAGTGGAACCTCTCTAAAGCCATAGATGTGAGAACCAGAGTAGTAAGGGAGAGATGGGCACAAACAGACCGGTGATCTTAATCTTCGTGAAATCGGCGAGGTTATGGTTTTTACAAATAAGGAGCACACCGGAAGTTGGGTTGTGAAGGAAGCAGGCCTCAGGGAGGTCTGGAACAGGGACAATTTGACTTTGCGAAAACAATCTCCAAGGGTGAAACTCGACTGCTGACCCAGAGCAACAGGAGAAGTGACTGTAATTATTATATTAAACCAAGCCTTTTATGGCCGATGACTTAAAAGGAATCACAAATCTCTTAATTATATAATAAATGCATTTCTAAAAAAGCCTCCTAAGAATTAGCCAGTGGAGACCAATTAAAGCGATAACAGTTTACTCTTTGCTCACTAGGTTGCTATCAGTAAGCTTGGCAGCCAAACCAGGAAACAACAACAGAAGAAAATGGACTTTTGTCCACATAGAGTATTAAAAGTCTAGGCATCTCTGCAGTCATGGAAAACTTTACAAATTATTACACAGGATGTCTGCAATCAGCACATGCACTACGTGAACTATAGTGGAAAATGACATGGGAGTGGGGGGAGAGTCTGAAAGTCACATGTCTTTCAATGTCCTGAGTCACCGTCATCACCACAATAATGTGAACTGGGCAACTGCTACACATCTCTTTTGGAGGAGGAATCAAATAGACAAGAGAAATGTTTGCACACTCCAAAGTCACTCGATGGTATGTATTGAGCTGTTTTGGAAGGAGAGAATCAAACACATCAAGGGAGGTAGTTCCTAAATGTTCTATTATTTGAGACCCACCAAAGGAGTGATTGCTTGCTCAATAAAACTATGTCCCTCAATTCTTGGGTCCCTCTAAATGTACAGCATGAGAAGGAGACTCAAGATCTTTCCAGAATGAGGCTGGGATGAAGCAACAGGAAGAAGGAGACTGGGTTGCAAGAGAGGACAAAAGATGACACTGGCTGCAAGGAAGCAACAGAACACCTCCAGAAATAGACCTCTTGAATGCTGATTGAGAACTTATCCAAACAGAAAGAGAGCCTGAGATTACCTATCAGTTTATCTAACTGCATTGACTACTGACAGGGTTGTGCTTTGTGTTTTTACTATGAAGGCTTTGTTTCTTTTTGGAAAAAATGTTTTTTGGTTTGTTGTTGTTTTGTTTGTTTGTTTGTTTGTTTGTGTGTGTGTGTGTGTGTTTTGTTTTTGTTTTTGTTTTTTGCCATTGAGATCCTTTCTAGATCAATACTTTCCAATTGTCACTAATGGCAATTGACTGAATGTGACAATGTTAGCTTCAGTAGATATTTATATCAAATCCAAAAAAATATATTTTTACCCATCTCGTTAGAGTTAAGTCAGTTACAACGTTTATAGGAACCATGTCCATATATATAATGGAAAGAAAGTTCTATATGTATAAAATGTTCTGTGTGTGTGTGTGTGTGTGTTATATTGCTCAAGAATTTGTCCTAAAGGGGAGTTCTCTATTTTCTATCCATTTATCTTAACCTCTAAGTTGTTAGCCTCTTTTATGTGTTTGTATTCCTTTGATTGCATATAAATGATATATTTAAATATATCATTTTAAACACTCTTACTATCCTATCTCCTTTTCCCCTTTTTTGCTTCGCCATGCATTACTTAGGATTATCAGCAAGAATTTGTATATATATATACATATATGCATATGTATGCATATATATGTATATATATACAATTACATACATACATACACACACATATATTTAATCTTTAACATTCTAAAATACTTTATTTGATTCAGATGTTTCCACTGGTATCAATAACCAACAAGAGAAACGACCCTTGACAGTACAACCATCAGTGAAGAGCGGAATCTTATAGAATACAAAGCTTTACATGTTTCTCCTCACGTCTGTCTCTCTACTACCGCTTTTCCTGTTTTGTTGTTAGTATTGATGAGGACTGTGCCTTCATTTGTTTGGAGGCAGTGCCTCACTCTGTAACTCAGTTTGTCTTAGAACTGATGAAGTAACCCAAGCTGGCCTCAAAGTCCATGTATTCCTCATGCCCCAGCCTCCCGTGGGATAGGACTGTAGGTGCTAAGAATCACAACTGCCTTGAAAGTTTAAGGTTCTTCCCATCACATTAGGACACAGCTACCAGCCTGCCTATCTCTTCAGCTTTGTCCCTATAATCAGCTTTTAGTACATCCTATGCTCTAGCCATTATGAAAAGCCTTTAATTTGTGGAAAAGCTAGAATTTCCTCAACTTCCTTAGTTGTTTTTGTTGTTGTTGTTGTTGCATATGTTGCTCCTTCGACATGAAACCTCTCTCCTTTTACCCCTCATGCCCAAGCTGATCTTTCAAAAGTCAAGCTTCAAAATGGGCATCATCTCCTCTCTTACCACACTAAACTAGAATTGCTTTTCTTTGTTCTTCCTACCCCAGACTGGGATCCTTATGCCTGTCATGCCCACCATATATTATGGTGCCCAAAATGTAGCTAGTGAGTTACTGTTGAATAAACAAGAAACATTGCTTCTATCAAGCAAATAACTACCTATGGGGAGATCAACTACCCTTTCCAGTTAATATACCTGATACTTGAAGACAATATATGATGTCTCCTTTCCTATGCTCAGTACACCACTAACGCAACATCACCTTTGCCTGGGCGAGCCTTAAAGATCCTGTGTCTCGATTTCCTCTAAATTCACCATGCTCTCTCTCTTTAGCATACTATCTAAATTTCGTCCAGTTCATTTCCTGACAGCAGCAGTAGCCTTCATTTTCTCAATCATTTCTCACTCTAAAGGATGCTGAGCTGTTATCTCTCACTTCTTTATATCACGGAAAGAAATGTAAGCTAAGTTTTACTTAGAGAGAAATGAGTAGAACTATAGAGAGTTCACCAGTTTTCTCCATGTCTTCTTGAGTAGCCACTACATTAGGATACATGAAATATTAACTATCTTCTATAGCCTCCAAAAAGTCCTGTTGGTAAACGGCTCCATGTCTTCCCTGACTATGGACAACGGCTTAAATAAAACAAACAACCTGAAAGTTGTCAGAACTGATTTATGAAGTAAGATTTTTCTTATTGTTTGGCTATTTTGATATAAATTTTATGGCTTAACTACTAAGATTAATTAATGGGAGAAGTATAGTTCACAGTGACTTAAAAAAAATCCTTTCCTCATATATCCCAATTATCACTGGTATATTTCTGAGTTAATTAAGTACAGAATTGCTCCACATTTCAGCACAGAGAAATTCCAATATATTAGTGGTTATCAATGTGACTTTTATCATTTTAGAAATGACCATATAGAGTATAAATTTACTTCTCAAAGTGTTCCTGAGTTATCTAAAGTGCTATTTTTAGATTTTAGTCTCAGTGCAATAATCTCATTAGTTGGCTTAGAAATTCACTGCTTCACTTTTGAATCTATATGAAGGATCTCATAGGCCGTATCTATAATAAGCAGCTTATCCAGTATGTTAATTTTAAGGGCTGTTTTAAAAAAAGTGCCACCTTCTTCTGATAAAACCCAGACTTTAATAGTGCATCCTCTGAAGCCATTCTGTAAATGCAGTACTAAAGTTCAGTACAGCAATCTGGGCTATTTAATTAGCTCACAGCCATTGTGTTGGGATAGCAGGACTTGCTGGGTTAGCTTGGTGTTCAGTGTTTGGGCTCTGGTTCAGAATTAAGTGGCCATCTCACATTCTGTCTTATGTCCTTAAAGAATAGTGTGGTGGTTTGAATAAATAAAAGTTCCCCCACAGGCTCTGTTTGAGCACTGTTTGGGGAGACGGCCCAGCCTTGGGGAGGAAGTCCATTGTTGGACCCAGATCTCACCCTAGTTCCAGTTCACACTCTGTTTCATGTTTACACTTCAGACATCTCCTATTCCTGCTGTCGTGGCTGCCGACGGTAGTGGATTCTTACCCCCATGGAACCGTAAGCCAAGATCAAGTCTTCCATAAGTTGCTTTTAGTCATGGAATTTTAGCATAGCAATAAAAAAGCAACCAATACAAATTCTTTATATTTATTTTCAGGAGAGCCCATGTCCTCTCTTGTTTAATCACTACTGAAAAAATGTCTTTTTATTTTCTTTTGTTTTTGAGGTTTTTTGTCATGTCTATCTCACTGCCACACTGACCTTAACTTGAATTGTAATCATCTTCTAAAGTAGAAGGGAATATTTTATCTGATCAAAAGTCATCTGAAGGAATATTAATTATGTCATACAAATTTTAGTCTTCACTATTTCAAAATTTCTTAAACTTTCAAGGTCTCCCTTGCAATGGTGAACATGATCTATAAAATTTAAAATTTCCCTTTGAAGCTCTATAAATTTTAACTAAATTTCAGTCGTTTTCCATTAATTACATTACTTTCATATACAATAGATGCAGTGGTTCTCAATGTGTGAGTAACGACCCCTTGGCAAACCTCCATCTCCAAAAAAATTTTACATTACAATTCAAAACAGTAGCAAAGGTTATAATTATGAAGTAGCAATGAAAGTCATTTTATGGTTGGGGGTCACCATAACCGAAGGAACCATTAAAGGGTTGCAGTGTTAGGAGGGTTGAAAACCACTGCACAATTAATATTAAGACTTACTCTAAAATGTGACAGGTTACATAGGGCACTGCTTAAAGACTAGTCACTGAATCTCTACTATAAAAACTGCATTGTATAACTTGATTCTCCAAAGAGGCCTAGAAAGTTGTCATTTTACATAGAGGAAAACTAAGCAACCAGAGACAATAAGGAACTAGTTGAACAAGGTAGTAATCTTTGGCACTGAGGTTTTAGTCCAGGTTACCTCATATCTAATCTCGTCTTCCTCAAAGTCAAGTTTAATACTTCAGTCCATTTAAATTTTTCTAGCATAAGTTTATGCAGTACATACAACACCATCATAATTCACATATTTCTTTCACTTTGTCTTTCTTACTGTTTTGTGAATTTCAAGTGCTACTAGAAGCGGTGGGATCATAAGTCCAGACACTACATCCTATGTCATCTCTTTTCCAGCACAGTAACTACTCTGCAGTAATTACGACAGCTTCCTACTTTGGTTATGTCAGGAAGTGACTATAAAAATCTGTCCCTTGTACTTCATGGGTCTAGATTATTAGACTTAGAAACATATAGAAATGCATGCAGGTAACTGTCTACACCTATTTTCTGAGACTGCCCTTGAACTCGCTGTATAGCCAAGGATAGTCTTGAACTTTGGTTCTCCTGCCTCCATTTCTCACGTGCTGGGATTATTTGCATGAGGCACCTGCTTTTGTTTGTTTTATTATTAAATCTCTAATGTTAAACGTTCAGTATGGAAAATATATAAATGATGTATGTATGTATGTATGCATGTATATATGTATGTATGTAAATGTCCTTACTAGGGTTTCTATTGCTGCGATGAAACACCATGACCAAAAGAAAGTTGGGGGGGGGGGTCTATTTGGCTTACACTTCCACATCACAGTCTATCACCAAAGGAAGTCAGGACAGGAATTCAAACAGGGATGGAACATGTAGGCAGGAGCTGATGCAGAAGCCATGGAGGGATGCTGCTTATGGCTTGCTCTTCACGCCTTGTTCAGCCTGCTTTCTTCTAAACCCCAGGACCACTAGCCTAGGGACAGGACTAACCACAACGGGCTGAGCCCTCCCCATCAATCATTAATTAAGGAAATACCCTACAGACTTGCCTCCTGCCTGATCTTATGAAAGCATTTTTTTTTAAATTAAGGTTTCCTCCTCTGAGATGACTTTAGCTTATGTCAAGTTGACATGAAATGATCCAGAATGACTGACCCCATAATAACCTGACAGCAAACACATCACCATTAACCCACAACCTTTTCTTTTTCATTCATTTCCCAAGATCCCACATTAAAAATATAAATAACTTTAACAGTCCCACAGTCTTTACAAATTCAAACCTATTAAAAGTTCAGTCTCTTTAAAATAGCCAATCTCCTTTAAACTCCAGTATTATAAAATTCAAAGTGTGTCAATTGTGGAGTCCTGTAAAATCAAAAATCAACCAAATGCTTTCTTAGTTCAAGAGGGAAGAACCAGGGCATGGTCACAATCAAATTAAAATAAAACCAAACTCGAAAAGTATAAATAACTCAATGTCTAATATCTAGGATTTATTCACGATCTTCTGGGCTCCTCCAAAGGCCTTGGGTCACTTCTTCAGTTCTGCCCTCTGCAGCACACACAGTTTGTCTTCTAGGCTCTGGCTGACTCCACTCCACTGATGCTGCTATTCTATTGAGGTAATGAAACACTGTGTCCAAAAGCAAGTTGGGGAGGAAGAGTTTATTCAGTTTACACTTCCATATTTCTGTTCATCATTGAAGGAAGTCAGGACAGGTACTCAAGCAGGGCAGGAACCTAGAGACAGGAACCTAGAGGCAGGAGCTGATGCAGAGGCCTTTGAGGGATGGATGCTCTTACTTGATCCTCATGGCTTGCTTAGCTTGCTTTGTTCTAGAACCTAGGGCCACCAGCCCAGGGATGCTACCATCCACAGTGGGCTGATCCCTTTTTCTAGAAATCACTAATTTTAAAAAATATTAGTTATATCAAGTTGACATAAAACTCTCCAGCACAATATATTTTACACACACACACACACGCATACCCAGTCATTGCAGATAAAAAAAAGAAGTTAATTTGAAGAGGCATTGTAATTATTTTTCTATTTATAATAGTGACAGATAAGATTCCAAAAATCAGAAGAAAGATGTCTCAGGCTCAGAAGTAAAAAGGATTTGAGGCTATCAAGGGAGCCTCCCTTAATTTTTAAATTGATGAAAGGAATTGTAAATGAGAGTGTGAATGAATATCACAATCAGAAAAGGATGATAAAATATGTATAAAGCAAGCATTAAAATAACAGAAAAGAAAGACCCACCATTTGTAAGCATATGGAAGAAATGAAAAATATGATCTTTAGCCACATTAAGACTACATTAAAAATATTAACATTCATATCGAGTCATACCCATATATAATAATAGTAGAACAGTAGCAACCCATAGAGAACTGAATATATTCAAGTAAAAATAATCACCAAATCTACATATCATTTAACAGAGAACTGTGAGATGTTCCTGTAACCCTATAAGCAGGTGCTACTGCTTGAGGTTTGCTCTAAATTTACCAACATTATACTTATGTCTGATGGTACACTAAGTTCTTATAGTTTATATTCATGGAAAAGATTTGAAAATGTACCCATTAGATCTGGGAGGAGGGGGTCTCCCCCTCTTGGAGGAGATGGAGAAGGGAGAATGGGTGGGAGAATCTGTATAATGGGGTACTGGGAGGAGAGGGGGGCTGATATTGGGATGTAAAGTGAAGAGATACATTAACAAAAAAGAAAATTTTAAAAATGAAAAAGAAAATGCTCTTATTCAACTGGGTGAATAAAGTGAAATCAACCATGGAGAAATGATTCATTTTAAAAAGAACTTTAAAAAACGTCTTTATTGACAATTTCATACAGGGATGTAGTGAATTCTGGTGACTTTACCTCCTATGTTTTCTTATCCCTCTCAATGCATTCCCTGTCCTCTCTGCAAGCCTCTTTCCCACATTCATGTCTTTTGTTTGGTGGGACTGCCCATCTCCCAGAATCCATCAGTAGCCAATAGTTCAGGAAGGGGCAGGGCTCGGGAGGCCCTCGTTAATCAATAATTAACTATTGACAGACCTAGCATTATGCAGGCTCAGTACCATAGTTGTCAGATCACAACTGCAATGGCTGTGCTGTGACCAGGAAAACAGCATTTCACAGCCTTCTCCCTACTTCTTCTGCCTTTTACCTTCTTTCTGTCTCCTGTTCTGCACTGTTCTCTGAGCCTTCTAGTGGGTGGTTCAAATGCACTGTTGAGGGCTAAGCCATCAACTGTCCTTTACTCTCAGGCACCTTAAGTAGCTATGAGTCTTTGCATTCAATGCCATTCATTCCAAAGGAGAAGCTTCTTCAAGTAAGGTGGAGACTAGCATCTAACTGTGGGTATAAAAAAAATATTGAGAAGGTAGTTTAAAGTCATGTCAATTTAGCTAAACAATAGAGCTCTCATCGAGTTCCTAAGGCCTCTTCAATACAGTGTTTTGGCTGAATGTCCAGTACTAGGCATGAATTCCTTCATACTGAGTAAGCCTCAATCCAAGCAGAAAGTGACTGGTTACCTCCAAAGCTGCCATGCCAGTATGGTACCAGTGAGTGTATTTTCTCTGGTTGGTTGGTGTTATAATTCATATTGTTCACAGCTGGGGAAGACAGCTGTTACCTTTTCTACCCTAGCAGCTTGCTTTGCACTGTCGTCTATCACTATGTAAACTAACCAACAAAGAGGAAATTCCTTGTCAGTACACCTTAGATAGCTATCCAAGCAGTTTTCATGGGACTATGATTTGCAGTTGCTATATCTTTTCCAGTTTTCTCATGTCCTTTCATTTGAAACACGTGTGCCTACTCAGTTATAGCCAGAAGCACAACTGAAATATTTTGCTTGGAGGAGAATGGGAACAGTTAATCCAAGGCCTAGTGCATCTTCGTATCCATCAGCATCTGAAGGAGACTCTTTTACTTCTGAGTGTTTTCAACAATGACAGTGTAAGATCATTGACACCAAAGGTTTTCCCTCCCCATCACTAGTTGTTTGTACTGGGGAAGAGCTGACTCAGTCTCTGTACTTCTGGTCTCTCTCTGTCTCTCTGTCATTTCTCAAAGACATAGCTCTTCCAGTGTTGAAGACAAGGAGCACAGGAGAAAGCACCAAGTCTCTTGGCGAGGCACCATTTGTAATCCCCTCTGGCTGGCTGTGGTTGACTTCTCAGTGGTGGGTATCCAGACACTCATAAAGGTGTATGTGGGTTTGGGAGAGGGCACAGCAAGGTTCTTGCTTCTTATCATGAGCTATAAGCATTCTAACAACCTCTTGTTCCTCGAGGCCCAACTCCTGGCAATCTTCTGATAAGGACACCACAAACTGTCCGTGGAGAAACTGGCGTCTATGAAGAGTTACATCCATGGGCCTTTAGTCAACTCTTCTGTCACGTCTGTGTTCACTCTGGCATCCTTCTCCATTTCTCTTTGTTTTGTGAAGTATTGCCTATGCAGACATATAACTAGTAGATGCAGAAACCTCCAGTTTCTGAGTATGAGTGATTCTCTTAGGAAGCCAACAGCATTTTACCTAAATATGGAATTCTAGGAGTTATGTCCTGATGAACTCTGAAGAAAACATCTTTTCTCTCTCCACCCATGTTGTTGTCAATATAAACAGCCATCTGGCTAATTATTTTCATTTTTTACCATTTCTAGTTGCTGCTCTGACTCTCCCATCTTTGGTGACACCTGGTTTTCTAGTGAGGCTTTTAGGCTGGTTTTCTTTAATGTCTTGCATCATTGGTACCTCTTTGTTTTCAATTCTGGGTAGAAGTCAGGCCTCCCTGATGATGCTTTTACCTGGCATAAGTGAACTAGGAGGAACCAGTACCAGCCCACCACTGTGAGAGGTGGGGTTCTAACTTTACATGGTATTGTATGTAGCCCATGCAGAATGCTAACAAGATACCAGAGATTTAATATTTTATAAACAACAGAGGCTTATTTCTGCAGTTCCAGAGGCCAGAAAGACCAAGATTAAGGTAAAAGGACTTTAGCTTCTGGTGAGGACCAATTTTCTTGTTATAAACAGTGACTTATGTGTCTCGAGTTAGTAGAGCGCACAGAATAAGTCTTCTGGTCTACCTGATAAGCAAATTAATTCTACTCGTGAAGCTTCTTTAGAATTCTCACTACTTGATCAGTTTGGGGGATTACCATTTGAACATATGAATTTTACAGGGACACAGCATTCAGACAGAACACACACCCCCCACTTTGCTGCTTCGGTCATATCCTGCCACATGTTATCAGTAAACTTCTGTGATTGTATGCATCTGGCTTATTTCCAGGCTTAATCACTCCCTGGGCTAACATCTGTCTATGGTGTGCTTGATCCTCTGCCTTTGCGTTCTCTATTCCCAGACTTACAAGTTTCTTGTGTCTTTCTACTCAGTTCCATATCAGTATTGGTTCCTACAGTCTCAGTACCGTTTATATGTACCACCCACAAACATTTGAGGAGCAGAGTTACATAATGCAGGAAATCTAATCCAGCAGATCTGAAGAGGCTTCATATGTGAACTCTAAAAACTTCTTACCAAAAAAATAATCCATCTGCTTATGAACTGAATTGGGGCCTCTTAACATTCATGCATTGAAATCCTTAGTGCTTGCTCACTGTGCCTGCCTGAAGAAGAGGCCTTTACACAAGTAATTAAAGTGGAGTGAGTTTGTAACAGTGAGTGCTTCACCTAGGGCCGGTGTTCTTGTAAGGAGGAGAGAGATTCTCTCTCCACTCACTTTTACCCATAGTGGCATGACGTGACCAAAAAAGCACGCCATGTAGAGAAGTAGAGAAGCCTCATGGGAAACTCACCAGAGGCTCTAGAACATCGAGAAAATACATTTGTGTTGTTCTAGCAATCCAGTCTGTAGTGTTTTGTTGGAAGTCAGAAAGAAAAAAAGACTCATACATTCTATCAGGTCTCTGTCCACTCTTGCTGGAAAGTTGTGCACCAGATCCTTGACTCTCATGTGCTGAGGCCAATTAGGGGGGAAAAAAAATTCTGAGTTCTGACAAAATGTCATGAAAACTCATATTGTTGTAAAATCACTCGAAATTTACCAGGCCTTGGAAAATCTATACATGACTTATTTTTTCATCATCTTTTAGCCCCTCCAGTCTATGCATCTCAGGGTGTAGTTTAACTTTCTGCTGGCTGATGGCTTTAACCAGTATGTGAGGACTAGCATGTGTGTGTGCCCGTATCTTCTTTCCTCTGAGCTCTAGTTTTCCTTCTTCCTTTTTGTCCTGTACATTTTAGATCCCACCGTCCTCTTACTGCTCCCTTTCACTCTCCACACTTATCAACACTCTTCTCCTGCTGCCTGTTCCGCCCACACAAAGCACACCAGTCAACAAAAGGGCCTCCAGTGACTTGGCTTTTTGACAACTGTTTGATTGTTTTTCTTGCTATATTTCTATCTGGAAGAAGAAAAATTAAAGACCCCAAAAGAGATTTCCACATAGGTTAAGAATAAAACCAGGCTATGTGCCTAAGCTTAGAATTCATCATCAGAGAAATGATGATACTTCATTTCTTTGTTCATTCTTTTGATCTTAGTGAACTGACATTAACTGGGTATCAAATTCTGCTTGGCCTGGCATATAGTATGTGCTTAATAAAAATATCTTTGTGTAACTGTCTTGATGAGCTATCACCTTGATACTGATGTCTCCTAAATAGACTATTTCTTGTTTTCCTAACTTAGTGATTTCAGAGGACATGGGTCAGGTCGGTAAATAAAACAGCATTACCTTGTCATCAAGAGACTGAAGTCATGGAATGGGCATGCATTGTTATCCTGATAGAACAATGCTCAAGAGCAAGAATTTACTATTAGAAGTAGACAAGATGAACATGGAAAATGCTGAACATGGTGGTATGTATTTGCAATCCCAGCACTGGGAAGGAACCAACAGGTAGATCCCTGGGGCTTGTTGGCCAGTCAATCTAGCCTAATGGACACACTTTAGGCCATTGAGAGACCCTGTCTCAAAAAAAAAAAAAAAAAATAAAACAAAATAGATAGCCCACAGAAGACAGACAACAGAGATTCTCCTCTAGCCTCCACATTCAGGTATATGTGAGGTCTCACATACATGCCTCAACACACACAGGAAGAGAAGAGCATGCCACACAAGAATTACCTAAAAGGACTGTCTACTCTGGAGAGATCCAATAGGAACTTATGGCCCAGACAACTGCATTGCTTATCAAGGTAATTCTTTACTATAGCTCTTCCCGAGACGTTCAAATGAGACAAAAACAAACCAAAACCAATTTTTTAAAATTACATGAAAAATAAGCTAACAGACCAAAACAACTGGAATTGGACATCAATGCGGTAAAATTCTGCTGATTTTCATGATGATTGTATCAGAGATGCTAGGGCAGAAAGCTATGGACCTGCATTCTGGATGTCTGTGTTCAACTACTGAGTCAAACATAGCTCCGCCTACTCTAAACTTCTGAAGCGGGACTACAATGTGCAGGGTTTCCAGAAGCCCCACCACACCGTGAGGAGCTGTATTAGGGTCACAGCATTAGGAAGGCTGAGAGCCACTGGGAGAGCAATGGTGTCCATGGACTGTGGCATGAATGGAGAGGATCAAATGTGCTTCCTGTGTATTTTCTCCTTCGCATCTTCCGTAGCACGGTAACATAATCTGCATTCACAAAAGCCACTGTTCGTCTGATTTTTGGCTAACCGTAGCCAAAACCACATCTCATGTAGTAGATTTAAGGTATTCAGTGAAATGAAGCAGTGACCTGTGGTTAAATGTGTTGTGCTTTTAAGATGATCACAAATAGTGTCTTTCTCACAAGCAAGTCGTTGTGTTCTATAGTTATCGATCTGACAAAACAAATCAAACGTGAATTTTTGTTGTAACATTTACTCTGTGATAAAAGGTAAAGAATGGGTATTTCTAAATAACGACATTTCTTGAGCATATACTATATATCAAATACTGTTTCTCTGGATGAGAAGAATGGTGGAACAAACCCGACACTGAGAAGACAGATGAAAAGAAAAGTGGGAATTCAAAGTAAGCCTGGGCTACATATAAATTCCAGGCTAGCCTCGGAATCAGAACCTTTCTAAAAAAAAACAAGCAAAACAGCAGAGAAGCAAGAAACAAAAACTGTATTGAAACTGTATGTAACTATTTCATCCAAGTTTTATAACCTTATGATGTATCACAATTCATCATTAGTAATGTGAAAAGCAGTGAGGTCTAATTAGGAGAAGTGGGGACTCTCGAAGACCATCAGTATATGCTTGAATAATAATGGCAAGGGAAATCACTGTGGTGAAATTGTTAATTCTCAGGTAATCTCCTAGGAGTTGTTACCGTACATGTCTTTTCTATTAAGTTATGTGTGTCTTTTATGGTGCCAGACAGATCTAAATCTTCCATGGGACACCTTCCTCAGCATTTAAGGTGTCATCTATTTGTTGGACTTTAGATTTGGGGGTCAATACTGTATGCCTAAATTATACAGTACTGGGGTTGGGGAAAATGCCTTTTCCATAGAAGGGTACAATGTATGTAGGCGCTCAGCAACTCCTGTCAAATATCCTCCACCAGCTTTGTGTTTTCCATATAGAAAAATGTTGTATTATGTGACTTGAGGACACTTGTTCCAGGCTTAACTTGTAGTACTTGTAATTTGCTCCATTTAATCCAGCAAATGGAATTAATTCCTTACTTTTTGGGGGAAGGGTTTGGTGTGGATTTTCAGCTAAGTAATGTTTATCTGACTGTCCATCTGTCTGTCTTTACCCAGGATAATGGAAACTTGAAAACATATATAACTATGCTTAAGGATGCATTTGATATCCCTCCACCCCCTCCCTCTCTCCATTCCTCAGTCCTCTTGTATTATGAGCAGGACTGACATGGTCACATAGAAAAGTCCATTTAGGGAATGTATCTTGTTGTAAAAACATGCTACTGTTGGTGTCTTTAAGTTTGCTCCAATGCTTAACACATATGATGCTTTTAAAAATAATCTACTTAGTTTTATTTTATGTGCATTGGTATTTTGCCTGCTTATGTGTTTGTGTGAGGGTGTCAGATCCTAGAGTTACAGTCAGTTGTGAGCTGCCATGTGGGTGCTAGAAATTGAACCCCAGTCCACTGAGCTATCTATCTCTCTAACCGCCTCCACACCCTGTTCTTTTAAAGGCAGGGTCTCCATATATATTACCAGACTGGCCTAGAATTCTCCATTCTCTTGGTCTTTGCCTCTTGAGTGCTGGGATTATGGAAGTGTCAAATCATGCTAGGCTGGGATTCTGAAGAGAAAAAAAAAGAGCCTCATGTTTCTCTTCACATTTAGTTACATTGAGGACTTTCTGCATGAATTACACAGCTTGAACTAATCAATTTACCAGAGAGATGTCAATACAATTATACCATTAGAAGGAATCCAAGGAATGCACCTATTAAAATCGCCAAATGTTATTGCCTCTTCAATATAACACCCAAAAGAGTAAGTTTTGTAACTAAAAAGCACATGTACAAAACTACCCTATTATTTAATAGAAAACCATATTGTGTTGCTTGTAATGTATATTACTACATCTCCAGATCAATTAAATCCATAGGATAAATGAAGTCTAAGATGAAGGTGATACGCTCATATAATTAATACACAGGGGTATTTCTGACTTCAAGCAGCTCAGTATTTTATAAGAAAAAAATGCTGAAGGGTGAGCTCTAGCCCAGGACCAGGGTACCCATTGGTCACCATGAGGCTCTGGTCCCATCTCTTGCACCAGAGAAAAACAAGAAACCCTAATTAAGCAACTCCGCCTTTTTACATCGAAAAGTATGTCATCTGGGGAGGTTTCAGGATGAAGCCTTGCAGGAGGGGAAAAAAAAATCCAACTTCTCAATGCTCAGTTGCTTCTATATTGGTTTCAGCTTTAATTTTGTATCTAAAGAATAAAAACACACAAATCAAATATACAGTACAATTATGCTGGCTATTTGAGAGTAACTTTATCATATATGCAACTCACATAAGGTGCATACAACAAGGTTCTGGGGCGTATATGTTTTCACTTGTGGGTATATCTGTGCATGCAAATAAAAATTTTACTGCAATAATGTCCTATAGTAAGTATGCTCAGTGATTTTTTTCATGAACATATATTTTAAGAACATGCATTTTACGAGTTAGAATTGCAGCAAACCCACAAAGTGAACAGGTTCTTATTTAATCTATTATCAGCTTTTGCTGGTGTAGCATACAATGATTCACTTAATACTTTAATGTCAAATTCTTGATTAAAATAGAATGCATAATTCAATTTTCTATGGGGACTTCCTTGGAGGAAAAGCTGGGAAAGAGCCAAGAGTTCATAAATGTGTCTGAGTTATTCCGAAAGATATTTCAGAGCGAGAAAGTACTGGAAATTACCTAAGTGAAATTTAATTAATTTGGTTTTCTAATTGTAGATTTGAAATAGTATCAGGAAGGGCTATTTACTTTACCATATCAACTAATTCTCTGTAATAAACAGAAAGAGAGAGAAATGCCAGTTTTACATGTCAAGGGCACAGCTCAGAGGTTGGTAATGTCTACCCTGGTGGAAGATATAAATGGAAAAATTATTTTCAGCAGTTTTATCATGGAAAATTTGCTTTTAAACTCAAGTATTTTCTTTTCAAGCTTTTATATAATTTTAAAACAAATGCTACGAGACAGGGAACATACATAATGCAGTATTTGCCTTACCCGTGTGCTTTTGAGACTATGAAACTACCAATTCTTCCATTTCAGGGTTGAAAAAAAAAACACTACAGAACAGGGTTTTTTGTTGTTGTTGTTTCTCGTGCTAAGCAATACCGAAAATAACACGGGTAAGGTCTAAGGTCTAAATTGTTCGGGGAGGGGGACCTTTAGTTCAAGCAGAGATCACAGAAGGATGGAGCAGGATCCACCTCTTTAAACATGTGGGCACAGTCAAGAAGATCCTTTTTTAAAGTAGATGCAATGACGAGCAGTTTTCTTTTGAACTGCAACACGTTTGAGAGGTTGGACCAGAATCGGCTACCTTTTACCATCTAAATACTGCAGGGTCCTCTGCATGATTTTTTTTTTTTTTTCTTTTCGTTTTCTTCTCCTCGGGAAGGAAGAGGATAGGGTGTAAGTATTATGAATTAAAGATCCACTAGCTCGCCACAGGTAGGGAAAATTTGAAAAAAAAAAAAAAAAAAAAGCAGCAAAGGCAAAAGAGAAACACGAGGACTTCAAGCGCGGACCTTGCGAGGCCTGCTTGCACCGGCTAGAGGACACCGTTTGGGCGCTGCAGCGGGGAACCCCGGTGTCTGTGGCCGGGCCAGCGCGCCTACAGGGCGAGTGGGCTCTCTTCCCAAAGGGGAAGGCACTTTGGCTGTCGGGCGAGTGCGTCACTGTCCCGGACAGGAGGACAGGTCCGCTAGGGAGTGGGCGCCGAGCCGCTCTACCGTCCGGTGACCCGGCTTTGCCTCCGCCCCGGGGGGGGGGGGGGTTGGGGGTGGGGGGAAACGACTCGAGCGGGACCCCAGGTGAAGGGCGTCCCACTGCTGCGGCAGGCAGTTGTCGCTCTCCAGCTTCCTCACGTTGCAGGAGCCGCCCGGCCGCGCGCCCAAGCACCGGCGGTGACGGACAGAGTCGCCGCCCCCTCCTCCCCCGCCGCCCCCTCCCGCGGCCCTCCCCGGCCCCGACACGTCATGGAAACACAGACGTCAGAGCCCGACGGCCAATCGGAAGCCGCCGCAGGATGGGGGAAAGGAGGGAGGGGGAAGCGCAGCGCAGGAGGGGGCGGGGGCAGCCGGGAGCCCGGCGCGCAGGGAAGGAAGCGAGGGAGGGGCGCGCGGAGGCGCGAGTCGCCCGCCCCGCACTCCAGGCCACCCTTTCTACACCGCGCGCTTCAAGTTCTGGTCACTCTCCCCCACCCCCCCCAACACCTCCCCGCCCCGGACGCGCGCTCGCCGGGCGGGGACGCGCTCGCCGGATCCTCCCCTTAAACGCCCTCTCCGGGAAGCGCCAGTCCCGGTCCGAGCCGCGCTACCTCCGCTCGTGCGCGCGCGCGCGCCCGCCCGCCCTCAGGCTCCCCGCGGGCCGCGTCACGTGACCGCGCCCAGCCAAGGCGGCAGCGGCGGCCGCGCGAGCATCGGCAGCGGTGGCAGAGGCAGCGGGAGCAGCTGCGCTGCCAGCGTGGAGCGGGAGGCGTGGAGGTGTGGAGCAGAAGGGAGCGTCGGACCGGAACGGGTGAGCGCCCTCCTCCCCCTTGCCTGCTCGGGCGGTCCTGCGGGTCACCCGGTGCAGACGGGCCCCTGCCCGGAGCTGGCCGTAGCCCCTTGAGCTCCGCCGTCTGCGAACCGGTGTCCCCCCGGACCCCACCCCGGGTTGCACCCCGCCCGCTGCTGCGGCTGCTGCTGTTGCTGCTGCTGCTGCTGCTGCTGCGGACGACGGCGCGGGGCCGGTTGAGCTGCTGAGCCGAGCGCGGCGCGCCCTGAGCGCGGCTTTGCGGAGCGGAGGAGGCGGGTCCTGCGGGGACGCGAGCGGCCACTCGGCGGCCGCCGGGCTCTGGGCGGGGGCCGGCCGGGCGCCGCCTCCTCCTCCGCCGCCGCCGCCTCCTCGCGGTGCAGCGTGAGTAGGGAGCCCCGGCTGGTGGACGCCGACTCTCTGGGCTCCGCCGCCGCCGCCTCCTTGCCGAGGTGCAGGCGCACCTCCGCGTGGCGCCCGGATCCCAGCGAGCCGGCTGCGGGCACGTCCCCGCGACCCCTCGCCGCCGCCCCCGGGACCCACCCGCTTAGCCTTCCTTGATTCTTCCCTCGGAAAAATGGTTCCCGCTGCGGGCGAGGTGAGTGGCGGCCGGTGGCTGCCCGCGGCGGGGGCGGCCACCTGCGGGGGAGGCCGGGTGGGGCGCGCAGGGCGCGGCGGGGGTCCTGACAGCTGGGCGCGGGGTGGAGCGCGGCGGGTCCCCGCGAAGTTGGCGGCGCAGCCGGGGTTCGCTCCTGCTAGGAGACCGTAAAGGTGAGAAGGCTTCCTCGCCGCGCGCCTCGGCGCCGGGTCCAGCTTGGAGTCGCCGTCCCGGTGGCTGCTGGTCTACACCCGGGGCTCTCCGACTTCGCGGGGCTGCCTCTGCTGCCGCCACAGCCCATCGGAACACTGGTCGCCCCCACCCCGGCTTGTGGTGACCTTGAGGGCAGCGGTGCCCGGCACTCCCTCTCCCCGCACCCCGGGAGGGTCACCCATTTAATCCCTGGCTTGGGCCCCCAGGAGGTACTGCCGGTGCAAGGTGAAGGCTCGTCTCGTCGTCGGCCCCCCGGAGAGGGTGGTGTGATAGAGGGGTGTCAGACAGGACGGTGACTCCCGGGGAGTTGGAGAGCCGCCTGGACACTCTCTCTTCAGGGCTTGAGTCTGGCCCCCCAGGATGTTCACGGTTGCTTCCGATTCATGTTTATGTACTTAGTTTAAAAGAAAAAAAAAAAAATCTGCTCTGACCTCGGGTCCCCGGAACGGATCAGTAAGAAGGAGGGTGGTAGTCCTATTCTGGGGGTGGGGTGGGGGCAGAGGCGGCGGCGGGGGGGGGGGGGGTTCTTCTCTATTTCATCTTGCAGGAGAATTTTGTGGCTTAGCTAGTTAGCGACCCCTGGGTCTGCGCCTCGGTCTCTACTCAGGTTGGTCTGTGTGCGCATTTCATTCACCAGTTTACTGCGGGACTCTTAGCATTGGAAGTGCTTTGCTGTTGCGGTGATAGGACCCCAAGGGGAAGCTGGGGCTGGTCTGCGTGTGTAAAGGGGTCTGCAGGACCTTGCTAAGGACCCGAACCTCCTCGGTAGGCTGCTTTTTACCCTTCCTGGGGGTTAGAGCGCTGCAGACAGCCACCTTTGGCTGCTCTGCATGCTACTTTTCTGGGTTTATTAATAATCTAATGACTCCTGTTGGTATCGATTGCTGTTCCTGATAAATTAGTTATATGGATTTTTTTTTCATACGTGTGTAGGTATATATGCATGCCTGGACTGTCCTGCCTTTCAACATGGAAGGCTTTGTTGTGTTTCACCTCCCCCACCTGAGGACAGTCTTACTTTAAAATAAGGTTCTTGCTCAGCGTAGGTGTATTTTATAATAATAAGTACTTGTAAGGGCCTGGTTTGTATAAAGCGCTCCTAGGGCATCCCTTTGGATAGTGGCCCATGCGAGTGAATGGAGAGCCTTCACTTGCCCTGCCATCAGCTTTCCCTAGGGAGACTCCCTGTCCTTGTGTGTGGCAGAGGCGGATTGGGGGAATTAAAGAGGGATTGGAAGGGGAGAATCTGCTTTTTGTGCTTGTATGTTTCATTTAGCGCCCCCTCCCTTCTTTTTTTCTCCTCCTGGTCCGTTCGGATTTGAAGTAAATAAAAATATTTTTTTCTTGTTGAGAGCTTTTGAAAGCTGGTGTATGAAATGGGCCTTTTAAGCCATGTTTTCAGGGAGATGTTTTAGTTTCTACCTTGCTTTGGTTAAGACAGATAAATTGCTGTCGTAAAGGGTGGATCTCTGTCCTGATTTTGGCTTGGGTGTAACTGCAAAGATCTTTGAAAAGTAACTGTTATTTCCTACCATATAGTCTGCAAAAGTGAGTCACATTCGGGTGAGCTGAGGACAGAGCGCCACCTTTGATCTAAAATTTTGTTCCCCCCCAACTCCATCAAATGGTGAAAATTAAGAGTACGCCTTCATGACACAGTTGCCCTCACCGGCGTGCCCCTTTAGAAGAGGGGGAATTTGTCTTCATTTTTCTGTATTCTATAATTTCTAGATCTTGAAAGGAATTTCAGCAACAGTATGGGAAACTCTGGTGTTTTGTTTTTAGTTGAAGCTTGAGACCTTACATATCATTCTGAGATGAGGTGAGGAACTAATTTTGTCTCATGTTGATAATAGAAGAAGTGGATATTGATGGTCTGGACCGACCGAGGGGAGGAAGGTAATGCGGCAGTGTTGTCAACATTGTTTAGCCATTCTAGCAAATTCCAGTGCCTACCAGCATATGGTAGTCCTTGGACATTTTTCTTTTCTTTTTTTTTTTTTTTAACTGCTGAGCTATGAACAGGTTCTACAATAAACACTGAAAATTTAGTAAAATTATTTTTCTGGCCTGAATACAACATAGTAATTCTTTTTCATTTAAACGTCTTCCATTTGCCTGCCTTCCGTGGTCTCACTTGAGGGCTTATCATAACGTGCTTTCAGCTAATCACAAGTGAGCACTTCGAGCAGGGGTCCATAGATTCAAAGTTGAATTGAAACCGTGTTGGAAAATGTGGCTTCTGCACACGGTTCCTCTCAGATGCATCTCATATTAAAAATAAATGGGATTTTTTTCAGGCTTGCACCAGAAAGATGCTGTAGTGACAGCTAAGCTGATGAGATTTCTCTGCTCTCTCTGCAACGCTGTCCTCCCTCCTTCTCAGATCCACATTTTAAGGTACACTATCTCTTTAGGCAGAGGATAATTTCTTATTGTCATCCATAAAACACAAAAGAAAAAGATGTAGCTTTTAAGTAATGGGTAAATTAACATGGATGTTACCTAATACGGGTTTTAATTACAGACCACAAGCTATTATTGCTGTTCTATCTGCATTTAAATTATAATTCAACATTTGAGTTCTTCTGACTACCGTAAAGCATCAGATGGTGAGCGCTAGATAAGTATTAGGCTATAATTAAACAAAAAATCCGTTTGAGATGATAGATTATTTGTGCCTTCACGGCTACAAGGCCTCCTTAAAGCCATGGAAATGGCCCTAGGTTAAAGGACATTTGAAGCCATTAAGTAGATGCATGCAGAATAATTAATACATTGTTAAATGTATTTTGATAAAATCCTTTATTTGGGGATTCAGTTGACTGATTTCCTTGGGCAAACATCTTAAATTCGTTTTAAATGAATCAGTCTTTTTATTTTGAAATGAGTTTTAAAAGGATTTGTCACTTAGTAAAACTTTTTATAATTTTGAAGATCAAAAAACATTTGACAATTTTTTTTGTAGTTTATGCATATAAGGTTAGAGCTGCTATAGAATTTTGTAAATAATATGGAAAACAGGCAAAGGATCAGGAAGCAGGGACTTAAAACTTAATTTTCTGCATCTCATGTAAGAATATTTTCTTCATCAGTTGGAATGGAAAATTATGTTCTAGTAAATGTCTTATAGAAAGATGGTATTAATAGCTTATTTGGGGCTTTACAGACTCTGAGGTAACATTACAAGGAAAATGATATACAAGGAACATTTTCCAAAAGAGGTAACAATTTCCTAGCTTTTAGAATGGTACTTATGCATGCACACCAAATACACTGTTTTATTAAAATTTTTATTATAGAAATTGCCAATGAAAATGGAATGGCAACCTTAACTGAGCACTTTGACAGCTCACAGCCGATCTCTTAGTAATAGCACCATGCTAGAAATAAGTCGTATTAATGGACGCATTAGCTAAATGAATGGAATCTTTTTGTCTTTTGTTTTTCAATGTTAGATTCTTAGTATGTAGCCCTGGCTTGGCTGGAACTCACTTCAGTATGTAGACCAGGCTAGCCCTGAACTCATAAAGACCCACCTGCTTTCTCCTCTTGCGTGTTAAATTGAATTCTTAGGTTTAATATTTGTAGCATAGGAGATACTCAGCACTACCCAATATTTAATAGGATCTGAAAAATTGACCTGGTTGTGTATGTGGCATAGATTTTTTTTTTTTAATTTTTCTCCTGATACTCTGTTGTATAGCAGATACCTATTATTGCTTTTCAGGTTGTACTCTTGTTAGCACTTTATAAACAGTGACTTAGAAATACACTTATTGGGTGCAGTTTTTAACATAACCGTATGGCTTGATCCTCATAACAAGTAGTTTCTCAGAGTGAGTTACATGACATACCTTTCTCCCCCCGGTAGTCAAGGTGATCCATCTAGGACTAGTGTCACCTAGCTGACAGATAAATCAACCAGACCTGGACCCTAGGTTATCCAGAGGTCCCCATAGCTCTGCTCATCGCTGGTCTCACTAAATGTGTTTTAAGTTTTATGGACGCATATGACAGGTCAGCTTCTGATCAGTGTAGATTTAATAATATAATAAAAAGAAGTTGCTTAGGCTTTGCTTTGTAGTTTAATTATTGCTTATGCTCAGGGTGATATCAACAGTTTGTACCTACCCTGATTTGCTTCACAGCAAGGGAGAGACACGAACATTTGTGAAATACTATAGTTAAATTTATAAATTTTAAAATCGTGTTTTCAGTGAGTTTTTTTTTTTTTGCAATAATTTATTTAAAAATAAAATATGCTAGCACAAAAACAACAACAAAAAAAAGTTCCTTCTTTCAACTCCTGTAATTAAGCACTTGTTTTTTTCTGCCACGGGTATGTTATCTAAATTTTTCTCGAATATTAATTTGTTAAGCAGTGGAATTTAAACATTTAAATAGGTCCCCAGTGAGGAAATTTTAATTCATAAAATCCAAAACCTTGTTAAAAACCTCACACAAAAAAAGTGGTAATTCTCTCCTGTTAGTGCAATTACCTGGGGCAGTTGCTCAAAGCACAGGTCTCTGGCCCTTCCCCTGCAATTCTGATTCAGCAGATTTGGGGTGGGGCCTACCAGTCTCCCATTTTAACAAAGAATGCTACTGACTTTATAAGTTTGATGACATTGTAAACATTAGTGAACATCCTTTTATTATTCAGGAGGAAATCATTGATTTATTTTGAACATAGTCAGATTTGTGTTCCTAAACGGTTTTGACTGTTGTAGAAAAATTTGACTTGTTGGGTTGGGTAGTTTTTGTGACAATTGCAAAGCCTGATGGTAGGTGGAAAATACTCCTTTTCTGTGTGTGCTGAGTCGTCTCTCTTCAAAAGCCTGTCTGTGGTTACTTTGGTGAGCACTGTAGCCTCTCAGACATGTTCTTTCTTAGTTCTGTATCTAAGTGCCCACTGTCGTCAAAGGAATTGAACACAGGCTTCTTTTCCTAAGAGTAATTCATGTTGTTTTGTTTTCTTTTTTGTGAGAGGGGAAAAGTCTTTCTAATAAATGGCCATAAACTAGTAGGTAAATAGTGACCCTTTTAAATTTCATTTAGCAAACAGCTACTTCAAAAATAGCGTGTTAGTGCTGATGGTCTTTCAAGAATATTAATGATGCCATGTTGATAACTTACCAGCTGCACACCAAAACAAGTCAGTGCTGCTTCCCTTGCCCGTTAATAATTTGTGTAGCTAGGTAATCTGCAGTAAGGTCCATTTCATCTGGCTCTTAGTGTAGCCTCAACTGTTGCTCACCACATATGACCCAACTGCCTTGGATACGTTTCCTGTTCAAAATCAGTCTTACAATGCAGTTGTTTTGTTTCTTATATATGAATGTAATAGTTTGTACATACATTAGAGTGAAAGTTGTTTCAAAGCCCATTTCAAGACTACTGGGCTTGTTTTTATCTTGAAGACTTAGGCTTATTGGCTGAGCCTTGGGGAACAGTTAGGAGTTGTGGGGGTATAATTTACTAATGATCATAGAAATCTAATTTATTATTTTTGGCAAAGTGGGAAAGCCTTTTCCCTATATTCTCTTAAAGCTGTTGTCTTTTAATTTTCCAAAACAATGTTAACTAAATAGTGTATGATGTTTTAAATTACTTCTTTGGTAGGAAAATTATCTGCTAATTGTAAATATAGTAACCCCTAGCATTGTGGTTTCTAACAGTTGGGGATTCTGGTTTTATATTAATGTTACTGACACCTGGGCCTCTAGAGACAAGGAGCATACTTTTGAATGGACCACTGCTTGCTCTGCTTGCTTACACTGTGAAATCTGAGATTACTCTCTTCACTGAAAACTGGTACGACTACTGGACAGGCCTGAAAAATTGAAGAATGAAGTGGATGTTTTCTGAAAAGTAGATCCTAGAAAGGATTTGACTGTTTACCCCAAAAGAAGCTTTTACAGCAGTTGTATTGTTACCAGTGTCGATCTGTCCCTTTTATTAACCCAGAATGTTCTCTTGTGAGGACTTTTAAACTAATCTTGTTCTCAAAATGCTCAATTCCTGTCCTTTGATTTACCTTTCATATTTGTGCTGAGATTTATCAGGTTTGTTGTTGATGATGATTGTTTCCTTCAACCTCACCTGATGTCATTTCTTCACTAAAACATTTGGTGGCTCCTCTTTTTTTAAAAAAAAAAAAAATTATATACAACAAGGTTCTGGAGCACTTGGATCCAGTGCGGAATCCAGTGTTTTCTAAAGTGTGTGGGAAAACACTGGCTCTTAGGGACATTAAGGGTTTGATGTGAGGAAGGGGGCAGAACTGAAATCTTACATGTACTGTTGATGCAGTTTTTGCATTTGGGATTTCTTCATGTCTGTAATGTGAGAATATGGATAGAGCTTATCCAGATGTGTTCATTGTTTTGCCTTTATTTCACAGACCACCTTAGTGGAGCATCTGTCTCATCTGCTCCCCACCAGGGTCACTAATTTGTACTTTTAGAAGAGGTGTTATTCACACATACAACTTCAAACGAATGGTGCTTTCTGGAACTGAGAGCCATGCTATACACATAGCACCGTTGACCGCCCACTGGAGACAGTATAGTCTGGCTGTTGCCTTGGTTCCTTTGTTGTGACTTCATACATATATCCTCTAACCCAAGAAAACACTGGGTCTCCTGGTCTAAGCATGCCTATTATTCAAAGCTCTCGTCATTTTTCATTATTTTGCCTGTCTGAATTCCTTTATGTTTCCATTCTTGCCTATACAGCTTCTTGTTTTTGTTTGTAAGATTTATTTATTTTTTACTTAGATGTATTTGTGTGTGCTTGCATAAGTTTGTGTGTTCCATGTGTGTGCAGGTGCCGTGGAAACCAGGGGAGCAGTTGGGGCTCTTTGAAGTGTAGTTACAGGCAGTTGTGAGCCACCTGATACAGGTACTGTGACCAGAGCTTGGGTCCTTTGGGAGAGCAGCAAGTGCTCTTGACTACAGAGCCAGTGCCAGTAGTCTCTCCAGCCCCAAGTCACACACTTCTTACGTTCTGTATCCCCTTTGTGTAAAAGAGACAACATGGAGAAATGTGTGTATCAAGGAACAGCCGAGATGATGACCTGTAGACCACAGATGCTCCATCAGTACTTTCTGCATATTGGTTTAAGGGTTAGACATTGTATATCTTTTGTTAAGGTATCAATAACAGAGAAGCTTGGAAAGGAAGAGAATTTCTAAAGCTTCTTTCGTCTGACTTTTTAACCCTGCACCTGTGGCTTCAGAGGGTTCTCATTGAATAGTAATAGGATAGTAGAATTTAGTTTCTATATGGGAAATATTTTCCATTTGTAAACAGTGCGGTATATTCATCCTTATTAGACTTTATTCTGATTCTAAAAATAATCGCAGTTTATAACTTTATATTTTTAATGAAAATATATATGAAACTCAACTATCAAAGAAACTAATTTCATTTTGGGCATATGCCATTTTAGACTTTGAATTAATATTGACATGTGCTTCCTGGGTCTATATAATCCATTGGTATATTGTATGGTGTACAAGGTCATAATTTGAAGTAAGTATTATGGGTTATAATTTAATTGCTGTTTTCTTGCAGTTCCTGTGTGTTGATAGGAGTGCTTGTGGAGCTGGAATGGATCACAGGTCCTACTGTTTGGGGAAGGGTTTTTGAGAGTGAACTCTTAGTCTATGGCCCAGTGCTCAGTCACTGCAGGCATCAGGAGAAAGTATACGGATGCAGTCTGTGAAAGTTTAAAAGTGTGGTACTGTGGTTATTCCTCTACCTGCCTTCCGATCAAGAAAGACCACATCTCTCATGTCTACTGAATGCTCATTCCATACACAACATATTAATTTCAAGCATCAAGTAACTATATAAATTTGCCATTGTAAAATCATCACTCTCAAAATACTTGGAAAAAAAAAAACTTCTAGGAATGAACCCATTTTCCAGTAATTAGCACACTGTGCTGTTGTTTGTTTAGCCACTTCAAATTTTATACATACAATTTTTGAACCGTTTTTAAGGGCTCATATTTTAAGTGCTTTTTTTTAATTGAAAACCTTTTTGGACATTATTTTATGAGGATCCAATGTATCATGATTATATTTATGCCACTCCCTTTTAATTCTCCTTTACCTGCTTCCTTTCCTTCTGATTCTCTTCCTAATTAGTCTGTCCATGGCTACAGAAAACCTTTAGCAACCACGAACATAGCTTCTCAGGAAGACATGGTACCTCCCGGATACCTCTTTTGAAGGGCCAAATCTTGTGCCCCGTTTTCATGATTGCAGTGTTTTATGGAATTCCTTCCCATGCTCCAGCTCAAATTGTTAGTTTCTGAAATGTTCCCTGGTGTGTGTGTGTGTGTGTGTGTGTCTGTCTGTCGCAGACACTTTAAGAGTTTAACACTCAACAGTTACTCATTCTCAGCATTTCACTAGATAGAACTCTGCATTAAACATCACCCTCTGCAACAAGGAGTGTCTCTGCAGCAGCCTGAGTGCCACACTGCTTCACAGATACAACGATAAACATTTAGGGATCCAATGGTAGTATATTCCCTTCATGGGTCTTTGACTCCTCAGCCAGGCTTTTGAAGAGTTGTATAGTACCAGGTATGCCTTCCTATGGGGCAGGCCTCCCTCCAGTTCAATCACAGAACAGTTGGTTATCCCCAAAGAGTTCTGCCACTATTGGACCAGCAGGCATAGCTTGTTTGGCTGGTCAGTATTGTAGCGCACAGGGTCTACAGCTAAGTAAGACTAGACCACTGATGTGTTTCCTGACCAGGATATTTAAGTAGAATTTTGTAAGGTACTATAGAAAATACTGGAACCTTGGTCCCGCCTCAACTTTACCATTGTAATTGTAATGCAACTGTTGGTCAGTGAGATGCACAGGCGTGGTTTTGTTAGTGGAAAATAAAAGGAACTTGAAAACGAGGATTAGCAAAAGTAAAATGGATTAAAGCAGTAAATCTCGGTCTTCCTGTACCAGAATACATACAGGTGCATATACATTATGCAGCCTGCCAGTGCCTAGAGATATACAATATACATCTATAGAATTCTATCCCTTCTCAATTCAAAGTCAACTGAGTCATGTTGTAATTACTTTGTTGATGTTGTTGTTCTTTTAAAAAAGTGACTCATGAACGTCGGGTACTGTGTATACGCAAAACAACTAAAATCATGAGAGGGAAGTTCTGAGGGAAAGGGTGCCTGCCAGTGTATACAGAGAGGACAGGAAAGGAGGGTAGCCAGCTGGTGAAGCAGCCAAGATGCTGGGCATGAGGAGGAAAAGGAGCTCTCCCAGCATCAACCCCAGGTCAGGTGTTAGAAACAGGGGAGCAGCTAGTCCTCTCTGCAAGCAGCAGATAGACAGATGGACAGCAACCTTTGGGTTGTGCTGCCTTGGAATTTGAATGGCAGTCTTTTTGTATGCACAGAACACTGGGCCCTCCCTCCTGACTTGTCTGTCTCTTTGGTCCTCTTGCTGAAGCATTTCCAGTGTTCTGTCAGTGATACTTCATGGACTCCATGTTTACGTTCTGCACTGTCTTTGCCACTGAAAACTATAATGACGGTGAGTGAAGGAAACCCTTAAGTGTCTTTGTCACTTCCCCAAACTGTGTATAGAGGCAAGTGTTTTTAATTTTTAATATTTTCTCTTAAGGTTAGCTTTCAGAAACCTTTATTAAACTTAGCATAACCCCATTTTTCCAACCTTTCATTTTTAAGTTTTGTTGACTCTTATCTTCTAACTTTTTTTTTTTTTTTTTTGACTTTTCAATTGAGCCAAATGCTATTTGGTTCCTGAAGATAAATATATTCATTGAAAACCTAAGTTGTCTTAAAGTTTTTTATCAGAAGAAGTTTCGAGTAACTAACATTAGCTCTGCTCCCTGTCAAGTGTACACTAAAATTGTAAATAGCAAGTTCCGTATAATTTCAGAAAAAAGAAATTAATACCAAAGTGTCAGAAAGAACTGCAATAACCACACAACAGAGCCCAAGATTGTCACTTTAAACATGATTTTTACTGCATATATTATCTCGTAATAAAGCAGTAAGAAAACTTTTACATCATGATTAAAAAAAAAATACCAACAAGTTAATCAAAGTTATGGACATCAGTGTGTGGCTTTCTAACTATGAATTTCACTGTAGAAGAGTGGACAAAGACTTTTTTTTTTTTTTTTTTTTTTTTTTTTTTGAACACACACAAATCAGATTCATCAAGATTTTTTTACCCCCTTGAGCCCAGTACACTGACAACTGAATGAGAGCTGGTCCCTCATGCAGTCAAAAAGCTAAATTCTCACCAGTCATGGGAAAGCCTCAGAGCTGCTCAGTTATCATTTCGGAAGTCCTCAAAGGCTCTAGGTGTAGCTCTGAGACCATGTTCCTTATCTGTCCAGATTACAGAAGCCTGTCTTCTGTCGTCTGGGGGAGCTAAATACACTGAGACCCACAGCTGCAAACCAAGACACCACAGTCCTAGTGAGTGCATGCAGATTCTAGCCATCTCTCACTGAGCTGTTAGTGTGCTGGCCAAGAGAAGGACGTGAAATCCTGATTTGTGTTTGGGGGGGGGGGGTGGTCTGTGAGATCTTCTACAGTGAAATCTGTGGTTAGAAAGCCACACATTGATGTATATGACTTTGATTTTTCCCTTTTTGTCTTACTTTTTTATATAAGATTTTTTTTTTACATATTACTTTATTAAGGTATCATATGTACAATAAACATGTTTAAAGTGACACTCCTAGGTTCTGATTTATGGCTATCTCCATTAAACCACAGTCAGTTCTTAAGCGTAGTCATCTCCCATAAAATGTCTTTTTGTCTCTATACCACCACCCTTCCCAACAGCCCGCTGCTGCTTTCCTCGGGTAATCACGATTAACTTGACATTTCCACAAGTATATGTACTTAAAACCGTACAATAGATGCCCCTTTGTAGTCTGGCTTTTATTTGCTCTAAGTATTTTGAAATTCATCGGTGTCTTGTCTACTAAGAGTTGTTTTTGTTGCTGATGAGGATGTCACTGTATAGCTGTAACAGTTTGTTAATTCGGAATTGTGGACGTTTTGGTTCACGTAAAGCGTAGGTTGTTATTTCTGAGTTATATAATCCCTTTATTGCTTAGATCAAAGAGCATTAGGAGCCGTTGGCCTTTGTGCTGGGAGTTGGAGGAAAGAGTTGGTGACTGGAATATATGAAACCCCAAACTGGCAAAGTAGGGAGGCCCACACGGTCAGAAGTATTTGTAAAGATGAGCCTGGGTCCTGTGTTAATCACCTTGCTATCGTTGTGATAATACACCCCAGATAAGTCAACTTGAAGGAGGGAAAGCTGATTTGGGCCCATGATTTCAGATTTGGGTCTGCGATTGCCTTGGTTCACTGTTCTGGGCCTGTGGTAAGGCACACTGTGGCAGAAGCGTGTGGTAGATAGGGGACTTGATAACCTCAGGGCAGCCTCCAGTATCGCCTTCAAGGGCACCCCTCAGTGACCTACTTCCTTCCAATATGATGTCCACTGCCTCATGGTAGCATTCCAGGTCAGTAACCAGCCTTTAATACATACAGTTAGAGGGACAGGAAAAGTGGAGGGCAGATTGGAAAACACAGTAAGTTCCAAACTAATAGATTAGAAAGTATAATTTGTAGGTCCCTCGAAGTAGGGAACGGTAGAGGATGACTAAGGGGATTATTGATATTTCAAAGGAAAAGCATTGTGGGTCTTTGCTCTAAAGGAACTTACACATATAGAGTTTTGTCAGAACTACAGATGAGTACATTTAAATGTGTAGATACCCCAGACATGTTACCTGGTCCTGAATCTGTTTGCAATTTCTGGTAACTTAGATACAGACATCATGCTACTTTGGGCAAAATAGCTTGCTTCATGATAGCATCATGAATAGTTTGGGCAAAATAGAAGCATGAAGGAGTAAAGCAGATTTAACTGAACATGTCTTCTGCAGAGCTATTCTGTTAACAACTTACAAGTTTTTTTTTTTTTTTTTTTTTTTTCTCCATCCTTGATTTCTCCTGTAAGCCCATCAGGTTTCAAGTTCTTAAGTCCTTTATCACGAGGAACAGTGGATTGCCATCTGCAACACTGGAGCAGTGTTTTAGAGCTGTTTTTCATGACACCTGAGTATTCTAGTTACTTTGACCAAGTAAAGGAAAGTAATTGAATAAAACGAACCATTGTATACCAGCTTTTTAAAAAAGATTTATTTATTTATTTTATGTATATGAGTACAGCATTGCTCTCTTCAGACACTACAGAAGAGGGCATTAGACCCCATTGCATATGGTGGTGAGACACCATGTGGTTGCTGGGAATTGAACTCAGGACCTCTGGAAGAGCAGTCAGGGCTCTTAACCACTGAGCTATCACCCTACCCACCACCCCCGGTCTACCTGTAACATTCTGATCTAAGACAGTGGCTTCTGTGGAGTTTGTGGGTGAGATACTCTATACGGAAAATGATGAAAAGGGTTTATAGCTTTTCTCCAAGATTATTCTTGGGGCTGGGGAGATGAATGGTGAGTAAAGTGTTCGGCACATACGTGTGAGGACAGGAGTTAAGATCTGGAGTATCCACTAAATGCCAGGTGGGCATGGAGGCTCACTTCCGGTCCCGACCTTGAGAACAAGGTGGCTAGCTAGAGTAGCTGAGTCAGTGAACTGTGAGAGAGCCTGCCCACACATGGAGAGCATGAGGACGACACCTTGATGTCGTCCTCTGTCTCCACATGCTCGTGTGTGCACACAGGTTTGTGTATACCTCTACACATAGGAAAATGCACGTACACCACACACAATTATCCACAAATACAGTGACTTATTAACCTTTCTTACCTAAAAGTATAAGAGCACTAATGATAGAATGCTTGGAAGATACAGAATGATGTAAACGTCAGAGAAAATCAGGCTGGAGAGATGGCTCAGTGGTTAGAGCACTGACTGCCCTTCAGGAGAGCCTGGTTTGATTCCTGGTGCCCACATGGGCGTTCCAAACTTGCTGCATCTCTACTTCTAGGGGATTTGACCCCTTCTTCTGCCCCCCCACAGTCACCAACAATACACGTGGTCCGAGGACTGCATGCAAACAGAATCATCTATAAATATAAGATCAAATTTTTTATAAGAAAATCACTATATCTCATAATTAGCTTTAACATGTAATTATTTTGATGTTTGAATTGTATATGCTTTAACATCCTTGAAGTAATATAAAGTGTGACTGTATGGTTTTAAGAAGCTTAATATGACTTTCTAGATTTTCTCCTTAATGTGATATAAATTAGTATGATCTGTCCTTTGACTAGCCCCATGTACGGAATGTTTTGGTTTCCCTCTTTGTTAGATAACCTCTCATTGTACATCCTTATCATCTCTACTTACGACCGTGTACTTTATAATTATTAAATTTAAAGTAATATGGTTGCTTGTGTGACCCATTACAATTTCTTCCAGCTTCCTAGAGTCATGTTTTTAGAATGGTCTTTTCTTGTTCTGTATATAGTGTTTCCTGTCTATTTACATGTCTTTCCACTACTTTCTCAAACTCCCATAGCACCTTTTAAAATTGTATTCCTGTTTGACACTTTCAGGAGCTGTTCAGCCTGAGAGTAGAGGATGCTAATTTTTCCAACACTTGCCCTTGGCATGGTGCCTATTTATACCTGTGAGGTTCTTCATGGTGTTAAGTGAGCATCTTGTCTCTAGTGTTGAGTTTGTATCCATTGCCTTCTGATTCATGTAAAATACTTGCTTAAGCCTGGAGAGATGGCTCTGCTCCACTGTTAAGAGCGCTGGCTTCTCTTCCAGAGGGACCTGGGTTTCATCCCAAGGAGCTACATAGTGGCTCACAAATGCCAGTAACTCCCAATTCCAGGGAATCAGATTTCTTTTCTGGGCTTTTCAGATACCAGACATACACACGCTGCACAGATATACATGCAGGCACTTGTAAACATAAAACAAAAATAAAATACTTGTTACATTCTTAGAAGCGATAGTATGCTTGGAATGAGAATTTATCAGCACCTCCTGTTTGCTTTTTTAACTTCAGGAAGACTGATGTGCTGGCTGAATGACACAGATGAGAAGTACTTTGTTACAGCTGTTTCATGCTTTATACATTTTATTCTTCCTGTAAGGAGAATTTACTACCTGTGTAAATAGAAAAATGTAGCAGAGAGTAGGAAGAGAAGGCTTAGAGATACCCAAGTAACTGAATTCGGAATGCCACCATTTTAATAAAATGCTCCAAAACAGAATGATGTGGTTTGCTTTTGTTCTTTAGAACAGAAAACTACAAATGTTCTAACATCTAAACTTTTATGGACAAATCTATGTGCAACTAATAATACAAAACTACCTTGTAGGTAAAATAAAATTATGGAGACTTGCCAAAGTAGTTTAGTAGATTTTCCTCTGATGTTTTCTGAAAATTTTTTCAAACTTCAGATTTTGAGTGGAAGACAGCATTTTTTTAAGTTAAATGTCTGTATTTTATGTTTTAATGGAGAGACAGAAATATCAGGAGTTTAAAACCATACTGGCTTACATGACACTCCATTTTAAGAAAAAAAGCAAAAGAAAGACGGGGACAGATGTGGGTGGAGTGAGGGAGTGTGTGTGTGTGTGTGTGTGTGTGTGTGTGTATGTGTGTGTTCGTGTGTGTTCGTGCTTGTGCACACCTGTTGTTTTGCTGAGAAGTCTCAATGGGAAGAGAGTGCACACTGGCCACTCCTCTGCTTCCTTTTCTGTGAGGGTGTTTATCAGATGCTGCCTGCTTCCAAGTACCAGTATCTGAGTGTGCACCTGACCCCTTCCTTGACTGTTCTCTACAATAAAGGGCTATGGCATTTCTCACTGTTTTTTTTCCCTACAAAGGAGAGACCCTGGAATATGCTTTCAGACCTGGGACTTTTGCTGCCACTGTTGAGCCACTTAAAAGTTACTGCTGAGGGGCTGGAAAGATGGCTCAGTCGTTAAGAGCACTGGCTGCTCTTCCAGAGGTCCTGAGTTCAATTTCCAGCAACCACATGGTGGCTTACAACCATCTGTAATGGGATCCGATGCCCTCTTCTGGTGTGTCTGAAGAGAGTACAGTGTACTCAGATATATTTTTTCCTAAGTGGCACTGAGCATTGCTTGTATTTTTACATAGAGCCAAGGGCTGGTGAGTTAGGCTGTCCATTCGGTTATATCATCTTGAACTTGCCCCTACCTCCTTTCCTGATACACATTAAATCATGGAGCCATAGATTCAAATTGCGTAGTTCCCAAGAGAGATGCTGTCTGGTGAAGGTATTTGTCCTGAAGTGAGGGAAAACTGTTGATGAGGTCAGAAAGTGTATACCCCAGAGTTAAAGAAATTTAGACTGGTTTTATGGTTCTTAAGAGATGTTTATTTAACTGAAAACTGCAAATATGTACAAGAAGCAGGAGGCCATCATTGAAAACCAGAGATAATACTGGAATTGTGAGCTTTTGAATTTAGATGAAAGCTACAGAGTAGATTGTTTTGCAAGTGTGTACTTGGGAGGTCAGAACAAGCAGGGTGATTTTTTTTTTTTATTTGTTTTGTTTTATTCTGTTGTAAGTGAGGTCGCTTTAAGAGAAAAATATAGTTTAAAAAGATGTACAAAAATGTGTTTTGTATGTTAAACTCAGTACATACCAGGATTGGCTGGGCATCCAAACTCTTTATGAGTTTGAGGCCAGCCTGGTCTGCATAGCAAGTTGTAGCCACCACTACTACACAGAGAATCCCTTTCTCAATCATCATGAGGTGTTCTTTAGTGGACTAGTGGCTTCCTGGAATGAGAGAGAATAAGAACTTCATGGGGCTAGAGGAAAGGTTAAGGGCTGTTGGGTATCTTCTAGGCTAGCCTGGGGCTATTGTTCATCCAACTTCCTGAACCATGTAAAACAGTACAGAACCAGGAAATTGGCAGAGAAGCATTTTAAGAAGCCAAAAGTCCCTGTGTCAAACTCTCTTCAGTTTCGGTGTTTACTTGATGTGTTTACCCATACTTTACATTCATCCCTGTATAGTTTTTATTACTAGTCTTCTAATATATTGCCAATGACAGAACAGATGTGAGAAGCAAAGTCACTTGGAGGCGAGCACAAGGATTGTGGTTTTCAGAATCGAAACCTGACATCTTGATGGCATAAGATGACATTTTTGAATTGATCAGATTTAACAGTAGTGGACAGTTGGTTGGAAAACATTGGCTCTTTGCTGTTCTCCGTATCTGGAAAACCTTCACATGGAATTAACATCACTTAGGACCCATTTAGTCCTTCTTCACGAAACCTACACTTTTCAAAGAGTAGGTGCTTCTTGCTAATTAGTGGTCATCCAGTTGGACCCTACTGTGTGGTCCCAGCTCTACTGGCAGGCATTAGCCAGTGATACTGGAAGACCTTGCTGATCCCAGAGTTCCACCGCAGCTGTTCAGTGTTCCTGCCCTTGTACGGCACTCTCCTCGCCACGAAATCCCTCATGTTACAGAGTACTCCTGTTCAAGGCCTACTTTTAAAGACCAGGCTTGGCTGAGCCACTACTCCAGCCACCCTGTACACCTTGTTTTTCTATCTTTCCCATGCCTGTGTAGCAGTCATTTTCTATGGTTAGTTTCCTTGTCTCTGAACTGTCAGGACGTAAAGGATGAGTTTAGTACTAGTTGTAGGCAAGTGAGAGGTAGGCACCCAGATTATCGTGTCCTGACTGTCTCGAGACAGTTCTCTTCTCACAGAAATTGTAATTATTACTGGAATATCATCTTTTTTTTTAATATAGAAAAATCCAAGTTCAAGCCTTTTTCAGTTTCAAGTCCCGTGAGTCACGCTGGTCTTGGATTGAGAATGACATCTCAGCAGCATGTTACTTTTTATAACCTGTGCTCTGTAGTCTTCTTAACTTCCTCTACAACCTCTACAGTGGGCATATAACTTTGCAGTTTGGCAGAGTTGTTTGTAGTTTGTGTTTCATTATTTACTTAATTTTTAATTTATTTACGTGTATGAGAGAGTTCCTCTGCATACATGCATGCATACAAGAAGGTCAGAGGGTCCTGGGGTTGCTACAGGTTGTCAGGCCTGAGCACCAAACGCGGTTTACTGACCAGTTGTACCCTTCTCCTCATCCCCAAACTCCATATTCTAAAATTGTGGTTTTCTTATTTTTATTTCTGTTGTTAATGTAATAACGATCCAGTGTGCTAATGTATAAAAAGGAGACACACTGCCCTTCCTTAATTTGAAAATCCTTCTCTGAGAATAAGGCAAATCCCGTTCCCTATAATTGCCTGCCTGACGTGTGACAGGCAATCTGTGTAAACTAGATTTTTGGTTTCAGTGTTGTTTCTTAATTACAGACTTTTGAAAGATGCTTTAAGCAGAAATGACGGATTCAAATTCCCATGGTCTCAACAATGACAAAAGGATGGAATTTCTTACTTGGGAAGCTAATAGTGCTGAGAACTGAAAGAACGATTATTGGACTATTCGAGCAAGCCCGGGGAATGGTGGTCTCTCTCTGTGTCCCTGTCCCTGTCCCTGTCCCTGTCCCTGTCCCTGTCCCTGTCCCTGTGTGTGTGTGTGTGTGTGTGTGTGTGTGTGTGATTATGGAGGCAAGGTGCCTTTCTGTATGACTCTGCATTTATTATTATTTTTGACCCTCCGCCTGGCCAGCAAGCCCTGGGGCTCTGCCTGTTCTCAGTGCTGGGATTTTAGCCGCCACACCTGGAGTTTTAAGTGTGCTGAGTGTGTGCCGAGGCTCCAAACTCAGACCCTCATGCTTCCCCAACACACTCTTTACCAATCAGTCGTCTCTTCAGGCCAGAGCATTTATAAAATGTCATTTGTTCTCTTAGAGTCACGTGTTGACAGGTCTGTTGCTTTTGGATAAAGTCGGAGCTCTTTAGGAGTTAGTTGATGACACTGTAACCCCTAGACTTCCTGGGGTACTGCAGGTCTGAAGATGAATAGTAATCACTGTTAAAGTTTCACCTGCAGGCTTATTGTACTTATCTTTTTTTAAAACTGTCCAAGGTAATTTGTGATATGTTATATGGAAAAAGATTTTTATGAAAATTAGTTTCTATCTTTACATTTCTACTTACGCCATGTCTTAGTTAGGGTTTTACTGCTGTGAACAGACACCATGACCAAGGCAATTCTTGTAAAGGACAACATTTAATTAGAGCTGGCTTGCAGTTCAGAGGTTCGGTCCATTATTGTCAGGGTGAAAAACATGCTGGTCTGCAGGCAGACATCGTAGCTGAGAACTCTACATCTGGATTGGCAGGCAGCAGGAAAAGTATATAAGGCATTGGGCCTGGCTTGAGTATCTGAGTGAGACCTCAGAGCCCACCTCTAGTAACACACGTCCTCCAACGAAGCCACGCCTACTCCAACAAGGTCACATAGGAGCCATTTTCATTCAAACCATGGCATGCCACATATCTCATGGATGTCACCCTTTGCCTTGAGTTTAGGAGAATGGGTTGAGCTCATCGGCTTTAGTTTTTGTAGTCCTGAGGCTAAAGAGTCTGATTTTCTTAAGCAGTTAGGTGATTGTGAGGAGCACATTGCATCAACAGCTGGTGTGCCTTCATCTGTTTGGCAGCATTCCTGGTAAGGCAATCATTCCTTCAATTCCTTCTTGTATAGACAGAGACAGAGTGAGTTTAGCTGCCCAAGTGCCCAGAGGCCTGAAGGGCTGACCTGTGGCCAGTTCTCTAGTCCTGGGCAGCTGCTTTTCCATTGCTCATAACTGTGCCTCTGTCACGTCATGCACTCGATATGTTTGTTGGTTTGTTGGATTTTTCTTTTCTCAGAATTAAAGTGTTCTTGGATTAATCTTGAAATGCTTGCCTGTTCATCCAGCTATTTCTGCAAATCTGTTCAAGATATTATGCATTTAATTAATTTTATTGACAAAATGCTGGTTTATAAAGGACCCGTTTTTGATCTAGTTCTCTTTAGAGTGTGTCTCTCATTTAAAGTATCAAGCAAGCAGTAGATATTTGATACTGTCCTAATCTGTTATTATCTGTTTGAGATAGGATCTCATGCAGCTGGACTTGCTCTTCAGACCTCCTGCCTCCACCTCCCAAGTGCTGGGGCTTTTGGGTGTGTGCTATCACATTTGGTGGTATTACCTGGTCTTAAAGGAAGAATTCATACTGTGAGAAATACAGATGGGCATGAAGGAGAAAATAGTGATTATTCATGAACTATGGGGTTTCTGATGATCCTAGGGAAAGGGGAAAACATAGGAAAGGACATCTTTGTCAAAACCAACAAGTGGTAAATAGAAGATGCTAAAATATGCTTAAAGTTTAGAAACAATTCTGTTAAATTTGGGCTTAGGAGTTTGATGAGCTGAATGACTTTAGGAAATTTCATATCATAAAACACTGATTTGTGTAGGGACTTGCCTCTGACAATTTCTGTGATACATTTTGCCAGTATCCCAAGAAAGGGGTGAATCACAACTTTGCACTATCCTTACAAAATGATGAGCTACCAACCTTATTAATGAGACTTATTTACAAAGTTACTTCCAGGATATCTTTTTAAAACAAAATGAAGATTTGCTATCTTTGAAACATTTTCTTTAAAAAACCAAAAACAAAAAAACCAAGAGTTGAAGTTATAGATGATTTAGGCAATGGGAGCCTATCCAGAAGGCTGAAGATAATTCTCTCTTGGTACAAAGCAGGCATTACCAATCTGTATATATTATGGTATATTTAAATTTTCTGTAATATCTTTATAACCACATACATAATAATAATGGCATCTATTATTTAAAAAAAGTCTAGAAACTTTATCCAATGCCCAGTGAAGTGTTACTATGAAGAATCCAAGTTTCCAAAAAAGTAAGTAATCGGGTCTTCTATACATTTCCATATTTAAACTAGAGAAAAGTAAAACAGTCAACATGATTTTATTAAAACAACAGCACCCTAGGTTTGTCACAGGAATCAGTAGGATTCAGAAGCACATCAAAGCTTCGGTGTATAGTGATCCACAGCCATTTGATATTAGGAAACAGTCATTAGCAGGTCACGGTGATACACGTCTGTGGTCCCATCATTTGTGAGGTCAGTAGTTTCAGGTCAGCCTGGGACACGTGAGATCTTGTGTCGAGATAAATAAATAAAGAGCAGATTAACAGAAGCAGACCGCTGTGTCTTGTGTGATGCACTGTGCACACAGGAAAGGTAAGACATGGATTCGAGGATAAGAACTGTTCCCGAGATTGACTTGGTGTGTGAACAACAATAATCAACAAGTGTAAATACTAATACAGCAAGTGAGTGGATAGAGGAAGGGTAAGAAGCCATGCTGAGCCTGGGCAGAATATGGGTTCGAGTCCCCCACCCCTAACTGCTAGCTGAGCATCTGAAGTCTCTCAGAAGCATAATGGTTATTAGGTAGGGCCAGGAACACAGGCCAGATGGACAGTCTATTATCTTACAATTCATTCCCAGTGTTCGTAAGTATGCTGGCTTGTGAGACTAGACCGAGGTGATTCTCAGCTCCTGGAAGACCCAATTTCCCTTCAGAATCAAAGAAAAACTAAATTACATTGGATGTTTAATTTACTTTTAAAATTGTTTCCTTGGGAACTGGGCTTCATAATCATAGAAAATAGGACCAGTTTGCCAACGAATATTTTTTTATGTGTTCCAGATATTGCCTGGGACATATGTAGGCAAAATGTTATTCATTGATTATCTGAAGTTTAAATTCTATTTAATAGCTGTTTTAGAGCCTGGCGAGACAGGCGGTAACAGAGTGAATCTCTGCTCTGCATCAGTAAATAGGAGCCTGAAATACAAACTCTGTGTAGGTCTTAAAGAATGTACTAGGATGTAGCCGGGTGGTGCTAGTGCTCACCTTCAGTCCCAACGCTCAGGAGGCAGAAGCAGGCAGATCTCTGAGTTCGAGGCCAGCCTAGTCCACAAAGTGAGTTCCCAGACAGCCAGGACTACACAGAGAAACCCTATCTTGGAAACGACAACAACAAAAAAAGAATACCAGTATTCAAAACCAATTTTAAAGTTCGCCTGTTTTTTTGTTAATTAGAACCAGCAAGGCTGGTTCAATGCAGTGAACCACGGTTCTGAGCCATTAACATAAATAACTCAGTAATGGATGTACATGTTGACTCATGAGGAGGGCATCCTCATAGACATTTTCAGGTGGAGGAAACTGTATGCAGCAAGTGTGAGTGGACCTGTGTCTACTAAGTGGAGCAGAGATGCTTCTGCCCTTGGAGATGTCTTAACTTTAAAGCAGTCTAGGGGCAGGAGAGAGCTAGAAAAGGTCTGAGAACCTGGTCCAAACTTCTGTTTTGTAGATGAGACCAAGTGGTACTCACTTTCCCGGGTTGATATAAATGAGTGAAAACTCAGGTCCCATTCCTAAACATTCGCACTAGCAGTATTCATTCAGGATACTGTCTGAGTGGTAGCTTTATGCTGCCACAGCTAGAGCTTCAGGTTGTGTGTTGGATACTGGGCTATGGCAGCTTTGGCATGTATATGTGTAACTGCATTGTGTCTCCACCTATCACAAATAGATGGTAGTAGCAACGTGGACAAGATGCCACTGAAGGATTTAAAGTGTGTCCTTCAAAGCTATAGCTCTCCTCTGAATCTTGATCCTTAGAGCTTAGTCCCCTATTCTGTAGTTTATAATAGCTGCACAGATGTTCATGTCAGCCTTCAGATATTTTGTCACCGAAAAATGCTAATGCACCTTCTATTCTTGGTCTGCTCCTTTACTTGTCATTCGTGTAGTCACCCTCGGGAGTCATTAATAGTATCAGTGAGACCTCATTGGTGGTACAAAAGAAATTGTTATCAGGTTAGAGCATTGCCTGAGACCATGAGTGAACACAAACCCCCCCAACCTTAACTGAATGCCTCATCTTCTCCTTAAGTTAGGTTCCTGCCAGCAGCCTTGGTAGGGAGTTTCTAAATCGTAAGAAAGCGAGAGGAGGACGTGGTTAACAGGCTAGTCCTGATTTTCTTTTTACTTGTGGCAGTGTTCTTAACATGTTCTTGAGGGTTTTTTTTTTTTTTTTTTTTTTTTTGTATCCGCTTCAGTAAGCATAGAATAAATCAATAGGAAAGATAAGAATTATTGCATGAATCTGCTTTCCTTATTTTGGCAGTCTAGTGAATTCTCAGCAGTGACTACCAAAGAGGGGACGTATGCTTGGTTTGCATTAACATTGAAAATGGCCAATGCTACTGTAACTTGTAAGACCTGGTTATTAGAATTGCCCTGTAAGTAACATTTGTTTGACTCCCACGGTGAACCTTATTACCTTCAAAAATATTAATGTTTCTCTCTCTTAGCAAATAAAGTATATGGAACAAAAAAAAAATGGCAGAGTTCTTATTTGGGTACCACAGTTTTATGATTCTCAATATCAGTTTTTCATTCTAATACTCGCTCTAACTGAACTATTTTGGTTTATGAATATCAATTCTTTACCAGTTGGTTGGTATTTATTAAGAAAACGAATGAGGAGCCGGGCAGTGGTGGCTCACGCCTTTAATCTCAGCACTTGGGAGGCAGAGGCAGGCAGATTTCTGAGTTCGAGGCCAGCCTGGTCTACAGAGTGAGTTCCAGGATAGCCAAGGGCTACACAGAGAAACCCTGTCTCGGAAAACCAAAAACCAAAACAAACCAAACCAAACCAAAAAAGAAAAAAAAAAAAACAAAAACCAAATGAGGTGCTACAGAGATGGCTCAGTGGTTAAGTGCTTGTTGTACCAGTATGAAAATTGGAGTTAGGGTGCCCAGAAACTTTTATAAATGCCAAGTGGACAGGGTAGCCACCTGTAATTACAGCCTCCAAAGGCAGAGATGGGGGGTGGGGAGGAGGGTACCCACAGCAAGCTGACCTGTAGATATCAGCTAAAACATGAGCTCTGGTTTTAATTGAGAAATTCAGCCTTAACACATTAAGGAGCACAGAAGATGGAGAATGATTTCAAACATCAGCTCCAGGCCTTCGCGTGCACTCACACACATGTGCATCTGGGCACACCTGTACACTTAAGTACATCACACCACATTACACCACCCACATCCCAAATAGAAAAAGGATAAAGAAGAAGATGATGACTAAGCCAAATTACCACTTTTATAAGATTACTTGGAGTGAGGTCTTAAATAATTTTAAAACACTTGTGCTGGGAAGGTAGCAGGGTGGATAGATGTGCCTGCTGCCAAGCCTGATTACCTGAGTCCCATCCCCACATAGCAAAAGGAGAGAACCAACCGTGACAAGTTGTCTTCTGACCTCCACTTACACTCTGTAGCTCAAATGCTCCCCCATGGAAGTACTTGGAAAGTAAATGTAATAAAATTTAAAACAACTTATTTATACACTTGACTAATTCTTTATGTTGAGACAGATTTTCTAATTAAATATTCAGCCTAAGTCTTAATTAAAGTTTCATATCAGTTTAAAAGAGCATTTTGTGTTTGACTGTCTTTATGGGGAAATAGTTTTATTGGTATTTGAATTAGAAAAGGACTGGGTGATTGGTATGTTCATTTCTTTAACCTTACTGCATAATAAATTAAAAGATCCTAATCATTTGTTTTAAATCATTTGTATTTGTGGAAAATAGAAATATCCCCTAAAAGAGTATTAAATTAATTTAGGTAGAGTTCGTCATCGTTCTTTGCCTGGTAAGTATAGCTCTCAGCCCTCACCAAAGCAGCTTTAGAAGAGAAGCTTCTTTGCAGTAGAAGGAGGCCATCACAGAAACCACAGCTAATCAAATACAGAGAGCAACTCTTCATGGATTGTGCAGACCCAGGAGATATAGCTACAACATAACTCTTGCACCTAAAACTCAAGGAACATTGCAAAGGAGGAGACAGAAAGATTGTAAGAGTCAGAGGACCCAAAAGTCTGGTGTGATACTGTGTCTCCTAGAAATAGTAGGGAAGTTTCATCCACAGGACTGCAACAGTATGGCCACCAACACAAGACCCAAACAGTAACCACACCAATAAACAGCCAGCCATGGAAGGGGGATGTCTCAAGGAACTTCCCCTTAGACAGAACTACAGACAACTCAGGACTGCTGAGAGTGGAAGAGTTGTATTCTAGATCTCCCCCCCCCCTCTCTCGCTCTCTCTCTCTCGCTCTCTCTCGCTCTGTGTGTGTGTGTGTGTGTGTGTGTGTGTGTGTGTGTGTGTGTATGTGTGTGTGTGTAAAACAATCAAAGAAATAGACAATGTATTTTAAAGGGAGTAACAGAGGAAATGAGAGGGATTGGAATGAGAAAGGGGAAGAGGGAGATGATCATATTTCATTAACATTTAAATTTTTAAAATAAAATTTACTATTTTGATAGAGGTAGGACTATACTTTTTCTAAATTATATAGTTTTTTTCTTTTACTATATGTATACATGGGCACTATAGAAGCACTCACTGGTCTCTTTTAAATTTAAGTGTATGTTTACATGCATAATGCATACAACATATAACTATGAAGCCCTCCCCAAGTCATACAGTTTCATATTGAGAATGTACAAAATTTTGCCATGTGTTGATGGAGCATAGTGGACACACAAAAGCCTCTGCCAAGAATACTGTTAAGCCTATTAGTTTATATTTGGTTTGTGGTTTATATATTTGACTCGTACGCTAGCATTCATAGTTTTATCAGTATTTTTAATAAAGGGTGTACTCATAGTGTTATTTTGCTATAACTTCCTTGTAGGAAATGATTTGCAAGGATCAACGATAGTTTGTTCCTTTTTATTACATGAACAAGGAAATAACATACATAATGTAGAAGACAAGTATAGTCATGAACAATTTGCTGTATTGTATGTTTGTTGTATGTACAGGTATTTGAGAACTGATGTACAGTCTTTAAGAGGAATGAGTCAAAAGGATAGATTGTAGATATCTGGGAGGCCACATGCTTTGCTGAGTTATGTGGGTTTGTCTTGTTAAGGGGATCAAGGAACAGAAAAATCCTTTACCATCTGAACACTGAAAATTGATTTGATGAACAGACGCTAAAGAGAATTTCAGATCTAATTCTGAACAATGGTTGCTGGTGTCTTCAGTCCATACAGCAAGAGACAGACTATAGAAACAAAAACCGTTTTTGTTTTGTTTTGAAGTGAAAGGAGTGTGTTAGTCTCCTGGTGCTGCTGTAAGAAAACGCCACAGCCTGGGGTTTTCCTCACAGTGGAGGCTCTGTTGGATTAAGGCCCCAGTCTTTTACCTCACCTAAAACTTCATTACTTCCTTGAAGATGTAATCACCAGAAAAGTCATATTGGAACATAAGGCTTCTGCGTAGGAGTTTTAGAGGAGAAATAGTTCTGTCTATAACTGAGAAATGAAGGAAATCCACACTCTCCTGGAAGGCTTGGCAAGGCCTTCCGAGTTCCTGATTTTGTCTCATGCATACATGTCTATCAAGCTCCAAGGTGATGCTGATGCTGTTACTCTGGGGGCTGTACTTGGAGGATTGCTTTTCGATTGCAGGGGTGGGGTGGGGGTGTTACTCTTGAGAGTTGTGAGAGAGGGGTATGGCCAGAAATAAAAGACAATGGGATGTTCGGGAGACTTTCTTGGTTCATCTTACCACGTTAGGTTTAGTCCCCATTTGAGACATTCAAAGAGATTTGATTGAAGCTCAGTCGCTTACATTGTCTGGAAAATAAGTTCTAATTTTATTAATAATCTTACTCGCTCGAATATTCAGAATTTTGCTCAGCTTTTGTTCCCCTGCCTTTGCTGCTTCCAGTCTCACTCTCCTGCTCCAGTTTAATGTGTGCTTCTGAGCTCTTGCTCCTCTCAGTGCATACAGAGTTAGTGGACTGGGTTCAGGATTGCCTTATTAAAATAGTGAAATTTAAATACAATAGATAATAGTGCCAGAAAAGAGACGTATGGGGGGATCTGTGGCCTTGGTTTGTTTCTTCGGTTTTTACAGCATCCTTAATTTCCTTCCTGGTCGTGTCTGCTGCTTCTTCAGAAGCACTGTTTATGTGAGTGTGTCATTTGCCTCGCTGTTGCCTTGCAACCTCCTGTGTAATTGGGTGTTACCATGACCATCCATATTTGAATGTTCATCATTTTGGCACTTGGTTTTTTTTTTTTTTCCTCTGTGAGTGACTTCATCGAGTTTGTCTGTGTCATTTGGTCTCTTGAGCCTCCTTTCCCGTGCCACAGACTTGGGTGGGGTGTGATTAGTGCCCACAGACTCATGGAGGGTGGGGGCCCTGTTGGTTTGTGGTGTTTATTATGCACAGTCATTCAAAGTCAATAGTATTCTCCTTATAATATTGGAAGTCATGTGTGGCTTTGTTTGGACTTCCTGTGGTTTTAAGCTTTGAGAAGGAGAGATTGGGATTTAGGGTTCTGCAATTATCCTCCTGGCTCAGAAGCTGTAAAAGAACCTTTCATAATTAACGTTTTCAGACACTCTCCTCATAGAAAGCTCTGCATCTAAGTCTTTGCATTGCATATGCATACACATGCATGCAGATGTAGACATTCTTATAATTAGTTGATACAGAGCTAGTTTGCCAAACTACCATAGGCCAAGAATAAGCAGACTCCTCTTTAAAAGGTCATTTGTTAAATTTTTTTGTGAAATGTTCCCTCTTCCTTGTCCTCCTTTTTTTCTCCTTCTTTTTCCTTTCTTTAAAAAAAAAGAAAAAGACAAATACATTGTGTGATTTGGACCAACTTCCACCATTTGCTCTCTATGAAAGTTTTGCTTATTTAGTCGGGCTTGATGTTTGTTACACTTACTTCTGGTGATTTAAAATAATGTTTTTCATGTTTCTAATAGCCTTAGACCAACTCTGGCTATAAATCACTAAAAACAAGCCAAAAAACAACTGTAAATGCAGGTGTTAGTTGCTTATGCAGCCAAGGAACTGTCTAGGATTCCTAGACAACAGCTTAGCTTACAGACGCTAGGTTTAAATGGACGTCTTGCGTAGTGACCGACACAGCGCTGAGCGTCTGTTGTTCTTACGACGCAGACGTGACAATTTTTTAGAGACTGTGTTGTGAATATCCTTCCAGAGTTTTTTATTTGAAATTTAAGACTCTATGCCATAGTGATTTTTACTTTTGTGTGGCAGAAGTGGAACTTTTCTGACAGGGTACAGGTTCTATTGCTTCTTATTTGTATTAGCCAGACAGACGACAGACAGACCGGTCACACAGTAGCCTCCTTTTTCCCATAGCCAAAAGGCATGAGTCTAAAAGCTCAACCACATTTTCTTTCAGTGTGCTGACCAGGGGTGGTAAGGGCAGCGTAGCTCTTCCTGGGGTCACAGCATCTAACAGATTAGGAGAGTCAACACCATGAATAACCATAAAGAGACGGGAACAAATAAGGCTCAGTTAACAGATTCACACAAGATCGTCCACCCACGAGTTCTTTCTATACCCACTAGAAGAAAATGAAGCGGAGGCCAAACGGCCATTCTTCAGTATAATTTAATCCTTCTGCATTTCATGAAGGGATTGATTTCCATGGTGCCATCACTATGGTTTGAATGTGCTTTGTGTCCCCCCCCACCCCCCATTATGTTAGTCACCTCTATTTTTGGTCACTAGTCATTCTCTTTTTCATGATTCCCTGGTGTCCACATTTGAAAGTTTTTACACCGACTGGCTTGCACTGGGAGTAGGAAGGCAGCGGATTAAGGTTAGTAATGCAGTCTAATGCAGTGTTGGTAACTCTTTCTGTTGTCTTAGATCACCTGCTAAGAGTGCTTACTGCTGAATCATGGTGACCACAGGACTGATCACAAAATCCGCACAGGCCAGGTGTCCTGTAAAATATCTGTAACCCCAGCTTTAAGGGAGCAGGCACCCTGCTCTGGTCTCTACTTTCATATATACCTGCTCATACCAGTCATGCTCACCTGCTCATTCATACACATATAAGAATAAATAATCAATCTTTTTTAAAGTTAAACTTCCAGTTCTACGGAACACTTCCACCGTCCCTTATTTCACAGAAGCCATCATAACCATGCACCCCAAATTGAAGTGCACATAGTAGATCAGCAGTCAAATTCCTCGTTGTATTCTGTGAGCTTCTTAATGTCTGGGCCTTTCTAACTCACGGACTAAGTGGCAGGTGGTTTGTGCTGTATGCATTAGCAGGTCGACCCTTCTGTAGTGCTGGACATTGTAACCTTATTCTTACCTTTGGGACCTTGTTAAGTTTTTCTGCCAAGAGTGCATTACACCTGGGTCTTCTTGAGGTGGCTTCCTTTTCTGAAGTTAAAAAAGCCTCACCTTCTCATTGAGATCCCCTGGCATACCAGTATACTTCTTATACCCTTCATAAGTAAGTATTTGTGTTCTTTGAGATTATAGGCGGGAGACAGGCAGATTAATAGAATTTGAAGGCTTCTTTAAGCCAGGGGCATGACCACTGTGTTGAGCACTGTTCTATGCTTTTGCCCCTCTGTATTTTTTAGCTTTGGTTATTTCATTTCCTATGAATAAAATTTGAATAGTAAAGAATTTCCCTCAGAGTCCTCCACGTATTTCCATGGAAGTTGATAGGTAGTTGGTCTCAGTTTGGAAGTGCATCTGGTGATCTCTCTTAATGTGCTTTATCATTGATCTGTAGACTTGAGGGGCAAGGCTTCCTTAAGAAAGATTTTACTCTTCTGGGGAACACATGGTCATGTATTTATAGCACTTTATATAACCAGGAGGGTTGTATTTAGTTACCATAAGAATAATTGTTGTTCAGTTCTATGACTTAGAGAAATACAAATGTGTATACTTCAGTTTGAATGACAGGAAATTCAAGTGTTGTTTTTTAGCAGGATAATTTATTGTGTGGTCCCCCCATCCCTGTCCCTCAACTCCCAATGCACACCACACACACATTCACCCCAAGATCCTCTCAGTTTTAGTTTCTGTAGGAATGATTTCCCCTCCCCCTAGTTGCCTTAAGCATTGACCCATGCAGAAAGGGAGGGGTTTGCTTGGTTGGTTTTGTTTTTTGTTGTTGTTCTGTTTTGTTTCGTCTTTCTTTCTTTTCTTTTCTTTCTTTTTTTTTTTTTTTCTTTTTTGCTTTCAAGTATTGTACTCAACCTCCACAATTGGCCAGGTTTTCCTGGTATCAGCTGTCTTCAAGCACAGTGCTTTTCCTTAGTCATGTTTCTGCCCCCACCCCTTCCTGCAACAGTTTGATATTTTTGCTGCCTTCCATACTTAATGTAGATCTTAATGTAGATTATTATACAGTCAGTCTTAGATTTGACTTGGTAGTGATCTACAAGCCCTTTATTTTATTGAGATGTCTCCTTTCATACTTATATACTTCACCCTTCTAAGGAGTCTGAATACAGAGATTAATATTTTAAATTTTTCATTCTGTTCCTTTTTTTGCTGCAGTCTTTGAACATCTAATCCGCCATCTGGCACATAAGCTCTCGCCTTGCAACATTCTTACTTGTTTTTTATATTAAAGAGGATAGATGTAGGTATAGATATTACCACTGGTGAAATTCTGAATAGCCACACCTGAGGGTTTGATACTGTAGAGAAGAAATGAACACTCATTTACGGTTTGGAACCAGGAGATAGGAATCACAGAAGAGTTGAAGGAGTTGGTCCATGCATTTAAAGGAGTAAATAACTTTACTTCACTACCGTATTCTTTTGAAGAGAGTGTCAAGGAGGGTATATTAGTTCTGTGGCATTTTTCAGGTTTAAAATGAATAAAACCTAAGTTCTATTGTAAGCTTGGTCTGTGTACTTATATTTAAAGTTTAGTGGATCAGTGATTGCCATTGAAGAATTAAAAGGAGAATATTTGCTAGACAAATTAATCTCAGTTGGAGACTATTCCTTAAAATATTCATTAATATGCTGGAAAGATTTGGGGAAGGTATAATCACTGCCTCCTCCCACTTCCCCATACACAATTGAAATTAAACTCCTGTGGATAAATCACTCAAAACAGCTGGGCTCTGCACAAGAGTGTCTCAGAAGCTAGGCCCAAGACCCGTGTAAAATACAAGGTGTTTAATGTCCTACCGAGTCTATATTCAATATCATTTGGCAGTGATTAAGGAAGCTTCTCTTTGCCCTCATATACTTTCTTGGAACTACTGGATATGTAAGGCTGTTAATATTTTAAAAATCTGAAATACCTTTCAGAATTCCACTATGATTTGGGGGATTCCTCTTCCTTGTCCTCTTCCTCCTCTCCCTCTCCCTCTTCTTCATCCTCCACATGGATACTAGTTCTTCAGAATTTCATTCTATGGAGAGAATTGTTTAAAAAAAAAAAAAAAAAAAGAATTGTTTGCCTCTGTGTGGTGGGGGTCAGGGTGGTGCTTTTCTTTGGTTTTGTAATAATAACAGTTTTAAAGTTTGCTTTTTAAATCTGGGAATTGGGAATTAGGATTGTTTCAAACATGGCAATTTAGAAGGGTAATTATGTTGTATAAATGTAGGAATCTGGAAGTTTTGTTTTGTGTGAACATGGCAACAGCTGTCAAATGAATGAGTTGTTTCTAGTTGCAACTTTATACCTTTGGTTAAGTAACAGATAGTCTCAGGCAGGGAAGACTGAATTACACAAGCTTTGCTGTGACTTTATCCTGTAATGCCAATAATAGGTACATAGTTACCCGTGGTCAGATCACTCTTGTTTAAAGTTTAAAATACAATGTTTATATTTTAGACTTTATCCAGGAGGCTGTGGTCTGTAGGGAGTGCTGCAAGCATATGCAGCTATAGCTGACACCACAGGACTATCACCACAGGAGTATGCATCACCAGGAGCCCTGCAGCCATCAGCTGTGAAAGCTTGCCTGGATTTCCTTTGTAATAAATACCTTATGTGGTTCTGTACATTCAAGATTAACTACAGCAATAAATTGTTGAGGCTACACTAGAAACCATCGTCTTTAAGTGCATACTTGGTATGTTGGGGACAGACTGGAAAGTTCTCTGTCACTGCTCTTTTCTCCCCCAACCCCCACCACCTAATGATTCTTATGTGTAAAATGTAAAATGAAATCTAAGCTCCCGGCTTTTACGGTTTAGATAGCAATTCGCCTCTTCCTTGTGAGGGGATATATTTTATATGTAACAACATTCGTCTCTGAGATTATTAAAAGACATTCTTCTGCTTAGATTTCTATATTAATTATTCTATATTAATAAGAGCAAAAACACCAAAACAAACAAACAAACAAACAAACAAAAAAAAAAAAAAAACAGGGTTTCACCTCAGCCGGACAGGCCTTGAACTCATTATTTTTCCCAGTCTGTATATGGATGTAGGTCCTTCTTGGGCCTTAACCGCCTGCATGCAAGTGAGCCAGCATATTCTTCAACATTGTTACTAAAACTTTTTGTTCTTTAATTTTTGAGAAATACACCTAAAATTTCACCCTGCCTTGTCATAAAGCAGTATTCTTCTCCATACTGAAATTACCGTGGCGACAAGGGCAGCAGAAAGGGATCTTTTCTAACCTATTTATCGTAGTGTTAGAAGCAGGTGAAATGTTGTGATAGGCTTCAGGTAGAGAGGCCACTTCTCCAGAATGTAGTTACAAGAGCATCATTGCTTCAGCTCTGAGTTATGTAATAGCCATACACTAGAGAGGTTGCAAAATCTATATTTGTGTATTTTCTCCAGCACTGTGGTTCTGTTGGTCCATTTGGCATGTGTACGTCAGTCTTGTGCCATACTATAGTCTTCAGGGGTTGACTGTTAATAAAGCAATAGCAGAAATGTTCTTAGAGTTCAGAATCATAATTTATAAGACTAAGCAGTAGTGCTGCCTTCAGAATAGGCGAGTTAGCATTGCATAGGTGTTTTGACACTGAGTGACGACATAAATTACTATTTATATAATGAGTCCCTGCATACTGTTACATACATGTTTTATGAAAAGCGTGAACATAGACTTATTGCTAGAACAAACTGATGCTTCCTAATCCATTTTTAATGAAGGATTCTGTTCTTGGATTGTAAACTTAATAGGACTTTTACCCTCTGCCTCTTCTTGTTTCTATAATGTAATATAACGCCTTTTACCTAATGAGGTTCAGTATAAATATTGATGATCACAAAAGTCCCTGGTTTTTAAAGTGGAGATGCTTCAAGATTACAATGCTATGAATTTTAGTATCTGCTTTTAAAATAAATATTAGCCCTCCCTCTGTGTAGCTAGGGTTTCTGTAATACCTGTAAAGGCATTGCAGATTTGGGGTTATTATAGCATTTAACCATTTTTTTTAAGTGCTCAGATATCTGATTCAAGTAAGTGTGCTTTCTCTAATAGCATTTCCAGTAATGCAGGGCAATATTTCACATTAATGGGAGGCTATTTTTATTTTAGTGAATTGCTGTCTTTCCAAATAGATGATCATCTCAGAGAGGTCAGGTATCCTTTTAAATACATGCAAAGAGCATAGACATGTGGAGGGATATTTCACAGGAACCAGGTGTGAATCTCAGCTCTGCCCTTACTACCTATGTGACCCTGGGAATTAATTAGCCTACCTAGCTGCTCTTTCCAGAAAATGGTCCTTGGTGCTGATTGAGTCTCCTTTATCTGGAATGCCTAGGGCCACAACTGTTTCAGTTTTTGGTGTTTTTTATATTTTGCAGTATTTGTGTGGATGTTCAGTAGACAGAACATCCCTAACTTGAAAATTATAAATGTTGCAGAATCCAACATGACCCTCAAAATGTTCAGACTTTACATTTCAGATCTTTGCACTATATGTTCATCCTGTGGTACCAACCGAATAAGGCCCAAATTAAATACCACATGAATATCAGCTATTGTTAGTGTCCTTATCATAATCATTAGTTATATAATAAACTGAGAGGTTTTCCTTACCTCGGTAAGCCAAAGGAATATTAATATGAAGTATCTTTGCTATGGCAGGAACAGTTCTTAAGAATTATCTTCTAATTCTGCCTTGTGCTCACAGTTTACCTATCCCTATATTCAAATTCCTTGCATTTTCTTGCCAGTCCCCCACAGACTGTAATCAGAAAGCTGGAATTACCATCATTACCACCACCCCCTTACTTTCCTTCAGTTTTATGCAACTGTAAATTACCAAGATGAAAATGAAGGAGGAAGAAAGGAAATCAACCAGCATCAGGATATGCAGCTGGGTTGGGCTGAGACAGGAGGATCATGGGTTCCAAGCCAGCCTGCCATGCTTAGTGAAACCTATCTCAGAGCAAACACTACAAACCATTACATACTTACCGTGCCTGTAGTAGGAGGCAGATGTTCTGTATAACTTCTTTTTTTGGGGGGGGTGGGGGGTGGGTGGGTTGTCTTCCTCTCTGCCCACAATACCTGGGACTAAAGAGGTAATATTTAAATATTTATGTTCTTCTCATGTTAATGTGTTTATGGATTAAAACTAAATGGGCATGACAGTCTTGAAATATATACACTAGTTGAAAGATGCTGTATCGTAATAAAGTATTGGGAAAATTCAGCATTAAATATTTGATAAATGAAAAACTACCTGTAAGTTGTTGTCTTCAATGTATTTTCTTACTGCATTTTATCCACATTATTTATTTACCTATTAAAAGCCCCTAGTCTTAGCTAATATTTACAACATCAGTGCTATCTGTTTCAAGGAGGTTGAAATCCTTATGCTTTCTAAATTACATTTCCCATAGCAAGGATTGCTAACTGCATCACAGAGAAATGATGTCACATTCAGTTCTAATCCTTACAGCAGCCCTGAAATGTTGATAGCCACATTTGTATTTAATGGACAGGACATATAACTCTTTCATACTATGAAATTTTAGTAATTTTAGAAGGAATAGACAGAGGGTGAATGTGATTAAAATAAAGAGAATTTGATGGGCCAGGGAAAAGGCCCAGCAAGTTTAGATTCTGAGACTGTACATAGAAGGCTGGGTAGGGTGGTACACATCTGTAGTCTCAACACTGGGGGTTAGTCAGGAGGATCGCTGGGGCTTGCTGTCCGGGCAGTCTCCAGCCAGGTGAAGAGTTCTGGGTTCAGTGAGATACTATGCCCCAAAAGTACTGTGGCGAGTTAGAGAGTTAGTGGTTTTCAACCTTCCTAATACTGCGACCTTTTAATACATTTCTTCATGTTGTCGTGAACACCAATCATAAAATTATTTCATTGCTACTTTAACTGTAATTTTGCTACTGTTATAGATAGTAATGTAAATATCTAATGTTCCCCCTGCCACCAAAGGGATGTGACCAACAGGTTGAGAGCCACTGTTATAGAAGGGTTGGCTAAATATTGGGTAGATACAGCAGGAAATCAGGAAATGCAACATGTACCATTGTCCTCTTAGAGTCTCCTCTGTTCAAAGACTAAAGAGACATGCTTTACTGGGCTGGTTGGTAGACGCTATCTCTGTTAGAGTTCCATGAGTTAGTCCCTCTTTAGGACAACCAGAATCGGTTACTGGAATAAATTTTAGGCTTAGAGTTTGAAATTTTAGTGTCAAGCAAGTGAAAGCAGCAGACAGAACTTGGGAAGGAAAATACCAGTGTGCAAGTGCAGCCTGAACTTAGCACTGAACTTAGAACTGAACACACGCTCTTGTGTGTAGGCCTTCAGTTGTACACTAGCCTCTAATGCCTTGCGTGTGCAGAGATATACACGACTATATTCCACGGTGCCATATAGAGTAGGGTAGGAGTCTAAAGTCCTAAAGGGACTTTAATCCCTACAAGGGGTTAAGTACTGAACGTGGACTCTACTGAAGTGGGTATAGAAGTAGTGCTTGGGAAAGACAGAAAGTGGATAGGAAAGCCAGTCAGACAGAGAAGGAACTGTGCATGGAATTGGAAAGGGGTGGTACATGAGAAGTGTGGATAAGGAGGGGAAGGTGATTTATCTTATTTGCACACACGTAAGAAAACTGAGGCCAGCAGATGTGACCTGCTAAGGATTAAGAGCAAAGATACCCTAGTTGAAAATCTTGTTCCTTTGATGCTCATTCTTACACTCAGATTTGAAGCAGGAAGAGATAGCAGATGATGGTGTGAACGTGTCTCATCTTGGGAAGGAGAGGACTAGCTGTCTCTGAGAGGATTTCATAAGATGGGAATTATCATCTCCTGTAGTAGATTTACTTCGTATTGAGGCTGACACAGAGTCCCTGAAGCTCAGTGTAACTGCGTTCTAGATGTTTCACTCAGACTCATCCTGACAACATTGGTGAGATGGATATAAAAATAAGAGTGCCAGTTAACTGATTTACGGAACTTTCTTTGTGTGGTATATGAGTGTGCCTGTACACATGTTTTTTACTGTGCACATGTGAAAGATAAGAGCAGAGGCACCGTTTGTAGTCAACCCTCCTTTTCAAACTGCCCATCATTAAAGAACAGGGCTGGGAGGATCTCAGATGCGTGCTGGCCAGTCAGTCCAGCTAATACAATGAGCTCTTAGTTCAGTGAGCAACTCTATCTCAAAAATGGGTGGAAAGTGACAGAGAAGACACCCGGTGCTGACACCTGGCCTCCACACCAAAGTGTACACAGCATAAATACACTGTGCCATCTCTCAATCCTACTTTAGGGTTTTTTTTTTTAAAGGTTATTATGAGAAACTCTCCAATCCTGCCTGTTCTTTTCACTATAGACAGGTTACACAGGCAAAAGAGGAAAAAGTTACTAAGAAGTTGGAATGTTTAATATTGTACCTTGTTCATGGGGGTCGGCATGAGCCATACAATGTACGTTCCACAAATGACTTAGCACAGGGTCTGCTCAGGTGTACGCTTTGATTCTGGTAACTACTGTTAGTGATTCACTTCCTTCCACCTGTGGCACAAAGACTTCTAAACCTCACCGTGTGTGCGCAGATCACTTTATGCTGATGACTAAGGCTGGGTCTTCCTTCTTAAGCCTAACTTGTCTCTGCTTGCTTTGCTATGATTGACCATCCTGTTTCTCCTACGTACTGCATCTCTCATTGAGTTAAATTAATTTATTCAGTCTAACTACTAATCATAGATCTTGGGACATGGGCTCTATTTTATTCTTTTGAGGACATTTGCGTAAAGCGTTCTTTCTGTTCAGCTTCATGTACTGGATTTAACCTGAAACTGCTGCTGTTTTACTGGTTTTCATCTACAGAAATGGTGCTGTCATTTGGCCTGAGCTAATACAAAGATTTTACTTTTTAATTCCTCCTAGGTGTTGCCATCAAGTCAGTTGAAGTCTGAAACTTTTTCTTTTCTTCCCTAAAATGGCCTGGACATTTATACTTGGGTTTCTGTGTTCAGATTCTAAGAAGGTTCTTCTAAGGCCGTATGTCTCACTGTATTGTACAGTTTTCCTTTCCTTTCCTTGGTTTATTCATAAGTGTACTGAAGATGTTACTCAGTACTTTCATTATTAAAGTGACCAAAGGACATAAGACTAGGACATTGATGTCATTGCACTTGGCATTTTAGTAACCTGTTGGTAGATTACAATCAGAGTAACAAGCAGTTAATAAAAACAGCATTTTGACTTTGTGTTGTACGAATGACATTTGAAACATTAGGGAATTGCTTACTGTTTATTGTTAAATATATTTACTTTTCATTTATTATTTAAAATAGAACCTGGAAGCTAGCTACTCATCTCTTCCTAATATTTCCCAGTTCTTGTCTCACTGCATTATTTGGTTATAATTGTTGGGTACATATATGTCCGTGTTTCCTCCCTAAATATTATGCAGCAAAGAGTTTTCCAGGTTTTCATCTTAGTTTGCTTTCATGTTTTTTTTTTCAAGAATCTTAAATATTTAATAATTTAAATATCTGATTTTAACCACAGGAAGAAAACTTTTTTCCTTCCCCCTTTAAGGGACCATTACAATATTCTTTCACATATGAATCAACCTAGCTTGGAAATTAGCTGTTAAAGAATTCTTCAGTTTTCTGTAATTTTTAAATTTTATTTGGAGTATGAAAGGACTTCACATACCTTCAACTACCAAAAATTAACACATTTGTCTGTTTAATAAATGTATAATATGCACCCTCCACAATACAGGGTTAATATTAAATGTCTAATAGGAAACTTGATAAAATATTTTGTTGCTAGTCAAAATCTTCACAATAGCTTGAGTTCACTGAGTGCTCATTATTCTGTATCAGTGCTGGCTCTAACAGCAAGCTAAATCCAGAGAGTTACTGTTAACAGTTTGCTCACGTTGGGAAAAATTAGGAAGGTGAAACAGTATTTGTCACTGTCACTCTGCTAGTTCAAGAAAATGTGACATGGACTCTGTGAAGCTGTGGACTGCCCATCATTCTTGTTCTGATTAAGTGGCGGGCCACCTGGCCTTGTGAGTGGTGAAGGAGTCCTGGCTTCTGTAGAGCATCTTGCTGGCACCTGAATGAGACTTCCTTCCTAAAGGACGATGCTGTCTTTATTGGGGTGGCCACGTGTGCTCCAGTTTAGTTAATTACCCTGTGCTGAACAGTTTCTGTGGACAAAGGACTGTTGCTGGAGTGGTCACTAAGAGATGCAGAAATGAATGACTGTCCTGCCTTCAGACCTTCTTGGGGTTTAAATAAGCAAGGACGCAGTCTGCACAAGAAGTTGCAGTGCGTTCTGCATGTGTTACAGAGGCCCTGGAAGACCATAGGAGCACATAAATGGATCGTTTCCATGCTTTCAGTTCAGAGGAGGCGGGCAATGCCAGCATCCCTTGAAAGAGAAGCCAATTAATGGGAAAGGAATAGGTCAGCTTTCCCGAGGGAGCATGCACCCATATGGCAGTTGGGGCCCTTTGTTTGCTAGCTTGTGGGTCTGTTGAAGATCTCCAGAGGACTTAATGCTCATGATCTAGAGGCTTCCCAGTTTCCACCACTGTCCAATCTTCATCTTCCTTGTCCATTCACTTCACTTTCTCTAATGCTGAAGTTTCTCTAATGCTGAGAAGGGAACTTAAACTTGTTTCCGGTCTTCTCAAAGGATGGCACAAATATCTTTAGTCCTACACAGCGATTTCCCTTGTCGATACTAGCAGCAGAAAGAATCACCGAGTTGGCAAATTCGAGGATTATGTGTTTTCTCATTGGTTCTATATTAACCTTCAGTTTCAGTTATTTTCTTTATGTTAACCTAAATGTGTGTGCCTCTGTGTGTAGGGGATAGGGGAGAGGAGTGTTCACGAGCTTGAAGACCACAGGCTCTAAAATCCCCTGAAACTAAAGTTACAGGCAGTTTCAAGTGGCCTGTGTGGGTCCTGGGATCTGAACCCTGAACCTCTGGAACAGAGACTGTAGCTCTTAACTGCTGAGCTGTCTCCCCAACCTTACCTTCTATTGTATGTGAGTGCTGCTGTTATTTTAGCATTCTGTAATGGAAGTCTAGGATGTACATTAGGAGAGAAGATTAGTTTCTGTGATGCTTTTTAGCACAAGACCAGCTGTTTCTTGTGCTACCTCCTTGTTGTCACCCTTCTGATGGCATCAGAGGGTGTCATGGCTGTTTTCCTCTTACCACTACCCAGCACTGCTGGTCCAGGTGAGCTGTATTCTAGACAATGAAGCCAGAAGTCGTTCTTGAAGCCACAGACTCATCAATACTTTGTTGTTTGTTCACCATTTCCTTTGTGAGAACTTGGGTCATGTTTGTTTGTACTTGCTTGTACACTTGTCTTTTTCCTTTGCCGACTGTGAACAGCCCTCAAGTTGCATTGAGGACAGATGTTTCTAGTAGATGTGGTAGAAGGAGATGGAACTGGATAGCTCGTGGGTTAAGAAAGTCCAGGAGAGGGATGCTTCTTAAGGGAGGAGAAAGAGGTGGTCTTTTATGGGGTAGAATGTATGTGACTGTTGGCAAAGCCAAGTAAGAAACCTAACCAAAAAGGCATTGAGATGCTGTCCTGCATGCCAGTTAAGAAAACAGGCTTACTCCAGGAGTGCGAATAATGTAAGAAAGTCATGAAATCAGGATAGGAATATTCTGGGAAGATATGTCAGTCAGTGTATATTATGGTGACTCATGCACACCATTAATGAACTAAGACATGATTCCTTGGTGGGGGGGAGGGGGTGTTATTTTAGTTTTTGGTTTTGTGTTTTGGTTTTCATTGGTTTGGTTTGAGACAAGGTTTTACACAGCCCTTGTTGGCCTAGAACCTGTTATGTGGACCAGAACTTGCTACGTAGACCAGAACAATTGACAACCCTCTGTCTCCCCTGCTACCTGAGCTCTAGGATTAAAGGTGTGTGTCACTATGTCTAGCCTTAAGAAGTGTTTTACTTTGTTTTTCAGTAGGCATGGTTGGTGCAAGCAAGCCAGAGACAGAAACAGGAGGATTCCATCAAGTTCAAGCCCAGCCAGTGTATATACCAACTTGTAGAACACCTAGAGATGCATGCTGAGACCTTTTCTTCTTCTTCCTCCTCTTCCTCCTCTTCCTCCTCCTCCTCTTCCTCCTCCTCCTCTTCCTCCTCCTCCTCTTCTTCTTCTTCTTCTCTCTCTCTCTCTCTCTCTCTCTCTCTCTCTCTCTCTCTCTCTCTTTCTCTCTTTCTCTCTCACCACCTACCTCCTCAATTAGTTAAAGATGTCCTTTTTAGTATTCCTTAACCAGATGGTTTGTGTCTTCAAGGGGTTACTAATTAACCAGATGGGCATAGTAGGAAGATCAGAGAAAGTCATACATAAAGACCCTAGGAAGTTAGCGTTTGAGGGAAGCTAGTTTTGCTAAGGAGTCTGGCGGCCTTAGAAGTCAGAACATGTGACAAGATTTGGTAAACTAGTGAGAAAAGTTATGCCAGAGAGGAAATCTGAAAATAGAGCAATTCTAGGTGATGACCTTAATGGGTGGCACTGGTCTTCGATTACAGTCAGAACACAAACAAAGCAAGGTCGGGAATTGGTGGGGGCGGGGGAGTTAAAGGAAAAAGATTGGGAATACGTGAAGAGGTTAGAGGACCGTTGGTGATGTGATGGATTACGCCACAGTTCAACACATTCCTGATGCCCAGACTCTTTGCACTTTCTTGAGTTAACCATAAATCAAGTGCTACCTAATATCTACTTAAAATATCGCTTATTTTTCAGCCAAATTACTTGAACTAGCATGAAAGGAAGTATTGATTTTTCAAGCTCCTCTTTAGTACCTATAACTAGAAATTGCAAAAGACCATCGACAGTCAAACTCCATAAATCCAACAGAAATGAAGACATGGGGAAGTGTCTTGTCCTCTTAGCCTTGTGCTCAGTTTTGAAGTGCTGGGCCAAATCTTTGAAATAGAGAATTTTCGATTAATAAAACAGAAAGCTCATGCCAACTTCCAGAAGACTTAGCCTCCCTCAGTACTGCCAGCTTTATTTTCGTGAGAGCGTTCAGTGATATAATGAGCATCCTGTTTCCTTAAGCATGTAAGGGTAGGTTCTTGTGAACTGACAGGCTAGAAGCTCTTAAGCACTGAGTAGGCCGGTGGAGCAGCTGGTGTGACATTCAAGTGTTCATGCTGCTTCTTAGCTCCTGAACAGAAGGGAAAAACACTGTTTTAAATTAGAAATCTCTTCCTTGACTGTAGCTGAAAATTTCAACACCAGAGAGACTAGAAAATGATAGAACATTTGGTTCTCATATTTAACCGGAGATATAGTATGTTCTTATATTTGGTAAATTGCACAGGATTATATAAAATTAACTTTATTTTGGAGCTTTTCAAAAGCCTCCCCAACCAGAAACCTTTGCAACCAAGAATCTTACTGTAAAAATGAAAGATGCCCAAGTAGATCAACAAAATATGAATATATATTACAAATAGATGGTAGCTATCTAAATTAGAGCATTTTGTTAAATTTGTTAAAGCCAATGCCTTAAAGTGCTTAAACTTTTTTAGTTTGAAAGTAGAAAAATTATCCACAATATTTATGAAATATGAGACTTAAATTTAAAAATATCAATGTACTTGGTATTAAAACCAAAAAGTACAAAGTACCAGCTCACAAAAAGTACAAAGTACCAGCTCACAAAATTTTAGAAAATAATCTGTTTTGAGTTATTCATGCAAATTAAGAATAGTACAATGCAGAATCATAAATAATTTACCTATTTTGTCCGGAAACTTTTGGATCAAGATGGACATCCAACAGTTAATTCATGAGTCAAAGTTCAGGTCACAGTCTCATGAAATAGTGGCTTACCAGAGTGGCAGCAGGATCAACATCCCCAGCATCCCAGAATTTAAAAATACAAGTTTTCCTACTGTGCGCTGCATCAACTGAAGCCATATCTGAGGCAGAGCTCGGCAATGCACATTTTAAGAGCCCTACCTACAAACATTAATGTTAAAATTTATCGTGTTTGTTAGATTGATAGGTTGTGGTTTGTTGATTCTGTAGGTACATCCTTGTATGATTAGACCAATCTCCTCATAGATGTGGGTGTCATCAGTCCACTGGATAAGATTCTACCAACTTAACTGATCGTAAAGCAAACAGGTCTGTAGTTATTGTTAAGATATCTGTGCTTCAGTTCATTGACAGTGAAAATTTTATTGTATACACTAAATGCTGTGTTGTGAACATGTACTGGAAATGGCAGTTATCAAAAGCTCAGAGATGTGGTCGAATGGCCAGTCTATGCCCCTGCTTTGTTTGAGGCTGGCATACACTTTTATAAATGAAAAGTTAATGGGAGTAAGAGTTGTGTTGCGGGGATGATAAAGCAGCTTTTTCATACTTTCTCTGAGCCAGGCTGCTATGAGAGTTTTAATTTAATTGTGAAATTCTGAAATAAGAGGAAATTTACACTTGCACTTGCAAATAATTTTTTATTTATCTAATAGCCAATCTGTGACTAAAACCAGATGAGAACAGTTACCATCACCCAACCCTGCCCCACTGACTTCCTTGACGTCAAAGAAGCAAAGCAAGCTGTGGAAAGTGAAACCGTGCAGCCAGAGACAACCATGTGGTGGGAACAAGAGTCCAGCAGTGGAGGGATTAGAACTGCAGGAACTTCAAGAGTAGGCAAGTGCCGAAGAGTAGCAAAGGTTGCCAGGGCAAGGACTGTGTGTGCTCTTCAGGTTCAGGAACGTGAGAACCACCTGTCACCTAGAAAGTGGTGTCTCCTGCATAGGAGACACTGGAATGGAGCACGTTGATCAGGGAGCAGGAAGAAAGTTGATCGGAATAGCGCATTTCAAAGGATTGAAGCTACTGGTGGGCTTGAGCCCACATTTGATTAAATGGTCTTTACTAGACGGGTGTTTTATGTCATTGTTTCTTAGGAGCCCTTGCTAAGTTAATTCCTGCACTGATTTGATATGTTTCTGCTTTGGCATGGTTAACTTTAACAGTTTATTCCTCAAATAAGCATGCCATGTCCTTCAAGTTTTATGATAATACTAAAGCTTATAATTATTGCTTGGCCTGCTCTCAGCGATCTAGGACCATTGTTCAGAATGATTGTCAGTAGTGTGCAGTTCATTTGACACTCTCTGAAATGTATGTATTTATATACATACATGCATATATGTTTGTTTGTGAAGCAGGGTCTCACTATAAAGCCTTGGCTTGCCACTCATTGTGTAGACCAGGCTGGTCTTGAACTCACAGAGATCCTACTTCCTCTTCCCCATTGCTGGGATTAAAGACATGTGCCACCAAGCACAGCCTGAAGTACTTTTTATTTTCTACTGTCTAAAAGGGTTCAAAGAGAAATAAACATGATCCATCTTTAATACCAAGATGGCTTGAAAACTCCTTCAATGCTAGAAATTAGCATATATTTTAAACATGTTGCTGTAAGGTTTTTTTGTTTTTTTTTTTTTTTGTTTTTTGTTTTTTTTTTTGGTCGTTCTGTTATCGAATTACCATTACTTTATGCAGAGCTGCCTTTTCAAATAGATTACAGCTCAAGGCACAAACTAAAAGCATTTCTACTCAATAAACATTGAACCCTCACTGTATCCTAGACACAGATGAGGGTTAAAAATCAATTGGACAGATCATATCCTGAGGTCACAGTTCACTGGGAAAGACACAGAGAGGTGACTCAAATCATTACAGATTCAAGAAGACAGCTGTGACAAGAGAGCAGGTTAGGTCCTCTTCTGCTCTAAGAATCCGCCCCACCCCCGCCCCCACCCATCCCCACACATTTGCTGAAGCCTTCATGCTGGGCTTGCTGCTCCACACAGCTGCAGCTACTTTTACAGTACCCAGTCTCTGTCTGGAATAGCCTTCTAGGAGATAAGTAAATTACTGAGGGAGTGAGAGAGGTAGGCATGAATCTTCGGAGATTGGTTAATCAGGCCTTGTGAACAGTGCTTGTTTCCTGTTGTAACAGTTCTGTATAAATGAGAACCTGCTTAGAGAGAGATTGAGAGTGGGGGTGGGCGGTGCAGACAACATGCATTTAGTAAGAATTAACTTCTAACTAAGCTATGAAGACTTTGTTCTTTTAAATGAGTAGGTTTTCTTTAAGTTCTTTGAAAAGTATAAAGCAGAAGTTCTGAGTCATATTAAATTTGATTTTTCCCTTGGCTTCCTAATTCCTAACCCAATTTCTAATTGATTTAGTGAAATAATTTGGATGCACTGTAATTTGTAAAGGAAGTTCTCACCATTAGTGATTATGTGCTCTCTGAAACTATAATATTAGGCCACATGCTCTTTCCACTGTTCGAATTATACCTAATAATTGGCAGGAAGGGACTATCACTTCTTACGAAGAAATATTTCAGTTGTTGAAAGATATCAGGGATTTAGGACAGGAATCTAGTGCAAGGTGTTTTGCACTCCTGCAGAAGTAGCTGTGGGCGTAGTGTGAAGAATTATACTTTTCTTGCTGAGACACAAGACAGCATAGAGCATTTCTTTCCTTTTCATAACTTTTCAGTGGAGTAGGCAGTTGGTCTGGTCTAACATGTAGTAATTATCTACTCATCCCATCAAGGGACCTTTAAGGCAGCAGTTCTGAACATGTAAGTTAAGACCGTTTGGGCATTGAATGACCCTTTCACAGGAGTCGCCTAAGACCATTGGAAAACCCAGATCTTTATATTTTGATGCATAATAGTAGCAAAATTACAGTCATAAAATAGCAAGGAAAATAATTTTGTGGCTGGGGATCATCACAACCTGAGGAACTGTATTAAAGTCTTTCAGCATTAGGAAGATTGAGTCCCACTGCTCTCAGGGGCTGAGGTTCTGGTTGTCCACACTAACTTGAATGTGATTGAGGAAGACTAGCTGGGGCAGGTTGGTTCTCTAAGTTACAAAGCAGCTATGGATAAGATGCTGGTCACAAAGAGAAACAGTTACAGAGGTTAGTGATCCGTCTCTTAACTGCCTGTCAGGGTACAAAGGAAAATGAATTGATTTTATGCTGGTACACACATGTGTATGCATATTCCACACATGCCTGGGGGTGGGGGGGTTGTTAAGAAGATGGAGTTCTCTTTACTTGTTCTTTTGTGAGAAATCTGTAATCCCAAACTATTTTTGAGTTCTTTGGTCTATCTAATAGCTAAGTTTACATTGTCGTGACAGTAATTTTGCCGGATGGCAGGTAGACCTTAACACCAGCACATTGTTAGGAAGTGTACCCTGATTTCAGGGTTACTCATTTGCTGTGTTTTAGTGATTCCGCGTTTAATAATTGGTGATCAAAAGTGTTTGGCTTCAGTATCTGTAAAATGGGAAATTGGAATTTATCTCCCATATTCCTTAAATTCTATATCTCCTTCATAACTATTACTTAACAAAGTGAGGGTTTGTGTTTATTGTTAATATTATGTTTAAATTCATTTTACAAAATATAATCTTATTCCAGAAAATTGGTGATTTTTATGATTAAGGTTGACACCTTACTGTTAGCTTGATAATGCCAAGTAATAATCAAGTTAACACATATTTAGCTTTGATAAATTTGGCCTTTATCTTACATATATGCTGACACATTTTTATACATATTTGTAAAGTTATGTTTTGGAATTAAATATAAGATAATCATACATGTGTGCCAAATAAATTTAGCCTCATTCCCATTTGTTTGATTGATCTTGATCCGTTATCTAACAGTTTCCGATTACCCAGCTTTAAATTTTTATACATTGAATAAGCATACTTCTCATGTCTTCAACCCACCAGCATTCAGTTAGAATCGTCAAAGAGTTGGAAAGTTCATTCAGAAGGCAGACTTGTTGCTATGTTCTCAGTAATAACAGCACATGCTTTTGGCCATTATAGGAATCTCATGTTGGTGTATGTATTAAACTCATTTCGTTGAATACTTTAAGTGACTCCATATTTCATTTCATAAGTTACCTTGCTCTTCCCCTATATTTCTTTTAGTTTGTATAAATGATTCTTAAAGTCTGGAGTTACCTTTATTGACCTTTATGGAATCTAGGTAACTTTCATACAACTTCCCCTGCGGTCTCTGCCTTGTCAAACAAGGAATTGAGATTGTGTTATTAACAGCACTATCTCTGAGCTTACTTAGCAGGTGGACTTCACAATCATCCTTTGTGTTCTCCTGTGTCTCTGCCATTTCTAGGGAAGCTTATGTATGGGAAGAATCCACCTAATTTCCCCATGTGAAGATTATAGCTATTCTTGCCCTATGTCGGGCTACAGCTGTCTATTTCCATAAAACCTCAGACTACAAACAGTGGTTTAGTTAGAAGTGTCATTTATTCTGGGATAAATTTTATAGGCTAAGTACCCTAAATAGAGTTGTATGTCTTCTTTAAGACACCACCTTTCTGAGGTCTCAGCTTCCACTTAACATTTTTTTTCTTAAACCTCTAAAATGGAAGGTGAAATTTCTTTGAAGAACCAAAAGAGCATCAAAATAGATGAGCTGGTTTCTATTTTGTATTTTATTTGAATCCAAAATTAGTCTGTCTCTTACATGACTATAACTTTAAGCCTAACAAATAAAACATTTTTTTTTTGTTGCCCTTGGCATTTTTGTCAGTCACTGGCTGAGCTTGAATGAAGGAGTAAAGAAGGAAATAGCAGCAGGAGCTAATAGATCATCTAGAAGGAGACAGCGGCTCCTGTGTAATTAGTAGGTCGCTGGTGATCTAGGTGGTCTGCTTCAGAGAGAGGCTGCTCTGCATTCCAGTGCTTCTCCTGAACAGCCTTTTCTCAAGCTGTTTCCTTAGTGTAATGGAACTGAATATAATCATGTACTCGACTCATCCGATAATAGAAAACTCAACTTCTAAAATCAATTTCTTGATAAACGGTTGGAAAAAGTCAAGGACAGGACAAACTTTATTCACTGTTTAAGCCAGGGCCTTAAAGGATGCCTCGGGAGGACTAGGGAGGCACATACTCATCTGCGCATGCACACACCTATCCATCGTCCATCCTGACTGGCCTTCCCTGTTGGATTGTGTACTGACCACTCGGGGATCATGTGTCTCTCACAGATTTAAACTCAGTAAGACGAGACAAGCTGATAGGTAACCCAGAGGCAGAGCAGAAATCTCATTGACAGTCTGTTTGGGTCTCATTCACACTTGTGGAGTAGGAAGAGCATGGGGACAATGGTTTCCTGTGGAAGTCAGTTCAGATTTAGTAAGAACTGGGGAAAGGCTGTTGAGGTGACAACCAAAATCCACAACGGTTTCAGTTTAGTATTGATTTGATTGTATAGATCATGTGTTTGGAGTTACTTGACTGCTTTTTGACCAACAGAAATGTCCATTGTGACCAAGTAAATGGGAAAATGTTGTGGAGGCCATATTATTAGTGGTAGGAGCATGGTTTGTCACTTCTACTCGTAGGTCACTTATTATCCCTTTTCTTAAGGTACTTAAGAGCATCCAGTGAATAACATTCTTTTATCTTATTGAAATCTGTTCAGGGAAATGACAAATATTGGTACCTACAAATAAAAAATGTAAGTGCTACCATCGCTCCCCTAAATAAACAAGTTAGCAAACTGCCTTCCATAGACTAGTGGAGCTCACAGCCTAGGACAGAGATGTTCTTTCTTTGCAGAGACAGTTAATACAGAGGCATACCTCACATGGGCAGAGCGTTGGAAATGAGTGACTCATACACATTCAGCTTTAAATGGAGCATGTATATCATATCTCTCTCTCTCTCTCTCTCTCTCTCTCTCTCTCTCTCTCTCTCTCACACACACACACACACACACACACACACACAATTACAAAAGAGTAGATGGAATTTAAAAGCCAGAGATGAGGACGAGTGTCATGAATCACTACGTCTACATATTGATGTTGTCATTGCAACCATGAAAACAATAGGTGTGGACAGCTGCACCAGATGAGTTCCTGCAACCTTTTCACCATGGATAGGGCGGAGATGTCAAGGCTATGCTCTTCACTTGTCAGGCTGCTGATGGCTCCTGGGGTGGAGAGGGCATCAGATTCTGATAGAGGAAATAGTCACTGTGGGACTAGGAGAGAGAGGAATCAGAGGGGAACACGAGGGTGGTGGGAAGTGACTAAAAGTACTCTGTGTGTGTGTGTGTGTGTGTGTGTGTGTGTGTGTGTGTGTGTGTAACTCGAAAAAGAATAATGATGTTGTTACTGACTAAAGCTAAATGGAAGATGGTTTTGTGTGACTGGAATGACATTCTTCTGTTGAGCCCAGAATGCCATTTTTCTTTTATTCCAGGCACTTAAACAACAGGGGACTTTCTTTGTAACTTGTAAGTCTCCTCGCTAAATCTCAGTCTAGAATATACAGAACTTACAGCCATACAAAAAAAAAGCAGACAGGTGAAGAAACCTGACTGTTGCCTGTCTGTAGCAAATACCTTAGACAGATCATCATATTCGTGGCAATTGATGGGGGTAACAGGCTAGTAGTTTTAAATGGACACACATGCCCTTGTCACAACACAGACAGGAACCTTAACTTTCTCTTACAGTAAGTAATCTATATCAGGGCTCACGTGATGTCCTAGGCAACAGATTTTGAGTATGGGAACTGAAGATTATCAAACAACTACACTCTTGGTTGTTGTTGTTTTTTTAAGTTGTTTGCTATAATAATTGGTGTGAGTAGGTGAACCCACTTGGCCTAGGAGATAGGTAAAATGGCAGTAATTGAGCAAGTATAGGGTTCTTTTATTATCTGTCATGGTCTGCCATAATTCTTGGTTCTAAGAATCATGTAGACTAATTGATAAATCGGTGAGAAAATAAACAGAAAAGATGAAGGCATAGGAAGCAACTCTAGGTAGATAGAAGTCCGGAGGTGGTAGCATGACAGGAACTGAACGGAAGATAGCTTTAGAACTTCAGAGGACGACAGAGTGATGACGGAGTCAGGGGGTAATGCAGGGAAATGCTTACTGGGTTTCTGAGGCTTAAATCCCTTCACAGGCATTTTGATATGAGAAGGTTTAGCAAGCTAGGTGAGGCCAATGTATAAGAAGGGGCTCTGGCTTTGAGACTAGCTATTTCCATCCATCAAGTTAGCTGAAAATTCGATTTATCTAGGCCTTCGTATTCAAGATAGAGTAAGAAATAATATTATTTAATTTTAATAGTTAAACAAGAGGATGGGTTTAAGGCAACTAGCAAAGTTGGAACTAACCAGTTGGAACTAAGCACTTTATAACTTAATAACAGTAATATCACACACAGAGAGAGAGAGAGAGAGAGAGAGAGAGAGAGATCAATAATGATGTTCATTTTGATTTGATACTGAGTTCTAGTGACTAGATAAACCCCCCTTTTTTAAAGAAGTTATACTATGATCCAAATCCATAATTCATAAATATTTGTAACTAGTATACTTCATTTAGCTACCTGGTAGCATTTAAAAAGTATACTTATGTGCAATAAATACTCTTGAGAATGAACTATTAACACCTAAATCTTTTCTTCCTACAGATGTATACATCTCAAGATTGAGAGGAAGAAACAAGTCATGGGCCAGTGGTCAAGATACTTCTCTGGGAATTGTTGCTGCTGATACTGCTTTTCAGAGTCATACAATGAGTGTTTGGTTTAAGGAAGATTTTCATATTTAAAAGATTTTCATCTTGGAAATATATCAAGTGAAAATTACATTCTTTTGGGAAACATTTTCCTCCTAATAAATTACCCTTGTAATGGGCGACATGGCAAACAACTCAGTTGCATATAGTGGTGTGAAAAACTCTTTGAAAGAAGCTAATCATGATGGAGACTTTGGAATTACGCTCACAGAGCTGCGAGCTCTTATGGAGCTCAGGTCCACAGATGCATTACGAAAAATACAGGAAAGCTATGGAGATGTCTATGGAATTTGCACCAAGTTGAAAACATCTCCCAATGAAGGTAAGTCTTATTGTTGATTAGTCTCTGGAGCAGAGAATCGTGTTTATCCAGCTCAGATGGAGACGTGTTTATATTGCCTTGGTTATTGGATGATCATGCCATGATTTTAGTAATGGCTTATCAGCTTGTGACGGTTAACTTAGCACTTTTCAGAATGGTAAGCTGAATTGTTTGGTCCTTTTGTCTGCATTAGTGTTCCAGTTTACAATAACAAGATTGCCCTTCACTGGAGGTGTAGAAGCTAGAACTGAGAGTGGTACCCCCCAGGGGATTCAGTGGAAATAAACTGCTCGCTAGCCTTCATTTTGCCCGTGTCTTAAAATAGTTCTCACTTCCAGTAGCTGTCAAAGTTGATTGTTTGCTCATGGGACTTAATCTAAACTTTTAATAATCAGACGACCAAGGTCTGAACGCAAATTTTTGGATTAGATGTCACTGAGTCTCTCACTTAGTAAATATTTATGTGGTCAGATTCTGTCAGATTTCCCTATGTTTGAAAGGGCTTTAGTTTCATGGAATCCCTTGTTTTATAGCATAGACTTTTCTGTGCTGTGTCCTTTAAAATGGTCTGACAAAGTTAGTTTTACTGTTCGTAAAACTAAGGCTACAAAAGTTTCCTTATTATTAAGCTGTTTTCTGAACATTTTCATAGCATTACTGCTGGTAGCAGTACTTGATGTAACAGCAAAAGATGATTTCCAGAATTACTGAGGAATTTTTAAATCAGACCAACAAAGTTCTTTGAAAGTTCTTGTGTAGTTGTTTGTGAATGTGCTCACTGCTGACTATGACAAGTAGGCCCTTTGAGTTCTCCGATGACCACAGTGTTGAGGAACTCAGAGTCCATGCTCACCCACGTCCTAACATGACATCATTTCACTGCGGGATATCTCAGGGTTTATTTGTATCTTTTCAAGTCAGAACTACTAACATCCTGGACTTTCTGTTATACCTTAGTAATATGATAAAGCCTTAGGCTTGTTCATTCTGCAAACATGCTTGAGATTACCCTACTTCCTGACATGCTAGATGTATACATTAACTTTCTGACATGCTAGATGTATACATTAATGTGCTGTTTTCATTATTAGGTTTATTAGTTTTCTTTACTCATTTATACTACATTTCATCTAAAACTCAACTAGCAAATGTTTCATGATCACCAAAATAATAGGAAATATTAACATTAAAGAACCCTCCTTGTATATTTATTCAAAAAAGGAATATTGAGTGGCTAGGGATGTAGCCCTATAGCAGAGCACTTACATAATATACATAATCCATAGGTTGGATGTTAAGTACTACAGGGGTATATATTGAACTTCTGTTTCAGATATATGACTGCCCTTCACCCAGCCATATTTTTGTATTTTGTTGCTATGAGTTAATAGAGTCTTTGTTTCCTAATTGCTGAATATACCTTTCCTACATCTTGTCATCTTGTAATTTATAGTATAGTTTGCTTTATTATTTTTAGTAGTATGTTACATTGATTTTGAATTAGTTGATAAATTAATTGGAAATTTTGCTTCTAAAAATTCTGGGAAGAAGAGATTATTTACTCTTGACAACATGGTAGAAGCCATGAGTGGTCTCTGGAGAACTGATTTAGCAGTTAGCATTTTATCTTTATTGTGTGTGCTTTGGGGCATTAAGTGAAATTATGCACTGTTTAAATTGGTCTTTACAGTTTATAAATATTTTTTTCATTTTGAAATACTCTTTTAAAAGATTACAAAACAGTCCATTGTAAGCATATTTGTGTTTATAGTTACTGAAATATAACCAAAATGGCAGCAAACTTCCTAGAAATATTTCCAAAGGATTCTTCATAGCTTTCACATATTAGGAATGTTTCACTCCAGAATCTTAACTGATCAACCAGACAGAGCATCAGTGAATCAGGATCAAAAATAAGCAGCTGGGGTTTGTTTGGCCAGGGGTGTGTCTAGACAGTATACATGCCTTTTTGTTAGAGTAATCTGTATTCGGGGAGTGTGAGAACTGAAATGGTTCTTCACAGTGCGTGGGTTTGACTGCTGAAACTAAAGATGTCCCCTGTCCCTTCAGTGCATTTGTTTATGAGTCACTCCCTGACACGGCTTTTGATCTGACTTGGTGCTTTGTATGTTCCTTAGATTCCCTGTATCTCCCTAAGGTGGAAGGGTATTGGCAATTGTTGGAGGAAATTCTGAGCATAAAATTAAGTTACATCTGGCACTCAGAAATTTTACTGCAATGTATGTGCCTTAAAATTGCTCAAGTATAGTATTAGAAAGTGTCTGGTATGTGACAGGTAGTTTGTAGGCCCTGAGCATATGTCCATGAATAAAGCAAAGACCTGTACTTTTTTCTCAGAAGAGAGAGACAGTTCATCATGTTAAATATGTAATGTCTAAATTAAATACACAGTGTTAGTGTATTATGCTTAAGAGAAAAGTGAGTGGAGAACAGAAGTTGTGCTGGAGGTGCCTGTCTTAGATTGTGTAACGTCTGAAGGAGCAGCCCAAGATTTTTCTTAGGAATAGCAACAACAAAAACATTAACATTTATATTACATAACTCTTTCATTATGGTTGGTTATTAGTGCTTTCTTACAAATGTAAGCCCCCTTTATCCTTAAAACTCCTTTATCCTATTTTATAGGGGAAAAAAAAAATGTTAAACAGCTTGCCCAGAGTGACACTTTAGCCGTGATATCTCTTAGTAGATGCTTTTAACTGGCACAGGGGACTGCTTTTTATAAAAGTTCAGTCCATATACTTTACGGAAGGATTGAGATACTGAAAAAGAGCTACTTTGATCTTGTTTCTTAATTTTTTTCCCTCAGTGGAAAAACAGACTTATTTTTGAAGTTACATGGTGGATAAATGGTTTTGTGTGTCAACTTTCTGTCAGTGACAAAATACCTGAGATAATCAACGCTGGAAGGAAGAAAGGGTTTAAAGAATTTTTATCATGATTAGTTGGCCCATTGGCTTGGGGCTGGAAGGAAGCAGTAATTATTAGCAAGAGTACATGTCGGGAACTCAGGGAAGGGCCCTGTGGGAGGCTTTCGGTAGCCAGCCTGTGGAGTTCTCCTCAGCTCTGTGGCCTTTAGACGTAGCCCTTCCATCCAGGCATCTGGGTTTCCTGCTTCCCCAATTCTTCCCACCAGCTTACCAACATGCTCTCTAAAAAGGTATGATTTGAGCCTGTTCTCAGGAATACTACAAATGTGTTGACCAGTAGAACATGTTTGGGCCAGGTGAGATTTTACCATCTTTTTGATTAATAATTATCATAATTCCTGAGAGGGATTGAAATTAAAAGTTCAGGGTAAAATGAAGGTAAGATTTGGAATGTCATATTTTTTAGCTGTATCTTTTAGAACAAGCATGTATCTCACATTCCTCAGAGCTCTAGAGGGTAGTTTTATGCCAAAATAATCTGTTTATGACATCCTAACACCTAAAATTATTTTAAACTCTGTTTCTTTCGTGTTTTAGTTTCCTATATTGACTCTATTATTCCTACTCTAAATCCCATTTCTCGGTCCACTAACTTTCACAATGGCTTCGGGTGTCTTTTCTACTTTACCCCTGTCATCTTTCTTGTGCTTTGTATTGGGTGGTAGAGAAGACTCTGCTTTAGGTTTCCGGAATGCATGCCTGCCTCTAGCTCCAGTATCCTGTCTGTTATGCAGTAATACTGCACCAAAGTATAAAAGTGAGTTCATACAAAGTAAAGGCAGATGCTGAGTTACCAGGCATGGCCTCGTGCCCTGCAGAGGGAAGAAGTCAGGTAAAGCTGAGCTCTGTAAGTGGTGATTATCAAAATGAAGTGAAAGAGGGGGTCAAGTAAAACCAACAGAGAGAGAGAAAGATGGCAGTAGAAACAGTCGAGGTGCATGATGGGAAGGAAGCTGGAGAGGCTCAGTAGCTATTGTCGTTGGTTGCCTAGTTTCCATGTTTTAAGTGACAGCTTATATTTGTGCTCCCTAGAAGTCTTTGGTACTGGTGTACTTTGACCTTGTCTCCACGTGGGTGATATAGTTTAACTCTTTGAGAAAATCGACCTTTCCCTAGGGGTAAATCATTATTCACTTAGGGGCTAGTACAAAATGCTCTCATGCCCCATGGTTTGTGCTCGGTTTTGCAGATTAGCACAGATGTTCAACCAGTGTTCGCATGGCTATGGTGTGTTAACATGTACGGTTTCATGCTTCTGAATTCTGTGGCGCTCCTGCTTGACCTTGCCCAAGAAATATATTGCCACTGTAGTAGAGAATTAAATGTTATTTTGATGCCTGCTATGGTCACTTGTTCCACTGCTTATAGATTTTTTTTAAAGTCATTTTAACTAGTTCTCCTGTTCTGTGGCATGTATAAATTTTAAAAGTCATCCTTGAACCCAAAGTAGCATGTCATTGGCTTTCTCTTGTGCTTTTAAGTTTCATTTTTAGGTAACAGTAGATTGAATTCCCTTTCAAAATGCTTCCCTTCCGTCTTCCCAATATACTCCTGGAGTGCTCTTTCTTGCTACTAGACATTTCCTCTCCTGTATTTTCCTGGGCTGTCACTGGGCAATGCTGTCCAAAAGCCTATTGATGTTGACTTCACAAGCCAACACCTGGGTGCTCATAGTTGCCATATTAACAGTTCCTACCCAGGATTCCCCTTAGCCTTGAGGGTGAAGCCCCAATTCCTCATTCTTTTCTTAGAAGTCCCTTCCTGAGCCTCTCCAAACCCTTCTGCTGAAACTGTTACCTGTGTTGCTACCAAGTTAGAAACTCGAATGGCTTCCATCTATATGTGAGTTGTTTTAAACCCATTCTCATGTGGTCCTTAAGCCTTAGAAATTCTAACTCCTTTTTTTTTTTTTTTTAAGCCAACAGTGCCTCTTTCATTGTACCCTATGGATAAAATCCGCTGTCTTGTCTTTCAAAAATTCAGCTGGGGTAATAATGGGTGTCTCTTCCACACACTGCCTGTGATGTTTCTCGTCTTAAAGCCACCTATTGTTTGGCATTGCTTTTGAAATGAAGCTTTGACTTCTCCAGTAGACCTAGAACTCTCCTTGTGATCTGATTCTAAGTTGATCCCCTTCCCTATCTCAGGTTTCTAATGTTTGAAGCAGCAAATCTCTCATTTTTCTTAAAAATCATATGTCATGTCAGCTCTCGTTTCTAGTCTTTTTAGTGTCTAGCACACTTTACCTCCACTTGCAGCACTGTATAAGAAGAGTATCAAGATTGAGATACTAAAATGAGCATATTGGAATTCCTTCGCCCACCACAGCCCTGTGAGTTTGGAGTCCGTTTCTTTGTGTATATTCTGTTAGTATCCCCTTCACTGCCATCTAATATGTAATACACTGGGTGTGTCTGAGTGGTTGCTTATTAGTCATCCCTACCAAACTCTGAGTCCTTTAAGGTCAAGAACCAGGGAAAGGCATCCTGCCTGACCCATCTCTCGTATGTTCAGTACCTTTCCACTATGCCTGGCACATGGTAGCATATGGGAGTGAGTGTTTAAGTCTGACTTTAGATGGATGGATCAAAAATTTGAGGGCCGGTGAGGATCACCTCCTTCTTCAAAACAGAAACAATGAAGAAGGATGTGCATGAACACATTTCCATATACTCTTCAGTCTGTGTCCTTCTGTCCTACATAGGAAAGTCACCTTAACTGCTACACCCACCCCACCACCACACGAATGTACACATATGTACATCCATAGTCACACAGTTTCTAGTTGTATGTGGAATGGATTATCCTGATTCTCAGCTAAATTTGCCTGCATCAAACACTCCGGCAAACCTCCTCCTCCTCTCCTTAGTTCGAAACAACAATTGAGATAGTATATTTCTTAAGAGATATAATTGGTTGTTATTCTCCTCTCAAGTATAAGATAGTGCTGTTACTCTGTCTTACCTGTTCATAGGATCAGTTTCAGCCTATTTTTTCCTCCCCACCTTGGTGGGTGCAGACATAGAAAGTATATACATTTGGAGCTTTCTTTGGCTTATGGTTGTATTTTCTCTTTATGAAGCTTACTGTTCTTGACCTTGACTAGTTGCCCGTCTGCTGTAGTCAGCCAAGCTCGCAGGACTCCGCAGAAATTTCATTATGTTTCTTGATACGTTATCTGTAATAATTTGCTACTTCTCTAATTTAAAACCCAGGACCAGGTAGTTTCCTCCCACTCTGTACTCTGCTTGGCAGTGGCAGCGTCTTCCTGATGTCCGTCAGACTGACAGCCTCACATGGCTTCCATCCCCCTTGCTTCTTCACAGGTCTTCCTCTAATAATATCCATGAGTCCTATATCATCCTGTCTCTGTTATCGTCATTTCCTTGGGAGGTAACCTGCTTTAATATCTGCCACCCATCTTTGAGAAAACAAACAATACCCTTAACTCACCTTGACTAATTTATTTCTCCCCACTGTATTACACTTCTGGGGGGTGGGGGGAGATGGATTCCACTCACTCCTTTCCATTGTCTCCTCAGTTTTTTCTAACCAGACTCTTCCACACATGCTGGAAGGGTCTCATCAAAGTCATCATCTTCGGTTTAGTGAAAGAAAATGGGCTGCTTTCTGCCTGTATCTTACTCAGCCCTCTCACACTACCCCAGCATCTCCCGTAGTCTGCAGTATCATCTTTTAAACGTCTTTCTTATGGGAAGTGTCTGTAGCACTGTGTGAGCATGCCTCCTTCTGTCCTGGGTTCTGTCATACTGCATCCTTCATGCTATCCTTCCTGCCTGCTCTCTATGGAAGCTCTCATCTAGCTGGTACCTTCAGAATCCTTACGTTGCTAACTTTACTCCGGCTCAGACTTTGCATATTCATTCTAAATATGACTCGCAGTCATCTTACTAGACATTGCCCCTTATTTGCTCAGGTCTACAAAACAGAACTATTAAGTCCTCCTTCTCCTTCCACCAACCCCGAGGTTCCCAAAGCCTGCCCTATCTTGGTAAATAACCGCCATCCACCCACTCACGTGCACACATTAGCTGTGATTTTTTTTTTCTGTTAAACCCACCTGCTTCCAACATTCCAGTAAGCCACGCCCACTCAAGTCCTTGTACCCTCAAAAGGACAGTTAAAAGTTAAGTCTAGATATCATTCTTCTCTCTCCCTTTCATCCTGCATCCAATCATTCCTTGAGTTTGTCTGATCTCCTTCCAGGGTACCTGGCAGATCCAGTTACTCTTCTCCATCTAAAACTCAAGAGCCAAGCACTCCTGTCTGTCTGCACAACAGCCTCTTGACTGGTCTTTGCCCTGGAGCACTCCAACACAGCCGTGTAAATGACCTTTCTAAATTACACATTAGTTATCACTTCCCTACTTTAAAACCGTCAGGTAGTTTCCATCACAGTTAAAGTGAATAATGAGTCTTTCCTACCCCCCACAATCTTGCCTTTTTTTTTTTTTTTTTGACCCATTCTTTCTTTGCTCCTGTATCACTGGACCCCAGCCACACTGCTTTGCTTCCTGGTTCCTAAATCTTGTAACCTTGTGTTGATCTCTGGCTTTTGCGTCTTTTGCTATTGGAAGTGCCTCCCTCTGGTCTTTCTCATGTCTGACTCCTCATTGTTCAGACTCATTCAGATGGTAGTTTGTTAGAAAGACTGAAGTAGTCTACTCAGAATTCTGGGGGCCTCTGAAAAATCATTTTTCTGGAATTCTAGGTATCTTTACATTTCTTAACGAATCTATTTGTCTCAGACATAATTTACACTTGCTGGGTGCAGAACTGGCCCCCAGCGTGTAGAGACAAGATTTCAGTATGGGACCTGCATCTTAGGTCTTCTAATTCACCAGCAGTTTCAGTCTTGTGTGGCGTGAGCATGTGCTTAGCTGTACGTGATGGTTAAGAAAATCACAGAACTCTTTAAAGCCACTGGATTCTCTTAGTGCTCTCTTTAACTATGTGGCTTTTCTTTTCAGTATTAACATAAAACATCATAGCTAATGATAAAATTGTGACATAATTTTGGGATTATCATGGTAATATTTAAGCTGATCAGATGTTAGTTGTGTGATCAGTGGTAATCTCTATTAAGGAAGCCTTTTTTTAAAAAATGTATACCCATTTCTTAGAAAGTGGAGACCAACATAGAGCAGACAAGCACTCAGCCTTCTTCCTCTTTAATGTGAGATTACCTTAGCAGGACTAAACAAATTACCCAGACTTCCCGGATTCCAGTGTCCTTTTTATTACTGTAGTCTTCTCTTGTCTTTGTTCTGGTGACTCTGTCTCAGTTTAGAGCGCCAGAAAGTTATGGTTGACTTGTCTTCAAGGCTTTTTGAAGCCTTGAAGTGTGACCATGTTACACTTACCAGTGAGAAAATTCTCTGGAATCGTCTCTTGGTACATTCAACAATGATGACTTCGGATCTGTATGTTTCTTGTTCTAGCAATGTAGTCAGATATCTCTGGCTCTCTTCCTGCCTCAGCATTGAGTTGAACTGCTGAAACACTGGAAACAAGAGCCTTCTCTTCGAGTAATGTGGTCCTTTCCTGATTTCTCTCTTGCCTCTCATAAATGGGATCTTACCAGATTTAAAATAAAAAAGTTAATAAGCTAGGGTCTGATTTGACAAGTGATGGGGGGAATCTTCTGGTACCCTGACACCTTCACCACCACCGTGTGCATGCACTTTTCATTAGAAGAGTCTTTATGCATCTCTGTTTGTCTGGATGATGGAACAAAGAGGGCCCGGGGTGGGGGGTGGGGGATGTGCTTGATAGAGTGAAGGAAAGGCAGCATTTGTCAGCTCTCTCAGCCTCCCCCTCCTGTCTTTGAATGTGCCATCCTGCAGTCCAGCTCCCCACCCCAGCCCCCCCAGCAGTGGTAGCTGTAGGTCCCTGACTTGAGAGGCCATTGTGAATCTTCTGCTTCATGGCACAAACATCTCACCGGTCTACTTAAGACCAACATTTTGGTAGAGATGCTTGTAGAGGTTGTGTTAAAATCGACGCTTCATTCTTCCATAAATAAGGATTAAAAAAAAAACAAACAAACAAACAAAAAAAAACAAAGCATGTTGCTCATTTGCAGATTAGCAAATCTGCCCTGTATCTTTTTACCAAAATTTCCCCCATTTTAAAGGGAAGCATTCCTAAAACCAGGGAAGCAATTAGTTTTAACATAAAAAACTATCAAATTGGCATAAGAGGTTCTGATGTCTTGGTGTCTATAAAAAGTATGGTCAAAGGAAGCAAAATAAATAAAGTAATGGGGAAAACTTTAAAGCCATTGAAAAAAGGGTTTCTTGCAGTGTTGGGCATCAAACTCAGGGCCTTCCCCTCGCCTACCCATGTGACCCAACCAGGGCCTTCCCCCTAACTCCCTGTGTGACCCACTCTTAAGTTAGCTACTTTAAACGTGTGTTTCAAGTAAACCTCTGTATGTTTCTCACTGACTTAAACTCTGTGTGTTTAGACTAAAAAGAACAAAGATAAACATTCCCATACAATCCTGTGACTTACAATCTGAAGTGGAACAAATTAATGTGCTTTGCGTAAAGTGGATACTCTCACTTACAAGTCCTCAGACTTTACCAGAACTTGTTTTCTTTTTTTTTCTTTTTTTATCAGGTTTAAGTGGGAATCCTGCAGACTTAGAAAGAAGAGAAGCAGTGTTTGGAAAGAACTTTATACCTCCTAAGAAGCCAAAAACCTTTCTTCAGTTAGTATGGGAAGCATTACAAGATGTCACTTTAATTATACTAGAAATTGCAGCCATAGTATCATTGGGCCTTTCTTTTTATCAACCTCCGGAAGGGGATAATGCACGTAAGTAAATACAGACGGGGAGGGTCCTGTGTGGTGCTAGCTCAGCATGTTTGCTTAATATGTAGTAAGAAGAAGAGGAATGCCAGAGATCATTTATTGACTGTCGTGTGATAGGCTCTGACATAATCACTTCAAGGATATCATCCCAAATGATTTTCACGGTAACTCATAAGTTTCAGTGTTGCCTGTATCACTGAGGGAGGCACAGTTTAATTGTTCTTCCATGCATGGATACTGGGTGGACATAGTTACACATCTGGTCACTACACATGTATGATACAGCTTGCTAGCAGGGCTTTCTCAAGTTTTTACATTTTGTTTTACTCTATATAGAAATGCCCACACACAGGTTTGATATCCGTCAATGCTTGAGACCTAGGTGTTGGATTTCATGTCTTTGGACTCAGGAGTGTTTGCAAAATGCATATATAATGAGATTCCTGGGGAAAGGGCCTGCCCAAGTGCCACATGTATTCATGGCTCAGATATACATTCTCTGAAGGTAATTTTATACAGTATTTTAAAGAATTTTCTTCACAGTTTCCCGGCTAGAATCTTCCAATGTGGCATCGTGTCTGTGCTCAAAAGTTCCAGATATTTGAATGTTTTGGATTTGGGGGAGGGCGATTCAGTCTGTGGGGAACATTGTGACCCAAGAGGAAGTGTAGCATAGAGAGGGCAGATCAGTTTCAATTCTATCCACAGACAGTTTTGGTGTGCTCTCAACAATCTGTGCTTTTCACTTATCCTTTCAGTGTCTTATTTGCCTTCTAAAAGGCTTTGTTATAGTGAGTATTACGATTCCTATAGTCTATACTAGCAAATCTAGCCTGGATATTTGGATACTATATTCAAATCAGTCTGTAGTGTGTTGTGTCAAAAGACTGACCCTTCCAAGTTTTTTTGTTCATGGAAGTTTCATTCTTAGGCGTTCTACACTATGAAGAGTTTAATTTAAAAAATATTGGTATCTTTAGTAGCTGTTCATGTAATGATACAGAAATTTTACAAAGGTGCGCCTAGGACTTGAGTGAACATCTTACTGATTTTTAAGCAAGTCAGTCAGAGAATATATGTGTTTATGTTATATAGTACAGAGCAGAGCTTCCGAGCAATGGTACTATTAAAGTTTGATCAAAACCAGTCCTCATTGTTCACTGGACAGTTCCTCTAATTGAGGCACCAAAAAAAAAAAAAAAAATGCATCCAGATTTTGGAACGTGTCTCAAAGGGATTTAAAATTGTCCCTAGATCAGACTCACTGGTGCAGATAACAAAGTATTTTGGCAATATACTTGTCAGTATTTGGGCATAATTCCAGTGGTGTGAAGTTTATTGTGTGCAAAGTCTAGGGCCAGCCTTCCTGGCATCTCAGCTACTTCATTTATAGGATATACTGACTAGAAATCCCCTCAAATTTGATAGAAATTCTGCTCATTGACTACATCTGAGATGATAATCTATAGTTACCCTGAAGCCTTTTAATACTCAGAATCCGCTAGAACTTATTGATGAAGCCTAGGGTTTTGTCCCATGGTTGAACATTATATGGTTTGCTTCTTTTTTTTTTAAGAATGCAAGACAAGACAGGCTGGTGCCTGGAGCTCATAGGTCAGCAAGCCTAGCAGAATCAGTGCGCTTCAAGATCAATGAAAGATACTGTCTAAAAAGAGACGGTGATGAGTGATTGAGGACACCCAATGTTGACCTGGCATGCGCACAGACACTCACACACTTGCACATATATATGCATACACACACAAAAATATTTCGTCACCTTAAATATGACCTTGGTTTTTTTTTTTTTTTAACTCTTGGTAAATCCAAATATTTTGTTATTGAAATTTAGAGTATAAGCCTATTGCAGTTGGTACATATCATGGGAAGTCAGTAACTCCCCTATCTCCACGTAAATAATTTTGAATGAAATAATGAGAATGGTGGGACTTTTTGTTTTTAAACACTGTTGCCGTGTAGCTCAGACTGGCCCTACTTCTGCTTTACTCTCTCAGTGCTAGGATTTCAGACTCACACCCATGCTCAGATGGCTCTTCTCATTTTAGTATGTCTTTTATTTCTGACTTCAAGAGAGCTTGAAGTCTCATGTCTGTGTCTGTGTCCAGTGTGTCACAGCCCGCGTTATGTGATCTTTGACAGAATACGTTTTTAAAGATGATTAAGTAAAGAGTTTTTAAAATGAAATCATTGCCTTGAGGTAGATGCGGGTAGAATGTAGGCTGCATGTCTGTCATTTGAATCTGCTTCCAGGAGGTCACTTTTGGTAAGATGTGTTTACAGTGGGATTGAAAGCATTAAACTTTTTGTACCTTTGATCTTGGATTTACTCTTTGTCCCTAAAGCTTCGAAAAGTTTTCAGTGGTCACCAGCTGGCAAGGGTCCCTACCTCTAGGGATACTGTGCTACTTCCTCTTTGTCAAAGATCACTGTGATCGTGGCTAATGTGGAGTGGAACCATATATGAAGTGAAATATGTCATTGTTTCATGTTTCCTCTGAAATACTCAGTAGTTTAGAGATAGATGTAAAACTGATAATTACATGATTGTTTCACAATTCCTTACCCCTTAACCTCTAGTATATTGTCCGTAATTTTTTGTGGTTACCCTTTCAGGAAAAATTTGAACACATACCTCTAAATGGTAAATTTAATTATATGTATTTGCAGCTGTATCTTTATCATGTACAATTTCAAAAGTAGAAATTTGAAGAACAAAACAATAAGAAAGATTAAATTTTTATTGTTTTGTATAGAAGTAACTGTAAGTCTTCATTGACTTAATTTTGGCTTATTTATTTACTATCGTGGTTTTACTTGGTGGTGTTATATTGTAAAAACATACTTACCAAGTCCATATTGAGTCTCAAAGGCGTTGTTGAAATGATCCTATCTCCTGCTTTTATGCTTTTAATAAATAAATGAAAGTAACTGAGGTGCTTCATTTGGATAATATCTTAGCTTGTTCCTGGGTTACTGAAAGTGTTCAGCATGGCATTTTCACTTTGACGTGTTCTTGAATCCATACTTGAGTTCGTCACTTATTACTGGTGTGTGGCAGCTGTCTTACATGTGTCAATCATAAACTCATTCAATTAGTTGTTGTCTACAATAGCATGATCATTTCTTCAGCATGAAAATAATTAAAAATGTAAGTTCCAGTAACTGAATCAGGGCAACCTCAACACAACACTAAATAAATCCTCCTGCTTCCACGTCATCTTACAAAAATGCTTTGTGCCCACTGGGAGCTGAGTTCTAATAGCTTGGAAAATACTTTCTGTGCTTACTAGCTTCATCCAGGTAGATCCGACTCTCACTCCTCTTCCTGAGCTTCTCACATGTTCCCCTCCATGACTGGCCATTGCCCAGTAACCTCACACTCCAGATTCTTTGCTTTCTGCACGTGTCTGGAATATGTATGCTTAGTCATTTCTAGAATTACTCATTTATTCAGTTTTATTTTCAGTATTGTTCTCAGCTTTATAACACCATGTAGCTTCGGACATTTCAGTTCAGCTCAGAAGACGTAATGTTATGTAGTATTCCAAAGAACATATTCTTCTGGTGAATTTGTAAATGCCCAAAGCAAAGCTTCAGGAAAGGATGCTGACAGTGACAGCAATGGGGCCACACCTGTAACCCCGACACTTGGGGACACCAAGCAGGAAGGGCTCTATAGCAACACAGTAACAAGAAAAGCAAAAACTAAGACTCCCCTAGTTTGTGTCCTTTTTCCATTTTTTAGCGGCTCAGGATGGGCCACTGGATCGATTTTAGACTTGATAGAATCCAGCTCCAAAGGACAAAGACTAGCTCCGTGACCTTTCTATGGATTTAGAGCCCGGAGGAATCACACCCTGTTCTTTTCAGACTGCTTTTTTCTGCCTTGGAATATCACTACTGATTTCAGTTTCTCCCTAGAATTCTCTTCCCTTTGGTCTCTATGCTGGTGGCCCCCGTGACCATGTGACATGCTGTGGGGACCTCAGAGCAGCTTCCTTGGCTCAGTCAACCTCATTTTATTTTATAATCTACAACTATGTTTGATTTTCTTCATAAATTTACAAATACCTAATTGTTGATATCTTACCTGAAATTCCATATTTCATTCCTAACTACCTTGGTGTCCTAACGCAGTGTCTGCCACCCAGTAGGTGTTGATATGGTTGAGCAGACAAGTAGCACTTAGCTTAAATGTGCATGCTACAGAAGCTAAATTGTGACCACACTGTAACAGAACCGGTTATGAATAATGGAGTGTATTTCATCCTTAACTTTTCACTTATATCTAGTCTGCCGTCTGTAATCGTAGCAGGCAGCCTCTTAATACTAAGCAGCCACATTGTAAGTGCAAAAGAAAGCTTCTTAAGGGCAAACTGCGAAATGTTGCTGTAGTGGACACAGATGAAAAAGCCAAGTAGAACTGCTCTAGTGCTGATACAGAGAAAGTTTTAGTGGTCTGGGTAGAAGATCAAGCCACCCACAACATTCCTGTCAGCCGAAGTGTAAGCCAGAGCAAGGCCCAAATTCTTAGTTCTATGAGGACTGAAAGAAGGCGGGAAACTGCAGAAGAAAGCTTTAAAACTCACTGAGGTGAGGTCGTGAGGCTTTGTGGATTTTTTTGTTTTGTTTTTGTTTTTGTTTTTGTTTTTGTTTTTGTTTTTGTTTTTGTTTTTGTTTTTTTGAGACAGGATATCCCTGTATAGCCCAGGCTGTCCTGGAACTGAGTCTGTAAAACAGGCTGGCCTCAAACTCAGAAATCCACCTGCCTCTGCCTCCCAAGTGCTGGGATTAAAGGCGTGTACCACCACTGCCTGGCTGTGAGGCTTAAATAAAAGGTCCATCTCAATTTATCACATCCTAGGGTTCAGGAGCTGGTCCAGAATCTGAGGCACACGGTCCAAAAGACAGAGCTGATGTCGTTGCTGAGAGCGGCCGCACAAAACCATCTGTAGTGTGGGTGAAACATCTTGTTAGGAGAAAACTACCATTGCAGACCGGCAGCTAGAGAAGGTTTCAGTGTGGTCAGTGGGAGTCAGCGCACTCCTCAGGGAGCTAAGTTTTCCCTCCCTGTGTTCTGTAAATGTAAGAGCAAAGCTTGGATCACAGCATATCTCTTCCAGTGCTTTACAGAGTCCACTGTTGGGGTTTACTGTGCCTACTGTTGTATACACATGAACGTCCGCCATCAGCAACACTCCACCACACAAAGCAGGAGCTGCTGAAGACTCAGACGATCACGGACAGTTCAGCAATAAAGTTATTTAGTTTTAGACTATATATTATAAATAAATAAATCACATTTATAAATACTATTATGTTTCTATTTTATATAAAAATTACACACACACACACACTATTAGTAACAGTGTACCTGCTTGCCCAAGTGCTCCAATGGAGATGGGTGGTGAAATGAATGTTCTCACATCTGCTTACATATGATCTATGCTACAGCCTATGGACTCAGGAAGTGATGTCTTTTGGGTATCTTTCATCAAGAAATACATTTCCTAAGGCTGTGGATACCGTAGGTGATTTGACAGAGGAAAGTGAACTGAAAACCAAAGGAAAGAATTCACCAGTAGGTGACATGAAGAATCTGTCAGGCTTCTTGGAGAAATGCATCCCCATTAGCTGGTGTCTGGAGGCCGCAGGTTCTACCTGCATGGATGACTGTGTGGTCCTTGACCTTAGAGGAAGTAACTGGGCAGAATGTGACTGACTTAGGGCTACCAGCCTGAACATGTGACTCAGATACTGCTTATGGATAAGCAGAAAAAGCAGTGTCTTAAGGTGGAATTGGCTTATAGGTTTAGAATAGTGTATGTATCTAGTGATAAAGAATGAGAGGATTGAATTCAGCCTCAAAGGTGACTCTTCTCCTGTTGATAAAATGGTCCCAGGCAGCCTTTATTGCTTCAGAAAACTTACAAAAAGAACTTATCTGATGGGGCAAGCCTCATTTCGGCTTTTATTTAACTTATTGTTTTTAATTATTTATTTAAGGTGTTTATAAATAATTACGTACTTTCTTCATTCCATTTCCTCCCTCCAGACCCTTCCATACACCTGTTCTCTCTCAACTTCATGGTCTCTTCTGATATTGTTACATGCATATACATATACATGTAACATATATATACACATATACATATATGTATATATGTTACATGTAACAATAACAGAAGAGACATGAATTTGTGAGGATGTATATATCCTAAATAATACAACCTTTAATCACAGCACCAGGAAGGCGGAGACAGAAGCAGGTGGATCTCTGTGAATTGGGCCCAGCCTGGTCTACATAGTGAGCTTTAGGCCAGCCAGAGCTAGATACTGAGACCCTGCCTTTTATTTATTCATTTTTTTATGGCTTCTCTATGGAAGCTGCTGCTGTCCGCCTCTCCCTTCAGCAACCACCACCCTGATGGAGCAGCAGCCACTGTTAGCAGAATAACACACACTCCACCAACAAAATTTAGGATTTGTTCAAGGTTCAGATGATCGTTGGCAATTTCAGCCACAAAGATGTTTATAATTATGGTGTGTGCATTTTAGACTTCACTCTGTTGCATACTTTATAAACTGTATTATGGTTATAGCTGACAGGCACTTGAAAGCTGAAAATCTGTGTAAGTCGAGGTACTAACTTCACTGGATCTGCCTGGAACGAAGCACTAGATACTATAGAGTATGTGGGTAACTTCTTTTCAGGCTGAAGTTTGGTTTTCTCCACATGCTCACTCGTGGAACTGGCAATCTGGACTGCTTTGCATATCCTGAGTTTGTAAATCTTAAGGGTGGGGAACTTGAAGTTGCCAGAGCGAGCGTGGTTCTCTACCTTAGTAGAAGGGTCAAAGTGCTGAGTCAAGTTGAGCAAGTGAGAAACTGAAAATATCCACTCGGTTTTTAAAATTGCCATTTTGTTTCTTTCCGAATAGTTTGTGGAGAAGTTTCTGTCGGGGAAGAAGAAGGTGAAGGAGAGACGGGGTGGATTGAAGGAGCTGCGATTCTCTTGTCGGTGGTGTGTGTGGTGTTAGTGACAGCTTTCAATGACTGGAGTAAGGAGAAACAGTTCCGAGGCTTGCAGAGTCGAATCGAGCAGGAACAAAAGTTCACCGTCATCAGGGGTGGGCAGGTCATCCAGATACCGGTAGCCGACATCACTGTTGGAGACATTGCCCAAGTGAAGTACGGTAAGCCAGGCAAAGCCCTGCGTCCTCCTGCAAGTCTCAGAGCTGGACCGAACCTGTGGATGGTTTAGCATATCACTGCCTTCTCTTTCAGGTGATCTTCTTCCAGCTGATGGCATACTGATTCAAGGCAATGACCTTAAAATTGATGAAAGTTCATTGACTGGTGAATCTGATCATGTTAAGAAGTCTCTAGATAAAGATCCCTTACTTCTGTCAGGTACGCATTTATAAACTTGGAGCCTATTACTGAAAGCCAAGAGGGTATTACCCTTAGAGGCCATAGAGACTTTTAGAAAAGGACAGGTATATTGCAGATCTTGGAAAACAGAACTGTATTTTATAAATGAGGACAGGATCCAAAACGTGAAGGAATTTGAAAGATGCTGTTAATGTCAAAATATAAGCCTAAGGGTATCTTTCAAACTTTTTTATTTAACATTTAACATTTTTATGCCCTGTTAAAGTAAAACATTAAAGAGTGATTATAGATTTAAGACAAAGAAATGAACTCTATGATGATTTGCAAAGAATGGGTTAGTTTTGTTTTAAATACAACTGTAAGTTTGCACAATCAACTACGTCGCTGAACTGGTAGAGAATTAGTTGGAGACATGAACTGTGACGTCAGGTTATATGAGTGACTGACAGCAGGAATACTGGAATAACATTCATATCTCCTAGTTGGGAATAAATCTGAATGTACATGTTACAGGGAGGGTTTGCACAGGCAACAGTGCGTTAGAGAGATAGTTTAGATAGATGTCAGCTTAGGACACTCCTGGTCAGACCAAGAGTAATTATGTCAACTAAGGTTACTTGGGAATGAAGTTGAAAGGACAGTACAAAAAAGGCAAGCTGCTTTCTGAAACACTAAATAAAAGAAGCAGGCATGCTGCAGGCTGTCTCCAGAAGCACGCTCATTCTTTACGTTTGAATTTCTGGGACTCTCTACTCTTAATTTTATGGTAGTCTTTAAAACATTTATGAAATTATTTGTCAGAATTATATTATTAGATTAAATTTTATATTGGTGCCCAGGAAGCCAAATGTTAGCCTATTTGCCTTCCGTTATCATTATCAGATGTTCATGGAATGCTAATGTTTTATAAGTCGGAGATTCCTGCTGGCTTAATATTTAATGGCTGTTTAACAGCTTAGCAGCTATATTCTTTTCAGGCCTTGATGAGCTATGTATTTGAATAGAGTGAGCATGACTTTACTGAACCAAAGTCAAACTTGTAATAATTACAGAAATTAAGTTATCAATTATACCTGTAGACTAGAACCATTATCTTTTTAAAATTTGTAACAATGATAAAAAGACATACTACAAAAAAAAACCCAAAAAAACTAATCAGTAACCAAGAGTAACTATGTATTCATTTATGAAAACGGTAATTGTCAATTATAACATACAAATTTTTTTTAAAAAATCGAGATTTGTATACTGTTTGTCAATACCCTAGGCTTTTTAGAGTGTTCATCCTTTTGAGTGTTTCTGCTGATGTACTAACAATTTATACTGAGGATGTATATCTTGGATGTATAAGGATAACGCCTGTAAGTAATTATCTTGCTATTTCTTTGCCATGTTTCTAAGAAGCTAAAATCGTTGTTAACCAGTTAAGACCCATAGTCCTTCCAAAGTGGAGAGAAAGTAACTCAGTCATAATCTTACCACCATAGACTCATTGGCCATCATATTGGGTAAATAGAGATAATCTTGTGATGCCATTTGATAAATACGCTTTGTAGACTTATGTACCTGTAGTTTGTTTACACAGCACTTAGCTGTTTCAGGACGGTCCCTTTAACTAAGCTTTAGTCCTCTGACAAAAATGATTGGCAAGCTTTACATACACTCCCTATCCTACCTAACATGCCAAGATACCAAGAGAACTCCGTAAATTTTCCCTGTTCAAAGAAAGATGGAAGTAAACTTTGCATAGTCTCTTATCACAGTACGGGTGGGAAAGTTTCTCTGCATTTATTTCCCTGTTCCAAAAATGAACTAAAAACCATAACATGCATTTATTTTTAAATTCACTCTCATGATGCCATCTCTCACTGCTGTTCTTGGCTTCTTAAATTTAGATTTTTAAAACCGTGTTTGGTTAGTGGTGGGATAGGGACCTGAACAAAACTGTTTACTTTTCCTGAGCACAGTGACTGCTACAGTTGAGCAGACTTGGACTAAGGGAAAACAGACCCTAAAAACTGAAATCCGAAGAGAGCCAGAACCGTTCAGAGAAATTGTCTTTTTTTTTTTTTTTTTTTTTTTTTTTTTTTCCAGAGCTGAGGACAGAACCCAGGGCCTTGCTCTTGCTAGGCAAGCGCTCTACCACTGAGTTAAATCCCCAACCCCGAAATTGTCTTTTATACCTACTTAATAAATATTATTTTCCTGAATTTCATGTGTTTACCTTGTATTTTCACTGACAAAGGATGCAGTAATTAGTAAAACACTAAGGATGTAGAGGGTTTTTTTTTTTTTTTTTACTATGCCAGAAAAATCAAAAACTTCAAAAGTGTACATTAGAGAAGTTACCCAGTAATTTGTAGCCAATGAGAGTCCTAGTGACTGGAGTAAGTACATGAGTCTTGTTTAGCAAATTACCCTTGGCATAGAAGAAGGTGGTGAATGCTGTAGACCCTGGCCTGCAGAAGTCTGTGAACTGAGAGACAAAATACAAACAAATGGTAGCTGTAAAGACCAACTAATTTGGAATCAAAAAGAGAAAACATAGGCCACACAACTGCTTGAAGTGTCCACAGTAGCGCTGTGGAAAGAGCTGCAGAGATAGTCATGCAGAAACTGGAGAACAGTAAGCAAATTGGTCGTTGTTCGTACGTGATTAATCACTATCCTGACAGAGCTGGATTAAATCCTTCCCTTGTTTGTAACAGTCGTATAACTTTAGCCACATTTCTAGAAAATAATAATAATACTTGCCAACTTGTAAGATTGTTTGTAAAGGACGCGGTCTGAGCTCAGTGCTCCGGTCTGTGTTTGCTAGGGTCTGTATTCGCTAGCTGTCTGCATCGGAATTTTGTTACAGTTGTGGACAAGAAAATCGAGAAAGTTGATTGGTCTCAAGACCAACTTGATTCACTAGGCAGTGTGTCCAGTCAGAAATTAGTGCCCCCCCCCCAAGAGGGATGTTAAATCACATGATAGGAATATTAAAACTAGGAAGGCAGAAAAACTAATTAGGGAGCTTGGCAGTAATCTTGGCAGACTGAGTTGGAAGCCTGGTTAGAAGTTGTGAGGTTAACTGTGGGAATACACTTGTGTCGTGACCTTCTGGTTATAAGCGCATTTCTGTATGAACAATACATTTATTAAATACTATCTTTCATGCCCTACATGCTTAATACCTAATAGTGACTTCACTGAATACCCACACATTCCAAGCAGTGTGAAAATTTTTCATTTATAGACTTTTTTGGGAATTGTTATTTATAGTACATTTTATGAAGTATGGGTACTCTGATCTGTATTTTACACAAGGAGTTGATACATTATCATTTTCCTGTTTATTGTTACTTGGTCATAAAAGTTTTCAGCTCATATATGACAAACTGCAGATTGCTTAAGCCTTAAGACTCAATGTTGGTCTGCTTTATTAAATGTTGAGTTTATTTTTAAAAAGTATTACAGAAATTTGAAATTGGGTAGTTGGAAGGAAACCTATTAAACTTTTTACAAAATTCTCTCTTGTTATAGGTACTCATGTAATGGAAGGTTCTGGAAGAATGGTAGTTACTGCTGTAGGTGTGAATTCTCAAACTGGAATTATCTTCACCTTACTTGGAGCTGGAGGTGAAGAAGAAGAAAAGAAAGATGAGAAGAAGAAAGAAAAGAAAAGTAGGTGTGGCAGTTTGCTGTAAGAATCGCTGTTTGGAAGAACAGCAACTGGGAATCTTGAAAACTAGTACAGAAATAGGTTTCTTTCCTGGGACTGTGATATGCAAATGTCTGTAAGATGTTAATTACCTAATTCACTTTCAAGTAACAAAATAATAGTCCTTGTGAGGTTTCATTAGTACGTCGGTCCCCTCCACCACAGGAAGAGACAGCATAAACTTAGTACTTCAGCCTGGGCTTTATCCTATCTTATCCTGGTCATTTGATCAGCACCATGAATTGAGCTCTGGCTTCCTGGTTGTGTTTTTTCTCCTTCTCTGCTAGTTTCCCGTTTCAGCCAGAGCTGCATTGTACTCTCACCGGGTTTTCAGTCTTCACACTTTGTCCTTTCATGTGCTCCACTGTGTGCACACATGCTGAAGTGTGTGCACATGGGCTGCGGTTATTCTTTGACATGCATACTTATCTCTGCATGTAGACCCCATTGTTACATGTCCACATCTGTCATTTGACTGTTCCAAGTGATCTTTCAGCAGACTTTGGTAGCATAGAGATTATCCACAAAGATCTTAGAGCAAACTGACCTACACAGAGAAACACCTCAGAATGTAATTCAGGGTATGCCGCTGTAGAAGGCCCTCCTGTACCCTGTATGCTGGTATCTTCTGCACATCCATCTCACTCAGAGGCACCTGTCGGGACTCTTTCTTCTTTGCCATGACTGCAGTTTGCTGTCCTGGAACCATTTGGACTTGTTTAATTTGCTTCAGGGTGTGTAAGCCTATATTTTGTTTTCTCACAAGAGTATTTTAAGATCTTCTAAAATAAATGCCTGGCTGAAACTTGGGCTTACCATAAGTCTATCATAAGTATATCATTGTTGGTTTTTTGGAGGGGAGTTTGTTGTTGTGGTTTATGATGGTGGGCATAGAGCAGTGAGTCCTCCCCACAGTGGAGGTTCATGCTCACTTGTTTTTAAGGCAGTGTTTGTGCCTTCCTAGTCTTGAATTCAGTGGGTAGCCCAGGCTGGCTTGAGTTTAAGGCAATTGTCCTGCCTCAGAGTACTGGTATACAGGCGTGACACCAGGCTTGCAGCAGAGCTGATGACCACACCTTTAATCCAAGCACTAGGGAGGCAGAGGCAAGCAGGATCTCTCTGAGTTACAGGACAGCCAGGGCTACACAGAAACTCTGTCTAAAACAAAAACAAAACAAAATAGGTTGAGTGGATTGTTTGTTCTTTGTACACTATCTTTCCATATGAAGTTCTTATTTCAAACGAAACACATTTGAGATTCTCTTTGTGTAGCTCTGTGGTAGAGAGCTTACTGGCATACTCAGTCTCTGGCACCATTTCCACACTGGGGTGGGCAGATAGAAAACTGTAGCTGAAGTCCGAGGTGGCTCACACAGTATTCTAGATTCCTCCATTCAGTATCCCGGGCAGCCCTAGATGAGCCGCCATAGGCTTCTTGAAACATGGTGGTGTGGTTGCCGAATGCTTGGCTCACTCCATCTTCATCTGCCTTCATTCTTACTCTCAGGAAAGCGAACCTTGTGGAGGTTGTGTAACTTGATCAGGTAGCAAGTGTCTGATCAAAGCCGTTGCTCTTTGTCCTAACATACAGGAGTCTTACATCAGTGACTCCTGTGAACACAGGAAGTATACTGGTGACTGCTCTTACTGACCGGCAATAACTGTTCTAATGCATACTGTTCCGAAGGTCTTACCTGTTACCTAGGGCTAAATCAAAACTGTTGTTGAGATTTATTTTTTATTTTTTTATTTTTTACTTCTTCCTCTTTCCTGCCTCCAACCCTTCTCTTATCTTGCCTGCTTTGGCATCTAATCAGACGCAGGCTAACCTGTCTCCATGTCCTGTGCATTTGCTTGCCAGCCTGGAATGTGCTTTTCTGGTTTCCAAACCTGAGCTCCCTGAAAGGAGCCAGGTATTCTTTTACTATCGCCTCATCTTTCCCAAGCTTCTGTTCTTTCCTGCCCGTGTTTGTTCCACATTTCCCTGCTTGAAGATGCTCTTCTCGATAGAGAAGCTGGAAGAAAATAGGCTGGTTCTCTTGTTCCGAACAGCAGAGCCTGCCCCTCCTTGATTATTGTTTCAGACATGTCATCTTTCTGTGCTTACCATCCCGCTCGCTCACTAATGCCCCTGCTCTACCCGCTTGCCTCCTCGCCTTCTACACTCCTCGTTCCCGCTCCCACCAGAGCGCTCCTGTATGCCTGTTTTCTTTTTATAGAATCTCCTCCCTCCCTCCATCCTCTCTTTTTCTGCTTTCTCAGGGTTATGTCTGTATTTAGCTTGACGATCTCTTACACCATATTCGGGCTTATTATAACTTATCAAAGAATAAAGCCTTATGCAGAAATACACTATGCATACCCTAAACTGTTTTGGAGTATTCTCCCCATGGTACGACCTAGGAAGTGATTGACGGGGTCAGCAAGCTGCTGTTTTCTGTTTGTATACCTATACACCATTGTGTAACAATTCTCTTATAGAAATGTGAACCACCTCTGCATAATTTAGCGGGGCCGTATTCATTTCTTTTGGAAAGCTTTAATTCCTGTTTTGTTCCTACAGATAAGAAACAAGATGGAGCCATTGAGAATCGCAACAAAGGTAAATTCGGGAAGATAAAAAGTACAGTTAGCTTGTTTTCTTTACCTCCAAAAATAGATCTGCTGTGTACTATATTTATCCAAAATTAGGGTGCACGTGACAGGGAACATAAACCGTGTTAACTTGGATTAACCTCTCTGGCCAGTGCTGTGGTCATGCTGTCGCTACAGTCTTAAGAGGCTGTTAATTATGATTTGTATTCCGTGCTTAGCTAGCTTTCCACATAAGGGTTTCAAAGGGCTTTACATACCTGAAATGAAATAATTGGTAGAAGAAAGCCTGAAATTCTGTATAGTGTAAATTACATTTAAAAGTCTATGAGCATATGCATGCTTTTCTATGTGTAATCGTATATAATATTCTACATTGGATCATAAATTACATGAAGGGATCTGTAGTCTTTATATAACCTCGTACCTAAAATCACATGAAAAGAAAGAAATTTAGTATTCTTAGTTCTTAGTTTAAGGACCATGTGTGCTATATTCCTGTCACTGAATGTGACATCCTTAACATCTGGAACAGTGCCACAGGCTAATCACATTGTTGTCTTATTCCCTCTGGGTAGTCACCCCCAATACACACACACACACACACACACACACACACACACACACTTATACTTGAAGAAACTGATTTTGTGTAAAAAACAAAAAAGAGTTTCAAAAAGTTTATTATGCCTTTACAATACAACAAAATTGTGTTTTCTCTGAACTTAGCAAAAGCCCAAGATGGCGCGGCCATGGAGATGCAGCCTCTGAAGAGTGAAGAAGGAGGAGATGGTGATGAGAAAGACAAAAAGAAAGCAAATCTGCCAAAAAAGGAAAAGTCCGTGTTACAAGGAAAACTTACGAAACTGGCTGTTCAGATTGGCAAAGCAGGTACAACATGGGAGAAATGACAGAGAAAGGGGTGTTTGTTTTAAAATACTGGCATCTGCTTTGAAAGTGTCTTTTATCACAGCGGGGGCTGGAAATTGTCATCTTGCAGACATAAAGGATATTAGAAGAATATCTTTAACTTTGTACAGGGCCTTTTGAATTACTGTAGACTCATAATCTGATTGTAGCAGACCTGCCCTTACCCCTCCTGACAGTGAGGTAATCAGTGGTCAGGTTAAAATTAGTGTCCAAATTTGCCTAATGTACAAATCCATGCAGTTATCTCTAAGTTTCTAGGGTTTGAAATGTTAAAGGGCTCTCAGGGAGATTGTTTAGCACAGATTATGGAACACTAAAAGTTTCTTAGCACGTACTCTGCTCAGCCTTTTATTGGCTATCTGTGAAAAAATGTATTTTCTGAACAAAATAATTTTGTTCATCTGAAAACACTTATAATTGTGAAGCTGATTTACTAAAATGCTGCCTTCACTAGGCAGTACCTGTGGAACCAGCACTGCTTTTCAGAGGAGCGGTAGAGGAGAGCCTATGGTAAAGCAGTGTGCCAGCATTGCCACCTTTTGACAGACGCTGTATAGAGAGCACATGCATTATGAGAGTCACGCAGATGGCATCATTGAACAGCTAGGAATACACGGTGAAGCGGCCTGTGCTTATACTCAATAGGTGTATTCCCTAATAGCAGATATGTGTGCGTATCAATTGACCCGTACTGTTGGAAGGGGTGAACTTGCATGGCGATAGCATTGGGTAGCTACTGGGTAGGGTATTGGACTCAGATATTTAGACTTGCTTCCTGTCTAATACTCATTTGTAAGAGGCTAACACATCTCATAGAGGCTCAATGTTTTGTAATACGTAGTTAACATTGCTTTTTCCTAATTAATGAATCAGTGAAGATAGACCAAAAAGAATTTAGGAAATGATTCAGGTAGTGTAATCTTATGTGTATATTTTAAAACATGGAGTTAATTTCATTTCAAGACTCTTAAGTTGACCCGTCTTCCCAGCATCTTTCAGAACATATGTTGAACATGAGAGCGAGCAGCAGCTTACACTGACCTGTGGGTAATCACTTGTATTTGCTTCTTAAATTTGCCCCCACCTTAGACAAAGCGCAGTTATAAAAGAATCACAAAAGGTCATCTCACAGGTCTCTGGGGTCAGGGTTTAAGTCTGAAGGGTGTCAGGTATGATGAGTCAGTACGCCCTGGGGATAACAGCTGCTCAGGAAAATTGAGAGAGAAATAACTTTGCTGGTTATAAGAGTAGCCTTACAGTGCTGTTACAGAGTTGCAGTGGGTAGTGGCTGCCATACTTAAACAATTGTTCCGTTTCCTACCTTTATAGGTTTGCTGATGTCCGCCATCACAGTTATCATCCTAGTGTTATATTTTGTGATCGATACCTTCTGGGTTCAGAAAAGACCATGGCTTGCAGAGTGCACACCGATCTACATCCAGTATTTCGTGAAGTTCTTCATTATTGGAGTTACAGTTCTAGTGGTCGCCGTGCCGGAAGGTCTTCCGCTGGCGGTCACCATCTCACTGGCTTATTCAGTCAAGGTTAGTGAGGGATAGTTAAGTAGCTGTGTTGTTTAAAGCCTCGGCTGGTTTAAAAACACACACACATCCTTTTTTTGGCCTGGAAGGTGGAAGGTTTCCGTTTCCTTAAAGATGCAGGCAGTGATTCCAGGATGTCTGTGCACAGAGTGGTTCACTTGATGAGGAGCAGCAGCCTTGCGAGGTATCCTCACACCCTCTCCCATCCATTCATAAAGTTGAGGTCAGGGTGTGTGCAGATCAGTATTTGGCACAAGAGCAAGGAGGCTTTTCTTGGGCCCAGTGGCTGAGCCCTCTCGCTTTTGCTTTGCTCTTCCTACAAGGAAAATCTTCCCATTTGTGGACAGATTTATATTTCCAGAAACAATTCAGATATTATTTGCATGTGTAAAATCTTTTGACTGCCTTCCTGTGGCTCACAAAGTCCTGCTCATTCTGGCCCTTGCTCACTGTGCCCATCTGGCCCACCCACTCTCCCTCCAGTCCAGCCTTCCCTACTGGTCTTGTGACCTCTGGTCTAAGAACCGCCTCTCATAATGGCCTTGCAGGTTACTCTTAACAGAAGAGTGCTGCTCTTGTAACTTGTGGAGTTAGGTAGCATTTCTCCTTCAATAACATTCCTGACGGTGAGAATTTAACAATCATAGCTTCTGTGCTGATGTTTTCCCTTCAGGGTTCCAAATGTTTTACAAATGGCCAGTCATAAGAATGTGTTTGGCTTACTGTTTGAGGGTTTCTTTTGGGGGGGGGAAGGGTTTTTTGTTTTTTTTTTTTTAATTTATTGTGTCTGCATGTTTGTGTGTCACACGGTGTGCATGTGTAAGTCGGAGGACAACTTGCAGAAGTGGATTCTTCCCTTCCTCTCTGTGGGACCCAGAAATCCACGTCAGGTCATCAGGCTTGGAGGCAAGCAGTTTTAACCACTCAGCCACCCTCTTTCAAACGTTGAACACAGATTTTATAATTTAAAATTTTTAATATATTAAGGTGTTAGAGAACACAGTTTAACCCTCTCTTTGTATGTTTTTAATGCTTTAAAATGATTAGAAATAATTATAGATTTTTTTTAGACAGACCAATCGCTCATTTTATCAAAATTGTCATTAGTTCATTTTGTGTCATCTTTAATGATGTTAGTCTTTCAGTTGATCAGGAAGATTTGTGTTCCTTGAATAGAGAAGTGAGATCCTTGTGCTTTGAGGCCTTTAAGCTGGCATTCAGTGTCTGTGTGGCCCTAATGTAATCGGCATTGTTCCTTTCACTATGGTGCGGTCCTCGTACCTCCTGCCGGCGTTTTTGTAAAATTGAACGTGTTTCCTTATCTGCAGATTTCATCCTTTCCTGTTCTCATATTCTGATCATACGTAAATTTGGGAAGTACACATTCCTCTTCCATGTTTATTCAAAAACTGGATTTTTATATTCTCCTGTGAATTGGTTATGGGTAGGGGGACTTTGGAAATGAATTGGTGTAATTTCCACCATGTATATAATTTAAATGCCTTTTGTCACTGTTGTAAAAACTGTTGGCATCTTTGCAGCCACCCTCCTCTTTAGTTATAAAGGAAGCAGTGATGTACGATTTGATCCTAAGAGTGAAAACTCCCAGCATTTGGATTAGTGAAAACGACCAGGTCAAGTCTTTGAATGTTAACTCAGCCTGGAAAACTGGAGGGAACCAACTGCCACCCAAACAGCTTCATACTCACGAGTTTTCATATTGTCTGACTAAAGCTCTGTTTTTGTTGGAAAACAATAAGGGATCTTATTTGCTGCTTCGTGAAACTTAGTCCTTTATCTTACATTACCATAATTATCACTATACCTATAGTAAGATTGCCTTGAAAGTCATGTCACTAAGCACATCAGAGGCACGTGGTACCTAATTATAGATGCTGAGATCTCTGTTAGATTATGTAATATATCAGTAACATTGCTTGAAGCCATTGCTAGTAGGATTTTCTTTGGCCTATTTGGGTAGGTCACATATTCTAAAATCTTTCTGATATTAAGCTGGTACTTTTTAAGCTGTGTTTATATTAATTGATGTTAATTGATCTTATCATTGCCATATTGTGATTGTCTTTCTGGGTAGTTTAACTGTCTTGGGTTGTGGTTTCATTTTATTTTTTGCCACTGTAGAAAATGATGAAGGACAATAACTTAGTGAGACATCTGGATGCTTGTGAGACCATGGGGAATGCTACAGCTATCTGTTCAGATAAAACCGGAACCCTGACAATGAACAGGATGACGGTTGTTCAGGCTTACATAAATGAAAAGCATTATAAAAAGGTTCCAGAACCAGAAGCCATCCCACCAAATATCCTGTCCCATCTGGTAACCGGAATTTCTGTGAATTGTGCTTATACATCAAAAATATTGGTAAGGTTCCTTTAATTTGCCTGCATGGAAATGCTAGTGTTTATAGTATGCTTACTATAAGATCTGTTCACTTGTTTATTCTTTGTGTTTGTGTGGGGGCATGAATGCCATGGAGCACCTGTGGAGGTCAGAGGATCACTTTATGGAAGTGAGTCTTTGCTTCTGAGTTCACTTGTGTTCCAGGCGTCAGACTCAGGCTTGTAGACATGTACAAGTGCCATAACCCCTAAGCCGTCTTCCAGCCCACACTTGTAGGAGGTTTTGTTTGTTTGTTTGTTTTTATCTTTAATTTTGGTATTCAGAAACTTCGAAGCCTTACAGTCAGAATGCCTGGCTATGTTCTTAGTTAATTTTTTCTTGTTTTCAGTGGTGGGTATACAGCAAAGGGCCCTGTACCTGTTAGGTCAGTATTCTACCCCCACTCCACATGCCCAGCCCACTACTCACTGTACTAAGTCATTGTTGCTATGTCTATGTTTTAAAAGACCCAGCTGTCTCACAGGAGACCATCAGTGTCCATTTCTAGAGGCCCTGAGAACTGCTGTCAGTGCGTACTTTATATATGTTGTCCTGCTTGGGGTTTTTTTGTTTTGTTTTTTTCCTACCCATAAAGTTGTCTTTAGGCATTTTAAACGCTCATAAAGTAATCATAGATTTTTGTGAGAACTTTATTAAGTTATTTTCAACTTTGCAAACTTTAAATTTTTATTTAAGCAGAAATCATAACATGTATGTTTGACTTTTTATTGTCTAGTGACTTATTAAACCTGTGGGCAAAAATTATATTGCAAGTCGGCTAATGAAAACATGGGTGAGTGGGCGGATTTGAGAGCTAGGCGATCTGGTCCTAGGCCTGGCCTTGCCATTTACTATCTAAAGTCTGAGCTTTTACTTTCTATAAATAAGGACCTTATTGTGAATTACTTAATATAAAAATACACAATAAAAGTGGGAAGAGAAAATGGAATTAAAATTAATTCCTACTGTGTATGAGGAGGAATCACCTGTAAGATACATGCATCTTATGTCATTTAATTAGAAGTCTTTAAATATACTCGTTTATAGCTGCGGAAGCTACCACCATAACAGTTGGAAAGCCTGACAGAAGTTCACTTGACTAGCAACTAGCTGGGCTTAGGCAAAAACCACATCACCATTCCCCAAAACTTTTTCTATCTTACCTGTGCCTTTCTTAGAAATTTTCATATTACAAGACCTTTTATACATCATTTTGTTTCAGAATGTTACGTTCTGTGTTACATTTTAAGTCAAATTTTTTAATAGGGAAGCAATATAAATGTAGCTTTTAATGTTTATTTATTTATTGTTTTTACAGCCACCAGAGAAAGAGGGTGGATTACCTCGTCATGTGGGTAATAAAACAGAATGTGCCTTGTTGGGATTTCTCTTGGATTTAAAGCGGGATTATCAAGATGTTAGAAATGAAATACCAGAAGAAGCATTGTACAAAGTCTATACCTTCAATTCTGTTAGGAAATCCATGAGCACAGTCCTGAAAAATTCAGATGGAAGTTTCCGGATCTTCAGCAAGGGTGCCTCTGAGATAATTCTGAAAAAGTAAGCATGAAGGGTTCAGATGAGTGAGACTATCGCATACAGGACACCCCTGTGTGGTTGCTAGGAGCATCATGCATTTGGATGGCATCACAGAGCTTTGTAGCATCTTTTCTGGTATCCAGATAGGCCTACTGTGTTCTGCCTCGTGCAGTGCACCCTAGCTTCTTATGTCTCAGCAGTTTGCTCTAGGGAAAATAACCCCCTCGTATTTAGTGTGGTAATTTAAATGAGCTACGCTTTCGTGTTTTCAAAAGCTTTCATCATACTCAGTTATGTGATGTCAGATGGGACAGGTTAAAAACCTGTTCTACCTGTGGCTTTTTTGGTAGCAGATAAATGGCAAAGAAGAGATTTAAAAAAAAAAAAAATCAAAGTCAATCAGGCATTGACTTTTACCTTGCAACTAAGTAGCTTTGAGATCTGAGGCAGAATTTTATTCCTCCTTACTTTCTATTTTTCTCCTTTAGAAAAGGGGATGGCGAGTGTGTGTACTTATTTTTATAGAGTCTGATTGGAGGTAGGTTTACAGTAATTCACTGTAATATTTACATTCTGCTTTGAAACTGAACAGGTAAGAGTGAATAAACCAGGTAATGCCATTAAAGCAGTTTTTCATCGAAGCTATGTGACAGAAAGCTAAGTATGGTGGTACTTTCATATGATCCCAGCATTTGAACGTCGTGGGGATTACAAGTGAGACACCAGGCCACACAACATAATGAAACCTTATTTTTTAAACCGTGTTTAAAAGACAGTAGCAGCCAGGCAGTGGTGGCGCATGCCTTTAATCCCAGCACTTGGGAGGCAGAGGCAGGCAGATTTCTGAGTTCGAGGCCAGCCTGGTCTACAGAGTGAGTTCCAGGACAGCCAGGACTACACAGAGAAAAAAACCTAAAAAATAAAAAATAAAAATAAATAAATAAAAGACAGAAGCACAAAAGGTGTGACTGAAAGTAATTCTTGACTGAGGAAGTAAGGTGGGTGGGGTAAGAGGAGTGTCGGGTGTTAGGGACTGATGAGGAAGTGGTTGTTGATGTTACAGTAGCCCTAGCTGGGAGATGAGAGCCACGGAGGAAAGTAGCATGGAATCCAAAGGAATGAGCATATCACCTACACTTGAGGGGAAAGGATGTGGGCTCAGGAGATGATGGTACCTTGTGGGTAAAGAAGCAAGTGTTCAGGTCAAACTTTTAGTTACCAAAAGCACTTGGGGTAGCGTTGATGTCAAGTACATGCCATGCGGGTGACATTCAGAGTTGTGCGATAAGGTTAAAGCATCTGGTAGAGTACTTCAGCACTGAAAACGTTCAGAACAGAAGGTGTGGGTGTAGCAGACACCCCCATGGAAGCACGCAGAAGTACCTCACCGAGAGAGGTGGATAGAACAGTATGACCTCACTACTTACTGCAGGGAAGGAAGCTTTGGGTTATCGTCACTAAAAACTAAACTATTTTGACGTAATGTTTCTCATAGAACACCTGTTTTGTTATTTTAACGAAAAGATTCTTTTTTTCTTTTATGGCTAAAACAGTATATGTGATGAAATGACCTCACAGGTAAGGTAAGGGGTTGATCGACTTTATCCTGTTCATTTAAAAGGAGAAAATATTTTATGTGACCGCTCAGGAATCTTTGTGACAGTGTTTTAAGGATAGTGTTTCCGAAAGAGAAAATTTAGAGATGACTGAGGTAACTGCTTAAGAATTGGAAATAAGAGCCATATACAGGAAGAGTGTTGTGTAAAAAGAGAGTGAAGAAGTCTATAGAGGGCAACATATAAGATTCCTTGGTTTCCAGATACCAGATTCCGTGATTTCTGTCCTGCTCTTGCACTTGGCAGAAATAGCATTAACTCTTACTTTTGTTAATTATTGATGTTTGCGTTCAATGTTTCCCTTTAGGTGTTTCAAAATCCTGAGTGCTAACGGCGAGGCAAAGGTCTTCCGACCCAGAGACCGCGACGACATTGTGAAAACTGTGATTGAGCCCATGGCATCAGAAGGCCTGAGAACCATATGCCTAGCGTTCAGAGACTTCCCCGCGGGAGAGCCAGAGCCGGAGTGGGATAACGAGAACGATGTTGTCACCGGCCTTACCTGCATCGCGGTTGTGGGGATTGAAGATCCCGTGAGGCCTGAGGTGGTGAAACGTCCCATCTGATTCTGCAGAGTCCTGTGCTTTATGAATCTAGCCATTAACCACATTAATCAGTCTTCCACTAGAATGCCTGGTGGTGGTGATCTTTGTACTCTGAACCAAAGATGGATGAACTAACAGCAATGTGACAGTACTACTGTCGTTAACACACGTCACTCTTTATGCTAGTCAGTGAGGCGGCTTCTCTGGTTTGCTGTGAGTTTATAACACCATAACCTGGCGCAGAGCCTTAACTGCACACTTTCCAGTTGATGGTTATTAACTTAGTAATGAGCGCCTTTAGATGATCAGGTTCCATTCTCCAGACCAGGACCATGCGGTAGAGCATTGAATGAAGACAGAAATGTCTCATTTTTCTCAGTACAAAAGCCACTGGCTATGTGTATCTGTTCTGTTCTTGAGGTGTGAGTGGTACAATTAGAAACCTTAATTTGTTTAAAAGATCTATTTAGTTTTATGTACATTGGTGATCTGCCTGCATGTATGTCTCTGTGAGTGTGTCAGATTCCCTGGAACTCGAATTACAGACAAATTCTACAGAATTTGTAATTACAGAAGTTGTGAGCTGCCAGATAACAGCTGGAAATTGAACCAGGTCCTCTGGAAGAGCAGCCAGCGCTCTCGACCTCTGAGCCATCTCTCCAGCCCCAGAAAACTGAATTTTTAACTTAAGTTTAAACATTATAACCGGTAGCAGAAAGCGCTAGACTTTATCCTTTTAAATTGATTTAAATTTGTGTTTACTTGCTGACTTTTTGGTTTTGAAGTTATATCCCAGGTACTGTTCTAGGTACCAGAGACAGGAAGAGTTTAGATATCTGGTCCTTGACTTCAAAGAAGTCAGTGTCTTGAGTGACAGTGGACACAGTACTTGACGTTAGTCCATTGCCAGTTGTGTAGAGACCATGGGGTATCAACCTTATCTAAAGCAATAGTATCCTTTTTCAAGTTTTCTCTAGCTAGATATATGTTAAGAGCGTTTCATATGTAACTTTAGTTAGTGCTTACCCAGTGACTGCAATATTAACTGCTCTGATTTGAAAGAGGGAAAAATCGAGATGTGTGGTGGAACCGTAGGCAATAGACATAGTGTGCCCAAACCCCAGTTCTGTAAAACAAAGGTTAGAAAGACCACTAAGCTATATTTCCCCTCTGTAGGGCTCAAATAGGACCTCTTACACATTGATTACTTGTCTGAGTCTTAACACTCAAGGGATAGGAGCTAAGGAAGGGGGCGCGGGAACTATATACATCTGTGCAAAGAGGGAACAACACAAGAACTACTTGTGTTTAATGATTGTGTCATGTAATGTATTCAACCTGTGATGCTGGGCAGCCATCTGAGAATAGGAAATACTGATTTCAGTGTGTTAAAAAGTCAGAGAACTTGTATTCTGGAAGAAAACACCCAACTTGTACAAGGATAGATGCCTAGATAGACAGCCAGTGGGAAGGAAACAAGCAAACAGGTACAAGGATAGATGCCAGGACAGTAACTAGTGGGAAAGACATTTGGAAGGAATACTACTAGTCCTGCGCTCATAACCCTTACATTTTAAATGGGCAAGGGGACAGCTATGAGGAGGGAAAGGTGACGTTAAATGGTTCTTGAAAGAACATAAGAGTTGTAAAGGATATGCACGGGGTCATAAAATAAGGTTGTTGAGGAAGACCATATTAAGAATTTGAGCTGAAATGAAATATGGTGGCACACTATGAGCCAGGCATATAAATAGCTAGAAGAACATTCCAGGCTATATTAGTCATGGTTCTCTAAAGGACCAGAACTTACAGAATGAATCTATATCTCTATAGAAAGGAAGTTTTAGACTGGCTTACAGGCTGTGCTTTGTCTAGTCCAACAATGGCTGTCTATCAGCCAGTCCAGAAATCCATTAGTTGTTCAGTCGACGAGGCTGGCGCTCTCGGCTGGTCTTCAGCATATGCCAGGATCTTGGAGAAGTAGGCTCTAATGCCAGTGAAGGAACAGACTTGCCAGTGGGATGGGGAGAGCAAGCAGGCAAAGCAAGCTTCCTTTTTCTATGTCCTTTAGATAGGCTGCCAAGCAGAAGATGTGACCCACATTAAAGGTGGGTCTTCTCGGCAGGATTAAAACTGGGTCTTCCCACTTTGAATGATACAGTTAGGAAAAACATCCCTCATAGGTGTACCCAGCCACGCAGGTTTTAGTTAATTCCATATGTAGTCGAGTTAACAACCAAGAATAGCCATTATACAGGCAAACAGCAAAATGTACAGAGGACTGCAGGTGAGAAGATAGTACTGAGCTATTTTAAAGACGAGAAGGAAGCCAGCATGGTGCCAAGTATAAAGAATCAGGAGATAAGCTTACCGTGCTCTAACTAGACTGTGAGCCCTCTGAAGTTTTCTTCTAAGAGTTAGGTATTATAACATTATTTATGTGCTAAAATATTTTTTTAAACTAGAAAGAGATAGAGAAGTCAGAAAACCAGTGAAACTTGTAACACCCATCTCCAGCGATACGTGAACTACAGTCATGACAGAGAAGATGACGTGAAGGATGGCTTCAGGGGTAGACTAATAGGGGTGTTGGGTTTGAGTGTGCTGCTGTTTGATCGTGTGAGGTAGATGAGACATCCTGGGTGTGTCACGTGAGCATCTGGAACTAGAAGCCACAAAGTAGTCGAAGCTGGAAAAATTACTCATGAGACAAAAAGAGACCTAGGGAAAGTGTATAGCCAGAGAGACAGGTGGAGACGGAGAGCCAATTAGAAGCCGTACAGAAGAGGAGCCCGTCACTACCTTGCATAATTTGATGGGGGCGGGAGGTAGAGGTTATTATCTTGTCAGAAGAGTGAAACAGAATTGCAATTTGAGAGATCAAGATAACTTTAGCTTGGTTTTTGCCATTTTACAGGGCTCATCCAGATCTTTGCCAACCTTTGGTCATAGGGAAACCAGGCAAAGTTCTGTGCATTGACTTGCAGCTTAAACTTTATCTAATAGAATACTTACTTAGTCAGGACATCTATAACTTTATCTATTGTTGAAACTTTTTAACTCCATTATATTCTTGGTACTTTAGTTGATAAAGAGGGTGGTTTGTTTGTTTGTTGTTTTTTTAAACCAGTGGTTGTCAACCTCTCTAATACTGTGACACTTTAATACAGTTCCTCATGTTGTGCTGACCCACAATCATAAAATTATTTTCATTCCTACTATATAACTAATTTTGCTACTGTTATGAATTATAATGTAAATATCTGTTTTCTGATGGTCTTAGGCAACCCCTGTGAAAGGGTTATTTCTACATCCCCCAAAGGGGTTGTGACCTACAGGTTGAGAACCACTGTTTATAATATATTAATTGACCTTTCTTCACAAGATAAGATGGATACAGGAGAGATGGGATGGGAGAATGTGAGCCAGCTCCTCTGATGTCTGGCCTATGCAGTTCTGAATCAGGAATCAGAACAAACCTAGTTTTCATGAAGCTGCCTGGGACCCCAAACAAGACGCATCACCTTGCTTAAGTACCTTACTTTTAAAAATGGAGGCTGTGTATGAGTTGCAAGTTAGAAACGTTTTCTGTTTGGTGGGCAGAAAATCAATATTAGTTTATCATTATTAATCAGCTTAATTAAGATATTATTCCTGTATCATACCATTCTAAGTCTAATGGTCCTTCTCTGACTTACTGATAATTATGCAGATAATCTTTCTATCTCATTATAATTAAATATTGACTGGCCTACATCTTGTCATGCCCTCTACCCCTTACACTCTGAAGTTGTGGGAACCAGAATCCACCTTAAGTTCTGATTTAAAAATAGATAATCCAGACAGTAATGAATTCATTACCGAATTCATTCAAATGGTACCTGGCACTTAGTAAATATTAGCTACAGTGAGTGTGGAAGACAGTGATGCAGATAAGACCAGCATGGGGAAAATAACAATGTAAACATTTACGTTTAGATATAAAACTGAAGTTGTTTGTAGTTATTTATGTATCCTGACTATCAGGTCCCTGCTGTTTGTGCCTCCCTGGAATAACATCCCTGTGCTAATTACTTCCCCAGAAATCTCTAATTTAATAACACAATAAATACTAAGCTCTAGTTACTTACAGGGTATTTAAATATGTAAATAAATGAAAGAGATTGCATTGGTGACTCAAAGTAAAGGTCCTGCCTTGAGAAAGGATTGACTTGCAGAAGACATGAATAAACAAGTATCTGGAATATGATGGGGTATCAAATAATAGAGGTATTTAATAATAAATAAATGAAAGCCAAGTGTCTAGCTAGGTACTCAGTTCAAGGGAGCTCCAGAGAAGTTACATTTAAGCTGGACTTTAATAGAAGTCACAGACACACAGCTTGGAGGACTAATTCAGCACTCCCTCCTCTGCGTGCATGTATGTGGAAGTGTTTCACATTAAGAGATTTCACACATAAGAGCTTTCCCTTTCTCTTGAAATCATAATTGTGTTGACATTGGGCTCTCCTCATTCCACCATGAAAACCAAGCCAGACAAGAGTTGAGTAACACTTTCATTAAGCGTTTCTCTTGGGTGTGTCATTACCAGCATGTTTCCCTCAGTGTTGCGCTCTGCGTGACCCTGAAGCCATTTGAATTTGCAGCTTCTGCTCCAGTAGGATCTGTATAGATTTTTTCCCCCTTAGAGGAGCAAGAAAGATTTTCTGAGCAAACTACAGTAGCAGAAGCACACCATGTCAGTGTATATGGAGTAAAGTTTAGTAAATCTAGAAAACTATTCTGAGGCCATCTGTTACTCAGTAGTACTAAGAGCTCCGTGCTTTGTGTGTAACAGCTGAGGAGTCATTACGTAAAAGAATTTTATCAGAAAGTGTATCAGATGTTCTAAAGAATAAATGGCTTAGAGACAGAGCAGTTAAAGGCTGTTGCAATAAGCTCTGGGAATAGAGCTGACTCAGGAGAAGTTTGAGATAAAATATGTTAAGACCTGTTGGCCCTTACAGAAGCATGGGAGAGAAATGAATAAGGAATTAGAGTTGACTCCTAGGCTGTGATAAATCCTGAGGTCTAGAAAGCATAGTATACCGAACTGTGATGCCCACTTTGTAGACAGAGCCTTGAATACAATTCTCCTTGTGAGAAGGAAGGGTGAGTGTGTTTTAAAGATGGATGAGGATGGCTCAAACCTTCCTAATGCTGTGACCCTTAAGTACAGTCCCCTCGTGGTGTGGTGACTCATAACCATAAAATTATGTCATTGCTACTTCATAACTAACAATGCTACTGTTATGAATTGTAATGTAAATATCTGATGTGTAGGTTGTCTGATGTGTGAAACCCCCCCCCCAGGGGGTCACAACCCACAAGCTGAGAACCACTGGATTAGGAGAAAGCAAAGTAAAAGTGGACCATATATAACTACAGCCAGCTTCCCTCTGGGCAGTACCAGAATGGTAGGAAAACACTTCTTCAGAAGTGCCTGATGGTTGCCAGAGGAAAAGAGACCGTAAATTGAGAAGTTAGTGTACAATGGAAGGAGGCAGCTAAAGATGACCAGCAGTAATAAAAAAGAAGGCATTCTTGGTGGTGATTGAAGGAGTTTTGGACATCTTGAGATACATGTGTCAGTTGTGGTCTAGGAAGTCATGTTTGTTCAGTGAGATATTTTCCTTTGGGGGAAAAAAAAAAAAAGAGTTTCCATCCTAAGGATTTTCTTTTTTCCTGTGTAAACCAGGTACCAGAGGCAATAAAGAAATGTCAGAGGGCTGGGATTACTGTGCGCATGGTCACTGGTGATAATATCAACACGGCTCGGGCCATTGCTACCAAATGTGGTATTTTACACCCAGGGGAAGATTTCCTTTGCTTAGAAGGTAAAGATTTTAACCGAAGAATACGAAATGAAAAGGGAGAGGTAAGATTTTCTTTTCCCTTAAGTTTTAAATTGATATATTAGTATATTATATCTAGTATAATGTATCCTAGTATATTAGTAATTTCTTCAACCAATACATGTTGAATATACGTTTGTTGTTAGGGACCATGCCTCAATAATGCTCTTCAGAAGCAACACAGTCCTGCATCCTGGGGGTCAAGAATGATGGTTCTGGAAAGGCTTGTGTCTTGCAAGAATGTTTTCTGAAAGGAGCTACTGTTGGTCTATACTGTGTCTATAAGTACTCTGAGTATATACTATAAATACTCTGAGTATATACTATAAGTACTCTGAGTATATACTATAAGTACTCTGAGTATATACTATAAGTACTCTGAGTATATACTATAAGTACTCTGAGTATATACTATAAGTACTCTGAGTATATACTATAAGTACTCTGAGTATATACTATAAGTACTCTGAGTATATACTATAAGTACTCTGAGTATATACTATAAGTACTCTGAGTATATACTATAAGTACTCTGAGTATATACTATAAGTACTCTGAGTATATACTATAAGTACTCTGAGTATATACTGTAAGTACTCTGAGTATATACTATAAGTACTCTGAGTATATACTATAAGTACTATGAGTATATACTATAAGTACTATGAGTATATACTGTAAGTACTATGAGACTAGTAAGGTGGGCTGGAAGAACTGAGAGGAGGGACATTTTAGGAGACTATTAGAATTCTCATGCAAAGGAAGTTCATTTTCATAAGAAATATGTCAGGGGCAGGGGTGGTACACAGTTTAACCTTATAGTATACATAGTAGTTTATTTTCAAACTTATATATAAATCAGAGCCACCAAGACAGTGCGTTAAAACATAGACTGCTGCATCCCACTAAAGAATATTCACTGTTTGACCTGAAGCCACGCCCAAGAACTTGTAAATATGACAAGTTCCAAGGAGTGTCTGTTATTCTTTGGACCATGAGTAAGGAACCACTGGTGAATATGGAAGCTGGCTAATTTGGAATTGAGACTCGTTTTGGCACATTTTAACCTTGATAAAAATTTATAGATTGAACAAGAGAGGATAGACAAGATTTGGCCAAAGCTTCGAGTACTTGCAAGATCATCTCCCACTGACAAACATACACTGGTTAAAGGTGAGTACGTCGTACAACCATCTCACAATTTCTTAACCCAGAAACGTGTTCTGCTTCCTAAAGTTAGAACAAATTCTGAATAGTAAATTTGAGTCACAAATAGCACTTTTCTAGTAAAATGTAGAAATATTTCTTTCTGATATATTGGGCAAATTGCGTTTATCTCCAGTGATTACCATAAGATATTACTCCCAAGCAACCTTAGTTGCTGGAATTGATTTCTGCTCCATAGCAAAACAGTTTATATTTTTATATTTGTTTAAATATATATTTTTAACTTTGAGTCTATAAACCAGGCTAATGAGGATATTGCATGGAATCACTTCATCCATTCTGAAGGATTCTGATAGCACTACTATTTCCTTCTGTTTAAGGTATAATTGACAGCACAGTCTCAGAGCAACGCCAGGTTGTAGCTGTAACGGGTGATGGTACAAATGACGGGCCCGCACTGAAGAAAGCAGACGTCGGCTTCGCGATGGTAGGAGCCCACGCTAATGTTACCCGTAGCTTACTATCTGGGTTGTCTGCTTGTTTGTGTGTTTGTTGCCAAAATTGCTATCGATTTGAAATAATGTTCCTCAAAATTAGTTTTAAGAGATAATGGATAAGCCTAAGTGAGTTTATAGATCTAATTGTCTTATATGCTACCTTTATTAGATACTGTCAAGTCTGGCCAGAAGATGATTTCTTTGAACAGCTGTAGCAATGCACATTTGCTTTGTACTCTGGGAAATATTTAAATATTAGTCAGCTCACCTGCATCTTACAGACACCTGGTGACCTAAGGGCTTTTAAAGAATACTTGAATGTCATCATTTTATGTAGCAATATCTTTGTGTACAAGATACTGTATTTCATTATAGCAGCCTCACATGTGCATGTGACCTGCTCCGCTAATATCCACACAGTCACTACCCTCTCTCACCCCCTCCCCCTCTGCTAGGCCTCCACCCTCCACAGTTTGCCCTTCTACTCGGATGCCTTACATAATTTTTCTATCTAGATTCCACATACAAGAGATTTGCTTTAAGTGGGGGAGGTGCCTGCTTTTTACAGAATCCTCAACTAAAATGTAGTGGGTTTTTTTTTTTTACTCTTGGTCTTATTTTTAGAAAATAATAGTCCATAATTCTAATTACCAAAACCAAAACATAACCAAAAAAAAAAAAACCCTTGAAAATTTGAATATTTGTGTTTAATATATAGCCCATTCTTTTTATTTTTGCATTGGACTGGAGAGTTTCACAGTAGACTGCAAAAGTCTGTTCTGAATAGTTATGTGTTCCACTTAATGTGACTCTTCATGGTCATCGTGGAATTATTAACGTGTTTTAGAGGTGCTAAATTTGTCTTCTTATTCTACACTATGAGAGACGCTGAGTTCCTAAACACAGTGTGTGTGCCCTTATGACACTAAGGGCTTTGAGTGTGAGGATGTTTCTGTGTGCCAGGCTGTACTTACATGATTGCCTTCCAATATTTCATTGCTAAATTAGAGATATAGAAGATGCCTCTTGGTGATAGGATTTAATTAAGAGAGGAAATTGCCCTCAAGCAAATAAATAAAGATTCCAAGAACTCACCTTATTCTACCCTACCCTACCCTACCCCACCCCACCCTACTCTACCTCTAGACAGCTGTATTGACATGTAATGTTGAAACTTGTGAAGAGTTCCTGATGTGGGCCTTGTGCTTTAAGCAAGCGATGTCATCCTCTTTAGGGACTCTGCAAAAAGTAATTGTTGTTCCTCATCACATAGCAGATTCTTGCTACTTCTATGACCCTGACACCTGACACTTAGCCAGGATGGCAAAGCTAATACCATGGAACACATTGTTCTTTTCCTCAAAACTTGGACATAAGACAGATACTGAGGGTTTTAAGTACATGTTAGCAAAACTCACCAATCCAGACAAAAATAAATACAGTACATAAGCTGTGTTGGTAGTGGGTTTTGTCTTTAGGGTTTGCATGATTTAAAATTAAATTAGATACAAAAAATGAAGTTCATTTTAAAAGTAATGTGAAGAAGTCTGGTTGGCTGGGACTCAAAACCAGTTTTTGCTAAAACTTGATTTCTGAGAAAGCACAGATCAGTTCAGAGACACGTGCGCAAGTAGTCCCAGTAAGGAACTCAAAGTTCCCATACCAACTCACCTTTTATAACTATCTCTGAAATGTATAAGGATTTGAACAGAGCTATTAAGGTTTGCATTCATAACCTATAAAAGTGATTAGAATTGAGAACATGAAACTAAGACAATTCCCGAGAGGCTGAAAGAGAACACCAGGGCTTGTAATTGAGTGTTGGGAGTTAGAGCTCCATCTCGGCTTCTCAGCTCCGATCCATACAGTGCATGCAGCATTTCTAAAGTGGCTTAGCAGATCTTCCTACCATGAGCCAGTGTTTTAATCCCCTGCCTTATTTTTTGACTCCCAGAAGAAAGCTTGACCATGTTCGCTGTTGGTTTTTCCCATCTATGTAATTCATAATGATCCCTGTGCTTTGTCAAATGCAAAGCATTGACACCTGGCTTTTCCTCAAGGAAGATGAGGACTTGACACTTAACACAGATAATAGGAGCACAGGCAGGGAGCTGCATCGGCTCCATGTGCACATCTGCTCCATGTGCACGCTTACGCCTGCGCAGGCTCCTTGTGCTCCCATTCTTCCAGTGGGGTCATGTCGCCATTTTGGTTAGACGAGCATTCCGTCTGTGTTGTGGTCATCAGCACCATTTCACCCTGAGTCACCTGGTCTCCTACAGTTATTTGTCCTTTTCTGGACAACTTTTTTTTTTCATTTCCTGTAATTTATGTTTTTTCTTATATAGTTAGTTTTCTTCCTAATTTTAACGTCCTTGGCACATACTCATTCCCAAAGTCTCTTTGCAGTGACGCAGAGACAGTCAGTGCTCTTACCAAATTCATCTCAAACATGTCCTTTTCTACTTCTTCAAGCTCTGGCCTTGGAGTGGAAGTGACATAGCCTGACTGCATAAGTTTGAGAAGGAGCTCTGAGGCTCTGATTGCCTCGTGTTTTAATTTTACTAACCTTAGGACACCTAACAGAGAAGCATCTAAGCCATAAATATACAACGGAGCGCAATTATACACTGTTCTATGCAGGACAGGAAATGCATACTACCAGTGACTGCTGGAGCTTGCTGCTTCTGCCCGGTTTAAACTCTACAGAATTATATGATTTGTGTTCCTTGTTTAGCATCAGTATATGAACATTATTGATGATGTGCGTAGCTACAGTTAACTTGTTTTGATCAGCCCACAGTCTCTTAACCGACCATCCTGCTGTTCACAGTCTCACTAGCCTGAGGCCTCCCATTGCCCCCTCAGGTCTTCAGGTCTTCAAGAGTGCCTCATTTGTTTCCCCGTGTTCCCTGAAACTGCAGGGCCTGAGCCAGTTAGGAAATCTATAATGAGGGAAGAGCTGTCTCTGCTTCCCTACTGATGGCTTAAGCGTCAGATTCCTTTGGACTCCTGAGTTGTTTGCAGTCAGCATCCACTTCCAGTCCTTACGGTCTTCATACAAACATTCCCTTCCCGCACATTTATCACGCCTGAGCTTTTCTCATGTTTCAGTCCTGTTTTAACCTTGAGAGTCCATACGTGTGTGGTGATCATCCCCAGCTCGTCATCTCATCCCTCCAACATGCCCCCTGCCAACTTCATGGCCAGTCCTTCTCCATTAGTATCTTTAATATACTTTTTGCATGACCTTGGAAGAGACCCCCCCCTTTATGTGCAGCAGTATTTGTGTTTTGCTTTGCATGCTTCACTCTTTATATATGGTGTCAACTAAGCCTGAATGTCCTTCTCAGTGGCATCTTAAAATGACAGCATTAATCTTCTTTTAGCATAGATGTAATTCTTTTTATTAAGTGTAATGGTGCACATTTGCATATGTAAAGTGATGTTTTAAACACATAGTCTAATTCACAGACTTTTTTAACAGGGCATTGCTGGAACTGATGTGGCTAAAGAAGCGTCTGATATTATTCTCACAGATGACAACTTTACAAGCATTGTTAAAGCAGTTATGTGGGGACGAAATGTCTATGACAGCATCTCAAAATTCCTTCAGTTCCAGCTTACTGTTAATGTAGTAGCAGTGATTGTTGCTTTCACGGGCGCTTGTATTACTCAAGTAGGTGACTGTTAATATTTATTTTAAAGCAAAAATTATATGCTCTACCTTTTTAAAGTCCTAAAGTGTTTAAATAAGATGAAGCTTTATATTATAGGCTAATTAACATAAAACGTAATCTGTTCTGTTCCTTGAGTCTTTGTGATCCTAAAGGCTTTCCGAAAGTTGCTGCCCTCCCTGAAGAGTTGTGAATGTCTATTAGGAAGCCTGTCTTTTCTAGGACTCGCCACTTAAGGCGGTGCAGATGCTGTGGGTAAACCTCATCATGGACACGCTGGCTTCCCTGGCTCTGGCTACGGAACCACCCACTGAGTCCCTCCTGCTTCGGAAGCCTTATGGTAGAAATAAGCCTCTCATCTCACGCACAATGATGAAGAATATCTTGGGCCATGCCTTCTATCAGCTCGTAGTGGTCTTTACACTCTTGTTTGCTGGTAAGAGCTCACTGTAGTCACCTTTCAGTTAAACTGTGTCTGAGGCACGTGGATGTCACTCAGTGTGCTTTAGTGTGACAGAATTTCAGAAGCATAAGGCCTGTCCCTGACTCCACTGTGTATCTTTAAGTTTCACTTACTTGTATGGACGTGGGGGAAGTGAAGAGACTTGGCTTTTATTTGGGATTCACTGTAGTCTGTGGTCCTGACATGTCTCCATAGTGTTAGGGGCTGCACCAGATAATCCCAGGGTCCATTGCAGCTCCTTCTGTGTGGTCATTGCACTTCACAGATTGTCTAGACTTTGTTCTTATGCACTGTGTTAAGTTATATGTTGGGTGATTTCAGTGATAACTACAAAATGGTGGCATCTCATTTCAGGAGAGAAGTTTTTCGACATTGACAGCGGAAGGAATGCCCCTCTGCATGCTCCCCCGTCAGAACACTACACCATTGTGTTCAATACCTTTGTACTGATGCAGCTCTTCAATGAAATAAATGCCCGGAAAATACATGGGGAAAGAAATGTGTTTGAAGGAATCTTCAATAACGCCATCTTCTGCACAATTGTCTTAGGCACCTTTGTGGTGCAGGTGAGTAAATGGGAAGATAGTTTAGATTTGATTATTATGAGACATAGTAAACAGGTTGTTGTTCACACATTACTCCAGCTGGGAGGGAAGCTTCTGTATGTTGACCTGTGATGCCCACCTAGTTTCATGTTGCTCTAAGGTATATTCTGAAAAACTGTTGTAACTTGTTTCTAGTTTTCTCAGAAGTTAGTTCTACAGCTGCCTAAGCAATCAGCTTTATTTCTTTTAACTATAAAGAATTCTTTTTAATGAGACCAAATCAGCCGGTCACACAATTAGTGGTTTTCCCCCAGTGTCTCAGTTTCTTTTACACCTTAATTCTACCAAAACAAAAAAGTTTATTACTTTAAAAAAAATCTAGAAGCACTGAACATTTCCTTATTCCCTAATTTTTTGATAGACAAAAGAATGATTTCAATTTCATGCCTTTATGAAAATCCAGACATGAATACCACATCACCTATGATGAAAGTGTGACAAACCTAGCAAACCAGTGACAGCTCAGTCTGAAAAAAATACAGAAATATTCTTGACATAAAAGCAAAAAAAAAAAAAAAAAAAAGAAAGAAAGAAAGAAAGAAATTAACAAATAAATACAAAGTGAGATTTATAATGCCTTTTAAAGTAAAGTATAAAAAAAATGGTAACTACTGTCACATACCAAATTGCTTTTTTTTTTTATTTCAATATTTCACAGCTACTTATATCAGAAAGAATTGTCAGACTCAGATAAAGGTGAATATTTTGTTGCTTAATACCTATTATTCCTAGGTACACTCTACTGTAGGACACTAAAAGTCAAGAAGGAGTCACGGTGTGAATTTTATGTACAGATATCATTGGACTTCAGGCTCACTATTGAAAGGACTAGCAGAGTTAGCCCACATTTCTTAGAGCATTGCCAGGTTGCATTTCTTTTGTTGCAGAGGGTGCATAGTTGGCGTAACATCTAAATGTAATGTAAGAGTGAATGCTTGTAGAAAGCAAGGTGGTGTTCTCTCTGTCCACATCTCTATACCATGGTGCTTCCCAGAGTACGTCCTGTCTTTCATGAAAGACATGAAAGGATTCAAGGCATAGCAAGGAATGTAGCTATATGGGATACATAGAACATAAAGGTATTCCTTTGGTCATGAGATTTTTACTTTTATATATATATATTTAAAATTTGGGGCTGAGATTTTCCATTATTTTAGTTGTCATTTAAATAAATTTACTCTTGATTGTTCCTCCAGATAATAATTGTGCAGTTTGGTGGGAAGCCTTTCAGCTGCTCAGAACTTTCAATAGAACAATGGCTGTGGTCAATATTCCTGGGAATGGGGACCTTACTCTGGGGCCAGGTAAAAACCTCACTGTTTTTGTGGGTTTTTTTGTTTTGTTTTGTTTTGTTTTTTAAAAAAAAAAAAGAAAAGAAAAGAACACATGCATCCGTTCCTGTTACTATTCTGGTTACCACTTGAGTCACAAAAGGGGACTCTGAGTGACATGGGATTTGTTTTCCTTTCCTAGGCAGCTTATCCAAGATGGCTCTCAGTTGTGGTACTCTGGTCTTTTGCCCATCATTAAGATTCTAAAACAGGTTGCTGCAGTTACACAGGGCACATAAATGACTGGCTGGAATGTCAACGCCTGTGTGTTTATCACCTACTTTTATATTTTCAAAATAAATGTACTTCTGTTATTTTACAATGTAAGCAAATTAATATTTTTAAAAGCCTAGGAGAAGTTTTGAGTCTTACCTAGCAAACAGTTCTTTAAAGTCATGGTATCTGGAAAACACAGCCACAGAAAGGGGTTTTCAGGCATTGGAATAATTTTAACAGTGCGTCTGTCAATGACAAAGACAGAAAAGTAAGCTCTCTGTGACGTTCCTGAGAGTCATCTTACTTGCAGTCGCATGCCCTTCTTTTAAAGATGGGTGGTAAGCCAATCACAGTGTTCACCTTCAGGCTGTCGTTACTGGCATCAAAGCACTACTGGAGAATCAGTACTGACACGTCCGTGAGTGAAGGGTAGTGTGTGACTGTGAGCTCTGCCATTCTTCAGAGCAAACCAAACTCGGCTTAGATTTAGCTCAGTCTTCCCTATCTTTTTCTTAGTAGTGTTTCTGGGTTCTCCATGTCGTTTTATTATCTTAAAAGTCTCTTTCTCTGTGATCCGTGATTGGTCCACTTTGGTTCACTTTTTTTTTTTTTTTTTTTTTTGTTCTAATTATTTTGCAGTGTTCTCTAATAGGCAGAGCGAAAGCCTACAATCCAAAAATCTGCCTAATGTCAAGAAGAGGAAACTGAGTACTGTGTAGCAGTGGGCTTCTGTTAATTTTGTCTGTTGATTTTAATTGTGTGATGCTTTAAAAAAAAAAAAAAAAAGTCTTGCCTTTGGTGCCCAGGAAGCCTGGCATCTTAGTCATTTCATGAGCAAGTCACTTCACAAATCTGAGCCTGTTTTACCTCTGTGAACTCAGGCGGCAGGAGAAGGGCTCCAGGCTGTTCTGTGTCTGGATACATCTTGGTAAACTCTGCTCCATATGTACTGCCTGCTAACACTCAGCTGCTAGTGTTGATGTTTCTGATACTCTTTTGTGTCTGTGGGGGCATCCCTCACTAGGTATCACTGTTATCAGTCACTGTTGATCCAATTTTAAATAGCTTAAGTTTTCCAAAAATAATTAACTAAAATGTTTCATTGTAAGTTTAATGATCTTCTGAATTCTGATGTCTTCATTTGTTGAATTTTTATAGCACTGATGGATTACAAGCTTGTTTTGCATCCAGTAAGACCACTTTTTATTTGAAGCAAATATAATTAATAAGAGTTCAAGTGGAAATTTTATATACATACACATGGTTGTGCAATTCACTGTCACGAATGTCTAAAATATGAGAAATACGATCAAGTTAATTCGTATTCAGAAAATATTTTGTCCTTGCAAACATGTGTCTTTTGTATAACTGAATAATTTTTGTTCTGGGAAAATATGACCACCAGGGTCTCATTGCTTCTCTGGTAAAAATAAACGAACACTCCTGCCGTTTTTAATACCTTAAGTTCTCTCCCCTGTGTTATAGCTTATTTCAACCATTCCAACCAGCCGCTTAAAGTTTCTAAAAGAAGCTGGTCATGGAACACAGAAGGAGGAGATACCCGAGGAGGAATTAGCAGAGGATGTTGAAGAGATTGACCATGCCGAAAGGGAGTTGCGGCGTGGCCAGATCTTGTGGTTTAGAGGCCTGAACAGAATCCAAACACAGGTATGGGTCTGGTAGAGAGGTAGGAGAGCTGATGGGGGTAAGATGGTCACCTGGGGAGAGGTCTGCCTGTGCTTTTAACTGCCTTTCCAGCCTTCCCGGCCGGCCCACAAAATGTATTCTTTTGAAAAATACTACTGATGGCCGAACTGAGCGAAGTTAACTGGTTATGAAATAATGTCTCTCATATGCCCTCAGCTTTTTCCCCCTAGCTTTTATTTCCCCCTCTCATCTCAAAATGCTACATCTTGCCTATTTATCTGCTCTGTAAAAGTGCCTTTTCCTTTACATTTTAAATGTCGGTTGATGGAACATCCTTTCTCTTGTTCTCTCTCTCTTGCTGAGCAAGCTGTCACGATCTCTGATTCCTTGCAGATGGATGTAGTGAATGCTTTCCAGAGTGGAAGTTCCATTCAGGGGGCTCTAAGGCGACAACCCTCCATCGCCAGCCAGCATCACGATGTAACAAATATTTCTACCCCTACACATGTAGTGTTTTCCTCTTCTACTGCTTCTACTACTGTGGGGTGTGAGTGTGTGTTCCTAAGTGCATGAAATTAACATTTCCTACTCCACACACCTAACGTTTCTCATTCTCTCCTTACTGTTTAAACTCATTGTTCAGGCTTTTCATAAAGCTTTCTTTTTTGTAAAGTGGACTGAGACCTCAAGTGTTGCCATTGTTGTTGTTTCAGTTCTTAGAGGGTTGAGGAAAGGTGGGTCAGTTGCCACCAAAGATTACACACGAAATCTGGGAGCTTGTCTCTGTGCTGACTCTTAGAGTTCATACGGGGAATAAAGCAAACTACAGCTTAGCGTTTATGAAACGACTATAGATTTTTGAGTATATGCCTCCCAGCGTATGACATACTGCATGGTTCCCAGAAGCATGTGATTTGAAACTGAGGTAACAGAACCAGAAAATTACGTTTATAATGCTAGAGAGTGAATTTGGCGTGGCACCTTTTCCATTGTCCGTTGAGAAAGTAAGTTAGCAGCATGAAGTGCAGCTATCGCATAGCTAGTCAGTTGCTTGCCTTCCTAACTTGAACTCTGTCTGCCTTGATCCCGTGTGCCACTGAATAAGCTTTCCTTATCTTTACTCCCTTTATATCAGTTGGTTTCCTGGGCTATTCCCTTTTGTACAATCAGTTCAGCTTGAGAGTGCATCGTAGATAATATTCTGATGTTACAAACAAATTTGACAGAGTATTCACTGCTGTTGGTCCGTCGAATTAAAATAGAAATGCATGTTAAAGTAGAATTATAAAATGACATAAAAGTCAAAAATAAGTGCAGGCTGCATTTGGTTGTGTGTGTGAGTGCACGCAGAAATGCAGACTGTGTAGGAGCTCTCCCAGATCAGAGTCTTGCCTTTCCTCAGTCAGGTCAGATGCACATTAGAGTCTGAGTGGTCTTGGGGTTGATTGTGTATGCTGACACTACACCACATCCCTAGAGACTCACTACATCTGGTTTACAATGGAGAACTCCCATGTGGCTACACCTCCTGACCCTCTAGTCAGCTCCCTTTCTCACTCAGCTGTATTTGTGGTCTAAAGGGCCAAGTTAATTTAGAGCGGTGGTTCTCAGCCTCCCTAACCTGCAGCCCTGGTGACCCTCATCATAAAATTACTTGTGTTGATTCCTTATAACTGTAGTCTTGCAACCGTTAGGAACTAACTACAATGTGAATGTGCGATGTGCATGATATCTGATATGGGATCCCCTCCCCACACCCCCCCAAAAGAGCTTGTAATGATCAGGTTGGGAACCAGTGATTTAGACTAACAAATCGGACAGATGGAGTGGTAAGTCCCGAAAGACAAACATGAAGAAAGATGATAATTTGAAGGGACACATGACCTAACCATACATCTTTAAAATATACATTCAATTGTTTATTTGAATAAATGTCTTAACCATCATTCCACTGTTAGTTTTAGTGATTACTTTTTTCTTCCAGAATGTTGGTATCAGGTCTCAACTTTATGAGTAAATGGTGCCTTCATTCTTAAAATTATTGAAACAAAGGTGAACATTTCTATGTTATAAAAAATATTTATATTTTAGCTAATGTAAGTGCTCAACTGAATTGATTTTATCCTCTTATAAACTTTTTTGAATGACAGCGGTTTATTGAGCCTGACTGTTGGCACTACAGTGACATTTTTATGCATGTCCTTTAGTTTAGTTTACTGTATACAGCATACACTCAAGAAGAAAGTTAAATTCTTAGGCTGCGTAAGTCTAGATAGTTACTAAAGAGAAAACTTTGCAACTTGGTGTCTTTTTCTTGGATTTTTTTTTTTTTCCAAAGAGTCGGAGAGGGTATGTGTTTGGAATCTGTTCTGTCCAGAGAACTATTGTGATTAAGTTATAATCTTTTATACAAAAAACAAAACAACAACACTAATACTTTTATAGAAAAATGGCATATACTCAAAATATTTATAGCTGTTTATAGTAGCATTTTATAGATACGTATTTGGGATTGTCTTTATTTTTAATTAAGGAAGGAGTGGGGCAGATGTGACTTCATTGTGGCACTCAGCTTATATTTGCTTGGCTTGTTCATAGTTGGTGACACCCTAATTCCTAGCATGATAAATAGTACCCTTTGTGCTTGACATTGTTTAGCTTGAGTTGTTTTGAAAAATACGTGCTTTTTGATTTAAAGATAATTCAAGTAAGCTTGTGTATGGCTAAGTTCTCATTTTGTTTTTTTGTTTTTGTTTTTGTCTTCTTAGGGAAAAAAGAATCCTACCAAATGGCTATTAAATTCTTAGCCAGTAACAATGAAATTTTGTTAGTTTTCTTTGAATGTCTACCTCTCAATTAGAGTATGTGGTTTCGTTGTTCTGTAGTGTCCTACTAAAATATTCATTTTTTTACAGTGTATTGCAAGTTCCACTGCATTACATGCAAATACGATTCACTCATACCTAGCTGTTTGTGGATTCAAACTCATAAGTGAGCCATTACTGTGTCTGACTTCCTGGTGTCCTGACATCTTTCTGTGTTTTGTGCTGTTCACAGATCCGAGTGGTGAATGCATTTCGTAGTTCTTTATACGAAGGGTTAGAGAAACCAGAATCGAGAAGTTCAATCCACAACTTTATGACACACCCTGAGTTTAGGATAGAAGATTCAGAGCCGCACATCCCCCTTATTGATGACACTGACGCTGAAGATGACGCTCCTACAAAACGCAACTCCAGCCCTCCGCCCTCTCCTAACAAAAATAACAATGCTGTTGACAGCGGAATTCACCTTACAATAGAAATGAACAAGTCTGCTACCTCTTCATCCCCAGGAAGCCCACTACATAGTTTGGAAACATCACTCTGATTGTAAGCTGAATGTTAACACACTAGCTGCATTGTAAAGAAACAAATCGAAACTGAGTCTTTTCACATATTGTGACGGACAAGATAGTATTCTTGTCTTTGGACTTCAACAGAAGACACACTTGTACGAATGTAGATTTATTTTTTTAAAAAAAAAAAAAAAAGCAAAGCTTTCTGCCAGACTGAGGGTGCTTTTTTGGGGTGTGGGAGAAACGAACTGACAGACAAACAGCGGTGACTCGGCACGAGTGGCCTGTGGGTCGTCAGTGGTACCTAACGTTGTCCTGACCGTGTACTCGCGGAGCTGTGGTGGTTTATCTCAGTACTTGATGGGAGGGAGGGAGGAGTGACGCTGGGTGAGACAGAGAGCCCTGGATCATTGAGTGAATACTTTAATTTCTGCTGTTGGCTGTTAATAATTTGGATTATTTATGTTTATAAATGATACAGATCTGTTTACAAGGTTTGTAGATACTTTTTTTGTTCTTCATAGATGGGAAGCTTCCTTATAACTAATGCAAAGAAAAATGAGTCCTTCAAATACTGCTGTATTTTCAGGAAAAAAAAGGGGAGGGGGCTGTTTCTATTGAAACTGTACTAAATTTTTGCCTACAATTTATCTTGTTAAATATGTAGATAAATTGCTAATACTAATAGCCAAATAGATAACACTAATGCTTTGTTTAAAAAACAAAAAAGAAAAAAAGAAAACAAGACAAAAAAAAAAAAAAAAAAAACCCATGAGCAGTGGTGTTCTAATGAAGTTATGGCATCTGTCCTAATTAGTTTCTTAAATACATTTACTACTTAATGGTTTTGAAAGAACTGTTTAATTTTTAAATTTTTTGAAAACTTGCTAATAACCTTTTGTTCAGAATTTAGTAGATTGTTTATTGCAGGACATCAAATACACAATGAAAGATGCTTGAAACGCCTTTGTGATTTCAGGCCAATCAAATTAAACTATCAAACTACAAGAGAACCTTTTAGTCTTTTTTTTTTTTTTTCCTTTTCTTTTTCCCCCGTTAGTTCAGCAATGTCTTGGTGAACCGTGAGTGACTGTATTGATTTTTCTAATAACTCCATAGAGACCGTCACACAGCGTAGGAGGGCTGTTGGCATTTTGAGAAAGGTTAATAGGTAGGAGCATACATGTTTTCCTTTTGTTTTTGAAACTTGTTTGTAAACATAAATAACGCCCTTTTATTAAATAAACACACGGCAATGGTTCTTCAGACAGCTCAGCTCCTTGGTTCTGTATGTGTGCCACATCGGCCTGTCTCCTCTAACCACAACTAGAATAAATTTCAAGCTGGTGACAGCCCCAGGAAGGGCTGTTTGAATTCTTTTGTGGTCACCCCAGAGTCTGGCTGAAACAGCATAGTTTTGCCACCTAACGTAGCCTTCGTAAAACCTAGTTTGATCTAAAGTAGTCTCCCATTTTCTACAAAGTAATGAGCACCGTTGTCTCTGATATATTATTTGTTTTTATTAGGTGGCCCAGTAACAGATTAGATCAAAGGGATGGCATATGAAAATATGAGGAAGCTTCTAAATGTGACCTGTGTAATAACCAAGTATACGCTGAAATGCCCATCTGTGGGACAGTTGCATTTCCGAGCTCTCTGCTTCTTTTCTGCCTACCTTCTTCCTTTGTTTGCCTCTTGTCTTGACCTTTTAGAAAGTGGTATTGTTTCAGGGTGTGGATCTCGCCAGATAAACAATCCTCAGGCTGACCTAAAGTTTACGAGGACTACTACATCCAAGAATGCTGTCCTAGCAAAGAAACATCTAGTTGATGGTGCTTGATTTTTTTTTTTTTGGGGGGGGGGGGGTGGGTGGGTGGGAGCAATCTTTCTCTCTCCATCAGTTGCCTGCAGGAACACTCTGGAAGTCTTAGAAACACATCGGCTCTGTCACATCGATCACTGTACAGTTTCAACTCATCGGGTATTTGTAGTTATTCATAACTGTAAAAAGAGGTAGCATGATATGCCGAGGAGCATATTTAGACCAGGAACCCAGGGTGGGCTCCTCGTCTTGAGTTTGCCATTCATGTGCTGCATGATCTTGGGGAAATTACTCACCCTGAAGGAGGGTGGGAACTAGACTCCTTGAAGAACCCTTTCAACTCTAAAAATTGACCCTATCCACTGAAGAAGCCTGTGAGGCATAGGGAATAGAGAAAAGGGAAATGTTCTCAGCTTTCTTTTTTTATTTTGGTTATGCTTAAATATGAATGTAATTACCAAGAGATTTAGACGTGCATGTGCTTTGGAGGGTTTGTGTCCAGCTTTTCCAGTCTTCTTTTTTTTTTCTTTTTTTTTTTTTTTTCTTTTCAACTCAAGGCAATGTCTTTCTACCCCACCTCTAAATCCATAAACGGGTCTTAGGACATCCGTGAAGTAATAGCAAGACACGCTCGGTGTGCGTTTCTCTCTTTGAGACACTGTAATTTCTACCAGAAATTTCCAGAGCATTATGTAAGTAGAAAAAATTACAAGCAAGCTATTAAAGATTTTTGGATCCCATTATATACTGTGTATAGCTAAATCAACATCTGTAATTCACATTTTCTCTTCTATCCTCTTACCGAAATCAGAAAGGGGAAAAAAAAACACTTGTTTAATTTTGCATCCCAAATGTTTTTAATCTTTGTATATTTTTTAAAATCCCTTTTCTCCTCATCATTGCCTTTCCGTGGTTGTAAATACTTGTTGCACTCTGAGGATGAGTTACTTCTTGTCATCTTAAAATATGTGATAATGGTAATTTTCATAACAGATTATCAGTTTTGAACCAAGAAATGGAAATTTGTTTATAAGAGAAAAAAAAAAAAAACAAAACCTGGCTTCATTTCTGTGAAATTGCTCTTTGAAACCTTTCATTTCCACGTGTAAGCCAACTGAGATACTACCGTGATAGTGTTGAGTTCCTTTAATAATGCTCTTCATCTCTTTTACCCACTGAGCCTTTTATTATTTGTCTATTTGTAAAGTTTATTTGTCTTAACTCATTTAATAAATATACTGTTTATCTGTTTCTGAATGGGGACTGAACTTTTTGAAACCTGGAATGATTCAAACATCCTATTTTGCCATTCCTTTTTTTCTACTCGAGATTTTTTTTTTTTTAATCTACACAATGCAGATTTCTATAATATACTTGGAACGTTATGGCAGATAGCGACTCAGTGTTCTCACGTCCTTACCTGGTTTCCCCTCTAAAAGGGAAGTGGGTGTGGTACCCCAACTCCTGCCCACAGCGTCAGCCCTCAATCACAGAGTCACTTCTGCAGTTCAGGGAGTGCAGTGGTTTTTTTTTTTTTTTTTGGTTTAGAACTTGTTTTCCACATGATTAAGAGCACCTTATTAAATAATCCAGACTTTTTAGTAGCAATTATCTTAACTCTGTGATGGAAAGATAATAGCAATGAAACTTACACTTAGGTGGTTTTCAGAGTAAACGATTACCATAAATTCACAGAAAGATGCTGAACCAGCAAGGTAATTCTGGATACTGTATTTTGATAGCATAAATTATTAAATGGTTAAATCATACAACAGGAAGGGTGGGTTTTTTTTTTTTTTCATCTTGTCAAGTTGGGAACTTATGTATATTAACTGTCAGAATTGAAATGTCCTATTTATAAAGCTGAACTAAATAAGAACAGGCAGTTTCTTTAGCCTTTGTTTCTTGGCATTTCCCCGCTTACCTTTAGAGGCCTTAGTTTCTGGTGCCCATTCAGTCTCTAGCCTAGGCTGCTCTAGAACCATGCCGTAAGAGCACAGCACCCTCCTTTTCAATTATTCTGATACATGTGCGAGTATCTGCGTTGCTATACTGCTCTCTTGGTGTCAATAAGAAAATTACTTTCAACCAAATAATTTATTTACCAACAGATTGGTAGCTTTTCCCTGTAAACCCTTATTCTTACATACTTTTGCCATGAGGATGATTTCTTTTCCACTTTTCACATTTGCTCTTAAAAAAATAAAAAGAAAATTTAAAAAGTTAAAAGCTTATAGTCGCATGTAGTACTATAGCACAAGCAGGCTGGTTTACTGTGTTTTCTCTGAGTTCGAATTGTCATTATTGAGCAGTCCATTCGTGGCTCCAGAATAGAAGCTTAAGGAGTTTAAAGTTAATGTGTGTGTTTATACGGTGCCTGGCACAGTTTCCTTAAGCAACACTGCCCTGTGAAAAGCACTGTGCACATCTGGATTTGGGTTCAACTCAGGACGAAGCTCTTAAATTTAAATCAAAGTTTAAAGGTCATATAGGGTTTCTTTTTCCATGTTAGCAATGGGGTTTTGGCCCGTAAACTAGTAATTGCAATTACTAATTCAGTATGCCAAGCATTTTATATGGATTATGTAAATAATAACCCTGTGAACTTCCATTTTTCTTGCGGAAAAAAACTGAGGCTTAGAAAGCTTACATCTCTTGCTTTGGGACCTATGGTAGAAGACGGCTTCACGCTCGAGGCAGCATTGAAGAGCCCCCAACTGCTAGGACCTGGGTCAAACAAGTATCAAAAAACTCCAATGCATAAGCCTGGTGCTGCCACTCTTTTCTGATAATTGATGCTTCTGAGATAACCTTCTAAACAACAGCTCAAAGACAGAGGCAAGGAATCGCTGCCTAAGATGTAAGTAGCCCAGGCTTTCCTCAGGTCAGAGGAAGATAGGACAGGTGGTCATCACATTAGAATTTCTGAGATGGGTGCTTTTGAAGTTTCGTAGATAACATGAAGAGGCCAGCACTTTTAGTCATCAATTGGGATGAAAATTCATCACAGTAATGCCATGAGTACTCTTGTCTCCGTAAAGAAGAAAAATCGGGAACTACAGAATGTACTACATGCACTCGGCGCACTCTTGCTCTGTCCGATGTACCCTTTGAAATTTTCATAGCTGTACTTGAAATCCTGTCTGCTCCGTAATCCTCCAGAATTTATTTTAGTGAGTCATTTTGTTTCTCAACAGTATACTCCTGGATGAAAAATCTTAATGCTTTAGTATTTAGCCCACGTGACAGACACTGCACGTTAGATTTCAGTGAGTCAAGTTTGATTAAATCACACCCCTTTCTGATGTGATGGCCACAGTCTTAGTACCATCTGCAGCCCTGCAGTCTGTGAGCACCCCATCCCTTTGGTTTGTAAAAATAAAACGCTCCTGGCTGACTTCTATGGTCATTACAGTATCTTCATTGAGATAAACTATACTAAAAGTCTTTTTCAATAAGATGGCTTTGGAAATCACCAGTCTTTAGTCTGGGGCATGTCTTAATGAATAGCTGGAGGGTAAAGATGGGAAGAAGAAAAAAAAAGTAGCCACCAAGACCTGGAGTATGTGGCATTCAAAATTCAAGTTAGGATCCTTTTCATCATAAGCCTCCTCTGAGGTGAATCCACTGCGAGTCAAAGGGTCTTTCATGTTTTGTTTGTCTGCTGTAGAATTGAGGGAAGTAGTACTTCTCCGCTTCTGAAGTGCAGAAGGGGCAAGGGCCATCAGACAGTACAGTCACTCCAGTTCTAAGGAGTCAGATCCTGCCATTGTCATCTTAGATCATTGCCTAGGAATTAGTCCCTGTCTTCCTTCCTGCTAAATGAGCTGCTGACCGGCTTTGATGGGTTTTGTTGCTCAAATCTCCTGCTCCTCTGGCATTCATTCAACAAATACTTGGTACTTCTGAGGAGGAATTCCTGCCTTTCTAACCCTAAGCAGAATCAGACAGGATCAGATTGGGAGGTGCAGGGCAGGGGGTTGGGCAGGTGAATCTATATTATATAGTGTGGTCACAGACACCCTCACAGGTGAGTAACTGGACACGGGGAACCACCTGCTATGCTATCAGGAAGTACCTTCTAAAACGGGCTCTAGTAGGTTGATGTTTGTCAAGTTAGAGGACCAAAAAGGAGTGTTCATTGTAGCTGGGATGGCGTAGGCCAGTGGGAGAGTCTTCTAAAAGCTTGGATAAAGCCAGGTAATGGTGGTGTGGACCTTTAATCCCAGCACTTGAGAGGCCGAAACAAGCAGATCTCTGTGAGTTCTAGGCCAGCTAGGGCTACACAGTGAAATCCTGTCTCAAAACAAACAAACGCTGGGATAGGTAGTAGGCAACCACCGAACTTCAACCCTGCTGAGAACTAAGCTAATGAGCCAGTTGGAGAATAACAGATCTGCTCTATTCCCGTTTAGTCTTCCCTGTCTCTTTATTGCCCCCTTGTAAAGATCGGCATATGCCCATTTTTCTGACTTGTGTTCATTTACACTTGCCCTGCCCATCCAGTCGGCACCAGGCTCGTACCATTTTTAAGCATCTCACTTCTTTCCCGTTTGCTTCATCCTGTGTGGATGTTTCCCTGTGGATAACAGTAACCGTTCTATTTGCTGGTTTTCATCACGCAAACAAAAGATGGTCATTCTCAGCTCTCAGATCTAACGACCTCCAATCCAATCCGCCCTCTATTTGGCTTCTTGAAAAACCCTTTGCACCTCTGGTCTTATTTATCTATGGCATGACCGACATCTCTCATCTTTGTCTACTAACCTTTGTTGGCTTCATCTTTACCATGTATTAGAGTTGGCTCCCTCATCCTGGTCTGTCATTGACCGGGAGGCCTGGGAGCCTTTGCTGCCTTGATGAACCTGAACTCGCTTCAACTTCATACCTCTTCCTGACTTTTGCAGCACACTCATAGTCTTGACAGAAGTAGAAGTGCTCTCATCTCCTTGTTTCCTGACTGACACTCAAGCCAACCTTTTCTTATTCTCAGGTCCATTCCTCATTGATTGTATTCCAAGTCCTGTAAAGCCAGAATCCAAGCCCAAGTATGCCTGACCCCGATCCATTCTGCTTTATTCTGTCGAGCATTTTGCTGTCGGGCCCCTGGTCGTCACGTTTCAACAGACATCTGCTGCTCATTCTCACTATGTCCGGCTTTAGTCCAAAGCAACATTTTATATCTGTCTATATTAAACCGTATTATGGTTTGCGACATTGCTGAAACTTCTGCTTTCTAGGGGGCTGGTGGGGGGGGGGTGGCAGTAAGCAAGCAAAATCTGCAAACAAGCCTATGCCTGATTAAAAAAAAAAAAAAAAAAAAAACTATCTACCAAGCTGTTTAACCCAACCACTGATTAAAGACCACCTGTTAAATATTCTGTTACATGTCAGTAGCTATTGACTCCAAGAGTAGATAATGATTTATTGAAATGCTTTCTCTCGGCTGCTTTTTCTTTCACCTTTTAGTTTCAAGTCTTTTTTTCATTAATATCCTCATTTTCAGTTATTATTGCCCTAAATTCCTCATATCTCACGGCCATATAAGGTAGTTTCTCGACTTTGTTGCCCCTACCCTACTAAATCCATGCCATACCAAAAATTCTTCATTATCATGAGATTCCCAGCAGTCCCTCTTTTGAGAAATAGTTAAATAGATGGGCACCAGGAAGCTTTGAATAGCCCTTACCTCCAGGCTCTATGCTTGTTCCTGTTCCCTTTTCTCTGCTGGGGGCAATGTGTTGTTCATGTGTTCTCCCAGCACCCCCAAGCTCCATGCTTGCCAAGGCCCTTTTTTACTTTGTACTTCTTTGTAGTACACGTCTTTGACACAGTACAATGACCAGAGACAAATGATCTCAAGTGAGGGTGTGGTAGCACTCATGGAGGGTCAGAGGCAGGAGAAACATGAACTCTTAACTCATCCCATACACATAACAAGACCCTCTCTTAGGGGACTGGGAAGTGTCCCAGCAGTAGAGCACTTTGGTAACACCATGGGTTTGGGTCCCCAGCATCACCCATGATAGAAGCATCTATTGGTGGAGAATCATCTGGAAGAGAGCTCCCGAGGCTCTGCCTGTGAGAGGTAGGAAAAGGCAACCAACCACATGTGAGAAGAGCGATTACCCAGAAGTCCACAGACCTGGCTCTGGCCTCAACTCTGCCTTGTTCTAACAACCAACACTCTGAGCCCCCCGGTCCAGGTCCTGCCCTTTGATGCTCACTTGAAATCGGGGACTTGCAAGCTCTTTAATGATTGTAAGAAGAGAGCACAATGGCAGTGCAAGTTGCACAGCAATCAAACCCTGCAAAGAGCTGTTCCTGCCTCCCTTGATTTAGTTTAAATGAAAAAGTTGGGAGCTGCAAAGAATTTGCAGATCGTGACAGGGTCATAAACTACCAAGAAGAAATCAGTGCTTGCTTCCTTCCATTCCTACCTTGGCGTGTAGTCAACAACAGAAACATTCCTTGAAGATGGTGTAGCATATGTGTTGCACATCTGTCTGGGAAGTGGAGATCCAGTGAGTGTGCCAGCAACCTAGTCAGGTTTTACCATTTCTTCTGTAACTGGATAGCACTAGATGACCTGATTTGTTGGGTCTGCTTCCCAGGTTTTATGACCCAGGTATATGACGAGATAATGCCTCTATCCCCCAAGTTTTAAAATACTGTTGCTGTTCCACCTCCAACAGTCAATGGTGACGCCAGGGTGTTGGCAACTTTTTAAAAATTCCCACCTGATTCAAATATGCAGCAAAAGTTTGAGAACTCGGAAACACTGAGAATGGTAGTCCCCAGATGCAGAAAGGAAGGGAAATGGTAAACTCACCCCAGCCCCAAGATGGATGCTTAGTGCCAGAAATGCATTTTCTCACTTAAGATGCTTTTAAAAAAAAAAAAAAAAAAAAAAAAAAAAAAAAAAAAAGAAAGTATCTCTAGTGCTCTTTTAAATGTGTACAGGTTATAGGTTATAAAACATAGCTGTTTGCAGTAAACGGCACATATATGCTAACCTGATAGCGCTATTGTGTGGAGATACGCAAATCTCTCAAATACAAATAACTTTACATCTACTTCGTTACATGAAAACAAAACTGCTTTTAAAATTCAAGTTCTTATTTAAGCTGTAGTCAGGACTGGAGAGATGGCACAGCAGTTAGGAGCATGTGCCACTCTTCAGGGGACTTAAATCAGGCAGCCCATAACCACCTAACTCCAGCTCTAAGGAAATGTGATACCTCCGTCCTTTCGGATACATTTGGGCATACACACACACACACACACATACACACGTTTGAACATGTGAACACACACATTTAAATTTTGAAAGAAAGATGCAGTTTGAGACAATCTAAACTTCTAAAAATGACTTATACACTGCTTCCTATAACTAAAAGCAAATGGCATTCATCCCTTGATAGATACATTTTAAAAGTTCATGGTTGTTAGTAAACACTTAAGTATGATCAAAATATAAAGACTATATACTTAGTTGAAACAAGTTAAAAAAAAAAAAAAACTTTTTTCCTTTCCAAAAAAAATTTAATTGGATTTTCTGCTTTGAAGAGCAATTTCTAAGTCACTTTAATCTAAAAAGTTTGGCTCCCGTGTCCGTTCAGTTAACGGCTGAAACATCCCACAGCATCCTGCACTGAGGGTCTGTTTCTTCCTTGTTCCCAGAGTGCACTACAGGTTCCTACCACGCTGTGCTCTGGATCTCACAGTGAGTGAGTCTTACCAGGCTACTCTGTTGTACTGAGAAGCAACTGCTGTTGGAACATCCATCACAGCCTGTGAGGTCAGCATCACTGCGCTAATACGAGAATCCATCAACCAGCTCGTCAAGCCAACCTTTCATAACGGCAGCTTTACATGTCCCCCCAGTCCTGATCGATTGCCTCATGTTCTCATCCCACATTCTGGGATCCCGTACCAAGACCTGTTCCTCACAGTGGAGTACCATCTGTCCCAGTTTACCAAAGTGTTTCTGGTCCATAAGCCTACCATCTCGGTGTGTTTCCTAAGATACCCATCCTGCCCACCAAATCATTCTTGTTTGAATGATAAAAAAAAAGTTAGGTTATATTCCCAGGTTTCTTCATTGTCTTGCTCTGGCTGCCCAGTGAGTGAGTGGGGGCAGGAGGGGGAGGTGTGTGTGTGTGTGTGTGTGTGTGTGTGTGTGTGTGTGTGTGTGTATGTCTTCAACCTATGTGGTGGTGGGAGTTTATCTGCAGCCTCTGTGTATGTGTGTGTATGTTTGTGTGTGTCTTTGCAGCCTCTGTGTGTGTGTATATGTGTGGTCTGTATCTGCAGCCTCTGTGTGTGTGTGTGTGTAGTAGGAGGAGGAAAAAAGGCTGTACAGCACTCATGTAGAGGCTATAACCTCAACTATCAGGAACATAGGGACAGAACATTAGGAACACTGGGTCAGTTAGCTATGTTTTCCTCCTATGGGTAAGAGAGTTAGTCTTGGAATGAGTGTACCTTTTTGCCCCAGGCTCTAGTTAGAAACAAAGTGAAAGGTAATTATTGAATTCAGGACCCACATGAAGACCAAGCTGCACATCTGCTACGTATGTGTACTGTACTGAAGGAACAGTAGTGTTTCTATTTATGTTTATTGCCCTTTAAAAGGGTTTTCCTTTTTAAGCTTGGCATAGTGGTACACACTTAATCCTAGTACCAGGAGGCTGAGATAGGAGGATTACAAATTCAAGGCTAGCCTGGGCTCAATAGTGAGACTTCACCTAAAACAAAAATCTTGAAAATGTTTGTCTTCATTTTTAACTTACAGAATTGGTATGGGCTAATTTCTCTGTAGAACAAACTAACTCTCTAATGCAGTGGTTCTCAACCTTCCTAATGCTGCGTGCGACTTGTTAATACAGTTCTTTATTTTGTGGTGACCCACAACTGTATTTTCATTACCACTTCATAAGTGTGCTACTGTTATGAATCATAATGGAAATATCTGGCTTTTCCAATGGTCTTAGGTGGCCCTTATGAAAGAGTCTTTTGATAACTCCCCCCCCCCAAAGGGTTGTGGCCCACAGGTTGAGAAACCCTACTCTAATGCTTTTCCCACTGGAATATACTATGTAATTTGTGGCATTCCAAAAGTATGTTTTCTACAGCTTCCAGGAAATCTCTAGCTTACGATTAAGCTTTAACTTTGTTCCAATGTTTCTGACCAATATGAAGAGCTCATTTGAAAGGTGTGCCCTTGGGTCCCTGGTTTCCCTTGTCTCAGCAGTGAGTAGCTGAAGATACACTTGCCTAGTGAAGGCACACAGCCCTGCAGCATGCACATGGCAGTGGTTGTAAGTGTGGGGTTGTTGAAGGTGTGGAGGTCGTCATAGGGGTGGGGTGGTTGTAGGTATGGGGTGGTTTTAGTGTGAGGTGATTGTAGGTGGGGTGGTTGCAGGTACGGGGGTAGTTGTAGGTGTGAGGTAATTGTCAAGTATAAATGACAGTTAGTACATCAGAAAAAAACATGGTGGCTAATGACTTTCTGTGGATTGAGAGACCTATAAATAACAGATCCACCTCCGCCTGTAATTTCAACTTTTCTTCTCTAAAAGCTTGATGGATACAAATAACAGTGACTGAATTACTCACATACCATGACGTATCTTCAGCCCAGAGAGTTTGGGAAGCTGGTAACAGGAGCAGCTCACACTTGGATCTCTAGCAAAGACAGGAACTAGTGTTCTCATGTATAAAGTACAAAGCTCTGGGGCATGAAGTGGTTCGGTATAATAATATGTGACATCATTATATATTATAACATAAATAATATATTCAATATATATCATATTATAAAATATAACTACCTATATTAAATATTATTATTAAATAATTAAAACTCAAAGCTCTTTTGAGATTTATCATGAGACTATTTGAATATATTCGAAGATGTAACTTAAAAAATGCGAATAGTTGCATTAAGGAGACAGCTTTTCACATGTTCCCTGTGGGGACATTTATTTTATCATAAGACTGGAAACATGACCTAAACCTCTCTCCGCACATACGTAGCAGATGTGCAGCTTGGTCTTCATGTGGGCCCTGAACAACTGGAACGGGGTCTATCCCAAAAGTTGATGCCTGTACATGGGATATGTTCTTCTAGCTGGGATGCCTTGTCTGGCCTCAGTGGGAGAGGAAACACCTAGCCTCACAGAGACTAGAAGTGCCAGGGTCCAAGGATATGGGATGGGAGGGAGGGAGGGAGAGGTTTGGTGGAAGCATTGTGGGAGGGAGTGACCTGGAGGTGGGCAGTGAGTGGGATGTAAAGTGAGTAAGTAAAGAATAAAGTTAAATTTTTTTTTAAAAAAGAAGTACAACAAAGGAAAAATAAGGGGGAAAGAGTAAATACAATAAATTTAGGAAATATAGAGTATATTAAAAACAATAACAAGTTAAAGCTTTTAAGGATTTGACTACACAAATAATTAATAAGTCAAAACTAAAAAAAAAAATTAAAAAAAAAAAAAGACCATACACAGTTTGGGAGATTTTTATATTCTATTTATTCCCAAATGCTCCTTAGAAAGTAAGGAGCTTCCAGTTTTGTTTTGTTTTGTTTTTTTCTGATTCATGCTCTTTATTAAAGTGGAGATGTACATAACGAAGGGAAACCTCTTACCTGCTCTTTCCAGGTTAAATTCTAGTGTCTACGTTTAGAAGCCACTGTTTGCTCTGTGCAAGTAGGACCCCTCGCATCTAGCCAAATCTTTGGCACTGTACACATTTGAGGCTTTAGACCCTGTAAATTATAGCAAGTGTGACAGAGTTAGGAATGGTCCACTGTAGCCCAAACTGTAAAGAAGGACAAGAAAAAAAAAATCCATTTCTGTGAAGGCTTAAAGGTGTGGCTCATCAACGTTCTTCATCGGGCCATCTGAGGGAAAGAGAGCAAACGATCCGTGAGAAAGAATGAACAACTGTTGTGTGGTACAAACTTCAGCAGTCAGTCTGAAAAGGCTGCTTCAGTCCTTGGAGGGCTGTCAAAGGAAGCGACGACATCACCCACCTGTGGTCCACATCACTCTTCTGTGGGGTTCTTCTAAGGAGAGGAACATAAGCAGGGAAACATTTCTCCCTCAGAGAGGAGAGGAAGCAGGTGGCAGAAGCAGGCCGAAGCAAGGGGCTTAAAGTTTAACAGTCGTAATGTGCAAATTGGGAGACACAACTGAGCAGGCATGCAAAAGCCCCCCTGAATCCGCAGCACGAGAGCAACAAGCCTTCTTACACTGACCCCTCAACGTGGGACCTTTAACTCTGTTTAGGAAATGTGCACAGTGCCTCCATCCTTTGCAGGAACTCTACTAGGCAGAAGGGGGACCAGGCACAACTCCTGTTGTGCCATGAGTGTCCCAAGCCAGAGAGAGAACATTAGCAGGATGAAGTCCAATGAGCAGGAAGAGTTGGGGTTAGAGAGAACTCAGCAGAGAAATACCCTGACCAGAGAGAGAGACAGAGACAGAAAGACAGAGACAGACAGACAGACAGAGACATAGAGACTGAGAGAGAGACAGACAGCAACAGAGAGAGAGACAGAGAAAGACAAAGAGACAGAGAAAGAAAGACAGAGAGGCAGAGACAGACAGAGAGAGACAGAGAAATAGAGACAGAAAGACAGAGAGAGAGAGACAGACAGACAGAGAGATAGACAGAGACAGAGATACAGAGAGAGACAGACAGAGAGAGAGACAGAGAGAGAGACACAGAGAGAAACAAGGCTCAAGAGTTGGGAGTCCAGACAGGAAATGGCTGATGGCAAAGGATCAGGAAGTGGGGACATTCTCCTCATGGTGGACGACAGTGCTGGGCTTACTCACCACTTCTTAGAACTTACTGAACAACACATGCTTAAACTATAACCAAGACACGGAAGGCCTTGTCGATGAACTAGATTCTCAGAGACACAGCACCGGGCTCTACAGACACAACCCTGCATTCAGATGAGAATACCGGGCTGGATGATAAAACCCTTGGAACCTAACAATGACATGCAGGCAGCTCCTAAGTGTGAGCTTCTGGCATTTAGCATTTGTATGTGTTGCTTCTTAGCAGTCCGAGTTTCCTTCTTACAAGTCTGAAGGTTGCTACAAATTTCCCTAAGGTCGCTTTCCTTCTGCTTCCATCCTAATGAAATACTGATTCTGAAGAATATGTACTGTACCATTTTTCACAAAAAAAAAGAAAGAAAAGAAAAGAAGTTTGACCACCAAGAGAGCAATCTCCTTCAAAGAGACTACTTACATGTTGTAAATATCTTCTCAGGCATTGCTTTGACTCCAGAAATGACAAGAAGGCTTGCAGATAAGTATCTCTGAAGTTATGCCTTTAATGTCAGCTAAGCAACATCATGTCAGGACCTAAAATAACTAGAAAAAGAATTTTCTGTCTTATTCTAACACAACTAATTCCACGTAGCTTGGCTAAGCACACAACTTGGTCTGCGATCTCTTTCAACTACGTTTTGCTGTGTGTTCAGCTTTATGGAATGTGGAGGCAGCATCCGATTTAATATTTTTTTTTTATTCGGGCTGTTTACTTTGTAGTCAAACATTCTTCAAAAACATTTTAGTCTGCCCATATTTTCCATCCAAGGCTGTCAGTTCCTATTTAGAAAGGTTAATTGAGGCCCAGAGTCTCAAAGTCCCCGATACAGAAGCAACTGCTTCCGGCTTAATAGTCATCTTTGAATTTGCTGCCAGGGCTGATTCTGCATGTAAATATTTAACTGACTTCTTTTTAATTTTTTTTTTCTTTTAAACCGGAGTCACAGAACACAGTTACGATAATGCAGTGTGTGAGGTTGGGAAGGCAACTGTGTTTCTGCGTCTTCGTTTTTTGCTAACTTCTTGGTTTGTGTCACATTTACAGATGTCTTCTTAACTATTCTTTGTGACACCTTTGACATCCTTTTGAACTGCTGAGTGGAGCTGGAAGCGATGCCGTCCACATGCAAGGAGCTGGTGGTGTTTTAATCAGCCCCTCGGCGTGCCGCTGAAGAGGCTGGGTTCAGTAGACCCTTTGCCGTGACCCCTAACTCTTGAAGACCCAGCATCTCTTTGGGAAAGCTGTCTTTGAACGCTGTGTCTGGGCTGCTGACATGAGCCTGTGTTGAACCTTTCCAAAAAGCACAGCCTGCCTGGAGTGTAGTAGAAACAACCCTCTGCAGAAGACAAACCACTCGTGAGATGAAGAACTCACTGCGAGTGCTGTCTTCGCCACAGCTTCCTGCTGGGGAGGAAGACAGTTTGCCCCTTCCCACTATCTCTTCCTCTTTCCAGCCAGGGACCCCTGAATGTAGGCAGGAAGGCAGCTAGTATGAGAGCCAGGCCAGAGATGATTGTGCCCAAGCTACTCATGATACAAGCCAAACACACAACTTAAGTGTTCGAGTAGTCTCATTTCTTTTTCTTTTATTTTATATTTTATTTACATTTCAGATGCCATCTCCTTTCCCCATTTCCCCTCCCTAGAAAACCCCGTCCCATGCCCCCTTCTCCTTTTTGCTTTTATACAATTTTTTTTTAAATGTTAATCAAAGGCTTTATAAGTTCTGGTAATGCTCAATCAGAAGTGTAACCCAATACCCAACCTAGATATATCAACTATCTTTGACTGGTGGAGACACGTGAACATCTGCCTCCATGCCCCCCCCCCTTTCTCTCTCTCATCACCTAGCTTCACCCTTCCTGTTAAAATAAAACTTTTCTCTTGAAAATACAATTAGAGCATAGTTATTCCTAATTGTACCAGTGAGGTACAAGATAGTCCTAATACCCAGTCCATCATTTTGTTGACTAACCAGAACCTCTGTCATCTCTCCTAACTAAAACACTTAGTTTTGAACCTGGCTTTTTTTTCTTGGCTTTAGAATGAATGTCAGCTGAAAACCATCCTCTCTGATCTTTTCTCTCAAAGTAAATAGCCAGGATTGGCTATGAGACTATAGGTCTTCAACCCCGTGAGTAGTCTCATTTCTGAATCTAAAAACAAGGGACTGATTTGAATTCAAGGGACTATCTTAACCCAGAATATTGAAACTATTTCATATGCAATCCAAGCTTGGATACAATGGCACACCTGTAATTTCAGCTCTCAGGAAGTGGGTATAGGAGGATCAGGAATCGAAGGTTATCTTCAACTATACAGTGTGTTGAGGACCAACCTGAGCTACAAGGTACTGTCTCACCCGCATGCCCAGAAAAGAAACCTCAAGAAATTTTGTCAGTGAGATATTTTAAGTACATTTATTTACAAACTAAGTGTTCAAAATATGGTGTTTACTTTACACTTCAATCATATCTCGATTCAGATATGAAATTTTCATTGGAAATATGTATTTGGTTATTTAGATCTCATAAAATTAACAGTTGAAACAATAGATACAAAACAAACCTTGTTCTAAATATGTTGAAATCTGGTTACTGGTAACAAATCCAAGTATCAAATTGTTTGATTGTTTGTTTTTTAGGTTAATTGAAATTTGATAAAAGTATAAATCTTATTTTTCAGTTTTTCTACACAGCTGCAGAATTCCATTCTAAAGGGAGCTTTTAATACAGAAGACAGAAGCCATAAGAAGAGGCAGGTTTAGACCTGACACTGTTCTGACCCCCTGAAACCTGCATTTCTGTCTCACAGAATGGAGACTAGTTAATTTCCATAGGGTCAAATAGCTAATAAGCGCCACAGGGTTAAAGACACAGGATTTAAATTCCAGTCTGACTCCAAAGCTTCCGATTTTAATTACCCTGCTGGAGAATAGATTTGTAGAAAATGCATAATTTGTAATAAAGACTAGTTTTGTTTTATTTGTGTTTGGGGATGGGGGGCAGAGTACATGCCTTCTACAGTGTACATATATAGGTCAGAAGACAAGTTGGGGGAGTCAGTTCTGTTGTGTCACCACAAAGGTCTTAGGATCAAACCCAGGTCATCAGACTTGGCAGCCTGCCCCTTTACCCACTGAGCCATTTCACCTAGGCCGATTCAAAGTTTTTATACCTGACCACTAAGGGTTTTAGGTTCCAACTTTCCCCGCTCCTTCTCCTCATCCTCATCCTCATCTTCATCCTCATCCTCATCCTCTTCCTCCTCCTCTACCTCCTCCTCTTCCTCCTCTTCCTCTTCCTCCTCCTTCTCTTCCTCCTTTTCTTCCTCTTCCTCCTCTTCTTCTTCCTCTTCTTCCTCTTCTTCTTCCAGTGCATGCCAGACACACACTCCATCACCAAGCTATATCCACAGCCCAAATCAATAAGTCTTATTCTTGCATTTGCAAAGTATTTTGGTTACAACCTTGTCTAATTATTGTGAATAGTATTGGTAGAAGAAGTATATTTATCTTTCTCTTCACTGCAAATGTATCTTGACTTTTTTCTAGGCCATTTCCCAGCTCCAGGGTACTGGGACTAGTAATTGAACAGGTGTGTTCCTAAAGCTCACAGGGTGATTCTTGTCCATACAATTAATCCATGCACAGGACACTCAATCCTATAGAGTCACAAACTTTCCATGGTCCCCGCCATCTTTTTTTGGTGTACCCTCAGCATTCTCCCCTACTGGGCCTTTTGCTGTTTTGATTCCACTTAACTGCATGCTTTTCGTCTATCTTTTAGTTTTGTGTGTATGTGCGTGTGTGTGTGTGTGTGTGTGTGTGTGTGTGTGTGTGTACATGTCAGGGATGGGTACACATGCAGCTGTGTGTGCACATCTAAGGAGGACAGAGGTCAACAGTGAGAGTCTTCTTCAATCACTTTTCTGTAGCAGGATACTTATTCTGCTACTTTGTATTCGCAGTGGAGCTCGGTGATTAGGCAGTAGAAGAGGAGGTGGAGCTGGGAGAGAAAGAGAGGAAGGGGAGGGGAGAAAGAGAGGAAGGGGAGGAGAAGAAGGAGGCTATCAGCTATGGAGAACCACAGATGGGTCGAAAGCTGTCCTGGGTAGCAACTTCTATCAAAAGGTTAGATATTGGTAACAACTCTAATTGTGTGGGAATCTTGTTGATTGAGCATTTCTAAATATATAAATTCTTTAGAGAATCATTAAGCTCTAAGAGTCTCATTTCTACTGGATACTCCAAGGATGGCAGATATTGTCTGAGGTTCAGCCAAGCTTTTCAGATGCAGTGTGGTAGATTGGCAGAGCCATCCCCCACACTGGTGCTGCATGGTGCTAGGACCTGTGAATCTAGCTACCCGGAGCCCTGGTCAGAGCCTCGGAGCAGTGAAAACATGGTGGCTGCCCGGGAACAAGCCGGAGTGGGTGCCATTTTCTACCTATCACCCCTACACTTTCCACCTTAGTTTTTGAGACATAGTGTCAATGAATTCAGTAATCTGAGGACCGAGCATTTGATTTAACATAGATTCTCTTGACAGCAGCAGTTAAGTGGAGAGGATGGAGAAGATGGCTCAATAGCTAGTGCACTTGCTACATAAGCAAAAAGATCTTAGTTTGGCTTCCCTAGCATCCACCTAAAAGATCCCAGGCCTGGTGCTGCATGCCTGTAATCCAAACACTGAGACCAGATCCTTGGGGCTCACAGGCCAGCTAGTCTTATCAAATCTGTAGCTCTGAGTTCACTGAGGAGCTTAAGGTAGAGGTTATGGCCAGAGGCCTCATGCATGTCCTTGTTCAGCCTTCGTATTAGAGGCCAAAAGATGGTAATCTCATACCTTTTTGGAATCACCAGGAAGCACATCTCGACTAGAAAGCCCTTATAACTCTCCTGGGTAGCCATGACCCGAGTCATACAGCTTTGCATCAATGCGGACATGGCTCTGAGAGGTTGCTACAGAGCGGATACATCAGACTCTGAGCTTATTGCCTTTGTTGGTGGCAGGCAGGGGCACCCTCCGTGCCACTGGCTAAGACACACGGCTCCCTTTGACCCTGCCACTCAAATGCAGCAGCCTGCCTTGCTCCAGAGACAGCAACGGGAACCTTACAGGCAAGGCTGGTAGCCATGCACAGTGGATACAGTGTGGAGGCATTGGTGGTGGCAGAGCGGGCTCTAGGGCACAAAGAAGAGCCCTGCAGAGCAGCCCGGGCTGTATCCTGTCATTTAAATCCTCAGTGTCTTCTAGGCCTTGTATAAGCTACCTGCATCCTTTACCTCTCCTTCCCCATCTCTCTGTGCCATTCCTTCCATTGGCTACACTGGCCCCTTTGCTAGTCCCTGAGAACATTGCACGTGGTATCACATACATGTTGTGCACTAATTGTTACTATGCCTAGAACACACTTTACACCAACAGTCACACAGATGATCCTCACCACCTGAGTCTTATTCTTATCTTGGTGCCAATAGTAGTTTTATTTCCCAAATATTGATAATAATAATAATATCTTTTAAAGAATGTCTTCTATCATGGCTTGAAGTTGAAACAGGCCCATAGGCTCATGTATTAGAATACTTGGTCCCCATCTGTTGGTACTGTTTTGAGAAGGTTGGATCCTTGAAGAGGTGGAACCATCCTGGAGGAAGTAGGCTTTCTGGGCCTTAAGGCTTTTTATCCTAACCTCACTTCCTCCCCATGCTCTGCGTCTGGGGTGTGGAGGCAATGTAACCAGCCAGCCTCCTAAACCTGCCACTGTGCTCACTCTGCCTGCTGCCACCACACCTTCCACAACATGGTAGATTTACCTCACTAGAACTATAGGCCAAACCTTTTCTCCCGTAAGTTGCCTTTGTCAGGACACTTCATTGAAGCTACTATAGGTGTGATCCTTTTGGGCACTGGGTAAAGATTGCCATCGTATGAAGATGGCACTTTGGTATTGCTACTCATATGACTACGCCATATTTTGTAAATATTCCCTCTCTCACCTCCTGATGGATGTAATAAAAAGCTGAGGGCCTATAGCATAGGAGGAGAGAATACGAGGGACTTCTGGCAGAGTTAAGAACTTGGGGGAAAGAGTGAGGTATGAGAGAAATTTCTAGCCAGATGCAGAGGAAGAAGCAGGCCACTGGGACTGAAGGAGAGATACCTAACAAGCCACATGGCATGACTTAGAGTAGGATAAGATAAATGGGTTAATTAGATTGTAAGAGCTTATAATAGTAAGCAAAGGCCTTAGCTTTCATAATAAATATAACTATCTGTTATCTGTGTCTTTATTCATAATTGAGGCAGGCATAGAAAGACCTTATGGTATAAAAAAACAAAAAAAGGGAAAAGAAGAAGAAGAAGAAGAAGAAGAAGAAGAAGAAGAAGAAGAAGAAGAAGAAGAAGAAGAAGAAGAGGAGGAGGAGGAAGAGGAGGAGGAGGAGGAGGAGGAGGAGGAGGAGGAGGAGGAGGAGGAGGAGGAGGAGGAGGACAAAGAGGAGGAAGAAGAGGAAGGAGAAGAAGGGGGAGAAGGGGAAGAAGAAGCAGCTAATATACCATCTTTACACTATGCCATTAAGACCCAGAATGGCTTCCCCTTTGACCTTGGTGGACCTCTGTAACTCTTAACCAGGACAGTTTTTGTACCATCTAGAGCTAGGTGTTATAGTGCCATTGCTCAATTTAAAGAAGAAAAGAGAGGTGAGGGGCTTGAGATGGCTCAGTGGGTGAAAGAACTGAACAATATTTACAATGTGAGTTGAATCCCCAGAACACATGGTGGAAGGAGAGAACTGATTTCCAACGGTTGCCCTCTGACCTCTGGATGCATGCTGAGATCTGCACACGTGCACGCATGTGAGACACACACAAACACAACAGATGATGATGATGATGTAGTAAAAATAAAACTTTTAAAAGGCCTTGTAAAAATGACTGACTTTGGAGGCAGTATAGGGAAAAATCAAGAGAAGTTAGAGCATCCTGAAGTGTCAGAATATAAGGAAATGATGAAAAAATTGAAATATGAGATTATGTAAAAGGAGCACAGTTTAGTTCCAAACGAAAGGAACCTTTAGTGCTCAAAACTGGGAATTTTTGAACTATAAAATAAATCACACAGTGTTGGATTATCACTTCAATGATAAGATAAATATACATGAATCCATAGTGATATAAATAAATGGGAGAAAAGACAAATCTGCCATGTAGGAGAATTTCAAACAAGTTATGCAGATGTACCTCCTGCAGGAAGGAGAAAAGCCCTCCCTCCCTTCCCCTTTCAATCTTGCTTAGACTTAGCAACTTGTTTCCAGGACACAAAGCATGGAGAGGGGAAAATACAGCGATTGTACTGAGGAGAAACATGACAGCACCGTTGTAATGTAACCAGCAGATCACAGTTCCCATGACCAGCAATGCCGCCGTAATGCTATGCATCCCAGGTGAGATGATCTAAGAGATGCATGGAATAGAAAAGAGCAGGAAGTCACTGGTGGAGCCTGGAGTATAGGAACCAGTGCCACATGGAGAAGGTGAGGTGGAGGAAAGATGGGTAAGATGTAGAAACAGGCACTGAAAAACTACACCAGAATAAATGCAGTTGTACTTAAAAGTAAAAGAGTTATTTGGGCTCTACTTGGGCCATCTCTCCTCCCCCCCCCTTCTTACACACACACATATATACATGCACACATACCACACACACAGTACACACACCACACACTCAGTACACACACATACACGCATACACATACCACACTTCACACACACACACACACACACACACCACACACACCACATACCATAAACATACACCACACCACACTCACACACACACACATATTCACACCCCCACAACACCAACACCACACACACACACACTATACACACATACCATACCACACACATACACATCACACACACATTCACATCATACACACATGCACACACACTGCACACCATACACACACACCACATCATATACATACACACACCACACACACACATTCATACCCCACATTCCTCTCACACACCATGCACACGTACACACACACCATAAACACGCACATACACCGTCTCGTCCAGTGTCAACCCTTGAAGCCCTTGCTCTCAGAACAGGATGCTGTGTTTAGACAGTGTGATGTACACAAGAAAAACTGCCAAAGTATTTCAGCCTTAAATCCTGCTGATGGCTACTTGATGGCCAGCATCAGCCACCATGCTCAAATGAAAATACCTTTGAAATAACCCCAGGCTCTGAGTGTGAACCTCCTAAGTGAGGCTAGTCAGTGCTCGGGATTACTAGATAGTATCGATGGTAAGAAACTGTTCTCTGCTTCTGTTGGGGTGGTTCAGAGATAAGATCCCCAGAATTCTCAGGTGAGTTACACCTTGTTCCTTTCCATCTTCACTGTAACAGCCAAGCACTCAGAAAATCTGGGTAGATGACAGGCACTTTTTTGTGCATTTCCACAAGGACATAGTAGAAGAGAATTCAATTCTATTCGAGCTGTAGCTTCACACTAATGTTGGCTTGTACCAGATAGGCTTGAATTGGAGAAATATTAAGCATCTATTATATGGCAATCAGGGTCTAGTTTTACTGTCTTATGTGTATAGCCTGAGGGAAGACTAGTTCAAAGACAACTCTGGCATGTTAAGCATGTCTACGTTGTAGCATAGCACATAACCTCCATAACTCATGAAATTCCTCACCCTTCACAAACTATCTTTATGACTGAGTACCAGGAGCTGCTACTTATCGGATGGTGGGAAGTTTACCTATCTTTTGCACAGTGTCAACTATATAGAGGCATCATTTAGAGACCTGCATGAATTCCCTTCCTTGGCCTGCAGCTCACTGCTAAGCAAGTGACCTGAGATTCATGCGCTGTACAAACCACCTTCCAACTTTATCCTTCCATCCTGTTGCATCTTGCCCCCACCTCGTCCTGAATGATCTCCTGTAAGCAGACTTATACTCCTTCTGGAGAGAGTTATGGGACAGTGAATTTTAATTACCAACTTGGCAGGCCATAGAATCACCCAAGAAGGGAGTGTTAGTGAGTAATTGTCAAGGTCAAGCTCCCTCGTGAATATTCCACCGAGGACTACACAGTGAGACCCTGTCTCAATAATGAATAAATAATAAATAACTACAACTTCATTTTTTTTCTTCAAATAAGTTCTCCATCAGCTTTACCAATTCAATAAAATAAAGATTGTACAGAGTGAAGAATTCTTGTGATTTTGTTTCATGAGAAAAATAAGAAACCCTTTTCAGGATAAAATAATAATATCAAACAGGCTGAGATGGTATGTTTGTTTGTTTGTTTGCTTTCTTGCTTGCTTTTGTCTTGTTTGTGTGAGCCAAAAAGTTACTTTTTGCTTGGTACATCTGTGAGGTGCACACAGCTATGCAGAATTCCCTATTCTTTACAAACTGGTAATAAAGAGAATGCCATTTATACTCTTCTCAGAAGTCCAGTGCCCTGGGAGAGGCGACCAGGAAGGGTGGCAACATTTAGGATCCAAATAAGTGAAATATTAATTTTAAAATGTCCAACACCAAAGATTTACATCAAAATTTATCAATACAAAATCTTAATCTTTTGAGTCACACTATACTCTTACACTCGTTTCCTAATGCTTGAAGACAACTGAAATTAGAATTTTGAATAAGCCAGACACAAGGAGACGGTGTCCACCATTCATCCATCATAAACTTTCTGAGCATTTAATCTATGTCTGTGCATTTTAAAAGGGTTTCCTTTTAGCAGGGTCGCAGGGTATGTGTATATGAGGGTACTTGGGGAAGCTAACAAACAACACCCAGAAAACATATTTTTTATTACACACACACACACACACACACACACACACACACACACTCCATTCATTTGCATTCAGGTTTTGTTTTTCACGAAAGAAAAAAGAATAGGAACCAGCAAAAGGACAATTGTGTGAGCAATGTTACACAGTGTCGACTGTGATTTGTGTTCTTTTGGCACTAGACGGAGAATTGTGTGTATGGCTAGATCACTGAAGTCCCTCCCATGATATTGTTTTTATAAAAAATGATGGCATGCATAGGCCACACTAGAACTAACAAAAATAAGATGGTTTGTAAACAGATGACAGGATTCCACGCATCCAATATCTACCAGATTGTCCCAGGAGCCAAGGTGCCCCTGTAACATTAGTGGCGCATTAACGTACCATGGAGCACAGTTGAGACACTCTGGCTATTAAGTCATCAATCTCACCGGGAGGCATTGTATAAACGTTAGCCACCTGGATAATTCCTAAATAGCTCTGTGGAACAGGACAAGAACTAAAACACACTCCCTATCTCTTTGTGAACATCAGGGGTGTTTGAGCACCCCCAAGAACCAAAACACTTTGAAGTGTTTCCAGGCAGTAGCTATTGGAATGCAGATTTGTATCTTTGTGTGTGTGTGTGTGTGTGTGTGTGTGTGTGTGTGTGTGTGTGTGCGCGCGCGCGCGCTTTGCAGTGCCATTTACAGGTAAAGTCATCAGCAATCTAAAAAGAACAGGTTGAGCCTGACACTAGTTTATCAGAGACTATGAACACCCATTTGAGGGCACCCAGAAAAAAAATGAGAAGCACTTGAAAAGATTTATTGGAAGGGAGTTTATGCCAAAAACGATATGAGTCATAGGAAAATGTCTTAGAATAGCTTAAGAGGATTGGGCAGGGTAAATCACAGAAAGTCTGGACCACAGCGAGTACTTCAAGGGTGGTCACTGAGGTTTGTGTGAATGAGGTCTCGTACTCACTAAAACTCCAGCTACAAGTAACAGAATGACTCAAACATGGTTAGAAGAACAGAAAAACTCTGTGGGGGTGTAGATACACATCTCAGTTAGGGTTCAACTGCTGTGAACAGATACCATGAACAAGTTAAACTCTTATAAGGACAACATTTCACAGAGGCTGACTCACAGGGTCAGAGGTTCAGTCCATTATCAAGGAACATGGCAGCATCCAGGCAGGCATGGTGCAGGAGGAGCTGAGAGTTCCACATCTTCATCTGAAGGCTGCTAGCAGAATACTGGCTTCTAGGCAGTTAGGATAAGGGTCTTAAAGCTCACACCCACAGTGACACACCTACTCCAGCAAGGCCAAACCTACTGCAACAGGTCCACACCTTCTAATAGTGCCACTCCCTGTGCAAGCGTATACAAACCATCACAATATATATTATTCATTGTGAGAAAACAGTAACTGACTGGCCACTGAATCTAAGAATTTGTTGGATGGTCAGGGGGAGCTGGATCAAAGGATGAAAAACATCCTACGTTTAGACAACTTCAAGAGGGTATTTCTCAAGATTAACTTCCTTTACTGCTCCAGCCCACTTAGAGGGGAAACATGAATCCAGTTCCTGAGTTTCCCTCTCTGAACCATGTAGAGGATTTCTTTCTTTTTCTCCTTCCTTGGTTTCTGTTGTTTTATTGTTTGAGACAGAGTCTCATCAGTTTGACCTGGGACTCTTGATAATCCTCCTCCTTCATCCTCCTGAGTGCAGGGATTATAAGTATGAGCCACCACACCAGGCCATTGCGACTTTCTTTTTAAATATTTGTATTATCATGTATTAATTATATAAAGTAATGAGTTTCGTGATACCGTTTCGTACATGGACATAATGTATTTTGAACATATTCACCTCCCTCGCATTCTTCCCAACTAGTCCGTCTCCTTTCCACTTTCTTCTGTGTGCCTGTGCATATGCACTCATGTGTGCTTGTGTGTATGCTATGTGTGTATATGAGTGTGTGCGTTTGTGCATACATGTGCATGTGTGTGTGTGAGTTGTGCATGTGTGTGCATGTGTGTGCATGTGTTGTAGGGGTGTGCATGTGTGTAGGAGTGGTGTGCATGTGTGTGAGAGGGGTGTGTGCATGTGTGTGCATACGGGTGTGCATGTATGCATGTGTGTGTCCCAATGAGTTTCACTAGAGTTGTTCATAGGAGCAGGAGAGACACAGATGAAGAAAATGTTTCTCCCTCCATTGGCAACCATTAATTGCTTTCAGATGCTCAGGGAAGGCAAAACTTTATGAGTCATTCCTCTTCCTACTACTGGACATTAACGGGTTAACCCTGAGCAGGTGATCCCTGCTGCTGTGAATCCAGGCATGCCATATGCACATGTTCTGGAAGACACATTCTGCAACATGCCAACCTGTCTACCAGGTCTTACATTCCTTCTGCCCTCTTTTCCACAATGGCATGGAAAGTTCTTGAAGGCAGAATCTCAAAAATGAGTATCTGAGCAGCCTAATTTAGACCAGGTATCCAACCATTCTTCTGTGTCCTTTCCCCTGGAGTGTGGGATCCCAAAGGTGCTGCTTCCATGACGGAAGTAGCGTGACGCCCAGTGCTTCTCTGGACCAGGCCTGATAGACTGCCCACTCCAGTATAACTTGAGGAAGGCTTAACAAAGGAGGAAGGATTTATAAAGGACTTCATACAGACACGAGCCAGAATGTGGGAAAAGCTTAAGCTATGACCACCCTGTGCCCCACCAGAAAAAGGAGCAAGACAAGTGACCAAAGCACAAAGCCAGAGAGAAGCTTTGAAATTCTTATGTGGGCTGCAGCATCCCAAAGTGACCCTAAGAAGGCACCAAGAAAAATGTTTTTCATCTCCTAGAGTTGACACCACTGGCTAAATCAAAGGGGGAAGACCCTTGATAACGCAGCCACTACAGAACCTGCCTGCCAAGGAGAGGGGGTGGGAAGGCTATTCGAGCAGCAGGTGATGTATCTGGTAATGTTCCTTTAATATGCAAAGGAAATTGCTCCTTTGCCTAGTTTTTGATGGCTTCCTTTAGAAAGCATTCCAGCATGTTTAAAATATCACACTGCCATGAGACCCCCAATGCCTTCATTTCCCACCAGCCAATATAGGCTTGTAGTAAACTATTCTACTCTTCCAAAGACCCGTTCATTGTCCTCAACCTTGCTGCCCTACTTAACCATTTAAGATCAAGTTTAATCCTGCAAGCTCCCTGGGGCCCATCAGTGTGCCAGGTTCCTGCTCCTCCTGTGTAAATATTTTGTGCACCTTGCATCTTGAACAAACTTCCTACCTAAGAGTAGTAACATTTGCCTGGGTTCAAGTACATTCACCTCTCTAACCCTGTGGAGACCTTGACAAAAATCATTATCCACTATGGATGCTGAGGCATGTTCATGAAGCTCTTTGTGGCAGAAAGAATTTTGCAGATCTCATATTTTCTAGGGTGTTCACTTTTTCTCGAAGATTGCCTAACAGGCCCTGCAAGGTTCTAACTTGGAAATACATACTGTTTAGCAAGTCGAAACATTTACGAAAGCACTAATGCTTACCCCACACACTGGAATGGCTCAGCTCTTGCCGTAGGGTTACTTTTGAAGAACTTTTATTTGTATTTTGACTATTCCTGAGAAAGGGTTGGCTGGTATTAAATAACACAGGAATGACTCACTCTTGTATCTTATTTTTTTTTTTTTTACATTCATTTATTAGAACCCAGCAGCAGATTGCACTGGGTGAAAGGAGATGTTTTGAACCTAAAGCTAAAGTCATAAAAAAAAAAATAACAGAAACTAGTGTAACAAATATAAACAATATTCCATTGTATAACTTTCTAATGTTAGTCTAAGAATTCATTTGGGGGGAATCTAAAAACTGTTCGACTTCTCAAAGACCAGAAAAAGGCAAAAATCCAACATTTTTAGCCTTGTGCTCTCCCAAGTTTCTCCAGGATGTGTGTGCTTATGTGAAGAGACCCACCCCTGGATAGAGTTGCTATTGAAGTCCACAGTATTAAAATCAAAGTTGTCCACCATTCTCTTTGTTCAGCCTGCTTCTTCCTATCCTTGTAATCACAGCTTTGAACTTGTTATCATAGGTTCACTGTATACATCTCTGTTTACCTATTCAGACAAATTCCACACTGCTTCTCTCATATCTGTATACAAATCAGTCTTTAAAAAAATGATTCCCCCCCCATGTTATACTTAATAATCAAATACAAGGAAATCATAAAAGAACTCAGTAATGGTGGATAATAAGACCTGGGAGATGCCAGAGACAGATTATATAAGCTGACCCAAATAAGGCAGGGGACCTGAAAGCACAAGGAGTCACAGAGTAGACCTTAGTTTGAAGGCAGAGAAATCATGAGAATAGTGTCTACCCCGCTGTCCCCAACAGTATCTGCCTTTAGAGATCAGACATCAAACCAGTGTGGCACGCAAAAAATGCCGGTCTCTGCACCTCGCCCCTGCTGGCTTTAGGACTTGCTTGCTGGTGGGATGAGCACATTTGGAAGGGAATTGACCTTGGGCTGGGTGAGATAATTTCTCCTACATCACCCGTGATAGCATCTAGAGAACAAGAGTGCAGCCTCCTACACATCTCACACCAACGCTAAGCGTTTCGTTGACAGATCTCATCTCTCTCTCAGGATTCCAGAGTCTCAACCTTCTAAGGTCAAGCTTCTGCAGCAGTTCCCCGCCCCTGCAGTGTTCCTAAACACAGTGTTAAACGCCACTTTAACATCCAAGGAGAGAATGTGTTCAGAGAAAATGACCTCAGTGACCAAGGTAACTAGGATTAGGGGGTGGGAGATAGGGTGTGTTGGGGGTGAGGGGGGGGCTTGTATAACAAACCAATGCAGAAAATCCAATGTTAAATTTTCTTACTTCATATGCACAATATTTGTCTTTTAATCTCCACTTGTCACCAAGTATACTAATGATCACATCTTCTGTCTGTCCAAGCCCAAAAACTTTACTGAAAATGATGATAATTACAATGCCACCAATTACCCTCTGGCAAGCCTTGCACCCATGGCCCTACTTGGTCCTCACGTTAACTCTGTAACATCAGTACTAATATTATGTCCATTTTACAGTTGGCTCCTGAAGAGTAAGAAAGCTAGTTTCCCAAATTCAAGTCACCAGTAAAGATGAAGGCAGTATGTAAATTCATTCGGGAAGCAAATCCAATACTTCCGAAAGATCTTGGAGCTTTCTCCACTCTATTCAGCATCCTCATCTGACCAAGACTGGATGATGTTTTGGACAATAGTCACTTAAGTATCTCTCTTCTGTCATTTGCTTAGCTGCATATTGAACTCAGTTCAACACTATGGTGAGTCGTCTAACAGATACAAAGATTACTGCTTTAATGTTCCTGCACTCTAACTTTCTCCAGCCAAAGGTTGATCCATGATCCTCTGGATTAACTAACTATCTCAACCTTACTTCATTGTCTAAACAAAATCAGAAAACGCATAGCAAAGTACCTGGCACAAGGTACTTTGGTTCATTTGTCTGATCACTCTACAAAAAGACCACTAACGTAACCTGCTAGTCATTAAAAACCAGGTTTATTGCTCAGGTAGCCAGAAAGAGCGGCTCCTTGGTAGACTCTTAATCGTAGCCTTAAAGAACTTCAGAGGCAAGTACCTGTTGGACTTAGAAAGCTTGTGTTATGATGAAATTTTCAGCATGGGGGAATCTGATTCGGACTGTTCCAGTTCGGTGACCTAATGACTGGGGGCTGGTAAGTTCAGGGAATAAGCAATTTGATGCCCAGTTGAATATTGTGGAGATATATGAAATTTTTTTCAAGTGAACATTTTAAAGCTTTATCTTCTTAACCCAAAACTACTGAGAAGAGAAAAGTTATGCTGGGTCGGCCCATCATAGCTCGGGTAGGTACAAGTAGCTCTCATTCAGTGTTTATGTTCCCGATCTGCAAATGGAGGAGATTAGAGAGACTTGGAGAGACACCGTGAGACTTAATGAGTTAATTGCGCTCTTAGAAGGTGGTTAGCATACAGAAAACTCTCCGGATACATTCAGTATCATGTCTACAACTCAATGCGTGTAGTCTTAACCCCTGACAGACCAAGGCCAAATTTTCTCTGATACATCAATGGATTGTGGACGGAATTGTGTCTTCTCAAATGTGGATGTGTTGAAGTTCTAAGGATGGAGTATGTACAGAGATAATTAAAGTTAAACGAGAACATCAGATTGGGGCTCTGAAGCCAAGAAGCTGGTGTCTTTAAAAGAAGAGTAGGGAATCCTGGTCAGGCCTTTCTCTACACAGACAATCAAGAACGACCCTATAAGGGCAGAAATAAGCAACCTGTGGACAGACGAGACTCCTCCGCATTGCTTTAAGTCTTAAACGCCATTTTGAAGAAATAAAACCTGGAAAGGTTACATCTTCATCTCCACTGCATTCTACTGAGGCTCAGTTAACTCTGCAGTGGGACACCCTTATTTTCTCCAAAGCTCACCTTGAAGTTCCCGAAGCTGCTCCCAATGAAAACGGAAGCCAAAAGGAGCTCTGACTCCTCCCCTTACCTACCCACCCCTCCCACCCCACCCCCACCTGCCACTCAGACCACTGCCCAATGTCTGGGTCCTACAGCAAGGATCAACTGGGTACCTGTTATCTACATGGTGACCAAACACAAGGAGCTCTTCCTCCAGAACCCATGGAGTACAGGGACAGATGGATGATACATCTAAAGCTGCAGCTGCCACATCCGCTGGGGAGAGGGTGACACAAATGCAGGTGTGTCAGAGGAACTGAGACTGCCGACAGCCGCATTCCTCAATTCAGGGTAAGGACCTATGCCACCTACACCAGCATGACTTCATAACTATTAGTTCCAGTCAGTCTTGCTCGGGGAGGCAAGGCCACACACCATCAACACCCTTATCGTTTGATTTAAGAACTTCCTCTGTATCAATCTATCTAACTGTAACTTCGCAAACAACCAGTTCCTTAGGACAGAGGCCCATGTACCTCACTTCCCCAACAGCTTTTCGCGTATCAAGATTTGCTTCGGAATTCTCATCTCAGTCTGTTAGGCGTTTCTAAGTTTTATCAGTTCCCTTTTAAGCTGGTACCCGAATCTAGCCTTCAAAACTGATTCCTGACTACCCCCTACCTTGAGGCACTTGTCAATTCACCTTGATGAACAGCTTGAGGTGGTCTGTGAAGAACCTGTGTGTCAATCACCGTACCCCTGATGGGTGCTAGAAAAATCAAAGCACGGGGTAAGAGTGGATTTCAAAGACCAGATATAAAATCTAAAAGGAGAGTAGGCAAAGGCAGGGCTCCAGAGGAAGTAGATTTTTTAAAAAGAAGATCTAAAAGCAGAACAGTAGGATACAGCTCGTGTGCTTGAGACATTTAGAAGAATTCTCTGTGTGTCTTTACATCTACACTATAAGATCAGTGATCAAGGGATGGAATGAGGGAGCCATGCCCCGTCATCCACTGAGTAAACAAGATGGCTAGCAGAAATCCAAGAAAAATCCCCTGACAGGAAGCATACACTTCCTTGAGAGCATGAAGAAGGTAGTACAGGACAGAATTTTGACTGGCACATGTAATTTACCCATTTTTGTTTCATCCGATCTTGATGTAAGATTCTGCCCTGTCCTAGATCTAGTGCCCACTCCTGGGGGGGGGGTGGAGCTGTGCTATCAGTCATCCTGAACCACACACACTAAGCCATATTTCTGTGGGATGATTAGATCCCCAAAGCAGTGGTTTCCCAGGCAGCGTGCCTGAATTAATTACACTGTATATAAATTGAGCTTTATAATACAGTTGGGATGAAATATCTGTTATCTCTGTGATAACTTTTCCAGGCCTTACCATAAATATGAGGTGTGAAGAGAGAATGAGAAGAGATAGACCTAAAAGAGACAGAGAAGTGGGCAGTGGTGGCTCATGCCTTTAAACCCAAGAGGCAAAGGAAAATGGATAGGTAAGTTCAAGGTCAGCCTGGTCTAAAAAATGAGTTCCAGAGCTATACAGAGAAACCCTGACTTGAGAAGAAGAGGAAGAAGGAGAAGGAGAAGGAGAGGGAGAGGGAGAGGGAGAGGGAGAGGGAGAGGGAGAGGGAGAGGGAGAGGGAGAGGGAGAGGGAGAGGGAGAGGGAGAGGGAGAGGCAGAGGGAGAGGGAGAGGGAGAGGGAGAGGGAGGGGGAGAGGGAGGAGGGAGGAGGGAGGAGGGAGGAGGGAGGAGGGAGGAGGGAGGAGGGAGGAGGGAGGAGGGAGAGGGAGAGGGAGAAGGAGAAGAAGAGGAGGAGGAGGAGGAGGAGGAGGAGGAGGAAAGATAGGAAAAAATTATTTTTTTCAGGATGAAAGAAACATAAAGAATGTTTTTAAAATTTTTATTTTATTTTTCATATTTTTAACTTACTTTTTACTTATTTACTTTACATCCCTTTCACTGCTTCCTCTCCTACTGGGGCCAGACAAGGCAGTCTAACTAGAAAAACATATCCCATGTACAGGTAAAAACTTTTGGGATAGCCCCTCCTCGCTCCAATCCATATCGGCTACATATGTGTAGGGAGGCCTAGGTTCAGCCAGTGTATGTTCTTCGGTTGGTAGTTCAGTCTCTGAGAGCCCCCAAGGTCCAGACTAGTTGATTCTGTTAGTCTTCCTGTGGACTTCCCCTTTTGAGCTGCAATCCTTCCTCCTTTTCTCACATAAGAGTCCCCAAGCTCCACCTACTGTTTGGTCGTGGGTGTCTGTATCTGAGTCAATTGGTGGGTGGAGCCTCTCAGAGAACAGCCATGCTAGACTCTTGTCTGCAAGCATAACAGATTATCATTAGTGGTGCCAGAGATTGGTGATTGTCTATAGAATGGGTCTCAAGTTGGGCCGGTTATTGGTTGGCCATTCCCTCAGTCTCTGCTCCATTCCCATCCCTACATTTCTTGTAGACAGAGTAAGCTTTGAGTCAAAAGCTTTGTGGGTGAGTTGGTGTCCCTATCGATCCACTGGGATTCCTGCCTAGCCACGGGAGGCAGTCTCCCCAGGATCCCTATCCCCATTGCTATGAATCATAGCTAAGGATGTCTCTGTTGATTCTTGGGTGCCTTCCCTCTCCCAGGTCTCCATCTCTTGTTGGAGATGCCCCCTACCTTGCACCTCTGTTAGTTTCAGATTTCCTTTTATTCTCATGGCCATCCAACAGTCCCCCTGCCCTTCCCCACACCCTGCCCCAATCCCACCCCGCTCCCCTTCTGATTCCCTCTCCCACCCAGTTCTCTCCCCCTATCTGCTTTCCTCAACTATTCCATTCCCCCTTCCAAGTGAGACTCAAGCATCCTTGCTTCTGCCCTCCTTTCTATCCAGCCTCCTTGGGTCTGTGTAGTGTAGCATGGGCATCCTGTATTTTACGGCTAATGTCCACTAATGATTGAATACACACCATGGATGTATGTCATTTGAGGATGGAGTTACCTTACTCAGGATAATATTCTCGAGATCCATCCATTTGTCTGCAAAATTAACGATGTCTTTGTTTTTAATAGCTGAATAGTATTCCATTGTGTAGATATACCACATTTTCTGTATCCACTCTTCAGTTGAGGGGCATCTAGGTTGTTTCCAGTTTCTGGCTATTATGAATAAAGCTGCTATGAACATAGTTGAACAAATGTCTTTGTGGGATGGTGGAGCATCATTTGGGTATATGCCCAAGAATGGTATAGCTGGGGTCTTGAGATAGAACTATTCCTAGTTTTCTGAAAGATGACCAAATTGATTTCCAAAGTGGTTGTACAAGTTTGCAATCCCATCATCAGTGGAAGAGTGTTCATTTTAATCTGATGAAGGTGCAAAAAAAAAAATAGTGGTGAGAATTTAGACTGCTGTGGAATTTTTTAAAAGGAGGAGGAGACGATGAGAATATGTAGGAGGGAATTTAGCTGTTAATGGGAATGAAAATTAGCATAATCATTATGGAAAACTATATGGAAGTTGAAAATATTTCTGTCACAGGATCCACCTATTCCACTTCTGCATGTATCCAAAATAAGCATGGTAAAGACAGGACATACTCAAGTGTATTACAACACAACAGCTAAGGCATGGAATCAGACTGGGTAATACTCAATGAGTAAGTGGATGCAGCCTTTAGTCCTAGCACTGAGAAGGCAGAGGCAGGTGGATCTCTGAGTTCGAGGCCACCCTGGTATACAGAGTGAGTGCCAGGCCAGCCAGGGCTGCACAGAGATTGTCAATGACAAATCTTGACAAATAAAGCAAAAGAGAACAACAACAACAAAAAAAACTAGAAAAGGGGCTTTAGTCTTGAAACAAGATGCTTCATCCTTTGGTATGAGAAATAAAGAGCCTGGGTAGGTATTGTAGTAAATATTTAATCCCAATCAGGGGTTTCTACCCTGCTTGCCACTGGTCATTCAGTTCCCAGATAAAAGATACAATGCTTTTATATTTATATAAAACCTTCAAAACACTAGAGCTGGGCAGATATCTATCCTCTATGCTATTATGTCTACTTCCCAGCAGGTAACCCCTAAATATGACTTAACATCTTCCATCAGGGCCACTCTTAACTTCTATTGGCCAGCCCTCATGGCCATGTTTTCATGGTTTACCTACCTCATGGCATCTTCTCTCTCCACCATCTCTCTCTCTCTCTCTCTCTCTCTCTCTCTCTCTCTCTCTCTCTCTCTCTCTCTCGTTTCTTCTCAGACCCAAAGCCTGTGAACTCAAACCCGACCTACCTCTCTTTGCCCAGCTATAGGCTGTCAGCATCTTTATTCAACCAAAAGTTTTAAATTAAAGAGCAAGGTCATATAGCATTACTTGGTGTACATGAAGATTCTCTCATCCCTGAGTCAGCCTGGTCTTGAGGACCAGTATTAGCATTACATAACAAAAGACCAAACCTCAATTACCCTTTTTTTTTTTTTGGTCTAAATAAAAAGGCTCTTTATCTTGTAATAATAAACATGATACAGTAGGAACAATTATGAAACAATTAGGTAAGAGTTACATTCACGATGTCCAGTCCATTTATATTTGGCAACTTGATAAAATATATTATCGTCTATCCTATTATGGTGAGCTCAGAGTTCTGTGTCTAAATCTATTTCTATCCTAGTTTGTATTATTAGCATAAAAACATTTTCTTAAATCCTAAACAACTTAGGCTTAGAGTAAGATTATAACTATCCAGTCTTCAACTTCATCAGAGAACAAAGAAGGAATAAATATTACCTGACTATGTAGGAAGCCTAGAAAAGAGCATTCAAAAAATATAAAAAGGATAGAGACAGCTGATCACATGGACAGTCCTCAATATTCTCTGTAATGTTGGAGCATCTATCTTCAGCCTTCTGACCCAGGATATCTGACAAACCTTATATGAAGCAGGAATTATGAAGGACTTGCTTACCCTGTCTTGGCAGGGCTTGGCAGGCAGTTGACTATCCAGTGTCCATTTGTCCTTTTGGGGCAGCATTTTGGTCTGCAAATGAGGTTAGAGCACTTCCCTCCCCTCCCCCCCTCCCCCCCCGCCAGTGGTTATCTTGCCACAATTGAAGCAACTCCATTTGGATATTTTTGATGTTTATCATTCTTTTCCAAGTCAAATGGGGGTACTGCCAGGAATTGACATGTCTCGATGTAATAAATAAATAAATAAATAATCTTAAATTTATAAAATTATGTTTAAATGCCATATTCTGTGAGTCTCTGGGGTTTTTTGAAGACTACCTAGCAATTTATAGCATATTTGAACAAGCAAATGTTGTCTGTCTCTAGCTACCTATTATCTGTTCAACCCAAGTTGATATTTCTGTGATAATCCTAGACTACTATCTAACATGGCTGTGAGTTGGATTGACTGACTCTTAACTTGCTTTACTTAATTATCCTAATCAGTTTGTAATAGCAGCTATTAAAAGGACCAGGACTAAACCTTGTACTTTTGAATGCATTGCATAGGCATAATACCTATGTAAGAGTTAAAATACATCATGTTGTAACAAAATTAACCTTAAATTTTGTATCAATAGACAAAGATTCGTATCCATGAAAACCTTAAACCTCAAACGTATAACAAAATATAAAGATCTCTACCAATATAAGATTATGGCTATACAATGTTTTCCGGTTTAGAGTAGATTCAATAATCTACCCCTATTTGTCTAATTTCTAATAATATTTCTATATTTCCCCTTTTTCTTTTCAACCACCTTCCCCTTACCTAAAGGAGAAAAACAGATAGAAAAAAAAAAGGAAAGGGAAGAGAAAAGAAATCCCTGAGTCTAACTTCCTATTTAGTTTCCTTTCTAATTACTTGTACACCATTCCGTAAAATGACAACATATCTATAACTCATGAGAAGACTGAAACCATCTACCCCAACTTAAGGGATTAAAATGACAGTCTTCTTATAGGTAGGTATAAGTGCATCATATTTTAAATCCATCTATTTTTAGCACAGCTTGTTTTCGCATTGATATGTTTCTTCTACAGGGATGTTAGCATTTGTCTTCCTTTCTTGTTGTTACGACAAAATGCCTGATGAAGCAATTTTAGGAAGAAAGGACACATTTGGCTCACTAAGAGTCTAGTTCATCCCTGGCAGGGGTCAGGAAGATGTCCATCACTGAGGGAAGCCAAGACAGGGCCTCTAGCAGGAACATGGAGGCAAGAGCTAGGAGCTGGTTCAGAGAGACCATGGAATGGAGGGGTGCTGCTTACTGACTTGCTCTCCACAGCTTGCTCACGTTGCTTTCTTATACAACCCAGGGCCACCTGTGCAGGGATCCGGGCCCTGCCTAGAGTAGAGTGAGCCCTCCCACATCAATCAGTAACCAAGAAAATGCCCCAAAGATATGCATGCCCACAGGCCAATCCAATGAAGGCCATTCCTCACTTAGGTTCACTTTTCCAATATACTTCTATTTTGTATTAAATTATTAAGAAAAAAAAAAAAAAAAAAACAGAGCAGAAGCAATGGCAGACTCCATGGCAACCTATGATGGCACCTTAAACCTCACGTTTGGGAAGACCAGGAAACAGGAAGCGGAATATGTTAGCAGTGACCTTTCCATTTTTATTCCACCCGAGACGCAAACCCATGGGATGGTGACACCCACATTCAGGTGCTTCCTCAGTCAGACCTCTCTCTAAACACTTTCACAGACACACACTGTGTTTTCTATGTACTTCTAAACCTCAGCAGGCTGACGATCAAGATTAGGTGTTACAGCATTGCTCTATAGTTTTAATCGCAGCATTTGTCCTTAGTTCACACAAAAAGAAAGTGTTTATTACATTGAAGAGTTGGTGAAATTTACCTGGGACTTATATCCGTAATCTGAGTGCTTTTGTGTTAGACCATCTCCATGCTCTGGTCTTCTAAGTGCATCAGAAGAAGATGGGGTGAAGTAGTTGGTCAGTAGATACTGGGTTGGACTTTGGATGTGTTAGACCATCTCCATGCTCTGGTCTTCTAAGTGCATTAGAAGATGGGGTGAAGTAGTTGGTCAGTAGATACTGGGTTGGACTTTGGATTCAGCTAGTATAGAGTCCCTGGTCTGGCTTGGCCTTCAGCTCCACCAGTTACTAGGATGGTAAGCTGCATGGCATAGCTGGGCTTTGGGCATCTACGAAACAACTGTCTCAACTCATACATTTGCTGTGAAGATCAAGTGCGATCCATGTATCAGGGAAAATATTGGGCCATAAAATACATATGAACGCATCTTAGCTGTGGCTTTTTTTATATTGTTGCCTCTGTTGCTGCTATTGCTTTGGTTTTTACGTGTAAGTGTGAGGTGACAGCCTGGAGTTCAGAGTAAGGCAAGGGAAGGCAGAAGAGAGAGTAAGCTGAGAGCAGTGCTGAGAACCCATCGGAAGGGTAAGATACCAAACCTACAGTACCACAGCTAGCCTGGTAGAGTGAGTACTTCCTGCAGGGCTGGGCTGACCATGGATGGCTATAGCCATAGCAGATTGTCCCATCAGATGCTTGGCTGGGAAAGTACAGAAACATGCCAATCGTTCTGCTACAGCTGGGCTCTTGCTTGGTCTGTTTTTATGCCCCAAACAGTATTCATCACAGCCATGGATTCAGTCCCCTCACCCACACTTCAAATGCCATGTCCCCAGGGACACCTCCCTGACCATCCTAACCCAAAATAGCACTGTCTACCTTACCTGCTTGACACCCTCATTAGTGAGCAATGATACTAGTGTACATTTTTGTTGGTGCGTCTGCTGCCTGGACTCTTGGTGAGTTAAGGAGTGATGACTTAGTCCACCGTTCTCTAGTTCTGTGTGCAGCACATGCACAGAAATGATGGCTGAGGAGACGAATCCATAAACCAAACCAAAGAGTGAGAGGACTTTAAGTGGGGTGATTATTAAAAGTTGAGATTGCAGGAAAAGAAGAGAAAACTACAAGGAACGAATGGTCTCTCGTTTCTCCACATATTTGCCAAACTTGATTTTTTTTTCCCCTACTGCCCTCCTGTGCTGAAGGCAGATCAATGAAGAAAACACAAACCTCTAATTCTCTAGGACTTTGTATTCAACTCCTGAAGACAGACAATAAACAAGATCAATAATTCATCATGTGCGGTGCTAGAGGAGGTAGATATGGCTTGCGGGGGTGGGGGGAGTGGGACAGGGTGAAGATCTAGAACAGAGAATGAGCAGTTACAGGTTAAGCTGAGCAGCAGGGGACTGAGACAGTGTGTTCCAGCTCATGCATGGGATGCAGCAGAATGACTTTTTAACAGCTATCGGAGAGATTCTTCTGGAAGACACAGCCAGTGAGGCACACAGAGTCTGCGTTTGGGATATGACTGGCATCAATGTATGGGGAACAACCCAGAAGCTGGTGTGTCTGTAGCAGAGGCAGGAAGGAGGAGGGGGACCGGGGAAACGAGGACAGTGGAAGTTGTTGTCAGCTGACGTAAGGATCTGGGATTTCCTTCATGAGCAATGAGAAGCTGCCTGCACCTGACTTTATGCAACAAAGTAACAAGGTTGGGATTTTGAGTTAAATATCCTCAGAGAACTGATCCTGGCTTTATCACTAATAAAACTGGCATTCCAATGGTTATATGTTTCAGATTACAAAGCCAGGTGGCCGTGCTCGGATTGGTACATCCACATCCTAAGCCTACACTCTTTGCCAAGAACTCTGTCTTTCCAAAGACCCGTGGAGAACAGGGCTCCCCAAATGCCAGGATAGCAAGAGTCCGTTTCTGTGTAGTAGGTCAGATTTCCCTGCCAAGGCCAACAATAAAAGCTCTGTCACAGTCATTCCTTATGGATGAGTCCTTCCGGCTTAAAGAGAGCCTTTACCCTCACCCACCCACCCCCACCTGCTGTGTAATATAAGTGATTAAGAAGTGTGACACCAAAGAACTAGCCAGCCAGACCTTTAAAATCTAGAGATTCTGTCCTGAACACGTCAACTTCTGGCCTTTATGACCCTTAAGCAGGGAACTGCGTTTTCTTAGCCCCCAGTAGATATTTTAATCTTTGTGTGTGTGCCCATGTGTTCACGTGTAAGTGCAGGTATACTCCTGCCATGGTAGGAGTGTAAATGTCAGATGACAACTGTGCTTGTCAGTCCCTTGTTCTGCCACAATGTATACCAGAGCGGCTAGCCTGGAAGTTTCCATGTCTCCCTTCCCATCATGCTTCCGAGTATTGTTCTAATTGTGTTTTGGGGGCAAGGAAAACCAATGTAGTCAAGCTGAAGCAAGTCCAAGATCACTCGATCTTTTCAAAAGATTCTTTCTTCTCCTCACTGTGACACGGCTGGTCAGACCTTGACCCTTCAACTCTCCGAGCCTCACCTCTGAATGAAAGAGTCAAGCCTGGATCTACCCACACTTCCTGTTTCTGCTCTGGAAGGTAGTATTCTAACATCCAAGACCGTCTCTCTCTCTCTCTCTCTCTCTCTCTCTCTCTCTCTCTCTCACACACACACACACACACACACACATTTTTACTGTCTTGCTCTGTTTTTACTATGATCACTAGTGCAGTTTACAAGAAGGGACCCTAAACACAAGGCTAACCAGTTAAAGACACCTTTTAATAACCAATTGCAATCTCCTAAGTCCTAATTAAACTTAAAATATTATTACATCCTGGGCACTAAAGACAACTGTGCACAAGGCAGATAAATCCTTAGGAAACCCCAAGTTCTGGGGGGAAAAAACAATAAATAAATAAATCAGCACACCTGAAGTCTTACTTCGCCCTCAATAGCATATAGTTCTGTTATACAGAGAACTCTTGGGGGAACACCACAAGGTAATAGTTTCTCTTTGCTATGAGCATACGAGGTTGAAGTTGGTCATTTGTTGACCTAACAAACACTTGGAAAGGCTTGCAGAGAAAGCTGATTAAAAGTAAAGCGTGTCTCCCTGTCTCCTGGACTGAATGCTTCCATTAAGGTTTGAATATACTTCTTGTTCCCTTAAGCCACGGCGGGCAGCCAAGTCATTAACTTTCTGATAGACTGTCCTCTCCATGCTATCTGCTCCAGATCTGGGCTTGGAGACTCGGGTTGCAGAGCTGCCTTGATGGAGACAGGAGAGCAAACATGTAGACTACTAAGTCCGAAAGGCCCGAGCAGTTCCCCACTTCAGAAAAAATGAAGAAGCAAAACCTCGCAAAGCTATTGTCCACTTTTCTCAAAGGCCTGGGCATTTCTGCGTTGTCTTCCTACTCTGATTTTTACAATGTAGCCAACAGCAAAAAAATGACCTTTTCTGTGCTCAGCACCGTAAGTTTCGATATGCGTATAAATTCGTGTAGTTCCCCCATTACAACCAACATCACAAAAATACACAATTTCATGTGTATTCATGGGCTGGGTGTGATGGCTCACATCTGTAATCCCAGGAGTCCAAAGGCTCAGGCTGGTGCATCTGTGGTTTAGGCTAGACACAGTTAAGACCCTGCTTCAAAACCAAAGCCCCAAACAAGCAAAACAAAAGTTTCCTTTGAGTCTTCCCCTCTGAACCCTGATGGGGAAACCCACTTCCGTTTACTGCTTAGCTGTACTGTTCCAACTTCTAGAGACGTTTTTTCGTAAGTGGAATCCATCCCATGAGACTGGCTCCTTTCACTGGTTCTAGTGACTTGAGATTCATCCAAGTTTCTGCGTGATTCAGTAGCTGGTTCTGCACCCTGCAGAAGAGAATTCCATTGTTGAGATGTTCCACTGTTTGTCTCTCCATTCCACTTGGAGGACATTTGTATTTACATCCTTCCCTATTCCGGTGACTATGAATAGAAGCAGTTATAAACATTTATGAACAGTTTCTTTTGGGGTGTACTTTTGGTAACATTTTTTTTCTAGATGTGGTGATAGATACATGTTTAAGCTAACTTTATTTAAGAACTGTGAAGTCTTGTTTTTCCCTAGTGCCCGGATACTTTGCACTCCAGGCAGCAGAGCAGTAAGTTCTAGCCATTCCATCACTGCAGTTATTTGAGATTTCAGTATTTTTTATTTTTTTACCACCTCTACAGATTCATTGTGATTTTAACTTACCTTTCCTTAATGACTAATGAAAGTGTGTGTCTTTTCATGAGCTATTTTCCATCCACACATGCCCATCTTTTGTCCACTTTACAATTTGATTGTTCCTCGATGTTCAAGTTTGAGGGATGGTCACACAGCTGGCTGAGTCTTTTGTTGCAAACATGACTTTTAATTATTTTTCTCCGCATACCAAGCTCTTCTTTCCGTGCTCTAAAATGTCTTTTGCCTAGCAACTTTTTCACTTGATGAACCCTATGGATTTCTTCTTTTTTGGTTCACCCTTTTACTCTTCAAACTTTTCACCTTTACGTGTGTGAGACGCATGCCTGTTTGCACGTGTGCAGGTTCATGAGCGCATGCATGTGGAGACCTTAGGTTGATTTTAAGTGTCTTCCTTGACTGTTCTCCACATTATTTATTGAGGCAGTATCTCTCTTTAGACCCAGAGCTCATCCACTCACCTAGCCTAGCTAGCTACTTTGCCCTGGGACCAACTGTGTCCTCTATGAAGTGCTGAAACGGAGCTACATTTAAGTGGGTACTGAAGATCTGAAGCCCGGGTCTCCTGCTCATGTGTCAAGTTCCAGATCCCCCCGGGGCCTTCTCCCCATCTCCTGGCTCAAGCTTTTTGTGTCATGGCCAAACTCCTTCCTTAACTTCAAGTCATGAAGGTCTTTAAATTTGTTTTCTTCTAAAGGCTTTACAGGTGCATGTTAAATGTATTTTTGTTTGTTTGATTTGCTTTTGTCTTGAGAGAGGATCTCCCGAGGTATCCCAAGTTGGCCCCAAAACTTGTGATCCTCCTGCCTCAGCCTTCCAAGTGCTGAGATTCCACGTTCGCACGCATTTATAAATATTGCAATTGCGTCTATAATCTATGTGGGGTTGGTTTTATTCTTTAGACGTGTAATGTGGTGGATTACATTGGCTGATATTTGATGGTGATCAGTTTTGTAGTCACAGGATGAGTTAATTCCACTTGATGTGTAAACCGCTTGGCTGTTTCTTTTGTTTCTTGGGGGTTGTTTGATTTTCAACTCGACACTAGCTAGAATGAATTATCTGAGGGGAAGGAAAGAAACACTTTTGAGACAATGCCTCCTACAAGCCTGACCCATAGACAAGCTTGTGGGGCATTTCCTTCATTAGCAGTTGAAGAGAGTGGACCCAGCCCATTGTGGGTGGTGCCACATGGGGCAGTTTGTACTGGGTACTGTAAGAAAGCAGGCTGAGGAAACTAGATGGAGTAAACAGTAGTCCTCCATCTTCTGCATTAATCCCTTCTTTGAGTTCCTGCCTTGGTTTCCCCGAGTGGACTGAAGCCCAGAATATATAAGCCAAATAAACCCTTTCCTCACAGGCTGCTTGTGGTTATGGTGTTTTTCCCAGCAACAGGAAACCCTAACCAAGACAGTGTGGTGTGCTCTTACTGTGTATTGTTGGATTTGATCTTCTGGAGGGTCTGGATCTATGTTTTCATCATGAATATCTATCTGGAGGGTTTCTCTATGTCTTTGGTTTCCCTACTGAGGTAATGGTGGCCCCTCTAATGGGCTGCTGGACAGTATGTTTTACTCTCCTGTTTTCTAGAAAATGTTTGTACAGTTGGGTTATCTCTTCTGTATTTCAGGTTTGGTAGATTTTACCAATAAAACCATTTATAACTAGAAACTCCCTGGGTTTTTTTTTTTTTTTTTTTTTTTAGGTTTATTAACTAAGAATTAAATTTTCTTTAAATGCTATAGGACTCTTTAAATTATCTGTCTCATCTTAAAAGGATTTTGATAGTTTGGATTTTTAATAAACTGATGTATTTTTCTGTCACATAAATATTTATAGTATTCTCTTATTGTTTTAATATGAAAACCGACGGCGTTTGCAGCAGGGTTTTATTTCATATTTTATATTGGCAATTGCTGCGTTCTTTTCAGCCTGCCATTTACGGATTAAGAATGTTCCAGATCTATTGACTTCTGTGGCTTTTCTGTTTGCAGTTTCACCAGTTGTACCCCCCCCCCCCATTTCTTATTTCTTCATTCTAATTGCTTTGAGCCTATTTTAATCTTCTTTCTGTAACCTCTTGAATTAGACATTTAGATAATTGAACTGAAACTTTCTTTCTATTGTAAGTTTTCAGTGTCATCAACACCCTCAGAGTGCCACTCCATCTGAGGCTCATGCTTTTCAACACACAGACTAACTTTTCAGATTGATTTAGAATCAATATTTTATCAGCTGAAGTGGAATCCAGCAGCCTCGCCACCGCCTATTCCCATTCTTGACCCGATTTGTGTAGTTTTTTATCTATTACATCTGTGGCCACTGAAAACCCCATTACCTTTAATTCCTGCTGACAATCATCAAGCATGCTCAGACCTCTGGGCGAAAGAAGGTGCTCTAAGGTGTTTACCACGTCTGCTCCCCTTGCTTACCCGTTTCATTTCACTCCTGTCTCGTGAACTCTCTCAGCCGTTCTTTTAGGGAAGGCTTGCTGTTAGTGAATCCTCTCAGTTATTCTTCGTGTGAAAATGCCTTTATTTTTCTAAATTCCCAAATGATATTTTTATTGACTATAGATGTCTTGTTTAGTTGGGTTCCCCCACCTCCAGAAGTGTGTTTTTAAAATGTTTTTGTTGGGCTGGGAGACAGCTTAGTCAGCAAGGCTCTTGCCATACAAGCAGGAAGGCCCACAGCCTACCCCGAGCCACTTGAAGGAGCCAGGCGTGCTGCTGTGTTATATTCCAAGTTGGCTTTCCTCAGTGGCTCGAGATCACCCCAGTCTCTACATGCTGCACTCTTTAGGATTATATTCTGGATATTTTCAATCTTTTTAAAAGTTGTTTATTATTATTATTTATCATTATCATCACCACCATCATCATCATTAATGTGTGTGTGTGTGTGTGTGTGTGTGTGTGTGTGTGTGTGTGTGTGTGAATGTGAGCATGCATATGTGAAGGTCACGGGACAATTTTCAAGACTCAGTTCTCTCCTTCTACCATAGGATCCTGGAATCAAACTCAGATCCCAGGCTATCATGGCGAGCACCCACTGAGCCATTTTGCCAGTCTGAGTTGATGTCTTCAATTTTATGTTATGAAATTTTAGACTTTATGTAAGCCCTACGAAGAATATTGATAGCTTTGTTTTAACAGGCAACTGACGTTGGATTTACACGTTCTAACCAGCCAACTATGAATATGATTCCAATGTGAACCTAAGTTTCAAAGCCTACCGAGCCCTGTTCAGTTCTATCTTTAGCCAATGTACAGTCAATGATCTTGGCTGCCCAGCATCCAGGCCAGGGTCCTGTTGCTCAGCAATCAGTGTCTATGTGATTTAACATCAAATCAAGGGCGAGATCACAAGTTCACAAACAGTTTTCAGGAGCAGCGATCCAAGCTTCTAGTCTCTGATTTGGTTGGCGGCAAGGCGTGATGCCTGCCTTCCCAGGGGTCCTCTCTTCGTGCTCCTGGTTGAGAAGCTGCGGCTTGCTAGAAGTGTGTTATTTTGCATTTCCTGCAATTCTCTCCGCATCTCGTGCCAAAGGCTGAGAGAACACAGAGCAAGAAAAGAAGAAAAGAAGCAGGGGTTTGTGAAGTCTCCTGGTGCCACAGCTACTCCGGCAGAGGATGGCCTCTCTCAGAGCTTGGGCTCCTAGAACAGTCAGTTGCAGTGGTAGAGCTTCTCAGGGAAACCAAAGTAAATTAAAGGGAAGGAAAAATAAATGCAATGGTTTCCGCTGGCCACTCTGGGTACCTGGAGTTGACTTTCCCATCCTTTTGAACCAGACCAACGGATCCCTGCTTATGCTTAAGAGTCCACTTCCGGCTCCATGAAACCTTCAGCTCATTCCAAGAAATGCCAAACGGGGGAGGTGTTAAACTGGTTGTTTTGGTTTTCTTTTCAACCTTCCTGCTCTTGTTTACTTATTCTTTTTTTTTCTTCGTCTTCCTTTTTTAAAATACATTTATTTATTTATTTATTTATTTATTTATTTATTAAGGCAGAATCTTGCTATATATTCCAGACTGGCCCCGAACGCACCATGTGACTCAGATTAGACTCAAACTGGCGTGATTATAGGATTATAGGAATGTACCACCACACCCCACTTGGTACTAACTTTTCAGAGTCCTCAAGTGTCCCACACATTTCTGTCCAGTTCTAGTGCTCTGCTCAGTGTGAGAAAAGATGGAGTGCCATGTGCCATCCACTGTACTAGAGTCAGAACCTCTACCATAAAAAAAAATTCCATTAAGAGCAAAAAAGAAGGGGGGATGCAGTTTCTTAGCCTAGATTTCCTCCCTAAATAGAAATTTAGACTTAATATGTTCAGAAGAGAAGAAATATATGTGTGGGTGGATGAGGTGGGACTATCGTGTAGTCACACGAAACATTTTGGAGCCAAAGAAGAAGAGAAAGTCTTTTGAGCAGTACTTTTACAGGCTTCTGTTTTACTCAGTACCATCTGTGGCAAAGGAAATCGGAAGTGAAAGTCAAAAATTAAAATAAGTTGTGGAATCAGGGAAAGACTAAAGAGAGTTTGACTGGGCAAGCTAGCGCAGACTCGGGAACGGGAGAAGCACAGTTCACTCGCTGAGAGACTTTGTCCCATCTCCAAGACGGGGTTGGAGGAATTTCCCTTTTCCACTTACACTCCTCACAGCCCACCACAAACAGCAAGACTTGAGTTTGCCTAAGCCCACGCTTGAGACAGAAATAGAATCCTTTTAAGTATGAAGAGGAGCAAGATAGGCCAGTCTGTAGGCTTCTTTCTTGCTGGTTTTTGTGGGGTTTTGGTGCTTGTTTGTCTACAACCACCTTTGACATCCTCACCTTCGGGCTGTTCGAACCCCTCGAGTGGGTTCTTGCAGTTTTTGCATTCACAGGCTTATGTCACCAGAGAGCCGGACCTCCACACAATGTGCTACTGTGTTAGCTGGCGTCAGTCTAAATGTATTAATTTGGCAGTGGGTAAGGGAGGAGGGATGTGTTTGAGGACATTTTCAAAGTCAAACTTTGATTAAAATAATAATAATACAAGGCCTCACGAGGAGACTCTTTGGAGACTCTCAGGTTTTTTTCTCAAGTCCTTTCCTTTCCACGTCTTTTTAAAGGAAACCTGATCTATTTCCAGTGAGGTGAGAAACACCGTACCCCCCCCCCAACTCTTTTAGGGCTATGCAGCAAGGAGAGGATTGCTGGGTACAATTTTTAAAACAAAACAGAATATTAATCCTACATAAGAAACTATACTTGCTTTGAAATCTTTTTTGTTGTTTTGTGGTGTTGTTGTTGTTTGCCTGGAGCTGATTCTTCCTAAAAGCACAGTAGAATCACCTAACAAGAGGGTGGTGCTTTCCCAAGGTGCAAAGTCCCACCTGTCCAGAGCCTGGCGGACGTGACACAGAAGTTTGAACTTCGGGACCTGAACTCGGATTAGCCTTACAGCCACCAGAGTCCAGGCATGTGTGAGTTGTCCTTCGCTCTTATCCACACTAACCTCATCTGTTTCAATTACTAGATTAACTGGTGTCTTTACCAGACCTGAGAAACTTAACTCATTCATAGCCAGTACGTATTGAGCTGCCTGTTCTAGTCAAGGCATTTCTTTGGATCTGTGTACCGGGGATAGAGAAAGAACAAGAGAACTCCCTGCCTCAAGTGACTACACTTCAGTGGAGAAGTCAAAGAGTAGCCAGCCCGACAGAAAGACATAGTGCAGTGACAGGAAGCAGTGAGGCGCATCCAGAAGACAATAAATAAGGAGGAGAGGGAAGTCCTGGAGGATGACATGGTGGGCTTTAAGTAGAGGCACTACTAAAAGGCATTGAATCCGGCATAGTGGTTCATCCGTATAATTCCAGCACCTAGGAAGACGAGAGGAGAGGATTGTGACTTTGAGGTCAGTCTAGGTCACGTCATGTCACCTAAAAGAAAGAGGCAGTGGGCTCCTCAGAGTAGACCCACAGTGAAGGGTCATAGAAGGCAGAGAGATGGCTGCTTAAATCCAGATGCCTTCGGCGAGAAGGGAGGAGCATGAGCAGTGTGTGCAGATTGCTGGGCTCCAGTGCCGACTCAAATAGAAGCTACCTTGCAGCATCTAGCTCCCAGTAGTCCTTGAGCAATTTGAGGGGAGAGAAACACAAGTATATTTCAGATACCAGGAATCTCCAATAAGAGCTCAAACGATAAGAGATTTGGCCCGCCCCCAGAAACTTGAAAACAATTCACTCAACAATTTGCAATAATTAGGAAGGGACAGGTCCTGCACAATTTCTCATAATTGTGTCCTGGCATGGAACCTAGAAAAATGTCCTTGGACTTACGTTCCTAGGAGAAAATTATCACAGCAATGAATGCTGTTAAATCAACCGCTCTTGTGACTAGGATGGAATACCCTACCTAGCACAGGACTGGCTGACCTTTCTTTTTAAAGCACCAGGTACTTTTTGTTGTGGTTGGTTGGTTGGTTGGTTGGTTGGTTGGTTGGTTGGTTTTGTTGTTTTTTTCAAGACAGGATCTTTCTGTGTAGCCCTGACTGAACTGGCACTCACATTGTAGACCAGGCTGGTCTTAAACTCAGAGATTTACTTGCCTCCAATAGGATTAAAAGCAGGTACCACCAGTCTCATCTGGGTGCTCTTCTTAAAGTACTGTAGACCTTAGTCTTTGATTCTCTCCCCATCTTAGTACTCTCCTCTTTGTTCTACTTCATCAAGCTTCTTCTAAGTCAAACAAAAATAGTCTCTATTCCTCTTGATGTGAAGTTGGCATTTGCATCCACACTGATCCTGGACTCTAAGTTCATTGATTTCGACCTAACTGACTCTTTGTCCTCTTCACAAAGGACAGACAGCTCAAGCCCAAGGTACTCAAACCTCAGTTTCCAGTCTCACTCATCTGAGTTAACTCAGCTTTACCAGTTCAGGGCTAGAATCTGGAAATCATGTACTGCTCTTCTCTCTGCCAACCTCACGTGGTTGTTTGAATAGGAATGGCTCCCATAGGCCTCATAGATTTGAATGCTTTCTCACCAGGGAGTGGCACTGTTAGGAGGTGTGGCCTTGTTGCAGTAGGTGTGGACATGTTGGAGAAAGTGTGTCACTGGAGGCTGGCTTTAAGGTTTCAGAAGCCCAAGCCACTAGGCTCAGGCTCCCTCTCCCTCTCTTCCCTCCTCCTCCCTCTCCTCCCCCTCCCCCTCTCCTTCCCCATCCCCCTCTCCTTCTCCCTCCCCTTCCCCCTCCCCTCTCCTTCCCCCTTCCTCTCCCTCTCCCCCTCCCTCTCCCCTCCCCTCCTCCTCCTCCTCCCCCCAATCCTGATGTAGAATTCATAGCAACCTCTCCAGCACCATGTCTGCCTGCACACTGCCATGCTTCTCACCATGATGATAATGGACTAAACCTCTGAACTATAAGCCAGCCCCAATTAAATGTTTTTTTTTTTTTTAAATAAGAGTTGCCATGGTGTCTCTTCACAGCAATAGAACTCACACTGTGATATCTCACATATAATCCTTCAGCAAATATCATTGGTTCAATCTTAAATTTCCTCACTCTATTGTTGGCAAATTCCCTGGCACCAGTCTGCTCTAAGCCACCACCTTTCTTATATGGATTATTAAAGCAGCCTCCTTGGGGTTGGAGAGATGGCTCCTGAGTTAAGAGTACTCACTGCTTTTGCAGAGGAAGTGGATAAAATTCTCATCACCCTCAAGATGGCTCATAACTCTCTGTAACTCCAGTGTTAAGGGATCTGATGCCCTATTCTGGCTTCCACGGGCACCAGGCATACATGTGGCACATGCAAGCAGACTAGTCATAAACATAAAATCAAAATTTTAAATCTTGAAAAATAATAATAATCAGCCTCTCTGCTGGACTGTGTTGCTCCTCTGGGGTCTGTTTACAAATTTTCCCCAATGAATACATGTATCCTTCAATGGATGCATGTACCCTTCAGTGGATACATGCACCCTTCAATGGGTACATGTGCCCTTCAATGGATACATGTGCCCTTCAATGGATACATGTGCCTTTCAATGAATACATGTACCCTTCAATGGATACATGTACCCTTCAGTGGATACATGTGCCCTTCAATGGGTACATGTACCCTTCAATGGATACCTGTATCCTTCAATGAATACATGTGCCCTTCAATGGATACATGCACCCTTCAATGGATCCATGTGTCCTTCAATAGATACATGTACCCTTCAATGGATACATGTACCCTTCGATGAATACATGTGCCCTTCAATGGATACATGTACCCTTCAATGGGTACATGTACCCTTCAATGGATACGTGTATCCTTCAATAGATCCATGTGTCCTTCAATGGATACATCACTTCATACCACTCCTTTGCTCAAATTCCTGCCACGGTGTCTTTATTAGCTGTTTTTCTCATTACTTTTTGTCAATACCTGACCAAAAGCCACTTAAGGGAAGGAGGATTTATTTTGGTTTGCAGTTTAAGAAGAGACACATTCCATCATGGCATGGCAGGGATGGCAGCAGAAATGTGAGGCAGCTAGTCACATCGCCTCAGGAAGCAGAGAGATGACAGGAAGTGAGACCACACTACACAACCTCAATGTCCCACACTCGTGACCCACTTTTGGCAACAAGGCTCCACCCCCTAAAGGTTCCATCACCTTCTTCAATAGTATCACCAGCTGGAGATTAAGTGTTCAGACGTATGAGTTGAAGATAAAAACTGAATTATTACAACAGCCTACAATTGTCTTCCCCTACATTGGGTGTCTGATGTCATATCAATTCCACCTCTTACCTTAATCATACTGGCCCGTTTGCCTTATACTTGGTCCCCTTCCTCCCATTTCATTTGTTCTTCCCTGGCCGTGCCCATCGTTCATTTACTCCTCATCACAACTTTGCCTAAGGACCACTTCTAGGTGACAGCTGCCTGAACATCTTATTTAAAACTACAACCTTCCCCCAAAGCACCCTGTATCTCCGTTACCTGCTTTGTTTTCCTGAGTAGCCCTTATTCCCTTCTAATGTACCTTGTAATTTGCTTGTTGATTGCTGTTACTTCACAGTCCCCTCTCACAAGGGATTGGCTCCACATGATGAAGAGTTCTGTCTGTATTGCTCACTAGTGGAACCTCAAGTGTCTGATTCATGTATTTATCGTGAATATATGAATATTTATATGAATATTTATACATATATATGTATGAATTAATGATAAATATATATATATATACATATATATGCATACACACACACACACACACACACACACATATACACCTGTATGCCTGAGCCTGAAAAGGGCAACAGATCCCAGCATAGATGGCTGTGAGCCACCATGTAGGTGCTGGGAATTGAACTCAGGACCTTTGGAAAAGCAGACAGTGCTCTTAACCACCGAGCTATCTCCTCCAGCCATGTGACTGGATTTTGTGGATGGACTGATTGTTTTTATAGCTCACCCTCCCTGCTGGGTAGCTAGGTGGTATTTAAAGCAAGTCCTTGTGTTCTAACCAGCCAATAAATGGCCCTGGCAGACTTGGCGATTCAGCGGCAAGAAATGCAGTACATCGTGCAGTATTCCGTGAAAATTTCTCATCTAATTTATGTTTTATGGAAACATTTAAAGAAAGGTCATCATCAGAGAATACATTTCATTGTTTCATATGGAATACTTATATACAAAATCATACATATCATAAATGTACAACTTGTAATTTCACATAATAAAGTCACTCCCATGACTTCTCAGGGAGAAAATACATTCTCAGATCTCAGCACCCCCTCTTGCTCCATTTCCTGACTTTTAATTTCACATATTAGGCACATTTTATTTTATTCCTATTAGATATCTAATGGTTTCACTAATCCTTGCATGAAGCCAGTCTTATACAAATAGTGTGAATTTTCCCACCTCATCGACAGAATATAAAAATAGGAATTCTTGTTTTTAAGTTTTAACTTTACAGTTTTTATGTGTGTTATATTATAAAAATATATTTCATATATAAATAATATTTATTGTACATATGTATGTGTGTCGCCTCATGTAGGCATGTACGCCACATATGTACAGCATCTGCAGAAGCCAGAAGATAATGTTGGATCTTCTTGACCTGGTGGGGGTTACAGACTAGTGTGTATGTGTGTGTGCTTGTGTGTGTGTGTGTGTGTGTGTGTGTGTGTGTACCATATATATGCCCATGTCTGAAGACGCCAGAAGAGGATGTTGGATCCTCTGGAACTGAGGTCCAATTGGCTATAAGCTGCCTGGAATGGGTGCTAAGAACCAAACTCAGGACCTCTGGAAGAGCAAACATGCCCTTAACCGCTGAGCCAGCCCCTCCCCCCCCCTCATAGAATTTTTTGTTGTTTTTAAGCCAAAGGAATTTAAGCCAAAGCTCACACTGGGAGTCAGGCTTCCTGGGGGATAGGGAGATGGTTCAGTAAGTAAACTGCTTACTGCACAAGCTTGAGGAGCTGGTCTCTAACCCAGGCATCCACAGAAAAATGCAGGCATGCTGGTGTGTGGTTGTAATCCCAGCGTGGGGGTGCACTGTTGGGGAGAGGAAAGGGCAAAGACAGGAAGGGCAGCCTACCCTAATGGGGGAGCAATAGATCTTGTCTCAGAATATAAGGCAGCTAGCTGCTGAGAAACTATACCCAAGGTTGGCCTTGTATGCATGTTTGCCAAGTGAGCGCATGCAGAAACACACACACACACACACACACACACACACACACAAATATTAAAGACTTCCTAGCAAAAACCAGTTAAACACAGATCTTAGATACATCTACTTCGTGACCTCTGGTTTATGTAATAAAGACTGTAAGATACACTATTTATCTGAAATATGTCAAGATATGCTAAGATAATCTCTCTCATTGCCTCGTCTTTAAAAAAAAAAAGTTGAAGCTTTTATGTTCATAAGGATTTTTCTCACAGTGAAAAGGAGGCTCGCTGAGGAATCATTTCACTTTAACTTAAGGGGAAGGAGGGGAAGGAATGGCACAGTGTGGGCGAACAGTAGCTCCGCCTCCCCTCACCTCTCTGGCTCTATTTTCGGCACTTCTCTGCATAAGCAGATGACTCAGGCTTCTTGCCGCTTCCCAACTTTCCCTCCAACTATGACTCTGATGTCATGGGGGAATTTCCCATGACCACTCGATGAGGAAGAAGTGGGGCACTGCTGGATTTCAGAAGGTGTCTCTCTGGGTTGGTCCTGAAAGTCAGAGGGAACCCTGGTCATGGACAGAATTTGGGGAAGTACATATGGTTAGTCACGTAAGAGATAATTTGTGGTTTCCTGACATGGAGACATTTACAGAGAGTGGCTAGTGAGTGGGTCAGTTTATCCAAGGCTTGGAAGATTGCTACCAAGATCATCGGAAAGCGAGGGTGATGACCCTATAAGAGGCTGTTTGGGGCTCCTACTGGTCTCCCAGAGGACATACATACAGAAGGCTAAAGAAGGTGGTGGCCATGATGGTCTCTTGATGCTGTCAGCGAGTCTGCCTCTCGGCTTCCATATTCTGAACAGTTGTAGACCCAAGACTCTTATGCTGAAACTTAATCACCAGTATGGTGACAGTAGAGGTGGAGCTGCCAGAAAATGATAAATTCAGGAAGATATCCCCCTCACAAAATTAAGAGTATAACAATAGAGGGCCTTCCAACACTCAAGGTGACCGGCAGTATTATCTGTGAGCCAGGAAATATACAATCTCATTAAGTTCAGAATCTCTTGCCCCCTTGAACTGTGAAAACTCTGTCTCTGTACCTATAAGCCACGTAGCTTGTGGCATTTTATTACAGCAGTCTGAAGAGCCTGACACACTAGCCATGTTTATGTCTATGAAGAAGGTGGACATGGGGGTCACAAAAAGGGGGAATCAAAATGGAGATGATAATGGGGCAAAACCTTGGAGCTCCTCTCACCTCAGCTGGCTCCGTTTCCTGGGAACAGCCGTCATCCAGGCTAATTATACTAGATTGCCTCATTATGGAAAGGACGGTCATGTGTCTTTGTGGGAACAATGCACTGTCTGAGGAGTAAGTTCCCTCTCTGTTCACTCTCTGCCAGCATCACCATCTTCGTGACTGGCTGACTTACTCACCCCACAACATCACCCACACCATTGCTAGTGGTTCAGGAACTCATTCACCATTAAACAGGGTAGAATCAGGCTCAAGCCATGGAAGCTTATTGTTCTGACATCCCGTAGAAGTAGGTGGCAGAATGGCATGGTGAACTCGCTTGAGATCCCTGCCGAGAGATGACATCCGGGGAAGTCAGAGACTGTCTTCTCAAGTGGTCAGATCAATGGCCAATATAGACTCTGGAAACCCAGGCATGGTTAGGGGAGTGGTTTCTCACACCACCGTTATGCTTAACATTTCACTTGAGGATCGTTGTTTTCTTCTTGGAACACTCAACTTGTGGGTCTGAGGTCCTTGTACAACATGGAAAATCTCCACCAGGAAACACAAGGCTGTTCGTACCCTTGATCAAGGGCAAACAATGGTCCATCTGAGTATGCCAATGTGTTTGCCTTTTCTTAAGGAGACATTGGAACTGTTGCTACAAAATAAGAGTGACTCTGTTTAAACTTATTATACTGAGTGCCCAATACACAGAGTGAGCAGGCAACAGCAGAAAAAAGCAGAGATTCCTGGATGCTGTGAGGAACCCTGCCTTGATAGCAGCTGGGGTGGGGGTTAGGTCAAGAATCCTTGGCTCAGTAGGAATCCATGGCTATCAGATTAGACCTGCCCAGATGTGGGCCTCTGGCGGGTTATTTTATTTTAGCTGTTTCCTTCCCTCTCTTGCTGCCTTATGCCCTGCTAACAACTGAAAGTGCAGTTCAGGTTCCAGAGAAGAATCTGACTGGCCTCCATCCCTATCAGGGTTGGGAGACGAGGAAGCCGTTTGCCTTGTATTTGGGACCTGCGTTTCTATAGCTAATGGAGGGGCCAGAATGGTAGCCGAGGGACAACAGCCTAGCCTGAGATTGTTACTCTCAGACATGTTCTCCGTGTTGTCCTGTCGAGCTCCGTGGCCTGGGACAGTGACCTCCATTAGGGCCGCTGTTCCATATTCTTTTTCTCATTCTCTGCCAGGACATCCTGGCAAGGGGCTAGAGAGCAGAGGAGAGCAGGGCCAGGTATTCTGATGCCCTCCTCCTCTGTCATCTTTGCCTTAATCCTGAGCAGGCAGTGTTATAGCTAGCATGGTCCCCCCAAAGTCCCTGCCGCAGACCTTCAGTGTTCAGGATGTATCCCTAAGTGACACCTCAGCACGTGTCACTGCCGTGCCATGCTCTGTACATTGTGCCTGTGTGAAACGCTCTTCAGCTAGGCACTTGGAGGGCTCCATGTTTCTTTCCAATACTTCGTAGAGCAGCAGGTAAAACAGTTGAGACAAGGGTAAAGGTCATCTACTGTGGAATTATGGGAAAGTCTGAATAGGCCGGAATAAGATGCATGTTCACATCCTGAAACTGTCCAAGACAAAAACAAGGATCATTATTGATCAGATCTCAGATTTTTTCCCCCATTTTCAGTGAGAACAATCTTATGAAACTGGCTGATAGGCACCAAAGTTAAGGGATTTTCAAGGATGCAGTAGATCGGTACTAAAACTGGAACAAACTGGAATTTCTTCCTTAATCTGTAGCTATTATCAGGACCTCGTAGTCCTGCCCTGCTATTGCAGTAGAGGGAACATTCTAAGTAAAAGAACACTGGTCTGGCACCATGTTTTTCCCCTATCCATCCATAGTCAGTGGCTGATGTCATTTGTCCCGGCATTCTTTAAGCCCATCCTTGCAATCTGAGTGTCTCTTTTTAACATATGGGTCAGGTACCCACTATCAATCCATCAGTTAGAACACCCAGTGAGAACTTCTGTCACTCCTGAATTAGAACTTTGGCTTCAAATTCAGAAACTGAATTGGACCAAGTGAAGCTTCCAGCACCTCTCTTGTTCCTACAGCCTTGGCCGCTGCTGACATATTTGTGGCTAGTCTTCTGGGTTTCCTTGTGCTTGGGTAAGCCCCTGATTTGGGTGCTCTGTCTCCTGTAGAAAGAGCGTCAATGACTGGCAGTGTGCCAGAAGAAATACCAGCGCATACATCTACAACATGAACAATCTGCCAGGCACTGTTTTGGGGTCTTTGTACATTTTATCATCATCATCATCATCATCATCATCATCATCATCATCATCATCATCTGTATTCTTTACAGACATTGCCCTGACTTTGTTAAGTCCTTGAAGACAGGGAAATCTTTGGCCCGACTGACTAACCCAGTAGCATGGGATCGAAATAGTACAGGGCGCAACCGTATGTGCGGGGTCTGAATGCAGGCTCGCCTCATCTCTGTAATACAATTATTTTTTTACCTACTTCAGTGACTTGTGCTTAGCGGAAATCTGGAACTTAGCATGTAGCAGATACTTAGTTCTGGCTTTGTTTATTACACATCAGTCCCAGCATGATGAATATAAGTGCAAAGGGGGAACATCTCTACCCCAGACTCCAATCCCTTTATTCTTTTCTCCTAGGCAAAAGCCTATAAGCTCCTTCCTTGAGCCCTTGGCAATCTTGCTTCGCCTCCTGAAGGAATGAAGTCCGGGAGCGCCCTCTAGAGGACAACGGGCCTCAAAACCTCTGCTGCATTACCGCTCACAGGATGTGAGCTGTTATTTTGCTTGTTCCTCCAAAGGTTGGTACCTCCTCTTATGTTGTGTTCTGTTTGTCCTACGAGAACTATTTCCATTTCTTTCTGCTTTTTTTCTGGACCCCAGGATGATGACTTTCCTTTGCCTCTACCTCTTAGCTTGATTTTAACCAGTAAAAGTCACCCGTATTGACTAGAGAGACATCATTGGGGATATTGTTTCTCTCAACTGTTCCAAGCCGGTCGGTCTGTCAGGGGTAAGTAGGCAGTGCTCCTCTACCAAACCCCACCGCTGCTCCCACGCAAACCCACATGTTCTACCATGCCTGGCCCCTTGGCGTTGGCTCCCTGGACACAGAAATGACTTCCTGATGGGGCTAGCTAATCCCGTGGTGGAAGTTCTGTCTTCAGCTTTGTGTCCCTTAATCCTGGCTGTGCCCTTCTTGGTAAACAGCCCATTGAGCAAGCTCTCCCCACTAGCCAGTCTCAGTATGTTTTATTTTCTGGTTCCTGCTGGGTTCTACTGACACTGTATCCAAAATCTTTGACCTAAATCTTATCTCTCTCCCTTACCTCTCCAAAACCCTGTGGACAATAAACCAATTACTGAAGTTTGCACAATGTAAACATACTGCTTATATCATAGGAGTCTCTCCAGAATACCTCCAGGAGCCAGGCCCTAGTGTTTCTTGTTCAATTCCTACATAACCAGCTCTCCTTCTGGCCCTTACCTAGCCCCATTTTATTTAAAAGTCTTCCTTTGAAAGGCGGTTTCTAACCAGGCCTTCCTAACCCTTGGTACACATAGTTTTTTCCTTGTGGGATTGACATCTATGCAATTTCTCTCCTATTAAGTAGCTACTGTATATTTGCCTGGTTTCACCTTTTCTTTAGTGTCTAGGAAGATCTTGGGTAGTTTAATTACATTCTGTGACTAGATTAATTAATAATGCCTAATTCAACCCACACACATCTCCCGAGCCGTGGGGATTTCTTCACAGGTGCTCTGCTCAGCACTTTTGTTAATATGGTTGTGGGAAGGGATGTTGTCCCCTCCAACGTGAGGGGGCACATCCAGCTGCACCTGTCACTGGGAGCCACCTCGTCACGAAGGAGATTGCTAGTGTGAGAAGGAAACTAGAAAAGAGGGAGGAGGGACTACAGAGGATGGTGGAAAGCAGAGTCGTGCCCTTGATCGACCAACTGTCTTGCAAGGTGCTCTGTCTGAGATGGAACTTTTGTTTATAGCCAAGTAAATATGTGACATTCATGGTTAATTACTGTGGTGGTGTGAATAAAATTGGCCCCCATCGGGTCGCAGGGAGTAGCACTGACTCTCAAATACTCAGTCCAGGCTCAGTGTCTCTCTTGCTTCCTGCAGCCTGCCAATCCAGATGTGGAACTTACAGTTACCTCTCCATCACCATGGCTACCGTTCTTCTTGCCGTGGACGATGATTGATGATACTGAATAACGGTAATGGACTAAACCTCTAAACTGTAAGCCAGCCCCAATTACATGTTTTCCTTTAGAACAGCTGTCATGGTGTCTCTTCACGGCAATGGAGCCCCTAACTAAGACAATAATGAAACGTATACAACACACAATTACCAAACTGGCTGAGAATACAGGTCACTTGGCTGCTTATTTGCCCAGAACGTTCAAAGCTCCCCTGTTCTGTCTCCAGTACTATAACAGTGTAGTCCTGCAAACCTCTTATCCCAGCACTTGGGACGTTGAGGTAGGAGAATCATAGGTTCAGGGTTACTCCTGGCTGCTTAAGGAATTCAAGGCTAGCCTGGGATGCATAAGATTCTACGTGAAGAAAATGCCAACTCGATACTCAATTATTTTCTTCCTTTACTCGGGTAAAGGAGCACTAGAAGAAATCTTGGCTGGGTATATAGGGTAGGGAAGAAGACCCAAGCCTTATGTGTGTCTTTGCTGATAATAAGATATCCTCCAGTTGCCTGTAAATTTTTTAAAATTGGTTTTGACTGTAATTAAAATGTTCATCTTGGCACACCCCATATGTACACACCTCATGCCACAACGGAAGGTCAGACTGATGAGTTGGCACAGTTGTCTCCAGTGCCATGTTGCGTTCTTCTTTTTTTAAATTTTATGTTCATTGGTGTTTGCCCACATGTATGAGTGAAAGCATCAAATCCTCTGGAACTAGAGTCACGAATGTGAGCTGCCATGTGGGTGCTAGGAATTGAACCTTGGTCCTCTGAGAGAGCAGCAGGTGCTCGTAACCACTAGACCATCTCTCTAACCCCACCCCACCCCCATGTCGGGTTCTTCTAATGTATCAGCCATGAAGAAGGTGTTTCTGCAGCTCCGGCTGGAGGCTAGGCTCAACCACGGGCGGGTTTCCCAGGCTGCTACAGACTTGAAACAGTTCTGTCTGCAGAAAGCTCAACATGGCCTTCTGTTTGTTGGAGTTGTTGAGGCCCACACTCTGCCTCAACACTTTTCCTCAACACTTTTGGGGCTAAGTGCTCTGGTCAAGAGAGAGTGTGGCTCTTGGGGCAAGAGACGCGAAGAATGGAGACAAGACAGGGTGTGATTCAGTCTCTCTTCTATTTTCTCATGTCTCTCTCTTATTGAAGGGAATTCTGAGGTATTTATATACACAAGCAGGAGAACACAGGTGAAAACACTTTACCACGTGCACCATACAGCTGAGGTCACTAAACAGCAAAACAAGCTATGTGGGATAAACAAGATTTATCAGAGTGTGCTTCAGCTGTTATAGGCTTTTGACAACCAAGTCTCTCATCAGGGTATATGGTTCCAGATGGCTGCAAAGTTGATCTAGCCGCTTTCTACTAAAGTCGGCTCCCAACATGGAGTGTCTTCAAATTCAAATGCCTTCAGATCCCAGAAAGTCTGCTCCCTTTTGTAGTCATATTTCTTGAGGTTTCTCAAACCACTTTTTATGAACCAGAGAATATTAAAAGAACTAAGTTTGAAGTGTGTACAAAAGCTTCTCTGTAACACATGCCATAATACACAATCTTCTGCTTGCCGGTCCTTAGCATCTACCTCTGAATTGTCATAGAGTTCTAGTCACAGGGTTTAACTATTTTATATCCACTGGCTGTGGCACACAATAAAACAGCATACACATTTTTAAAAAAAAATCATCTTTATTCGTTCTCAGACACTTGTAATCATCTCAAACAGATAAAGCTTCTTCCTCTCCCTCTACTCTAGTCACAGGGAGCAATTGATTTGCTGCGTCTTGCTTGAAAGCCCTGCGTGGTGTTTCATCTCTTTCCCTCAGAACTGCAGAACAGGCCACCTATTGTCTTGAGATCTCAGCAGACACCAAGAAAAGAAAAGGCAGGAAGAGTCCCTAATGTGCACATGTGCCTTGCAGCTGGTGGCATTCTCTTACTGAAGCCACAGGCTCTGCACAGATGTCCCTTGGAGAGCTGGAAGCATATTGATGTACTTGACTGATTTCATCAATCCCTCTGATCAACTACGGATGCTGAAAGCCAGGGTCTGCGTCCGGTGGTGGAGAAAACAAACCTGAAGAGACAAGAATGAAGTTAACTGACTTTAGGAAGCAACTACTTCCAATCCATGGAAGGACTTCCTCCTAGGAGCTAAAATGACCTCTCATTTTTTGCTTTCCTTCTCCCATGTGAAAAGCCATTTGGAGAGTTTGGAAGAAGGGGCCGTGTATACTCGGCTCATCCAGGTATACCTGTCTCTGTCTGTCTTCAGAGAAGAGATACCTGGTTTGCTCTCCTCACTTCTTCTGTCTTGCTGTGGTCACAGACTGGATTCAGGAGTCCAGGTATTTTTAGTTCAACTCAGAAATCTACTCGCAAGCCTGTTTGGTGGTAAGGAAAGCCAAGTTGGTTATTATTATAGATTTACTACCAAAGTGGACACCATGATGTGTGTGTGTGTGTGTGTGTGTGTGTGTGTGTGTGTGTGTGTGTGTGTGAAAAGTGCTCATTATATTGGTTGGGGGGAAAAAGCATCTATTGAAACTCACAGGCATCGTGTTGTTTTAAAATTTTCTCCTACAACCCAGTTATAAAAAAAGCTCCCCAACCCTACTCATACTTTTTACTAATAGTAATTTACTAATAGTATGAAGGTGTTTGAGCAAAGGTTGGCTTCCCATCTTATCATAATTTCAACAATCTGCTATACCGGGGCTGTATAATCTCTTAGAAATGCTTTCTGAGAGTGAACAGAAGCTGCCCCTTGTAGAAAAGAATGGGCTTTCCAGCTCTCCGTGGTTCCAAGCCATTCAGAGTTGCCAGATTTGGTAAAATATAAACAGGCATCCAGTAAACCTGCGGTTGTTTTGCAGGGATTCTATAATTAGTAGACCAGGCACTGCATAACTACGTCCGAGATAACTCATGCAATTGACTTAGGGCACCCAAATTGCCTCTGGAAAAGTTCTGCCTCACCTTTTACTCACGGGCTACAAAAATGGATTCTCTATGTATATCCACACTTACTAGTGTTCAGTTCCTAATTTAATGGTGTGGTTCATTTGTGGAAGGAAAATACCAATATGGTCCAAGAGCAAAAACTAATCTGAAGAGGAGAGAGAGGGGAAAATGGTGGCGGATGTATGCGTGTCTCCAGCAGTCTAAGAATTGTACATTGCAGAATACACAGCCTTGTTGTATCTATTCATCAGGCAAGCTGAGCAGACCTGCTCGAACCTCTGATGTCCTGGAATTCCAGCTGGATGCAGTGAAGACACAGACGTCAGAGGCTTATCAATTTACCCTTCCCCCAACCCCTCTTCTAATATCTCAATGCCTGTATTCAGCTTGAAGAAGTTAATGAAGAGTTGGTGCCCCAATTCCTTGGGCTTGGGTACTGAGGTGGTTAATATTAGGATGTCTTTCTAGAGAAAAATAATGGTTTTATTGGAACAGAGAGGAATAGCTTGAATTGATTACATAGCCATAACCTACTGGTAGAAATCTTTATAATTGATACAAACTTGAAGTTATAATCTCTTACAATGGTATGGAATTTATTTTCTACAACTTTAAAGTTTTCATTGGTATGAGTTTCTTATTGATATAAAATTGGGATTAATACTGTTACTCTCATATAGGCATTGTGCCTATATAACACATTTAGGAATACAAGGCTTAGACCCAATCTGTCTTTTAACTTTTTTTTTTTTAAACTGGTTTGAGATGATTAAGCAATGTGAGTTAAGGGCCTAATAGCAAATTCATGGCTCTGAGTTTATTGTTAGGGTGTTTTCTAGATTTAAATTAGAAATAGCTGAGAGTAATTAATGGACAACAGTTCAGATTACTTTATATAGATAGTTGGTTTTCAAAAACGTCATAAGTCTACAGAATTGATGGTAAAGACATTTCTTTATTAAAGATCAATTGATTAGAGACCTATCTGCTCTTGACAGCTTCCCCTTCTTGGATTCTAAGAAGAAATTGAGCATCTTTGGAGTTACTCCAGTAGTGGTGAGACAGCCACTAGGCAAGAATTGCCTCATTTCACCTACAGACAAATTACTGTCCAGCAATAAGACACATTATGTGGAATAGTCGACTGATAGTCTCTGCCTAGACAGGGAAATTGGCCCTTAGAAATTCTGCATTACTAGGTCTGTCAGATGTTCCTGGGCCAGAAGGCTAAAGAACAGATGCTCCAACGTTTTGTAGTATAGGGACTGTCCAGGTAATCAGTGGTCTCTATAAATTGGCTAAGTTTTAGAAGCCATGCTTTGTGCTTCCCATATTGTCAGTTAATTCAGTCATTCTGGATTTCTGATGGGGTTGAAGACGTATAGTCTCATAGCCAACCCAGGCTATTTACTTTGAGAGGATGGTTTTCAGATGTCATTCATTCTAAAGATAGGACATAAGCCAGGTTCAGAAATAAGTTGTTTAGTTAGGAGAGATGACAGAGGTTCTATTTAGTTAACAAAAATGATGGATTGGGTATTGGGTCTATCTTGTACTTTACTGTTACAAATTGGTATAGTTGTGCTCTGATTATATTTTGAGAGATTTTTTTTTTAATTTTAACAAGAAGGTTGATATGTAGCAGTATGTTTCCCGCTATATTAAACTCAGTATTTTAGGAGGAGCTAATGTGGGAGGAGTAAGAAAAAAGAAGAGGAGAAGCTAGGAGAAAGGAAGAGGAGAGAGAGGGGAAAATGGTGGTGGATGTACGAGTGTCTCCAGCAGTTTAAGGTAGTTGTAATATCTAGGTTAGGTATTGGGTAACACCTCTAATTGTGTGGGCCTCTTGTTATTTCAGCATTACCAAATATATAAAGCTATTGGATAATCTTTAAAAAAAAAAAAAAACTAATCTGAAAGAAACACCAGTGATCCAAAAAAAGATAAGCCAAAAGTAATCCCCTTTTAGTGAGCTCAGGCTAGGTACCGTTGCACCTTTGTGATTGAGGGTCCAGCCTGGAGGCTTTAGTCTGTCCCTGACAGGCTGAACAGAGCTGGTTAAGTCAACAAGCCTTCCTGGGCTTCTGGGTTTTCTTATCTCTGAAAGGGTCTGAAATGCTTGCTCACCAAAGTTAGTGTGTGTGTGTGTGTGTGTGTGTGTGTGTGTGTGTGTATGTTTGTGTGTGTGTATGTTTGTGTGTGTGTTTGTGTGTATGTTGGTGTGTATATGTTTGTGTATGTTTGTTTGTGTGTGTGTTTATGTGTGTGTATGTTTGTGTGTGTTTGTGTGTGTTTGTGTGTGTTGAATATTCATCAGAAAGATCACTGTGAGCAAAATGTAACCGCAACATTACTCAGCAGTGTGGGGAGAAAAGTCAGTTATTAATTATGTAACCAGTGAAACCTATCAGCTAGTATATCAATACGTTCCTCTCCCACAACCCTATTTCAAAGACATTCCCAATCTGATAACAGGGACAGATGCAAAGCAGCTTTGAGGAAGATACAATGGAAGCCTTGAGGAAGTTTCAGGTACCATTTTAAGAGTTCAAGATACCATGGACCCTGTGACCTGTGTATCATGATTTGATAACAGCATCTTAAGGAAAAAGGCCATATATAATCACATCTATGCCAATCTAAGAAACAATTGTTAAGAGTTAGAGATCTTAGGGACACTAGGAAATCAACCAATAGTGAATTGACTTAGAGTGTATTTAACAAATGTCAGTGTGGTAGTAAGTGCCGTCATGTAGATGCAGGTTCCTCAAACTCGACACTATTGACATCCGAAGCTGGACAGATCTTGGGGTCAGAGCCGAATACTCTGTGTAGTGAGTGTGTTTCACAGTATCTGTGATCGCTGTTCAGATGCTGGTAGCACCCACATAGTATCGATAAACATATTTTTTCAGACATTGACAAATATTCCCTGTGGGGGAAGTTGTCTCTAGTTAAGAACCACTGATTTAATTTATCCAAGGGAATTGGGCAGTTCCCAGCAACTCAGTCAGGACTGTGACAAATTAGGACCTGTAAGGACCTTAGAGGACTCCTCCTTTGTCTTCACTCTGCTTCTTACCTCATCTCCAGGGCCCTGACCATCAGACACCTTCTGCTGCTATTTCCTCCGTTCCCTCTCCTTCTAGGGCTCTGTTCACTGGGCTAGGTAAACCGAGGTGTTACAGTGTTTGCCTCCTTCCTCTGGTAAGAATGTTTCCCTGGGGCAGAAGAGATGGCTCAGCTGCTGAAGGCACCTTCTGCAAAGCCTAGTAACCTGTGTTTGAGCCTCAGGACCCAAGAGGAATGGTGGCAGAAGAGAACCAACTCCCATAAGTTGTACTCTGACCCACATACATATGTGGGCTATGCACTGAGATCCAGGCTGTGGTTGGTGATCTTTATGAGGAATACTCACAAAAAAATATTTTTTTTCTTGTAATGTTTAAAACAAACCTTAGTATGTCGGGAAATTAAAGGATAAAAAATCCCAACTCTTGCTAAACACTAACTACTGGGATGGTATGTGTTCTCCTTCATGAAATGGGAACAGGCTCATTGGAAGCCATCCTTACAATTTATTATAATAATCCGCAATAGAAACAGTGTACCTCCGGCAAGAGGTAACAAGCAACAGAGTCCAGCAGGTGTTTCTCAGAGGAAAGGTGAGCTTTCTGCCTACAGCGGGGTTTAATTTCCATCTTCTTCATACTTCACAAAAGGAATCAGATTTTAATGACAGTTTGTGGGACAACCTTCAAGACACAAAGCAGATTAAGATACTGGGTTTAAACTCTGATTCTTGACATGTATGGAATCTAAACTGTCCCCTATGGGTTTATTTTGAACACTTGTTTACCACCAGGTAGCACTATTCTGGAAAGCCATTAAGCCTTCCAGAGGTGACATCTAGACGCAGGAGGTAGGTCAGCAGGGGAGGGCCTTTGAAGGTTACACCAGACTATACTTCCAGCTTCACTCTCTGCTTCCTCCATGGCTTCACAGTTACACGCTGTGATAGTGAGATGTATCTCTCAGAGCAGTTGGTTCTCAACCTTCCTAAAGCTATAGCCCTTTAATACAGCTACTTCCTCATGTTGTGGTGACGCCCAACCATATCATTATTTTCAGTGCTACTTCATAATTGTGACTTTGTGACTTATGAATTGTAAATATCTGTGCTTTCTGATGGTCTCAAGCAACCCCTGTGAAGGAGTTGTTTGATAACCCCCCAAGGGTGTCGAGGCCCACAGTTGAGAACCCATTTTTAGAGGTTCCAATCACACCATGAGCTGAAAACCAAGTCACGTGTTCTAGATCTAGTAAGTAGCTCAAAGCATATATTCTAGGAAGAAACAAGTGATCATTTTTGCTTATTTTGAATAAAGTCATATTTTGTTTCCTTACCTGTTAGAATCCATAGTTTCTAGTACATTCACCGAGCTACAAAACTGTCTCCATGAGTTTCAAAATATTTTTAGCATCTCAGCAGGAAGCCTCCTTCGTTTTATTGTATATAAAGGGGATTTATTAGAATGACTTACAGACTGTGGTCCAGCTAATCCAACAGTACCTGCCAATGAATGTAAGGTTCAAAACTTCAGTGCTTGTTCGGTTAATGACTTTGGATGTGTTAGCCTATCTTCAGTATACTCTGGGATCCCGAAGAAGTAGTCTCTAATGCTAATGAAAGCAAGCAAGCAAAGAGCAAAAGCTTCCTTCTTCTGTGTCCTGATACAGGCTTCCAGCCCAAGGTGTGGCCCAGATGAAGAGGTGGGTTTTCCCAGCTCCAAATATCTGAATTGAAGGTGTGTATGCCCACCTCAAAGAGCCAGATTAAAAGTGGCTCATCTCACCTCATATTAAGCAACGCCCCCCTCCCCAGTTGTGCTCCGTGTTTGTGTCTCAGTTCATTCCAGGTGTAGTCAAGTTGATAATGAAGGAGAGCCATCACAAAGTATCCCCCTATTCCCTTCTTCCCTTGGCAGGGACAATCACCAATCCACTTTCTATCTGTAGTTTTCCCTCTTCTAAACATTTCATATGGGTGGAATTACATATTGCTATCAACTTTATCATTCTTTTAAATTTTTAAAAATATTTGTTTTTGCATATGAGCACTCTATTTGCATGTATACCTACACGCCAGAAGAGAGCTTCAGATCCCAATATAGACGGCTGTGAGCCACCATGTGGTTGCTGGGAATTGAACTCAGGACCTCTGGAAGCGCAGACAGTGCTCTTAACTGCTGAGCCATCTTTCCAGCCTGCTATCAGCTTAACGTGATTTTTTTATTTTTTATTTTATTTTAATTAATTAATTTATTTATTTATTTATTTATTTATTTATTTGGTTTTTCGAGACAAGGTTTCTCTGTATAGCCTTGGCTGTCCTAGAACTCACTCTGTAGACCAGGATGGCCTAAAACTCAGAAATCCGCCTGCCTCTGCCTCCCAAGTGCTGGGATTAAAAGCATGCGCCACCACTGCCTGGCTAACGTAATGTTCTTAGGCTTCACTCACGTTGTGGCATTGACCAGTACTTTATTTCTTTTTATTGCCCAGGTAGTATTCCCCTGTATGCATGTGCCACCCTGTGTCTGCTTCTCCCTCTGGGTAGCCAGGCCTGTTGTCCACCAAGCTGGGCTGGAAGGAGGGAAGCTTAATTGGGCCTGGGTTTATGTAGTGCAGGATCTAGGTCCTCAATGTGTGTGTGTGAGCAATGAACACACTCAGTTTGGAGAACTAATTCGGTAATTGGTGTAACAGTTACTACACATTTATTCAATAAATTAACACAATGACTCTTTTTTCTTTACTCTAGCTAGTTCCCTATGACACAGAGAGATCAAGATTTTCAACTTACAGTACACAAACTAGGCATTAGAAGTCTATCCTAATCCTCTGATCTAATTTGCTACCTCTCAGCCCAAATCTCCAAGATACTTTCATTTTTGTATTGGTCTGGCTCTCTGGGCTTCAGACGCGTTCTGCCTTAAGGCCTCTCCAGACCTCTTCCTCTTGGCCAATCCTCTCTTCCTCCCTTCTCGCCCCCTCCCCTGGCTGGCGGAAGTCCTGCCCTAGTCTCTTTATTGCCTAGTTATTGGCTTTTCCAGCTTTTATTGACAAGACAGAGAGTACATGGTGAGCACTGTTTGCACAAACTTGAGAGCAGAGACTCTTGACATAAGCATTGCAATGCTGTGTCTGGATAGAGAAATCAGCATGTGAATCATACGTGGGTAAACTTTACACATGCATAATAACATGCCTACAATTAGGGGGTATTTATGCCCCTGAGATGGCCAGGGTCCCTGGGATAAGGTTTATGGGGCTGTGTTTACTGGCCAGGCAGGGGTGTTAGAAGATACTTCATTTAACTTCATTTACATACTAAAGGGCAGCTGGGTTGGTGGGGACCCTGTAAGGTGGAACGGAACGGGAGTGAAGCCTGAATTTCTGCTGGGGTTGATGGTAGAGTAACCACCTTTATGGCACCAGGTTGGAAGTGGGAAGATAGCCAACTCTGACATCCTCATATTTGAGGTATCTAGGCTTGGAGCTCCATTGACCCTTCTTCCATAACCCTGGGCCCTTACAGTCCCATATGCATAAACCTCGTTTTGTTTCCTACAGATCAATTGAAAGACATCTGAGTTGTTTGCAGCTGTCATGAATAATGCTGCTATGAACAAGTGTCTGTTTCCAAATGGACAGATGTGTCCGATTGTCACAAAGAGAAATTAATGTTTGAGTACTTTCAGCTATCAAGGAAGACAGACTGCAGACTTGCAACCGTTGCACCAAAGTTAAACATATTTCCACAGGACCCAGACATCCATTGCTACATACAATTGCTGCATCATTTTACACCCACAGAGCAACTTATCGGGACTCGCCAGCCTTTTCATATAACCATCAGCTTTTGTTATCAACTCTCGGTGATCACAACTCCCCCAGTGGGCCTGATGCAGTATCTCACTGTGGTTTCGATTTACATCTCCCTAGTAGCGAAGATGGGAGTTGTCCCGGTCTTTTACATATTACATACATATTGGTCATTTTTGTATCTTCTTTACTGAAAAAAATCCATTATTTGTCAATTCTTTTTTTTTTTTTTAAGCTGGAAGGCACAAACATTTGAATAAAATTGGAAGTGCAGAATGGGAGACAATGAGGCACTCCATTTAGAACAGGTGTAAGAAAGAAGGCAAAGTGAGTTGTGCAACGACTGTGGAGACAGGCATTAAAGGACTAAAGCATCCTGGGACATAAAGCCTAAGTAAACTGGTGGCTCCGAGAAGCCTCTTCAGCAAAGACTTGGCAGTCACCCCATCCCGTCTTCACCCTTATGTGTTCTGTATAGTCATTAGGGAAGTCCAACTGATGCTTCGCCAACAACGCCTTGTCCTAATTAGGATGAAAAGGGAAGGCAAGCATGATTTTCTACCTGAAAAGGGAGACGATTCCTTAAGTAGGAAACTATTGAAACTGCTAAAATGTCAAACATATGCATGCATGCACGCACACAGACACACACATGAAAAATTTAACGGGGTACAGCAAGATGGATGGCTCAGGGGGTAAAGGAACTTGCTGCCAAACCTGATAACCTGAGTTTGATCCCCACAACCCACAAGGGATAGAACTAATTCTCACAAGTCGTTTTGACTTTCACATGCATGCACACTTACAGATAAACATGCACGTGCACACAAGAATAAATATATAAAAATAAAACTTAACCAGAATTAAGTAAAACATAGCGAGATGTTAAAAAGGTACAGCAGGCAGTGGTCATGCACGTCTTTAATCCCAGTACTTGGGAGGCAGAGGCAGGTGGATTTCTGACTTCGAGGCCAGCCTGGTCTACAGAGTGAGTTCCAGGACAGCCAGGACTACACAGAGAAACCCTGTCTCAAAAAACAAAAAACAAAACAAAACAAACAAACAAAAAAAACAACAAAAAAGCTACAGTGTCTTTAGTAATGGGCTTACATATTAACACTAGAAGCCTTATGGAGGCTTTTAAAATTAAAACATTAAGAATTGGCAAATAAAATGTTACCATTTTATCAGGCTAGAGAAGAACCATTTGCGGAGAGGTGTTACTGGTTCAGGACCAAGGACAGCACAGCAAGTATTAGGCCTCTGGCTTCATTTCTATTCACACCTGCACAATTATGCCTCCTTGTTATTGTTTTCTCTCGTTTCTTTATACCCCTCCTCCCACTGCTCCAGCAGGGCAGAATCGCCTTCCTCTGTTCTGCACTGTAATGACATTCATCCCATGGTTAACACCTTAATCATGTCTGTTCTTCCAGCCGCCCCTTGCTGGGTTTGTTTCTTGATTTATTTATTTTATTTTATATGGATAAGTGTTTTGCCTGTATGCGGTTCTATGCACCACGCATATGCCTGGTGCCTACAAAGATGCGAGGTAGGCACTGGATGCCCTGGAAATGGAATCACAGATGGCTGTGACCTACCACAGAATGGCTGGGAACTGAACCCAGGTCCTCAGTGCTTTGAGCCATTGAACCATCTCTCCAGTTGGCTTCCTTCTTTATGGTAGTAAAAGACATACAACATTTTCAACTAACTCTGTGATTATATTTCAGTGACATAAACTGTAGTGTAAGCACCACTATGCACTTCCAGAATGGTTTCACCCCCAGACGGAATCTCTATGCCCAGTAAGCAATGCCCTCCTTCCTGCTTTCTCCTGCTCCTGACAAATGCTATTCTATTTGGTTTCCTTTGCCCCTGCATTCTGTTTAGCCCACTGTTCTTTCTCCCTGGCAGCGTCACCTATAGCATAAGCATTCCATTTGAGGATTTGCACTGGTGTAATTGCAAAATACTGGGCACCTTATGCCAGACCTACCGAAATATAAACTGGGTAGAACTCGGAAAATCCATTGTAACTAATTGTTATGAAGATTCTAATCTGGGAGTGGTGACTCATGCCTTTAATCCTGACTAATCAGGAGGCAGGTAAGCAGGTCTCTGAGTTCAAGGCCAGCCTGGTCTACAGAATGAGTTCCAGGACAGCCAGGGTTACACAAATAAACCAACTCAAAAAGATAAAAAGACTGTAGAACCCACTAAGTATTTTAGCCTATTCATTAGTTGCTATGTAATTCTAGCATGAACATCCCTAAATGAAGTGCCTTTCTCACCAGTAATCATTCTTCATGTGTTTACCATCTAACTCTTGTCAGGCATGACTGTTTAAATGATTATTGAAAAGCCCCTTCTCCGATAAAATCTTTTCCAAGAACATCTCCAGAGATCAGTCTGTCTTCAGTACATCTGAGGCTATAAAATAATATGGTCACTACATAGATATTTGCATCATTCCAATGATTACTATGGACTGTTCATAGCTTTACGTCATTTAATTTTGTTCTGACTGGTTTCCCATTAATCCGTTCATGTATCTCTTGGAATGATGCTAAGGTCTCTACTGTTCTTCAGGTGCTGAGACTCTGCAGGATGCTACCAGAATGAATGCAGCTCAGCTGCCGTTACTGGGCCTTCACTATGTTGACAGCGGGAAGATACGCAGCATAATACAGATAGAGTGCAGCTGATGCCCCATGGACTGTACATAAAATAGTGACAGAACACAAAGGAAGGGGGTACAGGTTGTATGTACCCAGTCATTTCACGTAAGCATGTGGGTTCCATAGTGTGCCAAGTTGGAAAGAGTGGCACAAGCATTTTCGACTTCAGAAAGGGTCTAGCAAAGCCTCCAGAGTCTGGGTGTGCATACTGAGAATCGATGGCGTATGTGTTGGCCCCAGGGTATATATGGTTGGACAGGAAAAAAAGGACTTGGTTTGAGGCATTTTTAAAGACTTCTATCCCAGCACATGCCGAGTCCCAAATGGCAATGCAACTTGTAACTACTCAAGAAGCATGCTTAAAACATGCAAATTTCTGGGACTCACACCAGATTCTCTATAAGCAAACCTTTGGTGGGCTGGCTCAGGAGCTGGTACTTTGAGCAAGCTCTACTTATTTGTCATTAAAACAAGGTGGACAGAAAGAGAAAGCCTTGGCCGGGTGGTGGTGATGCACGCCTTTAATCCCAGCACTTGGGAGGCAGAGGCAGGTGGATTTCTGAGTTTGAGGCCAGCCTGGTCTACAGAGTGAGTTCCAGGACATCCAGGGCTACACAGAGAAACCCTGTCTTGAAAAACAAACAAACAAAAAACAAAAACAAAAAAAAAACAAAAAGAAGAGAGAAAAAGCCTTGAAGTCGGGAAGCACTTTACGATTTTGGTTACAAACATACTCCAGGAAATGGAGAACAAAAACCTGTCTAATTTCAAAGCATTTAATCATCTCTGTGGCAGGAACCAGAGGGACAGAAAACAGGCAACTAGAATATCTGTGAGGATATAATCGGTAAGATTTAGAGGCTGAATTTTGATTGAAATAAATCATCCACAGCCTTTCCAGATGTGGGTATGATGCCCATTTATCTCACACTTTGGCAGCCCTTGTTCAAGAAGGCAGTGCCTATAAACAGCTGGTTAACCCAAGTGCCATCCCATACTGTGAACAGTAGGTGGCGCCACCTAAGTGCCTGAATTTCCAAAGTGCCACACCATTAACCTAGGAATGATCTGCACTAAGAAACCAAGCCTTTACAGGGCTGAAGCAAACACTTCATATTTATTCTGAGGGAGACTTGGAAAAGGAAGAGTGAACCGAAGGCTACTTATCCCTGTCCAATACGCAGTCTCCAGTGACATATCACACACTGACAAATACTGATCTGCCCGGCTACTTCCATGCCAGTGCTAAAATGGACATTCTGTGAAGTGAAAAACTAATCACTATAGCAATTGAGTCTGCAGGAACTCATGCAGGTCTGAGGGCAAAAACTACTTGCTCGGCTTTGGCGGGGTTTCTGGGTGTCTCGGCTTTGGCGGGGTTTCTGGGTGTCTGCCTACGAGCTTTTGCTGCTGGCAGAAAGGTTAGGAAGAGAAAACCAAACGGGCGAAGGGCTACGGGAGAGACAGCTTAGAGCCATAAATGAGGGCTGTGCCATGAAGCTTATGTGGTGGTCAGAGGACATGCAGCGAGGAGTGGGTTCTCTCCTCCCACTCTGGCCGTCGCTTGGCCGCAAGAGCCTTTGCGTTCTAGGCCATCATGCTGGCTTCACAGGATGCAACATTGTCTATATTCTCAATATATGTGGAATCACAAGGCTAGGCACGATGGCATATATCTGACATTCCAGCATTTGAGAGGCAGAAGTGAGAGAACCTGGCTGTAGAGAACGTGGGCTATAAACTGAGGCCCTGTCCCAAGCCAAGCAAAAATAAAACAACTTGCCATCATACCAGAGACCTCAGGACTTTCCGGTTAGAAGACAGTTGTTGGGTGTCTAAAATGTTTTCTCTCTCCCTTTTCTGAGCTCTGTGTGTGCATCAGGAAACAGAAACTATGTCTCTGTACTTCAAATGGGAATATAAGAATCTCTTAAATGATTACTGTGGTGATTAAATGTCAAAATGGAAACAGACACTTAGAAGCGTATCTAGCTGTACGGAGCATATGACAGGATGTGACAATCTTTCATCTGTCTTTGTTCCCGGGAATAAGACAAAAGTTTCAAGGTCAATGCATGTATACAATGAAACATATCCACCCTTCATCTTGCCCCTCGAACTTCCCCTAGAAACCTCCCAATGGTCCCCTCTTCCAACTGCCCATCTTCATTAATGATCTATCAAGTCCAATGGGAGCTGCCCAGATGTGCATAGGCATCGAGCTGTCCACTGGAGGGTGGGAAAACAGCTAGTAGTTAGAATGATCCTTCCTTCCTTCCCATAGCTAGCAACTGGCAATAGTGCCTCAGTTTAGGGGTGGAGTCTAGAGAGCACCACCCACGTCTGTGCTAGAATTTGGGCCAGCTTGTTTCTGTGCAGCTAACCACAGCTGACACGCATGTGCAATTCCCACAGCACGGCCAGAGACTGCATTTCAAAGCACACCTCATCCTTACCCTCTGGTGGCTCATTTTCAATGTTTCTCAACACTTAGGGGTGGGGTGGCATGTGATAAAGGTGTCCTATTTAGGATTCTTAGCCTCAGCACTTGGACCAGTAATGGGTCTCTGCGTTGACTGCTGCCCACTGCAAAAAGCCGCTTCTCCGAGCAATGCTGCGGGTAGCCTGCGCCTATGGGGATAGACGTAAATGCTAAGAAGCCAACTGGACAATGTGAACATTTAGTAAAGTAACAGTAGCAGGCTACACCCCGGAGCCCATCTCTTCATCTATTTGATTTAAAGCATGTCTTGTCTACTAATGAACTAAATAACAGTCCAGTTTTGTGTGTCCCTGAACCTTACAGCTGTTACACAACCATCTATGGCAACAGCTGAGTGATACAAAAGGAACTCAGTAAGGAGCTGTGGACTATCTACCACAGGTATAGGGACGGTTTACAGTGATAAAGACGGAGGCTTTCATAACCTGCTTTGCCTCCTGGCTTTCTGGTTTCCCTATCTTAAAACACACACAAACACACACGATAGCTGAAGATTTCAAGATAGTACTCAATTAGAAAAAAACTTGTTTGTATCCTCTTTTCTTTGACTAAATCTCTCCAACTTTCTCTCTTTGAATCTGCTGTGCCCAATAGTAGACACCGCTATGAGAGATCCTGAAGCCTTGATTTCTAACATTACAGTATTTCCCTGTCATCAACTCTACAAGAAATAAACATCCACTTATTCTGCTAATCTAGTCACATGACATGGCTCGTGTCTGTGTGTGTGTCTGTGTGTGTCTGTGTGTGTGTGTGTGTGTCTGTGTGTGTGTGCGGCTTATTTACTTGCTAGCAACTATCATATAACTTGCATGTATGGAAACTTCATCGCTTTTATGGTCAAATGATATATCGTTTATGTATATTTTTATCTACCCACTCATCTGCTGGATACTCGTTGTGTCTAGTTTTTGGCAGCTACGTATAATGCTGCGAACTCTGGTGAATACAGATGCTTGGTCGCTGTGTGGCTGGATCATGAGTAAATTATTTCATTTCTGACTAAATGCCATACTGTTTTCCACAACGTAATACCATTTTTACGTTTTCATCGGCATCCAAAACTAAACATTTTTAAACAGTGAACCATAGAATGGCAAAGTCACAGGTTGCTGGTACCGAATCTCAATCTCTGTCTCTCTCAATCTCTGTCTCTCTCAATCTCTGTCTCTCTCTGTCTCTGTCTCTCTGTCTCTCTGTCTCTCTGTCTGTCTCTCTCTCTCTCTCTCTCTCTCTCTCTCAGAGGCATATGAGGGGTGGAGACTAACTCTGTGTATTCCAATGCTGGAGATCAAATCCGTGTTCTTCTATGTTAACCAGATGCTCTATCCCTGAACTACACCACTGCCCTCTGTCACAGCAAGATGCTGAACACATCGTTTCCTCTATTAGAGCAACATTCTTCATATACACAGCCAAGACTCCTTAGCAACCACCGAAGCAGTCTGTTATATCTGTAGGGCTCTAGGTTCTGCCCCATCTGTGCGGAATCAGCATCTTTGGTAACTGATCCCCTCAACTAGCGCCAATCATACTAAAATATGAGATTCCTTGAGCTAGAATACAGCTGGGTTGTTGTCTGGTTTTGGTTTTTGTCATTTGCTTAACAAAGTCCATGTAGCTTAGACTAGCATCAAACTCAAACTCACAGTATAGCTAAAGACAACCTTGTGTTTCTGATCCTCCTGCCTCTACCCCCCTAGGGCTATCGTTACTGATGCCAGGTTGTGTTGATGGGGTGCTGGGAAGACAAGCAAGGGTTTAGTTCATGCTAATCAGGCACTCTTCAACTGAGCTACATCCCAGCACCAAGTTCTAGAGGGTAGGGAAATATGTTGGCATTTAGGGGTTTGTTTTGTTTATAACAAAGGTTAGCCCTTGGGGTCAAACATATAACAAATATTTAACAACCACTCATGTGTCAAACTAATACTGTACTGCAGTCATTCTCTACCTACATAATTGCTACATAGTGGTTAAGACTAAATGCAAACACAGCCAGTTAGAGAACCTGTAATTAAGACACTTTTCATTTACATACAACATGTACTGTACCAGTTATCGTGACATTCTGTTGCCAAGAAGTATTGTTCCATATGTAATTTTCAGCTGAGTCCTTTATGCTTCAGGGCAGGGTTTAGTTGCTGTTGTTCGTAGTCAAGGGCTGTAAAGAACCATCAGAATGTAGCCTCCCTTGTACAAACTGCCACCGACAACATTCCGTAGCTTTAAAACCCTGTTGCTGAAGCACAAATGAAAGTGTGTTGAGAAACACACACACACACACACACAAATGATAGTGTGTGAGGAAAAAAAAAAAAAGCCTAGAGTGGGAACCGTTATTGTAACCACGTGGTCTAGTAACTTTAAAGCATATGTTTCTAAGTGTTCCGACCACTTCAGGTGTGTATGAGTTTAATAAAGCATATGCAAATAAGCGATTGAGAATAGAATAAATAAAATAAATAGAATATATGAATAAATGAATAAATGAAATCAGGGCGAACATGTGAATAAAATGTTATCCATCCTGTGCTGCCAGTATTTGTATCTATACTCCGTGCAAAAACCGTAATTAAACATAGGGAACTTAGTTCCTCTCAATGGCCTGTTACTAGCTTGCCTGTGCACCCAAGCTCCCTCTCCGGTCGTCACAAGGTGTAGCAAATTTGTGCGCCGTCTCTTTAAGGAGTAATAGAATCCTGATAGCATCGATCACGGTCTCACATCCGCCTCGCCACCACCGATCACACCTCTCTCCAGGTTGCTACCGGCTTCCCGACACCAACTCGCGAGTCCGCTACGTCGGATGCACGGGGGCTTCGCTGTGTGCGCGCGCGGTGGTCCCCCCGAGGCGCGCTCCCGCCAGGCCCTCCGCTGTCAGCAGCGCGGGCGGCGTCTCGGGGCTCGTCTGGCCACGCCTGGAGCGCGGGCTTTGATTGGGCCGCCGTTGTTGTAGTGACCGGGAAGCGCCCGCACTCCGGGCTGACGGTTCCGGGCCCCGCACGGTCCCCCCCTCGTCCCCACCCCTCCCTGTTCCCCCAAGGCCCCGGGCGCCGTCTGCTTCCCGCATGGCCTCCGGCCCGGTAAAGTCCCCACCGCTACCGGAGCCGACCTTTGGGCGGCGGGACCGGGGGAGGGGGACCACGCCGGGCCTGGCAGGCCTGGGAGGTAGTCCCGGACCCGGAGCTCCGGAGCTCGCTCGGCTCCCCGGAGCGGGACGCCGTGCCCGGGTTGAGCGGTGGGAGCTGCTCCCGGGATCCCGGCGCTCGGGACTGAGCCGGAGCTGGCTCCGGGACTTGCCGGCTGGGTTCCGCCGCACGCCTGCGTCAGAATCACCTGGGAGGTTTAAAGGGAGCGGGAGGCGGCGGCGATCACCTGCGGCTCGGCGCGGTGGGCGGGTCCCTCGGCGGCTCGCACCGGTGCCTGGGCTGGGGGGTTCCTCCGGATGGGGACCCCTCTGGATGGGAGCTGGGGCAGTGCCCGAGCCTCTCAGCCGAGTTACGATGCCCGCGCCTCCCTCGCTGCCGGCTGATGGATGCTGCGGGGTCCTCTTCGGTCCCGGGGGAGGGACAGGCAACGTTGACCTCTGACCTGAGTTTGAATTCTGCACCTGCTTTCAAACCTAACAACTTTCCGTCCTAGGAGGATCCGATTCTGGAACGTTATTTTAGAGGTCACAAAGCTGCGATCACCTCCGCTGACTTCAGCCCCAACGGCAAACAAATTGGTGAGTTTTTTATTTTTCTTTCTTTCTTTCTTTCCTTTTCTCACAGTAACCAAAGCTCACTTGGGTGAAAGCGTTTCTTTTATCCCTGTCTGAGAGAGCCAGGCGCGATGGGGTGCACAGGGCCACTCTGAGTCCCCGGGTCTTTGCACAGTATGTACTCGGCTGGTCTGGGTCTGACCGACAACTTTCGTCAACTAACCACCAGGAGGAGTGAGTGGGAAGGGGAGGGGTTTGTGATCCGCCTGGGGAGGGTGGAGTATTGGCTGGAGAGTTTGTGAAAAGTTCTGAGACAGAGCAGGAGGAAGTAAGGACCGAGCAGTTGAGCTGCACCAGAGGCCGGGGGAGCGAGGGGTCTCAAGTGACCCCTAGGAAACTCCGGGCGTCGGAAAGAAGCCGAGCGCCTACATGAAAGGAGGGACCTTCTCAGAAGTTCGCCCCTACCTGAGCCAGGAACTCCAGCCTCAGGATCCACTGCACTTCCCCCGCGTGCTGGCTCGGTGGCCGCTTCTACACACGACCCGTGAGGATCCGGATGGCCGTGAGGTGGACCTGGGCAGGCAAGAGCTGCCTGCTGCTGGCACTTTTAACACTGGCTTATATTCTGGTGACTTTCTCAGTCTCCACTTTGTATGCCTCCCCAGGAGCCGGCCGTGCCAGGGAGCTGGGGCCAAGGCGGCTCCCAGACCTTGAAACAAGGGAAGAGGATTTGTCTCAGCCTCTTTATGTAAAACCCCCTGCAGATTCCCATGCCCTTGGGGAATGGGGGAGAGCAAGCAAACTCCAGCTCAGCGAGAGTGAACTGAAGCAGCAAGAAGAACTCATTGAGAGATACGCCATCAACATTTACCTCAGTGACAGGATCTCCCTGCACCGCCACATAGAGGATAAAAGAATGTATGAGTGTAAGGCCAAGAAGTTCCACTACAGGTCACTCCCCACCACCTCCGTCATCATCGCCTTCTACAACGAAGCCTGGTCCACTCTGCTTCGAACCATTCACAGTGTTTTAGAAACGTCTCCAGCTGTGCTTTTAAAGGAGATCATCTTGGTAGATGACTTGAGTGACAGAATTTATCTGAAGGCGCAACTGGAAACGTACATCAGCAACCTCGATAGAGTTCGCTTGATTAGAACCAATAAGAGAGAGGGGCTGGTCCGGGCCCGTCTAATTGGGGCCACTTTTGCCACTGGGGATGTCCTGACTTTCCTGGATTGTCACTGTGAGTGTAACTCTGGTTGGTTGGAACCACTTTTGGAAAGGATCAGCAAAGATGAAACAGCCATTGTATGTCCAGTTATCGACACTATTGACTGGAATACTTTCGAATTCTACATGCAGACGGGGGAGCCCATGATTGGTGGTTTTGACTGGCGTTTGACCTTCCAGTGGCATTCTGTCCCCAAACATGAAAGGGACAGGCGGACATCAAGAATTGACCCTATCAGGTCACCCACCATGGCAGGAGGACTGTTCGCTGTCAGCAAGAAGTATTTTCAGTACCTGGGAACCTATGACACTGGCATGGAAGTCTGGGGAGGTGAAAACCTTGAGTTGTCTTTCAGGGTTTGGCAGTGCGGTGGCCAGCTGGAGATCCACCCATGTTCTCACGTGGGCCACGTGTTTCCCAAGCGCGCGCCCTATGCTCGCCCCAACTTCCTACAGAATACCGCGAGGGCGGCCGAAGTCTGGATGGATGACTACAAAGAACATTTCTATAACCGGAACCCTCCGGCTCGGAAAGAGGCCTATGGCGATATATCTGAAAGGAAGTTACTGAGGGAACGGCTGAAATGTAAGAGCTTCGACTGGTATTTAAAAAATGTGTTCTCTAACTTACACGTCCCCGAGGATAGACCTGGCTGGCACGGAGCCATCCGCAGCATGGGCATCTCTTCCGAGTGCTTAGATTATAATGCTCCAGACAGCAACCCTACAGGTGCTAACCTTTCGTTGTTTGGATGCCATGGTCAGGGAGGCAATCAGTTCTTTGAATATACTTCAAACAAAGAAATCAGATTTAATTCCGTGACTGAATTATGTGCAGAGGTCCCCCAACAAAAGGATTATGTAGGGATGCAAAACTGCCCCAAAGATGGGCTCCCTGTTCCAGTAAACATCATTTGGCATTTTAAAGAAGACGGAACGATTTTTCACCCTCACACAAGACTTTGCCTTAGTGCTTACCGGACAGCCGATGGCCGACCTAGTGTACACATGAAAGCCTGTGATGCCCTTGATAAAAACCAGATCTGGAGGTTTGAGAAATAGTCAAGCAAAACAGCACCTTCTCTTCGGGAGCTGACTGTAGCCTCTGGAATGTCACCGTGCCCTGTGATGATTGTATTTTACCAGAAGTCACCTGGCAGCTGTCTGTAAGAACACTGGGATCTCACTCTGAAGCTGGGTACACAAAGCACCGCTGCTCAGTAGCTCAAAGTGCCTTCTCTGCTCTCGGCTTGTTTTATTTAAAAGCTTTGTCGATAAGGTCTCCTGCAACTCCTTAAAGAAAGCTGTTGTGAACTGAGATGCACAAACACTTAAGTGTGGGCTGAGTGTGTAGCTTAGCAATAGAATGCTTAGCTAGCTTGTGCAAGACCCTGAATCTGACCCACAGCACCACAAAATACATGCAACACTTAATGTTTAGAACCTAAATGTCCAGGCAGAATGGGGTAGGATTCATTCTGACTTGGTAAATTCATTGCATGGACTTTTTTTTGTTTTGTTTTTTTAATCAAAACATGTGAATGTGTAATTAGAGCTATTACTTTTTGATTACATTCTTTTAGCCAGCACATTAAATTTTAGGTTTTTAAAAAACAACTTGTCTTTGATAAAATAAAAGTTGAAGAAATTTGATCTTGAGGAACAGGCCTGGGGTTGGTATGTTTTATTGGAAGAGAGTCCTGGTCTGAATGCCAAGTTTGGAGGTCTTATTTTGTTTTATTTTGAGACACATCTTGTGCATCCTAGGCTAAGCCTTTAACTCCTGAGTCTTTCTTCCACCTCTCAAGTGCTGGGATTACAGGCGTGTGCCCCCACAGGTGGTTCGGAGGTCTTTTTTGACAGATGGGTATCTCAGAAAGGACAGTGAGCCATCATCTTCAGTTCTCTGTAACTGTGAGCTGTTGTACTGATCTGACTTACATCTCCATACCTCACATCTGTAAGCTGCACTCTGTGAACTTGGCTGTGAGTAATAGGGCATTTTCTGATTGCACCTCCTTAGGTTATGAATGTACTAGAATGAAGCGCATTCAGAATACTGTGCCTCCCTTTGTTAATGCCTAATCATTTGAAGTAAACACAATTGAGACCTCCCTGAAGCTAACCCCAAATGTGTTTCCTAAAATGTGTGAAACTGACTGAAAGTGAGCCCAGTTCTGCAGTGTTCAAACCTCTACTCCCCAACCCCCACCCCCCAGAGTTCGTGCTGACCTGGAAATTTAGAGGCTTCATCTTAAGATTGCAAGTGAAAGAAAAGGCTGCCTTGGTCATTGTGGAGTGGTGCTGTGAAGCTCCTTGAAAGCCCGGAACAGCCTGGCACTTGGGCAGCCTCTTACTGAGTGTGAACAAATGTCTCAGCTGAAGGGTGACCTCGATTGAGTTGTTCGTTTATCTTGCTTGGGCCTCAGTTTCCCCTTCTGTGTTGCTAGATTGGGTCTTGAGAATCCCTTTCAGTCTAAAGGTCAACTGTACATCCCTCTGTGCTTCTCTCCCCCCTTCCCCTTCTGGAAGTTCTGCCACTTCCAGAAACACTTCTGTGTCTTTACTGTTAACACAGGTAGTGCTGAGCAGCTGGACAGCGCTCAGTTTTGAAGATGGAAAAGCGATTTTTAAACTTACACGAGCTGAGCTCACCTGAAACGGTGTGTTTCTCGGAGGATATTATCATAGTTTTCCAGTCATTTTATTTTGACAACTGTTGAACTGGTTCTTCTATTTAAAGATTTTAATTTTCAAAACAATCTTTGACTAAGAATACAAATATTTCCCAAACTAAATTATTTCAGAAGTAAACATGTTTTACCACATTTTTACTAGTTCCCTACTAACATTTTATCCAGAAAGCACAGGCCACATTTGGGAGTCTCAGTTTCTTGACTTTGATACGAAAAGTGCATGTTCCATAGAGAACCAGCCCACAGGAATTCATAAGAAAATTGTTTTCAATGTTCGCTTGATAGTTGGGATGGAGAGGGGGAATTTTATAAACTCTGAATTTAAGTAAATTGTCTAGGGTGACCATGTGAAACCATTAGCGTTTGTGTGTACCTATGACTGTTTTGTTTCTCACTGATTCTTAGAAGGAAAATCTCTTACTACTTTTTTCTAAGTTTTCCAGTATCCTTAAAGTTTATGGACAAACTGTCTAGATTCCATGAGCTAAGGCTGACCCTGGGTTTTACTTAAGGAAAAAATATAAAAGTGCTCATTCAGGAGGAGATTCTCTTACATGCAGTCTCTCCTTGCCCCTGTCTTTTTGCCATTTGTTATGGTCAGCCCTGTCACATGAGAGAATTAAATGGATGCTATTCAGAAGGGACTATTGAAAATACTTTTACTTAGTGTCTCTGTGCCCCTGACAGAAGAGAGAAGAGGCTTTTAAGACTGGAGTCTTTCTTCTGTGCTACCTGTCTCTCTGCATTAGTGGTTATGGCCCCTCAGTCCTTTTTAAGCTAGTAGTTGATTTCTGTCAGAAGAGTATAACTCAGAATAATGTACATAACGAAGGAAACTAGAATTGTATTTTATACGCAGACATGTTCCAACTTCATTCCCAAAGCATACCATAGTGAAACATGCAAAAGACTCGGTCACTTATTTCCAATTTTTGGCCAACCACCCAAGTTCTCCCTTTTGCTGTAGAATTTATGTGTTTAAATGTTAGGAAAATATTTGATGAGCAAGGAGTTCTCTATGTTGTTGTTTACTTGAGCAGTCCTGTGAATAGATTAGCCACAGAAGCATCTTAGCGCTTGTTTTGACTTTAAAATGGTAATATAGTCATCAGTAGGGTTTCTATAAATACCTTGTTTGTAAGGGAAAGTGTGTTTACTCAGCCAAAAAAATAGGCTCTTGCGTGGTCATTAATGTTAGCAGACTCAGATCCAGGCAAAGGATCTATTTTTTAAGTTGTATACTCTCAGTTACTGTATTGTCTCAGTTTTAATGAATAAAATGTAGATTTGCCTTGTCTTTTGGAATTGCTATTTTAACAAGATTTCTGAATGAGCACAAAGCTGAGGTTTAGATTTATGTCTTTTGAGCAGTGACTGTTTCTTTTTGTTAATGGTGTCTGTAATATTAGTGAAGACATGCAATAAAATGTATGCCTAATTATTTTTGCAAGCCGATTCCGATGATTTTGGTCTTTGGAATTAATGTTCCTATGTACATGTTTATGGTGGTAGTGTGATAGTTACATAATTGTGATTGTTTTTACGTACTTGCAAGTTCAGACAGGGTATAAGTTGGGCTTCCTGCTTGACCATGTAAGATGCCATCAGCCAGCAAGGAAGTGGTGTCAGCACTATTATGAGTTATGAGCAAACTGGAAATGATAAGGATGTCTGGGACCCATTTTGTCGACAGTTCAGGGAAACAAGTGGGCCACTGGGCATATGAGCGCTACTCCTTTCAAAATCTGGGGGTAAATAGAAAACTCTTGTCCTCTAAACCATGCAGCCTCACCCTTTCCCCAGTCTATAACTGCAGTCCCTTTCCACTGGTAGCATGAGTGATTTTTTGTTTTCCTTCTAGAACAGGGTCCCATGAACCCCAGACTGTCCTCAGACTTGCTATGCAAGCAGGGATGACCTTGAACTTCTGATCCTTTTATTCCATCTCTTAACAAAGACCTTGTATCCTTGCCTCTCTCCAGTGAGATGTGTTGTCCTGTAGGTGTTTATCCTGTGAACCCGGCTTGTATCAGATATATTGGGGCCACATTTAAGGACACGTATTAGATACACAAGCGTTTTTCTTGTTGTTATATATAAAAAGTTTCTATAAATGCAGGTGTTCCTTCTCTAAGCAACTCTTAAGTTTGTTAGGTTGTGTTGTGTGTTTTGGTTTCATGAATGTAAAAGGAAGACTGGACAAATTGTATGCAGTGTATTCCTGGTTGCCAAGGGCTTTGGAGAGGGAGGGAAGAGGCTGGGAAATCCCAGGCATCCCAAAGAAGAGATTTTTGTGACACATACATTAATTCTGCAGCTTAGTATTAGGTCAAAGGTGAAAAGTCAGTTTGTATCATAATGTCCTAGAAATTCTGAGAAGCTACAGTCCATCCCTTTGGCTAGAAGACCAAGAGTACAAAGAGGAGATGAAGGCCTTGGGCACATAGCTGTACCTGGGGCAGGAAGACCCTTACCACTGCTAATAACAATCAGATACACCTTATTCCTTCTGCTCAGTTTTATGACTTGCCCAGGCTAGGTGGGGCACGATAACTCTTAATAGCGAAGAGGTGTCCCATGGTGTCCACTCGGGGTTTTAAGTCATTTATTTGCAGTTCTCTAACCTATTCAAAACAGAGAAGGGAGGGACTGTTGATTTAATAATCTTTTAGTTCATGCTTCCGTGTTCGAGGTGCTATCATGTTCTGGAAATATACGTGTACAAGAGAACAAAGCAGATGCATTTCTAAAATGGTATGAAGGGCTCATAGTCCAGTGGGAAAGACAAATATGTGAAGGAAACCCACACATCCTTGTGTACCTACTATGATGGGACAGTCAGCGCTGAGGAAAAGGAGCAGGTGGCAGGTGGTGATCAAAATGGAGTACGAGATAAAGGAAGGAATATTGAACTTAAGTCCTAAAGAGGGAGTCGGCTGTGGAGACAGCAAAAAAGCGTCAGTGCAGGACAAGACCAGGGATAGGAAAGACCTGTCTTAAGGAGAAGTCGCAGAATGCCCAGAGAGGGTAGAGCCTGGGACTCAAAGGGAGCTGGAGAGATGAGTTCGTAGGACAGGCAGCCAGAGCTTAGCCAGGACACAGACTACAAGCAGTTGCGTAGCTTCTGGTAGAAGATTTGCCTGTCTTTGTCCATGTGTGTCCCGTGTCCCTTCGTCCCTATGATGTCTTTATTTAGGCAAAAAGGGTTTTGTAGTTATAATTTATGGCCTTGAGGTTTGATCATACGAGTGGTAAATTCCATTACAAGTACCCTTAGAAGAACACACAGTAGCTCGTATCTCTAATGTAGCATTAGAAAGGCTAAGGAAAGACCTTTGTGAGCATAGCGCCTACCTGGGAAACAGTGAAATACATGCGCAAAAAAAAAAAAAAAAAAAAGAAAAAAACCTACCTTCAAAAAAAAAAAAAAAAAAAAAAAACAGTTGACAGCCAGGCGTCGTGGCACACGCCTGTAATCATCAGGGAAGCATTAAGGAAGCTGAAGCAGGATTGTGACAGTTTAGATTCGTGTGGACTACTTAGAGATACCCAATCCCCAATCCAAACAAACCAGTCAAAAACCCAGATAAGGGGAGGCCAAGCCAAAGGGAGCCAGGCGCGGACTGCAGGGAGGCAACCACAGAAGATGCACAGAGGGGAAGGGAGTGGGGCTTCCCAGGGCCTGCGCACCGAAGGGTCTGGTTTTTTTCTGTCCACACCTTGACCTCTGACCTCCAGAACTGTGGAGAATCAACTGCTGTTGTTTTAACGTTCTGAGTTAACGTACTCTGTTATGGCAGCCACAGGAAACGGAAGTGGGCTTTTACGATCTGATCTGATTTATGCTTCAAACTTATGGCTACTGTAATGAAAACAAAGCAGGTAGGAAAGCCCTCTAGAGCTGCTGTAGGACCCTCGGAGGAGGGTCGGTGCGCAGGACGCGTGCGCAGAAGGAGCCTGATCCTCAAACTAGACCTGGGCTTGCTGAGTGTCAGGAGATAAAGGAAGGGATGTGTCACAGGGAAGAAGCAGGAGAATGGGAGCAGATGGCCTATGCCTGGGTCTTTCCTAGCGCTGAGATTTAGATCAAAAGAGATAAGCAAAGAATCAGAAAGCCTCGCAGAGTGCCATCGTATAGGATAACCCAGAAGGCACCGTCTGTGGTGCAGTACACGCTGAAGAGAGGGGTGAGCTGGGCAAACAGAGGTGGTGGAACAGAGTGAGGGAAAGGCTGTTTCAGACTTCCTTTCCCCTGCCACCCCAGCAGCTCACTGTGGTCACACGCTGGACCTGGTGAGTAGCAGCCCCCACAGTTCACTGTGGTCACACGCTGGACCTGGTGAATAGCAGCCCCCACAGTTCGCCTGCCCCACCGCCGAGGCTCCTCACAAACCGGTCTCACTGTGAGCTTACAACACATCGCTCCCACACTCTCCCTTCACGTTCTCCAGACAAAATGCAACCGTCCTAGGTTTTCTGAGATAATATTTGAGCCAGACACACACCTTCCCATACACTGTAAACCCATGACCATCCAGTTCACACAGCTCTGCACAGCAAGTGGCGAGCGATCCTTAGCCATCCCCCTCAACACACTCGCATAGGGATTTCAAAGTGTATTTAAAGTGAGAGGGGAGGTAGGGAGGACCTGGAAGCAATAGAGGGAAGGGAAACTGTCATCAGGATATAGTACATGAGAAGAGAATATTTTCAATGAAAGGGGGAAAAAAAAACGTTTTTTAAAGAATTATGTTTTCCCTATGTGTATGTGATTTCTTTGCTCAGTTCTCCACTTGAAGGCCTCACTTAGAGCTTTGGCCTTTTAAAATACTAGCACAATCCCTCCCCCCACCTCATGCTGAATAGGTGGGGGAGGAGGGCACACCTATTTCTGGAGGTCAGAGGCCAGTGGACAGCCTCTCGGCCATTTCTACCTTGTTTGGTTTTATTTATGTGATGTTTCTCTCTCTCTCTCTCTCTCTCTCTCTCTCTCTCTCTCTCTCTCTCTCTGTGTGTGTGTGTGTGTGCGTGCGCGTGCGTGTGCGTGCACACACACACAGAAGTGTGAAGCCAGAGGTTGATGTCAGGTGTCTTTTCTCGTTCTTTTCCAACTTTATTTTTTGAGACAGGATTTTTCGCTGAACCGGCAGCTCACTGACTTGGCTAATAAGCCTCCCCCGCCCTGGGCTCACAGTTACAAGTCAGTATGCCTGGTTTGGTTGGTTGTTTTTTTGTTTTTTTTTTTAATTGTTGTTGTTCTGTTTGTTAAATATGGCTTCTGGGGGTTGGTGAAGTTAGGCCCTAGTGTTTCTGAGGCAAAGCACACTGTATCAGCCATGGCAGCTCACCAGCCTGAGGTAGTCCTCTTGAATAAACTAATTACGCCAGGAGTTGGAGCAGAGTCAGCCATGGCGAAGAGGGTAAACTGTGAAAGAAAAAGGATGCCAGGGTTAAAGGCTTTTAGGAGACTTGGTATCCCGGTCTCATGACATTGGAAGTGGTTAATGGCGCCTCTGGCTGTAAAGATCCTGTATCCACATTTCTCAGGCCCTCAGTCACATTTAGGAAGGAGATAAGAGGCAATACAGGGCCTTTAGCTAAGGGGATGATATGCACAGCACCCTGGGAGTATAACCTTACAAAGACTTCAGGCTTAACTTCTGGTCGTACCTGGAGGAAGCCAAGCAAGGAACACGAAGAAACATGTGTGTTTGTATCCTCCCTTTCTCCAGCACCCTTCTGTCTGACTTACTGACACACACACTTTCTCTCTCTCTCTCTCTCTCTCTCTCTCTCTCTCTCTCTCTCTCTCTCTCTCTCTCTGCCTCTCTCTCCTTCCCTTCCTCTACCTTCTTTCCTCCTCCCTCCCTCTCCCTCAGTTGTCTTTACTAAAGTTTATTTTTTTAAGGCACCCACAGATCCTTTACACATAGAATTTTTGTGGTTTTGTTTTTCCTCCTCCACAGCGGAGAGAATGTAAACCAGGGCTAGCACTCACTGCTGCCGAGGCTCAGTGCTTGGGTTGTACAGACAGACTCTGAACATATCAAGCTGTTTCCATTTGTAGTCGCAGTTTAGAATACTGTGATTTTACTGAACTGCCCTCGCCCATTTGGGTTTATAAATGTGTGTACCCGAGGATTACATTTTATTTTTTTAATGATTGACAGAGAAAGCCTTATCATTTTATTTCCTTGTTTATTTTTCCCTAAGGAAGGCAATCTGTCCCTCTCTGTTGTGGCCCGAGGGCCACTGAGCCTCTGAAATGCAGGAGTAGTTCTGAGTGCGGGCCTGCAAACCTGAACTAGCAAAGAGCAGAAGCAGAAAACGTGGAGGGCTTCTGAAATAATTGTGCAAAAGTCAAGGCTTTCGATACGAAGGTGATTTGAATTACCTGGCTCCTCTTGACTGCAGAATGAAAAGACACCATATAATTCAAACTTATGAAGATAGACATGGGTCACGGGTCAAGTGAGATGATGCAGCGAGCAAAGGCGCCTGTCGTGTAAGCCTGACATCCTGAGTTCGATTTCCATAACTCACATAATGATGGAAGGAGAAAACTGACTCCATAGAGTTATCCTCTGACCTCCACACTCGCCCTGTGATACAAGTGCCCACAAATTATCTATGTCTATGTCTCTGTCTGTCTGTCTGTCTGTCTGTCTCTTCCTCTCTTCCTCCCTCCCTCTCTCACACACGTACACATACAGATGATGATGGTGGTGGTGATATGATGACAATGATCATGTTTTTAAAGATACATAATGGGTGTGGACCTCTTTAGAAGAGCCTAGTATCTGTCCTCTGACTTCCACCCAGCAATAATTGTTTTACAAATTTATCAGAATGATGTGTTTATGTGATAATCATACCATTCACTTAGCAGCATCATATACAAAAGCAACAAGATTGCAGTCAACCTAAATAGCGTAATTTCAGTATACAGTGTGCCCTTTTCAGATACTGAGCCAGAGTAAAACCTGGCCTTTGTAGAGTGAGCAGCACACAAGGTGAGCCCCACACCTCGGCTTTCTTCCTAGACACACCCTTCCTGAAGGATAGCAGAGAATTAGAACAGCAGCAGCAGATTCCAGGGACTGAGCAATTCCAGATGTGGACTTGGAGAGGCTGAGGTCCTGAGAAGTTACTGAACACAGCCTCAAAATAGCATAACTTCCTAGCTAACAGAGCAGGTTAATCTCTTAACAGAATCCACAGGATTCTAAATACTTCTTAAAGCCCCACCAGCCATGATCCCTGCTACCTTGGGTCCAAACTGGAACATGAGTTTCAGTAGGAACAAAGCACTTAGTCATGACTTCTAGCTTGATTGGAAATCATTAAGGAAAAATATGTATTTAAAGGTATTTCTATGAAGATAAAATGTGGACATAGCAAAGTCTGCAATGGGGAAAAAAGATACAAGGGTTTCTTGTACTGGCTGAGAATTTTTCGATAGGCTTGGAATTATCAAGATTCAAATATACCAAGACCAGAAAAGGGAGCAGAGTAAGATATTTTATATATTAACAAAACAAAAGCTCCCGCATATACTGAGGAGGAGGGAGAGGGGCAGGCAGAGCGCAGAAGAGCAAATGCTTGTCGTCCCTCACATACAGAGGACATGAGAATGACACACGATGTCTGTGCGTGCACAGAATTCCCATTCCTAGTGGTTATCCTCCCCCATGGCCAAGGAGAGGAAAGTTCATTAAGGACCCTTTCTTCATAGTATTCAAGCTGTGTATCAATCAGGTGCTTATTTTACCAAGTGAAAGGACACATGAGATAATGTTTAAACCCTGCAAAAAATGAAGGAAAATGCCATCTAGTTTTAGAAAATAGTATCTTGTTTTGTTTCAGCTTTGGCTAAGACAGGACCTTCTGATGTAGCTCTGGCTGGCCTCGAGTTCGAAGTGCCCCTGCCTCAGCCCCACCTGCTGAAAGACTACAAGTGTATGCTGCTCTACATCTAGCTCTAGAAAACAGTACTCCTGACAGACAGGCCTGTAAGTTTTTGTCACATCAATGATGAAGAGAATACAGGTTGACCAGTCAATCATAACTGTTGCTTCAGGTGACAAACCAAGCACACAACAGCGACAACAGCCCCTGCTGACCCTCCAGTTAGTATGAAGAAAAGCACTTCCCAGTAGGCCTGTGATCTCACCCCCAGAGACACAGCAGGGCTGGAGACAACAGAGCAGAGAACAACCTAGTGTCACCTGGGAAGAGAGACTCAGTTGGAGATAGGCCTCCATCATGTAGACCTGTTGTATGGGTATCGCTATGGGGCATTTTCTTGCATGGTGGCTGATAGGGGAGGATGTGTGGCCCGTGTCGCTCCTGAGCAGGTGGTCCCTGGTACAACAAGGATCAAGCTAAGCAAATTGTTGAGAGCAAGCCACTAAGCGGCCCTCCTCCATGGTCTCTGCTTCAGTTTGTGCCTCCAGGTTCCCTCCCAATTTGAGTTCCTGCCCTGACTTCCCTCAGTGACCTGGGAGGTGTAAGGTGAAATAAACTCTGTCCTCTGCTAAGTTGTCATTGGTTAGTTTATCCGATGGCAGCAGAGAAACCTAACTGGGACAACAGTTAGGTTTGTTCATCGATGTCCTAAAAGGACTTCCTCAAACAACAGATGGCCATTTTGATCATGTAGTGTGTGTGTGTGTGTGTGTGTGTGTGTGTGTGTGTGTGTAAGTTTTTCTTAGATTAGTAGATTTAGTAGCTAACATTTTTCTTAACGTTCTTCCTTGGCCATGTTATCTTAAAATAGAGCAGTCGAATGGTGACTGCTGTACACTCTGACATCTTGCGTGATGTGGAATTGTTTGTATAGGGTGCGGTTCCATAGAAATGTGTGAAGGCTAATTCTAGGGTCACATGATCCAACAGTGATATTCATACTGCAAACTGTTTTTTATAATGGTGCTGGAGTTTACTAGAACAGTTCTTAATTAAGAAAGAAGATTAAGGACTTGGTGAGGTCAAACACAGCCATTATCCCAATACTTTAGAGCAATTGGCAAGCACAAGGGTCTGGAACTGAAGGTCATCATTGGCTCCTGGCAAGCTCCTGGCCAGCTTGGGCTACCTGAGATCCTGGGGGTGAGGGGTGGGGATAGAACAAAGAAGGGAGGGGATTTAGGAGAGAGATCCAATGCTGGTTTACATATCAGTATGAATATTCTTACTTTTTGTTGGGTTTTCTTGTTTGTTTGTTTTTTCAAGACAATGTTTCTCTGTAAAACATTCTGGCTATCCTGGAACTTGCTATGCAGACCAGGATGGCCTCGAACTCACAGAGATCCGCCTGCCTCTGCCTCCATACCATAGTGCTGGGATAAAAGGTATGCACTACCATGCCTTGCTTTTTTTTTCTTTTTTAAGTGATTTTTTTTTATAACTGGTGTTTTGCTTACCTATATGCATGTGTGAAAGTGTGGAGTTCTCTTGGAGCTGGAGTTTACAGACAGTTGTGAGCTGTCAGGTGGGTGCTGGGAATTGAACCCAGGTCCTCTAGAAGAACATCCAGTGCTCTTGATGGCTGAACCATTTCTCCAGCTCTATTTAAAATTTATTTATTTATTTATTTATTTTAAAATTTTTTGTTTTTCTAAAACAAAAATGTGAGAGAAAACATGAATTATACCAAGCCTCACTTGTAAATGAAGCATCTTTGTTGCTGTCATGTCATAAATGGTAGACCTCACTTAAATCTGATTCTGTAGCTTAGTCTTTTAGCCGTCTTACTGAAATTAAAACATCTTTCTGGTCTCCAGGCAGGTACAAAATCTCTACCTGACACGTGCGCTTATGTCTCATTGGCTTCTCCAGTTTACGGTATCTGGACAAAGTCTTGGTTTCCACCCCATTCTGTCTCTAGACTGGTGGTTCTCAACCTTTGAGTCACAACCTGTTTGACAAACCTCTGTCTCAAAAAAAAAAAAAAAATCACATTATGTCCATAACAGTAGCAAAATTACAGTTATGATGTAGCAACAAAAATAGTCTTATGATTGAGGTCACCACAGCATGAGGAAGGATGAGAAGCACTGCTCTAGACCCCCTTACCCACTTTTATACTGTTTCCCATCTCATTAAATAGCCTTTGGATTTTCCTAGCTTGGTGGTACCAGGATCCTTCTGCTTCTCTTCATCAAATCCTCTAAGAAGCCCCATAGTTTCTACCCCTCCAGTTTCCACAGCCTCGGACCTTTTAAGATCACTGGCCCCTCCAAACTGCATCATGGTCATCCTGGAGTTGATTTCTTTCTTTGTTCTCTCTCTGTTTTCTGTGTGATATATCTGTTAAAATAACCCTAGAGGCAAGAAGCTTCACCACCAGGAAGTCATTAGTCAACTTTCAATTATTCTAAAAACTACTTGAGATTAGCAATTCAATGAGGAAAAGTATGCTTGGCCTTCTAGTTGTAGAGGTTTCAGTTGGTGGCCAACTGTCACTTTGAGGCCTGTACTAATGTGTTATGTCACAACCGTGCTTGATAGAGGAAATTGCTCCCCTCTTGACTGGGAAACAGACAGGAAGATCTGGCGTCCTAATCCCCCATCAAAGTCTTCCCCCATAAGCTAACCCCTCCTGATGTGTTTATAAAAGATAAAGAGAAAGAGAGTATGTTCTGTGGGTATGTGATGAGGTATGGGGGAAGGGGATGTCTCAGTGGGCCCATGCTGAGACATTCCTTCCCCTTGAGGGACCAGCCACATGATGCTATAGTATAGAATAGAGTTTATTTAGGGCATGGGGAGAGGAGTTAAGAGGGTAGTAGAAGCAGAGAGAGGAAGAGAGAGTTGAGAAGTAGAGGAGAATAGAGGCTGGCCATGAGCACGTGGAAAGAGGGGTGGAGGGGAAGAGGGAAAGCAAGAGGCAAGAGAGCAGGAGAGAGAGAGAGAGAGAGAGAGAGAGAGAGAGAGAGAGAGAGAGAGAGGTGTAAGAGAGAGAGAGAGGCGCAAGAGAGAGAGAGAAGAGTGGGCAAACAGCCCCTTTTATAGTGGGCCAGGCCTACCTGGCTGTTGCCAGGTAACTGGGGGTAGAGTTTAGACAAAATGCCAACATTCCTTCATTTTGATTTAATTTTAAAAAAGAAAAATTAGAAAGAGGTAGTGTTTAAGCAGGAATAGAGTCATTGTGATATCTGGCTACTTCCTGCTGGCATTGGGAACCAATGTGTCTTTAGGGAACCTAGAAGAATGGGTATGATGGGGGATGTTTATCCAGTCGTAGGGGAGTTGGCTGTTTCCTGCTGTCCAGGGTCTATGGAGCCATCTGAGGATAGGTCAGAAGGAACAGGGCCAGTAGAAGCGTCTGTGTATGTGACAGGAGATGGAGCATCTGGATGTTGCTTCTCTGGAGCTGTTCTGGATGTGCCTGAATTTGACAAGATGTAGGGAATAAGATTAAGTGCATTTGGGAGAAAGAAAATTTTTTTCTAAGATGTATATTTGAAACACAGAAGAATCCCACCCTCTGGAATAGGTAATAAGTGGGAACTTTAGGCAGATGTACTTAACTGGATAGAACCTATTGGGTCCATGAGAGGTAGATCTGAGTGGGTTTTCTGTAGCTTCTAAGTTTACAAAAGAGATAACAGCATGAGTTAACAATAATCTTTAAGATGAGCCTTGCTGGATCGTATAGTGGAATGTTTTATTAGAGTTAGGCAAGTTTATAGGAACTCAGATAATATTAGAACAGTGGCATAGCAAGAAGAGGAAATATGAAGCATTAAATATGAAGCATTAAGTTGATGGCAGCTGAGTTTGGGTGATGAGGTAACAGATAATGTCTGTGAAAGCTTAGCTGTCAATGTAGTCAGAAGTCTGAGAAAGAGTTAACAACAATCTACCAGTTATGTATTATTTTTAAAAATGACAGAGTCCATTAGCCAACAGTTCCCATAGTCTCCATGGTCTCTTGGGCAGAGTCAGTCTGGCTTTCAAGTGCAGAAGACACAGGGCTTTTTTTTTTCTGTGGAATGGATACCCGTGACATGAGAAATGACTTACATTGGTTTAGCCAAGTCATTTGACTCAGGTATCTGGTTTTGTCTACTGCATTTTTCAGTGATCATATCACAATCCAGGCAGTATCTTCTAGGTGTGTCCACATCTTCTGAAACCATCTTGGGTCAACTGTTAAAGGCTTTGGGAATTCCATCTGTCATAAATTTAATAATTAGTAAACCTCTGACAAGATTGAGAGCTGTGTGGATTGGTTGTAACTGAATAGACTTTAATAGCAGTAGTAAAAATCTATCAAGACAGGATAGGAAAGAGTCTTAAGTAACTTTGACAGGTTATATAGGTAGAGAAAAGCACATTTTTCATTAGTAAAAAACCATTTGGCTGGGACCAGAATAAGAAAGCTGGCAGCAGTGGCATAAGCTCGTGGGGACAGAAAATGAGTTTGTCTAGGCAGGTTCAGGCCTGTGACACAAACTAAGCATGCAGGCCATGGGAACAGACCAGGGGTGTGGGAGCATGAATAGATAAGTGCTTGGGAAACCTTTTACTGTTTATCAGACCACTGGCAGTACATGTAAAGATCTCTTAAAATATATGTTCAAAGACATCGCAGCACCCATTGGGGGGTTACTGGATTATTCGTACCAGCTTCCCAGAATAATTCAGTAACCAAAAATTCCAGCCAGGCTAGAGGCCTAAGTTGTCACCAAGGCCCCCTAGAGGCTATACACAGTAAGTCCTGGACTTACTAGAAGGTGTCCCTACCCTAGATCCAGGGGTTTAAACCACTGTGAAAGCCTGGAGATGGGGGATGGGTGGGGGGAGATAGGAGAGTCACTTTCGAGAGGTGTGGTCAACCAAGGGTCTGGATAGGTCATTGAAATGTATGTATTCAAGGGTCTTTTGTGGTCTGATAGTGGGAAATGGCCCGCGGGTTGCTCGCCCACCGCACCGGCCATGTTGTGGGCACCACTATTGATCACATTCATTTTTCCTCTACTTAAAGATTTTTTTTTTAAGTTTTTTATGAGAACTCTTTATACACACACACACACACACACACACACACACACACACACACACACACACACACTGTCACTCAAGAGGGCTTTGGATCCCATTACAGATGGTTGTGAGCTACCATGTGGTTGCTGGGAATTGAACTTAGGACCTCTGGAAGAGCAAGCAGCCAGTGTTCAGCCACCTCTCCAGCCCCACTTAAAGATTTTCAAGCTAATGTTTGACAAACAGTTCTTTTAATTAATCATCAAATGTCATAAAATTGTGGAACAAAAACAGATTTTTAAGGTCATCTCTCCACCTTTAAAGCATTTCTGGGTCAGTAGACAAAGGCAGGTTGCCTTTGGTGGATGATAGTTTTCTAAGCTTGCCCCCACTGTGGCTATGTGTGGCTATGTGTAACCATGTGTAACCATATCCTTAGGGAAAGCACACTTTTAGGAATAAGGATGCTGTGATTTGCACAACACGTCTTCAGATGGTTCAAGAAAAATTGTCTCTGCATACACACGTGTTCATGTACAAAGAGAAGAACCAAAGACATACAGACAAAATATTAACATGTGGGATTGGGCAAAGGGTGTATTAGTTCTCTTTAGGATATGACTTCAGTGTGAGCTTACATCCATGTAGGTTTTTTTTTTTTTTTTTTTTTTTTTAAGTACCTCATCTGTCCTTTTGTAACACTGTGGGACAGTGACTAATGCACTTGACTCCAGTGTGCCCCTAGTACTAGAGCAGTCCCTGAGCTCTCCTTAGACACTGCGGCTAGTACCCTGCTGGGTAGCAGGGCACTACCAACTTAGAAGATTCACAATAAAATTTAAATATTTTTAAATAAGAAAATATCTTTGTCATTACCTGGCCAGCCCCACCACCCCTGACTTGTCTGTCTTCTTCTTATTGATCAGCCGTGTGGGCACTTTTATCTCAACCCTGGTCTGTTCTTCTCTTTCCTGACAGCTACTGCTTCGTGGGACACCTTTGTCATGCTATGGAGTTTGAAGCCACACGCTAGAGCTTACAGATATGTGGGCCACAAGGATGTTGTGACCAGCCTGCAGTTCTCTCCACAAGGAAACTTATTAGCCTCTGCCTCGAGAGACAGAACTGTTAGACTCTGGGTTCTTGATAGGTAAGAGGAACAAGCAACAGATAGGGTCTAGGTTGGGCCTGTGGGCGTCTGCTGAGGCCTGACTGCTCCTACTGGACCTCTTGGGGATGCTTCAGTTCCCTAGTGACCTGTACTCATTGGGGTCACAGATATACTGCCCTGGTTTTAAAGTCAAACCGTTTCATACAAGTTTCTCAAAATCCAACTCAAAATTATGTCCTCTTTTGAAAAATCATTTGTAACCTGGAGATATACACAATATGTCAGAAGCTTTGGGAGATGGCTAGAAATATTTATGTAAATATGAAAGAAACACAGTGGCATATATCAGAAGGTCATTATTAACCCCACAGTGCCTGCCCAGTCAGGGTTTTTAAGGGCCTTGAGGACTCTGTTGACACCCCTGTACCTGGAGCATCCTTTGATTGTTATCGTTCATTTTGGAGCTCTAGAATTTTCTTGTTTAAAACATGTCCAACAAATACATAAATCATTGTTGGATGTGGTGACATATACCTGTAATCTCAACATTCAGGAGACAGACACAAGGCCAGCCTGGTACACAGAGAGTTCCGGGACGTGTGTGTGTGTATAAAATACGTATATACACATACATATATATATGTGTATGTATGTATGTATATATGTACATACATATATATGTATATATAATATAAATATTTATAATATATTAATGCATTTGCTGAAGTCATATTATTTGATAACAGATCCTCTGTGAGATCATCTTCAGACATGATCTGATAGCCTGTCTATTGTAAAAGTTTTATAGTTAGGATATCTTTTAAGTTTTAAATTCTAAGTATATAAAATTTCAAACATCCATAAAAATGCATAGCCCCACTTCCTTACTGTATCCGCCAGCAGCTTCGATAGCTGCCCTGCTCAGCCATCCTTGTATCATCTAGCTACCCCCAACTTCTTCTAGTACCCTGTGTGTACTGTCATTTTCCTCTGTCCAGTATCAGAGGATGGGGGTGTCAGTGGTTCCCTTGAGTCTGTTGTGGCAGGATTTAATCTGCAGTGTGTAACTAAATGGGCCGGCACCTACAGAGGAAGAAAGCTGACAAGTGATCCCCTGCTACTAGGAACTTTATTCTGCCACCACCCAAGGGAAATTCAGCTCTGAAAAGTCTGAGTGATGTAATGACAGACGTAAAAGCTTTTGACAAGAACTGACATAGAAATGTGCATGGACTGTCGGGAAATTCAGAGGAGGAAGAGGAGGGCTTAGGGTTTCAGGCAGAAACATGTGCTGTAAAATCCTTGGCCTTAGAAATCTAGGACTAGTTAATTGTTTTAAAGAGTTGCAATCTTTCGTGTGTTCCTGATTTGGGAAATCTCAGGAAGCAAAGCTTAGCAGGGTAGGTGCGCTAAAATCTCAAATCATTAACTTGGTGTATATATCTACAAAGTGATTGTATTTCTATAGCTTGGTTTCTCTTTTTAAATAATGTCACAGTCAGGCCAGGGCAATGGTGAACTGTGGCAATGGGGAATTTATATATCAGTGATTAGTTCTCTATTGCTGTTTAAAGTCCCCCATAGTGGGTAGCTTAGTCCAAAGACTATCACCTCTCCTTATTCTACGGGTATTGGGTGTGTTTTCTCCCCATGTGGTGTTGGCTGAGGTCACCTATACAGCCTCTTAGGAGCTGGCAGCTGATCAAAAGTCTGCGCTCAGCCACAAGTCTGGGACCTTGATTTTCCTTGAGCCTGCTCACCCTTTGGGATAGCCTAGACTTTCCCGCCGAGCGACAGGTCCGCTCCAGGACTGTAACAGCAAAAGCTGCTGGACCTGTTAAGGACTAGGCCCGCAACTGCACAGTACCACTTGTGCTGGACAGAGTAAGTCACAAAAATCAGACTGGATTCCCAAGAGAGGAGCAAGGCTTCGGCCCAGCCAACAGCACAAGTACTCTGCTGCCTGGTATCTGCTGAGCTTCCTGTGCAGCAGAGCCCAGGTCGGGCCAGCCCAGCTGGGGAGGCCCTAGAAAGGGTGCCTGTAGGACTGCAGTCTGCAGGTGGGGTGTAGGCTGCAGTTCAGGAAGTATTTTTTATGATACTGACCAGCTGTGGCTTCTTGGTCACTGCAGGGGACAGGCCTTTTCTTTGTTGTCTCTAGGACTGAGTGAGCGCAAGCAAAGGTGTACCTGATTCCTTCTCACAAGAGTTCCCCTTGAAAATGAGCTGAAATGTAGTCCTTGAATATAGTGTTCTGGATCAATATTGTCAATCATTACATATGTATTATCATATACCTAGTGATAGAAATTAATGATAAAGTGATATTTGCCCCCATAGGCCACTGGATGGGCAAACCAGAGTGAATCTAGTTGAACTCTTTCTGTATACCTGACATGTGTTAACTGGTCATCTCACAGGGAGTAATGACATCCCTGTCCTCAGAACACTCACTGGTTAGTAGAAGAGAAATCATTTAGTTTTTAAAAGTCAAGACATACTGCAGTAGTTCCAATCCTTGTTGCAGGTCAGGAGCAGTGTGGTTGGGTCGGTAGTCTGCAGCTAAGCATGAATGTAGAGGCACAGCTGGGTTGGAGGCACTGTGACCACTCTGGGTACAAAGTCCGCCTCAGTGGCCGGATATCCTAGCAGTGAGCTTAAGGCATTGTACATTACGGTGAGCGAGCCAGTCACATGTTTACACTGGGGTTTTATGAGCTTGGCATTACCTTTCAACAAGTGACAAGCACAATATGCAGGTGACTGGGGGGTGGATGGGGAGAGGATTAGAACTGAGAGACTGTTTAAGAGGCTTTTGCAGTAATCTAGGTGAAGGGTGCTGAGGACATAAGTTCCTAAAGGCAAGCAGAACTGGTGTGGTAAGAAGAGGGCTGTTCAGGGATGTATGGGAAGAGGTACAGGGTTTGCTGCTATAACGCAGGGAAGACAAGCTGCATACAGCTGCTCTTGGCTCCTCTTCTACACACACTGCTGTTGCTCCAGTGCCAAGGTAGCAAACACAGTGTGAGCTGCAGGAGTTCGAATGTCACCTGAGCATCTGAGATTTGAGATCGAGGTCAGATGTTTAGCTCAGTTCTGTTGTCTTGTCTTTCTTGAGCATCAAGGCAGTCTCCTCATGTACTGTGTAGGAAATGATTTTCCAAATGCAGAGGTGACCAGGTCCTCACTAGAGTGCAGAGGGGGCTGGGCCTCGGAAACATAGCACTGACTCAGTTTCTCAACATTTGCCTCAAAAATGCAACACTGGCACCGTTTCCCAGCATTCCCCCTTGGAACTCAGCACCTCGGCGCTGCTGATTCTTCCTTGAAGTGAAGAGGAGCAGGGTGTTTACAGAGATTTTACCTTAGCACACCTTAACAGGAGGGCCGTCTGGAAGAAGAGCGTGCGCTCACATGTGGGCGAAGGCTTCTCCAGAGTTACCAGCCTGCATCTACTTTTTAAAAAGACTTTGCTCACGTACAATGCTCGCATTGTATTCTCCATTGCTCTGTTATCTTTTCTCATTCCCCAGTCAAGAAAATAACATGGACATGTAATTTCAAAGCACCTTTGTTTTGTTCATGCGTATAAGATTGCGGCCATGGGGTTAGCAAGGCCGTAGGTACACACTGGGCCTCAGTAATTGGTACTGGTCGGTATGTGACCAGGGAGTAGGGGAAGGGAGATTCTCAGGAGACGTTCTGTATAAAAACACGTAGCACAGAAAATACCTTCTCCCAGCCCAGACTGTTAGCTCGTGGGACTTCAAGTGGCTCCGATTCAAAATTTTGCCTTGGGGCTATCAGTTTTAATCAACCTTGCTCCTCTGAATTGAAACTTCTTTAAACTACAGATTGGTGTTTCTAAAGTAACAGAAAGTGCAGTGCAGCTGCTGGTTCAAAGGACACCTTTCCCAGCTTCTATGCAGCTATACATTTTAGGGGCAGGATAAGCAAGCTCTCGCAGTCAAGTGTCAGCTGTGATTTCCATGAACCCAGCCTGTGCACCACAGTGTAAGTGAAGGGTATGGCACCACATGGCCTTCACATACTCGCTTAAGGTTCGGTGTACATTAAGCTTTTTAAGTTTCTAATGCTTCGTGGTGACTGAGTGTTAAGTAATTTATCACCGTTAAACTGTGTTTTCAGGAAAGGGAAGTCTTCAGAATTTAAAGCACACACAGCCCCAGTTCGAAGTGTGGACTTTTCAGCTGATGGCCAGTTTTTGGTTACAGCGTCTGAAGACAAATCCATTAAAGTATGGAGTATGTACCGTCAGCGATTCCTCTACTCCCTGTACCGACATACACACTGGGTACGCTGTGCCAAGTAAGTGCAATTGGTTCTTCATACACTAGTCCTCCTGCCCCAGACTATATTAACACCGCCCCCCCCCCAACCCGCAACCTCCAAACAAGGAACTGGGGTTGTGTCCATTCATTGACTCAGGAAACAGTTATTCTGTGACTGCTGTGTGCTAGGATCACTTATAAACCATCAGAATCCCTGTTCTCATGCAGCTTCGACTGTAGAGTTTCGTGTGTGTGTGTGTGTGTGTGTGTTCTATGACTATATGTGTGCATGTGTGTGTTCTATAATTATATATGTGTGTGCATGTGTGTGTGTATGACAGCAGTAAGTCTGTGCCATTTTAAATAGATCTTTACATAGATCTTGAGTGAACTCAAAAGTAATGTAGCCCATTTGTTAGTGAGAGAAATGGGTGTGGTATGGACACTGCTCCCTGCGCTTACTCACGTCTGCACTTAGCCACAGGGTAGGAAACGAGTGAAGCTTGGTGCAGAGAAGCATGTCAACACGGTTAAAGTTGCAGACAAGGAGAGCATAGACACAGCATCTGTCATTGAGAGATGAGCACAGACCTGGGACAATAGGGAAGGAACCCCCAGGGCACAGCTCCACCACTGCCGGCTGCAGCTTATAAAAATGAAAATCACTGGAGTAGAGACCCTGAGCTGAGAACTGGAGGAAGGGGTTCCTGGCTGGAAAAGACTGCCCAGGCCCACAGCAAGGCGTGCACACTACATCTTCGAACCGGCCCTTTTAGGAATGAAAGAGCGGGGAGCAGAAGGCTCACGGAGGCTCTTCTGAGGTTCCAGACCCTGCTAATGCCAAGCCGTGTGAGGCAGGGTTGCTTCAGCTGCATGCAGAGGAAGGCATGATTTGCTTCCAGTTGGGCAGATGCGGCTACAGAGAGTTAAAGCTGAGGCTCCTTTAATAGAAGCGTCAGAAGCCCAGCTGCACTTGTTCTCTTCCTCCTCAGTGCTGAGTTGCCGGGAATGTGCTTGAGCAGGGCACAAGCAGAACCAGGAATGATTCTGGGCCTCTGCATGCTTGCTTTGTCCTTTCAAGCCCACGGCTACTGAGGCTACAGCTAGCGCCAAGCTCCAATTCGCAAAGCTTAGAGGGTGCCCAGGAAAAGTCCCTCCCTCCCTATTTCTGTTAGAAAAAGGCCAAGAGTGACTCAGGCCTGAGTAGAGTCCTATGCCTAGTAATGAGAAATGGTGGGTCCCTCATGCCAAGCTTGTCCTTGTGAAAATGACTGCTTTGGCCAGACGTTGACTCCCACTCATACTGTATATTCTAGAAGGGCTGTCTCACAGAAATGGTGACATGGGTGTGGTGTGCTCACTGGGAGACTATGATCTTCGTGCTGCCAGCCAGGTTGCAGTGGAGAGGGATTTTGAGTCTGGCTGTCTGTGTGACCCAGCAGCTCACGGTCTTCACTGGTGCTATGGTCTCAATAGGATGTTATCACTCAAATGGTGTTGACTATAAACTATAAATCTAACTGGAATAAAAAGATAGGAGGTTATATATTTGGTGAGTTGTGCTTTCTTCAAAGGAGCTCAGTTACTTTGGCTCTGCAGCCATCACAGGTCTCCACACCTGTATGGCTACAAACATCTAGTCTCAGCCAGGAGGAGTAGTACACGCCTTAATCCCAGCAGGCTGGCAGGCAGATCTGGGTTCGAGGACAGCCAAGGCTATAAAACAAACAAACAAACAAACAAACAAAATGAAAAGACTGTCTTGAAAACCAAACATAGATATCTAGATAGATAGACAGACAGACAGACAGATGAGGCTATAGCTAGTATGAAAGAAAAAAATCAAGAGCACTTACACATTAATGATTGTCACACATTGGGGCATACACGTGTGCCAGGGAGAACTGGCTGAGTGTGCTCCTGAACTCCATGACAGGATCCACTTACTCCATGTGTTGAGGTGGTGCTTCTGTGGGGCCATGCATGAAGGGAAGAGTGAACTGTGGTGTTTTGTTAGGCAGAGAGGAAAGCACTAGCAGGGACATGAGGATCTCCCTGGAGAAGGAAAGAGAATGGATTTTCCGGGTGGACTGGAGCAGGGAGGTCGCGAACACAAGAGGATCAGGTGGGAAGGGGGAGGGGCGTGGGCTTGAGGGAGGGAATGGAGGAAGGACAGCTAGAACTGAGCGACAGTACAGTGAAACGTCTGTTACAATGAAGGTGATCCTAGTGAGGTCTCCCAAGTAATGAGAGAGATGGAACCCCAACTGGCCATCTCTGTCACAAAACAAAGCTTCTGGTACCAGGACTGGGTTTTATCCAGTTGAGCTGCTGGCTGAAAGGGTCCCACGGAAATCCCCAGACAACCCAGCTGACCCATAACTTCAGTGTGATGATTTTTATTTTATATTACTGTATTATATTTTGTTATGTCTTGTTGTTATCTCTTAGAAGCCTGTTGTTTTGTAATGAGAGACAGAAAAGGTGTAAATCTGGATGGAGAAGAGGGTGAGGAGGAGTAGAGGGGGGAAAACTATCCTGATTATGTTATATGAGAAAAGAATATATTTAATAAAGGGAAAATATTTTTATATTCCAATCATGGTTTCCCCTCTCTCATCTCCTCCAGATCCCTCCCCCACCTCCCCACCCACCGAATTGCGTGCCTAGTTTCTCTCTCTTCAAAAAACAGGCAAGTAAAAAAGAACAAATGATAAAACAAAGAAAAAGCACGAAAAACACATACACATTTACATACCCCCCCAAAACTTATGAAAACAGAAAACCAGAACCCAGAATACACAAAAGACCTGTACAGTAACAAATGTCCAAGCAAAGAGAAACGCGCGCGCACACACACACACACACACACACACACACAGAATCTTCAAAAATACATTTGAATTCCAGAATCTAAATCGTTATAAACTGTGACTTAAAAGAAAATGAGACGAGGGAGGGTGAGGGAGGCACTGACGAAAAGTCAAGAGAAGAAAGAGAGAGAGCCGATCTGGGCCCAGAGCTGAGGGAAGGAAAGGGCAGGAGCGAGCGTAATGTGTTCACAGGTGGGAAGAGGGCAGAGGAAACCAGCAGAAAAGCCCCATGGCCTGAGCGACCCGGTGTACTCTGGGAGCGTTATTACCAGATGCAGTTAGAGCATGGGTGGTGAGGTGGGACATGGCGTTCCAGTGTTGCTATGCCTAACTGAACCCATCGATGGCCTGCTTTCAGACACGGTAATGACACTTCTTCACAGGCCAGAGTGGGAAGCAGGAGTTCATGAGCACTGCCATTGGACAGGCTCTCTCCACTGGGCACTGCCAATTGGGAAAGACTGCAGGAGCCTGGGAAAATGCTCTTCCCCTTTTCAGTGGAAAACAGGATCATGGTGGACAGCTGAACTTCTTACCGTTTCTGGTAGCAGTGCTGAACCTTCCCTCATCTGTTGGGGGGGGGGGCAGCACAGCACACAGAGAAGTGAGCCTTGCTTGAGCCTGTCACCTTTTTAGGGTCAGGTCTGTAGTTGCTGAGAGATGCCATGGACAGGAGATCTGACTTCAAAATGATGGCTGATTCAGAGGTGAGCAGACAGACAGATAAGTGACTTCCTCTTTAATCTCATGCTCTGCTTTCTGCATCCAGTCATCCCTGAGAGAGAGGATGAGAGGGAGACAGGAGAGAGTGCTAGAATATTCCTCTTTGCTTTTGTGCTTGTGCATATGAGATGCTTCTCTGGGATATGACACTGAAAGAGAAGAGTCTAGGAAAAGAGACTCAGTTTCCAGTGAAAATACCTGTTTGCCCCCGTATCCATCCTTACTGCCTTAGTTGGTCCTTATGGGAACTTATAAGGCATTCTTTTAAATGTTCTCTGTGATACAGAATCCTCTGTGTACACACACACATACACACATGCTACATACACAAATACACACACATGCACATGCACACCCCAGTACCTCCCTACACATATGAAGACATACACAAACACACTCACATACATGCTCACACATACATACACACACACACACAACTTCTACACCTGTTACTGCTTCTGTAAAAGGCAGATCTGACTATGCTGTTTCCCAGCTTGAACCTCTGGGTGAGTCCTTACCCAGGCTCATGTTTTTCCTTCTCTGACAAACTGTCACTTTATCCCTTTCAACATTCAGTTGCCTTCCCAAAGCTGTGCAGGGCTTCTCCACAACAGAGCTGTGTGTCCGGAGCTCCTGCACCTGCTGCAAGCCTTACTGTCTGATCCTACTCTGGGTCACTTCCTCCTTCAGCCAGAGCCTGTTGATATCACAGTGCCTCAGAGATCTGTTAGCATAAGTCTTTTATCTTGCTGTGCTGTCTTGCCAGGCGTTGTTCTAAATTCTGTGGGTATAAGAGAAGCAGAAGGAGGGAAATCCTGTGCTGGTAGGGCCTCTTCTGCCAAGGGGAGACAAACAGCAAATACATTCACACACACACACACACACACACACACACACACACACACACACACACAGAGGTTAGAGAAATTATATTTACTAGTGTGACATTGAAGCCAAGACCCGACGGTGTAGAGGAAGCTAGTGACGTGGGTACCTGGAGAAGGCATTTGAGAGGTCCCATGCAGTACAAGACCCACAGTCTCTAGGGCTAAAGAGGGCTCAGAATAATTGCCCAGAAATGTGGGGGGATGAGTCAAGTGTAGGCAGGTGCTGATCTGTGCTCTCAGGTAACTTTGGTGGCAGGATTCAAGAGTTTCTCTGTGGCAAGTTAATTTTGGTGAGCCTTTAATAGAAACTCAGGGCTGTCTATCATCTGTGCATATTAACCATATTTACACAGCTCCACCTCTTCCTTGAACCTTTGGTCGAGTCTGGCTCAGACTGACTGTGTTTACTCACACGCCCAACTGCGACTGATTACCTTGTCTTACTGGTACCTGTGGTTCTGAGGGACCTTCAACACCGCTTGTTTTCATGCTACTTGGAGAGACTGATGAAACTGCAGAGCCCTCCCCACCCCGAGGAATATTCCTTGATAAATAATTTGGTGAAAGTTAATGAGTTTCACTTCTGGGCAGCTTTCCATGTGTGTGCTCTCCAGCACTCTTACAGAGTCTTTTTATACCCATTTATTACCCTTGGATCATCTTATTGCAGTTAGAACAAAAATGTTAAGAGGTCTATCTAGGTGGCCATTCAGTTCCAGACTGCTCAGTATATCATCTTTGAGAACGCAGCCTTGAAGAGATTGTCCTAAAGCAGAACTGAAAAGGTCTCCAAGGCTTAAGGTCCTTATTTCAGTCCGCGTCAAGGACCGAGAGCTCAACAGGAACTGAGTCATGTTTAGACATTTACCAGAGTCTGGAACAGAAGCAGCTTACGTATTTCTAATGGCACTGCCAGCTGCCAAAGGGTCTAGACCTTTCACATGCCTTCGTGAGGGCCTTCTTACTTTGCCAACAAAGTCAGAATGCTATACAGAAGGTTGCTTACTGAACCGCAGACAAACACAAGATGGGGTTCATTGGGAAAATCTCCAGGAATAGTTTTTTCCTTCAGAGAGTGAGTCTCCTCTGTATCCATGCCAAGGCCACAAAACCATCAGCTCCACTAGTCGTGTAAGCCTGTAGCCAAGGTGCACATGCTGCCTGCTATTGCTCTTGGTCTCTTGCTATTACTGGGACCTTCTTTCTGCTGGAGTAGAGTCCTCCCTCAGTGATACAGTTCCACCAGCTGGTTTGAGTAGACAGACAACACAGAGCGGTTACAAGGGTGTGCTTACTAGTGAGCATGCGATCCCAGGCACGCAACCCAACCTTTCTGGGCCTCAATCCGCTATCCCATGAAATGAGTACAGTTGAGTTAGTTTCTTCATATAGTGAGGCATCAGCAGGTGGCAACCATCAATTGCTCTTGTGTTCCATGACTTCCTCCTGGAGTCACTTTTATGTGATACTCAAAAGTCGTTATGTATAATTTGAACTAGTGCTATTAAGGTAGTAACTGTCATCTATTTAATGTATTTATGTAATGGACTATCAGAGGTCATTTTATTTCTAAGTAGTTATACCTGCAATTTTTGCATTTTTTTATTTCATTTTGTTTTGAGGCAGGGTCTCGCTGTGTGCCCAGACTGGCCTTGAATTCATGCTCTTCCTGCCTCAGCCTACCTGGTCCTGAGGTTGTAGGGTGGGTCATTGTAGACAGCTGGAATCTCTCCTTGCCAGCTGTAGTTCACAGCTATACATTCACGTGAGCGGTCCTGTGATTAGCAGAGCGCCTGCCGCAATATTTATTTCTTTATTGTGTTCATTTCACTTACTTCCTGCTCTCCTTTTGGCTGAGTAGTTCTTGTTTCCCATTTTTCTTCCCTCCTTTATTAACATTTTGGATTTATTCAGTTATTTTTGTGCCCCTTGATAACATCTAGACATTGATAATGAAGCCTTAACACAATCTATAACATATAACATTTTATCTTACAACATTTTAGACAAAATGTTAGAAGTTACAAAGTATATGCCCATTACCCACGTTTTTGACAGTTTTAGTGGTACACATGGTAAAAGCCCGGATCGTTAAGGAGCCAATTTTATCTGAAAGGATAATAAGAAAAAGTACTTCTACATTTTGTGTCTGTATTTCCAGTTGCAGCATAATTTACTCATTTGATGAATAGATCCGTTTCCATCTGCTGTCATTTCTTGAGCTTAAAAAAATGTCATTTATCATGTCCTTTATTGCCATTTTCCTGTTCATAACTCCCCTCGCTCTTTGTCCCATGTTTTTAAAAGGTATTTATGCAGAGATGTATAGTCACAGCTTTTGAAGTGTCATTTGCTACAGTCTTTATATTAGGGAGGTGGCTCATGCAATTGTGGGAACTGAGAAGCCCCAGAACCAGTCGTCTGAAGGCCGAAGCCCCTGGGATGCTGATAACATGACCCAGTCCAAGTGCCACAAGGAAAGATGATGAAGTAACTTTTGTATGGTGCCAAATGCTTGCAAACCTGTGGAAGGGGTCACTGAAATAGTTCCCAAAAGCCGACATCTGAGCTGTCCAAAACAAGAAATGAGTGTGTCCCCATTCTTGGGAGTGGATGGTGACTGCTAATTCTAGTTGTCAGCTAGAGTGAACTTTTCAACAAATACCCAGGCAGGATATGACATGCCTGTGAGTATGTATCTGAGCTTGTCCAGAGCGAGAGTTAATCAAGGGAGAAGAGCCATCCTGACCATGGTGTCGTTCTGTGCTCTGGGGTTTTGGGCTGAATAAAACAGGAAAGGAATGAAGAAAAGAGGAAAGGAAAAAGCCAGCTGAGTGAAACCCTGACTTTGAAAAGTAAACAGAAAATTTGAAAATATTTGTAATAATTGCTTTACAGACCTTGTCTGCTAATACTAACATTTGTACAGTATCTTGGTAAATTCTTTTTCATTGTATGTTCTGTGATTTTTTTTTTTGCTGTATTCTCAAACAAAGCCTAAAGTTTCTTCACAAAGAATATACTATCATAATGCTGCACCCTTTTAATACAGTTCCTCATGTTGTAGTGACCCCCAACTGTAGAATTATTTTTGTTGCTACTTCATAACTGTCATTTTGCTACTATTATGACTCATAAATATCTGATTTGCAGGAACTCTGATATATGACCTCCGTGCAAGGCTCAGTAAGACTCCCCAAAGGGGTCATGACCTGCAGGTTGAGAACCACTGATACAGTGTATTGAGAAGCTGGAGAGAATGCTCAGTGGTAGAAGTGTATTGCTTTTGCAGAAGCCCCTACGTCAGTATGTAATCCCAATGTCCGGGTGTCTCACAAATGCTTTTACCTCCAGCTCTAGAGGATCTGATACATGCACACAGAATGAAAAAGAGAGGGAGACTGAGAGAGTTAAATTTTTTTGTTGCAGTGATTTTTATAACTAGAAGTTTACCTAGAATAAATATTCTTTTGTACTAAAAGGTGTTGCTGGGTGTAGTGGCATGGCCCTGAAATCTCATCGGGAGTCAAAGTTAGACAGAGTAAACTAAACGATTCAGATCATCGTATGATGCACAGTGAGTCTGAGGTACAGGCTACACAGTGAGACGCTGTCTCAAAAAGCAAACAACTAAAAACAAAACCATGACCACATTTTTAAAAAGAAAAAAAAAAGTTGTATTAAGAAGTTAGAAATAGGGCAGTGGTGGCGCACGCCTTTAATCCCAGCACTTGGGAGGCAGAGGCAGACAGATTTCTGAGTTCGAGGCCAGCCTGGTCTACAGAGAAGTTAGAAATAACCAACTTTTCCAAATTCCCAATCTTCAAAACTAGTTAAGCTTACTTTTTTTTTATCTAGCCATTAAAATGGGAATATATTCAAGTTATAGCATAAAACTATGTTTAAATGGGCAGAGTAAAATTCAGAACCCACAATTATAATTGGCCTGTGCCTGAACCAAGATAAAAGAATTCATTGTGCACTAAATGTTATCTATGATTGTGCTTAAATGATAAGATTCAGTTTCTCAAGTTTTGTTTATATTTCTTAATTTAAAAATATTTATTAATGAAGTCATGATTTTAAACATAGTTAGGTAAGAAATCCTAACTCTTGAAAAGAGTATTTTCAAGATTTAATCCTGGCCTTCTAATTTCTTACCTGATACATATTACAAAGTAATTTAGGATTCTTTATAGTATGTGTCCACAGTAAGAAAAATAAGCAGAGGTGGGAAATGGGAGAAGATTTCCAACACTACTGCTTCCTAGCACTAATTTTAGCAGTGAAAGAATCTGCCTTTAATTTTGAGTTGTTGTTGCTATTCTGCCTACTCACTAGAGATTATGAATTGCAAACTAAAATAAATATGTCTGTATGTATGTGTGGTACGTGCATGTATGTGTATGTATTTCCGTGTGCCTCTATATGCCAAAGGTTCATATCTACCGTCTTTCTCTATTACTCTACCTTCTTTTTTTGAGACAAGGCCTCTCACTGAACCTGGAAGTCACCAAGTCAGCAAGACTAGCTGGCCAGTGAACTTTTGTGACCCTTCCCCATTTGTGGTAGTTAGGATGGAAATGGTCCCAGCGCCCCATAAGAAGTAACACTGTTAGGAGGGGTGGCCTTGCTGGAGGAAGTGTGTCTCAGTTCTTCTGTCTGCTTGCTGCCTATGGATTCAACTGTAGAACTCTCACCTCCTTCTCTAGCACCATGACTGCCTGCATGCCACCATGCTTCTTGCCATTACGATAATAGACTAAAGCTCTCAAACTGGAAGCCAGCCCATGGTCATAATGTCTCTTCATAGCAGTAAAACCCTAAGACACCATCTCCAGGATTACAGAGCAAGCAAGCAAGCACTTTGCCAACTGAGCCATCTTCCTAGTCCCAAATTGTGTGTGTGTGTGTGTGTGTGTGTGTGTGTGTGTGTGTGAGTCCAGTAAACTATTTAGATGCTTCTTGACTTTTGATAGGGTTGTTTTATTATAACCCCATCATAAGTCAGAAGTATTAAGTTGGAAGTTCGTGTAGTGTACCTAGTCCACTGGACACCCTTATCAGACAACACATTGTAATCTCCCTTGTTTCCCCTGGGGTCGGCTGAGTCACTAAGAGTCGTTGCTCCTTGCACTGCCCAGCACTGACATGGTATTATGTCTTCTTTCACAAGCCCGGGATGAGGTGGAAACTTGAAGTATCACTCTCACCAAACATATAATACATCTCCAGTCTTTGTACTCTTGGAAAAAATTGTATCACTGTCATCATTTTTCATGCACACAGTTCCATGGCATTAGGTACAGTTAACATTTTTATACAATGAATTGAAAATATTTTAACCATAAGCTCTCATTGACTATATATAATATCAAATTTGTCACAATTCTTTTTTTTTTTTTTTTTTTTTTTTTTTTTTTTTTTTTTTTTTTTTTGGTTTTTCGAGACAGGGTTTCTCTGTATAGCCTTTGGCTGTCCTGGAACTCACTCTGTAGATCAGGCTGGCCTCGAACTCAGAAATCCGCCTGCCTCTGCCTCCCAAGTGCTGGGATTAAAGGCGTGCACCACCACCGCCCGGCTTGTCACAATTCTTTATTTTTTGTTTTTCTAGGTACTCACTGGGGAGTACTCAGTGAAGCAATATGTGGGATTAGAATGATGGGGTCAATTTCTCTTATGTTATGCTAGGAAGGCAGACATAAAACTCTTACTATGGTGTCATGCAAATAGAAGTATGCTTCTCTGTAAGACTGTGTCCTGGGAAGCTAAAGAGTTTGGGGGAGTAATGATGAGGTGGCAAGGAAGTAGACAGTTTGAAGGATCTATAAAAGGTCTGTGTGTGTGTGTGTGTGTGTGTGTGTGTGTGTAACTGATTTTGTTTTTATGTAACATACTGATTATGGTTTCCCCTCCCACTGCCCCTCTCAGTCCCTCACCACTCCTCTCCCACCCAGATCCACACCCTGTCTGTCTCTGTTAGAAAATGAACAGGCACCTAAGGAGTTATAATATAACAAAATAAATAACAAATCGGAATATGAGAAAATGTACCAAAGAAAATGCATACAGATGTAAATATACACTCACACACTCAGGAATTCCATATAAAACCAAAACTGGAAGCTATAGTATATATGTCAAGGACCTATAAAGTCAGAGAGGCGGAAAAACAGTGTGACTTAACATTATGAGCAAAGACCCTTCATGGGTGCCATTGGGTTTGTTTTGTGTTGACCATCTACTATTGGGCATGAGACTTACCCTTATGAGTGATTTGTTTCCCCAGCGGGACTATTGGAGAGAAGTATTCATTTGCAAGTTGCCTCCAGTTAGAGATAGCTTCTTGGGTAGGGATTGGGGGTGTATTGTCCACTTCTACTCTCAGCTCTCAAACTCTATCAAGTGCAGACTTGTGCAGGCCCTGTGTATACTAACACAGTCTCTGAGTTCATATGTGTGCAAGCCCCGTTGTATCTAAAAGGCTCTGATGCTGTGGTGTCCTTCTTCTTCTCTGGCTCTCAGGTTCTTTCTGCCTCCTCTGCCACAGAGTTCCCTGTGCCCCGAGACAAGGGATCTAAAGACATTCCTTTCCGAGTTGAGTGTTCCAAGGGCTTTCGCTCTCTGCTCATTGTCTGGCTGTGGGTCTCTTATTTGTTCCCGTTTGCTACAGGCAGACATTTCTCTGATGCAAGACACAGATCTATGAGCACAGCAGAAGGAGCTCAGGAGTCATTTTATTGCTGTGTTCCTTTAGCAGAACAGTAGTATTTGGTCTTACCCTGGCCTATCTAGTCTCAGGTTTTTGACCACCCAATCAAAGAGGTATGAGTTCTGTCTGAGTTAAGTGGCCCTTTGGTAGCTGGGTTGGTGTCTGCCTTTCTCCCCTGATAGCATGCAGCATACCTAACAGTACCATGAATACTAGTCTGTAGGGATAAAGGCTATTTTTCAGTCTTTTATTTTTCCAGGGTCTACTGTGGTAGGATTGCTGGGCTTCAGCAGAGACATATTGTCCCGGCTGTTATTATTTTTATGCTGGCTTCTAGGCATCTGGATTTGGGGTGGTTGTAATTCTACATGCTGATGTCTTGTTTTATTGGGTGGGTGTTCAGTTCTTTAGTTTTTCTTGTCCTTTCTAATTCTTAGGAGACTATGGTAGCTATAGGCTGCCTGGTATGGAATTCTTCTGAGACCCTTCCCGGTATGGCCATTGGGCTTGCTTCTGAGTAAAATGTGTTTCCTGGTATTGGGGGCTGACACCTAGAGGTTGAGATGGGCTAGAAAGAAGGGTCTAGGGGAGTTGCAGTGGAGAGAAGAAAGCAGAATATGTCACCAGAATCTACTTAATCCCCTGGGAATGGGGGCAGAGAGGGAGGGGAGGCTACAGCTGGTAGTCTTCTACAGAGCTAGGGATGAGAGTGAGCTGAATTTGGAGGAGAAGGAGAGGGAGGGGCATCTGATGCTCACCTGCCTGCTTTGCTGCTGTGCCTGCTTCCTGGTTGAAATGGTAAACAGCTTTCAGGCTCCCATGGAGAGCCTACAGAAGGTAAGGCTGAGATTAAGGAAGGGAGGGAGTCTGTAGAGGATCTGAGTGATCTGCTGGAGATAAGGACAGGGAGGAAGACCACAGAAGGTAATCTGCTACAGAGGTGGGGATGAAACTGGGGCATTAGATCAGAAGGAAAGAAGGGGAGTGAAGGCCTGAATGAAGATCACCTACATGGGCCCCAGCCCCCAACTGTTTTTTTTTTTAATGAGGTAAAAAAAAAAAAAATCACAAGTAGGGCATCAGGATAGCTGGTGAGGAAGAGCAAGGCCCTACGAGAAGTCGATGCTGTGCCAGGAAGATCTCACTAATGCAGATGAAGAGACAGTCCTGGGGACTTCCAGTCAGCAAGTACGATGTCAGACTTTGGCCCACAGCCGGTATAAAGCCAAACCAAACAGTTTGAAGGGGAGAGTGATCATCTGCCTTGATTTAAATTTCAAGTTCACTTCTGTTAGACCAATTTCAAGTTCACTTCTTAGACCAAGAAAGAGCAGAGTGCCAGGTGCAGGTGGAGGAATAATGAAGGGCAAGGAAAGACAGGTGCAGGTGGAGGAATAAAGAAGGGCAAGGACTGGAAATCAACCATGAGACAGGTAACTCAGGGAGGGACGTGGTGCAGAGTTCAGTGGAGGTGCTTTCAGTGTGCTCAGAGTGGACGCCCTGAAGACAGCTGTATGTATAGTAAAGATCCCAGGATCAGGCATGTAAGTGGTAAAGTGACTTAACAGTTAATTACTGTTTGATGCCACGTGTCATCTCTTTATACCAGCTTCTCTTGGCTTCTGTTTCTCAATAGTTGCAGGGGTGAGTTCTACTAATACAGTCAACAGATGGCTTCTCTTCTTACCACTTAAGGAAACATAAATGTTCTCTTTGGTCCTCTGGCCTTCACCCTTGGAATGTGAGCATAAAACCTATCAAACAGAAGTCTGACATCGGTAGTTTGTAGTGCATATGTGAGAGTTCTAGATCTCATTGTAATCTAAACTCACTATAGCAAGAGAACACTGGATCCTATGTGCAGTGAATCTCATGGGGTTACATAGCTGGGGTGGGGGCTGGGGGTGGTGGGATGGAGTGTTGTGGGGGAAACATGGAATTTGCCTAGAATCAGGCTTGTAGTGGCCATTTCATTATTTTGGGTAACTCCTTCTCCTACTCCTGTGCTAGGGACATGTTGCTTACAGATCAAGAAACAGGACCCCCACATTGTTTGACCGTAGAGCAGTAAAAGTTGAGAGTGTGGTTTTATTAAATGTGTGTGTGTGCTCACGAGCACACACACACACACACACACACACACACACACGGACTAATAAGAAACAGTCAAAGGAAGGCCATGACTATAACTCAGTGATCATGTACTTGTCCAGCATGCACGGCGTCTCCACCCCCACCAAAATAAGAAAGAACTAATCCAGAGGAAAAGAACACTTACATATGAATGCAGACATACGACTTTATATTGGTCGGAAACTGCATAGATTCCAAGTTACAGAGCACTTGTTGTTTCATTGGGGATATTCCCAAAGACCTGTAAAACAGTTTTTCTTGAAAAAAAAAAAGAAGTTTTTTTAAATGTCTTCATTGTTTCAGTGTGCCAGGGATCCTGAAGGGATTGAAAGTCATTTAGGGTGGACTTGTCAAGCACTGCAAGGGAACCTGTTAGTCACCACTGACTAATTCCTGGAGGCTTAAACAGTGCTTGGGTGGAACTAAACTGAGAATCAGTAATCTTAGTTTTCAGTATAAACTTTAGATACTCCTAACATTTTAAAAATTAACAGTCCTGCTTGATATTGTTTGAACCTTGACAATAAAAGTCAGCTTTTCCTCATGAAAGCCAAGACAAAAAGAAACCTGTCTCTTGGGTGCTAACTTTTTTTTTTTTTTTTTTGATGTCTCTAATTGATGTACAAATCAACATGCCCACGTCCAGCCTCTCAAAGGAGAGGCATGTTCAGGAATCAAAGTGAGAGGGGAGAGGAAAGAGAGCCTCCTTCCCCACAGCACCTGCTTCCTAGCCTCCACTGCCCTTTCCACTAACCTGAGGTGCACAGCCCCTTCATAGCTTTAGTATCAGGAAGTGATTTGCAGGACTGAGCCTCCTGCTCAAGGCCAGTTTTTGCTAATGAAGAGAACCTGCTTTTTCTTACTAACATGTCTCTTTAAACCCCATTTCTTCCCTGATTCTGGTGGCATAATGGTTTTGTTGTTGTTGTTGTTAAAAAAAATATTCTTGGTGCCAATATCTCTAGTTTTATCATTTGTGAAAGCTTTGGGAGAGAACTCTTGTCTGACCTCTAACTACTTCCCTGCTGTCCCAGGCAGCCCAGTGTTGGGTGCTAGCAGATACTCTGTCAATCTTTGAGTCACTCCAGGAGTGATTGTCCTCCTCCAGAAGCATCACCAGGAAAAAGGCCATGCTTGTTTTACTTAACAGCTAGTAGCAACCAATGGCAGTATATGCCATTTTTCTTTGTATTCATTTTTGTTGAGGTTTCCTGTATGCATGTAATGTGCTTTGATCAAATCTAAACCTCATCCCCTTCCTTCTAATTTTGTCCCTAACCCCCCAACATAGATATTTAGTAAAAGGATCATCTGTATCACAAGAACACTGCCTTGTGTTATCCTTTCATTTTAAAATTTTTGGGTAGGACCAGAAGATCACTCAGTGTAGTATAGTGCTTGTTACACAAGTCTGAGTATGCCCTGAGTTTGATTCCCACAGCCATTGTAAAAGCCACATGCACACTTGTAACCCTGTCACTGAATATGAGGAGCCATGGGGGGACCCCTGGGACTCATTAGCTAGCCAGCTGCTGCTAGGATGGCCTGTTAGGCTCTGCTAACAGATTCAAACACATTGCTAGTCCAGAGTGCCAGAACCTTTTAATATTCCTCCAAAAAGTCAACATGGTCAAGTTGTAAACAATGACACCCTACTCCTGGTACCAAATTCTGTATTAATTTCTGTTGTGGTAAAAAATACCATGATCAAGGCTACTTACAGATGGAGGTTGGACTTACAGATGCATAGTGTTAAGAGCCTATGATGACAGGGAGGCTTTGGAGCAGACAAAAGATGTGGCAGCTACAGCAGCAGACTGAGAGCTCACGTTTGAACAAGCTGAAGCAGAGAAAGCCAATCGGAAATGGCATGAGTCTTTAAACTTTCAAAGCCTACCTCCAACAAGCCCATACCTGTTAAACAGCCCTAAACAGCACCACCAACTGCTGGTCAAATAAATACACAAGACTGGGAATCTGACTTTTTTAATTTTGAAATTTCAAATTTCTCATTTAAAATTTTTTTTTGGAATTTTTTAAAATGTCATCATACTCCTCTTTGTGCCTCAGTTTTTACTCTCTGCATGTGGAGGCAAGCAATATCTGTTTTATGGGATTGTTATGAATATGTAATTAGTTTCCATAAGTGAAGTATTAAAAACCATTCTATGAAATATGGGCTCAATAAATATTGGTAAGGTAATATTGTGATAATAATGGTGGGTTTGATCAATAACATAAACAAGATATAGTTGGGTGAGAGTGCCTGTTCAGCATACACAAAGCCCAGGGTTTGATCTCCAGCACTGCAATACTAATAACAATAGTAATAATAATAATACAATAATTTGCAATTGGATCATTCCAATTGACTAGATGTTTTATCATTACTTCCTCAAAATGTAAGGAATAACTCCATCTCTTAAAAATATTTTTGTTACTTAAGATTTTCATATTAAGTAATTTTTCAAAAGTAAGGCTTATTAAGAAATACAGAAGCTGGGTGTGATACATATCATTAGTCCCAGCCTTCTAGAGACAAAGACAGATGGATCTCTGGGAGTTCAAGGCTAGCCTGGTCTACGTAGAGTTCTACGGCAGCCAGGATACATAGTAACATCTTCTCTCAGGAGCATGGGGAGGAGAAAGCAATGTAAATTGATTCCTTGCAAGTCTATATTTATTTTGAAGTTTATTTCCATGGAGATAATGAGTAAGTTTTTTTTCCCAAGTCCATAACAAATACATTTTGCCGTGGTTACATTTTGGGGGCTTTTAGGAGGTTGGGGAGGATGGTGTTTGGTGTTTTGGTTTGGTTTGGTTTTTTTTTTTAGGTTTGTAATTTAAGTTTGTAATATTAATACTGTTCTCCATAACTGAATACTTCTAATGTATTTTCTGGAGGAAAAGATTAGTAAAATGTTACTTGTCATTTTAAAATCATAGAAAACTACTAAGAATGGAAGATTTTCTTCTTGAAGGATTTGCCTGCACTTTAAGAATTCACACAGAGTTAATGACATTTCTGTATGTTTTTTGTTTCGACATGATGAATTCAGAAATGTAGTATTCAACTTTCAGTCATAAAGAATCACTTCCAGGTCTCAATAATAAGTTAAGGGGCTGGAGAGATGGCTCAGCAGTTAAGAGTACTGGCTGCTCTTCCAGAGGACCTGGGTTCAATTCCCAGCACCTACATGGCAACTCAGAACTGTCTATAACTCCAGTTCCAGGAGATCTGACACCTTCTCACATATACACAGGCAAAAATAAAAGAATTAGTTAGAGGTGCAGAGAAAACAAAGTAAAACCTTTAATTACATTCTACACAAAACTGAAAACTTAACAGAAATCTAGACTCTGGGCTGCAGGGAAACTTCACATAAACACACTCATAATCACCAGTCAGTGGGCTAATTTTGTCCTTTCTGGTCTTTGCTCCTGCAATATAACTAGTTTTTTTTTTTTTAAAAAAAAAAAAAAAAAAAAAAAAAAAAAAAGCAAAAAGCTGTCTGGAGTTTCCTAACTATCGAACTTCATTTTCTGGTTTTTTTTTTTTTTTTTTTTTTTTAACTCTTCTGACTTTAAAAGGCAATTAACATTACCAACAACGAATAAATGTGGAAATCAGTTGTATGAGAAGCAGTAGACAGGGTGTCTGCCCCACCCCACCCCACTTCTCTGTCTTGGTTGGGCACTCTGGTGATAGGCTAAGGCAGGAAAGAGCAGCTGTTCTGAATGACTTGTTCTGCTTTTAGTCTACGTCCAGAAAGCCTCTGGCCTTAGGAATTAGGTCGATGCTCATAAACTTTTTCTCAACCCACCAGTCTGGGAAAAAGAACAAAAACAAAAAAGTTCCACTACCAGGTTGGTGGGATGAGTGTGGGAAAAAATCTCCTGGGGTTTTGGTAGAAGGAAATATCTTGGATGATGGTAGAAAATAAAAATTGAAAATTAAAAAAATAAGGAAGAAATAGAGAGGTCTTTTAAATATACAAGGTATTTAGCTTGGAAGGAGGGCAGAGTTAAATCAAAACCCTCCAGGAAAGCCACAAAACTAAATTATTTAGTAGAAATAGAAACAGAAAAAAGGAACATAGTTTATATAACATGTTTTGCCTTTCAAGGCTCTCCAATGTGTGTCATGGTGATATGCAGCTGCAAAGGTATTAGCTGCCTGTGTTAACTACGTAGTTCAGACAGTGTGCTGACAGTGGCCTCTGGTTTAGCCTGACTTGTGTGTGGTGACTTGTATGTGGTAACACTGTTCTCGTCTGGAATCTTCTGCTTTCTAGATTTTCACCTGACGGAAGGTTGATCGTGTCATGTAGTGAGGATAAAACTATTAAAATTTGGGACACTACCAATAAGCAGTGTGTCAATAACTTCTCTGACTCTGTAGGGTAAGTCCATTCTCTCTGTACATTTATATGGCTTTTATCCACTAGGATATATTTTATTATAAACAATTCAACCTTTAAAACAAAGGTAAAGAGATTGAAATGTCAAGCTATTATATTCTTTCCTAGGTTTGCAAATTTTGTGGACTTTAACCCTAATGGTACATGCATAGCTTCAGCAGGTTCTGACCACGCTGTGAGAATCTGGGATATAAGAATGAACAAATTACTCCAGCACTATCAAGGTAACAGTTTCCCCAACCAGAGCAAGTTTCACTGTCAAAAGGCTACTGTGGGAAAGGCCTGTGGTTTGGTTTAGGTCTCTACATGGGGCTCATAGGCTGCCCTTGACCTGGCTGGAGAGCAGAGTAGTTGACTCCCGTCCACAGAAGAAACAAGACGAGAACGAAAGGTAGAAAGCCTTACTTTCTTTTCCACTGTAATGAAAAGCAGAGAGAGCAAATGTATTCAGTGCGGCCATGTTGGGGAGTGAAACAGATAAAGGACCAGTTACCCCCACACCTTGTAGTGACAAGAGCTTTCAGACCTTAAGTAGAGGATGCAGTGAGGCAGGGTACAAGGACATGTGCACATTTAAGAAGTCCTGGCCAGGGTCTTCTTGTCACTGCCTTGGTTCTGATTTCATAAAGTAGGTTGGGAAAGTCCTTTTTATTCCATGGCTGAGGGGATGAGTCTGCTTCCCACACTCAGGTCATTTCTGCCCCATTGTGAAGCCTACCTTCATGGGGATTATCTGCATCTGGGGAATTGCTCTGTCCGGAGAGCTTTTGTTTTTCCAGGGATCTAAGGTAACTATAGGTTTAGGACATGTATGTGTTCATGTGTGTGGTTTTAGCCATAGTTAAGGAAACAGGCAGACATAAATTCTCCTGCTTTCAGTTGCTTGTGGCTCAAATAAGGCGTGGACATTGTAGCAAAAGCAGCTTCTAAGTGCCCATTTCAGGTTTTCCTTGTGTTTAGGTATTGCTCAACCTTGTGGGCATTAGTGTGTCTGCCAATCTGGCTTTGTAGGTTTTCTCAGCTCAGTAATAAACTAGTGCTTGAGAAAAGAACAAGCTGTAATGACTCGGACGTCTACGTGAAGTGAGCCAGATGCTTGAGGCGAAACGTTGAAATCCCAATATAGAGTAAAATGCTAGGATCCAAAGCATCTAATTAAATCAGTTCTATGGGGAGTCTCTTCCCTGCCGGTCGGTCGCTCTGAGTATGGATTACTAAGGATGGACTCTAGTGGGAGGGAGATGATGTCAGGCAACCACGCATAAGACCCATTTCTCTGTAATCCCTTCTTTAATTGCTTTTGGAAAGGCTCAAACGAGTGACTTAATTTTGGTTGCTCACTTTGAGAGGCCCAGGACAGCCCCAGTCATGACCCTCCTGCTTTGCCATTCCCAGTGCTAGGACTATACGTATGTACACCATGCTGGTCATAACTTTATTTTGACTCTGAAGACATCCCCCATTGTGTATGAACAATTTTCTCTGAAGGCATAACTGAGTAATCATTTAGTTATTTGATCTTAACTGTCCCTAGTCACTGGAATGAGAGCTGCCCCCATTGATCTGATCTGATCCTGTTTCAGGTAAGAGAGGAAAGATGGCATATGACAAGGAGCTAGTATCAAGAAGACTACTTAAATGTCATCTTCCTCTTTGGAGCCAAATTCAAGCATAGAAGGTCATTAGGGTGGAACACATTCTTAAGTTTTATTCTATCTATCCTCTGGGTGATATCCTAGTACCTTGAAATTGCTTAAGGCATTTTATTAAAAGCTGTATTTATGTAAAATATTATCAGACAACAATCAAAGAATTTAAAAGGAAAATTTAAATCACTACCAACAAGAATAAATATTTAAAGAGATATGGAATTCAAAAATAAGTACACACTGGGTTATTTTTCTTGAGTTTGATTCAAGTGCTTTGGACAAGAATCAAAACTGAGGGAACCAAAAGTCTTAGAATATGCATATTTAGAATTTCCCAAGAAGCTGAAACCTGAGGCTGGAGCCGTGATCTAGTGGCTAAGAGCACTTGCTGATCTTCTGGAGGACCTGGGTGCAGGTCCCAACATCCACATGGCGCTCACAGGTAGATCCCAGCAGACCTAGTGTCCGAGTCTGAGGTTCTGCCCCTTACATGCATACAAGTCTAACACTTTACACAGAGAACTTTAAAATAAATAAATAAGTAAATCTTTTTGTAAAAAAGGGAGTCAAACAACTGGCAAAATGGCCTCAATAATTTCATTGCATTCAATATCATGATTGATAGCATTATGGTCATCCAGGCATCCTAATTCTCCTCTCAGAAAGACATTTAAATTTGTTTCCATTGAAAGAATGGTGTAGTTTATCCATAACAGGCTGTGGGTTTTTTTTGTTTGTTTGTTTGTCAAAACAGGGTTTCTCTGTGTAGACCTGGCTGTCCTGAAACTCACTCTGTAGACCAGGATGACCTCAAACTCAGAAATCTGCCTGCCTCTGCATCCCAAGTACTGGGATTAAAGGCGTGCACCACCACTGCCCACCAACAGGCTACTTTTATATATAAGTTCCATTTAATTTTGTCTGCTTATAAATAATTTTTGAGATTATAATAGAGTTACATTAATTCCCCCCTTCCCTGCCTCCAAGCCCAAACTTTTCCATGAAATTGCCACCCCACCCCACCCCACCCTTTCTCTCCTTTAAATCCATGGCTTGTGTGTTTGTTCCTAAAATCATAAACACAACCTGCTCTGTCTGTATAATGTTCCTGTATGTATACAACACAACCCCTCACCTGAGGCTCAGGGATTACTGCCGAAAAGAAAGTGGAAAGATTCAGACTCCAAGGATCAGGGAATTTGCTGTGAGATTGTGTCTCCTGGAAACATCCCATGAATCTCACCAACATGGCAGCCTAAACATGACCCGAACAAGTATGACTCCAACAGACTCGCTGACACGAAGAAGGAAAGCTACACAAAGAACTACAGGCAACTAGGGAATTCAAGAGCAGAAGAAATAGTCACCCCCAGGAAAGAGCACACCAACTGTTTGTCTAATACCAGTGGTCAGCCCTGAAAAATACAGACACACAAGTAATGTTGTCTTTTAGGGATAAACGGAAGTTTTCTAACTACAGTAGATGGGCTTGCTTGGAGATGTGCCCCTGAAGTGCCCATCGTCTGTGCTCTTAATTACTAGGGTATTAGTAGAAATTACTCCACTGCTTGACAGATATAATGTGAGCCATTCTAGTCAGCTTTGCATAGAAATGATAGGCAAGGTACAATTGGCAACTGGTGAATACAAGCCCAGGAAGAATTGTATCGATAACTGTTTTAGAGGGGATAGCGGAGATGGCTCAGTGGATAAAGTGCTTGCTGTGTAAGCCTGAGGACCTGAGTTCAGATCCCCATAACTCATGAAGCCACGTGCAGCAACGCACATACATAGCCCCAGTTCTGTGTAGGCAGAGATGGAGAACCCAGCCTCTTGGTGACTAGTCAGTCTAGCCAAAATGACACGCCACAGCTCAGAAGAAAACTGTCTTTCAAAAGCTAACATGGAGAGTGGTAAAGGAAGACTGGCCATATGATGTCAACCTCTGGCCACACACACAGTTCAACTTAACAGTATTCTCTTAAGATTGACATTCTTAGCCTGGGGGCAGTGCACACCTTTAATCACACCAGTCGGGAGACAGAGGCAGGCAGATCTCTGTGAGTTCAAGGCCAGCTTCATCTACAGAGCCTGTTCCAGGATTATACAGAGTAACCCTGGCTCAACAACAACAACAAAGTCAGAACATAGACATACTCTGCATACCAAGGGGCCCGTAACCACTAGGCTCACAGCTACCCATTTCATGAATATAAGTTTCTTTTCTACTTTTGAAGCAAAAATGTGAAATTCTTGACTTAGTAAGATAATAGATCTTTAGGCAAAAAGCAAAATTTTAGACCGTTTACAAATTTAGGGCCCAGTGCTTATAACACACGTAGACTTACCTTCTGATGTCAATGTGCATCTAAATATATCAAAGGAAAAAAAATGCTTACTTGCTCAAGCCAAACAGATTGTTATTTAAAGTGCCAGGTATTGGTTACTTTGCATGTTTTTAAGTCTGTGGTTTTCACATAATATGTTGATGAAATTCTAACCTGTACCCTCTCTATTTCCAGACACAGACATATACGGTACAAAATGTAATAGGATTGCTTTTAAATAGCAGTTTGTAAAGCAATCACTTTGAGGGCCTTAACCGTACCTCTTACTTGAACCTTGAGCTTGTTAAGACAGTTTAAGTGTTCAGCAGAAAGCCCAGTGATCTGAATGAGAGCATCTTTGTCCTGTATCCCAGTTCTTTCTTTTAAACGTTACCGAGAGCAGAGCAGTAGTTCTGTCTTGTTTTGTTTTTAAGTCTTACTGCTTTCGATACAGTGGATTTGGTTCTGTTCTTTCAATAGTACATTAACTTTTGACCTTCGGGAATCCTTTAGATACATTTATATTGTGAAACACCTTTTCCAATGCTCTTTGAAGTTAAGTAATTGGGTTTTCTTAGTACTGAGAATTGAACTGAGAGCCATAACTCTACCACATCTCCAGTCCAAAAAATTACTTCTTAATAGAGTAAAATACGTATGTCTTTAATAATTTTTTTCTGATATGAGTTAAATTCTTTTGTATTTCCTGGATATAGAATTTCATATATTAATTAACATTTTAACTCTTAATAATCTTTTCTAAACAAAGATTCAAGAAGAAAGCAATCTTCATCTGTTTCTCTGTACATTGGCAATTTTAGCGTGTCCTTTTTTTTTTTTCTTTTAATGACTTTTTATTGATTCTTTGTGAGTTTCACATCATGCACCCTAGTCCCACTCATCTCCCCGTCCCTTCATATCCACACTTTGCAGCTTCCTCCCCAAAATAAAACCCAAAAACAACAACAACAGAGCATGGAAAGCATCTCATCATGGAAGCTGTAGTGTGTCACAGTGTGTCTCACAGAATATCCCTCTGTCCACACAGCTTCACTTGCAAATGTTCACTGCAATGAGTCATTGGTCTGCTTTGAGATTTTTTGCTTCTGTGACACTACCAATATCCGTTCCTCATCAGGACTCCCAGTTATCTCATCCTTGCCCCGTGTCATGACGATCCTGCAGCTTTGGAACAGTAGGGCTGGCCCTTTCACAGGTCCCAACCTTTTGAAGATGTGTAAATTTTAAGGTGGGCCAGTTCAGGGCCTAGATCTGTGCCTGAGTGGCTACTGAGCTGGTCAGCCCAACAGCTCTCCCTCATCCACACCACTAAGGCTAGCTCTCCAGCACTGCTCCGGCTAGGCCACCCGATGCTGTCGCTGGCAGGAGGCAGGGTCAGCTCTCCTGCTCTCCTGCGCTTAGGCAGGCTCACCCATACCCACACCTCCAGAGCCAGCTCCACTGTGCTGCCCAGTCAACATTCAGGGCTTACTCTTCCAAGTGCCGCAGCCTGCGAGTGGCAGCTCTCCTGCTTTCACACCCTCGTGGCTGGCTCCTCGTGCCTTCACCATCAGGACCAGCACCACTGTGTTGCCCAGGCGAGGTGTAGGGCCTGCTCTCTCAGTTCTACAGCCAGTGGGAGGGGTGGGGGTGGGGGTAGGGCCAACTCTCCTGGATACTACAGGTGCAAGTGGGGAGGGAAAGGACATGACCCCCACACCCATGGTGTGTGTAGCCTTTCTGTTTTGGTTTGGTTTTGTGCAGAATATGAAGTGGCCATAGGCTTGCTACTCATATTCAGAAACCCAAAATCAGAAATTTCCTGAGAGTTTCACCAGTGAGCTACTTGTCCCCTTTGAAATGTGTCATAAAGCCCCAACACCAAGGAGTAGTTCAGGGCGAGCACCTCTTAGTTGAACTATTGTGGCCCTTCCAAGCAAAGAATTGGCATTGTCGTTCCCTATGAGACCTCAGGCCAGCATATGACCTGACACCTCATTAAGTCTCTAGTCCCCAAAGCAGGCCAGAGGGAGAATGTCTCTTCCATTCAATTGGTTTCTAACTGTACTGTTACAATAACCTCCATCAAGCCAAATTATCTTAGACTCTAATATAGAGTAAAGATAACAGTTTACACGGTTCATTGTGCAATCTTAGACAAACCACCAAAAGTTACAAAAGACAAATGAGAATACCCCCTAAGAGTTCCAAGATAGCACCAAGTTTATATTCTATTGCTGTACAAACTGCAGTGAGATATCCCAAACGCTGCTACTTCTCTGCATAGCTTATCTCCATTTCCCAGAGTTACTAGCACACAAGTAAAGGACTCAGCCACCCCGTCATACTGGCAAATCCCCAAAAGATTTCAAGACTCCATAGTAGCTCAGAAGACAAGGACCATCAGAAGTTAAACTAGTCCAAAAAGAACTCAGAACGCTCAAAGGAGTCTCCAAACAGAGGGGAAAGAAAGGGCAGGGCTCAGGCGCACTGACTGGAAGAGCTTAAGGCTTGGCATTCGGAGCCTGAAGAGGCCAAGCCCTCCTTTCTCCACCTCACCAAACCTAAGCAGAAGGCAGCAAACACAGCCAAAGTGGAGAGATAAGAAAAGTTCCTGGAATAAAAGTGATTTCAGCAGCTGTGTGGAACCACCAGCCTCTCCTCTCCATCCAGGCTTGGCTTGCTTGAATGGCTCATGCCAAAAAGGCATCTCTGATCCTGGTTCAGCTCGATGAAGTTGTAACGAGAGATTTTAGGGTAAAAGTTTTAGCTCTGGCAGCTCCTAAGAGCTCAGCTTGGCCACACATCCCCAGTATGCCAATTAAAGAGAGGAAGAGTGCTAAAAAGCTGAATGAGGTTTATTCAGTGTGACCACACTGGGAAGAGGAATAAATAACGGAAACGGAGTCTGGGGCCATGCCCTCCACCCAACTCGAATTTTTAAAAGGACTTGAGAGCTGACTTGAGGACTGTAAAACAGAGTTACTGTAGGGTGTGTGTGCGGGGGTGGGGGGGGGAGGGTTCACTATGTAAGAGTCTTGCACTACATGAGAATCAGATGTTAATGTCAGCACAAATGGAGAGGAGTAACTGACGTGGAGGCAACTTCCTTCCCTGTGGGGTATGAAAGCTGAAAGAGATGGCAGTGGTTTTCTTGGTTTATATCAGATATATATATTCAAACCACATTGTTGCACATGAAAATAATGTCAATCACTTCTTCCATGTATTCCATGATTTCTGTGTAACAAATGAATTAGTAAATCCGTACACTATTCCTAATAGCTATCATTAGTTCTTCCATTTTAGATAAGAAAATTGGCAGAACCAATTAAGACTTTGGGACGATGTAGTGTGCAAGCGCATACTCATTTACCCATTGTGCTGTACTGCCCCCTACTGGAAGGAACAGGGATGTCCCTCACATATGCCCCCACACTTGCCACTCCTTCATCCAGTTGCTCATTAAATTTAATCTATGGCTAAATTTAAGAGCTTATATGAGCTGATAATCATCATCTATTATTATTTTGGTAACATAGCCCAAACTTTATAGCTGTGTGCCCAGTAAGATTCTCTTTGTGTGACGCATTCGAATTGCCGAATTCTGTCTCATTAACTGGAAGCTTCATGCCATGTGATGTCAGAATACGTAACTTGCTTTGGTGAATCTTACTGACTTTGCTGTTAGGGAAGATGCTACCTCTGACTGAGTCTTGTTGTCATGGTAATGCTGCCAACAAAGAAAAGGACGTGCTTGAACTTGAGATTTACTCTGTGAAAAAAAATTAATGGGGTCATAAAGATGGCCAGTTACGTGAAATTATAGTTATGACGTTAAAGGTCTCGATACAAAGAAGCCATCGTTTTCTGATTTTGTGTTTATTTTCTGTAAATTAGTTCACAGCTGCGGTGTGAACTGTTTGTCCTTCCATCCTTTGGGTAACAGCCTTGTCACTGCCTCTTCTGATGGAACAGTTAAGATTCTGGATCTCGTAGAGGGAAGACTCATATACACACTTCAAGGACATACGGTATCAATCCTGGGATTTCTGTTTCCTAAATGAGACACACTCTAACATTCAGCTCATTCATTATATGCCTTTGTTATCTTTTAGTGGTAATGTACATTTGCTGCTACTCCCGTAGTTTGACTTTTTTTTTTTTTTACTTCTTAAGTTTCTGATCTCTAGAAGCAATTCTTAAAAATATTATGTATTGTAACTCTTCAAGACCAATGACTTTAGCTATCCATTAAGAAAATACTACTGCAGTCTGAGTGCAGACTAAATTGCTTGGACGGAGGTGGATACTTACTTGTTGTTTTTCCCCTCATGCCTATGCTGGTTTTTCCTCTGGTAATTCTTGTACAGAGACTCACCCAGTGTTACCTGTACCGAGGCCATTGCACCCGGCTCATTCCAGTATTATTTCTAGGACACTCATTTGCCTTCCAGATAAGCCATGTTCTGTGTTAGCAAACTTACTAGAAAGAAAGACGATGGTTTGGTTACTTTTTTTTTTTTTTTTTTTTTTTTTTTTTTTGTCTTATTTTTCATTGGCTTAGAACTAAGGGAAAGGAAATTGGTACATTTTAAGTGTATAAACTCTTCTCTTGGGGGCTGGAGAGATGGCTCAGTGGTTAAGAGCACTGACTGCTCTTCCAGAGGTCCTGAGTTCAATTCCCAGCAACCACATGGTGACTCAAAACCATCTGCAATGGGGTCTGATGCCCTCTTCTGGTGTGTCTGAAGATAGCAACGGTGTACTCACATAACTAAACAAATAAATAAGTCTTTAAAAAAAAAAAAAAAACTCTTCTCTTGTGGGTAAATGTTCAAACTTGTAAACTTTTTAGAAAAAAAAAAAAATTCTTTTCTTATGCCTTAGGCGCCACTGGAAAATTTCTTTTAGGGGAGTTCAGCTCTTCTTATCTCAAAATAGAATAGGGTTTATAGTCTTTCTGCCTGTCTGCTCTGCCTGTTCTACCGCAGGGTTAGGGTGAAGCACAACCAGCGCAGTCCCACGCACACACGTAAGTTTAGGAAAAATAAATACGATCACTAACAATGGCCAAAGCTTGAGATATCAAGTAATACCATATAATTAGGAAAAGGATAGAGCAACATGTAGGAAAAACATTTAGCAGCACTTAGAAAAAACACTGCACATAGAGGGAAAGGTGCTTATGAAGCTACAACAAGCTAAGTCTGTAACAGGGTGTCCTGGTTACGTTTGCTGTGATGAGGAACCCTGACAAGCAGCCAGAAAGACACAGGGCTTATTTCCGTTACAGTTCCAGAAGGGGCACAGTCTACCATGCTAGGGAAGTCATGGAGCAGGAGCAGGAGGCCAGCCTAGCGTGAGGCATTGGTTATCTGGAAGCAGGGAGAGAGAGAAAGAGACAGAGAGAGAGAGAAAGAGAGAGACACAGAGAGGGAGAGACAAGAGAGACAGAGAGACAAGAGACAGAGAAAGGAAAGAGAAGAGTGGAGGAGAGAGAACCGGCAGTGGGACCAGGTTATAAAGCTGAAACACATGCATAGTGAGGTAAATCCTCCAGCAAGCCTCCAATCAAGGAGTCCCATGACTTTCCAGAAAGCACTACCAACTGGGGGTGAAGCAGTCAAAGAGAAAAGCCTGTGGGGGCAGTTCACATTCAAAGCATAACACAGGGTCTGCTTGAATAAAGCAAAATGTTTTCTCCAAAACGTTCAGTTAATATTAGTAATTAGTTAAATACAAGCCAGGAAGCTAGAGATGTTTAATAAATTCTTACCAGCTTACACCTGAGCAGGCCTGCTTTTCTTGAAAGGGGAAAAGGGCCATTCTTCATTCTTTTTTTTTTTTTTTTTTTTTGCTTGCTTTCTCACATACCTGGGGTTGGCTCTCCATTAGTCATCAGCCACCATTCCTCGTTAGCGTGTCCACCAGACGCTAGTCACTGCATAGGCAGCAGAGGGGGCACTCAGTCCTGTCGGCCACGAGGAAGCAGTTCTCAATACTTTTCTCTTTACCTCCCTCATGTCTTAGGGGCCTGTCTTCACTGTTTCGTTTTCAAAGGATGGAGAGCTCTTTACTTCAGGCGGTGCAGATGCACAGGTTAGTACACCTTTGATTGGATTGCAAGACCTGACTTATGTAAAGAAGACTTTTGGCCTTACTAGGCTGCTCATTGCTAGCTTGTTTGTATATGTTGGGATGATTACTGATGGGTTTTTTATGTTAACTTAGTGACGGGTTTGTTCTCACATAGTTCTAGTTGAATGGTTTTAAGAACTAGAATAGTTTTAAGAATTCCACAAGTATTTTCTGTTGTTATATTTTATACTAAACACTACATTTAGTTGACACTGAATGCCCAGTTTCAATGTCCTTTTACCTGAGTTAGTGCCCAAGAGTTTGTACATCTTGTTTCCTCAAATATTGAGCCTACTGAGGCAAATCTGTGTTTACATGAGATGACCAAAAGTCATTCATAGCTAGGTTATTAAATAAAATGAATGATCAAGTCAAAAGCATAGTGTGTGGCTTTGGTGAGAAGCAGGGAGAAATATTTGAGTTTATAAAATAGTACCTAATAAGAATTTTTGGGTGTTTGGTTTAGTTTGGGCTTGAGTTTGGGGGGTATTTTGAGTCAGGATCTCACTGTGTATCACTGACTGGCCTGAGAGTCACTGTGCAGACTAGGCTGGCTTCAAACCCACAATGTCCCACCTGCCTCTGCCTCCCGAGTGCATGTCCTGCCCATCTAGCTCAAAATGGGAAATTTAAGTTGGGCATAAAAGCTGTTCAGAACTCTAAATCTCCCTGCCATGCTTGAAATGTTGAAGAGAGTGACAGGCACGTGTGTCTCTACACACACGGCCATTCTGACTGTTCAGGGCAGTTCTGGATTTTGGTTTTTTAAAAGTCAGTTCTGTTGTTTGTATATGCAAGTCAGTAACTTCGACACTCTTGACTCTGCAGGTCTTGATATGGAGGACCAACTTCACTCAATTGCACTATAAAGATCCTAAAAGAAACCTCAAAAGACTGCATTTTGAGGCCTCCCCACACCTTCTTGACATCTACCCACGATCACCACATTCCCATGAAGACAAAAAGGAGACTATTGAAGTATGTTGTGTGTATGAATCCTACATTTGTATGGTCCTTGTGGGGCTGTTAGTGAGCCCCGTGCCTAAAATCACACTGATGTATATAGAACCCGGCCCCGCACCCAAATGGCAACACTTAGAGACAGTCTGTTATTTCCACCTATAAAATAAAGCTATAGGTGTACAGTAGTGTGTACTGATGTGAATATCAATTAGATCCACTTCTGCATGGCTTGGAGATAGAGCTAGACGTTATGCTGGCAGTAATAGAAATGAGAAAGTAAATCCGAGGCTGCAGAGTGAGTTTTCTTTGCTAGCTGCTCACTTTGGGGAGACTGTTTCATGACCCCATGAGACTGGAACTGAAAGGAAAATGTTGTTATAACAACAATTGAAACAGGCTTTCTGAGACCTTTTGTAGCCAAACAAGCCATGTATACAGTTACCTTTACAGGCCGGCAAGACTGCTCACTGGGTAAAGGCACTTGCCACACTAAGCCTGACGTGTTCGAAGTTCAGTCCCTGGATTCCACATGGTGGAGAGAGAGAACTTACTGCCACACAGTGTCCTCTGACCTAAATATACTCATGCACATGCACACATATGCGCGCTCACACGCACACGCATGCACACACATGTGCCTAAATGAATAATGTTTTAATAGTTTATCTTTCTGGGAATGGTTTGTTGGAGTCTCATTAATATAGTTCACTGGCCTTGAATTCAACAACAGTCCACCTGCCTCAGTTTCCCAAGTACGAGGATTACACACACACACACACACACACACACACACACACGAGCCATCATTGGAGTCCTTTTATAATTATCCATCAAATGAAAGGCCTTTGTTGATGAATTTCCTTATTTCTGTCTTGTTTTCTTCCTTCAAAGAAAAATTCATTTTGCTTAGTCCTTAGCTCATGTTACACTGTTATTCTAACTCGCATGATTCTTTTTAAGTCGGCTTCTGTTCCAAGGGCTAATATAAATCGCTATTTTCCTGCTTATTTGAATCTGATTTTTTGTCATTGCAGAGCTTTGATTTTAGAGTATATATTTTGCTTTCTTCTCTCTCCCCCTCCCCCCATTATTTATTCATTTTACATCGCAATCATTCTGTTGTCTCATTTTGTTTGATTTGTGATGAGGTCTCATGTACTTAGGCTGGTCTTGAACTCACTGTGTTTCGGAGGATGACCTTGAACTCTTAATCTGCCTGCCACTGCTTGCCAAGAGCTCAGATAACAGGCTTCTGCCACCAGCGCACTGCAGGGCACCTAGTCCACATCACTCCCAGTCTACCCCACCTCCCCACCTCCGCCACTTCCTTGGCTTTGATTTCATTACTCTCAGTCTTTCTCGGGCCTTTCTCCTCCTCTCGCTTGAAACATAACATGCCTTATGCTCTGAGTGTTCTGCCTTCTTTGCTAGTTTTGAAGAAGGGCTCTCAGTACTAATTCAAACTGACCTCAAACTCCTGTGCCCAAGTGCCGGGTCTTACGTGGGTTCACCGCCACACCTAGGAGAGTGTTTCTTAAATGTTGTGTCTAATTCAGCTATATTTGAGGACCTCTACTATTGTTTCTTGTTAGTAGCATTGATTTCAATTTTTTTTTTTTGTAATTTTTATCCTTTTAGATAATCATTGGAGTATTAAACCAGTATGCTTCACTAAATGTTCATACTTACCAGGCCATCACTTTGTGAGTGCGTCCGTGAGTGCGTGCATGCATGTGTGCCTGTGTTTGATGCTGGGGACCCAGCCCCAGGCCTCCCGCCTGCTACAGTGACCCGCTGTACAGCTTCATTGATAGCTCTCATCTAGTCTTTCGTTCTTTGAACAAAAGAATATAATTTTTAAAAATTATTATTATTTCATATGTATGGGTGTTTTGCCTGCATGCATGTCTGTGTACCACGCAGTGCCCTTAGAAGCCAGAAGAGGTTGTCCCATCCCTTGTGACTAGAGTTACAAATGGTTGTGAGCCAGAATGTGGGCACTGGGAATCAAACCCAGGTCCTCTGGAAGAGCAACCAGTGCTCTTAACCACTGAGCCATGTCTCCAGCCCAAGAAAAAAGTTTTTTCCTCAGTTGTTATGATTGTTAAGAATATTTGTTGACCTTTTATGATTATGTTTTCATGCAAAGTAAATAGATATTTTTATATTATATATATAATATATAATTTTTTTCTTGACTGTCCTTTTCTTGTGTTACCAAAGTAGTTTGTTGATTTTTACTTTAGCATTTCTATGACTAAGCTGGGGTTGATCAGTGTGAAGAACACCCCCTGCTCCCGGCCTGTCATCTACCTGATTCCCAGTTGAGTGGTATTTTACTGGCATGGTGCTGTCCAGCCCAGAGACTCAAGCCATTTCCTCTGTGATTTACTATCAGCTGTGGTCCATTTTAGAGAGCTAGACTTTAAAATGTCAACAAGTTGACTGAATAGCTTGCTCTGACTCTTTAGCTGAGAGCCCTGAAACCAGCTCCTTTGTGTGGTTGGGTCAGGATGACCCAGGCTGCGCAAAGACACTCTCGGCTGTTCTTTTCCCATGTGCACTTACATTTCTATTAAAAGCTGCCTTTTCGTCATGGAACTAGAGGGCAGTTGTGCTGCATGTAATTCAGAGAATGCGCCTGAACCTTCTGTGTGGCCCTGAGGAAGTTGACTTTGGGTGTCTAGTTTAAATCACCTGTAGGCACGCATAGCTGTTTGAATTAACTGTCTAGTATGACTGACTTTGGAAAATACTTCCAGATGCCGAGCCAGAGAAGTAAAAGGATTCTGCATATAAACTCCCAATCATGTCATTTAAAAAATAAGAATACAATAAAGCAAAATACAATGTTTTTTTGTACAAAGCATATTTTAGCATTATAAGAAAAATCAATGGATATCAAGTTATTTTTAAAGTCTTCACATTAATGAATATAGATCCCTTGAAAAAAGAAAAAAAAACTCCTTCATTTAAAACTAAAACTGTCACATAGATGTGATATAGATTAGGAGAGAAATACTGTGCTCACTTATGATAAATTATGCTTTAAAATAATTTTTTTCAAAGCTTTAGGAAGGTACACTTCATTACTTCAGAAATGCTTTAAAACTGAAAACATTCTGTGTTCAGAATTTTTAAAAAGTATAACATTATTTCTTTTTAACAAATAGGATTGAAGTAATTTCTTTGTGCAGTAGCTGTGAATGTTTGATTTTTTGAGTTTAGAGCAGTATAGACTCCCTATGACTTATATCTTACTATGTTTTCTTAACCTTCTGCATGAAATTGTTTGCCCTTTGCAAAGCCCACTGGCTTGCTAGCCTCAACTGTTTTATTTGCATGAAGTTACAAAACCCATTAGAGTCTCAGATCTCTGCTACTGCCAACCAGATGTATAAATTACTAATCCTTACATGAATAGAGGGATGGCAGCCAGATTGTTCTGAGAATCCACCATAGGAAGCCACGAGAAAAAGACATGAAGCATAGAAGCCTTGCTATGTGAACACTCTTCCTGTGTCCACCCCCTGATCTACCGACAGGCGTGTTGCTGAAGCTCCATCCTCATTACAGTTAAGGGAGAGAACACCGTCTTTCCATGTTGTTGGGAAGGCCAAGTTTTTACATGGGTGTCTTCCCCTGGCCTGTTTGCATTAATAGTAGTGGTTTATGTCAGCTTCTTCAGCCTGCCACAAGGGAGAATTGCTTTGTACTGCTCCAGGAAAAGAATGCTTTCCCTTCAAAGGGTATTCATATTACATTTGAATGGCGCTGTCATTTGTAATCCAGTCCACTTCTCTTTTGCATATTTGGAGGGTGTGGTGATTTGAATATGCTTGGCCCAGAGAGTGGCAGTATTTAGTGGTGTTGCCTTGTTGGTAGATGTGGCCTTGTTAGAGGATGAGTGTCACTGTGGGGGTGGCCTTTGAGACCCTCCTCCTAGATGCCTGTGAACCAGTCTTCTGTTTGCCTTTGGAACAATATGTTGCTCTCCTCCAGCATGCCTGCCTGGATGCTGCCATGTTCCTGCCATGATGATAATGAACTGAACCTCTGAACCTGTAAGCCAGCCCCAGTTAAGTGTTGTCCTTTATAATAGTTGCTTTGATCATGTCTCTTTAGAGCAACGGAAACCCTAACTAAGACAGAAATTGGTGCCAGGGACTGCAGTGTTGCTGTAATAGGCCTGACCATGTTTTTATTGGGAGGAATGTGGATTCGGGGACTTTGGATTTGGAAAGTGGTGGAATGCTTTAAGTGAAGCTTAATCGGCCATTCTAGGAGGAATATGGACAACATTGGTGCTGAGGGCACCAATGAACTGTGGAGACCTTGCTCAAGAGGCTTCAAAGGAGAGGAATGTTAGTATGCGGCCTAGAGACTGTGCTTGGGATATTTTGGTGAAGAACATGGCTGTTCTTTGCCCCCGTCTGAAGAGTCCCTCTAAAGCTAACGTGAAGATTCGGATTAATTGCATTGACAAAGGAAGTCTCAAAAAAAAAAAAAAAAAGCCTAGTTTAGACTTTATCCTGTGGTTCAGTCTTATGAGGAGTGTTTTGATCAAGCAGAGCAAGTTTAGAAAGGAAAAGTACAAAATGTATATTTCAAGTAATAAAAGGGCCCCAGAATGGAGCTACATCCTGCTTTGAGGAGATAAGCAGATTAAGGGAGTGGTGGCTTTGGGGCAAGAACCCACCCAGCTAAGCTTGTTGTTTATGTGGTTATTGTTTCCTGTTGGACTTTAGTCTGGAGTGAACTACAATCCAGAAATGGAAGATTTTCATCCGTATCTGGAGGAATTGTGGCCATGAAAAGCTTAGTTCCAGGCCTGATGGTAAACACATTTAATCCCAGGTGACAGTGGCAAGCAGCTCTCTGAGTTCAAGGCCAGCCTGATACAGAGCAAGTTCCAAGTAGAAAAAGCTTAGGTCCTGGTCACCTTTAATCCTAGAACTCAGGAGACAGAGGCATGCAGATCAGTTTCCAGAGCAAGTGCCTGGACAGATAAGCTTAGACAATGAAGGATGTAATAGAACAAGGAGGCTGTGTCCAGCTCCAGCAAGCAGAAGAACTCTGCAGCTTCAGTTATGTGGCTCTGGCTTCAGAGTCGAGACTAGAAGGGACGACTGGGACAATTGATGCTGGTTAGCTGGAGCTAAGAAATTAGCAGTGAGTAAGAAGAAACCAGCATCACTGAGATGAAATATTCTGGGAAATGTGTTCTGAAAGCACAAAGAAGCTATGTTCCAGAGATAGCTAAGGTTGTACCTCGTGCTGCAGCTGGACTTGATAATGTGTTAAGAACCACCCAGGTGGTACTGGTTTTGAAGGTATGAAGGGGTCATGAAGACCAGCTGAAGCTTGGCACTGTGACGGGCTATGGAAGGCCATTGGTAAAGGTGCAGCCTCAGTTTCAGTTGACAGCACAGGAATGAAGGGGTCATGCAGAGGAGTTGAGGCTTGGCACCATGAAGGGAGCCTAAGAGAGGTTATTGGTGAAGCCTAGTTGCAGTGGAAGACCACAGTATATTGGAGATGCCGGTATCATGGGATGACCACCAAGAACAGCAGTGGAGTGGAGTCAACCAGAGCCTAGAGTGCTGCAGAGGGCAGAGCTGAAAAAGTGACCCAAGCCCATTGGAGGGACCCAGAAGATCATGTGTGGATCCCAGACATTGGAACAAGAAGCTGTAAAGTTGATATTGTTGCCTTGGATATTTGAAAATACTAGAGATGTCAGAGCTGTAGAATACTCGCCAAGGAAAGCTGCTCACAGGGAGTAGAAATAACCCAAGAAGTTTGTCGCAGTCATCAAAGCTGGAAGGAGTTGAAGGTCTGAAGACTGCTTTGACATAAGACATGGAGATGCAGAGATGGAGTTTGTCCGGTTAGCTTTTGGTCTTGCTTTTGTCCAGTATTTCCTCGCTATCATGTTTTGGAATGATAATGTATGTCCTGTGATGCTGGAGGTATGTGACCAGCTTTTTATTTTTACTTTATATGTCATTACAGTTAAGTGATTGAATAACTATCAGAACAGACAGACTTGGACCTTTGGAGTTTTTGTTTTGTTTTGTTGGTTTTTCGAGACAGGGTTTCTCTGTATAGCCCTGGCTGTCCTGGAACTCACTCTGTAGACCAGGCTGGCCTCAGAACTCAGAAATCCGCCTGCCTCTGCCTCCCAAGTGCTGGGATTAAAGGTGTGCACCACCACTGCCCGGCGGACCTTTGGAGTTTTAACATTGTTAAGACTGCTATAAACTATGGGACTTTGGAAGTTAGACGAAATGTATTTTGCATTATGCTATAGATAGGTATGGCCCCCATAGACTCAAGTGTTTGAACAGTTGTATGGAGGCCAGGGAGTGGAATATGGTGGTTTGAAAATTCGTGGCCCAGAGAGTTATACTATTTGGAGGTGTGGCCTTGTTGGAGGAAGTGTGTCACTGTGGAAGGTGGCCTTTGAGACCCTCCTAGCTGCCTGTGAGCCACTCTTCTCCTGATTGCTTTTTGAACAAAATGTAGCACTCTGAGTTCCTCCAGCGTCATGTCTGCTTGGATGCTGCCATGCTTCCTGCCATGATAATTAATACACCGAACCTCATAACCAGTAAGCCAGCCCCAGTTAAATGTTGTCCTTTATAAGAGTTGCCTTGGTCATGATATCTCTTTACAGCAATGGAAACCCTAACTAAGACAGTGGGAAAACCAGAACACCTCCTAAGGGATCATAATAGATCCTTGTGAGACAAGGGGATCAGATAGTTATTCTAGACTTACAGAATATTAGCAGGGATAGCAGTTAAGTCAAAATCACTAATGAAATAATTATATTGATTGTTTTCAACTTCAGAATGGCCATTTGAATAGCAACATCATCTATAAATTACGTATGAAATCTATATTACTTAACAGGACAGAACAATCCTGTTATATACCTTAATATTTTATGATAGCCTGACCATGATTCATTGGTAAAAATTCTGTCATAATGAATAGAAATCTTCAAATCTTAGATCATGATTTTACCTTAATCTGCTAATAAGGTTAAAAACATTACCGTTGAGGATGAAAATATAATTGGCTGTCTATCAATTCTATATTTTAATTCTAGCTGAACTACATGCTTGCATTGTTTTGAGGTGCTTACACGACACTAATCATAGTAATAAGAATACCTAAGCCCATACAGTATTTTTCCATGACTTTACATCAGTTATTTGATAGTGCTATAAACATTGAAAATCAGTAATGTTTTTATCCACATGAGAATTCAGGTGAGTAGATGCTGGAGCTAGTAGCTGGCAGTGCCCGAGCCACAGCCCTGGCACCCTGGTCCATTGTGCAGCTCTGCCCATCTATTGCAGTGCTTCTGTGTCATAAGAGTTCACATCTGGCCCTGTCAGCAGACACTGACATCTCTCTGTGCTGGAGGTCCTAGCTTTAAGGGCTCCTTCCCTGCCCTTCAAGAATGTAGTCTAGGGAAGCATTGCAGACTGTGTGAATTAGTTCTTGAGCTCCTCCATGATGTAGACCCTTAGGTCAGGGTGTGGGCAGGGGGACCTTCACGATTCTATACAGCCTTCTTTTCATTCATAACTCTCCATGGCCCTCCTGCTCAGGTAATGGGAGCCCAGCTCAATTCATTCCATTTCAAGGCCACTTGCATGACATGCAGCAGTTGTTCTTCAATGTAGTGAAACACTGTTAGTTACATAAATTCCAAACTTGCAGAAAGTCAACAATTTCCTACAGAAGGGCCTTTTCTTTCCTCGTTTAGGACTTAAACTTTCTGAGCAGTTTCTGTTTCAGGAGCAAAGCTAAATTGGTGACTTCTTTATACCTACACTAGGTGGCAGTAGAGAAAAGACTGCCGTGTCTCTCTGGCCCCCTCCCTAAGACTAAAAAATAAAAAGCATGAGGTCAGCTCAGGTGTCTCCTCTTCACAGTGTTCGATTTCGGCTGGAAATGGCTGGAAGGAAGAAGTGTTGGCTAACCAAGCCAGCTGTTCTCCATCCTTCTCGTACACAAATCTACCCTCCTTTACTGTACCTTACAGCCAGGCACCTCCACTGTCACACAGTGGGCTGAATAAATATAAGATGTATTTCTAAAACGACAGCTAGGAGACTGAGCATGGTGGCCCATGTGCCTGTAATCCCACTTTGACACTTGAGAGTCACAGAAAAGGGGACCACAATTGAGGCCAGCTTGTGGTGCATAGCCATTGCAAGATCAGTCCCCAAACACAAAACCGGGCCAGCAAGCTACCTCAGCCCGTGAAGGCATCTGCAGCCCAGCCTGCCAACCTGAGTCCTCTCCCCGGGATCCACATGGTGGAAGGAAAGATCCAAATCTCACAGATTGTCCTTCAACCTCCACACATGTACCATGGTGCAATCCCATGGGTAAGTGTGCATGTACTCACACATACAAATATTTAAATCTAATGATAACTACAGTGGTGCCCCTCAAGCCTGAATGCTTTAAATCCATCAGTCAATCTGCTCTTCTTGCTTGGGACTCACTTGGCCCACAATTAGAGCAGTGTCCAGTGTCTCTCCCAAACAGGTCTCTCTAAAGCACTGTAGACTCCAGCCTCTTGGTTTCCCCGAATTTCTTTTGTAATTTGGCCTTTGTCAACTCCAGTCTGCTTCGGTCTTTTTTCCTGTTCCCGTGCATTTGCTTATCTGCACCATGGCTGTGCTCCGCCTGTGTGGGGGTGGGCTCTTTATCTCACGCTGGCTCTCTGACTTGTTTTCTGGAGTGTATATTTATTTTCGTGTTGAGAAGCTGTGTTAAGCTGTGTTTCCTTTCTAAGTCCTTTGCCACTGAGCAATCTGCTAGAGTTCTCTTCTGGCCCTGAGTGTACCTAGTGTTGTTCCATGGGTTCTGCCGTCTGGGTTCTCTTTGGCTCTCTCCTTTGAACTGAGGATGATTGCATTTTATTTGGTTTGCCCTGAGGCCTTTGAATTTAGAAATAACTTCCCTCAGAGGTGGTCATCGATCCAGGAAATCATTCCCTTTTCTCTGTAATTTTACTGCACGTGTGTTTTCAAGTCTATAATTAAATACTGCTTAGCTTTGAATGGTCAAAAAGTCTTGGGTAAATGGGTTGTATTGAGTATGTTTTTATATGGTTTATATGATTTTATATTTCATATAAAAACCTTGAGATGCGGATATAACGTGAACTGACACATTTATATAGTTTACAGAGCCGTGTTGTGTCTCAGTGACGTTACCTCACAGGCAGTCTCCACAGTGTAGTTTACCGTTGGTTACAAAGTGCCACACGCACTGCGACGGTCCAGAGCACTCAGGTGTTTGCAGTGTCTCTCTTTCCATTTTCACTTTCCCGTGGACGGTGCTGCCGAGCACCTCCATAGCAATGTTTGAAGGCAAACTCATTAACTGTTAAGGTTTCACTTCTGTAGATTTGTTTCATGGGATTTCTGGTGTCTACATTCCCGTGTAAGCTTGTGTACAGATTTTAGATATTCGCCCCTTCCTATATCCTTTGTCATAATGATCCTCACAGTGACACAGCTCTCCCACAGCAGCTGTGATCGCAGGCGTTTCCCCTTGCTTGCAGCTTTTGCTACAAGCTTTTTCAGATGCTGTTCTCCACCTCTGGGTAGAATAATGACCTTAGTTATTTGTTCTTGCTGGTTTTACTGTTTGATCATCATGTTTGGGTTCCACTTATCTCCTGGTGACCCTTCTTAGCTAGGATCTGCATACCTAGCCAGTTTTTAAAATGGTCCATCATCCTTGTCTATAGATGGATGCCACTGAAACTTACTATGTTTGTTTCCCACCTACACCTCATCCTGCCTCCAAACCATCTACCGTACAACTTTCTGTTTACTTGAAACTTTCATGTCAATGAGATCCTAGTCTTTCCCATGAATCCCTGGTGGATTTTCTTCAGTTTTATAGTATTACACATCTTCTTTTAATACGGTCTGTATTTTAATTTCATGTTGAAATCCACTTGGGTTTGTGTGTTGAGTGGACCTAGCAGTGCCCACTGGTTCTCTTAGTGTGACTAAGGACTCAGGAGTAGATTCTCTTTAGTTCTCCATTGTTAATCACTGTGTTTTTTAATGAAAGTTTATTATTTCCTCTCTGCTTCTTACATCTTAACATTTTATTTCTTTTTCTTGTTTTAATGTACTGGCTAGGATATTTTCTGCATCTCTTGAGGTGGGTCTTTCTATTTTAATATTCCTCTGTAGATGAATTACATTCCTTTTAAACTGTAAAAATGGCATTTCTTGCTTTAAGTTCAACATTGTCAATATCGTGTACATTGGCAGATTTAGTGAATTCATATTTTGCCAGTATTTGTGCACTTATCAATGAGCATATGCTTTATTTTTAGAATATATTATAAATACTTTGTTTTTCTTACAAGTAGCATTGGTTCCTTTTGATAGAAGATGTCACATTAACTTATTTTATGTGTGCACACAGATTAATCCAAAACTTGAGGTAATGGATTTGCAGAGTTCTTCTCCCCCCGTTGTGGATGTCCTTTCTTTTGATTCAGCCACAGTAAGTTATTTTTCTTTAACTTATGCAATATGAAACCACTTATTACAGCCTATTTCCTTACAAAGTGTAAGAATCAGGGATAAAAACGTGAGCTCGGTCACCTAACATTTCAGCACAGCAAGGTTGTATACAATTTCTGAGTTTCCAAAAAACCACCAGGGGGCGCAGCAACATTTCCAGAATAGTTTTTACCTTTGAAGACCTTAAACTCAGTCGAATTCACCCTCCCTGCCCCCTGCTCACTGAACCCTGTCCCCTGCCTCTTCCCTTCCACTCTCTGTCCCTGCCCTATATCCCCCATCCCTGCTCCCTGCCTCCTGCTCCCTGCTCTCTTCTCCCTGCTTCCTGCCCCCCTGCTCCCTGGCCTGGGGTACTACACTGCTGTCACAGAACAGACTCAGCTTCATTGCTCTAAGAATGGCAGTTCTTCTGCTTTGTTTTGTTAATCTCTTGATGGATTATCCAGAAAGAAAGTATCCCTAATACTTACAATTTTGTTTATAAAAATCATCTGTATATTTTACATTTTGAGCATCTGAAAGCTTCAGAAACATCTTGAGCCTGTTACCTTCTGAGTGTGCCCTCTGTTACCTTCTGAGTGTGCCCTCTCTCTACACAAGTCACAGTAACCCTGCTGATCAGCACAAGCCCTGCTCTGAGAACAGGAAGGACAGTGTTGCCTTTGACAACACTGCACTAAGCTGTCCATTTAGTTCAGTATTGTGGGTAAAATTTTAAAGAAACACAACCTGACATATAGACTCGAATAGATGCCAAGAAGAGAATCTAGTGCAAAGGAGTTCTGCCTGCACCCAGGACGTGCTCCAGTTCTCCAGGTATGACGTGTCCTCTCAGCGTTAGTGCTCAGCGGAGAACGCTCCTCTCTAAGAAGATGCAATAACAAGAGCCTCGTGGTAGCAGGCAGGCGCTTGTTATGAAGGGGAAGGCAGGAGTCTGTGGTGGTGCTGGTCTGTGTATTTACCAGGCTCACCTATAAAACCCAGCAGCATTTCTGCATGAATGAGTGACTTGTCCAATTAAATTTAACTGAACGTTAACTGGCTACCTAAAACTTGGCACAGTGCTCTCCCTATAGTTAGTCTTCAATGAATTTGACACATCCCGTGCTGCTGACCTTCTGTATTCCACTGAGCTGACTTTGTATCCTGTAGCTTGGGATGTAGCCAGCAGGCTAAACTTTAGTGTTCCTGACCTAGAAACTATCTCAGAGTTTTTGTTCTACTTTTTGAGACACACTCTCCCTGCCAGTACCCTTTTAAAGCTTTGCAAAGACTCCTGACTTGGGACTGGAGAGATGGCTCATCAGTTAAGAGCACTGACTTCTCTTCCAAGGGTACTGGAACCACATGGTGGCTTAAAACCATCTGTAATGGGATTGCTGTCCTCTTCTGGCGTGTTTGAAGAGAGCGACAGTATACTCACATTTAAAAGAAAGGAAAAAAAAAGACTCATGACTTGAAGACTGTAAGCATTCTCAAGAGTTTGCTGTGAAGGTGGGCCTGTCACCAGCTAGGGCAAAAGGGTATTTATCCCTTGAAGATGACCCAAAGGAAGCAGAATCAGCTATCAGCTAGTTTATTTAGTGGTATTCGTGGGACTTTGATAAAGGAGTGCCATGCACAGAAGGGAGAGCTACATAGACAGTCATCCACCAGAGGGGAGCACTAGCCTGAGCAATGTGACACTGCCTGTTTGTGACAAAGCCAGTTGAACGTCGGTAACTTCACTTTACAAGAAAGAGTCCAAGGAATTGACTTTAAAAGTAGAGATGCCAAACACCATGGCACATTCCAATTTAGAATTCAGGAGTTGGGGGCAGGAGGGTTTTGAGTTTGAGGCTACTATGTATTATATAGTAAGACTGCAAAAGACAAAGGGCTGGGAATGTGTGTCTATAGCAATTTCCCTAGCACACAGAAGCTACACCAAAGTGAGTCTTAGCTATTCTCTAGTGTCTCACTATAGAGAAGAAATTAAGGCATGCAGTGTAATAGTTGAGATCTTTGTGGCTTGCACTTCTGTGTCTAATGCCTGTCATAAGTTTTGATATAATATTTGGGTATCAAAATCAGTTGTTACCAATCTGTACTTTTAAAGCTTGGTTGTACCCACCCACTAATGTTTCTCTGCAAGAGGTTAGTATTGGCTATCATATAGACATGGTTTTAGAATGTTTATCTTTTCAGATACCTTAATCTTTATGTTGATTATATCAAGTCACTTATATAGGGATTTTTTTTGGGGGGGGGGTAGCTTTTTAAAGAGTCTTTCCTTTAGGATTCTGGTTTGAGTCTTAATATTTTCATAGAAATAGACCATGGTTCTGCCATCAGATTTTGAATCAGAGATGGCGGCTAGGGTGTAGCTCAGCAATTGGAGTTTGGCTACCATGCTTGAAACTCTGAGTTCCATTGCTAACATGGGGCAATATTATACATAGGCATTTAGCATTTACCGTCTACAATGTGGCCACACACGTAGGGTAGTTCCAGATTCTCTTTGCCACTCTCCTCAAATAGGAATAAAACTGAAGAAGTTCATTGGAACTAAAAAGATAGCACTGTCTGTAAAGTGCATGCCATGTAGGCAGGAGGATCTCAGTTCTCAAAACCTGTGTATAAAGCTGGGTGTGGTGGTGAGAGACAGTAATCCTAGAGCTGAGGAGAGCCTAGACATGAGGGTCCTTGGGGATCACTGACCAGACCGTCTAGCCTGGTTAGCAAGTTCCAGGCCAGTTAGAGACCTAATCTCAAAGACAAAGTAGATAGCTTCAGAGAATGACTCCTAAACTTGACCTCTAATTTCCACAGTTACGTATATATGCCACCTACAAGCATGCATGCCTACACACACACACATACACACACACACACACACACACACACACACAGGCACGTGAGCAGGCGCAGACAAAGAAACCTGTTACCTTCAGGTAAATTATAGTCTTAAGGATTATTGTCAGGTTTGATTTTTTGTTACTGTTGTTGTTTGCTTTTGTTTTGTTTTGTTTTTTGTTTGTTTGTTTGTTTGTTTGTTTTTGAGACAAGGCTTTTGTGTATAGCTCCAGGCTGTCCTGGAACTCTTTCCATAGACAAGGCTGGCCTCTAACTCAGAGATCCCTCTTCCTCTGCCTCACAAATGCTGGGATTAATGGTGTGAACCACCACCCACAACTTAGCCTTACATTTTAATGTATTAGTTTTATTATTTGTCCTACAAGTGGATGAACAAACTGAAGTGAGCACTCTCATGGTTGTTCTTTGGATTGCCAAAACACTGGATTCTTTTCTAAGAGTGGAGACGGTATCTTTATCTCTATCCTGACCCCAACACATGGCATAAATATAATTATGCCTTTCTTTAAAGTTAGAGACAGTGTTTCAGATCAAATTAATTGTTCATAATACACTGAGAAGGTAAAGTTACATTATAGAAAAAAAATAATCCCAGAATGTGCCATTAAGCTTTAATGTGCTTTAAGCCATTAGCCAAAATAAAGACAAGCCACCCTAGATGCATGGCATGGCCATGGCTCTCCCTTGAGGTGGCTCAGCAGCGCCCACCCTGGGCAGGTGAAAGTAAAACAATAATGTAGTGAACAAATGTCAACTTGAGAGTTCTCATGTCAAGTAAGGAGAATTGTCAAGGAAGTGTTGGTGAGGGTGGCTTTCCTAACGAGTATCAGTCACCTGGGGAAGACAGTAGAAGACTTTTCCAAGAGAAATCTGCCCTTAGCCTGAGCAGAGATGGGTAGGGTTTGTTATTGTTGTTTGTTTTTAAACTGGAATATTTCAGGTAAGAAAGCAAGGCTTAGTATATTTCTTTATAATTTTTGAAAATGTGCACCATGATAATAAAATGTACAGCAATCTACTTCTGATCTCTCTCCTTCCTGCACCCTGTCTCCCCATCCCCCACGCCCATGCCCACATACTGTCCCTGCTTTGTTCCTCCCTCCCTGAGCTGGCTTTGGAGTTGTGGGTGACCTAATAAAACTTGTGACTGTCTTGCCTTAGCTTCTTCCCCCGACAGGTAGCACATAGGGTTTTTGACATTGCCTTACCAACAGGTGGCAGATGTGACCTGATCCCGGAAGGATGCCCGCTCATATACATACTTGTCCCTCCATCAATGTTTCTTGAGGAACTGCTCTGTGTTATTCCCCATTTTCAGCTTTAAAGAAATGAAAAGGAAGCAGTAAATTAAAACCTGTCCAGAAAAGCTGCATTTTACATCCACTTAGAGAAGCAGGCAAGTCTCAGATTAAAAATATAGACTTTTTAGGATAGTGGATCAAAAAGCTACAAAAGTGAAGAAAAGCACTTTGGGCAGTAGTGAGAGGCTGCAGGAATGTGGTCCAGACACCTGTCACATGGCAGGTGCCGCCTGAGTGAGTGCCTGCAGTGGCCCTGGGGGAAGGACCTAGAAATCTAAGGAACTAATGGGCCTCAGGCAGGAGTGGCTTGACGCAGGGAGGAACAAGGTCAGAGATGGCAGGTTTCTGAAGATATTTTGAAGGCAGAGCCAAGAGGATTTCCTGACAGATTGGATGTCAGCTGTGGGATTCCCTATCTCCTCTCCCAGGGGACAATAAGGTGTAGCCCTGAATAATCTCAGGGCAGCTGGGAATATCTTCTGGCTCAACTTCATTTTGACAAAGAGCCATGGACAGAAAAATATAATTGTAGTTTTCTTAGGTTCTACAACCAGGGGAAGGAAATTGTCTGCCTTCTCTGTGGCTTTGGGAAGTGCCCTGCTAAGTGTCTTTTAGATTCACGTTTCTCAGCAACTCGCATTTGGTTTCTCTTTTGCAAAAGATCTTTCCATCAGACTATTGGAGGGAAGAGAATGGCTGCCCACTTTCATGAACCATATGGTACATACTACCTACAAAATAATGTTGTGCTGACACATCTGTGGACACAGGGAGAGTAGACTTGCAGACAGAATATTTCCACGGGTGTTGTGGCAACAGTACATCCTGGTTACTAGACAACATTGTGTAACTAGTTCAGAGTTATTTCAGTTCCTAACTGCTTATGTAAGCAAAGATTTGAAAGAACACAGTGTCTGCAAATTCAAATGTCTCTAAACTAAAATGTATAACTTTGTCAGCTTAAAATGCACATGCAGGCTGGAGAGCATGTTAAGAGCACTGGTTTCTCTTTCAAAGTACCCGAGTTCAATTCCCAGCACCCACATTGACCACTAATAACTATTTGTAATTCCCATTCCAGGGTACCCACACCTTCTTCTGCATGCAGAGTGAGCATCCACACAGATAATATAAATAAATATTTTTTTAAGAATAATGCAGGAGCATCTGTAAGTCATGGAATACTGGTACCCAACCTTCTTTCCCTCCTCCTGTACTAACTTCTGAGGCCTTACTCACTGGCATCATTTAGAGGTCAGGTTCTTTTTTAGGTTTTTAAACTTTGCAACAGCGTATAAGGCTGCATTTGATTTATAAGTTTAGCACATATAATTTCTAAAAACAGATATGTTATTGGCTTATAGTAAACAGGCAAGTTGGTGTGTTTTCGAGTACTGTCTGGGTGGCTCTGCAGTGTCTGTCTGGGTGCTCTGCGGTGTCTGTTTGGTACTCTGCGGTGTCTGTCTGGGTGCTTTGTGGTGTCTGTCTGGGTGCTCTGCAGTGTCTGTCTGGGTGCTCTGAAGTGTCTGTACTGCTCCTGCACTGCATCTTTACCAGCCTCCTTCATTCAGAGTAGGAAACATGTTTTCTTTTTTTCAGATACAGTCTTTAAAACAGAGGAAACAGAGATGGGGAAACTTTCCTGATCCTAGGTCCTTGCGCTGAAAGCACAGCACTTCCTTGTGTTGTGGAAACTGCTAAGGCTTTCAGTGCAAAACTGGCCCTTCCCTTGTCCACTGGGAACTGGCTCTACAGCGGCCTCAGCAGGAATGTCTGCTGTGTTAAGGGAACATGGAGTCCTGTCTCTTCATGGAGCTCCCATTATCTTTTGTTCAATTTCTCTGTGGAGGAAAATGGTGTAGGCCAAGAATGGTAATCTGCGCTGCAGTAAAAACCATGACAGGAAGTCTAGGTTATGTGATTGAGGTATACTTCCCTCCCCCAAAACATTGGTAATTTGAGCTTCTTTAACTTTCAAAGTCACAGAGAAAGAAAATTCAATGAATTTACCAAAAAATTGTATACAAATCAAATTTATATAAATTGTCCTGGTTAGCTAATACTTTGTTTCTTTACTCCTGTGACTGAGGGGTTTCTTTCTCTATGTTCAATGTATTTTTTAAAACAGGAAACTCTACAAAAGAATTCTTTGTAATATGCTATTGGCTGCCTAACAAAGTAAATAAATGTTGTACATCCCTCTAGAAAATGAGTGTATTTATGGACCCTGGAGGTGTTGAAGCTGCCGGTCTTATTTCTGCCTCTAACTTCTGGCTGTAGTGTGTTTCTAAACTGTACCTGTGTCCCAGACACACCACTAGCCTCCTCTCTGCCCAGGAATCCAAGCTGCATCCCCAGTTCCCACAGCTGAGGCGAAGGCATGCGGAAAATGCCCGCACTCCTCAGCCCACACATCCAGTGACAACTGGTTCCTTCCTCTTCCTGTGGAAAAGCAACATCCTCTGAGATGAGAGGACATGCACCCTGAGGAATGCCAGAGCAGCAGCAAGCTTTCACACAGGAAATTAATTACTCCAGGGTAGCACTCTGAAAATGCTTGTCTCCTGGAGGATGTCAGCGGAGAGGAGCTTCCTGCCCACCCAGAGGCATGCCGGCCATCTGCAGGGCTGTGCAGGGAAGTGACCTGAGTTTTTGCCCTTCTGTGCATGGTCCCCATAGGAGTTTGAGATCTGAGTGCTGCTTAGATAGAGGAGATGGCCCTGATCCTTCCTTGACAGTGAGTTCTGTGGGGGGAGGAGTGGTCTGCGGAAGTACACTTTCTGTTAGTCCTTAGTGTTTTATGACTCACAATCTATGAAAGCTTGGAGCTTCAGAGGGATTTACAACCTCATAATCTTGGCTACTGAGGCCAGCACTAGACCTTGCTTCATTCTGTCTCTTGTCAGTTCCCTTCTTTTACTTTCGGGACAGTCAGACATAGAAGAGCTCATCTGTGGTACATAGTCACACCCTCAAACACAGATGAAGAACTACCGGTATAGCTGAATCAGGCCACCAGTCCCAGTACTTAAACTTCAGACTGATTTGATTTGACTTTTACATTTGACAGATATTTCAGAGTAATTTGATTTCATTGTTTTTCTAATTCCTACAGCATTTTCCTTTTCTTCCCTTGAGAAGATGATAAGACTGGATTTTATATTCAGTTTTAGGCTTCTTCAAAATCACTGTAAAATTTGCATGGGTTTCTGTGGTTCTGGTGGGACAATTCTTAACTTGTTTGTTTTAAGTTGAAGAGGAGATGGAGAAGGAATGTCAGGCATTTCCTCTTCCTCTCCAAAATGTCTTTTTAATGAACATTCCTCTTCTCTCCTTAGGAACACAGTGTTTTGGTTCACAGGGTCCCTCTGAATGGCTAGGATCTGATAGTGCAGTCTTTTCCTTTGGTCCTAGACGTAAAAAGGTCATTGATCAGTGGATTTACCATCTCATCTTATTTCCAAGCTCTCAGTCGTCTTTAAAAAAAAAAACCTAAACCTCGATAGGGAGTTAGTTCCTCATGTTAAATATTTGTTGTTAAACAGTACAGCCAATGCTGTTCAGTTAGAACCTAAACGGTACATAGTAAGTCACCCTAAAGGGTGAATACAATGTAAATACAACCATCTCTATAAGGGGATGCTTATCCCAGCATTATTTATAACAAAAACATCAAGAAAAAAGTATAAAACAAGTGTCCTTTAAAAGGTATTTGTTACATGGAAGGGTAGTGTGTCAATAGATGGAATATTATGTGGCAATTTTGTGTTTAATCACAACTAAATGCTGGGCAATCCAGTGTAATTCTCTATTCGATCCTGATCATGTAGAAAACTCTTTCTCCAGAACACTACTACTACAGCATCTGATTGACAGTGGCCTGTCTTACTTGAGGAGTGGGTTCAACCTCACCACCAAGAGGTAGAAACTGACAAAAATTCAATGGAGACTGAATTTTAGATGAGAATACCAATGCTAAGGTTACTGGTTTTCATAGTAATGCCATAGTTATGTCAGGGGATGGCCTTTTCCTTAGAACACAGTAATCCCCAAGGGCACAATGCCAGCAAGTTGTCACAAGATTTGGGGGAAAGAATTACCAGTGTAGATAGATAGCTAGATGACAATCCTCACAACATTACAGAATCTACATTATTATTATACTTGTTGTTGTTCTATTGTTTTTATGGCAACATTTCTCTAATTTGAAACAGTTTGAAAATAAAGTTTAAGGGACAAAAGTAAATATTTTTCTATATCACAGTGAAAATCTTCTAAATACCATATGAAAAGAATTTGTAATATATATATAAACATATATACATATATGTATATATACATATATATATGTGTGTGTATATATACATATATACATATACATATATATATGTATATATATATGGACTGGAGAAATGACTCAGTGGTTAAGAGCACTAACTGCTTTTCCAGAGGTCCTGAGTTCAATTCCCAGCAACCACATGGTGGCTCACAACCATCTGTAATAAGATCTGATGCCCTCTTCTGGCGTGTCTGAAGACAGCTACAGTATACTCATATAAATAAAAAAGTCTTTTTTTTTTTTTAAGATTTATTTATTTTTATTTATATGAGCACACTGTAGCTGTCTTCAGACACGCCAGAAGAGGGCATCAGATCTTATTACAGATGGTTGTGAGCCACCATGTGGTTGCTGGGAATTGAACTCAGGACCTCTGGAAGAGCAGTCAGTGTTCTTAACCGCTGAGCTATCTCTCCAGCCCCTAAAAGAAAAAAGTCTTCTTTTAAAAAAGAAATATATATATATATATATATATATATATATATATATATATAACTTTAATTTTGTAATGGGGAAAAGTGTGTTTATCCATTCAACAAAATTCCTTCTCCATGCCCTCAGTACATCATTCTACCCTCATTAGTACAGTTTACCCAAGTCTGTCTGGCCATCAGATAATGAAGGTAGACTTAACTTTAGAATCTGTGCTTTTAGTTGTGTGTAACATATGCTTCTGCAACAGCAAATTTTGTATCCTATAAAGAATAAATGATACTTGAAAAACTTAGAAGGGAAGATAAATGTGCTGCATCTTGCCAGAAACATTGTTCACCCGTTGATGTAGGGTCTTCTAGGCCGAGGCTGGAGTTATTAGAATCCAGAAGCCTAGAGAAGAGACCTGCTCCTCCAGGCTCAGGTGCTTGGGGAGCAAGTCTCCACTCCACTGACCTGGAGTCTCCATCTCATGATTTCCATTTGCAAAGCCTAAAGGGAATCTGCTGTCAGGAGATACTATGACTTGCAGAAGTGCCAGTCTGCTTCACAGCACAGTTCCAAAAATGGATATGGTGCCAAGAAATCCTCTCTCTGCTATATGAGGAATTGTTGGACCAGAGGATAGGAACTTTTAAAAAGAGCATCAGAACATTAATTTCACTCTGAAAGATGTATACAAATATTTGGTCTCTATAGTAATATATAGGATTTCCTGGAAAGATGGCTCGGTAGCTAAGAGAAAGCCAGAATTCTGTTCCCAGCCTGCAAACTCCCTCCAAACTCTCTCATGTACCCCTCCCTACTCCCTTTCCAATTCATGTCCTCTTTTCTAACTGTTATCCCATGCATGTATGTGTATACATATGTCGCTAACATCACCTACTCGGTCCATGCCACGGTACTTGGATGTGGGTTTTCAGGGCTGACCTTCAGCCCTGGATGCCTAAGTGCTGTGCTTTGCCTTGCAGACCACCTCTTGTACTCCCAGATTCCTCAGTTGCCAATGTGCTTTGTGTAGGATTAAGCCCTCATGGACTTTTCCCTGTCCACTTTGACATGTCCCTGTTCAGCCTACATGTGGGCAGTCGTTTTGGTGTGACTTCATGGCTGTAGCTTCTGACATTACTAGGGGACACCGTCTCACAGCAGACTCCATGATGTCTGTAGTTGGAGGGCAGAACATGCACATGCGCACATGGAAGTCAGGGGATGCCGAGTGGGAGACAGGTCTCCTTCCCATCCTGGGCCTTCTAGGGCTCCAATAAGTTCAGGTTGTCAGGCTTGGTGGCAAGTGCCTATACCCACTGAGCCAACTTCCTGGCCTTAGGCTTACTTCTGATTATTGGAAATTTGTAAAGCATTAACAAGTTTGATAAACAGGAAGTATTACCAAGTTAATTTCATTTTTAGGGATTTCGATCATTCCTCTATTCTTTTCAGCCTGTCTTTTGTGTATATTTTGTGTATACATGTTGTATACATTTCTCATTTTCCTATTGTTTTGTTCATTTAAAAATTGATCTGTAATTGAAGAGGTTGACCTTTTGGTGGAAGCTACAAATAAGTTTCCCTCCTATTATTTTTTTAAAGGTTTATTTATTTTATGTATGTGAATACACTGTAGCTGTCTTCAGACACACCTGAAGAAAGTATTACAGATGGTTATAAGCCACCATGTGCTTGCTGGGAATTGAACTCAGGACCTCTGGAAGAACAGTCAGTGCTCTTAACCACTGAGCCATCTCTCCAGCCCCTCATCTTAACTCTTGATAGCTGTGTTGACATTTGGAAAATGATTCTTCTGTCTTTATCATTTGTTTTAATTTACAAAAATCCCTCAGAAACTCCAAAATATATCTCTAGGTATTCTTTTTATAAAGTTTTATTTCTAACAGTAATTTTTGTTTTTAAATAGTTTAGTTATCAGATGCAGACTTATAATTTAAAGCATGTCCCCAGTCCACATTGTTTCTTGCCTATGTGAACTACATTCACTAAGACATACCTTCCCTTTGATGGCCTTCTGTTCCGTTTTATTTTTCTGTTTGCTCTTCTTCAATACCTTGTTAATTGTTGTGTCTTTTAAATGCCCTTTCTTTCTCTTTATCTGTATAAACCTTAGGATTATTCGGTCAGTTCCCAGAAAGCAGTGCACTGGAGCACTCCGTGGCTGAGCATTAGCTTATAAAATAATTTGAGAATAATTGCCGACACTGATAGCTTGTGTCACTCACTAAGGAGTGACGTGTTACAGATGAGTATTTAATAGCTTTGCCAAATCAGATTTACAAGTATCCTCTGCACATTCCTGTGACAGTCCCCAAAAACTCACGTACTACTTAGCAATTTACCTACTTACTTAAGCATCATATAGATTCTTTCTTTGCACACAAATCAGCCTTACAGAGGCTAGGCAGTTTGCCCAGAGTTACACAGCTAGGAGGTGTGGAAGGCGAGCAAGGCCTGGTCTGGACAAAGTCCTAACTCTGAGTTGCTTTCTCCCCAAACAGTTCAGACCCTGGCCACCTACGTTGTCACATAGAATCCTAGTTTTAATTTCCTTCTCTACATTGTTTAAACCAAGTCGATGCTTTGTCACTATAGTATAGTAAAAAGAAAGCTGTCTTAGAAACTCTGGGTAGGGAAAAAAAGGGGGAAGAAAGAGAGGAGGAGAAAAAGTATTGAAGATTTCTGGTGTAGTCACTGATAGGGAAATAGGTCCTGGTGTTGCTGCTCACATTCAGTCGTTGGTCATGGAGGCCACCTCAGATTTTACCTGTTGCCTGTATGCTCTTGCAGAGCATGTAAATCTCTGTCACATGTTCTACTTAGATAACAGGCATCTTTAGCTTACTACTCCATCCTCATCAAAACGGACTATGCGCAAGATGCATGCAGCTCTCTCTGGCGTTGTTTAGACCTGATGTGTGGCTATGGCTTCCTGACCTGCCGTATAGTCCATCTGTCTCATAGCAACAAGAGCCCACCTCCTTCCTTTGTCACTGGGCCACTTGCCTGTCACAACTCTCACTTGTATTTGTTGAGGGAGGGTATTCTTTGGGGGTTGTTATTCTTGTCCTTTCAGTGTTACTACTGCTCTCTGGGGGCAGATGTTATTTCCTTTGGTGAGTAGATGTAAGTATGATATTAGTTTAGAGCAATTTTCTTTACATAAAGTGAACTGTATTTTCCCGCTGCCTTTCATTTTTGAGCAGAGCTCTGTTTTCTTGATAAATATCCTCAGCTTGTTGGGAGGAATATCTTGTGAGCAAGCCCATGGTGTTTGGCGAGCGCCATCATTCCTACCAACTTAGGAATTCCTTACCATTTCTCAGGAAATGCAGCTGTTTGCAGAGTTTGGGCCATCTCTTCCACTGTTGCTTCTCAGATCATGAGTAGCCATAGTTCTAGGGACTCTGACTCAGTTTCTCTCCTGAATGGACTGCAGAAGTGCTGTGTGTTCCAGTGTCTGTCCTTTGTCCCTCTGGTGGAACAGTCTCATTCTGTAATTCACTGAGTTCTGTTGTGAAGTTTCTGATCAGTAAAAGATGCTCTACTTTGTTCACTCGCTCAGGCTGACTGTGTCACACAGCCACCCTAAATGTCATCTAGCATCAGGCATTGGCTCGTATCAACCAAATGATACTCAAAATCTAGAAATAGGGACTGGGGGATAATAGTTTATAACATGTTGAAGTCATGTATAATTAAAATAATCCCTTATTTTTAATGGAACTATAAATTCACCATTAAGATAAAGCAAAGACAATTGTGTGTTTGAAATATCAGCTGAAGAAAAATTTGTCTGAAAAATATGTAAGTCTTCCAAATTTGTACTTTCAGAAAAATCTATGTATGTTTGTGCAGTTCAGTACATACCGATATTAACACTATGTTAATTGTTTGTGTGTGTGTGTGTGTGTGTGTAGGCCAGAGGACAACTTGCAAGAATTTGTAGGCTTGGCAACAAATGCCTTTACTGAACTGTCTTGCTGGTTCCTATCAACAGAATTTTAAAGTTTATTTTGTTCTTTACATCTGATGTCCTTACATTTTGGGCACTAATGTGTCGGGAGTGTCCTCCCTTTCCTATCCTGAGAAAAATCAGTCTCACACAATTAAATTACATAAGTTCAAACACATAAGATTTGTCTAAAAAGATTTTTTTCTGAATGTGTATGGGTGTTTTGTCTGCACATATGTTTGTGCCTGGTACCTGTGTGGCCAGCAGAGGGCATCAGATCCTCTGCAGCTGGAGTTGGGATGGTACAGAGCCAGCATAAGTGCTGTGAACTGACCCTGGGTCTTCTGGAACAGCAGCCAGCAGTACTCTTGAACAACTGAACCATCTCTTCAGGCCCGGTCCAAACGTTGTTTGTTGTTTGTTGTTGTTGTTGTTGTTTGTTGTTGTTGTTTTGTTGTTGTTGTTGTTTTGGTTTTTTATTTTGGTTTTTTCAAGACAGGGTTTCTCTGTGTAGTCCTGGCTGTCCTGGAACTCACTCTGTAGACCAGGCTGGCCTCGAACTCAGAAATCCTCCTGCCTCTGCCTCCCATTAAAGGCGTGCACCACCACTGCCTGGCCCAAATGTATTTTTAACTGAACATGTCAACACGTTTGCCTAATTGTTAGATTATAAGAGGTTGTTTTAATTTCAATTTCAAAGTAAACCACAACCCACTAGGATATATTTAAAACTTCTCATTTAGAGACTCATCATGTTTTTTTCAGAAAAGCATTGTTGTATTTAATTTAGTGTTAAGAGCTGTTCCTTTCTGATCCTACCTGTAACGGTTCTTATTAGTCATTGATTAGTCAAAGGAAATGACAGATCTCAGCGTTACATCCAAACTGTGAGCATGTTTGTGAATGTGGTTGGTAATTTTTAGCATTGGCTTTAGCATTCCTTGCAGGCAGTTTTCTGGGCAACAGTAATATTGCTTCTTCTGGACCTGTGCTTTGTACACTTGTATATATTCCCCCACTGCAACTTATTTTATACAAAAGCACTAGTCTTCCTGTTCAGCTATTAACATATAATTTTCCTACAGGAAAAAATGAACTTAGTAAGAATTTAAGCAATGATTTTTTATTTAAATTGGCCCTTTTTTCTTATACGTTTGTTGTTATTAGAAGTGAGTCTCGTTGTGTAGTTTTGGCTGCCTGGAGCTTGCTATGGTAAAGCAAGCTGAACTTAAACTTAGAGACATCCACCTGCTTCTGCCTTATAAGTGCTGAGATTAAAGACATGTGGTGACACCTGGCTTATGCAATATGTTTTGTATGACAAAAAAGTAAGGTTATTCTAAAATGCCCATCTCTTTCTCCTGCCTCTGCCCTTCTCTGAGTCATTCTTCCCACTAAGATAGTGATTTGGATCTGACAGTAGTGACTGGCTTTGCTTAGGTATGTTTCTATATTTGTCTTGTTTTTTGTTTGCTTGCTTTTCTGCTTCTCCTATGCACAGGAGAATCTGGAGTACTGGTAGACTTTACTAATGCCAGCCAGCCTGTGAGAATTTAAAAAAAAAAAAAAAAATCATTATATAGAAAATCAATTGTCAATACATATCAAATCTAATGGACCTCTGGGCATTACTCTGCATACCCTAACTGAGTGAATTGCAGCAGAATTAGAAAATGCCTTGAGTGCTAACCAACAATGAGCTGTATTTCTGTGGTGGTTAGTTAATTTTAGGGCAATGAACTCTGGGTGTCAGTCAGCATCATGGAGGAAGGGGACTAAGTCAGCGACTGACTCCATGAGTAACATTCCTCTCACAAGGAACAAATGTACCTGAGTCAGTGGAGGTCAGCAGACTGTGTGGGCTATGGTGCTGAGCAAAAGCGACCGTGAAATGTTTCATGAGCAAACAGGAAACTGACTCTGGAGCATCAGCCAAACCACTAGTGTATGTGAAGTGAAATCAGAGACAGGACTCTGAGAGGCACTGGCCTGAGATCTAAAGCCTTGTTCCTCCAAATTGACCCCTGAGTAGTTCACCTGAGCATCTTGTAGGATTTTAGCAAAGAGGCAGTCTCCAGTCTCACCCCACATTTTGAGTTGGAGAAGTGTTTGTCAAAGCTTCAGTGGGAGTTGGAGTGAGAAGCAGGATACGGAACCTAATGCAATGGCTGCCTGAAAGTAAGGGGACAGGGAACAAAGACTGGAGCCTGGATATGGGGCAGCTTACAATGGCATTGTTAACCCAGTCTGGAGAAGATCGTAGGGACCAATAATGCATTTTGTCCTTCACAACTGGAAAATAATCTTCCTAGTGACTGAACAGAGACTTTAAACCCAGTTAGGAGCATAAGTCAGTAATTCAGACAAAAATAGACTATCCCTGGGATAACTCTACTCTTCCAGAGAATGGAATTGATTTGAGAGCTTTGTGATACAACTGATAGGGTTTGAAATGGGTTGGAAGATCCAGTTGTCAGGTATCATCTCTGGATTTCTAGTTTGTAAATGATTCATGGAGGCAAGGGAGCTAACAAGGTTTTTGTTGTTTAGTTTTTTGTTTGTTTGTTTGTTTTGTTTTGTTTTTTGGTTTTTTAAGACAGGGTTTCTCTGTATAGCCCTGGCTGTCCTGGAACTCGCTCTGTAGACCAGGCTGGCCTCAAACTCAGAAATCCGCCTGCCTCTGCCTTCCAAGTGCTGGGATTAAAGGTGTGCGCCACCACCGCCCGGCCTAGCAAGTTTTAATATGGACACCTTGAGTGTGATGTGTCTGAACCATTTGATAATTTTAATGTTAATACATAGCAAGTGCACAAGATTGCACATACATGCACTTAAAGGAAAGGGTAGTGTAGAAGTAAGACTGTACAAATATTCTACATGTGTCTTGTAATGGAACGGCAAGTTTAGAGAAGATTTCTGGAGAACACAGTGAAGAAGAGAGTTTAGTAACACAAATGATACATGCCCCAAGGAGACAGATACAGCTACCCTGATCTGATACATTGTATACAAATGTGGCAGTGCTACACTGTGCCCTCAAAATATGTACAAATACTGTGTTAACAGGCCATTAAAACTTTACATTTAGAGCTGGGCCCTGAGACATTTAATAAAATAACTTGATAAAAATCAGTAAACCTGCCAGGGAGGCAGAAGAAGAACAAAGGGGCGCGTAGAAACCAGAGAGTGGTGTCTAGGCAGCCAGCAGGTAAGAACATTCCAAAAGAGTGTCAGTCAGTGCTTCTGAAAACCCAGGAAAGGAGTCTCTGACAAATGCAGCAGAGATTACTGGTAGTCCTTTGAAGCATTGTTTTGATGAAGTAATACAGAGAGAAACCACCATGAATGAAGTGATTTCTTGAAGATTGAAGGGGGTGGGGGGTGTGAGCAGAAGCTCAGTCATGAATACCTATTCATACTTATGAATATGAATACTTAGGAAATGAATACATATTCACATATACCAAGCAGTGGACATGTACAAAGGAAAGGCTGGTTCTAGTGAAGCTGAATTGCTGTGGGAGTGATTACAGAGAAGTGGTATGGATGAGTGTGCGGTGAGTGTGCGGGTGTGCACAAGCATGGACCTGAATAGTTAAACGGGTGGCAGAAGAGTTAAATCAGAGACGAGACGGTGTCTCAGCAGTCCCCAGGACGCAAGCTGAAGATACAAGAACGAATGTAATAACAACAAAAGGAACACGGCATGCATGCTCAGAAGCTGCAAAGGCAAGGGGGCTTCAGAAGGAAATGGAGTCAGAGAACTGAACAGCACAGCTTGGCCACAGCATTTGGATTGAACTGAAGAATCATAGATGAGGCCGGAAAGAGAAGAGGATGTGTCAGTCATTCGTCATGAGGCAATCATGATTGTCCGAAGGGTCACTCTAGGTTATTAATATTCACCCTAGGAACTTCAGGGGAGCCTGTAGAAGGCGCTCTGCCAGGACAGCCAGAGCAATTTTGAGCTTCAGAGTTATCAGTACCCTAGTAAGAAAGGCGGGCTGAGAGAGCAAGACCATGGACATAGAGAATTGGGAGGTGATTGCAGCAGCACCGGCAATCCCAGCCCACACAGTGGCAAGGGCCTAATCTACAGGACACTGAATCATGAAGTGATGAGGAGAAAACAATGGGGTTTGGGAGGAAAGGACTCAGATCTGCTGCCACTTCATGGCGCTATGCACTAAGGCAAGAAGAAGCAGATTTGGGGCATGGAGCATCCAGACTAGAAATACAGTTATGAGAGTCTTATTGATCAGTCAAGTGGTTAGGCCCCCAAACGGAGACCCTACAGTACAGCTTCATAATAGATGTAATACAATTGCTTGGTCATAGCTCACTCACCAGAGGGGGTCATCACAAGACAGCGTCTTAGGATAATACTGTCACTTACTAGATTCTGGAGCTGAAACGTGAAATAAAAAGTATGTTTGACAGTTCTTACGAGCATAAGGAACGTGCTTTGTAGCGGCAGACTTCCTCCTTAGAACTTCCTGCCTAGCCATCTGCGTGTGTTCATGTGTGCACATGACTGCAAGAGGGAAGGCCATTCTTTTGAACACATGGCATCTATGAAAAGACCTGAGGTCTATGTTTTATTAAAATGTTATGTATTCCTGGATTGGTTTTCTTCATGGTTATAATGAAGAAAAATTTTATGAAATCCATTATTTTTATTTGTCTTGGTTTCCAGCAATAAAATAGCAAAGAGGGAAAATATCTATACCTTTTACACACACACACACACACACACACGCACACACACACAACACACACAAATTCACAAATGCATTACAATGCACTGCCTTAATGCTTTATGAGAATCCTGTTTTTCCTGAGACTTTTAGACTGTTTTTTTCATCTATTCCTAGTTACATAATCTTTCCTTTGTTATGTTCTGATTTTGTTTTGTTTTGTTTTATTGGGATGCTCATTTTCTGTTTTGTTTTGGTTTTGGTTTTTGTTTTGTTTTTTTGTTTGTTTTGAGACAGGGTTTCGTTGTCTAGCCCTGGGTGTTCTGGAACTCACTCTGTAGACCAGAGTTGCCTTGAGCTCACAGAGCTCCGCCTGCCTCTGCCTGGGATTAAAGGCATGCGCCACCGCCACCTGGCTACCATTTTTTGTTTCTTAAGAAAGTCTTCTGCTAGCTCAGTCTGGCCTTCAACTAATTCTGTACCGGGTTTTCTTAAACTTAGAACAATCTTCCTGTCTCCAAGTGCTAGGATTCCAGGCCTGTGCATCAGGCCCGGCTCAATTATATAATAATCTTAAGTATTGTCAGAGCGGTAGGGATTTCAGGGGAGGTTAACAGAGCTAATTTCCTAATTTTTGATTGGTTCCCTTACTAGTGTTAGAAAATTATTTTTGTCTGCTAAAATAATGGGAATAGGAACCTAAAAGCATTTTTAAAGTGCTATATATACCTTAAAAGTATTATATATTTCTTTCGTCTGACTGAAATTGGAAGCTTTCTTAATTATTCTATCACACAATCTCTTATTATTTTTTTGACACTTTCATTCATACATACAGCACATGACAGTCACTCTCTCTCTCTCTCCCACATTCCCTCTTTTCCTCCCCCTTGTTATCAACCCCATGCTCTTCCTATACTATAATATCCATTTCCCAGACTCATGACGTAGTTGTGTTGTGCGAGCCATTTGATTTAACCATAGTCATCTGTGTGCACTCATATGATCCATGGGAGACCCTTGTCTGTCTGTTGATGGGCTCAGTCTTGTGCAAGCCCAATACAGACACTGGGAGTTGCTGAGTGTTGGTGTATTGTCCTATGGAGCCTCACAGTCTTTCTCCCCATCTTCTGCAGAATCCCCTAAGTCTTGGAGAGGATGCTATAAAATGTCTTTGTTTAGGGTTGAGCACTCATTTGTCTCTTAATTCTCAGAACCTTGTATAGCCATAGACTCTGACTTGATCTTAATTCGCTAGAAATGAAGGCTTCTTTGATTAAGACTAAAAGTGGTCAGTCGTTGTCCATGGATATTAATAAATATGTATATACATATAGTGATTTGAATTTGTCAATTTAACAAACAACAGTATTAGGTTCCTATCCCCTAGCTCCTGTATCTTCCTCCTTTGTGGGCTTTTGAGTATCACATAAGGATTATTTCCTGTGAAGTGGACAACAATTGGTTACCCCTGTACCAATCAGGTCACTATTACACGAGTGGGCACATCTTACCTGGAAGGTTGATGCTGTAGACTTTTCTCCCTTAGCGGCCGATAGAGCACCTTCTGTCCCTCTGAACAGGAGGGTGGGGGTGGGGCGTGGGCATGGGGAGCTCTGGCCCTGTTACAGCTTGCTGTCTTCATATCATGCGACCAAGTTGTGTGATGGACTCAGTAATTAGGATCTTACCATTGGCAGGCACCAGAAGCATTGGCCAAAGCCTGAATTCTTTTGAGTTTCTAGGACTTCCTTGACCAGCACCTCATAAGGGATTATCTCATACCTAGCCTTGGGTTTTTGTTTAATAGCCATGGTTGCCATGGGGAAATGTTTGCTGGCCTTGCAGGGTATCTCCCTCCTGGCATGTTTCTTCTTAGTTTAGTTGAAAGAGTGTAGGCTTCCAGCTGGCTTATTCACAAAGCCTTTGTTTCATTGGCTCTCCCTGTCCCACTTGTCACTTCCATCTCCCACCCACACCTACTCAAGCCTTTCCACTCCTAGTTTTCACACTCTTCTTTCCTATTACCTGTGAGTTACTCTCTACCCTCCCTAAGACATCCTCCCACCCTCAACAGGAATCCTGAGTTGAATTAAGTTGAATTAATACCCCAAATTAAGTGCATTTGAAGCTAAGTTCCTCATGTGAGAAAGCACATCCAAGTGTCTATGACAAACAGATTATTAAAATGTCTTCGTTTTTGTTTGGAAATTTTTCATCATATATATAAATTTGTGATTCAGATGTTTATTTAATTTGGTCCATTAGTTTAACTATTGAACCCATGTGCCTTTTAATAGGCTATGATCTAAGGAGGGGAAATGGAACATAATGAATAAAGAAATATTTAATTTATCATGCAAGTAATCATTTAATTCAAGAGCTTTGGTTAATTGCTTTGTGTGCCTTCCACAGTCGTATTTACCGTGTTGTTAACTGTCTGAAAGAAGTAAGGTTGCAACGTCCTCTTTCTGTAAAGATGCGGCCTGGGAGGCGGGGACATGATGGTACTGGTGGTTATATAAGTTAATACAAACTGCAGAATAAACCTAAATTCTCACAACAGCCATATGATGTATCCCAATATTATCATTTCCACTTCAGCTATGAGGACACCGAGGTCAAGTGATCCTAGGTCATTCATGGTTTAGACCATTCATTCATTAATCCATAGAAGACAAAGGATTAAAATCCAATGTTCGACTTAATGGTCCATATTCATCATTATATGATGTCACACGCAATTAGGTGATGCCACCATTAGCAGAAATGCCAGCAAAAGCTACTAATTGTCTTAAGAAAAATGGAGTTACTGTAGTCACGGAATAAGGGCAGGGTGTATCTGTTTTGGAAAATGGGTAAAGACGTCATTGTTTTATAAATGCAAATTAAATTGGATAATACAATGTACACTGTGTGTACTGTGACCACATATAACCCTCTCACTCTCTTGGTGACCTAATGGGGATAAATAGACTGAAGGATGGATTTCAGTACCATGCTCTGCATATATGTTACTGTCACAATCATAATCCTGCTAGAGTGCTCACATTGTGCCCAATGATGAATAGAACAATAAATAAAATGTTTGTCCTATAAAGGATGAGCCACACAGCTTGCCCCGGTTGAATGTGGCCCTGTTGAATGGCTGGATGAATTCCTGCCTTAAAACCACCTCTTTGTGTAGGAGGAGCTAGGTGGGGAGGAGTAAGGAGAAGAAGAAGAAAAGGAAGAGGAGGAGCTAGGGAGAGCAGAGATGTAGGAGTGGTGGAGAACCACACAGGTATGGAGAGGAGTCGTGGGTACAGCTTTTATTTAGGTTAGCTAATTGGGAAACAACTCTCTTTGTATGGACATATTGTTAATTGAGCATTACTAGATTATATAAAGCCCTTGATTAATATTTAAGCATTAGAGTCTCATTATATATATATATATTTTTTAAACTGGGCCTGCATAGATGGCGGGATGGTCTGGGCAATGCCCAGCCTTGTGGAAACAGCATGGAAGATTGCCAGAGCCATCTCCCATGCTGGTATCTTGTGGGTGGCAGGGCTGGTGTTTCTGGCTGGCCGTTTCTAGCTGCAGCTCACATGTGGCCTTTGGCCACAGAACATGGCTGCTGAGCTAGGCAGAGCCATGCAGCTTAGATAGTCGGTTTTACGGGCGGCTACTTTTTAAATATTTACTACAACATCTTTGTAGACAGAGGTGCGGTCAAGAAAATGAAGTCTTATTGAAGTGAGTAGAGCCTGGTTTAGTTGCTGTGTGTGGCTTTTAAGAATTACTTTTAACACACAACTCATTTCTACCTATTTTGGCACGAGAAATTTTTAAAAAGAGCAAATAGTGGCTTGTAAGATTGACCAAGGAACTGATATTAAGTAAGTCTGGCAAATATTTTTTCAAAAATGCATTTTAAGTAAAATTTACAATTTATAAGATGGGATTTTTCGTCCCCTACCCCCCCCCCTCTCTCATTTTAAGACATGCTTTGACCCATTGTTTGACTGGCCTTCTGTAGTATACACTGGAGGATACAAAAACTGATGGTGGCATGCTCATGTCTGCAGACCTAGTTGAAATTATTCAGAGACCACTAGGATGACTGCCATGTCAGGATAACACGAAATTCTATATTGATTAGTATTTTAAGGAGTAATTATGTTTATAGATAGAGAGGTTCAGTACAATGTAACTGTCAATTCCCTCCAAATGAGTCTATAAATTTAAAGTAGACCAGTAAGATTTTTGAAGAATCCTCAAAAGTGAGTTTTAATGTAGACATGGAAAATACCCAAAACACCCAGAAAAATGTTGAAGAAATGTGAAAGGCTTGTTCAGCTGTGAGTGTGATGCTGTTGCAGAAAAAGTGACCAGTCCATAATAAACACACAGATGCACATCCACCCAAGTGTGCGCAGCTACCACATCCAAGACAACTTTGCACCTCTGTGAGAGTGGGCTCTTCCCTGGACCATTTGCCCCTAAACGTGGGGACGATTGGCAATATGATAAATAAAAATAGGGTTAAGAACACTGTCTGCTCCCCCGCAAAGTCCTGAGTTCAATTCTCAGCAACCACATGGTGGCTCACAACTATCTATGGGGTCCAATGCCCTCTTCTGGCATGCAGGTGTACATTTAGCTAGAACATTCATATAGTTAAAATAACTAAATCTCTTTTTAAAAAAGAAAAAAAGAAAAATATGTACTGGCTTTTAACCACAAACAATACTGGTACCAGATAGGTTAAAGACTTTAATATGAAAAGCAATACTAGCTTAAAAGCTCTTAAAATAAAAAAAACAGGAAAAAAAATACGTTTATACATTCTGAGTAGCAAGGATTTCTGTAAAAGAAAAACATAAATAGACAAATAATAAAAGAAATGTTTGATAAATTTGTCCACATTCAAAACAAACACTTGGTACCAAGCACAATACCTGTGCCTGGAATCCTAACACAGGCTCAAGCAGGAGGATTGTGAGTTTTACAAAGTTTGTTTCCACAGAAAAAGATCTTAACTCAAAAACAAACACTTATAGAGTAAAAATGAAAGTAAGTAGTAAGTGCATTAATGCAGAACAGAGGATCAGTATCCAGAATACACAGAGCTCTTAAGCCTGCATTGCAATTAAAGACTTGGCAAACTCCTTGGTGATGAAATGCAACAGAGACCATTACAGAAAACCACAGCCAATCAAAACGCAGAGAACAAGAGATGGATCATGTGATGCCAAGACCTGATACATCAGCAACACAACTGCCTTAAGGCTCAGGGATCGTAACAGAAGAGAGATCAGACAAGTTATAACAGCTGGAGGAACGGGAGATTTGCTGTGAGATTTCTCCTAAAATGTTAGAGAAGCGATGCCCATGAAGTCTCACCAACATGGCTGCCTAAATGTGACCTACACAAGGATGGCGCTAGTAGACGTGCTAACATGGAAGAAACAGTTCTTACGGGACCTCAACCCTAGTCAAAGAATTAGAGGTAACTAAGAAAATGGTATACTCTGGGAAGAGCCCACCCCCTTCCCTGCTTGGCTGTCCCAACATCAAGAGGTCAGCCCTGAAATTATATACAGAACAAGTAACTTTATACAGGCTGGGCGGGCTGTATTTATATATTTAGGAATACATATACATACAGATATATGGGTATATGTAAAAACAGCTAAAGACACAGAGGTATGAACTGAGACCAAGGGGGAGGAAAGTTGGAGGGAAGAAACGATGGGGAAAACCAGGAAATTAGATTTCATTTCAAAAAACATTAAAATGTTTTTTAAAACTTGACCAAAGATTGAATTAGACTGTTTATCAAATTTATTGATATACATATTAAATGTGTCCAACTAACAGTAACCAAAGAAATACAGTGGTATTTCCTGGCCATGTTGGACTGAATTTTCCACATGTAACAATTAGCTATTGTTGTAAATGAGAGGCTGTGGAAGGGCAAGCTAATCTCACTGCTTTGAGCAGCCTTTGCTACAACTGACAACACCTCAGGAAACATTTACGAGAATGCTCATGCTAGCATTTGTTGTTGGTTAGCAACTATTAGACAGGAAACACCAGGAGCTTGCCTTAGTGCTTGGAATACTGTTGGGCAGACGGTAATATGAAGAAGAATGGTGCCCCTGGGCTCGTGTGTTTGGAAACTTGTTCCCCAGTTGGTGGAACTGTTTGGGAAGAATCGGGAGGTGTGGTCTTGTTGAAGGAGGTGTGTCACTGGGAATGGCTTTGGGATTTCAAAAGATTCACCCCATTCCCAGTGTGCCCCATCTCTGCTTGTGGATCCCCTTTGTGGACTGAGATGTGAGCTTTCAGCTGCTACCCCAACAGTGTGCATGCCTCCCTACTGCCATGCTTCCAGCCACGAGAGTGATGGAAACTCTTGCTTCTGTAAGTCGCCTTGGTCATTTTGTCACAGCAATAGAAAAAGTAACTAAGGCAGATAGTGATAGAGTTGTATTCTTTGCTGTAGACAGTCTAACGGTGGTAACTAATAGAAAGCACCAAAACAATAGAAATCTCTGTACCATAGGATACTGTGTGAAGTTCTAATAGGACTGCCTTCATGAGTGACAGAAGTAACAGGACTGAGTCAGAATGGTAGGATGGTGTAGTAATGTGAGGAGGAAGGATACGGATGGGGGTGTGTTGTTCTCTGTGTGGGGGGAGAGTGTTGCTTTGTTTTTCATGTGATTTTCTTGCATTTCCAAAAGCACAGTTGGAAAAGGAAATCAACTGTTACCTGTTAGAAAACAGTGAGGATCTGCCTGCAGTGGTGGCGCACGCCTTTAATCCCAGCACTTGGGAGGCAGAGGCAGGTGGATTTCTGAGTTTGAGGACAGCCTGGTCTACAGAGTGAGTTCCAGGACAGCCAGGGCTACACAGAGAAACCCTGTCTCAAAAAAAAAAAAAAAAAAAAAAAAAAGAAAGAAATAAAGAAAGAAAAAGAAAAAAAAAAAAAAACAGTGAGGATCTGTATTGGCGCCACCATGGGGGCACTGCTCAGTCTCTTGAATTAATTTTTCTTGATTGCTGTTTGTATGCATTCTCAAAAATGAACAGATCCGTTCTCTGAGATGGGATAGGAGTGAAAGTAAATCAGCTGTTGGAGAGACTTCCAACCCCCTACCTCTGTCCCGCTGCCGCCACAACCACCAGTTTTTCCTAGTATATAATGACTTGAATATAAAATATCTTTGTGAAGATATATCATTTTTAAATACTTGGTTTTTTAAATGTATGTGTGTATGTACCAGCAAAAGACAAAAAAGCATAAAACCTGGAGCCAGAGTTACAGGTGGTTTGAGTGATGGCACCTGACCTCAGATCTGGAAAAACAGCAAGCACCCTACTTTTAATCTGATTTTTTTTTCCCCCAGTGGTAGCAATCAAATCTAGAACTTCAGTAGTTCTAGGCAAGTGGATGCCTAGTCCACCACTGTGCATGCATATATACCTTTTCAAAACAGTGAAAGACAACTATACATTAACATACTATATATACGATTCTTGGGAAATTCTATGTAAAAGTATGACTTTCTTACTCTGAATGTTCCTGGAAGTTGAACAATAGGACTTACAGAGAGTAATGGTCATCCAGCTCCCCTGCTGAGCTGGCAGGAGGCTGCATCGGTGTCATGTTTGCACAGTGGATTGAGAGAGTGTACGTGTGCTGCCCTTTTAGTTCAGGGCTGATTCAGAAGAGGGAACACTGATTCCTACATCCCAATTCCCAGATAGTTGCAGTCAGTGCTTAAATCATTAACTAAGGTATGTCTCCTGTGGAGCAGGTTTCCAGATCAGGTAAGGCCTTAGGGTCTTCCATTAAAGAATGGGCAATAGAGTCTTGTTTTCTTTATCATATAGTGATAAGTGAGAGCACAAGGGGGTTTTTACATAAATCTCATTTGTCCAGTATTCTACCCATATATGCCTTCAAAACAAGTCAGACTCTAATCTGAAAATCACAATTAGAAACAATGGTAATGCTGGTTTGTGTCCTTGGCTGTTGTTTCCAAAGGAACAAAATCATTCATATATCCTAGTTGACAACTCCATATGGGGGTTGTTTTTCAAGATGCTATAAAACCTTATGCCTATGGTTTTTGTATTTTTCTGCTTTTGTGTATATGTTTATTTGGATAATTGGTTGGTTGGTTGGTTGGTACATTTTCTTAGTTTGTTTTGTTGCTGCAAACAAGTATTTGACAGAAAGAGGTTTTTTTGGCTTTGAGTTTGAGAGTACAGTCTATCATGTAGGGCAGTCATGACAGAAGGCGTGTGAGAACACTGCTCACACTGCATGGAATATTGAGAAGTTGTACACCTGAAGCCCCTCTAGTTCAGTAGTGATTCAGGAGTGGGCACTGAAGAAGCAAACAGTGACTATGAGCGATTAGCTCACTTTCTCCTTGTTACTCAGTCCAGAACCAGTCCATCAAATACTGTCCCCCAAAGTGGACAGGTCTTCTCACCTCAACTAACCTCACCTAGATAAGCCCTCACATTATTGCTTAGAGGCCCATCTCTGGGTGATTCTAGACCCTACAAAGTTGTTATTCAAAATTAACCATCATGGTTGGGTATGGTTTGTTTACTTAGGTGATTGATTGATTGATTGATTGATTGATTGATTTGAGGGAGGGCAGGCATGGTGGTGTACACCTTTAATTCCAACATCCAAGGACACAAACCAGCATCACCATTGTTTCTAACGTCCTCTGTCTCCTGTGTCCTCTGCTCACTTAGCACCAGCCATGTCTGTAGTCCTCCCAGTACAGCAGGGGGTCCTGGAGCACAAGCCCCGCATCTTCTGCATGGTTGGCACTGGCAAATGCTCAGTGTGGTGTAGAACTTCGTGCCCATTTACTGCAAACACTGACATCAATGTTTGGAAAGAAATATACGCTAGACTCATTTGGTGAGCTTCATCAGTGTGGAATCGTAAACGTTTCTTTACAATTTTATAATATACTTTTTAAAATTTTTTATAATGTGTGTATCTCATGTTTCTTCTCTCCAGACCGGAAGCAAAGGTAGGATTGGTTGGTAGAAATGAATCAATCAGTATATAGGTTCTAATCCCTTTGGTAGAAAGACAGACATCAGTTGGCTGATGCTTTGGGTAAGAACTGGTTGATTTTTCTTTCTGCCTGCATGCTTCCTTTTCTTATTATGCCCATATATTCTGTGATGGTAATCTTATTTTTTTGGTCTCCAAATAAGAAAAGTACTATCAAGACTTTATTGGAGTTCCTTTATTGCTTTGACTTCCTATGTTCCTAATCTTTTGCCCTTCTTCTTAATATTTCTTCTTAATAACCAGTGCGACTGCATAAGCACAAATTCATTGATTGAGCTGCTGTATTTATTAACTAAGGTACCTGTTACCATGAAGGGCTGGGCTTGTTATTATCGTGATTATCTGTGACTGTGTAAACACTTCAATGTGTTATGACTCCTGTTTTCTAAAAAAAGGGGGGTGGGGAGGGGAGAGTATTGGCTATAGAGAGCTTGCTTTCCACTCATGATGATAGCACTGAAAACTTCGTATGATAGATTAACACCATCAGAGGTCAAGACCTGCTAGTGTTGGAAAGGATGCCAGCTCCAGAAGACAGAGCAATGAGGAGAGATCTCCTGAGAAGAAAAGTAATAGCCAAGTAGCCGCCATCCATGCAAGCGTTTACAGTGCTAGAGGTAAAGACTCCATGCTGGTGAGCGGAAGGCCTGGCTTCCACGGGGGTCGGAGATGGCTATGAATACATGACAGTCAAACAGAAAGCTGCAGTCTGAAAAGGACTTAGCCTTGCTAGGACAGCGGAGAAGGCTGTGGATGAGCGGAAGCACTGCAACAAGAGAGGCCATCCTTGAGCGGGAATTCGTGTCAGGTGGGAGTGGCTGTGACTATCAGTAAACAGACTCTGGGCAGCTAAGTCTGCTGAGCACAGTGGGATTACAAAGATGTATTTTATACATATGTTCAAAATTAGCTTGAGTTAAGAATCGTGACCTGGAGCTAGAAAGATAGCTTAGAGGTTAAGAGCACTGGTCGCTCTTCCAAAGGACCCAGGTTCAATTCCCAGCACCCACATGGCAGTTGAGGGAATCCAACTCCCTCACACTTGCAGGCAAAATGCTAATGTACATAAAATAAGAATAAATAAATTAAGGGGAAAAAAAGAGGCATGACCTGGAGCTGAGGACAAATCTTAGTGTACACAGGCTTCACTTTAGCTGAGATGATAATAGTGGATTTTCAGTTTATTTTCAATATTTTTGACAAACAGTGAATTATTCTATCTATATATGAGGGGAATTTGAAAGTTCCACCTTCCTAAAAAATGGTAAGAGTGTCAGGAAAAGCAGTGACCCCATCCCACAGCTTTGCATGCAGAGGGCTTCAGCATCTTTTAGACTTAACATTGGTCTTTCCTATGTGTAACATGTATGTTCTCGGACAGGCTGGTTTTTGCTCAGTGTCTGTTTTCTTGTTTGAAAACTGAAAGTATAGTCCAGAGGGCAGGACACCAGAGGAGGCTGTGGAAGGCAGCAGAGTCTGCCTGTAGTCTCTGAGAGGATGAGCTAGTGTGTGGAGAGCTTGAAGCAAGCCCCACATGTTGCTTTGTCTGCAGAACTACCTGGTTCTCTGCCAAGAACCCCCAGACCTTTAACAATAACCAGGAACTTAAGACTGGAAAAACAAACAAACAAAAAACCTCAGAGGCATGTATTTTATTTGTGTCTTGTTTTCATAATAACTTTAATGAGAAATTTTATATACTATAAATTGACTCTTGGCGTGTGCATTTAAGTAGTTATTTAATACATAAAAAGTCATGCTTACTAAGACTAGGTTTTAACCGTGCATACAGTGCCCTCAGGGGCCAGAAGAGGGCGCTGGATCCCCAGGGACATGACTTCAAGGTGGTTGTGCACCACCATGTGGTTGCTAGGAATTGAACTCTGAATCCTCTCGCAGTCAGTGAGTGTTCTTAACTGCTGAGCCATCTCTTGAGCCCCTAAAGAACACTTTGTCACTCCTGAGGGACTTTATAACATTTCGTCTCCCCAGGTCCTCCTCATTCTCCTTTCCACTCAGCCCCTGGCCGCCACTGAGTTTGGTATATTACCATATTTTATCATTTTGATTTTTTTTATAGAAATAGTGGTGGATAATATTTAACCTTTGATGTCTAGATTCTTTAATGTAGTTCAATGCTTAGAACATTCAACCGAGTTATAAAATTCGTCAGTATCCCATTTTTATGAAGGAATAATCATAGTGAAGATTTACTTTTTTGTGTTTCTTCATTCACGGAGTTGGACATCTGGATTGTTCCTAACGTTGTCGTTGACATTGTGATCAGCGCTGCCATGAACACTTTTGTACAGCTTGGGTGGACAGGTGTTTACTCTCTTGGGTTTATATCTACGAGTGGGTTTGTTGAGTCATATGGTAATTCTGTGTTTCATATTTAATGTCTCCTGGCATCAGCTCCCCAGCAGTGTCTGAAGGCGCCAGGTTCTTAGCATCTCACTGGCACTTGTTACCCACCATGCGTTGTTCTTTTCTGCCATCTTAGTGCAGGTGAAGTGAACGTCCTTGCAGTTTTGACTTGCTGTTGCTGCTGATGTTCAGCACATGCTTGTGAGCTCATTGGCCGTTTGTGTATCGCTAAGTAAATGTCTATTCAAACCTTCTGTCTGTTTTTAACTATGTTATGAATCTGTAATCCTTAAACTGCAAGCCTTTGTGTACAAAGCCATTGTCAAGTATTCGATTCAAAGATGTCTTCTTCCATTTGTTTTCTCTATCTTGATGGTGTCGTTTTTATTATATAAATCATTACATCCAATTTATTGATTACCTTGTCATCTTGATGTTGGTGTTCTGCATAAATACATTTTGTATAGTTCGGGAATATCTAACGCAGGCCACGTGCGTCGCAGACAACCATGGATGTGACCAAATACAATTGTCATGTTGTGTCAACAGGTTGGACACTCCCAGGTCCAGATCAGGAAAACTTAATCCTGATTCTTTCTAAAAGTTGTATAGTCTTAGCTCTTCTCTTTAAGTCTATGACTTTTTTTGAATTAATATTATATATGGCATGAAGTCAGGGAACAAATTTATTCTCTCAAGTGTATCTAGTTTTCCCTGCATCTTTTGTTGGAATGATTATATTTCCAAAATTAAATTTTCTTGACAGTCCTATCCAAATTCAGTTGACCATGTGTTAATATAACATATGGGTTTTTTTTTCTGACTTGTCAAACATGTCATGTTGATCTACAAGTCTGTTGAAGGTGCTAAAGAACACATATAGGGTCAGGCACACACTAGGCTGCATCATCAGGTCCACACTGTACTGGTTACTGTAACTTGCTGTTAAACCTACAGTTGGGAGAACATTGTCTGGTTTTTTGTTTTTCCCTCATATTATTTTAGTTGTCTGGTTCTTTGTACTTCTGTGTGAATTTTAAGGTCAACTTAAACTGTCTGTAAAAGAAAACATGATCATCAATGTTGGGGCTACTGCCATCTTTTTTATGACAGTTTCAATACATAGATGGTTCAGGCTGTCATGGAACTCAAGGTCCCCCTGCCTTGGTCTTCCAGGTGCTGGAATGACAGGCATTTGCCACCACACCCAGCAAGTACTGCCATCTTAACAATGTTGATGTTCTGATTGAAGACCATAGGAATGAGCTATCTTTCCAATTGGCTGGAGTTTTAATTCCATTTAGGGATAGCTTATAGTTAGTTCTCAGTGTCCCAAGTTTGACACTTGCTGTTAAATTTATTCCTAAGTATTTTAATTTTGATGCTATTATAAATGGAATTTTCTTGAGTTTATACTCTAGCAGTTTGTTCCTATTTAATTGGAAGATTTTTCTATTGTAGTGAAATATATGTAACAAAGAAGTTACCTTTTTTTAAAAAATCACTTTTAAGTATACAATTTACTAGTAGATTTATTCACAAAACTCATAATGTTCTGTGAGCACTGTTTATAACTTTTTAGCATTCCAAATAGAAACATTTTTACCAACTAAGCAATTACTTTTCCTGACCCTTCCATTTAGACCATAATAATTCTCAGACTTCCATCCCTGCATCTATGTGAAGAAGGGCATGGAAGCAAGATCACCGCATGTCTAGTTACTTCAGTTAGCATAGGTTTCCAAGGTTTTTCCCACTAGTGAAATGTATATAGTATAGTGTCAGAGATGTATAGTATCAACTTCATCTTGTAATGATATCTCATTGTAAGGTTATATTATATTTTGTTTGCACACTTATCTGCTGATAAATACATCTTCTTTTTAAGATATTCTGAGAAAGGCCACAGTGGATATTGGTGTTCTGTACTTTGCATCAGAATCTTTGGGGGTGGCATTGCTAGATTATGTTGGTAATTCTGTGATTACTTCTAGGAGGGACTTCTAAACTTTTCTGATAGCAGCTTCAGCATTTTACACGTTAATCAGCAAAGCATGATAATTTACATTTTCTACACTTTCACCAGTGCTTGTAATTTTCCTTTTGGAGGGATTAATAGTCATCTTAAATGGAGGTAGATGTTTATTTTAAATTGAAAAGTGAACTTCAGTAATCTTTTTAAATGGTTAAACTTCTGATCTGACAGGCATATAGGAAGTGTTTTGCAAAAAAAAGTGCAGACACTTTGTACGTTTTTCTCTACTTACTGTTAGCTTGTTTCTTTATTGTAATTATAATTTATGTATTTTGTTATATAAACAAGGTAAAATGAGGGCTGGAAAAATGGCTCAGTGCTTAAGAGCACTGTCTGCTCTGCCAGAGGTCCTGAGTTCAATTCCCAGCAACCACATGGTGGTTCACAACCATCTGTAATGGGATCTGATGCACTCTTCTAATGTGTGTCTGAAGACAGCTGCACTGTACTCCTATAAATAAAAAATAAATAAATCTTTTTTTTAAAAAAGAAGATAAAGTGATTCAGTATAAATCTGGAACTGTTAGGTATATATTTATATATGCATATGTGTCTATATACTATGTAAGTTTGGAAACTCTGTTTCTGTGTTTTCCATGACATTAAAGGCGACGGATTCCACCTGTCGAGGTATGCCAGGCAAGGGTGAAGACATCTGTAGGTATTTCTTGAACCCTTTGTTAATGCCAGAATGTTCATCAACAACTGTGAAAAAAAAACCGGAAGATGTAAGTGACCTGCCCTCTGAAAGCCTGCGAAGTGTCCCTCTCGCTGTGGCGGACGCTCTGGAGCACATTATGGAGCAACTCAACATTCTAACCCAGGTGGGCTGACCTCTGCCTCACCAGTAGGACAGGGAGAGCCGTCCTGGGTGGAGCCGGATGTGAGACTTGGGGCCAAGGGAGTTCTTCCTGGCAAGGCAAACTCAAATAGGCATTAGCAAGGCACTTAGGGCTAACCTAGTCTGAGAAAATCTGTAGAGAACAGTATCTCAGAACCACTCTCTTTTCAGTGTGTGTGTGCATGCGTGTGTGTGTGTGTGTGTGTGTGTGTGTGTGTGTGTGTACATGTATACACGTGCACTTTGTTCTCTCTGGCATTTGTATCTTCTGTGCAAACAGCAGTGATAGTCTTCTTTGCTATATATGCCATTTGTTCCTGAGCAGTAATGTTCTATCCTTTGAAATTGTGATGTAGTGTATATATTTATATTAGGTCACTTATAAAGAAATATTTAATAGCATAATATTGCCAAAGTTTATCGTGTTCACTGCCAGCTCAGTGTGTAATGTCTCTGTCCAGAGTTTCCTCTAAAGGAGGAAGAAGTTTGTCTTCCTGTTTTATTTTATTTTATTTTATTTATTTATTTTTTTTTTTATTATTTATTTTTTTTTTTTGGTTTTTTGAGACAGGGTTTCTCTGTGTAGTCCTGGCTGTCGTGGAACTCACTCTGTAGACCAGGCTGGCCTCAAACTCAGAAATCCGCCTGCCTCTGCCCCCCAAGTGCTGGGATTAAAGGCGTGTGCCACCACCGCCCGGCCCTATTTTAAAATCTTAGCCAGTTTTTAAAGACCATTTTACCAAAACAAAGAATAATGGACCTTACATATTGGACTAGAAATCTCCCAGGTCCTGGAAGATATAGACCTAATATAAGGCAAGTCTTATGTTGGAATGGAAACAGCCATAGTGCACTCTCTACCAATGGCTTCCTTTGGAGACATCTTCTGTTGTCCTTTTTGTTCTGCACACGTACGCTTTGCTCAGCATTTGTACAGCATTGTTTGTTTGTTTTTAAGATTTACTTTATGTATATGAGTACACTGTCATTTTTAAGATTTATTTTATATATGTGAGTACATTGTCGCTATCTTCAGACACACCAGAAGAGGGCATCAGATCTCATTACAGATGGTTGTGAGCCTCCATGTGGTTGCTGGGAATTGAACTCAGAACCACTGGAAACTGCAGATGATGCTCTTAACCACTGAGCCATCTCTCCAGCCCCTGTGTACAGCATTGTTAAGTGCACACACTGCCACAGGTTACACAGAATAAGAGGTGAAAATAGGAGAAAGAACAGGGTCAGGTTCTTGCTCAGAGTGAATATTTCAATCTCAGATGCTCTCTCGTGGAAATCACCTTGGGTCTCAACACTAGCTCTGCACCTGTCACTGGGATGCTAGAACTCTGTAGTTACCAGGTCTCACTTCTACAGGCTCCTTTTACCTTCCCTGGAGTAAAACATTAGGGACTAGAGAAGTGTCACCAGTGTTTAGAACCGGTAATTACTTACTTATTTTGTCCTGTACATGTCACCTCAGGGCCCTGGAAGTCAAGGGCCTATGGATTTGGAGTTCTGGCATACAGTGAGAAAGAACTGTGTAAGACTTTGGAGTTGTATTTGTCCACTAAAAAATTACACTAAACTCACGCATTTTCACTTTGAAATTGTGTGCTACAGGTGACCTACCTGTGTTTACCAGACATCCTTGTCTGTAGAAACAACTGACCTCTCAGATGCCAGATTCAATTTTAGTTGACAGGACTTCCTTCCCTGTCACCAGTCAATCAAGTCATCTTTAGGACTCTACAGATGAGTGCCCCACCCCCTTGCCTTTTAACCTGGTTCACAGTTAATGGGTTGCTTTCTGTCTTACTGAATTCCCCTTTGGGTGTGTTATGGCTAACCTTAAGGAGGTCGTTTCCTTCTATATATTAAGGGGGTGGAGGCAAGGCAGATCATGCCGCAGAAGCAAAGACGTGAGTCTAGGCAAGTCACAAACAAAGTAGACATGTTCCAAGCCTAAGCTGCAGGGTGTACAGCTATTCTAGAGAGAGGAGAGAAGCAAAGTCAAGTGGACTCAGGGCTGATAGAGGAAGTAGTAGCAAAGATTATAACGTACACATCAACTTTAGCATGTGTGATTGTAGTAACTGTATATACTATCTGGTTAGCGTGTGTGACTGTAATAACTGTCCCTCTCCCTCTCCCTCTCCCTCTCCCTCTCCCTCTCCCTCTCCCTCTCCCTCTCCCTCTCCCTCTCCCTCTCCCTCTCCCTCTCCCTCTCCCTCCCCCTCCCCCTCCCCCTCCCCCTCCCCCTCCCCCTCCCCCTCCCCCTCCCCCTCCCCCTCCCCCTCCCCCTCCCCCTCCCCCTCCCCCTCCCCCTCCCCCTCCCCCTCCCCCTCCCCCTCCCCCTCCCCCTCCCCCTCCCCCTCCCCCTCCCCCTCCCCCTCCCCCTCCCCCTCCCCCTCCCCCTCCCCCTCCCCCTCCCCCTCCCCCTCCCCCTCCCCCTCCCCCTCCCCCTCCCCCTCCCCCTCCCCCTCCCCCTCTCCCTTCTTTCCCTTCCCCTCTCCCTTCTTTCCCTTCCCCTCTCCCTTCTTTCCCTCTCCCTCTCCCTTCTTTCCCTCTCCCTTCTTTCCCTCTCCCTTCTTTCCCTCTCCCTTCTTTCCCTCTCCCTTCTTTCCCTCTCCCCTCCCCTCCCTTCTTTCCCTCCCTCCCTTTCCCTCTCTCCACTTCTGACTCTCCCTTCCACCCTCCCTCCCTCTCTCCCTCCCCTTTTTAAGAACACTTACTATGCTTGGCTTGGCAATGCTGGTGCACACCTTTAATCCCAGGACTCAGGAGGCAGAAGCAGTCCAATCTCTATGAGCTTGAAACCAGCTTGGTCTACAGACTGAGTTCTAGGATGGCCAGGGCTATACAAAGAAACCCCATCTCGAAAAACAAAAAATACAAACAACAATAACAAAACTAAAAACACCCTCTTATTTATAAAGTATACCAACTGAGAATTTTAGTGATGAATTATCATTTCCATTCCCCATTGACTAATCACTGGACATCCCTGAAGGGGAAACACCCAGCATTTGCACTGTGCCCTCTCAGGAGGAAATAGCTTACCAGCCACTCTGGTCTGGGATCCCACTGCCACTTCAGAGGAGATGAGCAGGCAGAGGTGTGTGCTAAGTGGATGGCTGCTGTAGCACAAATCATTACAAATGTCATGGACAGACAAACGGCCTGAGCCTGCTAATGGTTGAGAGTCAAGAAAAAGAAAGGGGGAGGTGTGAACATTTGAGGATTAAAACCATAAGGAAATGTACGAACAATTTAAAGCTCAGCATAAAGAAAGGCGGGTGCTGGAGGGTAAGGGATGAAACCATGAGGGCCACTTAGAGAGTTCCGGATGGTGGCTGGTAGGGACAGCTGCTCTCTTACGGGAACTTGCTAAGCACATGCAAGTTTCTTGTGGCTTCCTAGTTATATTTTAGTTTATAATAAAAAAGGGGGGGTTGTTTTTTTGTGTTTGTTTGTTTTTAAGATAAGCTAGGACTGGAGAGATGGTTCAGAGGTTAAGAGAACCAGCTGCTCCTTCCAGAGGTCCTGAGTTCAATTCCCAGCACCCACATGGTGACTCATAACCATCTATAATGAGATCTGATGTGTTCTTCTGGAGTGTAGCTGTACATGCAGATAGAGCGCTCATAGGCATAAAATAAATAAATCTTTTCTTAAAGTTATAAAAGTCTGGACAATATCACAATTATTTTTCCCAAATGTAACATCTCCATATGACTATATTCCCATGTGCATGTGTAGTTAGATGCTGAAGGGGGAGTTAGAAGAGCTTCACCCCACCGGGTCCCATAGCAGCAGCACACTATTGTCGGCCCTCCTGCCGAGCTGGGAACTAGTGGCAGCCATGGTGTTTGTAATAGCAGTCTCCCTTCCCTTTGTAATGCTATAGGGATGGCCACTACAGAGTGAACTGTGACAAAGTGGCCAGTGATAACCTGTCAGTAGTGCCTGAGGCAGGAATGTGCAGTTTGACTTGTATTGCTTACAGTACGGGACATGTCCTTATCCCTGACCCTGAGTCTTCAGAAGACCATATATAAGAATATTCTCCGGAGGCCTGGGCTTAGATCCCTCTTTCTTCATATGTGTCAGGTTTTTGTTTGGGACTTTGTTTGGATTAGGTTAGGTGTATTTAGTTAGTTAGTTAGTTAGTTAGTTAGTTTAGTTTCCTCAGTGCTTTGCCCTGCAGGTGGGCTCAACAGCACACTACATCAAGGGCCCATTTTTTTTAGCCAATTTGGGGGCAGGTGATTGCTATCCGGGTCCTACAAGGGCCTCATATGGTGGTGCTCATCATCCCCCTAGTCACCAGGGTACCAGGCTCTGACACTGTTGTCCTGTTGTTGCAGACTGTTTCAATTCTGGAGCAGCGACTGTCTTTGACAGAAGATAAGCTGAAAGACTGCCTTGATAATCAGCAAAAGCTTTTCAGTGTCGTGCAACAGAAGAGCTGAGCAGGGAGCTGTCCGAGCTCAGGCCCGTCCCCGAAGACAGGTTCACACACTCAGGAGGCAGAGAGGCCCTCCACGCCCCGCCATGCCCTACTCACCATAGACTCTTCAGAGGGAGAGCAACAGAACAAGAGGTTCAACTCATTTTCAAGGACTGACTTAAACACACAAATCAATGTCAAGGATCACGTTAAGCTCCTCCCAGGTATAATTGCAGTAATAAAGTTATGAACATTTAAATCACCCCCTCCCCCTCCCCTAGATTATTTGAAATGTCAGCTTTTATTTAATGTGCAAGTCCCCACCAGGATGGTAAGCAGACCTCTAGATTTCATTTCATTGTTAAATCATTCCAGAGTGACCATGTTCAGGCAATTCCTGAAGGTAATTAGTGTATTTCACAGGTGAGCACACCCTTGAGGGGAAACCATTCGCTTGCTTTCAAATAGCATCTGAAATGTAGAAAACATGTTATGGAGCTGGCTCATATTTCTTTCAGGTCAAAAAAAAAAAATTGCCTTGAAAACATGCTCCCTCTGACTTTCCACAGCAAGAATAAGCTGACTTTGCTTAGCAAGAGTGCTCACATGACAGCAGGCGTTTCCCTTGTCCAGGGTGAACCCCATGAGGCATGTGTGTGTCTACTGTCACAGGTGAACACACTGAGCGGTCTGGGTCATACTGAACCTGTGACCACAGTTCACAGAGATTGTGTCTGTGTGGTTTCACTGTGCCAAAAAGCCAAAATGACGAAAAATATGTAGCCACACATGAATCACATATATTATTGCATAGGGTGATTCTGGTGGCTGAAATAAGTACATTTTTATTTAGAACAATTTGCATCATCTATTTTATTTTAATGAATTGTGATTTGAACTGAAAATGGGTCAGGCATTCTCAAAGATCTTGGTTCCAAGTTAAGAATGTTTCTCTGTCTTAAAGTGGAAATCAAAGTTTTTTTTTTTTTTTTAAAAAAAAAAAAAAAAAAAAGAGGCAAATTCAAGACAGCTGGCTCTGGGTAGGGAGAACAAAGGCCAGGCACGGATGTGTAGCAGGGGCAGGTGCCATCTGCGTACGGAAAATGGAGAAGCAGTGGCGTGGAAGTGGAAAGGTTGTTCTCCAAGCAGTTTCAGATGTGTGCCTCTTAGCTGCTTTTATCTTCTGTCTTGCTCTGTGTTGTAAGTGCCTTCTCTGTCCTGTGAGCGTGACCATCTTGACATTTTCATGAGCTCACAAAACTAAGTGGCCATGTATTTTTATACCTTCATTGAGAAGACTACATAAAAAAATGAGATGTAATCCCAACTTTTGTTTACTCTTTTTTACGCTTCAAACAATAAAGACACCTCTCTTTTTAAGAAAGATTAATGTCTTCTCTTTTTTTAAAATATTTACAACCTTGTTGCCAACCTTGTTACTGCAGTCATGCGGGCCCAGTGTGCATAGCAACCTCCTGATAGTTCCCAGCTCCTCGGGCCTTATCTCTAGCCCCTGTGACTCATCAGCTCCAGAAGAGGGCCCTAAAGAAGACTAGTAAAATCTAGTAAGACTAGTAAAGGCTCAAGTCTTAACTGTACATTGTCTGCCCACCCATAACCCTAGTATCCCTTCTCTCTGGGTAATCATCATTAAGCTTACCGCATCCCCCATCCCCATCTGGCCTTGGGCCTCCCCTTGATTGGAACTGTCTGCCTTGAGGTAGTTCTCCATTCAGTTTCACTTCTGGACTCCCAGACTAAAATAGGAACCCTCCCTGTTTATCCCACACCCCAGCCTGGCTTCCTCCAATGTGCATACTATCTTATCTACCTGTTCCTGCAGACCTGTCTTCCAGGCAGGAGTTCGGCCTGCCACTCCCTAATGGAACCTTAGAGCAGAAAACAAGGCCCAGATTGTAGTAAGTCACGTAGGTTTAAAGACATACTAAAGCACCTCTTCACTTGCACGTTTCCCCCTCCTCTACTCTTGCAGCGGCTTCAAACCAGCCCATTGCAAGAATCTAAATTTTAAGTGAATTGGTGAGAGACTCAGAGTCCTTGGGAGATCAGGGATCAAGGGGAAACACCTAAGGAACCAACTTGTCACATCTTTTGGTACTGTCACTTTCTCCTTAATAAACTGTCCAACCGAAGACCCGGTGACTCACTCCAGCAGTGCTCAAACCTTTCTGCCTAGCTACTGCATAACTGCATACGATTTTCTTTCTGCTGCATATAAATTCTTCTCTTGGACTCATTCAAGTTGTATTAACAGATGTCAAAGGTTTCCTACTAGCTTGATGTTTCTATTAAATGATTATAGTCGAGCATAGTAAAAAAAAAAAATTATTGGTCTTTTTATTTTTAAATTTTGTTTGGTTTGAAACAAAGTCCTGAATCTGGACTCAGATTCAGGAGCCTTCTATCTTGTCCTCCTGAGGCTAGGAATTACAAGCACGTGCCACCATGTACAACAGTATTTTGTTTTTACTGAACAGATAATTGTATGTATTGGTGAAGTCTACAGTGACAGTGCGTGTGTGTAATAGAGAATAGTCAAGCCAGGTTAATTAGCTTTCCCATCCCCTCAAGCATCTATTGTTTCTTGTTTTGTTTTAATTTAATTTTATTCCACATACTTGTTGTCCGGGCTATTATGTTCTATGAGGACATTTTCATGCAAGTATATATTATACATATTCTCAATACACTCACTCATCTGCTATTATTGATTTGGGTGGACAATAACTCCAGAATCAGGCTTCACCATTCTATAAAATGTTTGAGTTTCACCCAGCAACACAAAAGGAAACCTTTACAAGCTATTAGAGGAAACAAGAAAGGAGCTGGGCAGTGAAGGTACACGCCTTTAATCCCAGCACTCGAGAGGCAGAGGCAGGTGGGTCTCTGTGAGTTCAAGGCCAGACTGGTGTACAGAGCGAGTTCCAGGACAGTCAGGCTACACAGAGAAAACTCTGTCTTGATATATATATTAATATATATATGGTTACATATATATAATATATATTATATATAGAGAGATATATTTATATAACCACCATAAAGGTGGTTTCTGATTGGCTGAGTCTCTGGTGTATGATTGCTCTCCCAGTTGTTCTCAGAAATGCTCAGGGTACCAGCACTGCCTCAGTCTAATGGTCTCTCAGTTATTTCAGCCAAAGATTAATTTGTTAGTTTGATCTCATTTCTAGATGGATTATTTCTAATTTTAACTTTTTAAACAATTATATATATACATATATATATATACATATTCATATATATATATGAATACACTGTAGCTGTCTTCAGATGTACCAGAAAAGGGCATCAGATCCCATTACAGATGGTTGTAAGCCACCATGTGGTTGTTGGGAAATTAACTCCAGACCTCTGGAAGAACAGATAATACTCTTAACTGCTGAGCCATCTCTCCAGCCCTAATTTTAAGTTTTAAGACTAGGGTTTTTTTTTTTTTCTCCAAACCGTACCGAAGAAAATTGTTTAGATGATACATGCCAGGAATCCCAGCACCCAGGAGGCTGAGGCAGGAAAGTTGCAGGATTGAGACCAGCCTGGACTTCCTAGAAAAACCCCATCACCAAACAAAGCAAGGAGAAAAGAATTTAAAAGTTGGGTTAGTGAATTTGGTGGGATATAGGAAAAAGAATTGTGAGTGAAATTTGATTTTTGTGCTAATCAACAGGGAATGCATATAACTAGTGTGAAGAATGACAAACGTGATACAATCCACCCTTCAGGATTAATTGTATGGTGGCATCTCTGGGCTTCACAGAGGATTTACAGTGTAGGACAGACTTGAACCGCTGTCTGCCTACAGAGATAAGCCACTTACCCGGAAGAGAAGAACCCGTGTCCAGCTACTGCTGAGTTCTTTCACTTGGTTCACAGATATATTATCTTCCTAATTCTTGAGTTATCTAGTGATGCATAAAAATTAGAGATTTCATACCAAAACCTAGGTTCTAGCTTGTCTTGGTGTATTGGAAGACCTGCCTGTAAAGGACCTGTTTCCTCCTCTAGCTGAGGCAAAAGGATTACTGTTGTAGAAAAGACTTATCCACTTCCTGTGGTCTATACACACACACACACACACTCATATACACACACATTTACACATGCACATACATTCATACATACTCAAACAGATACACTCACATATATACACAAACACACATACACACGTTCACTCACATGAACATACACACATATACACTCACACATGTATACAAAAAGACATACACACTCACATGCACACACAGACACATTCATACATATACACATATATACTCAAACACATACACTCACACATATACACAAACACTACACACATACACATATATACATACACACCCTGCTTGATACTATCATCTGACGCTCCATTGGATCACCACCTGATCCAATCCTTTATCTGTCTGCAATTCTTTTTTTTTTTTTCGAGACAGGGTTTCTCTGTGTAGTTCTGGCTGTCCTGGAACTCACTCTGTAGACCAGGCTGGCCTCGAACTTAGAAATCCTCCTGCCTCTGCCTCCCAAATCTGTCTGCAATTCTGCTCTAACTCTTTCTCCTACTCTCCAGCTCCTGCTCTGTGCTATGCACCTTTTTCTTAACCTTGCCTGACTTGTCACCAGTCTGTCTTACCCGCTCTTACACCCCGGCTGTCCTCACACTCAACTTTCTTTGCCTTGGAAACTCATGCTCACCTTTTAAAAAGCAGCTCAGCTCAGCTCACCTCACCGGGGAGTGAGGAGACATCCTTTCATTTGCTCAGCACCTGCTGCTCTTCCAGAGGACCTGAGTTTGGTTCCCAGTACACATATCATATGCTCCCAGCCTCTTACAACTCTCCCTCTGGAGAGTCTCTCCCTCATGCACACAGAGACCTCTAAGTGGCTTGTATGCCATAGGATTTCTTTCCTGGTGCTTCTCTGGCGTTCTCTCCAGGCCTTGCCTCTTGACCTAGGTTGCAATGTGGCTGGCTAACAGTTCTACCTTCTCCATTCTGGGTTGATGTTCTCAGAAGGCAGACATTTTCATCTTTAACGTTGCCACTTGGTTCCTCCGAGCATCTCGGTGACAGGTTGTTGAATAAAAGAGTGTTTTCACTTCAGATATTTTCAAAACACTGGTCTTCTCTTAGAGCCCAAAGCAGTAAAAAAGTAGAGTGTGTGAACTGGAACAGCCTATGTTCATTTTTTAAAAAAACGATGTGTATTTGAGAATGAGTGGGCTTCACTGTACCCTGCTACGTGTTCCATAGCTCAGTAATGGCTTTGAAGCCAGACTCAACCTCTCAACCTGGGCCATCCTCTACTAGTGTGACCTGTAGAGAGATATCCACAAAGCTTAGTTTCTTTGCTTCTGAAAGGTGGAAATAATATATATCTTGTCAAACGGCCTACACAGTAGCCATTCCAGAGAAACTGTTCAATAATTGTGGGCTGTTACTTATACATCTTATCACTGGGGCCCATTCACAAGTAATATAATTTCCATTGTCACCGGAAGGGACACAGACTAACATTAAAGAGGTAGGGGATGAAAGTGTAATAGTTAATACTGTATTAATGTTTCATTTTCTTTAAGTTCAACAAAAAAAGAATAAGTGCGTAAAAGAAATTATTAACATCTTATAAAAAAAAAAAAAGTTTAGGATGCTGGCCAAACACTAGCCATTGAATAACTCCAGAGGAACTTGGCCTGAGAATGCCAATGCCAGTGATTATAACTAAAGGCTTGGCAAGCAAAGGAAGTGGAGGAGGGAACTGGAATGTGAACCAAGCAAGAGTCATTAAGAAAAAGATGTGCCTGGAACTCTTCTTCCTGGCCCTTTGGCTATTTGCAAAACAAACAGTATTTGTTCCATGTAGTTTTTTTTTTTTTTTTTTTTTTTTTTCCTCTCTCTCTCTCTGTCTCTCTAAAGATAAGCCAGCCCAGACCCTTACCTCACCTTTCTTTCCTGGGTGGGAGGAATTTCACACGTGCAAGGGAACTGGAAGATAACCATCTGTCTCTAGATAGAAGTATCTTAACTACCAAAAGGATAAGGTGATCTTAACTACCAAAAGGATAAGGTTATCCAAGTATTTAGTGGTTTGGGACAAATTGATCATAATTTAGCCCATGAGCAAATTTAACAACAAAACAGACACTAGATGCAGTTTGGAGTGATAGTATGCCACCAGCATGTGGTATGTCTTCTTTTCCCAAATGGCTTATGCTTTGGTAGCGAGTCACAGGTTTTCGATTTCACACCGCAGAGGGTTTAAGAATGCACACTGAACATTGAACTCCAGGAACATAGTGTGATTGCTGGATGTCTTCAGCTATGACTCAACCAGGGAACAATTGCAACATGGGCTTACTAGGAAAATAGGTCAATGGTTTGCCATGAGGCAGAGGTCGAAGTGGGGACAGAGAGGGCTAGCATGTGTGCCTATATTTTAAAGGTGGATGGTATTTTCCTTGGAGTCAAATTTCAAACATGTTCCTGTTAAAAGCGGACATCCTAGCGTGTGTGTGTGTGTGTGTGTGTGTGTGTGTGTGTGTGTGTGTGTGTGTGTTAGCCCCACCCACCTTTAATCCCAGCACTCAAAAGACAGGAACAGCCAGATCTCTGATTTAGAGGCCAGTCAAGAGCCCTGTTTCAAAAAAGCAAATGCCGCTTTGAAACTCATTACAAACGAAAGTGCATTCCAGAACCAGGCAATAAGAGAAATGATCAATGAAAAATTCCAGCTTCGAAAACAAGAGTATGCAAATAGAAAACATGAACAGAAATATAATTCATAGCAAAACTAAGACTACCAATATCTTAAAAAGTTGCATTCAGTTGCTATTTATGATATGAAACTGTGCCCTTCCCCCAGGCCTGAGAAGGCCTGCAAGTCTTTTACCACAATAGATCAAGCAATTGTAAGACCTAGGAGAGGCATTGTATTCCCAGCCTTGGCACCTTGGAGCCTGCTACCTGAGCTAAGAAGAATGGACTGCCTGCTTAGCTAGCCTTGACACCTTCCGGACTGCTATCTCCTGGCCCAGCCCCTGGGCTGAACAGAGAAGAGACTCTGGAGGGTGGGGCTTTCCCTTTATATGTGAAAGCCAATTATTAAATTTCAAGCCTTGATCAGAGAACTTTGTCTTGGCTTCATCTCTTCTCGCCCTCCGTCCCCTTTCATTCCCAGCCCCCCTTTCAGGTGAACCCACTTGACTTGTGGCCGCAGGCGGCTACATGAAACTATGCAAAGCCATTACTGTGTAAGCTGATTTGGCTTTTTTTAATCAAAGGAAATAAAGATTGACTACTTCTGTGTTCTGGACCATCCAATTAGTTAATATTCTATGAGCCATGTATTTTAGTGTTGCTACCCACGTCCGACCCTCGGAATAAGGCAACGGCAACTGTGTTCTTCTTCAAGCGGTTTATTCAGCTATCCCTGTACAGCGAGCTTCTTCTCTCTCTTCTCTTCCCCGTGCATCCCCTTAAAACCTTTTCCTTGTTCCTATCAGCGATTGCCACGATGTCACTACTAATTGGCCACTAGTTGTCTTTTCTCTCAAGCAATGCCTATGCCAAGCGCCACCTTGTAATGGCGAGAGCAGAGCCACTTCCCACATTTTAGGAGTGAGTAATCAAGGTTTTTGTTTTTTTTTTTTTCTTAATGTTTAACAATACAAGAAATGTGAGAAAGAAAACTTAAGCTGTAGTAAATAAAAATGTTTTAAATCAAATTAGATGGGATATCACCAAAATATGAACCAAGTACCTCTAAATTTTTAGATTAACCACATGTGACAAGGAAGCCTAAGAAAAGCAGAGTACCTAACTTTTTGAAAATTAGAATATTAGTCATTGATGAGAAGAGAAAACACTTGTTTCACTTTAGGAGAAATCTTGGAGACCGGTCATTACAGTTATCACTTAAGATTTCCAAGTGCGTGGTGACAAATTGGACTGGAAAATGTTACTGTTTCAGGCACTGTTAGTGGCTTTGCATCCTGGCTCGATGTATGCTTTTTATCTAATCTTAGGGAGGCAGGAGAGAGATGAGCCAGGCTGCCCTTCCACCGCACAAAGTTGAGCCCCCCACACACACACACACAGATGCCCACACATAGACACCCCCACACACCTCTTGGAACCCAGGAGTGAACTCAGGCTGTTGTGCTTGCTGGGCAAGCCTTCTACCGCTGAGCTAACTCCCCAGCCCTCTTTGACACCGGTTCTTATGCTTTATTGTCACACTTAATCCTTCTGCAGACTTCAGGCTTGCGATAAAACCAGAGCAGAGGCCAGAAGCCTCAGCAGACACACCCGCTCTCGAGTTCTTCGTCCGGTTGTGTCTATGAACTGTCACTGAGAAAATTAATCCGGAACAGGAGCTGAAGAAAGGGAGTGGAGAGAGGAAGGAAGGAAGGAGCCGGGCAGCGTGGTCGGTTTGGAGGGGGGAAGGCCTCCCCCTCCGTCTCTTTACTTCAAACCAAAACATACGAAGACTCCTCCACTGCTTTTAAAAACGATTTCGAAAATAATTTAGTGTCCACAAAATAATACCTGTTAAAAGTTTCGAAATAAAGCAATATGAAGGGGGAGGGGGAGGCATGATTTCTGATGAGACACTCTTCTGCTGGATTCTGTTTGCCCAGGATCATCCTCCTGGGGAGACAGGAAAAGGAGAGAGCTCACTAGGCAGGGCGTGTTTCTCCGGCTGGATGTTGGATTTCAGGGGGCAGTCCAAGGTTGGGAGGAAGGACTTTTTTTTTTTTTTTTTTTTTTTTTTTTTTTTGCTGAGATGCTAAGATGGCTTCAGGATACTTTTGCCTGAATTAGTTCTAATGAAACACTATCCTACCTCAGGTTGTTTCCTCTTCTTAATCCCTGGAGGAAATCCCTTTGCTTTTCAGAGATAAAAAGTTAGTAGAACAAAGAGATAGTCAGGGAAGCAGCCGGGCCTTCGCTATAGAATTTCACTGAAGCTTTTCCAAGCCCCGGGATAGAGCCGGAGGGCTGCAGCGTTTATTCCTACACCTGGATTGAATATCAAGGTCTTTGAGATGAATCATTTAGAAACCTGGTGTTGCTTGGGGCGGGGGCGGGGGGGGCGGGGGGTGCTTCTTCGGGACTCTCTAATAATGACTGCGTCAAAGGCAGAAATCACACAGTTCAAAGTTATTAAATCCTCTCTCTGCACCACTTTCATCGAGCGAGACTAGGGAGTCTTGGTTTTGGTGTGAGGAGGGGAGATAGATGGCAAACCAGAGTGTCAGTCTCCCCCTGCGGGGGAGAGGGCATCCTCGCACACGACAGCACCAGCCTGTGACTTTCATCAGTTTCGTTTTCAGTTTAAACCATGATTAAGGCAAAAGGTGCTGAATTTGATGTGGCTCCAGATGTGAGCAAGAAAAAAAAAAATACATTTAAAAGGAGCCGGAGGGCCTGACTCTTGTTTCTAGTGACAGCTACTTTTCAGAGAGCATATCAAAGCTCAGAGCAACTGCAGAGGCCTTGTGGACCCAGCAGGGGAAGTAATGGCACTGCCAATGTTGAAAAAAAAAAAAACAACAACAATAACAAAACAACAAAAAAGAAACTAGAAATGGGGCTGGAGAGATGGCTCAGCAGTTAAGAGCACTTACTGCTCTTCCAGAGGTCCTGAATTCAAATCCTAGCAACCACATGGTGGCTTATGATCATCTGTGATGGGATCCAATGCCCTCTTCTGGTGTGTGTCTGAAGATAGGTACAATGTTCTTGCATATATAAAATAAATAAAACTTTAAAAAGAAGATGCTAGAAATGTGAACTCCTGTACTATAGGAACCAAGGAGCAAGCAACCTTTTTTTTTTTCCTTTTTTTCTTTTTAGAGACAGGGTTTCTCTGTATAGCCCTGGCTGTCCTGGAATTCACTCTGTAGACCAGGCTGGCCTCAAACTCAGAAATCCACCTGCCTCTGCCTCCTAAAGTGCTGGGATTAAAGGTGTGTGCCACCACTGCGAGCAGCCTTCTTAACCTCCCTTCCCTACATCCCTTCTAAGCTTGACCACCCTAGATGCTCTTATCCTGAGCTACACACTCAACAGATTGACTTGGACTCTAGAGTTTCGTTTTGTTTCTTTATTCTAAATGTGGTGCTAAGACTTCAAAAAGCATCGAAAGTTACATCTCTGGCTTCTGTTTAGAAGTGGGAGGCCAGAGTGTTACTTGTCGTATTTTGCTTAGAGCTTTGTTAACTATTTGGCAGTAGGGATCACAGGCCACACCTTCCAACTCACCTGACCTACTTTTCTTGGCGACCACACCGGCCCTTTTAGCCTGAATCCAGCCCTTGTGACTTCTGCCCTGGGGGGCTGGGCTTTCACCACCTCCCAGGGTTGACAGTGCAGAACTCTGAGGTTAAGGAGATGGAAACCCAGTGGTATATTGAGAAGCCCCTTTGGGAAGCAACCTGAGAAGACGTTTTTCCTTCTATTTCCCCTTACTTTAATAATTGCATATTACGCTGGTATGGTGGTGCATGCCTGTGATTCCAGCACTCGGGGGATTGAAGCAGAAGGCTGGCCAGATCCTGTCCCCTCTCCCCAAAAAGAGCACCCATTAATTTTAATAATAAAACCTGATGGGGTGAGAAATTTTGAACGCAGTCAAAGAGACACATATCCCCCCCCCCTTACTGCTGTCCATTTTCACTTACTACAGACTCACTTCCCTGAGTCCTCCCCATTCCATCCCCCAGCCTCAGACTGCCATGTGCCCCTGTGCTGGCTAATGAGGCATAAGGGGAAGAAGTCTAGTCGTTCAAGACTTTCAAGACCCTCAGTCTTAAACAGAGTTGTATAAAATGCCACGCAGAGTTCTAGAGGAGAGTTACAGTTTTTAGACTGTGGCAGAGAAACCAAGAACAAAACCCCTTGTGTTAATTTAAATATTATCCTCATGGATTTAGCCCCGAGAGCTTTTCAATTACTTGCAGCTCTCTCTCTCTCTCTCTCTCTCTCTCTCTCTCTCTCTCTCTCTCTCTCTGTGTGTGTGTGTGTGTGTGTGTGTATTGAATATTGAATGAAAAAAAATAAAGGGAACGGCACAACTGCCCTAGCTATGGTGGAGAACAGTGTTTATTATAGAGTTATAGGCAAGCATGGATAGAGGCATGGACAGGGATGGACATCTAGAGGAATCCTGAGTGGACAGGACCAAATAGAGCTGAGTCATATGGGGAGAGAGCGGAAGGGAGGGGGAAAGACAGAACCCAGGTGCAGCAGCCAGAGGCCAAAGGTACAAAAGGGGGGGGGGGTGTAACCAAAACATTTGGATTATATAGCCTGTGGTGGAAGGGCAGCCCAGCCCCTGGGCTGTGAGAGTTCAGGGAAGAGGGCAAGGTATGGCAGCCAGGTCCTGTTACAGGTAGGGCCAGAGGCATGCTGGGAGAACCTGGCAGCCAGATCTGCTTTGATATGTTAAATAGGCAACTCAGCCATTTGTCCCAGGTTAGAAACACCTCTCTCTCTCTCTCTCTCTCTCTCTCTCTCTCTCTCTCTCTCTCTCTCACACACACACACACACACACACACACACACACACACAAATTAGTAAATGCAAACACATTAGCTTTTAGTTCTACCAGTGCCCCCTTAATAACTTGAAATGAGAGCCAGACTTTTGATTATCTGCTCCAATGGAAAAGGCGAGTGAGAAAAACCAATAGGGGATCACACTGCTTGCCCCCTATGACCGTGTTGATAATCATCCATTTTGTTCATTTCCCCAAGTTTGGGTCTAACAATCCCTGGTTCCCGTGAGGCTGACCACATAGTCTTTATTCTGATCATTCTCAAAAAAAAAAAAAAAAAAAAAAAAAAAAAATTTACAGGAGAGCATGACACTCAGCTCAAGTTGACCTTTGCTCTTCATTGGTGTCACCAGTGTCACCTTCAGAGGTGAGACAAACTTAGAAATGTGTACTGGGGAAGACCAGCGTGTGGAAGGGATAAAGACGTTGAATGTCACCTCATCAAGCTAGCCTACATGATACAGACCAGAAGAGAAGACAGTTAGGCTCCGACAACCTTTAGACTCTGATGGCTGAAGGATTCAGGATGCATTTGGCTTACATCCATGAGAACAGGTCGTTTCAAAGGACATATGTAACACTAAGGAAGGCAAGAGCTCAATTATGTCAACCCCGGAAGGTGTTGGAAGCTGGTTAGAAAAGTAATGAGTTATGATCTAGGCTGAACTTTCTGAACCTAAAACCAGGATCCAATGTGGGAACTCTTCAGAATTATTGCAGTCATCAAAGTTGCAAGTACCCGGGTCTGACCACTTTTGACAAGCTTTGGCCAGAGACAGGCTTTAAGAGGTCACCAGTACTCAAAGGTGACCTCAAAAGTTTCTACCACTTCACTTCTAGGTTAGCATGAGTGCCAGTTATCAATCGTGTTTTTAATTTGGGTGTTGGAAATTTTGTGTTAAAAAGGTGGGAGAGGGGAGACGGCTCACTCTGTGAAGTGTTTGCTGTAGAAACCTGAGGGTCTAAATTCAGCCTCAAGAATCCACATTTAAGAAAACAAGCAAAGAAAACCAACTGGGCATGGTGGCAAGCAAGATCCTGTAATTTCAGCACTGGGGAGGGAAGCAGAGACCGAAGGATCTTGGGAGTTTGCTGGCCAACCAAGCTAGGCTAATGGATAAACTAACTGCTCTCAACAAACAAGGCAGATGGTTAGACAGACAGCTCCTTAAGCATGATATCTAAGATTCTAAGATGAGTTAACCTCTACCCTCCACAAGCTCCTGCACACATGAGGCACGTGTATGTGTGTGTGTGTGTGTGTGTGTGTGTGTGTGTGTGTGTGATTGACTTGGAGGTTGGCTTTGCTGTGCTAGCACACACATTGCCATTCCTCCAGAGCCACATCTAGCTCAGCAAAATCTGCAGATGCACGCACCGACACATGCGCACACGTGCACGCACGAATGCACGCATGCACGCACACACGCGCGCGCGCGCGCACACACACACATGCCCATGCACACACGCTGCAGGTGGGTATCCTGACTTACAGTTAGACACCTGCTCCCCAAGCCTGGGACTTCCTGAAACTCTTCTAGAATCTCTCCTCTACCTCCATGCGTGAGAAATGACCCATGTTCAAGGTCATCTAATCTAGAAAAGCACTATTCTTGTGATATTAATATTGCCTGTTTCCCAGGGAAAGAGGGAACATTTGACTTGAGTTAATTTCCGCTTACTGCTAGAATCTACCCCAAAGCTCCAATGTGATCACAGCCTGGCTGACCCCTGCAAAGTTGCAAATGTTGAAGTTGGCCAAGTGGCACTTGGGAATCGATGCCAATGGCATAAGGATGGCATTGTTCAGTTCTCAGCACTTTGTGGGGACCTGTCCTGAGAAGGATTTTGCTTCAAAATTATGAGGCAAAAGGTTAAGATTATGGCTTCAGGAAAATAACCTTTGGAATTCAAGCTTTGGAAGGAACTGGGAGCAAATGTGGTTCCTTTCAGAAGTGCCCTGAATGTTGTAGGTCAACATTAAAGGGTGCACGCCAAAGCCAAGGTTTACAGGAAACCTGGGTGGGGCTAGAGAAAGGAAAACCTAAGTGTGTGAAAAGACTGAGTAAGAAAGGGGAGGGACGGGCAAGGAAAGACTGTTAGTGCTTCTTGTTTTTAGCTCCTTTTCTCTCAGTGTGTGTGTGTGTGTGTGTGTGTGTGTGTGTGTGTGGTGTTGGCGCAGAATCTAAGGACACCCACAAGCTGCACAATTGCCCCATCACTAAGGCACATCTCCTAAGTGCTTGGCTTCTCGACTTCTCATTGCCCCACCGGATCTGCCAGACCCTGTTCTCCACGCTCCATCCCCAAAGAGGAAAGGATTATATTCAAGAAACCATGTCCACGTCTCAGACCAGGTTTTCAGAGACAAAAAACAAAAAACAGTGCAGAGCTCCCTGGCTCCAGGTCCAGATTCCAGGTCTAGGATATTGTAACGACCATTCTACCCACTCGACCCATTGTGAAGTATCGATTGGGTCCCTGGAGGCCACTGGAATGATCCCAGAAGGAGCTCAAGAGAGCAGGCGTGCCTAAGTCCCTCTATCAGGTGATTACATCTGGGATACTGAGTGCAATACAAATGTGGTCTAGGACGCTTGTGAGGGGAGAAACTTCATATTACAGTCCATTGGTGCCCATAATCTCAGGAGGAAAAGTTACCCTCTGCAGATAAAGTATGCACATGGAGCGCAGCACACACACACACACACACACACACACACACACACACACACACACACGGGTCTGAAGGCAACTTGCAAGAGTCAATGCTCTCCTCAGTGTCATAGCTGTGAACTAACTGCTCTATGCTCCGGATGTCACACGTGTGCACCCGCCCAAGAGTTCTCTGGATTTTTGTGAATGAAACACACACACACACACACCAGTTAATTTTGATATGCCTTGGTTGGCTCAAAAGGCTGGGCACTTCTAATTCTTCCTGTGGTTAGCATACACTACCCTCTTGGTATTTTGGAGGGTTTTGTTTGTTTGTTTGTTTGTTTTGTTTTTGTTTGTTTTTTCCCGAGACAGGGTTTCTCTGTGTAGTTCTGGCTGTCCTGGAACTCACTCTGTAGACTAGGCTGGCCTCAAACTCAGAAATCCGCCTGCCTCTGCCTCCCAAGTGCTGGGAGGTATTCTGGAGTTAACATCCTTTAAAGTCTATATTTCATCTCTGCCACTGCAGACCCAGTCAGGGAAGTGGCCACCAGGGCCACTTACGTGAATTCTTACATGGCTGGTCCATCCTACGCTCCTCTCATGGTGATTCTCTATCTTCCCTTTTCTCTCTCCTCTCCCCGAATCATCGCCCCCCCTCCCAACCTAGAAGTCTCTTGCCTCTTGCTCTTCACCTATCCATTGGTCAATGGCTCTTTATTGATCAATCAAAAACCAGTTGGGGACAGGGACCTTCGAGTTTGGACATGCAGATTCCCGATTTGGGGGCAAGACAAAGCATTAGAACCAATTCCCAACAGGGTGTGATCTGGGGATCGAAGTCAGGTCATTGAATCTGGTGGTAAACAATTTTAACCTCTGAGCCATCTTGCTAGCCCCGAAACTGGCCATTTTAAAAGCCATTTATAAACATATGTGGCTTATAAATTCTGCCACCAGGAGCCTATTGTGAAGTGAAGCATTATGTAGACTTACTTAACCCAGGACTCAAAAGCAGCTTCCTGTTTCTGTCTTCGTGAAATACATTACCATTTTTTTTGGAGCAGAGTTTGGAAGGCCACACTGGATTGTCATCATCATACTTTCACGGGAAAAGTAGCAAGAGATCCTGGGATTAGAATGTGAGAAGAAAGCAAGGACAGGAAGTAGAATTTCCTGTTTCCCAGACCTGCTCCTGAGCTCTGGTACCTAGGAGATTGACTCGGAGGGTGTGCCCTGCCTGCCGTGCTGGCACACACACCGCCATTTCTCCAGAGCCACAGTCGGGCTCAGCAGGATCTGCAGATGGATATGATATGTATAGGTGTCTGAGATGGAGGTGTTACCATATAATCTACTCAGGTATACTTTGTTCGGGGTCTGTCTCCATGGAGATAGGTATTTGCAATGGGTTTTATGAACACATTGCATCACTGGTTAAATCACTTAATTACTTGTGTTTAAGATACAGTTAATAGTTGGCTGTGGTGTAGCACATCTTTGATCCTAGTGTTTGGGAGACAGAGGCAGGCAGATCTCTGAGTTGGAGGCCAGCCTAGTATACAAAGTAAGTTCCAGGGTAGCCAGGGCTACAAAGCTTAACCCTGTCTTGGAAAACAAAACAAAAACAAAAGATACAGATTTAATAGCCTGGTGGTGGAGGCACAGGCCTTTGATCTCAGCACTTGGCAGGCAGAGACAGTCAAGTTTGAGGCCAGCCTGGTCTACAAAGAGAGTTCCAGGACAGCCAGGGCTACAACGAGATACCTTGCTTCAAAGCACCAAACCAAACTAAACCAAACAAAAAGACACATATAGTTTTACTCCCTTTTCTTTCTGTTTTTTTAAATTCCAAACACATGAAAAAGATGGAAAATAATACAAAGGATTGCTGTATATCTTTTACCCAATGCCCCCCCCCAGCCCCCACACCAAGGCCAAGGTTTTGTCAGCATTGATTGATTGATTGATTGATTGATCAAAGGTCTGTCGCTCATCCTCTTCCTGAGACAACTGAAAATTAGAGGCAGGGTGCTTCAGGTCACTGGAACTGTCAATATGAATTTCTAACCGACAAGGTCATTCTACATAACCACAGTTCAATTATGAAAGCAAAAAGTTCAGGTTCGCTTTTGAACAGCTTCTCTACCGACATAATAAAGCCAACTGAGCCGAACCTATAATAAAAAGGCAGGTTTACTGGGGCAGCTCTCAAGGTGGCTTCGTGGACCTCACAGGAGGGGGGTCAGTGAAGTCACAAGGCCAGGCTGGGGTAAGGGGCTTCTTAAAAGGGAGTAGAAGGGGGCGGAGTTGTGACATGACGCTGAGGAACAGGGTTATAGTCTTATTTGGTGCATTTAGGGCCCTGTAGGTGGGTCTTAGGTCCAGTGGTCACTTTGGACTCCAGAACTACGAGCTGTCCTTGTGCAGTGTTTTGTAAGGCTTTTGCAAGCATGGGCTCCTGGCCAGAAGATATGGCAGGGACCTCTTGGCTTAGGTCATCTTGCCTTTGACCCCAAACCTCTAGCCTCACAGATATGGCTCTAGGGTAGAAAGCCTGCAGCAGCGCATAAACCAGGTGTGGTGCCATGCCTACAGTCCCAGCAATTGGGAGTCAGAGGCACCAGTGTTCACTTGAGTTGTCCTCCACTACAAAGTGAGTTAAAGGCCAAAAGCAAGTCAACGAGAGCAGGAAGTTGATACTTGTGTAGTACCAGCCTTTAACCCACCCATTTCGTTCATATTCACCTACTGGTGTGAAACCCACAGAAAAATGAGCTTCCCTTCTGTTTCTGGGATGCCGTCTGATGAGATTCTGTGTTATATTGCTTGTGACGTCTCTTCAGCCTGCAATGGTTCTACAGTTGTGTCTTACTTTCACGACCTCTGTACTTTCACGACTTGACCCATTAGTTGGTAGAATATGGGGGGGGGGGGGGGGTGATATGTCCCTTTGATGGGTAGATGCGTTTGGTCAGGTATGTGGTAAATGCCATAGGTTTCTTCAGAATGTCGCGTACCAGGGAATATGCAAGGTCAATTTGTCCCAGTATCGCTGGTATTTACTTTCCTCGCTCAACAAAACCAAGCAGATATGTTTAACACAGTAAAGTAGAGGTTACGTGTCACCCTCTCAATTTAATAGTCGTCCTTGCTCCAGCCCTGTACAGGAACAACAACAACAAAAATACACCCCAAGAAAGTACAGTACTGAAGTGACCAGATTTCCTCAGCTTAATAATGTCCTTGATTAGGACTGGGAAGAAAAATACGATTTTTTTTTTCTCCTAATAGAAAAGAGTGTTACAACTGTTTAACTGACTCATTCAGGAAGTACCACGTCCGCTGTTAAACTTTATAACTCGGTTGTGCAATACCAAACCTTGAGCTTACTCCTGGCCATGTGTCTCCCGCCTCTCATAGCCATTGATCCACTCTGCTTATTATAGCCACGCCTAACCCTGACCCTAGATGAGGTTTAACTTCAGATGTGCCCAGTGTAATCCAAACATTAGTAGCAGGTAAGAGGGCATCGGGGAGATACTTGGGTGGTGCTGTAGCTACTGTGACATCTGGGGGAGCTGTTTCCAATGGAAGTGGCTAACCAGAAGCAAGTGCATGGCTTCCAGCAGACCCCTGAGACTCCTGTGGAAGGGGCCACACCAGAAGCAATGGAGTGGAGCCTCGGGAACCAATTGATTTAAAAGAGAGATAATTAAGGGCTGTCGAGAGCAAAGTCGGAGGTGACCCAGATTGTAAACTTAAATTATGAAACAACATAAAAATCAATAAAAGCAAAACTCTTTGTGATTCTATATCCACGTCACTTATTATTTGTTTAGAGAGTCATTGTTTTATGCTTTTTGTTTTTGTTCTTTGAAAGTGGGGGTTGTTTTTTTTTAAGACAGAGTTTCTCTGTAGAGCTCAGGCTGTCCTGGAACTCACTCTGTACACCAGACTGGCTTTTTGAACTAAGAGATCTGCCTGCCTGTTCTTGTTGTTTTAAAGCAGGCTTCAGATTGTCTGTGTAACTCCTAATCCTCTTAGCTCTGCCACCTAAATGCTGGAGTTATAAGCACATACTACCAACGCTGGTTTCATGTCTAATTTATATACTGTGGACACAGTGTCCACCACATTGCACATGCGGTGACTGGTCAATAGAAAATGATGCTGTTCTTTCCAGTAAATTTTGGTAGTTCCCTCTAATAGACCAGTAGGTCTGACTTGATTAAAAGTAGTTGGGTGCTAAAATTCAAGTTAAGCCTTCAACAATAAACCTGGGTGCACATGTCAGCAAGAGACAGGGCCAGGCAGTCCCGATTGCAAACCACTGGTCACACCTTCCCATACCTTCCAGCAGAAGCCCAGGGAGAACCAGACTCCTGTCCATACTCACCACAGGATTTACAGGCAATGTTTGAGTCGGATCTAGAAAAAGGAAGAACTGTAGAGTCCGGAACCCAGGCTTAAGAGCCCCCAGACCTGAGTGGACATGGAAAGTCAGCCTGAGCCAGCTCCTAGTGTTGTCTGTGAGGGGGCTTTGGGTCCTGCCTCCCTCCTGCCAAAGCATAATTTCTAACGTTCTCTTTATTACTACTACCTTCGGGAGTTGGCTCCTGTAAGTCTGTTCCGTATGCTAAAATAATCTAATGCAAAAGTCAACTTTGAGTTGGTTACCTTATATATTAATGGATCACCCCTTGAGGTGATACAGTGAATGCCAAAACACAGGAGGGAGATGTAGAATATTTAATTTTATTTCTAAAACTGATAAAAACAGAATATACGAATGAAAAAACTAAAAAGCTTGTAGCCTGGAAGGCTGAGATAGCATCTCAGTTTCCTTTATCTGGGTTTGGTTTTTGGATGTTTGAGACAGGATCTCTCTATGTAGCCCTGCCTGTCCTGGAACTCTCTATGTAGGCTGTCCTCGAACCCACAGAGATCCACCTGCCTCTGCCTCCTGAATACTGGTATTAAATGTGTGTGTCACCACTGTGTTCAGTCCACCTTCTTGAATGCACAAACCAAAATATATAATTTTATACAAATGCACGCACATGTGTAAGCACACACACATACATACATACATACACACCCCACTTACCCATTCCAATTAATAATTTAGTATTATAGGCAGAAAATTAATAATACTGATGATATAAATTATTTCTCTAAATCCAGGGATGATTATGTTTTAGTTTTGTTTTTGTTTTTCGAGACAGGGTTTCTCTGTGTAGTCCTGGCTGTCCTGGAACTCACTCGGTAGACCAGGCTGGCCTCGAACTCAGAAATCCACCTGCCTCTGCCTTCCAAGTGCTGGGATTAAAGGCGTGTGCCACCACTGCCCAGCTAGGGATGATTTCTAAGAGTTCTTTATAATACCAATATATTTTCACTTCTATTTGCAAAAATCTTGGCTTCCTCAGTCTAGTAGATACTTTTAGTGTAGGAAAAATACCTTAACAAGGTGTGTGAGAAAAAGCTACTTTGGGCTTTTTGAGTCCAAGTCTCCCTCTTCAGCCCAGGCTGACTTCAGACTCATAGTTCCTCCTGCTTCAGCTTCAAAGCACTGGAATCATAAGAGTGATATATATATATATATATATATATATATATATATATATATAATCATAAGAGTGATATATATATTATATATATTATAAGACATAGATTATATATAATCTATACATTACCATTATTCCTTTTATCAGCATGGTTTTAGTAATACTTGTGCAGCTGGTAACACTATGGCATTACTAGGCTGCTTTGACCTTAAGGAAGCTCAAAAGAGGCACAAAAGAGGCTTTAGGCATCTCCAGAATTCCGCAAACAGAAGAGCCCCATGTCATAGAAACAGATTTTTTTTTTAGTGTTGTCTCATTACACATTTCCATTCTGTTTATCAGAGAGAAATGCAGCCACCAAAAAAAGAAAAAAGAAAAAGAAAAAGAAGAAAAAAAGAAAAAAGAAAGAAAGAAATGGGCATCCTGTCATCCACACTAAGAAATATGAACAAATTTTAACACGGAGACACTCAATAGATGTAAAAGTTTCTTTTTCACAGAGCAGTGGTGGCACACCCCTTTAATCCCAGCAACTCAGGAGCCAGAGACAGTCAGATTTCTGAGTTTGAGGTTAGCCTGGTCTACAAAGTGAGTTCCAGGACAGCCAGGGCTAGACAGAGAAACAAAAACAAATAAAAACATTTCTTTTTCTTCTAAGCATATGGTCAATTTTCTCTCCTTTTCTTTTACACTGAAGATTGTGCCAGGCAAGTACTCTGCCACTGAGCTTCTGCCCCGTGCCCTTTTCAGTTTTTGAGACAGGCTTTCCTAGGGTGTGCTAGCTGGCTTTACACTCGCTCTGTAGCTCAGACAAGCCTTGAAGCTGTCATCTGGCCTCGGCCTCCCGAGTGGCTGGGATTATAAGCCCATGACCACAGCCTTTTACATTAATATGCCCACTGCATGTGGTGGAGAACCTGCACTGATGAATTGACTGACTGCTAGAGTCAATTGTTCCAAACTTATCCTCTTGTGAAAAAAAAAAGTCTGCCAGGGAACAACTTGGCAAAGAGTCTTGATTATTTCCTTAAGAAAAATTCCCAGATGTAGCAATGCCAAGTGAAAGTTCATACTCATTTTTTTTTTTTTTTTTTGGCCTTGTCCTGAATACTATCTGTTTCCCTCTTTCATACTTCTCAGTAACCATATCATATTTCCTTAGGCAACTCCTTCTGCTTGTCCAGTCTTCCCACTTTCAGCTGATAGCATTGCTTCCGATTTCTGTGAGAAAATAGATGTTACTGGAAGTTTCCACAGCCCACTTTCCACTCTCTGCGGCCATGCCCTTACCTCAGTCCCCTGGAGACAGAAGAGCTGGCTTCTCTTTGGCTCTGACCCACCCCGTCCCCCTGGCCTGTCCAATCACACTGCTATGCAGAATCTCTTTTATGTCTCCTCCAGGATCAGTTTCCTCCTGTATTTCCGGTGGATGGATCATTTTCATTAGCCTTCAAACAACTCTTATTTCTTTCTTCCTTAAAAATGGGTAGACAGTTTCTTACCGTTGGCTCCCACTTCCATCTGTACAGCAGGATTCACAAAACTCTGGGAAGGAGATGTCTCTGTTCACTGTCTCCTCTATCTTCCATCCATTGTTAAACAGAGTCCAGTGTAGAGAGAAACGCTTAGAAGCATCACCTGTCAATTAAAAAGCCTATGGCCAATGAGCCAAGGCAGGAAACAGAAGGCGGGACACTGGCAGTAAGAGAGAGGATTCTGGGAAATAGGGAAAGACTAAGAGGAGCCGCAGGGAGACCAAGGAGAGACTTGAGAGCAATTTGAGCGAGTGGCCTAGGGAGAGCCTGAGGGAACATGAAGAAAGAAGTGAGCAGGGAATGAAGAGCGGTAACTAAACAGGTGGTAAGCTGTTTAGAATAGTTTAAATGGATTAAATACATTTTTAGCTAGCCAGGGAATGAGCCAAAGCTTTTGGCATAGGCATTTATTAATACATAGTCTCAGAGTCATCATTCTGGGAGCAAAGACTGAAAAAAAAATGGAATATCATTTTTTACAGTTTTGAACATGCAAGGAATGGTCTCTACCAATTACCGTATATCCCGTCCCAGGATCTTGGCTTTAATATCACACTTATGTTTCTGAGCTGAACAGACCAGAATTCATTTGCTGCCGTTCTTTCCTTGTGTTTACATGTGACTTTGGAGAAGTCCAACTACATAATTTTAAAAGCCATTTCCAGGTTGTTTTTTTTTTAATGTGTATTATCATTTATACTTTGCACACTCATCCATGCATGCCCATTTAAATAGCCTTGCAAAAATATGTCACGCCTTGCTATCAGTCTGTGATAGTGATATTTTGCCCCCTTTGATAGCCGTCTTGACTCTATCAGGCTCCTGAATTTTTCCTGTCTTCCTATCTATTTAGCAATGGTAGCAATTCAAAATTAGGGGGACAAAATATATATATATATCGCCTGGTCAGTAAATGACTGGACACATTTACTAGAGGAAGCTTCCTGAGTGTGCAAAGGCAGGTTGCTGAAACCAAACAAGCCTAGTGCTTTGAATCTGGATTTGTGAATTAGCCATCTGTGGAGACAGGCTACTATTTGCTAGGGGGTGGATATGTCCTCTGCACTGCATGACTCAGGGGGTGCCATTAGAAAGTAGCCCTCCAGACAGGGTTAGCTGAATAAATTGAATTTTAGCAATCATTTGTAAGATATTTTCTTTTTCTGCCTCTATCCTTCTTCCCCAGAGTTAGCCATTAGTCCAAAGATAGCGAATTCATGATAATCAAATTTTGGATTATCCTTTGTGTACCTTTCTGTGATGGACAAACGGGGCAGGCAGCAGTGGGGTTGGGGTGTGAATGGGGGTGGGGTGGGTGGGAGTGGGGGTGTTATACAAGCCATTTGTTCAAGCCATATGTCAAATGAGTTTGCTGACCACTCTGGAGAGGATGGTTGGGAGGAAAACAGACAGCTTGGCTCTGCAGTGATTACGTCACTTGTGAAACTGAGCCTCCGCCTCTGTATCTTCTGGGGTTGGCCTTCCTATTCAGGTACCACTTGGGGCCCTGTGGTGTTTGCCATGGGCTTTATGTTTTTCAGTCTCAACTTTCATCTTGATTGCAATATTTTAAACATTTCTTAAACTTGAAACGTCATTTTTTTTCTCCCAGCAAGAAAGACCACAGAGACCTATGAGATGCTATCGAAGGTCAAGGCCGTGTTGTCCTGTAGGCCTTTTGCAAACAAAGCTCAAAGACCTTGCATCTCCTCTGAGCACATGCAAGTGACACCTTTCCACCCCTATCCTGGCTTCGTCAAACCTCTTGGTGATGAGTGAGGCTTTTGCTCAAGGTTCAAGGTAGTAGTATAATAATAAACTTAAGAATACTGACTGCTCTTTCAGAGGCTCCAGGGTTCAATTCCCATCAACCACCTGGCAGATCCACATGGCAATTGTCTGAAACTCCAGTTCTAGGGGATCTGCGACAACGCTCACACAAGCAAAACACCAATGCATGTGAAATAAAATAAATACATTTTTAAAAAATCAAGAACAAAAAGAATCGTGTTTTTTTAAAAAAAAAAAATTCAAATAAAGATCCCTGAAGTCTTCCCATCTGAATGAACTCGTATATAATTAGAATAACCATTCTGAAGCTGAAGAGCATCACAGTGGATTTTTACCTTCAACATACGCACATACCTACCACCAAAAATGACAAATCCACAACAGAGTTACAACTAAAAACACCTAGCTCATTTCCTGCACTCGGTCTTCTTCATCAACTAACATTTAGCATATACTTTATTTATTTATTTATTTATTTATTTATTTATTTTGGTATTCAAATTTCAGAATTTCTCTGTGTAACCCTGGCGATCCTGGATCTCCCTTCATAGACCAGGCTTTCCTCAAAGTCAGAGATCTACCTGCCTCTGGCTCCAGAGTGCTGGGATTACAGGCATGCACTACCACTGCCTGGCCTCTTTAGCCTTTTGATTTTTCTTTATCACACCCATGGATATATTGTTTACATACACATGTATATATTTTTGGCTAGTTTCTGCATATGATAGAAAACATGCGAGTTTGTTTTTTTTGTTTTGTTTTGTTTTGTTTTGTTTTTTCTGAGAGGGTGTGAACTCATTCGGTATTATATGTTCTAAGTTCATCCATTCCAGGCGGTCACTCTAGTGCTGCTATGTATCCAAATGCTAAATGCTGGGTCCCAAGATCTGGATGCCCAGATGAGGCTGTGGAAACCTTGTCCCTACCCCCACCCCCAAGTTATGCCTGATTGGTTAATAAAGATGACTGCAGCCTGGATTGGACAGAAGAGAGGAAACAGAGCAAAGGTTCTGGGGCTTGGGGTCTGAGGTTGGGACCAGGAGGAGGAGAGAGGAAAAAGAAAGGAAGGTGTAGGTGGATAGTGAGCACATGACTATGAGGGTTGGCCTATTGGAGTAGGAACCGTCCAGGAAGAACACGGCTAAAGAAAAAAATCCAGCAAGACTGATACTATTTGTATTGGGGAAATATTACTCGACTCTTGAATTATCGGTGTCTGTTCAAATTTTGGACTCAAAGTGGCTAATTCACTGTCTCCTGGCTCTGGGTCCATCAGTCTAACTTGTTACACAGATAACTATCTTCTGTTTCTCATTCCTTCTTCAAGTGTATGCTCCATAGTGTAGGGAATCTCATTATGCTAGTCTTTGTACCAAACACACTATGGATATAGTAGGCACTTAATTATACTCTTTTAAGAAGTAGATTCATCATACTGTAGACCATTAGAAATAGGTACATCCAACCTACTTAACCTCTGTCTGCCCTTGTGACCTTGGGCAGATCACAATTCCACCACTTTTACTTTGTTTACTTGAGAAGTGGGAGATGGGGTAATTTTGAACACCCTGTATCTGTCTGCAGGATGCATCTATCCTGACAGTTTCAAGTCTTCCCAAACTTTCCCTGTTTGGTATTTGATGATATCTGTGAAGCCTCTGCAAGAGTGCTGTTATTTTGCAACAGATTAAAGGAGTGTTTTTTTTTTTTTTTTTTTTTTTTTTTAACAAAACCATAAAGTTATCTGTAAAATCCACCCTGGGCTGGATAATCACTTTGAACTTGGATTTATCCACAGCTCTGCTTCAAAAGGCATTCAGAAGGTACTCTTCCCCAGTGATGTTCCTCTGGTTGAGAAATTCAGGCATTGTCCTGTAATTATCTCAACATATGTTAGGAAATAACTCTCCTGCTTCTGGTTCCATCCCTTCTGTCTTCAAAGGTGGGAAAAGGCCATTGAAGCCTGGAAAAGGCATTTCAGGTATTCCCGACATCCCAGGATGTGACAGAGAGGGAGGGAGGAAAGGCTGAGAAAGATTGAAGCAGTTCACTGAAGGTACAGAAATGAGCATGGATTGAGCATCTCCCTTTTCGAAGCAGGCCATGGTGAGAAAACCGTCATGGCTGCCAAGGTTTCTGTCTTCCATGAGTTCTCCAGAACCTTCCAGAAAGGAAAACACAAACAAGGAAATACCCAGAGTGAGTTATACGGTAACTATCAAGACAGTAAGGACATGATACTTTTCCAAAGTGTTCACATACCTCTAAGATTTTCCAAAGTGTCTGCTTGGCCTGGTTGCTAAGGATGAAGAGTCACTGCTTGTCTACTCAGGCTTCAGTGAGCAGCCTTGAGCTTAAGTTGCTTCGACTCAAGCATCTTGTCATGGGGTATTTGCTCATTGAGATACCACCAAGGTCTGGAAACAAGTAGGGGCATTTAAAGCAGACCGGTAGCATCCTTCTCACAGTACAGTATTATTTAGGTCTCTCCTTGGCTTATAAGAAACAAAGTTCCCGTGTTTGCTATTTGAGAGTGCTGAAAGCATAGGACTGAATGGCCAAAATTTCCTCCCAGGCTGGCTGGCTTTCTAGGTGCCATCCCCATCTCCAAGGAACAGATGAGGCAGAGAGTAATCTCTGTCTGTCTGTCTGTCTGTCTGTCTGTCTGTCTGTCTCTCCCTCCATCTCTCTCACACTCCATCTCTTTCTCTCCCTCGCCCCTGCCTCTGTGTGTGTGTGCACGTGTGTGCATGTGCGTGTGGTGCGTGTGGTGTGTGTGTGTGTGTGTGTGTGTGTGTGTGTGTGTGTGTGTGTGTTTAACATTACAACTTTGAAGTGACTGTTTTGGAACAGCTGAGCTCACAATTTGCCCAATGCCGGTTTCTGTCTTTTTGTTTTGTTTGAATCTACCCTGTTTTTCTAGCTGTCTTCTCTTCCTTCCACTCCTGACCCTAAAGCCTGTGGGAAGACACTTGGGACTTAACTGAGCATGACCAATGGCAATCCAGCAGCAGTGAGATATCTGGAGACTGTTTAACTTTTATTTAGGTGCCAGGAAATAAAAGGCCCCTGGGGACGATGCACACATGTCTGAGCCTTCAATTCAGGAGCTTAGCCTTCTCTTTCTGAAGCAGAAAGACTCAGCAGGACTCTGAAAAGGCTCAGACCACACTGCCTGTGGCCAGCAAAGTCTTCCCATCTTTAAAATCAGATGAATCCAGGGAAGACAGTGACTCACCCAATGTTGGTTGGCAGTGTTGGAGTTAAGGACCATATCAAGAAAACATATCCACTGCACTAATTTTCAAACCTTAATTTAAAAAACGATTCCTTCCTGTCTGTAGGATGACCTGAACACCTACTCTATACTTACTTGGTGTATTATTGCCCCGTGAAATATTAATAGAAATATTATATCGGTAAGTGAGGTTTTATAATTCAAAGTGTAAATCATCATAACAAAGTCTACAAGTCAAAAATAGTAGAAAGACTGTAGGGACTCATAGAATTTCTTATGTGAGCTTAGGATGGTTTTTTCCACATGTGTGTGCTGAGTCAGAACCTCATGAGGTCTTGGGTCCACCTGACAGCTGATCAGAGGCTTGCAGTTGAAAGCATGATACATTTTTCCATGGTCTTCTAGAATCTGGAGGGCAATGGCAGGCAGTGTGGCAGGAGGTAGGTCGGTGAGCTGGTAAAGCGTTTCTTGGAATGGTAGACTGGATATGGTTTCCTTAAAAAATCGCCCGAGACTGGGAAAAAGACACACACACACAAAAGACACAGAGAAAAAGGCAGAAAAACAAAAACAAGCACACAAGCAAAGGCTGTGGGAGAGTTCGTTTAATTCAACTGTAGGAAAAGACAGCTCGATTGAGTCACTCTCTCATAAAACGAACATTCCAGACACCAGCACTACACGGCCTCCAGTTCATCCTTCCTGTTGCCAACCTACACTGCTCGGGATGCATTCTGTCTATATAATTCCCACCTTCCTTCGCCTACTCAATGCTTCCTCAATGCTTCCTCTTCCCAGAAACCTCCGCTCTCGCATCAGTCTTTCCAGGAAGCCTTCTGACACCCTGGAGGATGACTACCTTCCACATGCCTGTCTTGACCTTTGCCCTTGTGGTATTTTATTAGGATCCTTCTCCTCATGAACTGTGACCTCCGTGAGGGCAGTGACTGGAATTTACCTATGTAGCCTCAGAACCAAGTCCAGTGCCAGGCACAAGTCAATACACAGAGTGAGCATGGAGTTGACAGGTGATGGTCCTGATGTGACCTGGACCGGTTGATGAGGTCAAAGGAAAAGATGACTTGGGAGTTATAAAGACTGAAAGTGGAACTAATAGGTGGGTGGGGAAAGAGCTGGGTATATCATTTATAGGAGATGTTAGAGTCTTCACTGGCTGGTCCTCACAGCACGTAGTGTGGAGGATCAGTGACAAATAGGGTTAATAACAGAAAGATAGATAGCTGAAGGGCTGAAAGGTTCTGGTTTGGATACCCAGAGTATGTAATTCTTTTCCCACTGCTGATGAGGGAAAAAGCTAATGGTGCCCTGACCAGATTCCACCCATTTTAAAATCCCAGCATTTCCATTTAATGCAGGATTCCCTTCATTTCCTGTCTGCAATCTATACACACATCTCAGTGGGTGCTGTGGGTCATTTCCAGAAACTACAGTAAACCCACCCCCACGTCGGTACACAGCAACTCAGAGTGTTTCCTTGGAGATACAGCTCCCTTGTCTTCAAGCAACTTCCCTGTGACCTGAGCATCGTTCCCTGCGTCTCTCCGTGCCCTATGAAGAGCTCTCACTTGAGGCTTGCACTGGCAGGAAAGGGAAATGAACAGGTCATTAAACAGAACACACTGTACCTTTTAAACATTAACCATTGTTCAGGTCTGAGGTCCAGGCTGCTGAAGGCAGTGAGGGAAATCAAGAATTCTATGCCAGAACTCTCACCTATGGAAAATTTTAGAGTTCCCTATTCTGCTGTGGCTCTTAAAGTTATATCAAATCAGATAAAAATGTATATACAGCTGTTTGTTTGGGTTTTTTTTTTCTTCCAAAAATAGACATGTAGCAAGTCGGACTTAGCTCTTGTCTGTTAATGGCTCTGCCTGACCCAAGCTATACAGAAGATCAAAGTCATGACAACATCTAAACAGCCATGACATTGTGTCCTTAGAATTGTCTCCAGGAGTTTCTGTTCTTATGGACGTGAAGTAGAGGGAATCTTACAGTCTTTGCTATGTGTTGGCATAGTGACTTTTTTTTTTTTTAATTTATGAGGCACTTTTTGTTCCTCTTTGATTTTATTTTCCTATGAATATGAATCATAGAAAAACATTTTTTTATGATCCTACCAGAAATGAGCAGGCTGCAGTCATCAACATTTTGTTATTGGGCCCTTACGAGGTACCAAACACAGTAAAAATGATTTTTGTACATTAGCTCCCAGGGCCTGGAACCTTCTAGAAGGTCAATCAAACTATATTGCATTGCCCCAATGAGTGGCAGTGTGCCTAAGTTCAGGGCCTGTATCTGATTCATTGGGCATCTCTGTACCCTACATATATGAAACTGTGGAAGTTATGGCTGGTTCTTCCTCCCACTCACCCCCATGCTCCCAGAAATAAGACTCAGACTTAAAATATATTTACAGATATCTTGACCTTATAGCTAGGCTCTTCTCTGACTAGATCATCACTAAAGATAACCCATTTATTTTAACCTATGTTCTGCCATGTGGCTGCTTACCTGTGCTCAGGTACCATGTGTCAATCTTGTTACATCTTCTTTGAGAATCTCCCCATACCTTGTTTTATCCCAGAATTCTTTCTTTCTTCTCCCAACTCCCTCCCCCCTCATTTTCTGCCTAAGCCATTGGCTCTATATAGGCTTTTTAATTGACAGATGATACATCCATTCAATACACAAGATATTCTCTCTACATGAAACACTAAAAAATGTCTACTATATACATAACAACAATTTGACATAAACAAAATCATGATCGTTTCAGGACTGTTATCAGTGACTGGGGCCTGGTGTTTCCAATTGCTTGGCCTCTTACAAGAATCAAAAGAAAGGCTTATGTAGACTGAAAAGGTAGCAAGGACACTTCAATCATAAACCAGCAACAAACCAGACATACTATCAAGAGTTGGCAGCCAGCCACACTTTGAGGGAGAACACTCAAAGGTCCCAGTTATTGCTTGGGTCTTCCGTTTATGGTATTCAACAGAAAAGAGAAATTTGATTACTAGGGGCTTAGTTTGGATGGCTCTCTATTTTGGTTGACAGATTGTTATCTAACCATTTCCTCCAGTGCACATATCCTTTCCCATAATGCATCTGACTTCCATCGTATACACACCCAATTACTCATTGAGATAAGATGGCAAATAAGAGATTCTGCCTAAAAGTTCACTTGGGACATAGTTTTATCTTATTGTATATGCATCAAAATTCAATTCAGGCTGGACTGGCCTCTTATTCTTAGGCCTTTACCTACCTAGAATATCAATGAATAGAATCTAAGCTTGATAGTCACTAAAAGGAATAGAAACATAGTCCATTGGCCAGAGGAGGTTGTGGATACAGCTCAGTGAAGATAGTGGTCCTGGGATGCACATGAGTTGCTGGGTCCACTCTTTAGAGAGAGTCTTCTCTTGTTAAGAAAAGGAGCCTGGGTTTCCAAGGGCAACATTGGAAGAGGACTGTGTGCATAGTCTAAACTGTGTACATAGTTTCAGGTTGCTAAACTATTTCCTACGCTGCCTCAGAATAATTTTTTAAAAGTTAAAGTAGCACTATGGACACTTTGCTATTTGAAATAACACAATCTGGAAATACACTCAATCCTAGTTGCAGAGGGATATAGGAACAATGCAACTGGTCTTTATATTAACTTCAGACTCAGAATGAAAAATTTTTAAAAGGAACCCTTGAAATATTTTGTAGCAATGTCAGATGAATGTGTCCCAATATTAAACTGCATGTGTAGTGTGCATAACTGTGGCATGGAAGGAGTATTGTTTACAGAGACAAAGAAATAAGCTGAGGGGAAATATATCAAAATTCTGTTATCAGCCCACACTATAAGGCCTGGTCACAAAGAAGGAATAATTGATGAATAAATATTTCCTATTTTCACATTTTCTATTATCCTTTTTTTTTTCTTCAGTTCTGGGGGTTGAATGAGAGCCTTTTACATCCATGGCAAGTATTCTACCAATGAGTCATATTCCCTACACACCAGCCTCTCTTTAATTTCTCCAGGTAGAGTCTCAGGAAGCTCAGGTTGACTTTGAACTTGCTATATATCTAATGCTAGCCTTGAACTCATGGTCTCCCTGGCTTTACCCCCCCAAGTGCTGGAATTACAGATATGAGGCACTATTATGAGAACTTTTATATCATCTTTAAAAGATTTCCCCCAGAGAGATAATTCTCCAAAATAGCACCGCAAAAACGACTTTTAGTGTTCCCTGTTCTCTATCTCCCCACTTGTCCCCCTCTCCCCCCTCCCATCTCACAGTTGAGAAGATCCCTGTGTCTAACATTGAAAGATCCCAAACAATCATTCTTCTATCAGCCCACACTATAAGGCCTGGTTGAACAGACACTTGGTCTACTTTGCTGTGATGGAAGTACTCTTCCTATAAGAGCAAGTGTCTTTCACAAATCCAAAGGACAGAAGTTGGGAAAGATTCCTCCTGAAAGCTGCTGTCAGGGTTTCCTATTGGAACTACCCCAGCCTTTCTACCTCCAGGCCCTCTCTGTGGTGAGGGATCCTTCCTGTTCTTTCTTCTGCTTCTTCCTGTCCTGCCTTTGTCTATCTGTTTATACTTCTGCCTCTTGTTCTCTCTGGATAGTATACATCTTGCTTCTTGCTTCTTGCTTGATGTGGTTGTTTCCATAGAGGTACTGAGACGCCAAGCTGGCACCTTCTGCTGCAAGGCATCCTAAAGGCAAATGGTTCCTTTCTTATTTTAAGCCATCTTCTTTTAGTATCTACTTTGCTTAGCTCCTGGGCTTAATCAACCTTAATTATGGCAAGAGAGCCACCTAGACGATCCCTAGAAGGGAAAAGTTAAAGAAGGGTCCTATTGAAAACAACAAAAGAAATGTATATCCTAAGATGCTTGACTTTACACACAGAAAAGATTATTTGCAAAAAGTTAAAGAAGGGTCCCATTGAAAACAACAAAAGAAATGTATATCCTAAGATGCTTGACTTTACACACAGAAAAGATTATTTGCAAAAAGTTAAAGAAGGGTCCCATTGAAAACAACAAAAGAAATGTATATCCTAAGATGCTTGACTTTACACACAGAAAAGATTATTTGCAAAACCTAGGATTAATAACCAGTGAACTAGACGAATTTCTGATCCTGTTAGAACATGCTACTGTCATGATGACATTCATGAAGGGCATTGAGCCGTGCAAGCTGAGCCTGACCCCACTGCCCAGGCTGTGTGAGAAAGGAAGGGAGGAGGAACATGTGGAAGGGAGGACATTGACCTGTATTTCAGATATCTTCAGTGGTTAAATCTCTTGATGACTTCACAGCAAGCCTGTGATCAGCTTTTATTGTCCCTCCTGGAAAACCTGAAGATCAGAAAAAATTCATTAACCACACCCAGGTCATCCAGCTGACCTGGGAAATAGCAGACTTGGGAGTGAGAACTTGAACTCAGGACTTTATGAGTCCGAAGTTTGCTGTAATGGCTCGTGGCAGCCACTGGGGAGCTTGCAAAGGTAGCTGGCAGTACATTAAAGATCAAAGGCAAGGTTTGAGTCATCTCTCAGAGCCTGGTTCTGGCTATCACTAGCTCCATGGGTCGTTCTAACACTGACTATATATATCTCATACCTTTGAAAAGAGGAGGTCTTCCTGAATCACTTCAGGGTGTCATAATCTCAAGAATCAGAATTTATGGCCACTGCCCTAATATTATCTAGCCTCGTGTCACATGAGAAGCAGCTGGCCCGAGAAGTGCGGTAGGCTTAGGTACAGAGCGATTATCAATACGAGCTGGCTCTTTCCTTCTAATACCATTCAGCACCCTAGTAAAATGCAGAAACCTTGAGCAAAACCACACTTGAAATTCCTCTATCCCCTGGTATCATGTGGAGAGAGCTGGGCACCAGCACACAGACCCCGAGCTGTAGAACATATAGTCAGAGGGAGAAGACCTAGAAGAGATTTTCCTCATTGCTTTGCCCCTCTTTTCCTCAGACCAAGCTTATTCTTATGTTCCAGTCTTCCTCTTGGAAAATTCCACTACTTAGCAGACCCTGGGAATTAGACGTTATCCTGACCTAAACTGAAATTGAAATGAGCTCACATGATCGGTTTTTACAGAAGTACAAGACCAAACAATGTTGCATGATTGCTGTTTGGGAAGCGATGTTTAAGATGGTTTTGATTTCTAGAAAAAAAACTGTGAGGCTTAGGTAAGGTTCTCATAGAGAGCACTCTCCTCTATCATGAATATTTTACCTGAGTATCTACAGTGGCTACCACTTAAGGAAACAAAATTGACAGCGCGCCATGGACCCAGATTTCCATGGTTTGGTTTCCTGACGTCCTCCTAGGATTCCATGCGGATTCCTTGTTCTACTGATTTGCAGAGCCCCCTGAGGCTTCTCGGCATTGTGACGGTTTTTCTGACTCCCCCATATGCTGGGTTACTTGCAGATGACTGGTGAGGACTGAAGAAGGATTTGTTCCTGGACAGGCTCATTGGCTATTTTTCTCAAGGTTAGTCAAGGGTCGTGGGTTTTTGGAAAGAAACATCAAAGGTGAATGAAGTGCCCTTCTCAGCTTTCCATACCAGGCATTCGTGACTGATTGCTGTTGATTTAACATTTATTTTTAAAGAAAACTAATCATGTGGAAAGCCACCCCCGAACTAGAAAGGAGACCTGCAGAATCTCTAAAATGATTGTGCTGCTTGCAGATGAGTTTGCTGAGCTGTCTTGAAGCAAACACAACATGAGATGGTGTTTAGTCCTGGTCCCCAGTTATAAGGTTTAAGCTAGCTCCCTTCCTTAACAGAAATGCTGGTCTTAAATAGAGACCGCGGGGGGGGGGGGGGGGATGCCATATTTGAAGCATTTTGCCGCACTGAGAACCAGCGCATGCCCAGTTATTACACAACAGCAGCTGTGGAACCCTGCTGTTCAACCTACAGGCCTACAATCCCCGGAAGACAACATTAGCAATGAACTGGACTTCCACATTTCCTGCCTCCCTTGAATTCATAACATTTCCAAATGGCTGGAGCGCTCCTGAGAGCCTGCACCATTCATTACCTTGTAGGGAAAGAAAACATTGGCGGAGTGGCTGTTCATTTGTTGCATAAGAACACTGTCTTCGTTTCAGTGATTTGGCCCTGATTAAATTTAGCTGTCAGCTTTTAAAGTTCTCAGAGAAGCATTCCAACCTAGACAGGGAAGAGGCATGCTGGCACCCCTATCCTCCTACCTTTGTGCAAATTACACTTCAAACAGCTGGCCCCACGTCATTCGGAGCACAGACCTTTGCTAGGCTCCAGGTGCCTGGTTTGAATGGTTCTGCGCACCCTCCTCACTGCTCTGCTGGGGAAGGTTTTCGATGCTCCCTGAGTACCGATCGCTCTTGCATCCTTCAGATGAAACTGCTATTTTGCTTTCTTGGGGTGTTTGTTTGGTGTTTGATTTTCGTGTTTAAATTTGGCAAGTGGAGCCCTTTTTATTTTATTTTTTATTTTTATTTTTATTTTTTTATTTATTGCCTAAACTATCCGACTCTTCCTGTTTTGGGGTCCTGCCCCTCCCTCCAGCCCCAGTGTTTTAACTGAACAGTCAAGGTTAGACGCTAGAACAGGAAGAGCTGTTTCCCTCAGTGAGCTGTCTTTTTAAATGCGCTTCCCGTTGCTTTCCTGTGGCGAGGAGACAGTTGCCCTGCACCCTTTCAGAGAGGCGTCTGAGCAGGCTTGGGGGGGTGGGAAGAGCGGACAGTGGAGGAGAGGCCAGAGGGGGAAAGCAGAGCAGGCAGTGTGTGTGGGGGGGGGGGGGGGGGTTAACAAGCAGAGTTCCACAGACCTCACACACCCATTTGGATGTGTTCTAATAACCTCAGGATTCTCACAGATGCAAATTCAACTCTGGCATTCACATCTCACGCTCTTTCTGGGTTGCACACGCTCTAGAAAATGAAGCAAGAGCAAACGATCTAAAGAGAGGCCCTCCAAACGCTTGAAGTGGATTACAGCTGTTACTGACAGGCTCCGGCCTCCACCAAACATGCCGACAGAGTAGGCCGGTTGTTTTGTAATCAGGACCATATGCTCTAGGCTTGATTGATTATCAGCCCCCCCCCCCCCCCCCCCCGACTCAGATGTTACGCCATCATTCAACTGCTTTGATCTTCTCTTTCCTGGTCAGCAGACCCAGCTGTATAAATAATATTAGTCCAAGCACAACTTCCTGAACAAATGGTAAAAAGGAAAAAAAAAAAAAAAAAAGCGAGTTGATAATGTCCTATGTTTCTGGAAGCACAGGTGCTTCAGATCAATGGGGCTAATCTTGTGGAAACAGCCAACACCAAGACTTTTCCTAAAACAGAGAGCTTTTGTGCTTACAGGTTCAGATTTGGGGAAGGAACAGGAATTTTCTTGGAGCTAAAAATGTTTCCTTTAGAGCTAATAAACTGCTAGCATTCTGTGTGGGTTTCTTTTTCTTTTCGAGCCATTAAAAAAAAAAATCATCAAAATAAAAGCACCATAAGCTGAACTGTTATGATTAGCATATTATAACAATTAACTTCCTGCTTAGGAGTTTTTCCAGAGCTGACTCCCTTGAGAGCCTGAGACAAACACATCATGATGAAAATAATCCTTCTCTGTGGCTACTTTCACCGAGTGACCCATGTGGGATTGGAGATTCCTAGAAAATGGCCCGCTTTGGCTCCCTTAAAAAAATGATTTTTATAACTGAGTAGATAACCTCATGGCTGAGTTATTAGTACAAGATTGTCAAGATTCCACTCTATGTGACACAGGTATTCCTATCCAAACTCTCAAATTATAAATTTCTAGGCAAATACCAAAAGACCTATTCTGACCTTTTTCCAGTTGAGAGCGTACCAGAGACCAGTTGTGGGAATGGAACCTGGTTCGTTAACCAGATCCCATCTGTTAGGCCCCCGGTCTTTCTCATCTAAATAGGGAACTGAACTAGGATCTAACTCTATCTGTTCCTCCAATAAAATAGCAATATTATAGAAGTAGTAATGATGACGGTGATGATGATGATAATAACTAGAAAAGAGATTTCTAGAGATAGATGGGCCTGGCTCAACCACTGTTGGTACAAACCTTTTAATCATTTGAACCCCTTATTTTCCCATCTATAAAATGGTTATATCAATAGAGCTATATGTATATGAAAAGGCAGGGTAAATGATTAGATGAGGTAACCTCATGAAATTTTGAGGGTACCACTTTGACTTTACAATGTATATTTGAAAAGCATTAGGTTCTGTTTGCAGAGGCAGCAGTTTTGTAATGGTTTTCTGTGATTTCCATCCCGCTCTCACTAAGCTGATCAATTTTTATACATCCGAATGAATCAAGAAAATGAGTATGAAAGGTAGAAAATATTTTTAAAGTTCCATAGACTGGTGTAATGAGTACGTCATTGATATTTTTTTGCTTCTAATGTTCTGTGATTTCCATCCCGCTCTCACTAAGCTGATTAATTTTTATACATCCGAATGAATCAAGAAAATGAGTATGAAAGGTAGAAAATATTTTTAAAGTTCCATAGACTGGTGTAATGAGTACGTCATTGATATTTTTTTGCTTCTAATGTTTCTATGTGAAACGTGAATTAGATATAATGTGTCCTCTTTGGTTTACTTCCTGTGACGACCCATAAATGAACAAAGCATAGTGAAAACTTGGATACTTACAAAATAGTCTCTGAGTCATGCTTCTCCCAAAATATACGTGAGCAACAAATAATAATTTTTGACAAGCTATAGTAGCAAAGTACAGGTCTGTGTGTTCAACAGGGATGTGTGATATTGGGGAGAGGTATTCTGGGTTCCAATCAGAATATAAAGGTTAATCACACATTCACAGAACTCACAGTATCAAAGCACTTTATGATAGATTAAAGAAAAAAAAAAAAAAGATGGAGACAAGATGCAGGGGCTGGCCTGAGGAAAAGTGAAGGCCCACCTTCGAGTCACATCTCAAGTAACTGACTGTACTTGAGGACGTTATTCAAACCTTAGTTCTCTGACCTGCAACATCGGGAAAATTCCTGATCACTGCCTCTCACAAAACCAAATAATATTATTGCAAAGAGACTCTCCATGCTATCAGAGAACATTCCACAAATACAGGGTACTTATGACAGGGTCCTCACCCAGAAGGACAAAGAAACCCTGAAATAAGTCCATGGAAATAAAGGTTCCCCTGATAGATTATTATTATTTTTTGATAGATTTTTTTTAACTCTTTTCATTCCTTTGAAATCAACAATTTCCACTTTTTAAATTTTCTTTGGCTTAAGATTCTGTCACAGATTAACTGCTAATTAACACCAATACTCCACTTGGAAAAGCATCCAAATGCCCAACCAGTCTAGACTCGCTTTCTCCCTGTAGGCTGAGCAGACCTGCGAGGCTCTCCTATTTGCTTCTGCCTCCCTCCACTGTAATAGAAACTCAAACAAGCAAGGATGTACCCTGCTTAATTCACCAGTGCCTCAGACAGGATATGGCGCCTGGCCTGAATGGGTACCTAGTAAATGTTTGCTGAACGAAGGAACACACAGATGTCACTTCCCCAGCAGGTTGCCAACAGGCACTCAGAGAAAAGATGAAGTAGGAAGGGAAAGAGGGAAGAAGAAAGGAGAGAGAGAGAGAGAGAGAGAGAGAGAGAGAGAGAGAGAGAGAGAGAAAGAGAGAGAAGACATTTGGACACATTGAAAGAATTTTGACAAATATTTCATACATATTCTCTAAGTACTCTGTTTTCTCCTTCCAAGATGCATGTTGGTCTAACCTCTGTGGCTGTTCCTTCATCATAACCTGTTACACAATGACTGAGTGACTTTGTCAGTATCTCTTATAAGACTGAATGAAACTTGCTCCATAGACCAGTACCACTGACATCTTCCTAAATTAGAGAGAGAGAGAGAGAGAGAGAGAGAGAGAGCGCAAGAGCTAGCTGATTATTACAGATCAGAGGTTCTTTTCTTATACCAAGGCTTAAAATAGCCCAAAACATAGTAAAAGCTATAGGACTACAAAGGACTATGACCTTGAAATGCTGCTTGAGGGAATGTCAGTCTGACTCATAGAGACAGTGAACATGCTGTGTAAATGGAAGGCTAAAAGTCTGCGGAAGTGTGGGCTCCTAACGGAGAGTGTTCGAAAGCATCCCCACACAGTGATTCTACAAAAGGCATGTTGGTCTAACCTCAGTGGCTCTTCCTTCATCATAACCTGTTCTGTAATGACTGGGTGACTTTGTCATTGTCCCTTCTAAGACTAAATGAAACTTGCTCCATAGACCAGCACCACTGATATTTCCACAGAATCTCTAGGGCTCGTGATTGGCAAAACCAGAGAACCCGGTGGCTGTGATCAGCTTGACTCCGGGAATTTAGCTCCAGGATGTTTTTTCCTCCTTGGACTTGTGTAGTTGCCATTCTGTAAGGGACACTGTAAAGTCACCATTTGGGAGATGAATAGCCTGGAAAAAAAAAATTGACCTTGGTGGCTTAGTAAATATTTGACCCAATGACTCCACCTCCCATCCCCAGAGTTTAACCTTTAGCCTTGCATGTTGGAGCCTGGAGCATGTGAGGAGCTATTTTGGTCAGAATCCTGGGATGTGGGTAACAGAAGCTGACACAGGATATGTTAAACAAACAAACAAATGTATTAGAAGAATCTGGAATAGCTCAAAGTAAAGAAGAAAAAGTCGAAGAATCTGGTTTCTTTAAAAAAAAAAAATCTAAAATAGGCCTGGAATTTAACTTTGAGGAATCATGTGGTTTCCTGGGTTCTGAGATTACTAGGGTGAAATTACTGGATCCATTCTGCTTCTGTGTCATTGCTCTGGACATTGGGATTCCGGGTCAAGAGCACACGTCAGGTCTAACTTACGTTGGGTGCCCAGCTTCACTTTGGTCCAGATTGGGGGTGGGGGGGAGCTTCTGTGATCTTTTTCTTGTAGAAAATCAAGTCTGTTTACACATCATGTTGGGTTACAGCAGCTTCATTAGCAGAAAGAGATTCAGTGCTGTACTGGGGAGCTACACAGTTGTCCTAAGCGCGGTCAGCTCAACATGTCTCCAGTTCAGCCTCATTCCTTACTTTCTTCCAAATTCTGAATCAGCTTGCTAGACATCTCTACACCAGGCTAGTATATGCTCTCTCTCTCCCCAGAAGCAAGCAGGGGTGTGTGTGTACAGCTTAAAATGTTGGAGAAGGGAAGGCGGGTAAAGGGAGTGCTGTTGGCTACAAGCATGGTGGATACCATGGGTTCTTGAGGAGATAAACTGTTTGCAGTTTTCCCCAAAGTTGCAGAAGTTTGACCTAATTTGAACTAATCTGATATCAATTTCTACAGTAGCACATTGGATTGGGCTTGTACTGTTACGACACAAAGGGAAAGGCACACATACAATGTCAGTGATGCTCTCTCCCCTTCTGTTTTCTAGAACTGACTGCACTGGGTGTTTTATTCCATCATATGGTTTATAACAAACAGAGCCCATCTTTTATTGATCTATTCTTTTATTGATCCTTTTATTGGACAAAAACACTGAAGAGGCACTGAAGGAATAGAGAAAGGCTGCTGGATCAGCCTTTTTAAAGGAGGGATCAGCCCAACTCTGGGATTCAAGATTGTCTGTGTCCCTCAGCTTCCATACAGGTGACCCCTTAGATGATAAATCATCAGTTCATAATGCAAGATTCTACCCAAGTGTAACCCAGATGGAACAGAACAACCCTAGTGGGAAAAAGATCTCTATAATTAAATATTATGTTTGCCCGAAATGATGGCTTAAGTAAGGCCCGTGATGCCAACACTGAAAAGTCTGAGGCAGGAGGATCAAATAGTCAGCCCAGACTAGGCAGCAGGTTCCAGGCTAGCCTAGGATATACGGTGGAGACCTATTTAAAAAAGACAAAGTGGATTTAGTGAGGTAGTACAACAAAGCAAGGCACCTGCCACCAGGCAATGACCTAATTTCCATCCCCGGGACTCACATGCCTAGCAGGAGAGAACCTGCTCCTCCAAGTTGACCTTTGGCCTCCACACTCGCACTTGCACACACATGTGTGTATATGTCTCTGTGTGTGCATCAGGTGGAGAGAATTTAAAACACCAAAAGAAGATGTTGAAGCATGTTTTATCTTGAGAAATAGCCAAGTCTTTGGGCAATATATGGGCTAATTTTTTCCCTTAATGATGTTTGTTATCGTCTTTAAAATTTTGTTTTAATATTTATTTAATGTATGTGAGTACACTGTCACTCTCTTCAGACACACTGGAAGAGGGTATTGGATGGTTATGAGCCACCATGTGGTTGCTGGGAATTGAACTCAGGACCTCTGGAAGAGCAGTCAGTGCTCTTAACCACTGAGCCCATTTTTTAAAAACTTTGTTCTCTGTAGTACATTTAAAAAGCTAATAATTGACTTCTATTCGTGCTGGAGCAGCTCATTCTGTTCACTTGGAATCTTCCTTGTGTCCTCTTTCAGTCTCGTGGCCTGTTGGGGGCCAACTTGTAGCAGAAAGCGGCTATCAGCTTTGCAGCCATCTCAAGCCATATACATGAGACTTGTTTTTCAACAGCCTACAACAGCTGAAGCACACTCTGATATCCCACATATTTTGTTAGTTTTGCTGTTTACTGCCCCCAGCTGCAAGGCGCACATGGTAGCCACGACTGCAAGGCATGCGGTTCATGTGCATGTGTATCCACGCCATACATGCCTGTAAGGTGCACGTGGTATCCACGCCTGCAAGGTGCACGGTGCATGTACTATCCACGCTATACATGCCTGTAAGGCTTACGTCATATCCACACCTGCAAGGCACGTGGTATCCACGCGCCTACAAGGGGTGTGGCAAAAGCCTATAAATACCCCAGATTTCCCTTCAATATAAGAGAATACAGGGAGACAATGAGAGAGAATACGGGAGATAATGAGAGAGACAATAAAAGAGAGAGAGAGAGACACAATAAACGAGACTTGAGACTTCATCAGACCCTCTGTCTTGTTTCCATTCTTCGAGTCGCCTGCCCCACTCTCTCTCTTGCTAGACCCGGACCTGTGGAACAAAGCTAGCCGTTACAGTTTGGCGCCTAACGTGGGGTGGCTCGGTGTTACACTCATGGCCTACTCTAGCAGATGGTCTTCCCTTATGTCTCCATGACTCCAGCCATGAGGCACTGAAGCAGGAGGGAGCTGACATTCACTGGACACCCATCACGTGCCAAACATCCTAACAAGTGTCTTTGCTTGTGTTGTTTCATTCACACTTGTAGGACGCTCCGTGAACATCATCCGAAATCCAGGGAGGTTTTTAAAAGAACCCCGGATCACAAAGCTAATAATTGGTGGGTTTACATTGGACCCCACACCTACCAGATTTCAAAGCGTGATCTGTTTATTATGTCGGATATGATGTTAGATATGAGTTAGTAGGAGCTATGGAGTACTAGCGTTTCTTGTGCAAAGAGCCCGTGAAGGCTAAAGAGGAAGTCAAAAGAGAGGCTCCGTCTCAAGGGTCCCTACTTTTGTAAGGGGCACCTAGAGGGTAGCAAAGTGACACCCGAAGAACGTAGTCATAAGTAGCTTTGAGTCAGAAAGAAGGATCACTAAGATGGGGCTCTCGGCTCACAAGGCCATTCTGAAAGCTTAGAAACTAGCCAAAACAAAGAGTTCTCTTCCAGTGACATTAATCTATTGTTTCATATAATGAATATGTGGTCCATGCCTATCAGCGTTTGGGCATACAGTGATGAATAAGGTATCAATCATCTTATGAATTTTTAGTAATTTCTTCAAGACCTTCCATATCTATTGAAGCAGAAAGGTTTCAAAGCTATTGGAACAAGTTGAAAGATACTGTGTACGGTAATTAAATGCCTCTTCTATAACCAGCATATTGTGGGCATATGCTGATTGACAGCTCAATATCCATCTCACCCTCATTTCCTGTGGAATGTCTGGTGAGAATGTTAAATGCAGGCACTCTTGGGGACTCCACTATCAACAAACAGCCAGGCTCCTGACCCACGTTGGAGCCTTGCTTTCCAAAGTGAAGGGAGATGTTAGGACAATGGGGAAATGATAGGCCGGCACATGTTTGGTACAGTGTACTGACCACATAGTGGGATGGATCCTGGGGTATCCTATCCCATCAAGGCAGTCTAATCCAGTTTTCTGCTCCATCCTAAGAGTGTACAGAAACCCCACCAGTAAATTTCTGTTGTTAAATAATGGAAAGATATAAAAGATTCCCCTTGGTGAAGTATGACTATCGAAGTAAGATAGAAAATAAGTTAGGTTAGTAGAATAACCCAGGCATGTGCTGGTAAGACACCACCTGCATTAGCTGGAGAGATGTAGCAGAGAGGGCAGAGCCAGAGTCAGAAGGGAAAGCCACAGGTGGCCTTAGTGATCACTAGGCACAAATTGTGGGATATGAGAAGACTTTAAGAATGCAAAATAAGTCATCTCCCTGACTTCCTTTCTGCTCGTCAGTGTACGAGATTACGGCTAACCCCACTGGGTTAGCTAACCTATGGAGGGGCTTATCCTTAGATAATACTGATTCTCTCTTCCTCAGCAGCCATTAGCTGTCGGTAGTTCTTCACCTAAAGGTGGGACCTTGTGAAATTTCCCCCATCCACATTGGCATGACAACTTGTGATGTCACTGGGCTGACTCTGTTTAGGTGACCATATTGTTAAGTTTTCATGAGTGTAACTTCCGTGTCACGTACAGAAAGACATTATCTCACAGCCGACCTCCTGGTCCCCTGACACGTAACATCTGTGCTCTCCCTGTGCCTTTAGCTTTAGATGCGGAAGTTGTGTTGGAGGTGAATCAACTCCTTGGAATCGTGGTCAGTTGTTCTCGTTACCTCTAGCAGTTGTGGCTTTCCGTAATGATCTGTCTGCTGCAAGTCAAAGCTTCTTTGATGAGGGGTAAGGGCTTCACTTATCTACGGGTATAAGGGTGAGTATCTAGAATGCAGTTAGAAATCACATTGGTTTAGAGAAGTGGTGGTGGTATGTTCCCTTTTGGGATACATGACGTCACCACTAGTTGGGTAGATTTACAGTACTAAGGAAGAATTTCCTCCTATTAAGTGGCCTTTAAATCCCATTAAACAGCTGTCAGTTACCAATCAGAGAGCTGTTGGCTACAGCTGTTGGATTGGTAGACTTAAGCTTGTGAAAACAGCCATCCTACAGAAAGCAATTTCCAGATTCAATGCAACTCCAATCAAAAAACCCTCATGCTATTCTGTACAGAAATGGAGGTGGGGGTGGGGTGGGGGGAAGCATCCCCAAATTCACGTGAAACCACTCCAGATTGTCAAAGTCATTTGCAGCCAAATGAACAACCCTCGAGGGATTGCCACGTGAGATTTCAAGCTATATTATAGAGCCACAGTAATAGGAACATGGACAGCAAGTTCTTATTTACAAAGAATGCCTTCTTCCATCACTGCCTTCTAAGTCTTATGACATATACATCATTTCCTCCTAAAATATCATCTAGGAAACTTGGCGGGGATACCAAATTTCTCTTTCCATCTTCTCTCCAACAGCCCAAGGATATGTGTTCAAGTAGGTTCTTGAAAACAGTTCTGGAGAGCAAGCCACACACCAACGTCAACAGGCACACTCGAAGAATGACTGTGTGTCACAAGGCTACTTACTAAGTCAGAATTCCTACAGACGTGCTCACCTATGTGGCCCCAGCCCACACAATTCACACAGCCTTGCCACATCTCCGTGAGGTGCTCTGTGCTCTCAGCTCTGCTACTCAGGAAAGGTGTTTGAGGATTTGTAGTCATGTGGAAAGAATTCACCAGTGCTTGAGTACATAGAGATATACTTGATGGACTCTGGTTTCCCCTCAACAGAAGCTCATAAGACATGAGAGGACAGCAGTCTCTATGAGTCAGAGCCCACTGCCTGCTTGTCCTTTGTCCTTTGAGCCAGTAAATACAGTAACACCCAGACCCATAATATCTTATCTGCAGAAAAATAAGCCAGTAGCACAGCTATGCACCTAATCTCTGAGCCAGCCTCTACAAGAGTTTTCTAGAACCTTGGCTTTGAGGGACCTAGTTTTGAGATTGAAAAAAAAATGTTGATAATTTCGTTGGAATTTTCTTTAGTTTCTCATTTTATATATCTTGGAAAAGGGAAACCAAACTGGTATTTTAAACAAGCATCTGAGTGGTATTTGAAATAGCACATCTTCTTCATGAATATAAGTCATATTCATTTTAAAAATTATATTTAAGACAGGATCTTTTGCACCCCTACGTTGACTTAGACTTACTATACAGCCTCTAAAGATCTTGAACTTGTGACCCCCTTCCCTACATCCCAAGTGCTGGGACTTACTAGGTGCCATGCTAGGTTTACATGGTGCTAGGGATCAAATCTAGTGTGACGTAGGCAAGCACCCTACCAATTGAACTACATCCCCAAGCTGTTGCATGGTATTTTGAAAGATAAAACATGGTTATAGAATACTCTAGACACTTTTGGAAGCCACCACTCTCAAAAGTGTGCTAGTAGATTGTCCAAGGAAACCATGTTCCTTGGGCACCTGAGTTTTTGTTGTTGTTTTGCCTTTTTAATGGGCATTGGTGTTTTGCCTATGTGCATGTCTGTGTGAGGGTGTCAGATCTCAGAGTTAAGGTAGTTGTAAGGTCCCATGTAGGTGCTGGGAATCAAACCCGGGTCTTCTGGAAGAGTAGCTAGTGCTCTTAACTAGTGAGCCGTCGCCCCAGCATCGGGCATCCAAATTTTATAGACTATTTTCATGGGTAGCAGCAGGAAAATAGCCAAAATGTGTCACCAGACTTTAGGACCTCACATAACTTTTGCTCGAGAATTCGATTTAGATCACTGTTTGCTGCAGCTGCGTCAGCCAGGTTTCATTTCGAGCAAATTTTCTCCTGGTTTCTTTCCCAACAAAGCATACTTGACAGAAATGCCTCAGAGTCAACTCCTGCTGTGCTACCAGTTTTATGCATTTTCAATTTAAGGAAGCAACCATTAGGATATTCTCAAGGATGAGAAGAAGGCCATTAAGCTGCCACAAATGTCAAAAGTTCCTGTCTCTGTTGACACTTACGTAATTGTTCTGGAAACCCCAGGCACCAGAATAGACCTGCAGCACCAGGCATGACCCACTGAGTGTGTCTATGCTCACACTCACTCCAAAGCATCCTCCAGGGAGATCTAGTTTTTCTTAGAAAAAATATAATAAAAGAAAAACTATGGGGTATTAAATGGAGAAAGTTTTCCCTGTGAATTTTTGTCTTCTTTTCTTCCCTTCTTCCTTTCTTTCTTTCTTTCTTTCTTTCTTTCTTTTTCTTTCTTTCTTTCTTTCTTCAAAATTCTTTGCATAGAGCATCAGAAGAGACTGCTGTTTTCATCAATAAAGCAGCCAGATGGGCAGGCACTGAAACAGGTTAAAACTTTGAAATTCTCCTGGGGGTGGGGGGGGGGAGAGACACAAGAAAGAAAGAAAAAGAAAACATCATCTGTGTTCTCAAATTTCCAAATGGACTGTATTTCCTCTTGTAACCTTTTTACCCAAGGATGTTGTTGTTGCTGTTGTTTGTTTGTTTTAGGTTGTGGCTGGTAGCAGTGTGATTGGTGTCCAAGCTTCTACTCAATGATAAAGAAAAATGATGCCTGGGATGAAGGGCTGATCAAGTTATATACAGCTAGACCTCAATCATGAAGGCTCATTGGGAGCCTACTCTTTAATAGCTTTTATAAGGCCCAAATGTTTGGGGGTAAATGGAGAAAAGCATATGGCATCTTGGCATAGTGTACCCCCGGGGGGTATGCTAGCTACAATTTACATGCTGAGGCAGCATGTATTTCATTAGTGATACACAGAATTCAGACTAAGAATCCTGTCAGTTCTGAGCCAACCCAGACTCCGCAAGGCAGTCCCAACAGGCAGCTGAAACAGGTTATATATGGGAATTGATGTCTGCGCAGTCGTGGAGGCTCAGCCATTTGGTTGTCATCAAGGCCTTGTAAAAAGAAGTCATAAGTCTGTTCTCCACCTGTGAAGGGGCAAAGCAGAGGTGAACAGTAACCATCAACAAGCTCTGAGGTGTTGAAATCAGGGCCCAGTTCTTCCTCCCAGCCCCATGCACCCAGAAAAAAAAAAAAAAGAATCAGACTCAAAATATATTTATAAATACCTTGGCCACATAGCTAGGCTCTTCTCTGACTAGATCTAACTTAAAAATATCCCAGTTATTTTAACCTACATACTGCCACATGGCTGGTTACCTAGGCTCAGATACCATGTGTTCTTTTCCTCATATCTTCCCTCCTGACTCTCTTCCAGAATTCTTTCTTTCTCCTCTCCTCCAGGAAGTCCCACCTCTATTTCCTGCCAAAGCCATAGGCCATGGACTTTTTAATTGACAGGTGATGCATCCATACAATACACAAGAGATTCTCCCTACACTGATGGGCCTGGGAGACAAGAACAGGGTTCTAGGAAGGACTGATGGGAAAGACAGAGTCACTGTCTTAGAGAAACTTACAAACAGAGCACAGAGGAAGAAGCAAGGCAAAAACCTAACTATAAAAAGTGTCTTAGGGTTTTACTACTGTGAACAGATACCATGACCAAGGCAAGTCTTATAAAAATAAGACAACATTTAATTGGGCTGGCTTACAGGTTCAGAGGTTCAGTCCATCATCATCAAAGTGGGAGCATGGCAGCACCCGGGCAGGCATGGTGCAGGAGGAGCTGAGAGTTCTACATCTTCATCTGAAGACTGCTAGTAGAAGACTGGCTTCCAGGCAGCTAGGGTGAGGGTCTTAAAGCCCACACCCACAGTGACACACCTACTTCAACAAGACCACACCTACTCCAACAGGGCCACACTTTCTGATAGTGCCACTCCCTGGGTCGAACGTAAACAAACCATCATAGAAAGGAGCATAAACTAGGGACATAGCTCAGTGGGTGACATCCTAGCCTTGCAAACACAGAGACTTAAAGTCAGTCTCCAGAACCAACCTAGCAATGTACCATGCACTTACAGTCCCTTCACTGGAGAGGCAGGGAGCACTATTCTAACTAACAGGGAGCCTATGAGACAGTGCCTCAAAGGAGTTGGATGGTCCTCCTGAGGATGACCCTCTGCTGTTATTTGGCCTCCACACACATATGCAACAGCCCCAAACTCCCACTCACACATTAAACAAAGAAGAAGAAGAAGGACACAGCCTGTAATAGGAATTAGAAGGGGTCTTGCAGCTGGCAATGGAGCAGGAGCTATGGACAGTACCTGGAGCCTGGAGGAGCCAGTATTGAACGCGGACTGCTTGCATTCCCTTGGACTTAAGAGCAGACGGGCTGCTGCTTGGGGTAAGGACTGAGCTGCAGGCAGGTCTCCACTGCCCAGTCAGACATTGATCCTGATCTATGGAATTCAGAAGGTTCCAGGCAGTCTAACCAAATCCTATCGCAAGAAAATTTAGGCTCTCTGCCCCGTTTTTCTCAATTTTATCTGTTTTGCTTTGGTTTGTTTTTGCAAGCTGGTTTTCTTGCCTGAAATCCTGCAGCTCAAATATCGGGCGCTGCTTACCTTATGCGATGGAATTTTCTAGAAAGTCCTTTTGGGTTCCAGGGTTCTGAGATGCTTTGTGAGGATTCCTCTTGAGACACTTGGCTACACCTTGTCTTGATAGGTTTTGCTTCCCCTATCTTTCTCCCTGCTTCTTGCCCAAGTCCCCTCAGAGACTGTACAGTCCAAGGTCAACACCAGCATAGAGAGAACGGGATGCTGATGAATGGGTAATGATTAATAAATGGGTGGATTAACTGAATGAACACATGTTTCTCAGATAAGATCATCATTATTAAAAATGCACTTATTGAATGAAAACCCTGTAAGCCAATAACAATAATCAATCAACAGCACTGATTGACAAGAAATAAAAAGAATAACAGTGTAACACATACAACTAACTGTCCAGAGCCTCATGCATGGTCCTTTGTATAGATGTCACTGTTAATGCAGCACAGGATGTAAGTACTGTGACCTGGGTAGTCCTAGTGAAAGATGCCACACGTTTACCTTTCCCCTATCACCCTAGAAGACACTAGAACAAGGGTTCTCACATGTGGGTTGTGACTTTTTGGCGCTGGTGGGGGGGGGTCTAATGACCCTTTCACAGGGGTTACATATCAAATATCCTGCTTATCAGCTATTTATATCATGATTCATAACAGTAGCAAATTACAGTTGAGAAGTAGCAAGGAAAATAATTTTTATGTGTGGGGGGGAGGTGTCACCATAACATGAGGAACTGTATTAAAGGGCCACAGCATTGGGAAGGTGAGGACCACTGTACTAAAGGCTCAAGTTCCTTAAGTCACTTACCCTGTTAGCCTTAGGATGGGGAACACAGTAGAAATAGAATGAAATGACAAGAGATGAGAATGAGAGAGACAGAGAGAGACAGACAGGCAGAGAGCTACAAAAAGAAAGGACGCTTGTATTGCTAGCCCTGCAAACAGTGGCATTTCCTGTTCACCCACTCATTACCTATCTCCCTGTCTCAGGACCACATCCAGTACGTTACGTACATTATTTCTTTTTGTCCTCACGCCACTAAATGGTTAGGTTTCCTTATCTCACAGTCTTCCCGTGAGACTCGTGAGCCCCTCAGAGATTTAGCAATTTGATGTTTTAGAGGCTAGAAGCAGAATCGGGATTTGAACTGAGGCCCACGTGGCTCCAGTTGGGTGTAGTTCAGTACATTCCCAAGGACCCAGGCACAGGCAGACTGGTGCACTTCCCACACCACATATTGCCCTCAGTGCTCTCTGGTGTCAGGGATATCGCCACAGTCACCTTCTCTGGCTTTTGGTCAGCATTTCCCTTAAAAGCATGATTTTCATGGCAACTTTTTTTACCCGATGTCTGGAAAAAGCAATAAAAATCCCATAGACTGCTGTAGAGCTGTCAGCGGCTGTCTGCCAGATGCTGTCAGTGTGGTGGTGGTAGAAGTGTTCGGTGGTTCTAGATGGACTACCCAGAATTCCTCTCTCGACCTCTGTTGTCTATTCCTCTTTGGTTCTTTAGCAACCTGTGTACCTTCTTGTGGGATAGAAGAGACGGAGGCAAACCTGTTGAAATGATGCGCCCTTGAAGCGAGACAAGAATCCTGTCTGCACCCCACACTGTTTGCTTTGTGAAATTCCAGACTGTTTAATCTGCCCTACCTCATCCTAATAACTCCAGATTCCACTTTTCTTAATGACTTTCCCCTCCTTCAATGCCTACACAGTTATCTTTGAACAAGGCAGAAAAGCACAGATGAATCATTTGCAGGAAATGGGGGGAGGGGGGAGGAGTGTGGTTGGAACAGCAGATGGCTGAGCGTGTGGGCACATAGCTGTCTCTGTTGTTCTTCCCGCCATGCTCTGGAAACAAGTCCCTTGGAAGCATATATTCATTCCAGGGTGGGGGTTGCATCCGCTTTCAGGTACTAACATGTAAAGTAAATCCACATCCGCTAGGATTCATTGTAGGTATCCAGACCCCAGGCTCAAGCCCAGGTTGGACTATTATCCTGTCCTTGAAGTTTTGACCTCAGACCTTCTAGACTAGACATAAATCGATAAACTACTTCAGTTAGTGGAAACAGAATTTCTCATGCTATCTTTTTTTTTTCTTTCTTTCTTTCTTTCTTTCTTTCTTTCTTTCTTTCTTTCTTTCTTTCTTTCTTTCTTTCTTTCTTTCTCCTGGCAGGATATGAACTAAGTGCATGGGTGTTCCTCATGTGTTGCAGCGCCAACTCCTTGACCTTATAGGAGACTGGCAAATGCTTCTAAGAGAAGCTGGACTGTGCTTTCAGAGAAAAATATAGGTTAAGCAGAAAATCCCACATTGTTTCAACAGCAGGGAGCTTGTTGTGGTTGGTATGTGAAAAGAACATAAAGACAAAGTTCTGCATGCTTGGGCACAAAGAAAGCTAACTAGAGTTAGCTGCCCAGTGGATGCATCCAGGCAATTGTGGTCATTTTGCTTGAAGAGATGGGCTAAATTTCGAGAGCTCAAAGCAGCATAGAGTTGGAAAGATTCTGTCTCACAAGGCTTTATTTTGCCCTTCTTTCTTCCTTTCTTTTTTCCTTCCTTCCTTCCTTCCTTCCTTCCTTCCTTCCTTCCTTCCTTTCATTTAAATTGCAGTATGTCATTCATGTATACGCTAGGGAAAAAGCGTTTGTTATTTTACTTCTACATGGATATACTCATTCGACGACTGTCTTAACTGCTTTTCCTATTTCTGCCATCACCATCTGGCCTCCAGACGCACACCACAGCACACAGGTGTGCAGAAGTGTTTCTGCCTTGTTTTCCTTGAGGCAATAGGTGTTTTGATAAAATACATTTCTAAAGTTTGGGCCTACATCTTAGCACAAGCTATTATTCGTGACTTGGAAACCAAGTGCTGTGATTTAGAACATATTTGACCAATGAACAGCCTAAAAGACACTTTCAAGAGGCAGAGGAGATGGGTTGCTGTATATTCGTGAGCATCTCAGTGTGGATCCAAGCACCCACATTAAAAAAAAAACAAAAAACACACACACACACACACAGCAAAGTGCATCGGTGTTCCAGAAATGTACCAGCAGAGACAGGAGGATCCCTGGGGCTTGCTGACTAGCTGGTCTTGCCAAATAGCTTCAAGTACAATGAGAAACTTTGCCTCAAAAACAAGGTGGAGAGGAATAAATAACATGACATCTACTACCCTTGGCCTCCTAGTGTACACATTCATTCCCAGTTACCTTTAATGGTAAATAATCACCCGATTAAAGCCTCAGTAAACTCAGTGCACAAATCAATATGCATGGCTGTAGAAGATACATAAGTTGTACGTCAAGATCATAAATCTTGTTAATGGTAGAATTTCCACGCCCCATACTCATTATGAATTAGTGACTTTTTAGCTGAAAATCTTTCAGACTGATCCCACAAAGACACTCATTGTTAAACCTTTTTTTTTTTTCATCGTTTCAATGCATGACTAAAACAGAGCAGTTTTTGTGCTTCTCGAACTTTCTTAGTTTCCCATAAACCCCACATTTTAGCTCTTCCCAGGTGATCTGAGAGAGTGGGACTTAGCCTCCAGCTGTAGGAGCCTCCAAGGCTTCAGGACACAGGTGTGGCAAGAATGGGCCTGCATACCTCACCCATTATGGTTGCTTCCCTCCCTTCCTTCTCCTCCGGGGCACTTCAGTGAGACCTGTAATCTAGCTTCCCCACCCTCTCTCTTAAGTGGCTGAGTAACAACCCAAAAGTATAGGGAAGTTAAAATTTAAATCAAGGGATCAGAGTTCAGGGAGAAAATTCTCTGTCTTTCTCTATTACCCCTTCCCAAACTCAAGAGATTATCAAGGTGACTTGCTGGATGTAGCAACTGACTGTGTTTGCTTTACAGAGTTAGGGTCAGGTCCTCAATAGTATCACCCAGTCTTTGTATTTCTTCTTCTCCTGCCTCACCTCCCCCCAATCCCCACTTTACAGCATTGGGAGTTCACTCCCCAGCATAGCTTTTATTTTCTAGAATGTTTGTGTAGAATTATATGCATTTATATCTATCTTTCTTCAACTTGGCTTCTTGCCAACAGTCTTTTTTTTTTTTTTTTTCAACTGATGACGTGGATGTTGAGCAATCTAGAATCCTTATTAAGGTGAGCTAGAGTTGTTTCGGGGAATTGTCTCTCTGTCGAGAATAAGACTCTCATCTAATTTATCTGGGACTTTAATCTCATTGGCCTGTGGTTAGATGTTGGTCTGAGTTTAAGCCCCAGGGCTGAGTACATGTTTATTTAGCATGTGTAGAGCCCAGGGATTAATCTCCACCATCAAAAGAAGAAAAGTCAAATATGTTTCTATGCTAGTAGTTAATTCGTTGGTTCAGTTGTTTCTGGCTGGTCTAACCTAGTAGAGCTCTTTACGGAAGTTCCAACCACAGTGCTGACAAACACACTTCCCTATTACATAACCGCTGCATAGGTGGCCGTCTGCTTCTTCAGTAGTAACCTTCACTCACCTCTGTACTAAGACAAAGCCAGCCAATGTAGTATTTAAAACCTTTCTCATTCAGGAATCTTCTCATTCTACTTTGTGTATATTTCAGCTGCCAAAGGAAGGATGGTAGTTAGGGATTGTAAACAGACACTTAAAACCTTCCCAGAAGCAAAGGGACTTCCCCCTCCCCACTCCCTTCTAAATGGATGAGATGGTATCTTTTCTTCACGAGGGTGGAGGGAAAGAATTAAGGCCTTCAGACACTTGGAAGGATCACTTTCTCTTTTCTACACCTAAGGTAGGAGCTGCGTTTCAGGTTGGAACATTAACAATCTTAACTTAAGGACTTAAATCCCTTCGTAAGTTAGCATAGATAATCTATAACTGAGACATACTTTATGACAAACTTTGAAATAAGACAAATCCTACAGAGACTCTAAAGAGTGAGGACACTTTCTATTGCAATTTGATGTTGGAAAGAGAAAGGAAAAGTCGGACATCGAATTATGTTTCAGTGTCCTTGAAGACAGTTGAGTCACTCTATGTTTATTTTTTTCCTCTGTGAAACTAGTGGTTGATTCCTGGTATTTAAATGTTCTGGCTATCATGAATATACCATTATGATTGCATATTAAGGTATAAAAAATAATATTAAAAATCCACTTAGAAATGGGTAATTAAATGTTCTGGCTATCATGAATATACCATTATGATTGCATATTAAGGTATAAAAATAATATCAAAAATCCACTTAGAAACGGGTAAAGAATAGGAGTAGGTAGCTCAGACGAGAGAAATTGCATTTGTTCTTCTGGTTGCTGATTGAACCTAGACAAGGCTAGGTAAGTGCTCTACCAGTGAGGTACATTGCCAGCAGAGGGAAAAAAAAAAATCAAGCAGCCTTTACATATCCAGAAAATGCTCAACTTTCATAATATTATAATAATTTAGTAGATTAAAATAACCTAATAATTTTATCTTTAACAGAAAAAATATAGATTAAACATTACTATGTGAGTGCCAGTACTTATGTACTGGCTCAGCGGATGCCTTGGGGGGTGGGGGGGGGGAGGGTGTTGAGAGAAATATGTTCCTGGTGGGAATACAAACTAGCAGTCTTTAAAGAGGGCATTTGAATAATCCCCATCAAATTCAATGTTCATGTACACCGACCAAACAACTCCACATCTAGGAATTTTAGATATGCTCCCATAAAAGAAGGATGTGTAAATATAAGTTGTAGATTGTGCTAGGAAAGCTGATTGTGATTAGCTAAAGGAACTGTGTAAAGTTCACGTAACACTCCATGCTGTGTGTCATTAAAGGGAACGGGGGTCAGGGAGCAAGAGAGATGACTTAGCAGGAAAGGCACTTGCTGCCAAGCCTGACAACCTCAGTTTGATCCCAGAATCCACATGGTAGGACTTGTGTAAGCTGTCGGTTGACTTCACACATATATGTTATGACACCACACATGTACAGACAAATAAATAAACCAGGAGAAGAAAAATAAAGACTCAAGGAAGCTGGGCCTGGGGACAAAAAACCTGTAGCCGCAGTGGTTTAGACGCTGAGGCAGGAGGGTTGCCATCCTGGACTATCCAGAGTGAATTCCATGCCAAGCCATGTAATTGAGTGAGACCCTGACTCAAAATTGAAGAGTTATAAAGGGGTACAGTTTAGTGGTAGAACCCGTGCTTAACATGTATGTCATCCCGTGTTTAATGCCTGACACACAGGGGAAAGAAAAGAATGAGGAGGCTCTCTGTCTTCTAGATTGAAGCCATCCTAAAATGTTTCAAGAGAACACTCCAATTGTGTTCTGTGAGTTTTATCTAATAGACCTGTGCTGTAATAATAAATATGTGTAGGGGTGGATATTCTTGTACGCAGACTCTGTGTAGACAGGCTGCGAGCCAGCTGATAGTGGTGTCTTGGGAGGGGGAAATGAGTGACCAGGAGTGACACACTTTCAGTCTATCCTTTTTCCTTCCTTTTGTATTTTATTTCCTTCACAAGTACATGTGCTCACTCTTCCCCTGATAAGTCAATAATGCTTTATCTTTTCCTGCTTTGGTTTTGTTTTTACTTGATTAAAAAAAAAAAAAAAACGAAAAACAAAACCGTGTGTACTTATACAAAAGCTATAATATATACAGACATTTGAAAGAAGCTTTTGTTGGCTTTGTGGGTAAGCTAAAACTTCAGTTTCAAATTGCATGGCAACCATATACTTTTTTTTTTTTTTTTTAAGCAAATGAAACATCTTTAAAGACGATACCAGAATGGGATCTGTCACGTAGCTGCCCACTGTGCTGTGTTCCTGAATGAACGAATCTCTTCTGCTTCCCAAGCATGCGTGATTCTTGTGTGTCCGCACAGTCTGCTTCTGGCTGTTTTCTTTGAGTTTTCCTCAGGGAAGGAATCAAAGCATTACACAGAAGGATGCATTCGAGAGCAGGCTGAGATCGGTGATATTTAAACTGTCCTTAAGATAAGAACAAGGTTGTGTAAGGATCAATGAGGCTGCTTCTTCTTCTTCTTCTTCTTCTGTTCTTTTTAATCTCCCGATTGCTCTGTGACAAATCTCCCAGCGCGTTCTTCAGGAAACAAATGAATCAGAATAGCTTACTATAGGAGTGCAAACAGTTCCGCTTGAAAGAACTAATCATTTATTACTTACGCACATTGTACTTCAGAGGGGCGTGTACATTACCTAATTGTCTCCGCCCTGTGGGGTCATGTGTCTCCTCATAGTGTCATGCTGTATCTATATAGTTTTATAATTTTGTTTTTATTCTAATTAATTAATGACGTTAGCACACATAGGGCTTTTATTGTGGCATTTTAATGCGAGGACATCACTGTACTGTGCTTTGACTCATCCCTCATCCCACTGCCCTCGACTGTGCTCCCTTGTGCTCCTTTGCCTGGTTCCAGAGAGTCACGTCACATGTACTCCATTAACTGACACACCCCTGAGATCACTTTTTTTTTTTTTTTTCATTATTTTAACATGCCATGGCTCTTTAAACCTCCCGTGTCTAATTTTGGAGTGAAATCTACTTTATCAGGGAACTGATTAGTTCTACCATCTTGCTTTCAGCTTCTATTTGCTTAATAGATTATCTTTCCATTCTTTGACTCTCAGTCTGAAGATGCCTTTACCCATGTGACGCGTTTTGTGTTGGCAATAGTTGTGTCTAATGTTTGTTTGCTTGCTTGCTTTTGTGATAGTCTCAGTATGCCATTCTGGCTGCCTTGGAATGAGCTACATAGACCAGGCTGGCCTCAAACTAATAGAAATCCACCTGCCTCTGCTTTCTGCTTATTGAATTAAAGGCATGCGCCACCACGCCCTGCTTGGATTTATATTTTTAATCTAATCAGCCAGCCTTGTCTCTTTATTGGTGAGCTGAGAGCATTTACTTTTAAGGTGCCTTCTGGGAAATGATTACTCGTTCTAGTGACTGTGCTTTCCTGGCTGCTTTGATTATTTCTTATTGACTGTCTCCCCTGTCAGGGTTAGAGTTGGCGGATTTACTGTGTCATTCACAATCAGGGTTTCTTTCTGGCTCTCATTTAGTCATCTGTTTTGATCATGAAATTTATTCCTCCCAGTGACCAAGAGACTCTCCACCCGATTAGTATAGAGAAGTGGTCCTCAGCCTTCTCAATGCTACGGCCCTTGAATACAGTTCTTCCTGTTGTGGTGACCCCTCCCCAACCCTAAAATTACTTTTGTCACTACTTCCTAACTGTAATTTTGCTACTATTATAAATCATAATGTAAGCATCTGTGTTTAGGTGACTCCTGTAAAAAGGTCCTTCAACCCCCGAAAAGGGCCTTTTAACCCACAGGTTGAGAACTGTTGGTTAAGTCTCTTCTTTGGTGCAGGGATCAAGACCAATTACCACTCCTACTTGGCTTGAAATGTCCTGATTTCTGCAGTAACTCTAAAAGGTGGCTTTGACTGCTACAGTCATTTTGGCTGGCAGTCATTTACTCTCAGGGCTTGACATGCATCCTTCCCATGCTCTCCTTGAGTTTATTCGGTTGTCTCTGCCTTTGTCAGTAGATTGGCATTTTCCCCTTAGAGTTTTCCATATTGCTTCTTTGCCTTATGTTTTTGACATCTTGACGCTAATCTGTCACGGTGAAGTTCTCCTCACAGCATGTCTGTTTGGAATTAGAAATGCCTATTATGTTTAAATGTCTGCATCCTTCTCTAGATTTGGGGAGTGTTTTGCTATGCAGCCATTGAACATATTCTTTGTGCCTTTACTGTTAACCTCAGCTCCTTCTGTCCTGTGTATTCTCATGCTTCCTATGACTGAATTCTAGAGTTCTGGGACTCTGTGGTCATCCTGGGTGAGTTTATTTTCCTTATTGACATTTGAATATGACATTTCTTCTTCCTTGTCCTCGGTTCCTGATAATCTATCTTCTGCTTGGTCAAATCCATTGATAACGCTTTGCCTCTTCTCTTTCTTTGTTTTTATTTATTGAGTTTTTTATTTCCAATACTTCTATTTAGTTTTTATTTTTCTTCAAAATCTTAATTTCCTTAATGGATTTTTTTTTCTATGTTGTTGTTGTTCTTTTTTTTTAATCCATTTTGCCAGTTTTCTCATCCATTTTGCCAATTTTCTCATCCACTTTGCTGAATTTTTCTTTTTTCTTTTTAAGATTTATTTATGTATTTATTATGTGTACAGTGTTCTGCCTGCATGTATGTCTGCATGCCAGAAGAGGACATCAGATCCCAGATGGTGGTAAGCTACCATGTGGTTGCTGGGAATCGAACTCAGGACCTCTGGGAGAGCAGCCAATGCTCTTAACCGCTGAGCCATCTCTCCAGTCCCTGAATTTTTCTTATACTACACTGTCTTTCCTCCGGGTCCTCCATTGAATCTACTTGCTTGTTCATACCATCTTTCTGGTACTTGACCATTTTTACTTTTTAAATCACCTAGCATGTTCCCTATTTCAGTATGTTTGAGTTCTGTAGTTGATATTTCTTGTGTTTCCGTGTTGCAGTTTACATATCTGTTCATTTGTAGGTTGATTCCAGTTTTATTTAGGGATCTTATTGAGCAGCCCACTCTACTTGAAGCATTACTTAGAAGAAAATTGCATGTGAAAGCACCTTCTGCTGTCCCCTCAGGGAGCTGCATGTATGAAGCTGTGCCCGGCTCGCCCCTTGGTGTATCGCCACCCTTTCTGTGTCTTTCAGAGATTCTTTCATTCCCTTTGTGGGTTTCCAGTAGCCTTTCTCTTGCTCTTCTTTGGGAAAGAATCATTTTATTATCATTATTATTATTATTTCAACTCCCCCTTTTCACTGGCACACAGAGGTAGCTGGTAGCCTGCCATCTTACCCAGAAATTCTACTTCGTTTTCATATGTAAAATGAAGTACTTTGGAAGTCCCCACTGTGAGTATGGTCAGATAACCTCTCCTTGGTACTAGGAATCTATCCATCGTCAAACATGACCAACCTTTCGGGTTTCGAGTGCTGACACTTTACAAGGGCACTGAGTGCTACCATTGTAACTTCTGTCTTGGATCACAGTCTGTCTCCCTTTCTTACGTCTTTCTTTTCTTTTTTTTTCTTTCTTTTTTTTTTTTCCTTGGGGCATGAATGTAAGGGCCTCAAATATTCTGGCCAACTGATCTGCCATTGAATGACAACTCCACAGGGTCTTATGAAGTTACCCAGACCAGCACTGAACTTAGAATATTCCTACCTCAACCTCCCAAGTAGCATGGGTTATAACCCTGCTACTGGCCACCAAGCCTGGGCTCTTAACTGCTCTTCGAGCATCCCTGTGAGATTTAACTTCCTATTTTATTATATTATTATTATTATCATCATCATCATTATTATTCCTCTACAATGTCTTACACCAACTATGCACTAATACCGAGCATGGCATTTTTTTTTACGGTAGACACAAACTCATTTTGACCAGACAAACTGGTCTCAGTAGGTTATGAATTCCATCATAGGGTCAAGTGATCCTTTTCCAATCAAAATGAGCAGAGAGATAACATAGGATCCAGGGCAACGGATTCCTAACAGTGCCAAAGGGCTTGGCAGCTGAGGGAAAGGGCCTGATTAGGCGTTCTTTACTATAAGGACAGACAGCAAGCTTCAAGGGACAACAAATAACCTGAAAAGATTGTGCCTGATTCTTAACTTAGATGTTGCATAACTTCCTGCTAGTATGTTCAGCCCACAATTCTGCAGGAGTTATAATAGGAACAGTGTCCATTCCACCTTTGACCATAATGGGAAAACCAGGTCTTTCTTTATAGATATCCCTCTCTGACAAGCAGTGTTTGTTACCAAGGGGTGGCAAGGGCCCTTTCACCTGGAAAGCAACGGGCTCTTTGGAAGATGTCACTTCTTCCTGGATAGGGTCTACGCTGCATTTCTGCAAAAGAATCCTTCAAAGAGGTTCTGCTGATGCCTTGGATCAATCTTCAATCTCTCAGTAGGCTTGAGGGAAAAAGAACTGTTGTGTAATAAACCATTTGGAGTGATGGCAGTTTCTTCTTCCCAAGAGAAATGATTGCGACTCACATTTAAAATAACATTTCTCCCCTTTCCTGGCTACAAGTGCAAGCATCCTTCAGTACCACTCTGCATGAGGCAAGATAAGTATTTTGTCATCTTCTATTATTAGGGAGGGATTCTGAGTCACACAGAAGCTAAGCGATTTTTTTTTCTTCCAGCCTCAGAAATAAAAGGATGAAACGAAGCTGGCTGATGAGTGCATTATTTTAGGAAGAGGGCAAGCATGTTGCCTCGTTTTTTCCTGGACAACTGCAACGGCTTCCTAGTTGGTTTCTCTGCCCCCAGTTTCTCTCTTCCCTGCGCTGCACTCGCTTCACCTGCTGCCAGAATTATATTCTGAAATCATGTCACATCCCTTTGTGAATATCTCTGACGTCTTCTCATGCTTTCCCCTCTGGGGAGCCGGTGTGAGACTCTCAAGCGCAAACTCTTCAGCACGGCACTTAAAGCCCATTTCCGGGATTCTAAGCTGCCTTGCCTGTGTTCTTTCCTAATCTCTTACCTCAACAGTGCTCAGCTACACTCCAAAGATCATGTATGTCCATCCTCATCTTCATCCGTGCCTCTCCAGTAAAGTGCCTTGGGGTTATGGTTTGGGTCTTGAATATCTCTCAAAGGCTGTGTGTTGAAGGCTTACTCTCTAGCCTAAGGAAATCCTGGGAGAAGGTGGAAACTTTAGAAAGTGGGGCTGGGTTAAGAAAGTTAGATCATTGGAAGTGCACATTTGAAGGAGATAATGGGACCCCAACCCATCCATCCCTTTCCCTCCTTCTTCCTTGGCCATCATGAAGTGAGCATTATCTTCTGCTTTGTATTCCCCCATGATGCTTTGCCTATCACCAGCCCTGGAGCAACAAAGCCAGCTGACCATCACCCAAAATCTCTTTTAAAATATTATCTGTTACTTTTTAATGTACATTGGTGTTTTGACTGCATGTATGTCTGTGTGAAGGTGTGGGATCCTCTGGGAACGGTGTTAAAAACAGCTATGAGCTGCCATATGGGTGCTAGGAATTGAACCCAGGTCCTCTGGAAGAATAGTCAGTGTTCTTAACCGCCAAGTCCCCTCTCCAGCCCAACACCAGGGATCTCTTTAGCTGTAACTCCAGATAAACGTCTCTTCTTGTGGTGGTTTGAAAAGATTAGGTCCCCCATAGGTTCATGTATTTGCTTGGCCATAGAAACTCTTAGGAACTGTGGCCTTATTGGAGGAGGTGTGGCCTTGTTGGAGGAGGTGTGGCCTTGTTGGTGGAATTGTGTCCGTGTGTAGGTGGGCTTTGAGGTCTTCTACGCTCCAGCCCTGCCCAGTGTGGGATGATCCCCCTCTGCTGCCTGCAGATCAAGATGTAGACCTCTCGGCTCCACTAGCACCATGTCTGCCTGCAGGCTTCCATGCTTCCTGCCATGATGATAATGGACTGAACCTCTGAAAGTATAAGCCAGTCCCAATAAAATGGTTTCTGTTCTAAGGGTTGCCTTGGTCCTGGAGTTGATTTATGACAATGAAATCCTAAAATACTTCTTTTGTGTTGATTTTTCTTAAGTGTTTTTGTTTTGTTTTGTTTTTTTGTTTTTTGTTTTTTGTTTTTTGTTTTTTGGTAGCAACAAAAAACTAACACACTTTGCAGGGGTGGGGGTGGGGGTACGGGACACTCTGCTCTTCCAGAAGGATCCAGTTCACACAGAGGTTTCTCTCCGTCACTTCTCACTGCCACCCCTACTCTCCCCCCCCCCCCCGCCCCCCAACACTCCCTCCTTTTGTTCCCGGTCACCTTTCTTTCTATTGTAATTACACTTTAAAAAAAAAAAAAATTACATTCTAGCCACTGAAGCATGTGTTTAGCTTTCCCAATCCAGTTTCTGTTTTGTGATAACTTTGAGGCCAGCCTGGTCTAATATATATTCTAGGCCAGCAAAGTTGCATGGTAAGACCCTGTCTCAAACACAAACACAAACACAAACTCTCCCTCTCCCTCCGTCTTTCTCTCCAAACATCAATCAAGGTTTGCAGAGAGAGAGAGAGAGAGAGAGAGAGAGAGAGAGAGAGAGAGAGAGAGATATGAATTTTAAAAACAAAAAACCAGCCAGGCGTTGTGACGTTGTGACGCACACTTTTAATCCCAGAAGGTAGAGGTAGGCCCATTTCTGAGTTTGAAATGAGCCAGGGCTGCACAGGTCTTCCTGGCCTTGAACTCACTATTTTGTCCTCGCAGGCACTGAACCTGCAATCCTCCTGCCTCACACTGGTGAATATCTGAGATTATCTACCTATGCCAGGCCCAGCTTGGAAGCTTCTTGACTGTGTTTTTCATTATGAAAGTGAAACTCATACCACATGTAACTGGACTTTATCCATGGCCTTAGCCATGAGCTCAGCTAGAAAGTAGTCCTTGTCCTTGGTGCTCCAAGTACCAGGGGCACAAAGGTCTCTTTCTCAAGCAAAATCATCAGGTCTTTTGATCTCATTCATGGAGGCAGATCCTAGACCCAGAACTCGAGGCGACACAGTGATGTTTGCAGGTGAGCTGCCTGGCTTCTTCCATCTTGGTCACACAACATCCTTGGGTGACAGCACCTCTCTAATAATAACCTATCGTAAGCCCATCGATTTCAGCGCTCGAAATAATTTTTCAGTTGTTCTCAGTTTTACAAGTTTGTCATCTCAGCTGGGCAGTGGTGGCACGCCTTGAATCCCAGCACTTGGGAGGCAGAGGCAGGCAGATTTCTGAGATTGAGGTCAGCCCGGTCTACAGAGTGAGTTCCAGGACAGCCAGGCCTATACAGTGAAACCCTGCCTCGAAAAAAGAAAAAAAAAAGAAGCTTGTCATCTTAGATATTCAGAGAAGTGAGACAGGAGGATTGCAAATACAAGACCTGCCTGGGTAATTTAGTGAGACCCTGTCTCAAAACAAAGGGCTGGGCCAGCACTTGCTTCAACATGTAAGACTATAGGTTCAATGGGCAGGAACACACACAGAGGAGAGAGTTTGTCTGACATCTTTTATGCTAAATAAAAAAAAGTCTCTGGTAACTAAGATGACTCATGTTAACGAACGTCACAGCCATCTATACTACATGTGTGTGCATATATATATTTACTATGTATACGCTATGTATATATATATTATGTATGTAGTATATACACATTATACACACACACACACATATAATATGTATGTGGTACATATCTTTCATCTCAGCTCTCTGAAGGCAGAGTTGGGTGAATCTTTGTGAGTTCAGGCCAGCCTGTTATACATAGCAAGTTCCAGGCCATCCAGGGCTATCTACTGAGATCCTATTTCAAAAAAAAAAAAAAAAAAAAATCAAAGATTTGGTACACCATACTGTACACTCTATAGTGATTATATTGATTTACATAAAATATAAATTCTCATACAGGTATCATAACAAAGACAGAGAAACGCCGTCGTCATAAAGCACTTTTATTTGGAACAACGGGTAGGTAGGGCACAGCCCAGCAAGCACTCACTGTAGACTTTTGATCTTTGGGTACGGACTCTAAAGCTTTAAGTGGGTTTGGAAGAGTCTGATGGGTTAAAAAAAAAAAAAAAGGGTTGATGTTTGCCAGACACTTAATAAAAGTAATCTTGTAACCACACGCATGTAAATGTTGCTATAGCAACCATAAGCAGGTGGATGGTTCGCTCAGAGCTGGCTGTGAGCTTACATTGCAGAGTCTTCCTCATCAGGAGTGGAAGATTCCTTTCCGTCACACAAGAGTGGCTTTCACACCCAGCTCTGAGCCTCCCCCCTCTCATCTGACAAGCTCCTGCATGGCATTAATTCAAAGGGAGAGTGGAAATTCCCACAGAATGAGATTCCCTATATCCCCAAGTCAGTATCAGTGTGTGCGTCCATCAGGGATGCAAACTCAGGGCAGCAGGAGAGGATGGCTCACCCAGTAGATTTCCAACCCCTTTCTGGTAGGATGAATGCGCAATCCACAATCAGGAGCGGCTGAGCCGGCAGTGATGGAGGATAGAAAGCGCTTGCTACTTCTGCAGGTGTGTTCTGGAAAAACCTCTGGAGTGCAATGCGCATGTGCGCCATCCTGGTTCACTTAGGTTTCTCCACATCTCACAAAACTGGTGGCGCACACCTTTCATCTTAGCACTGTGAAGGCAGAGTCGGGTGGATCTTTGTGAGCTCAGGCCAAGCCGTTATATACAGTGAGTTTCATGCCACCCAGGGCTACCTACTGAGATCCTGTCTCAAAAGAAAATAAAATTTGGGACTGTTTGCAGTGACAAAGAGTGGTAAAATGGAATCCAGTCATTATCGTCATCGTTGTCTTCACCATCATCATTGTCATCGTCACTATTTATTATTAGTAGGTGTTCATCATTACAGAGATGCATGCTCTGGCCCAGGTATGGATCAGAGGCCAGAACTGGTTCTCTCCTTTCACCTTTGCAGGAGCCCTGAGATTCAACTCTGGTCACCAGGCTTGCATGACAAGTGACTTTTTTTAACCTGCTGAACCATTTCACCTTCTTAATTTTTATTTTTCCTCAAATTTTATGATTTTTTTCTTTCTATTAAATTGCTGCTACTATGTTTTTCATTACATGATCCTTTTAGGCAGGGCTAATAAACACTTAAGTGTGTATGTGTATATTATTCGTAAAAACAGGTAGCAAGCAATAAATTATTCTTATTTTAGGATTCCTACCCTTTTACAAATATAACCCAATAACTGCAGTAGTCCAGTAGAATAATGTTATTGGCCTGGCAGTGGTGGCGCACGCCTCTAATCCCAGCACTTGGGAGGCAGAGGCAGGCGGATTTCTGAGTTTGAGGCCAGCCTGGTCTACAGAGTGAGTTCCAGGACAGCCAGGACTACACAGAGAAACCCTGTCTAGAAAAACCAAAAAAAAAAAAAAAAAAAAAAAAAAAAAAAAAAAAAAAAAAAAAAAAAAAATAATAATAATAATAATAATAATAATGTTATCTGATAATGTTGAAGAACATGGGCTATAATAAGGAGATGACATGATTTCCCTCATGTCACATATTGCAAAGTAGATGAGCCAGGACTAGAATCTAGGTTGGTCTGACTCCAAAACAGGCAGCCTTGACCAGTAAGATAATATTTAACTAATTACGTGGAAACTGCCATTATACAACAGGCTGAATTCACAGTGTCTTCCTTTGGTGACACTAGGTAGGGTGCTGTCTAAACTAGCAGGTCTTCCAAGGGACAGGGATGCGAACTGGGTCCCTGACATTTAAGCTCTGGCTTCCCAATGGTAAAAGTTAAGTAAAGGTTATACCCACTTTGCAGGATTATCATGACAGGTCAACTGTTTTACATTCGTTTATTTACTGGGAGGTGGACACGTGTGCCGTGGTCCACACGTAGAGGTTAGAGGTCAACTGGTAGAAGTCAGTTCTCTTTTACTAACACGTGGGAACATGCTCCAGTTGCCAAGTTTGGGGGCCCAGAACCCTTACCTGGTGAGCTATCTTAACAGTTCAGTCATGATAGGTTTAATATGCAAAACTCTGGGCACAAATAAACTGTAACCGTGACCTTATGTCATGATGTGCCAAGACTTGACTCTGTGATGAATCCATCCATCAGATGGCTTGCGTCCTCCCTGCTTAGACTGAAATCCGGGGTTCTCATCAGTATATTGGGGCGGGGGGGGGGGGGAGAAGGTTCTGAGATAAACTTGAGAAGCCAAGTTTAAGCATGAACGAGGTCGTGTCCACTGTCTGCGGAGGGAGAAAACAGGGTGTTGGGAAATGGTACGTAATCAATGCTCTCACAGCACAGCAGTATATGTGCTGTTCACACCCATGTAGATAAAAGGAACACAAGACAAAATAGGCCAATACAAGGAAGCAAGCGGCAAACGACCTCATCCCCAGGATTCTACACACGGGGTGCATGCTTGCAAAGATTCCAGGAAGAGGAATACATAGAGAGATGGCAGGGGCTTTCGGAAACAATTGGAAGGGCTGCCACTTCTTTGCAACAAGAAAGCCAATGAGCTAGCAGAAACGTCAACTTCCTGGTGACTGCTTAACTTCTATATTTCTATATTTCCTACTTTGTGAGAATGAATTGTAAAAAGGAAAGAACTGGAGGTTTTCCTAACGGAAGGAATGGAACAAAACTGTCTAAAGAAACAAACATTATCTTTAAAATGAATGCACTTGCTAGAGACTGTCAGAATCAAAAGTATACTCTAGATAATGTTTCTGTGCAACCTGGAAGGTGAATCAGTTGGCATTGTGTCAGGTGATGGGAAACAGAACAGCAGGAAAACAGACAGTGGCTTGGCCAGGCTGGCTAAGACCCGAGGCTCACCACACTATAATTTGCTTTTACCTTGGGTAGCATCCTTTTGTCAAGGTGTTAAGGTACCATCATCCTCTTTATAGGCAAGTTCTGACACCCATCCTCCCTTTATATGTAAGGGCAAGCAAATGGCATTGACATCTCCTTCATTAAACTAAACTTAGGCTCAATTCCATGGAGTTACAAACTGTTGTGAGCTGCCATATGGGTGCTGTGATTTGAACCCGGATTCTTTGGAAGAGCAGTTTGGTCTCTCCAGCCCTCATGAACCAACTTTTTAAAATGCTACCTCAAGAAGTTAGACATTATCCAGATCCACTCAGTTAACCTGGGTAAGGCCATCTTCTGTTTTGCCCCATTGTTAAACGAGAGTGAATTAAACTGGTTTGGGCAGTCCTCTGAGGGGTTAGCTGCAAGTGAAGAACCTGGCATGCTATTAGGCTGGCTTCAAAGGGAGTGCTTGGGGCAGAAAAAAAAAAAAAAAACAACTTCTCTGTGGAGTCCAATTCCATGAAGATCCACGTGAGAAGTGGACTGATCGCAAAGCAAGGCCTGCAGTCAGTTCAGATGGGCCGCCCTACTGGTATTGGACCAGGGGGCTACACGAAGCTCTGACTTTGTACACAACCGATCATGCATGTGATCAGTGTGCGTCCTGTTGTCAATCCTTTAGGACTCTTGGGTTCCTGTTTCTGCTGTCCAAGCATAGCTTGCTATCTTCTCAGGCCCCTGTCAGAAGAATCCTCAGGATGACTCTCAAACACTCGGGTACACCTTTATTTTAAATCAGATGATTTCAAACTGCACGCTTCAAAAAAGGTTCGATTCTGTTTTGAGGTTTGCTCCAAAAGCGGTTGCAGTTTTGAAGGTCCCCTGGGACATCTAATAGTAAATTGTGAATCTATCACATGCCTATATTTTGACGCTTATTATAAGTCAATCTTTCCAAAACACCCTCTTCCTGTTTGTTGAAAATCCACCTAACTATTTTCACATGATGTGTTAATAAATGTCGCTGTAGCCAGAGAGATTATTCCAGGAAGATTAAAGGTCATGCCAACTCATCCGGGTCCTAGAAGGCTCAAGGCTCCTTAAACTCAGGAAAGTTCCTGCAAAGCCACACAGCTTCTCCAAGGGCCTAAAGAACATTTGTTTATAACCAAGTGTTACTGACAACTTTTTAAAAGCTTTCCAGGATGAAATACCAAGAGAAATTCAACCATGGACGCTTAGTACCCTCTCACACAGAAACATGGATGCATGCCCTAGCTTTGGTTTTGTTGCTGTGATAAAAGATGCTGGCAAAAGCAAATTAGTGGTGGGGGGTTTAGGGTGGGGGCGGGGGTGTACAATTCCAGGTACCTCAAACCATTTTGGATGAAGTTAAGGTAGGGATTTCAATTTTAAGGCAAGAGAGGGAGGAAATTAATTCATGCATATTCACCTATTTTCTGGAATATTCTCTACTCATACTTTGGGACTCTCTGCCTAGGCAGCTGCCCACAAAGGATTAGGTGTCCCCACATCAATTAAATGTAATTATTACAATCCCCTCACCCATCAATTCAATCTAGATAGTCTCTCATTGACACTCCCTTCCCAGATCATTCCAGGTTATCATTATCAGGTTACTATTATCATTAACTGTCATTGTGTACCTCCATGCTCAGGAGAGTGGGACCAAGAGGGCTTTCTATGTTCTCTGGTTTTTAAAATAGTCTCCTGTGGTTGGGAGATGTGGTTCAGTGGTAGAATACTTACATAGCACATTTGAGGACCTGGTTTCAATTCCCAGTACTATAGTAAATAAAGAAATCGCCTCCTACACGTGAATAATATTCTAGAAACGAACAGGAGACATCATTATCAAGGAAGCCTGTGGTCTGTCTCCTGACAAAAACTCTTATGGAAGAGAGTTTTTCCTGAGAGCCTAAGCAGTCAAAAGAACCAGAGCAGACAAAGAGCCACCACTACAGCAAGTTAGTTTTATTCAAGAAGTGAATAAAGATTTATTCAAGTTAACTTTACTAAAGCAGTGATTTAGAAGAATATCATCTTTGCCGGGCCTGGGGTAGCAAGTCTGTAATCCTAAACTGTAAAGGCTGAGGAAGAGACTTCCAAGTTCAAGCAAGGACTGTGTGGGCTATAGAATGAATTTAGGGCCAGCTTGTGTAACTTAGCAAGACTCTCTCAAAATCAATAATTTAAAAAGGACCAGGAACTCTTTCCAAGCCGTCTCTAGTAATACGAGGGGGGAAAGTCACTCTCTTTGCATCCCACACTTCTGAGGTGTCTCTTATCTCCATAGTCATTCGAGAAAATACTCATATTCCTAAATGTCCTTTAAACAAATATACATATTCCCAACTTTACACATGTATGGATTCCCCATCTTTCTTAGCTTTTTGCACAGCGCTTCTACTGTCTAACACATAGTACATAACCGTTTTATTTCTGTACTTATGAGAAGGTAAGCTCAAGGAAGGTAAGCTATCTTTAATTAAAAAACAAAAACCGTATTTCTCTATGCATGTGAGTGTAGGGTCGCCAGTGTGTTTTGGAGCCAGAAGACAACCTCAGATGTTGAGGACCTCAGTGGTCCTCTGGAATGCTGCTCACTTTGCTTCTTGAGACAGGGTCTCTCACTGCCCTAGAACTTACCAACTAGGCTGGGCCAGCTACCCAGTGTGCTCCAGTGATCTTCTTATCTCTACCTCCTTGGTACTAGTATTACAAGCATTGATTTATTTTTCAACATTATTATTATTATTGTTATTATTATTAACCATGGGTTCTAGGGGTCACATTCAGAGTCCTCCTATTTGCAAGGAAAGCCAACACTTTACCTAGTCATTCTTGTCATACCGATTTCATTCCTGTTACTTTCCTAGAACCTGTCCTGAGTGACGAAATGAAGTGAGTGAAGAAATGAAGTGAGGCCCTGAGTAGGGCTGCCTCCGTATTGCAGAGTCATAGAGGTAAGATTTGAACTCAGGCCCATGCTACTAGATAAGAAACTCTGAGAGTTAGAATTCATGATATATTCTCCCAGGAGGAAAGAATGGAGTCCATCCTGTGAGTGGTTGATGAGTGAGGAAAACCACTGGTGTGTAGAAGGGCCAAGAAGCCTTCACCTCCCTTGATGTGTATACAACAGAACATGTAGTCAAAAATCTGAACTGTACAACTTAGGCAACTTAAAATCTTGTGTGTCTTAGCAGAAGTAGAAGCTTATTGATCCTGGACCTGGTCACCTCAGTTCTGGCCTCAAGCCTTGAGAAGAGTCTCTGCCTTAGTTTAGCTACAGGCCAATTCCTTCGTCTCCCTTACCTAATTGATTTTCTAAAGACTGCACAAAATTACTCAGGGAGACACAGAAACAAGGCCGTGGGTCTGCCCTACAGCACTGGTCCACGCACACTCTTTCATCTGTCTGGGTTTGGTGTAATGAACCAAAAAAAAATTTTTTTCTTAGTGTGCATTGGTATTTTGTCTACATGTATGAGGGTGTCAGATTCTAGACTTACAGACAGTTGTGAGCTGTCATATGGGTGCTGGGATTCGAACACGGGTCCTTTGGAAGAACAATCAGTGCCCTTCTCTCCGTCCAGAGACCTTTTTTTTTTTTTTTTAAAGAAAACCTCAAGAAGTCAGGCATCCGGATCCGGATCCACCGAGGTAACCTGGGTAAGGTGCCATTTGAAGTAGGTTAGGGCATCTCCCCATTATTAAACTAGAATGAATTAAACTGTTTGGGGCGGTCCTTTGAGGGATTAGCTGCTAGTGAGGAACCTGGCAAGCTATCAGGCAGGCATCAAAGGGAGTGTTTGGGGCAGGAAATTAAAAAAACAAAACAACCAAAAAACTGCAGGACCTGGGCCACAAAACCTCTTAAAGAGCTCAAGCCATTTTGCAGGTTAGCTCAAAACTATATATAAACATATGAGCTAACAGCACACCATGCCCACGCATTGTACCCATTTAATATTACCAAGACCCATTTAATATTACGAAATACAAGGATGACAAGGAGAAAAGAAATGTAATTGGATACAACTAGATCGAAAGGTCGAATTTCTTGAAGGACTTGGGAAATAATTTAGACTCGAAACACAGGTACTAATGCTTAGCTCTCCACCAGTGCCAACCAAGACTTTATCATCCTCCCAGATGGCGGGTGCTTTCACTTCAAAATTTGGTAAAGAAAAACCCAACCTGCTTCCCTCTCCTGTTTGGAGGTTGAGACTCATCCTTCAGGCTCCCGCAGATCACCCCACTCCCCTCCTCCTAGCCCTTGGTCCCACAGACTGAAATGTCTAGGGGTGGGAAAGCCTGTCACAGATGGGGAAGGATCCGGGGGCGTCAGCTGCAACACAGGCCTACCCCAGCGGGAGTTGGAAGCTATCCAGTGAAATATGGGCGTTTTGTTCCCAGCGCTGCCCAAAAAAGGCGCGGAGAGAGGATGGAGGCAACCCCCATTTTCATAAAAAACGCTCCTCCTGGGGCGCCTGCCTGCGGGAGGGCTCCAAAATTGGCAACTTAAGACCTCCAACTCGCCCTGTTTCAGCCCACAATTCCCAAACCCCGGAAGAGGCGGGTGATTAAAAATGCAAATTGCTTTGCAGGCGACAGTAGGTAGGACCCGGCTGCAAGGCGCTAAGCTGGGGAGATCCCGTGACCTTAGACGCCCTCCCGCGCCCCGGATTCGGGAAAGGCCGCAGCCAGCGCTTCCGCCTCCCGGTCGCCGCCGGACAAAGCCAGGCTCCTTTTCGTGAGACCCGAAGGGCAGACCGGATCGGGACGCGCGCCTTCCGCAGGGCCCGCCGTCGCCGCACACAGGTGGTTTTCCGTCCGGGAGGGGCGGCCTCGGCACTTTTATATAACAATAGAGCCGTGCGCGCCGGGATGCGCTCTCGTCGCCGTCGCGGCCCCCGCCGGCCACGCCTCCATCCGGCTCCGGTGCCGCGCCGCCTCCGTCCTAAGTTGCCCACGGGTGGTGCCCATGAGACTCCTTAGCCCAAACTCGGGAAGCAAGGGGTCCAGACAGAGACACCTCTGGCTCATTTCCCGCTCCAGGTCTCTCTAGGCGACAGTTCCGCGACGGCCTTACAGGCGATCACGGGGTCGTCGCGTGTCCTCCCCCCTTAAAACCCCCCCTCCCCCGAGAAGCAGAGCTGCGGCCAAAGCGCAGCGCGCAAGCGCGTTTGGAGCTGCTAGAGTGCTCCAAGCGGGGCTCCGGGACCGCTGCAGCCGAGAAAGGATAGAGGACCGGCCTCGCTGTCCACAGTAGCCACTGTTTAGGCTTGACTTGCCTCAGGCTTGCAGGTCTCCGGGTTGCAGGGAGCGTTGGTGAGCCCCAGCGTCCCAGGCACCTAGCCTAGGCTGCCTTGCCAGACCGGTTCCTCTTAGAAGCTAAACTCTGCTCTTGGCCCCAAATCGTTAAAGGAGCTCGACTCCCCAGGCTCGATGGGTGAGCGGTGATGGTGGTGGGGAGCAAGATCTCCGGAACAAAAGGTCACAATGCCCCTACTCCTCCGGAGCAGAAAGAAGAAAAGTGTAGGGCTAGCTGACAAGGTTTTTCGTGTTCACCCACCCCCCACCCTCGCCGCCCGCAAGAAAGTTGAGAATACCCGGGGTTGGGGCGCTTCTGGTTTTCTGGACAACCAAACGCTTGTTTGCTTAGTTGCTTTAAAATGTTTCAACAAAACGCTAGTTTGTTTCTAGAGATGTTGGATTAGCATTTAACACTTCGTTGGGTCGCTAAAGCCCAGGCAGTTCACCAGCCGCAACACAGCCTCGGCTAAAAGGACATCAGAACAAACAGAACTAGACTTTTAAAAAGAGCCAAACAAATGCCACACACGATCTAAAGGAGGACCGGGGTGGGGGTGGGGGCGGGGCGGCGCTATGGAGGGCTAGGATCTAGCGTTAAAGAGAATAAAAAAAAGGAGGAAAGCCCTCAAGTTTTATTAAGGCTAATTTAAGATTGTAAGCGTCGCGAATAAGGGGTTTTGTGCTTACTAACTGCACTACTGGTTCGCAAGAGTTAGACACGAAGTGTGAACTCTCAACAGAAGGAAACACGAGACAACTTTAGTGCCCTGGTTTATGTGCCCTGCTCCTCCTCCACCGCCGCCTCCTCTTCTTTCTCCTTCCTCCCGCCGAGCCCGCAGTTGCAGCTTGTTTGCACTGGGGCTTATCCGGAGCGGAAATTCCTTTCCGTTTTTGTGAATGACAAACTCATTAACAATTCATCAACACAACCTGTTCCAGCCGGCCCGTCCCCTAGGCAACAGCCCCTTCCGCAGCGCGCTCATTGGCTGGCGGAGAGAATGTATCCATTGAGACGCTGGCTGTTTGTATCCATTGAGGAGCTGCCTCGCTCAGGGGGTGTGCTCTCGTCGAGTCCTAGGGACTGTGAGCAAACCCAGTCTTGAATAAGCCGGCGAGAAGCACCGGGTTGGATCTGAGGTGCAGCCTCAGAGGGAAGGATTAGGAGCCGCTAGACTTTTTTTCTTTTTCCTTTTTCTCCTCTCAGTGGCACAGAGTCCGAATTAATTGGATTTCATTCACTGGGTAGGACAAAACTGGGCACCTTCATTCAGAGAGCTTCATTGACTCTGAGAGTGATCTGGTGCAGAGGGACCACCGGCTTGGCTTCTGGGTCGCCTTCCCTAACCGCTAGCCTCGGCTTGGGAAAGGCGAGGCAGAATCAAACCCCGCTCCGAGAGCGGGAGCTTCGCGTAGCTTGCTCGGCCTATGCCTGCCTCGAGGGGCGTCTGCTAGGCACCCCGCCTTCTCCCGCAGCTCGACCCCCATGATAGATACGCTCAGACCCGTGCCCTTCGCGTCGGAAATGGCGATCAGCAAGACCGTGGCGTGGCTCAACGAGCAGCTGGAGCTGGGCAACGAACGGCTGCTGCTGATGGACTGCCGACCGCAGGAGCTGTACGAGTCGTCGCACATCGAATCGGCCATCAACGTGGCCATACCGGGCATCATGCTGCGGCGTCTGCAGAAGGGCAACCTGCCCGTGCGTGCGCTATTCACGCGCTGCGAGGACCGGGACCGCTTTACCAGGCGCTGCGGCACCGACACCGTGGTGCTCTACGACGAGAACAGCAGCGACTGGAATGAGAACACGGGTGGAGAGTCGGTCCTCGGGCTGCTGCTCAAGAAACTCAAAGACGAGGGCTGCCGGGCGTTCTACCTGGAAGGTATGTTGTGCACCCCGGGTGCCAGGGCTCGCAACTGGGGCTGCAGGCTGAGGAAACTGGCGGCGAGGTGGCGATCGCCGCTTGCATTGAGCTTAGAGGAGCTGGGCCAGCGTGGTAGCTTCTCTTTCTAGGGTTCTTTATAATCACTCACCTCCACCTTCCTCTCGCTTTCTTTGGGTCGGTTTAGAATTAAGATTCAGAAGAGCTGGAAAGGTAGTTCAGGGTGCAGCTTAGCACCTCCTAGCTCCTCGAAATATTAAGAAATTTTGTGCATTTCCGGATTCAGAAGAATAAATGTTCCCTGGGTAGGCAGCCGGTTATGTTCCTAAAGGTGCACATAGAAGTGTGTTTCTACCGCTGCAGGGAGGGTGGTGGTGGTTCATAAGGTGACTGACTATCCATAGTGTTTCCTGCACCTTCTGCGCGTCTCACAAGCTGAAAATTACTACAGCTTCTCTGGTTACAAGATTGCTTTCCTTGTTTCTGGCAGGTGGCTTCAGTAAGTTCCAGGCCGAGTTTGCCCTGCACTGCGAGACCAATCTAGACGGTTCGTGTAGTAGCAGCTCCCCGTCTTTGCCAGTGCTGGGGCTCGGGGGCCTGCGGATCAGCTCCGACTCTTCCTCGGACATTGAGTCTGACCTTGACCGAGACCCCAATAGTGCAACTGACTCGGATGGCAGCCCGCTCTCCAACAGCCAGCCTTCCTTCCCGGTGGAGATTTTGCCCTTTCTTTACCTGGGCTGTGCCAAGGACTCTACCAACTTGGACGTGTTGGAAGAGTTTGGCATCAAGTACATCTTGAATGTCACCCCCAATTTGCCCAATCTGTTTGAGAATGCAGGCGAGTTCAAATACAAGCAAATTCCCATCTCGGATCACTGGAGCCAAAACCTGTCCCAGTTTTTCCCTGAGGCCATTTCTTTTATAGGTGAGACTAATTTGCAGTCATTCATAGAGTTGAAGATGTTAATCTGTTTTCCAGCAAGCTATCTTGCAGGCTGCAGGTCTCTACTGTTTTAAGAGTGTTAATTCTGGTTTACCTTCTTGCTTAAAGGGAAAACAGAGCCCGTTGACATAGCAGATCAGGTCATAGCAGATTTGAACCATTTGATTTGTCCTTTTAAAGGTGGGGAGGGCTTGTTCCAGTCAGCCTTATTTTCCTTTTCTCTAGACTGGGTGTTAGTGGAGATCTAGTTAAAAGCACTTACTTGCAGACAAGAGTCCTAGTGTTGATTTATAATTTAAAAAACTAAAAAGACCTAGGAGTTATTTTAGGACACCCAAGTTAGTTGTTGGAAAGCAGTTTGAATACTAGATGTCACCCAGCTGAGTGATACTGCAGTGTACTGGTTACTGTGAGCCTCTGGGTAACCTGATCCCAGCAGGAAGAACTGTGGGCTGGGAGCCTAAGAGAAGCGAATCTCCAGGCATTGTAGTGCATTTCCTATTACAAAGGAACTCATTTTCAGGCCATGTAGACATCCTGTTCCTCCTAATGGGCTGTCCCCTGTGACTTCCCTCTCTCTTTTAAAATGCCTGAATACCCCCATTGTTAGCTGCACAACAGTTGGAGAATAATTTAATAGACCCTTGCAGTCTGCTTGTCTGTATGAGAGGCATTCAGGGACCGTATTGCAGGGTTGCTGGTATTCACAAGCTGAAGCAAAAGAATGTACACATTAAGGAGTTTTTAGAAACTTAATACAAAAGTTCTCTTTACAGGAACTATCTGAAATATGTGATTGTGTTCAGTGTGCATGTTTATCTCCCGTTATACATTTTTCTGCTGCCCCCAGGGCTTAACTGCCACACACAATTGGTTTTTTTACTATTCCTTCTTGATTCAGACTTGAGGCTGAGCATTTGCAAAGGCTTAGTTGTTTGTTTGGGTTTTTTGTTTGTTTGTTTTTTTTTTTTTTTCAGTCTAGTGAAATCTTGCCTTTCTTTTTATGTGTTCACAGATGAAGCCAGAGGCAAAAACTGTGGTGTCCTGGTGCACTGCTTGGCAGGTATCAGTCGCAGCGTCACCGTCACTGTGGCTTACCTTATGCAGAAGCTCAACTTGTCCATGAACGATGCTTACGACATTGTCAAAATGAAGAAATCTAACATCTCCCCTAACTTCAACTTCATGGGCCAGCTGCTTGACTTTGAAAGGACCCTGGGACTCAGCAGCCCCTGTGATAACCGTGTTCCGGCTCAGCCACTCTACTTCACCACCCCTTCCAACCAGAATGTCTACCAGGTGGACTCCCTGCAATCCACGTGAAAGGCACCCACCTTTCCTAGCTGGGAGTGTCCCATACCTTCAGTTTCTCTTGGGCAGCATCGACCAGGCTGCTTTCTTTGTGTGTGGCCCAGGTATCAAAGTGTCACCAGCTGTCTGTACTCAACAAGATTGCCAAGTGCAAAATTGGTTATTATACGGAGGGAGAGATTTGCTCCATTCATATTTTTTTTTGGAAGGACAGGACATGCTGTCTATCTAGATCCAGGCAACAGGTTTGCTTCTGTACCCCAGCCTACCCAGCAGGGACTGGATATCCATCCAGATAAGAGGGTAGGACAAAGGAGTAAGGGGGTAGGAGCATGTGTTCTTGAGGGCCTTGTATGGTTGTTTACTGTTGCATCTGGAACTAACTATATATTGTCTTCAGTGAAGACTGATTCAACTTTGCATATAGTGGAGCCAAAGAGATTTTAGCTCTGTATTTGTGGTTTCGGTTTAGAAAACAACAACAACAGAAACTGATACTTTTCATCTGATTATTGTAAATATTTGATCTTCAATCACTTGACAGTGTTTGTTTGGCTTGTGTTTGTTTTTATCTTTGGGTTTAAAAGAGATCCAAAGGGAGAAAGAGCAGTATGCCACTTCTTAGAACAAATAAGGAAAAAAAAAAAATCTCTAATCCAAAGGGTATATTTGCAGCATGCTTGACCTTATTGTACCAATTCTGATGGCATTTTCATAGATATGATTATCACTGAGACTTTGTTACAGTGAGGTCTTAAGTCTCTTTCATATATCTTCCTTGTAACTTTTTTTTTTTCCTCTCTTAATGTAGTTTTGACTCTGCCTTACCTTTGTAAATATTTGGCTTACGTTGTCTCAAGGGGTATTTTGGAAAGACACCAAAATTGTGGGTTCACATTTTTTTTTTTCTTAAATAACTTCAGCTGTGCTAAAACAGCTTATTACCTCTGTACAAAAATCTTCAGGGAGTGTCACCTCAAATGCAATACTTTGGGTTGGTTTCTTTCCTTTAAAAAAAAAAAATACGAAACTGGAAGTGTGTGTATATGTGTGTGTGTGTCTGAGCACCCGTGTGATCGGTGGGATGTGACAGGTTGTAAGGAACGGAGGATTAACTTTCTCCATGATGTTCATGGTGTAAAGTTTTGAGCTGGAATTTATTATAAGAATGTAAAACCTTAAATTATTAATAAATAACTATTTTGGCTATTGAGTGTGTTTATTTTTAAATTGTCTCTCAGTCTATGAAGTTACACACTTAAGAAGTGGTGATTGATAAAGCTTTTAGGGGTAGCAAGTTTGTTACTAATGTTTTTTTCACATGCAGCTTGTGAAGTTAATTTTGCTTCAAGTTAAGACCTCATAGGTTAGGCTGACCATGTCATGCATCCATGAGTCTGATATAGGCTTCATTAAGATTTTCTTATTTTCCCCTCCCTGGAGAGACAAAGCCTACAGCATAGACATTGTTGAAATAGAAAGTTTGGATATTCATAAATGGCGCCAAGAAGGTTGTTCCAGGATAATGGCAGCCACATGTTAACCTCTGTCCTCCAGAACCCTCTACTCCATAATCCTTGGGCATGGCGGGAAGCAAGTAGAATTGTTTCCAGGATGTCTAGTTCTGACAAAGTATCCTAGCATGAGCTAGATTGGGTTCCTCTCTCACTGATTCTCATGACATTCTAATGGCGTGTGGTTTTTTTAAGTGTGTGTTCACATGGGATGAAATCTTGGGATTCCAGTTTTAAGTCTGCTTTTGTGCTTAGCTATTTTTTACCATGTAGGCCAGAACCACCATTGACTCTCACTTATAGATGGTTTTAAAGTTTTCCTTCTGAGCCAAAGGCTAGGCATCTTGTCATTTTTCTGGAGACCTTTTTTCTGAGCTCAGAAGTATGCAAACCAAATTAAGAGGAGGTGCATGTGTTGGCATGCTAGGATGCGCTTTGGGATGTCACTCCAGAGCTCATTCATTTTGAAGTGGGAAAAATGAGCTCTTCACCCAAGCAACATGGGAGATGACTGTTGTGCTATCTGGCAGTCTACATGGCGGCTTTCCATTCGACAAGCAATTGTGTCAACCTGTCTGGGAGTCCTTTTTAAGCAATTAAGTACAAAAAAAAAAAAAAAAAAAAGTGCAGAAAAATAATCTAGCCAGGCTCCTATTTGGGTGTCCCAAGTCAGCAGGAACACAAAGCAGAAATGGATCCGCAGTTCAACTTGGCTTCGGTTAATCCAGTTCTGAAGAGTTTCCGGTCCTGGCTTTCTCGAAACTGCGAGTTCAAAGTCGGGATTTGCAAGCAGCGTTTGCTGTCCTGCTGCCGCTCAAGTAGCTAACTGCTTTCTTTCCTTCTTTTCTCTGATTTATTTTCTCCTTTTTCTTTTTATATTATTGGGGGTTGGGGGGTCCGGGTAATTTTAGTGCATTTCCCCTTCATGGATCATCTCTGTTCCTCCCAGAACTTGCATACACCCCAAGTTCCTACTGCTGGGCTCAAACCCGACAGCTGGCCTCCCCAGCACTTACTTCCTCTTGTTCCACTGCGCGTTTGTTGTTTGTCAGTCTACTTCTGAAATTAATAATGTTTTCTGGCCAAGTGCCACAAGCCATTACCACAAAGGGGAAGTAACACATATGAATAGCAGGAAGCCATGCAGGGTCACAGTGTGAGCTGAACCTGCGGAGGGAACATAATTGAGCCTGGCCCATTCAGCAAGTGTCTGAGAGTGATTGCAGGAGAGGGAGCTTACAGGGTTGAAGCGGCCTCATGCTGTGAAAAGGAAAAAAAAAAAAAGTTTCCAATAAATTGGGAGCAAATGGTCTTTGTCACCAGCCTGAGCTAAAGGAGAGTTTAGGGCCCCCATAAAGTTGCAGTGTTTGGGGGTTTCTCCCTTCCCTGGCAGATTGTTTCATAAGGCTGGTGAACACAAGGTGCCAGTTTCCTCCCTTCCCACAAAAGGGTTCATGTTAAAAGGGTGATTTTTACGGTTCATCTAGGCCAGGAGATTCAAAGGACTGTATGCGTTTCTTCTGTATCTCTTCGGAAACGTGGGCGCCTGTAACGATGGCATGATCCCCTCACCTTATCTTGCCTCTGCCCGGACTTCTCTTCCTGCTACCCTACCGGCTTCTTTGTGCTTGCAAGGAGCCAAGGGAAGGCTATCATTTTCCTTCTCAAAGTTGGGCTGCTTTCCTGAATGGAGCCCTCACCGTTACTAGGGCAACCTTTGCCGGCAGCTGCAGCTCCACAGTCGGCAGTCTTCATCACCTGCTTTCCCCATTAGGGCCATCCTCCAGTCTGGGAGAAAGCACTACCTTCAGTGGGGAGGCTCTGGTAGGAGAGGCGGTTGTCTGCAGGTTTTGTGGGTGCTGCAAAACCAAACCAAACCAAACTAAACCAAACAAACAAACAAAATCCTCAGGGTGTGCAGCAGTTAATGGGATGAACAGATTTTAGGGTTAAAATCGGAATGAGGAAGGGTTGCCTGGTGATAAAAATACTAACTAACAGTCTTTAGAGGAATGAAAACAGATTTGCATGGACCTTAAAACTGGAAGGCATGAATTTTGATTCTCATTCCCTCTCTAATGGAATGAGTAGCGAGGGGCAAGGTTTTTTGGCCCCACTGAGGGGTTGATTTGTTTGCTTCTTCTTCTTCTTCTTTTTTTTTTTCTTATCTGTGAGAGGAGTGCATGCTTATCTATCCTTCTAGGTTCCTTTCAGAATTCCAGCCTTCTGATCATAGATTAGTGATACCTGCTAAGGGTTAAAATGAGAAGGTTAGGTGGAAACAGCCCCTGTCTATAATAGATACTGCATACTGTGCATTGTGGGTAATACGGTATTTACTCCTCAGAATGTCTCTGTGACATAGGTTGTATTATTGTTCTCTTCCAAAGAGGAAACTGAGGCAGTGATCCACCCGTATGGCATCTACTCTATTAGGGAATATCTCTCCCTGTCCCTCTCCTTCCTCTCTGGCCCTCTTCCTTCTCCCCTCCCCCTCCTCTGTGTGTGTGTGTGTGTGTGTGTGTGTGTGTGTGTGTGTGTGTGTGTGTGTGCTATTGTTACCTTTTAGAACCAAACTTTGGGGATCTGTTTGCTGCAGACTGCTTGTCCAGTTAGTGTTTGCTGCTCTTTACAGCATCCTGTGGTGCTGGGTAGGAAGCGGCGCCTTCATTTTACAGCTGAGGAAGTGGAGGAATCAGAGGTTACACAGGCCGGGGATGCCAGAGCCAAATCATGAAAAGGCCAAGCTGCCGTGCCGCCAGAGATGTGTGTCAGTTCATCTGGAAGCTTCTTTCCTTCCTCTCCAGAGAGAAGTTGCCCAACCTTGGGCCGATTAGCACATAAATTACAAAACTGGTGTCCCTCGGGGATCTCTAGCTAGTAGCATTGTGGGGCCTGGCCCTGACCCTTGCTCACACTCCTGGGTCAGCGGGACTTCTGAAAGCAGCTACCTCCTCCCTCTGATTCTTTCGGAAGAAATTTGTGAGAAGGGGTAAGGGTTAGGGAAGGGCAAGAGAAAGAGTGGAGGTCTGCAGAACAAGGGACAACCAGCCAGAGAAGAACGGGAGATGGGGTGGGGTGGAGTAGAGACACACGGAAAGAACAGGTCCTGTGGTAGCTGACAATAGGACAAAATCCTTGAAAAACCCTTAGAAAAGCAGTCCACAGACTTCAAGCTGTTTCAAAAGGACGATTTTGGCTGTAAATTTTTATGCGGTTCCTCACATGCAGTTTCCCAAATACCCTGCAAGACTTTCAAAGATTCTTATCCAATCCCGTGTCTTCAGTGCTCACTTAGCAATTGGCTATGAATGGGTCCGGTTTGGGGGGACAGGAGCAGGCGTGTGAGCACGCATGCGCTCGCTCGCGGGAGGGGGACGATTCTTTCAAACGTCTTTACAATCCAAAGGGAATTGAAGGGCACCGAACAAAGTTCAATCAGGTCACAAATATTTATTCAGACCTTGATGTGAGTCGGTTTGATGAAAGAAGGTAACAATGAAAGACGGCTAATGACCTTCACTGAGTCCTCAAAGGTCAAAGGCAAGGGCCATGTGTCACAAGTGTCACTGGACGTTTCTCTGGATGCCCTAGATCATTGGGCTCTCTAGGGACAAGTGGACTTCTTGTTTGTCCTGCTTTGTTTCAGTCATGCAAATAACATTTTATACCCTGTATTTTAATGTTTACAAAGGAAAGGATGAATAGCCTACCTGCGTGTAGCTTCACCTAGCAACTTCCCTAGAAGCAGAGATGCGATGTGACAGGAGCCCTTCGAATCACTGCGCTTTCAAAGACGAAATGCCAAAGGCACAGGGATAATGGATCACGAGATACATTCTTTGAGAAGGACACCTTGAAAGAGAGCAAGAAAATCTACTGTTCCTCCTCTGTTAGAATTCTCCCTTTCCGGCTTCTGGAGAAAAAAATATCCAAATTTTTAATAAGTTTTAAAAATTAAAAAAATGCATTCTTTAAAATTTTTTTTTAGTAGTACTAGAGGTTGGACTCAAGACTCTTTGGCATATTAGGCAAACACTTTCATGATTTAGCAACATGCCCAGGCCATGCTGACTACTTTCTGTGTGTGTGTGTACATGTATGTATACATGTAGTTGTGCACAGAAAACAGAAATAACTTTGGGTATTATTATTCTGGGTCACATCCACTTTTTTTTTTTTTTTTTTTCTTTTTAAAAATAAGGTCTCTCAACGGCCTGGAGCAGGTGAATTTGTCTAGGGTGGCTGGCTAGCAAGTATGAAGAATCCTCCTGACTCTACCTCTCCAGTACTGGGATTACAAGTGTACACCACCACACGTGGTTTGTGAGTTCTGGGCATGAAGCCCAGGCTCTCGTGTCTGTAAGGTAAGAACTTTGCTGACAGAGCTATTTCACCGGCCTCACACTGATTACTTTTTATTAGTTTCAGTTTAATTCCTTTTACACACACTAAAAGAAGAAGAAAGAGAGATATGAAAATAGATGTGTCTTTAAAAATAGACAGCTCTCTACCCCAGGAAAATTAGAGAGAGAACTAGCCTTATGTTTCTGTGAGTTATTGGTATGTAACAAAGCATCCCAAGCTTAGTGGTTTGAAACAATGATCGTTTATTTTGTTTATCATCCTGCACTAGGGCGGGGCTCAGGAAGGAAGTGTGGTCTCGGCTCCTGGCTATATTGGTCCGGACAGTTCACCTTCAGTCCAGAGAACCCAATTCTAAGACATCTCAGTCACCTGGCAGTCTGTACTGGAAGCTCATCAGGGACTGAGGCCTGAAACTTTGGTTCTTCTCCATGTGGCTTGGATTTCCTCGCAGTAACTCCGTGACTAGGTTCTATGGATAAAAATCTCAGGAAGAGCACAGGGGAATGTTGTGCTAACTAGTATGACTTAGGCACAGAAGTCATGTCTGAGCACAGGTTCTGAAGGGGATGCTAGAACCCACCTTTTAAGATGGAGGACCACATTTTTTTTTTGAGAGAGAGAGAGAGCAGATGCAATGGGATTGTGTGGCTGTCCTCCTTGGTAAACACAACCTGCTGCAGGTTACATGAAAGAGGTTTGTCTGCGGGGCCCTGTGAAGTACTAGTGAGCTCCCACTGAGTGAAATTAAAATAATTTAGCTGTATTTGTCTTATTGTCCTACCATGGAGACATAATTGTCAATAGCTTCTGCCATAGTATTTTCACTTTCCCCTGTATTCTAAAGTTAACAATGGAGTAATGATGCCATTCAAATAAATACCTTGTAGATGGCTTCTCACAATTAAAAAAAGAATGCAAAGTTTTTGTTGCATGCATATATATATATATGCATATATGAGTTCATGTGTAATGATGTATGTGTGTGTAGGTCAGAAGACAACTCACAGGGATTGGTTCTTTCTTATCATGTGGGTTATGGGGATTGAACTTAGGTCTTTTTTTGTTTGTTTGTGTTTTTTGTTTTGTTTTTGTTTTTCGAGACAGGGTTTCTCTGTGTAGCCCTGGCTATCCTGGAACTCACTCTGTAGACCAGACTGGCCTCGAACTCAGAAATCTGCCTGCCTCTGCTTCCCAAGTGCTGGGATTAAAGGCGTGTGCCACCACTGCCTGTGAACTTAGGTCTTTAAGTTTTGCAGCAAGTGTCTTTACCCACCGAGCTAGCCTAGGAAGACAGCCTCTGAACACTGGGTTTGTAAGTGTATGCCATCACAGTAGCTCAAACACAAGTTTTTGTTCTCTTTATATATATATATATATATATATATATATATATATATTTGATTCAATAACTTCTTCAGTTCCTGGAGTAAACCTATTTTAGGAAGGGTACATGACCTAGTCTAGGCCCCAAAAGATTCTCACTTCTGGTTTCAGTAGTGGATTTCAGGATGGGACATAACTAAAGTTCAACTGATCATATTACAAGCTCAATTGTCTGTGGAAGATTTTCTCTTAGAGTTTCAAGGCCCTGGAATTATAGAGTCAAAAATCACTGGAAACAGAGTTCAGGTCCTTTTTCTTACAAAAGCTTCCTGGGTGATTTCCTTTTTTTCTTTGAGCGTCAAGTTTGGGAACTACCCAGATATGCCAGGTATCAAACCAATCGTGTTCAAAGAATCATATGAAAGGGATCTTGTATGTTCATATGAGTGACTATGAACATGGGCCTCCAAAAGCTAAGTGAACATAGCTCAGCTGTGAACTCACACAGTTATAGGTCATAGCTCTGAACTGTCTTAGAGCTACTCTTTGTTCTAGCTCATTCCTTGCCATGTGAGTTGTGTGTACTGGGCCTGAACGCTTTGTGATTTGAAGGACTCTAGCCTACCAGCACTCACGTCTTGTCTTTTTGGCTTGCATGCTCTGAAGTCTCCTTGCTCTCTTTTCATTCCCTCATCATTGTGAGTTACCTTTACTGGACAGCCTCCACTTTCATTATGACCTGTTTGAGGTTTGGTGGCTAGGACCAACGACTCGTGATATTTCTGGAGCAGAGGAATTCTGGCGTCGGCGTGCATGTGTATGTGTGTGTGTGTGTGTGTGTGTGTGTGTGTGCTCATAAGTTTGTGCTTTCTATTTTGTTTTTTTTACATCCTTCCTGATGATGCTGGCCTTTGTGATGGCCACAATGCATCTGACAGACCTCTTCAGGGAATGGTTTGCAATGATGCCATCTTCCTTTTCCTGGATCACGTCTCCACCCGGAGGCCTTGGTCTCCGGAGGATAAGGTGGGTCCTTTCCTACATAGACCATTATGGTGCAGCTGACGCCACTGCAGGTGACTGTCAACACCCTCACACAAGCTCTGTGTGGCCCCCTTCACCTTGAATCTCACCAGATTGGTATTTTAGTGGCCAGGGACTCTGGATGCCCCTAGAGACATGAAATTTTACTTTATTGATATTTCAGTCGCTTTAGAAATTGATTAGCTAGAATAGTGCATGAACACAGTCACACGGTGCACAAGGTTCATATACTCTCAAGCTCAAGCAGGATTATTATCCTCTTTATTTTCCATAAGGTCCAGCTGCAACCTGCAATGGTGCTAAGACTTGGTTTAAAAACATGTGAACCTTGCCAGGCAGTGGTGGTGCACGCCTTTAATCCCAGCACTTGGGAGGCAGAGGCAGGCAGATTTCTGAGTTCGAGGCCAGCCTGGTCTACAGAGTGAGTTCCAGGACAGCCAGGGCTACACAGAGAAACCCTGTCTCGAAAACAAAACAAAAACAAACAAACAAAAAACCAAAAAACAGAAAAACAAAACAAAACAAAAAAAACAAAACAAAGAACAAAAAAACAGAAAAAACATGCGCACCTCCTATGAAAATACAGCTTTGCGATCACTTAAAACCTTAGCTTTTTCTCCCAGTCCCAATAAGAAATTGTTTATTTCCAAGCCCTTTCTATAAGGCAATTTGCAATGGTCTCTGGTCTCCATCCATTTTTAAACAATGAAATATAGTTTATTTGTTTATTTGAGATAGTATCCTGTAAATAGCCCAGGCTGGCTGCAGACAGAAGAGGACTTAACAGGATAGAATAGGTGCTTAGCTGTGGGATAGATTTTCACCATCTGACCTTGGACAAGTAGCTTAGTCTCCCTTGACTTTGGTTTTCTCACCTAGAAGGTGGGTATGGAGACTGTAACTGGAGTCATGAAAGTCAGGGAGACAGTTGATGTCAATCACTTAGAACAGTGCTAAGAAACTATGCATGAGACTCTAGGGAACCCAATTACAATATAGACTTTTCACTTACTCAATGACATGTAGACAGTCGATTGTACATATGGACACCATACATTCTGGAAATCATAGAAGGCCCTTTGGCCTTGATATCAAAAATAATTATTATAAAGAATTGAAAGATGTAAAATAATGAATCGTATTGTGGTTGAGAGCACAGGCTCTGGGTTTAGAGTCTTGCAGATTCAAATACAAGCGGCACCATTAGCTACCTGGGTAATCTTTATTAGCCTCGCTAAGTTCTCCTGTTCTCGAACGTTTAAAAGAATGAAGAGGCCAGGAGGCGGTGACATATCCCTTTAGTCATCCTATTACTTGGGTGGCAGAGGCAGGAGGATGTCTGTGAGTTTTAGGCCAGCCTGGTCTACAGAGTGAGTTCCAAGACAGACAGAGCTACACAGAAGACACCTTGTCTCAGGGGAAAGAAAGAAAGGGTGGAGTTACTAATACTATTGACTCTACAGTATTGTTATGGGTTTAAGTGAGAAAGCCCACGGACAGTGTGTAGCCCCATTGAGAACAATGCTAACTCTCTTTACAAAAAAAGAGATCTGAAAAACTATTGTGGAAATTCAGAGGAGCCCGAGGTCGCTGTCTACTGTATGGAGAAAGGCAAAATCACAGGGAAAAGATGATAAATCACAAAGCCAGTCCCCTCCACCACCGCTTTTGTGATTTGGGACCTCGCTACTGCCCTGTGTGTTAGGCGAGTGCTCTGCTGGCTGCTGTGCCTCAGATTACTGAAGAATACACGCTGTGCCATTCCTGCTAAACTGGTTTATCTCTTCTCTGGGCTAGTGTTTTTGTTTTTTGTTTGTTTGTTTGTTTTCCAGATAGGGTTTCTCTGTACAGCCCAGGCAGTGCTGAAGGTCACTACGTAGACCAGGCTGGCCTCTCTCTGAATGAGAAGTCCAACTGCCTCTGCCTTCCAAGTGCTGGATTAGTTGTGCGCTGCTGTTGTTGCCGCCGCTGCCGCCACTACCGCCCCCACTACCGCCACCACCCAAGTAAGGACTTTTTTGTTGTTGTTTCGTTTTGGTTTGTTTAAAGAACTTGTTTTTATTTTTAAAATTATTCCTATGCATGTGTACTGGTGGGACGTGCTGTATGTGTGCAGTGCCCTAACAGTCCATACTAAGGTGTTAGGTCTCCTTCCTTCAGTTATAGGTGACTGGGAACCAGCTGACCCATCATAACCAGCCCGTAACCTTGAGGCATCCCTCTAGCCCGAAGTAGGTTTTACAGACCTTTAGCCCGACGTAGGTTTGTTACATCTTCATCTTTCAGACAAGGAAACAGAAACCCAGACAACTTTAAATAAAATAACTTGCCTAAGCTCACCCCCTACACCCTGCCCAGGAAAGTAACGAGACGTTATGGGTCTACTCCAAAGTCTAGGTTCTCAGTTGCTGCCTGATCCCCAGCTCCAGGGAACTGGCTATTGCTCCTCTTTCCAGGATGAGGATTGGTGGGGAGGGGGCATCTACCTGGAAGGATGATTACAAAACATGGAATCTGAGCCACATACTTTGTGGCACATGTCATACAGTTTATATTAAGAAATAAAATAGCATTTTCCTCACCGTGATGTCCATTGGGTGGTTCTGGGTAATTCCCTCTCTAGCTCTCTCTCTCTCTCTCTCTCTCTCTCTCTCTCTCTCTCTCTCTCTCTCTCTCTCTCTCTCTTTTCGAGACAGGGTTTCTCTGTATAGTCTTGGCTGTCCTGGAACTCACTCTGTAGACCAGGCTGGCCTCGAACTCAGAAATCCGCCTGCCTCTGCCTCCCAAGTGCTGGGATTAAAGGCGTGCGCCACCACTGCCCAACAACTCTCCTGTATTCTCAATACCATCTACACTGACTCTTACGCTCCAAAGCTCCAGTTCATTAAAACACAAATTGTGTGTGTGTGTGTGTGTTTTATTATTATTCAATGGTTGCATTTCCTTTTTACACCCTAGATGAGAGCAGCCAATGACCGATGATTTTCCAATAATAAATATAGAATTGCTGTTTACTGCGTCCCTCCCTTGTGGCCGGGCTAGATGCCGTCAGCAGATCATCTTGTCTAGTCCTTGGGGCTTATTTGGATTTATGCATTACTCTACTCTAGTGTTAAGCCGCACGACTTCAAACGAGTTGGCTAACCTTCCTCTGTCTTGTTTCCTTATCACTGGTATAGAGGTAATGGAAGGACATGGAATTACATGATTTTTTTTTTTTTTTAAACATCCTGGGTGCTTAGAGCAAATGCTAGCTAGCTCTGTGTACAAGGAAAGCCGTCTAAATTCCTTTACTTTCAGTTGGGGGCAAAGGTTCCAAATGAAACTGACAGAAGACAGATTATCAAAGATTTTCCTTTTTTCTATTTTTAAAGGCAGGATCTTGTTATGTAGCTCCCACCTCCTTGAAACTCACTATGTAGACCAGGTTAGCCTTGAACTCACAGAGCTCCACCTGCCTCCTGAGTGCTGAGAGTAAAGATAGATTGTATTCACTTATGTATGCTCACACACTAATGCCACTCAGGGGAGAAGATACAGTTTGGAGAGGTGAAGTGGGTGGAGTAAAAGGGAATCCAGTCTGGGGAAACAAATAACTTCTGGGAAAGACAAACCAGCCCTTAGAGAATAGATGAACACTTTTTTCCTTCCATTCTTGGTGATAAGAATCTATTTTTCCTGCTGGCGACACTCCTAGTGAGGGGTTTATGACATTGGACTTCTGGGAAGGTCTGCACTCAAGTGCTCCAGAGGAATTCAGGAACAAACAAACAAACAAAAGCTGTTTCATTCCAGTGAAACATTCCAGACAGCTTCCTATAGTGTCTCCATTTTACAGGAAGCACAGTGAGGGGTAGGGAAGGGTAATTCACCTAGGATCATTTTTGGTCAATGTGGGAGCTGAGATTTAAACCCAGACATGTTTAACTTAACAGTTTGCTTAACCTTTATATATCAAGGAGAAACTAAAGGTCATCTTCATTTACTTAGAGAGACCAGCCTGTGCTACATGAGACCCTGTCATAAAAAAAAAACAAAACAAAAAAGTGGAAAAGGAGATGAAGAAGGAGGAAGGAAAAAGGAGAAGAAAAGAGAAATTATTTGAAGAGTGAAATTTTAAACTTCTGGTTCTTCTGCATCCATTATCACAAATACTAAGATGGCAGGCGTGGTCACTTTATGCAATGCCAAGGACTAAACCCAGGCTTCTTGCATGTAGTCTACCTACTGAGCTACGCTCTCAACACTTGGGGGAAATATAAAGGCTTCATGGCATGAATTCATAGCAAGTTCTGGCAATTTTAGCATTATCTGGAATTTATAGCATTATCTGCAAAATGATAATGTTGAACAGTAATTGTGGCTTTTAAAGGTCTTCTTACTTTGTTTGTTTGTTTGTTTTTCGAGACAGGGTTTCTCTGTGTAGCCCTGGCTGTCCTAGAACTCACTCTGCAGACCAGGCTGGCCTCAAACTCAGAAATCTGCCTGCCTCTGCTTCCCAAGTGCTGGGATTAAAGGCATGCGCCAACACTGCCCGGCTAAGGTCTTCTGACTTCTAAAAGTGTGTATTTTGGTTGTTTTAAGCATACGTTGCCATTGAAGAAATTATAGTCATGTGTTAAGTCAAAACATTGTAGCTTTTCTCTGTGTCTGAGTCTCTCTGTATGTCTCTGTCGCTCTCTGTCTCTCTGTTTCTTTCTCTCTGTACATACACATGCTCATGCATACATATCCAGGTAGGGCCTTGAACAGCTCTAGAACAGAGGTTCTCAACCTGTGGGTCACGACCCCTTTCAGGATCCTGGGAGCCTTTCACAGGGGTCACATGTCAGATATTTAATTATGATTCAGTAATAACAATATAACAATAGCAAAGCTGCAACCATGAAGCAACAAAAAAAAATCATTTTATGGTTAGGGCCACCACAACATGAAGAACTGTATTAAATGGTCGCAGCATTGGGAAGGTTGAGAACCACTCCTCTAGAAGGAATCGGGTGATGTGAAGACGCATCAGATAACCTCTGTTTGTTTCTAAGCGCAAGCTGCTGACCCAGGCTTCTGCACGTCCTCAGGGAGTGCCTCTTGCAGGGCTTTTCTAAAAGGTGACTGGCAAGGGAAGCGGTCCTTTTTACAAGAGATAAGTGTCTTCTTAAAGTAAACTCAGAATCAATGGAGGACAAGCTCTGTTTATTAAACGCTTCCTGCTTGACAGCCCTCAACGTGCAAGTCCGCATGGTCTCTTCTCTGAGACTTGGAAGAAATGAAGCCGGGTTCTCTTTCCCCATCACCGGAAAGGCATCCAAGAATTACCCCCCCCAGACAGAAGATTGCATCACTCCTGAGCAGAACACGCACCCATAGAAATAGGTGCTACCCCGTAGGAGACGTGTTTAATCTGGAGACTGCCAAGAAAGATTAGAAGGTTTTGAAAGCTCGTCACAAACTTTGTTAAGTACATTCCTTTTGGTTTTATTAAATCTGGAAAATTCTTCCATTGCTATGTTTTACTTCCATTCTGTTACCCGCCATTTAGGGCAAGCGCCTTACCTACAGAACCATCTCTGCAGCCTGGAATAACCTTTGCATTTGAGCTGTCCGATTCCAGAATTTTGAGTTTTTATTGTAGGTTATTCCTACCCGGGGCTACTTTCTTGCTCTTCCAAGGGCCCGTGGGGAAAATGGGTGCTCGAGCCCCGGACATTTATCTTTGTTCCTCTTTATTCATTCTTTAACTTTTTTTTTCCTTTGAAACATTTCATCTGATGAGGTTAGACGCTGATGATCTTGTATTGATTCTTACTTTGCCTTCAGCCTAAGGACCCGGCCAGACGAAATGTGGATTGTCTGGTGTGGCAGGATCTATAATCATACCAGAAACAAAGCTCATACAGGAAACAAAGCTGAAGGATTCCTTAGGATGCCCAAATTATAGAGAGAAAGCAGCCTGGCTTTTTACCTAACAGTGTAAAAAAAAAAAAAAAAAAAAAAAAAAACCAAAAAACAAAAACAAAACCCTGAAACCTACAAATAAATAAAAGCAAACAGAACAAGACACAAGAAGCACTGTAAATCAATCAATCACCATTGACCCCACCCCCCTCCCCCAGCAGCCTGACTGACAGGAAGGGAGGAGGGTTTTCAAGTATGAGGCTAGATAAACAAGTGGGTTGGGTAGAGAGAGTCTACACAACTCTAAAGCAAAAGGAAAAAAAAAATCCCATTGGTGTGTAGATTTGAGTCCTACTGATGCCCTCACCAAAGTGGGTGGAACTGAGTTCATCCAAAGGTCAGTAGCCCTTAAATCAGGTCTTCCAAGGGAAACTAGGTTTAGGCTAGTGATTTGATAGAGTTCTGTAAACCCCCCACTCCACCCCACCCACCCCTAAAACAGGGAGGAGACTGGAAGTAGCTAGACTTAAGGGGAAAAAATTTTTAAGTTTTTTTTTTGGAGCCTCTTTCATGATTTAAAGTAATTATCAAGTGGTACACCAGTGAACTCTGGAGGCCGGCCGAAGGCACGAGGAACTCTGTTAGTTCAAGGCTAGCCTGGTCCTCAAAGCAAGTTCCAGCCAGAGCTATATAGTGAGATCTTGTCTCAGAACAAACAAATACAAACAAAACAGCAAACAACAACAACAACAACAATAACACAAACAAAATAACCCCAGTTATTGGATGGGTTGAAAAATCTGTGTTCGGCTGGTACTGTTTGATGCTAAACTTAATTTCTCTAAACTTCAGCATTTTCAACAGTAAAATTGAGCATAATAACAGATATATTATAAATACTGAAATTAATCCATCTTTAGAAGGAATGCCTGGAGCACAACAGATGCTTAATAAGTATTTATAGACTTTGAAGGCAAGTAGGGACATAGTGTGTGTTAATAAAGTACATACGTAAAGCCGGGTTGTGTACTTTGTACACTCAGTAGGTATTGTAAAGTGAATTTTTGCAAAAGGATCTGCCCTGCTGTAAGATATTAGGTAGGTGATGGGTGGGTGTGCAACTTCTGCGGGTACAGGTAAGTCTTAGGTAAGTATTGGCCTGGGAGACCATGGAAATGATCTTGATTAATAGACTGAATTACCCAGGGACCCCGAGAAAGTCTTTGACGTGCTGCATGCACTTGGAATTGCAGAACACTTAGAGAAAAGAGAGTTTAAATGTCTTTACCCAACCCCTCTATCATGCTAATTTTCAGTCTGTCTGCTTACTGTTTCTTTGATTTCTACTCTTCTTTAAAGCATGCCTTTCTATTATGCTATGTATGTATGTATGTATGTATGTATGTATGTATCTGTATGTATGTATGTATGTATCTATCTATCTATCTATCTATCTATCTATCTATCTATCATCTATCTATTTATTCTAGAGATAAGATTTCTCTGCCTTCCTGGAACTCACTTTGTGACCAGGGCTAGCCTTGAACTCACAGGGATTCAGATGCCTCCCTAGTGATTAAAGGCTTTTGTCACCACCAGCCAACTCAGTTTTGTTGTTTTGTTTTGTATTTCAGATGTAGAAATATTAGATCTTTAATTTTCAAATTTTCTTTTTTTCCGTATTTTACATGGGAATCTCTAGATTTCCCTTTCATCCAAGTATCCCTTTCTGCCGAGTATGCTAGACTCTGAGCTGGCTTGTTTTTCTTTCAACGTGACACAAGGTAGGGTCATCTGGGAAGAAGGAATCATAATGGTAATTTTCAAAAGCTGCCATAGGATTGATCAGACCGCATGTCTGTGGGGCGTTTTCTTGACTGATAATCTATGTGGGAGAAAGCCCAGCCCGTGGCCAATGGTTCCAGCCCTGGGAAGGTGGTCCTAGGGTATGTAAGAAAGCAGGCTGAGCAAACCTACACACAGCACTCTTCATGGCTTCTGCTTTGACTCCTGCCTCAAGACCCTGCCTTGACTTCCTTCAGCAATGGACTGTGATGTGGAAGTATAAGTAAAATAAACTCTTTTCTCCCCAAGTTGCTTTCGGTCGTAGTGTTTCATCAGCAGCAATGGAAACAGAGAGTAAAGCAGAGACTCTTCTGGTATTATTATTCAGCTCAATATATCTTCTTATTTCTTTTATAATTTTTTTCTTGGTCCTATGCGATATTGCCAGTATTTGGAAGTAGACCCTATCCACTTTATTATTGATTTCCAATTTACCTTTCTTATGGTTTATGCATATACTCTGAGTAATGTCAACATTTTAAAATAGAATTGTTTTACGGCTTAGCCGTATCTTGATGGCCAGGTTTTGGGCTTTCAGAAAAAAAAAAAATGTTCTGTAATATATTGGGGAAGCCCTGGTGCCGGACCGCCCTGAGACTCTGTCGCCGGACTCCCTCCCTTCCCCCCACCCGAGAGATTTCTGCCCCACAATATATGGGTATAGTGGTCTATAAATAAACATTCATACATTTCTGGTGGGTGTTAGAGCTCATGTCATTTATCTATTTATTGTTTGAGAATTTCATATGTGAATATGTGCTTTGATCAAATCCATTTCCCCACTCTATTCCCTCCAGTTTCTCCCCATGCTCTCTACCATCTCCTTTCACTGCTAACTTTATGTGTGCTTTCACACCCACCCAATCCACCTCAACCTACTCCCACCATTCATCATCTAGTGGCCTAAACTGAGGAGCAACTTTACAGAAGCTAATGTCCCAGTGTAGGGTGCCCAGGCAGGGGGGATGGTAGGAGACAGGATAATTGTCCTTGGAGGGTCTGCCTTCTGCATTTCAGGGGCTTCACATGGTAACTCATTTGCTCCCCCAGTGTCAGTCCTGAACTTAGGGCAATGGTGCTATGATCCTTCTGTCTTCACAGGGGAAAGTACAAGCTCTCAGGTGCCAAAACCCTCAGATCCACCATGAAGCAAGCTTTTCAGTCTCTGACTGGGCAGTGGGTGCAGGGCAGGAGGAGGAATAGTTAGGAGAGGCAGCTCTCTGTCTTCCACAGGACAAATGCCTTTGTGAGCCTTGGGGAACCTGTTGCTGTGTTGACCAATCAAGACTGGAGACTGTCCTAAGCTGGCCTTGCGTTTGGCAACAGTAGGGCCTATGTTTGTTTCCAGAAATCACGGTGGAGATCACAAAGAGGCTGTGTTCGCATGTAATCTGGCTTGACAGAAATTAATTTTTAATAAGAGGCTCCATTCATTCTGTCACATCCTTGCCCTTTGGGGCCTGTGTCAGGGTCAACCATTCAGAGCTGGCGTTGCTGTGCTCTTGGCTATAGCCTGGGGGGCGTGTGTGTGTGTGTGTGTGTGTGTGTGTGTGTGTGTGTGTGTATGCGCGCATGTGCATGCCAGTAGAGGTGGTTGGGAGAGTGTAGACTGGTCATAGTTGGCTTATAAGTCAAGACCAGGTATTAGTCAAATCAGAAGCTGAAGAAGGCAGGGAACCCATTTATCTCTTTGTTCCCCACCCACAAAAGACACTGTGTCTAGTACCTTCTCTGGTGGCTTATGTTAAGTACCCTTTCCACAGACTCAAGGTCTCTCAAGGTTTCATGGACCTCGGGACAAACCTTTCACTACGGTGGTGTTAAGGAATGCTTCCTTGGCACTGTCATTTAATCGTAACGGCAATACTCAAAGGGTACAGCATCATCAGTTCCATTGCAAACAGCTGGGAGGCAAGGGGCTCTCCCTCATCCCTGTACCAATTTCTGTACTTCTCATTGGCCTGCTTCATCCTCACTGTTCCGCGGACAAGCAGTTCTCCGATGTGCTCCACCTCTCTCTATGGAGTTACTTGAAATAACGATACTTCCTTATGCCATGAGGCATGAGCAACTTCCCTCCGTGCCCTTCACCTAAGCCCCGCAATGTGCCCGTCTCTGGCTTGTTATCGGTAATGATGTGTGTGGGGGCGCTTACCGCATTTTCAGATCTGGGGCCTCCTGTGTGTGTGTGTGTGTGTGTGTGTGTGTGTGTGTGTGTGTGTGTTTCTCTTTTAGTAGTTGCTTCCATCTTCGTGTTCTCCCCCCCCCCCCCAGGAAATGCACACTTTTTTTCTTTCTTTCTTTTTGGTTCTGCTAAAAGACAGAATCTTGCAGCTCTGCCTTCTCAGTGTGGGCGGCTCTGTCATTCTCAGCACCGCGAACTTATCCTCCAGCCGCCTCCAATGGCTTTATTAGGAGACATGATGACTTCTCTCCTAAATTACAAGGATAGCTTTAAAAATAGAGAGCAGGGGTTCCCTCATCAGGAGAGGAGAGCTGTCAGCCGGCCCACCTTTGACACCCTTTTCTCCCTCCCTTTGTTAGTACACATCAAAGCATTTTTATTTTTATTTGAAAAGTGTTCTGCTCAATTTTTTTTTTTTTTTCAATTACCAGAAACTGGCTGGGGGTGGGGAAGGGGGAAGATTGGGGGAGGAGAACGGTACTTAACATGATTCTTCCTCCGGACTTAATATCCCGAGCAATTTGATTTTCTCTGCTTTACTGTCTTTGCAGGCACATTGTCAGTATGAAAATGAATCGTAAAAAATATATTCTGGTGGAGGCAGGAGCCCTGTTGTGCAGGGTTCGGCTCTGTGTCAAGGCAGGATACATTTTAGGGCATAAAGTGGATTTGGTATATCTAACTGTGCGTGTGTAGTGAAAATGGCAGAGGCCGTGAAAGATGAACCGAACAAGCAGAAGAAAAAAACCCACCTAACAACACACCCTGTAAGTAGAAACAAACTAGCCATCGTAATAGTAATAAGACCCCACTGCACACACATGTGATGGGATAGAGAATGGCCTGCCTCCTGGTAAAAGTTCTTTTGTTAATTCTTTACCCCCAGATAACAGAATTTGTGGAGACATCTTGTCCTTTGTGTAAGGGGAATGTAAAACCCGCCATTCCCCCCTGTAACTTTTTGCTTCTCCATTCCTTTCCTCTTATCTGCGTTTTCCGCTCCTCCCTTATATGGCCGTGGCCGGCTGCCCTCGGAAGTCCAGGAATTTGAATGTTATGTGAAAGGGTAATGCTAACTGGACCCAGTGACATTCACGTCGCCTGGGAGATGTATGGAGGTCACCAAATGAGAGACCAGTGAGTATCCACATCTGCTCTAAGGCTTTTCATTGCTTTCTCTCCAAACACCAGTCTTACTTAGCTAATGGCTCCAAGGCCTGCCGTCCCCCTACCCAGGCCAACTGTTTCCTTAATTATCAGGGCAAAGATTTCTTTAACATTTCAGTACTGAAAAAAAAAAGAGGAGTACATTTATAATCTCATGTATTGCACCCAGAAGAAGCCTGTGAGAGAACAGGGCAGGAATTTTTACATTATGTCCATGTTGCACCCGAAAAACTGGAGGCCTTAGCTGTTCCTAGTCATTGCTCATGACGGTTCGCTCGTGAAAGGCAGAGTCCACTTCCGCTCTTCCAGTCACAGGCTCCTTGGCGCCCTTGGTTTGGGTGGATTTCCTTAAACAAAATACTTCCTGACTTTGGACATCAGGCACCATTTGTGGATCCCAGCTAGAGATAATTTTGTCATCCGAAAGCTCATTCAGATTTATGTCTCATATTAAGTAGGCTTTCCTTATCTCAATCTAAACGACTTCATGCTTTATAAAGTATATTGGCTTCATCAGTGGATATTTGTACTTGACCTAGTTTGAGTACAGAGAAGTGAGCAAAATAGAACAAAACATTCACGGAGTTCCATTCCCACGGAGGAGACCTAGAGAAAGTGGGATGTTAAAACATGCATGAGGGGTCTGGAAATGAAAGGCGCTAAGAGAGGGGTTGCTCTCGATTAAGAGATGGGGGAGGTCAGTGCCCTTTGAAAGATACCTGAGGATTTAAAGTGAATAGGATACGGGATAGGATCAGGGGTGCGGGGGTGGGGTGGGGGTGGGGGTGGGGTGGGGTGGGAGTGAGGTGCGGTGGTCAAAGTAGCTCCCGGAAGGGTGCCGGTGCCGGGGATAGAGAAATGCATGGCAGATTAGAAGAAATAACTTAGGGTAGCCTGGTCAGAACCAGCGGGGAGGGAAGGCCAGTGAGCAGGGGAGGTGTTGGAGAGGCAGAAGCAGAGTGAGAATTTTGGCTCTAACCCAGAGGGAGATAAGATTCGCATGGAGGGGATCGAGCGTGGGATGCCGGTGTCAAAAAGAGCAGTTAGACAAATGTCTGTATCCTGCTGAGGGATGGCCCAGTTTTGACCTCGTTCATTCCTCACCAGGGGTGGATACATAACTTGCATGGCCCACTTTGAAAATAGAATCCAGCGCCTCTTGTTCAAACAGCAGGAAAGAAGACATGGTTCAAAGGTACCGAAACATACAGCTTTCTTCCTTTCTCTCCCAGCCTCACCATCAACCTGCTACGGTGGTTTCAATTTGCCATTTCCCATAGATCTAAGTAAAGACGCCCTTAGCATGGATTTTACTGTTCATCTTTGCACATACTCAAGGCCAGTTTTCAATGCAAATATAAGCGGGAACATTTTGATAGACACATTTCCTGTGTGCATTTTGTTTGTACCAGGACAGTAGAAACGCTATAAAAAAAAAAAAAAAAAAAAAAAAAAAAAAAAGCATAACCTATCCCCCACCCCCAGAAATGCAAACGCCTACTAACACAGGATGTTTTATGTGACAATCAGTAAGGAGGGCCTAGAAGGAAGAGGAATTATTGGTTATATTGTCTCCATCTATTTTTTCCCCCAGGTCATTATTTGGGGTGGGGGTCATCTGCTGATAATAACCAGGAAGCATTTGGACTAACATAGGATATAATAGGACAAACAGCAACTCTGCCATTGTCTTTGATTTACTTCTGCTGAAAGATTTCCACGGAATGGAAGATGTAGTCAGTCCCTTGATGTAGTCAGCCCTCCTGCCTAGTCACAGATGAGATGTGACTCCAGACTCTGGACTCCAGACTATCATAGATGTACAGGAGTCCTGTGCTCCTAGGACATGACAATGCCCATGGGAAGGCAGTGGTTATACAAGGTAGGCATGTAGAGGCTGAGGACTTCCCTTGCTCTTGCATATGGCTCCTTGTCTCAGTGGACTTGGAGAAACAAGAGATGAGGTTACCAAGTATTTTAGATCTGATGACATCAAACTGTGGAGCCATGTTTGCCACGTCTGTGGCCGGCATAAGCTGCACACCCACACAGCTGAGCCCGGTCAACTCTGCTTCTTTGGAGAACTAGCACGGCCATTGTGGCAAATGTTTAAAGGGCCGAATGAATAAGATAAATAAACCTACTGCCTGGGGCACATCCTGAAACCTTGGTTACAATTTGCACTGCCAGCAAAGAGGGGTTTTAGACTCTGGTTAAGAAACTGGTACTTGCTTTGAATGGAGTGGTTTTGTTTGTTTGTTTGTTTGTTTGAATGGGATGGTTTGTTTGGTTTTTGTTTTGTTTTGTTTTTCATAATTGGAGATTCCTGAGGATCAATGTGTGATAGATCACAGGATCTGCATCTGCTAGGTTGTTTCAGAACCAGAATCCTAGAGGGTAGAGAAGAGACAGCAGGCTTTAGAGGACTAAATCAGGTGAGGAGCAGATGAGGGAGAGCACTTAGACAGTAGAGGTGCCATGTTGAGACCTATTTTGTGTAGAGGGCTGAGAAACACCATTGGGCTCTAGAAAATGAGTGTCAAAATAATATCATGGAAAATTTGACTGGAGCCCATTTCAACATTAGCACTGTTGTCAAGGATACCATTAAAGAGGTATGCTACTAACATGGGGAGTAATTAAGGTCCTGTAATAGGGGGATCACTGGGTATGAGCTTTAAATTTGATTTCTTGTGGAAAGTGAGGAAAGATTGATGGCTTAAAGATGATATTCACATATGATGTCTGTGTGTGTACGTGTGTGTGTGTGTGTGTGTGTGTGTGTGTGTGTATGTGTATGTGTGTGCGTGCCCGTGCCCTCACACCTATATTCATACTTTTCCTTGGAGAAAGAAGAAAGAGTGGGATTTCTTTAGGGAAGGATAAAATGTCAAGAAAAGACAAGCTTTCTGAATTTGGAGAAATTGAGAAATTCGAGTTGCCTTTTCAGACCAAAGAGTAATGTCAGGAATGAGACATTTGAAAGCAGTCCATTGCCTGACATTTTGTGATTTATGGCTAAGGTTATGGGAATGGAGGTGTCACCTAGAAGTAGTTAAAGTACAGAGAATTTCCACCGGGGCCCACATGTCTGTGGGAGAAAGACCTCTCTGTCACCTGGAGCAAATCTGAGACGCCAGAAGAGAGGAAGGCTGCATTTTTGTCGAGGCCTGAGACTAGATGCATTTCTGCCTTGATCCCCATGCTTAAGAGGGGCTTGTCTTGACTTCTCTCAAGATGGATGGGCAGGGGGCCTGAAAGGCCAACCTCTCCCCTCATAGGAATTCTCTAATTTCATTTGAGATTGTGATCCAGATAGCCAGAACCTAATCTCCCCAGGCCTCATTCCCACCCGCACCTCTTCCTCCATACAGAAGATTGCAGTGCCAAACTGGTGGGATTGCTGGGAGCCAACTGTTAGGAATTGGAGCAGTGTGATGATCTGGCTGGAATGTGTCCAACCCTTGAGGCTGCCTGCTGTGTGGGATGGGCCTGGTGGGGAGTGAGAGGGAAGGAAGAAGGAAGGGTTATCCCCAAGTCTTCAGGATTCAGTGCAAAATTCCAATGGCCTTGTTACTAAAAAGGCACAGTTGTTAGAGTCGTCACTTCTTATATAACTTTCAGTTATTTATTTGTTTGCTATATGAACCTGCATTTATTCTCCTGTCATGGGTCTCCTCCTTGCTTCCCCACCCCCCCCAAAGTGAATTTCTTGAGTTGAAATTCTTAGGCAATGGGCAATGATTCTCAGATAGCGGTTACCTTTACTGCTTACTACTGTTACTGTCTTTAGCAGTTACGTAGGAGAGAGACCCTTAAGGCCTAGGAAAGTAATCTTTTCGCTTAAATGCGATCTTAATTGCTTCTCATTTTGTGAATGGGTGTAGTTGTTTTTAGTGCAAGAATAAAAATACCTTAGTGTTTTTGGCATTATTTGTCCCTTTGTCCATCAGGATGGAAAGACCAGAATTACTGGTTAAGCTGAGAGTCTTATTTCCTTCAGAAGTCTGGAAGGCATTCTTTTTCAGGGGAGCTGGGACTTGAGGTCTTCAGATGAAGACAATGCTGGTCTAAAAACCTGGTTTTTTTTTTTTTTTGTTTTTTTTTTTTTGTTTTTTCTTTTTTGGTTTTTTTTTTTTTTTTTTTTTTTCCTGCTTAGCTTTGAACTTTGACCCTGAGCTTTTTATTTTCCTTAAGGCTTAAAATGAGCAATTTAAAAACCTGGGCAGATCTGAGAGAACTGAGGATCCAGAATGTTCAATTGAGTAGAGTTCAAGTTCTTTGTCTTTCAAATGTGCCAACAGAGACAAGAGACCACGACAGAGGCCACTTCAGATTTCCTTTGTAATAATAAGCAAGACACAACGATGTGTGGGCAGGGTTAACAGACACAGCTGAGGTTCTAGTCAAACACACAGACACCTTTTTGAAGAGCTCGGGTACAAGCACGCCCTGCTCATCACTGTAGCATCAGTAGATTGTAACATAGCTATCATTTTCATTTTATAGGCTTTGAGCATCTAAGATACCTACCTGAGATCCTATAGCCAATTAGCTGCTGAGACAGGCCTAAAAATAGTCCCCGCTGATGATAAAGCTTATGTCTTCGACCAGGATGCTTCAGTGACTAGCTTTCCAACAGTCCTTGGTATGATGTCAGGAAAGCTATTATTTCCTCATGGATTTTGGCCCCGGGGTCTGAATGTAGGGCCTTGAACTTGCTAGACACATATTCTCACCACTGAGTTTCATCCTTACTTAATAAATTCGAGAGAGTTATTTTATTCAGTTCCTTGAAGACCAACATTTAGGGAAGGTACTTGGTCTGACCACTTCAACTGATTAGTTATGAACGAGAATAACTAGAATTGCCGAGTGATGCATCTCAAATCACACAGCTGGTTAATGGCCAAACTTTTTTTTTTTTTGGTTTTTTTTTTCGAGACAGGGTTTCTCTGTGTAGTCCTGGCTGTCCTGGAACTCACTCTGTAGACCAGGCTGGCCTCGAACTCAGAAATCCGCCTGTCTCTGCCTCCCAAGTGCTGGGATTAAAGGTATGCGCCACCACGTCCGGCTTAATGGCCAAACTTGAATCCCCTCATGATAGTGTTGTGTGAGCTCATCCACCGCTCTCTTCTGAAGGACTGGTCCAGAAACAGAAACGTGGTGCGAGTCATGCTTAGTGGAGAGAAGGAAATGCTTTCTTTCAGTTTCAAACTTGGAGCGGGGATTGCCAGCCTCTCGTTGCCCTGCGATCCGTTTTTTTTGTGGATTCTGAATGCATTCAGAAGAAAGCACATCGATTGTTAGTCTGACCTTGCCGTGTCATACTAAGAATGAAAGCAGGTGTTGGTTTGTTTTGAGACACCAAATGTGTATGTGTGTTTTGTCTTTGTGCGTGTGTGTGTGTGTGTGTGTGTGTGTATGTGTGTTGTGCACACGGATGTGCTTGTGTGCAGTCATGCAGAGGCCAAACTGGGTGAAGAATGTTTCGTGTCTTCCTTGTTTGCTCTGCATCTTACTATCTTCAGACTTTCTTTCTTTCTTTTTTTTTTTTTTTTTTTTTTTTTTTTGTTAGGTTGGCCAGGCAGCAAGCTCTGAAAGTGTACCTGTCTCTGCCCTCTCGGTGCTGGAATTCCTCCCAGCGTACACTCATAGATAAGCCCCGCTTTTTTACTTGAACCTTTTTTGCCATGAACTTGAACCCAGGCCTTTCGTCTTGCTCTTGCTGACCCGGCTGTCTTCTCAGCTCCTTTGGGTTTTGTCTTTCTTATTGTTCCATCAAAAAGCCTCTTCCTTCTCCAAGGGTAGCTAGGGCTGGAGAAAATGCCCCTGTATCTAAGTTGCTAATGTATGATTGGCTTTCACGTTGGAATGCTTGGTTTGGTTTTTCTGTCTAGTTGAAACTGCATGGAGTCAGGTGGGAGGGGTGGCTCACGTGGGTGATCTCAACAGTGTGGATGGAGGCTGAGGCAGAAAGATGCTGAGTTCAAGGTCAGCATTGGTTACACAGTGAGACCTCATGGCAAAACCAGCAGATCAACAACAATGAAACACAAAACTAGATTTAATTTGTTGGGGGCCGACTTTTAGCAGAAAGCGGCTATCAGCTTTGCAGCCATTTTGAGCCATATACCCTGACATGAGACTTGGATTACAATAGCCTACAACAGCTGAGCACACTCCGATAATCTTGGTTTAGATACCTTGGGTGTGTGAGATTAAAGGTGTGTGAGATTAAAGGTGTGTAACTTAAGAGTATGATTTAGAAGTATAGAGATCAGAGTTAGAGACAAGACCTAAGGGCATGATTAAAGGTATAACTTAGAGGCCTGGCTTAGAATGAGACTATAGAAGACAGAATCAGACATCAGAGACGAGAGAGAGATTCAGACACATCAGACATTAGGTAGAATCTGCCCTCACCCTCGCTCTTGCTGAACCCCGACCTGCAGACCGGAGCAGCAGCTTGGGCCGGGATACAGTGGCCGCCCAAATGTGGGTTGGCCTGGGCCTCAACATTTTGCCTGGGCTGCAACATTTATTTTGGCCGCCCCAACGTGGGGCTAGTGCGGTCCCCAACATTAATTCATTTAGAAGAAAATCACATTATTTATTTTACTTTAAAACACTCAGATGTTTTGTTTTGTTTTAAAAGGGGGTTTAAAACAGGAAACTGAAAAAAAAAAGAGGGGGATACTTATCTAGCTTATGGGTTCAGATGTTGTTTCTGTTAGCTTGGGCAGATTATTTTTAAAAATTAGTTGCCTGAATGGTAATTGTTCATTTGTTCATAATCACAATAGTCAATGGTCCATTCTGGTTCAAATGACTCTGTCATCATCTCTCCTATCAGTTCCCACCCACAGTGGCCAAAGTGGTGACGTTGTAGATAGCCTGCAGGTAGCTGTGGCCATTCCTTCCATCTCATACAAAAATCCTCCGTCGTTGAGAGGTTGCCGTCGTTTCTGTGTAAAGCAGCAGGGATTATCATTTGCCATTGTTTGCTGTGAGACCGAGTCCTACGATCTTGCCTAGACTGGTCTTGAACTCTCAACCCTTTTATGTCTCTGTGTCAGCTTTCTGAGTAGCTATGATGAGATGTAGAAAACCATGTTGGGCTTCTCTCTCTCTCTCTCTCTCTCTCTCTCTCTCCCTCCCCCTCCCCCCTTTGTGCTTGGATGTAATTAAGTGATATTTTTTTCCAGTGGGATGTAAATATTTCTTTTATTTATTCAGGTGAAGGGATGGCATGAGAGCCATACCCAAGCTGTTAAATACATCGCTTTGCCTGATCCCAGAGTCCTTTTTTCTCTCATCTATCCCTAGGCCTAGACCTAGGTCTGGAAGCTGCTATCCTCCATACAATCTCATCTTCTTTCAATCCGGCTTCTCTCAGCTTCTGCCTGAATTGCTCTGTTTGGCCTTATACTAACTTGGGCAATATATGTTAATCTTTGGCTCATTCTCATTCTCTGGCTCATTCTGTCTTTATCTGTGTCTAGCTTGTTCTCTTCCTGCCTCTTGTCTTTGTAAAAGCGTTCTGGTAACACTTCCATACACATATACACCACCCTCCCACCACCCCACCTGCCTCTCTTTCTGCTCTTGAGTAACCTCTCTTTCCTGTGCTGTTCTCCTGTGAGTTGGGCGTATCCTATCTCTGACTCATTCTGTCAAATCTTTCTCTGATTCATCACTTTGTCTGCCCCTCAGTTAGATGTCACTTTCAAACATGGCTGCTTCCTTCTATAAACTAACCTTACCTTCATTGTTGGGGATGGAAGGTGTGTACTAAAGGTGTGTCTGTATTCCAGCCAGATCATACTGTAATTCAGGGCATATCTGCATTCCAACTGGATTATGTAGACCTAGAAGGTCTTTGGATGTGATCCCTTGCCAGAGCAGCCATGTTGCTAGATTAAAATTCCTCTACAGTGGGCATTAGCAAACAGGAGACCATAGCCATTTGCAATTGAACAATGGAACTTGTTCTTTTGTTGCTAGGAAGCCAGAGATCACTTGTGCAAGATACTTCACTTGGTCTCAAAGAGAATGGGAACCATGTGTTCTGTTCCATCTGAGACAGGAGATGTGAAAGAGTCCATCTCAGCTCCACGGCTGTGTCAACTTGATCCAGATCCAAAGAACTAAGCACCACCGGTGCCACAAACTACTTCATATTCGTCTTTGCTAGCTTGTTTAAACTATTACATTTATGGCCTGCTTGTTAAGTCATGTGATATAACCATTTCAACAATTACTTTTGCTTTTATGTGCTTTAGGAATTTGAATATTCTAATTTCTTTTTTCAGTTTTTTTTTTAGACAGGGTTTCTCCATGTAGCTCTGTTGTCCTGAAAGTTGCGCTGTAGACCAGGTAGATCTTGAACTTAGGAAGATTGCTTGATTCTGCCTCCTAAATGCTGGGGTTAAAGACACAAAATGGTGTTCTTCATTATCTCATGTAACAGTGTGTTCATAGTTTATGAAACTGTTCTTGCTCACAAGGATGCTCCATTGATGGAAGGGAAGGGAAAAAGATGGCTGGGTTCTGTAGATCAGTAGAGGAGGGTTCATGTCTCTACCACACCAAGAGGGCCTGCAAAAGCCCAATGGCATCTGTAACGTTCCCAAATGGATGAAGGCCAAACTGAGAAGTAAAAGTAATTGGGTTCAGAATAAGAGAATAAAAAAAAAAAAAAAAAAAAAGATGAAAACTTTTTGTATTTTCCTCTTGAGACATGTCTTTGTGAACGGAGACCAGAGAAATCGCGTCACTTTTCCTTTCTGGGATGGTGAGTAGTTTACGGTGCTGGGTTTAATTAAGTCTGTGTCTTCAGAAAGAAAAAACCAAAACCCTACTGTAATTTCGACAGATGTGGGACCATTCTTATGGGCTCAAGAAACATTGTTATTATATCGTTGCCTGTAGATGGAGAACACAATCTAGTCAGGAAATATTCATTTATCCTAGGCTTCTGGCTAATGACTTTATGACTATTGGACAGAACAGCCTCTTGATGTGAGTTCTCAGAGTTTCAGAGACCTTGAATAGGGCCTGCCTAAGCCTTTCAGGGGTGATTTCTACAACCATAGAGTCCCCTATTCCCCTTCATTTCATTGAAACATAAAACTGTTAACAAACGGTAGAAGGTGCCTATCTTCTATCTCATCTACAATACCACAAAGTGAGTGTGTGTGTGGGGGGCATTTTAAAGACTTAATGTGTGCAAAATATAAGCAGGCACAGTTGTATTTGGTATATTCAGGAATTGGCAATTTGAAGGATTGGCCAGATTTTAGATGAAGTAAGGAGTCAGTGGATTTGCTTCCCTGCAGACACTTGAACCAGTGAGAGAACAAAGGCTGTTGTTATAGGTGGGAAGTAAGGGAGAAACAACACTTCAAAACTGAGTGAATGGAAGGAAAGGACAGAATTCCCGGGCTTAGGGGAAAGAGCTTTAGAAGGGCGAGGAGACTATAAAGAGAAGGGGGAGCTCACTAATCACAAATCCCCCTTCTCCCCCTTGTGTAGTTCCAGAGACTGAGCTTGGCCATATCCCCAACCCTTTGGGCTATTCTTGACTTCAGGAGTTGTGACCACAAATTGCCACCACTGTTTTCATTGCTGCTTCCCCTTCTCCTTTTCGCCCTCCTCCCCCTCCTCCCTCTCCTCCTCCCCTTCTCCTCTTCCTCCTCCCCCTCCTCCCTCTCCTCCTCCCCTTCTCCTCTTCCTCCTCCACACCCTCCTCCTTTCTATGGTCTATTTCTCAAATCTCACCAAGTTGAAGTTCTCAGAATTGTTTCTGGGTATCCTGACATACCTAAATACTTTCTAATATATGTTCCAATGTTGGTTTCTTAAACTGCTAAATATGAAAGAGATAACTAATCAAATCAGTTTGAGAAGTATTTATACATTAAACCTCACTTTTTATTACAGTGGACACTAGCATAATAGATTTCAGAGCTGTAACAGTGGAGAAACAATTCTCTCTTTTAAAAATATAATGCCTGTCAATCCTATTTAGATATAGCAACCTTCATAAAATAATTTGACATCACGTATAGGTGACTTCACCGGAGAATTACTGAGTTGGCTGGCTCAATTAAATCAATATATATGTATGTGTATATGGTGTATATGATGTATATGATGTATATGATGTGTATATGTATATGTGTATATGGTGTATATGTATGCTAGGTATCTTGGGTGGATACATCACATTAGGTATGTTAGAATAGAAAATATAAAACTTATAAATATATCCTATAAAATATAAAAAATAAAAAGCAATCAATAAAATGTTTTCTTTGAAGGTTTAAAAAAACCACTAGCTCAAAGTGGCATAAGAGACGAGGAGATGGCTGGTTTATGCAATTCCGACGTTCAAGGTCAGGTAAGGCTTAGTGAGCTTGTTCTGTCTGGGCTCTGGTTCCATTTCCATATCAGTCTTTTGGATATGTTCTTCTCTGGATGTCAACATTACCCTGGAGTTGGCTTCCTTCCCAAGAACAAAATATATATCCCTTTGGCAACATGAGCCATGTAGTTGCTAGTTTTCGAATGCAGCAAGAGAATGCACGTTTGTACAATCATAATTCTAAGGTTTGGGATGATTAGAACTTGGCTTGAGTCAGCCTATGGGGACAAGAAAATGTCAAGTGTGTATTGATCAGTCTTGGCTTACATGGACTGAGTCAAAACTGATGAAATTATCCTTATGGTGTAGACCCTGCTCCAGGCTTGCTGGAATCTTTGGTTGCCACCACATGTTAGAGAAGGTAAAACAATGTTGAAGAGAACTAACTAAGAAAGCCTGTTATAGACAGCTCAGAAGGAATATGTTCAGACCCAATGGATACAGTTAATAGGCTCCGTTTGTTAGAAATCTTAGGGGAATAGCCCAATAGCCTTCAAGCTGGTCATAAAGAACATGCATTAGCCTTGGCTCTGAGGGAGAGGAAGGGAAAAAGGCATTCCAAGGGGGAGGAAACAGCATGAGTCAAGAAGCAAAACATCACCAAGAGCAAGTGAAGAGCTGTTAAGCAAACAGACCCATTTGGACAGAGTAATCATAACAAGGTTTCTATGGCAAAATGCATTCCTCATTGCAAATACTTTAAAAAATGAGGTTTTGAAATACAAGCCATCAGCAGATTGGGAACTCCCTGTTCTCTTAGTAATAGTAGGAGCCCTGTTACCATTTATAATGTCTGTGTTCCGAGAGGAGTCCAATTAATATGTTGATGAAAAAAAAGTCATCAGAGAAAAATGACAGGACCGAGTAAGGAAAAGATGCCATGTTATTGAGTTGACCACTGATACATATTTGTTGACAGGAATTAAAGGGGGTTGGTGTGTTTCTTTCCTTTCCCCAAGGATTTATTGCAGATTACATATTATTAATCGACAAAGTAATTTAGATTAGAGATAAAGCACAATTTTACACAGTTGAGTCTTCCTTTATGGCTCGTCACTTTATTGAGTACCTAAGAAAGTTCATCATGTTCTTAATTTAATACAAACCTCTTGGATAAAAGTTTCATCTCCGCAAATAATGAAGTCCATTAAGAGTGTGTGTTAAAAATGGAAGGAGGAGGAAGAGGAAGAGGAAGAGGAGGGCAGAGGGGGAGGAGGGAGGAGAAGAAGGGGAGGGGAGGAGAGGAAGAACAGTTACATATAGGAAGAAGCACAAGAGTGGTAGCCAGATGACAGCAGCTACCACAGCAACAGAGAACAGCTCTTGTACTTTTTGAGTCTTTTAAAAATGTCTCCCTTGCCTGGTGTGGTGGTGCGTGCCTTTAGGTCCAGCTTTTAGTCCCGGCAGTTAGGAGGTGAGTTCGAGGTCAGCCCGGTCTACAAAGGGGTTCAATGACAGCCAAGGTTACACGGAGGGGGAAAAAATCGAGTCCTCAGGGTGTATTCTTATCTTTAATTTGCATATTCCTTCTTTCTCTTAAGACTCTGGGCCACTTTTTCACATAAAGGCCCTGCATTTTCTCCAAAAACGCTCCCAGCTTTGGTCTTGTTCCCTCTGCTTCTGCCTCTGGCTGGTTCTGAATATGTAATTACTTGTGGGTGGAAAGAAGAGGATTAACAGACCTTGCCCTAATTGCTTGTTTTTGTCGAGTTGTTAAGAAGGACTTAGGCTCCAGAAACAGAGGGTGTAGCCAGACAGAAGGCAGCCGGAGGAGTTCAAAAGTCTTGTAATCTTTGGCTCCACGGGCCTATAAAATGGAGTGTTGACTGAGTGCAAACAGCCTGCAGCCTGAGAGGCTCAGGTCCCAGAAAAGATTGAGGCCACTTGCTCATTTGAAAAGGCAGGGGGTTTCATAACGACCGTGACTAACCTATTAATGGATGGGCCAATTTGACTTCCCCTTCTTCATGAAGGCCAGATCTGAAGCTGTCTGCCACACAACAAAGCCTCTCTTCGTTCCTAGGTTCCCGGAATTCAAGAATAAATGAGGCTTCTTGCAAAGACTCTGCGTGAAAGAAGCGAATTAGGAATTTGAAGGGATGATGATGCCGTTGTTTCCTGGTGTCCCTCTTGAGGTAATGGTTAGAGGCTCATAATTTGTGAGCAAGACTGAGCTCAATATTAAACCATTATTACAGGCAAGTCAGAGCAGGGGGCTCTTCTGGGAAAGTGCGGGCGATCATTCACCTTCTCACCTGGAACGCTGAAGGGTTATGGGAGGTTAGAAGGCTTAATGAGTACGGAATGTTTTGCTGGGTGAGAGGGCATTTTTAAAATGGAGCCGGAAGTGCTTTCAAGTGACTGACTTCACAACAAATCACGTTCCCCAGCACTCCGCGGGGTCATTATGTCTTGACTGGCTATCTTGAAAGAAGCAGATAAGTTGTAACGTGTGAACCATAGGCACCTCATGATTCATCAGTGGAATAAAATAAAAGTATTTCACGTGAATCCTTTCAGGATAGGATGCTGTTGGAAGAACAACAAACACAGACTTAAAAGTGGTTTGTGGCTGGGCAGAAAACAGTAGGGATGCATGCAATTGCCACCATTTTTATTTCCTTCTCAGGTGCATTTGTGCGTGTGCGTGTCTGTGTGTGTGTGCGCGCGTGTGCAATCACATTTTCAATTATTTTAGGATTCATCTAAATCTTAAAATTCATTTCAATCATCCTTGAAGGAATTGTAGGTAAAAATATTTTTAAGTTGTTTTCAGGAATCTATTTTCTTCTCTTCTGAGAATCTTTAATTTTAGAAAAATCATATATATATATATATATATATATATATATATATATATATATACTGGTTAAAATAGTTTAGTATTTGGGTTATGAAATGAAGAAGTTTCTGAAACTCTCATTTATGTTACTAACTCCTGTTCCTGATTGTATTTAAATTTCTTCCTCAAACCAGGGTTTTGTTTTTTCTAGCAGAACTTCTCTACATAGCTCTGGTTATTCTAACTCAGAGAGATCTGCCTGCTTTTGCCTCTGCCTCCGAACTGCTTGAGATAAAATAGCCAAAAAGGTGTGTGCCATCATGGCCTTTTTCTTCTTTCTTTCTTTTTCTTTCTTTTTTTTTTTTTTTTTAACATTTCTTATTCTGAAATGTATCTCTGTGATCATTTAAAACTAAGTAACTAGGGCTGTGCATGGTGGCATGTGCCTTTAATCCTAGCACTCATGTGGCAGAAGCAGACAGATCTCTGAGTTAGAGGTCAGCTTGGTCTATATAGCAGGGTGTAGGCAAGCCAGGGCTGCCCAGTAAGACCCTGTCAAAAACAAACAAAACAACAACAATACAACTAAGAAACTAAAATAATCTTAGGTCTAAATGTATAGAAATAGATACTTATTGTGGTTGTTTTAGTTATTTCTATTTTTCCCTCTCAGGAACAAACATTTCTGACTACACTGTATTATGTCCCAGAAGGTGATTATCGGTTCAGTGATACCACTTACAGTAACAATCCTTTGACTTTTTTTTTTTTTTTTAAATCTCTGGGGTCAGAAATTCAAGACCTATCAAACATCTTGGTCCTCAAAAGTGGTTACTACCTTATGTATCTGACAGGGACTTTATAGTTTATTTTGGACGAGAACGACTGACTACCTTGCAAAGAATTATATAGGCTTGCATAGTTTGGACTTTGGTTTGAGAGCTGCGTTTTCTCCAACCCCAGAGCATCAGCCTTTCAGAGAGTCAAAGTAAGAGGTTGTAGGTTCCATAGGATTATTATTGGTACAAGGAAACATCACATTTAGCCTGTCACCTGTCTCTTCCAGGGGCTTCTGCTTGTTCGTTTGTTGGAAAATGTAAAATAAGTCTAGTAGGTCTTAAAAATCATTCCAGTTTGACAAAGCACACAGACTTTTTAGGGTATACACAGCTTCTCATCTATAGAGTTATCTCAAGTCTCAGGTAGTTTCCTCTGTCTCTCTGTCCCCAGCCTTAATACCCACTTAGTGACTTCAGAGGTTAGTGTTGCCAACCCCTGTGTACCCCTGAGGCAGAGGGGACGATTTGAGAGTCTTTAGATGTGGTGTCTTCTAGGCTCCAAGGTTATGGCCATCAGGCTTCTTGTCTCTCTGTCTTACTCTTGGTTTCAAAGTAAACAAAACCACACCCGTTCTTTGGTTCAGGCAATGGTGCTCGTGGTGGCTGTTTTGATGTCTTTGACAGGTCCTTATCTGCTACTGAATTCTGGTATTCCCCTCAGCTTCACCTGTAGAATCCTCAAGCTTTGTCCCATGTGGCTGGCTCCTCAGTAGGCGGACTGCATTTTTCTCTGAATTCAGGCAACAGAAACATCGCAGGTAGCTTAGAAACTTTAAACCTCAAGACTTCTTTGCCAATCCCCACGGAACGGAATCGGTTAGAATAGCCAAGCTTCAGGTCGAGTTCTCTGAACAGGGCTCTCTTTCAGACACTCTAACCTGGGCATTTGATCTTCTGGAGATTTCATCTGTGAACCCGCTTCCTTCTGTACACGGTAGAAACCAAGGTAGACAAAATTTGGAGTGACCTCTTCTTTCCTCTCCTCCCCTCTCCTTCTTTGCTCTTCCCTGCTCTCCCCTGCCCTCCACTTCTCCCCTCTCCCCTGACCGGATTTTGTGTCCAGGAAAAAAAAATACAGATGCTTATTTACTTCCTTATGGCTCATCTTTTGTCTATGACAAGGATGCCATAGGTGTGATGGACCAGGTTCCTGTCTCACGTTATCACAGAATCCTAATGACCTGAATCTTTGAGACTAGACTCTTGAGGAAAGAAGAAAGTGGTCAGGAACTATTTTCATGTTGTAATGAAATGTGCCAAGCTATTGTCTGGCACATAATCTTGCTCTCTGTTTCAGATGCTAGTTATTTCTTACCACACCCTGAATTTGGTCTACAAAGCATTTTGTGGACAGTGTCACTGTCAGCTGTGACAGATCTCTGGGATTTGAGGAAGTTCTGGGTAGCTGAGTTGAAGTGTATGTGATTTGTGCTTTCTGTTTCTGACCTCTATGCTGAAGCAATATATTCTTTGATGATCAATTTTTTTTTTTTACTTTGAATTTCAAAATAACTCAAACATTATAAAATGCTCCAAGAGTGATTGATGCAAAGAAGTCAACACATCACGGCAGCCGTTTGTCTTCTTTCCTTCCTTGCTCTGTGTATATTTATATGTATTCCTTTTTTGCTTTCTTTTATTGAAAATGAGTTTTTTTCTTACACACTAAATCCTAATTACAGTTTTCTGTTCTTCAATTCCTTCTAACTTTTCCCTACCTCTTTTCCCACTGGATCTATCTCCCTTCAGACGCTCAGAAAACAGACAGGATTTTATGGGATGTTAATATAATTAATATAATATGATAAAACAAAAACTAACACATTGGAACTAGACAGAACAATCAATCAATCAATCAATCAATCAATCAATCAAACAAACAAACAAACCAACAAACAGAAGGAAACAAGAACCCAAGAGAAGGCACAAGAAGCAGACCCACTTGTTCCCATCCCCAGAAATCTCACAAAAACACTAAACTGGAAAACCATAATATGTACACAAAGGACTTGTAAGGTAAAAAGAGAGAAGGAAAAAAATATATAAATAAAAACAACAACAAAAACAAAAACCAAAAAAAAAAAAAAAAAAAAAAAAAAAAAAATGGAAGAGCCCTGACAGAACATTATGAAAGAAGGAATCTCCAAAGATGCCTTTGGGGTCATGTTCTTCTGGCTCTGCTACCTCTGGGGATGCAGCCTCCCACTAAGAGCAGTTTGTTTCCCCAGTGTGACTCCCTTGGGAAAAAAACTTAATTTTCATTCACAAGTGGCTATCAGTTGGAGATAGCTTCTGGGTTACGGATGGGAATATACGTCTATTTCTTTCAGCTCCAGGACCCCAACTGGTTTAGACCTGTGCAGGCCTTGTATATGCTGCTTCAGTCTCTGCGAGGTCACATGACCATCCATCTGATGGACTAAGAGTGCCTTGGTTTTTTGTGGTATCCTCCATCACCTCTGGATCTTATACTCTTTCCTTCTGCAGGGTTCTTTAAGCCCTGAGGGGAGGGGTTTGATGGAGATATCCCTTTTAAGGCTGAATGTTCCAAGTTCTCTCACCTCCCATATATTGTCTGGTTGTGGGTCTCTGCCTTTATTCCCATTTGCTGTAGGAGGAAGCTTCTCTCCTCATGGCTGAGCAAGGCACTGATCTATGAGTATACAGAACGCCCTTAGGATTCATTTTATTGCTACATTTTGTATGTTTGTTTGTTTTTTTTTTTTTTTTTTCCTTTTAGGTCAATAGTGTTTGGTTTTGTCTCATGAAGTGGACCTTGCGTCAAATTAGTTATTAGTTGATTACTTCCAAAAACTTTCTGCTGCCATCGCCCTAACGTATCTTGCAGGCAAATCACCATTGTAGATCAAAAGGTCTCCTGGCTGGGTTGGTGTTTGTATTTCTTCTTTAGTTGCACGGTGAGTAACTTTTTGTATCAAAGGTGCTCGCACGTAGGGGTGAAAGATATAGGTAGGCACCAGCTCTGCTTCTCCATGTTCAATGAGTTGTGTATGGCGTTGTCTTCAGCAGTGGGACCTTGCTGTCAGTTTGTGGAGAGGAACCTATAGCCTTGACAACAGCCTGGGTTATTTGGGGGTTCCCATGGGACTCTTTTGTCCCCAGACTCAATAAGATGTAACCCAATTCTAGTATTAGAAGGTTTATTAGATGACAAGAGATGGTATGAATTGGGTTATATAACCAATGGTATAATAATCTCCCCCATTATTTGGCAATTTCATTAGATTGATATATATACAAATATATATGTATATATATCATGTATATATGATATATATCAGTCTATCTCTATTTGTATATCTATATCTTAGAAAGCTTCTACTGTATTTTATTTACCCCTCTACTGACCCTTAATTTTAGTTGTCTTTCCTTTACTCTCTCCCTCACCCCCTTCTTTCCTCTTCCTCTCCACTTGATTTTTCCATGTCAGTCTCTATTCCATTTCTATTTCCCTGTCCTATGGAGATCTATCTATGCTGCCATCCTCAGCCCTTATGTTGTACTTAACCTCTAGCTCTGTAGATAGTAGCTTGTTCATCACTGATTTGCTTCCAGCTAGTAGCTAATATCTACATGTAAGTGAATACATACCATATTTGCCTTTTTGAAGCCAAGGAGATGATCGTGTATTTTTGTTTTTCAGTTTGCTTATGTAATAGATTACATTTACCCATTTATGTATTGAACCATCCCTGAATCTCTGGGATGAAGCCAACTTCATCATAGAGGATGATCTTTCTGACGCTTTCTTGGATTTGGCTTGCAAGTATTTAACTGAGAATTTTTGCATTTATGTTCATAAGGGAAAGTTGCCTGTAATTCTCTTTTTTGGGCCTTTATGTGATAAGTTTAGGTATCAGACTAACTATGGTGAGGTTAAAAAGGAGTTGGACAATATTCTTTCTGTTTCTATTTTGTGGAATAAGTTGAAGACTAGTCCATTAATTCTTCTTTGAAAGTCTGATCAAATTCTGCATTAAAACCATCTGGCCTTGGGCTTTGTTGTTGTTGTTGGGAAGTTTTTAATTATTGCTTCTATTTCAGTAGGGGTTATAGGTTTGTTTAAATTGCTTATCTGATCTTGATTTAATGTGGATAAGTGGTATGTATTAGAGGAAATTAGCCATTTCTTTTATTAATTTTTTTTTCCAGTTTGATGGGGTTCAGGTTTTAAAAGAACGCTCTTACGATTCTCCAGATTTCCTTGGTATCTTTTGTTATGTTCCTCTTTTCATTCAATTTTCTTAATTTGGATCTTCTTTCTCAGCTTGTTAGTTAATTTGGGTAAGGCTTTGTCACACTTACTGATTTTTCGCAAAGAACCAATTCTTTGTTTCATTGATTCTTTGTAAATTTTTATTTGTTCCTTTGTTTCTATTTGACTGATTTCATCTCTGGAGTTTGATTATTTCTTGATATCTACTCCTTTTGGGTGTGATTTATTCTTTTTGTTTTAGAGCTTTCGGGTGTGTTGTTAGGTTACTAGCATGAGATCTTGCCATTTTTTTTTTTCAAAAGTGTAGGCACTTAGTGCCATGAACTTGCCTTTTAGAACTGCTTTCATTATGCCCCATAAGTTTGGGGTATGGTGTCTATTCATTTTCATTCAATTCTAGAAAGTCTTCAATTTCTTTCTTAACTTTCCATCTTGACTTGTTTTTCATTTTGTAGTGATTCGTTCCATTTTCCCGAGTCTGTAAGCGTTCTGTTATTTCTGTTGCTGGTATCCAGTTTTAATCTGTGGTCAGATAGAATGCATTTGTTTGTTGAGACTTGCTTTGTGTTCCACTATGTGTTCAGCTTTGGAGAAAATTGTGAGGTGCTGAGAAGAAGTTATTTTGTGTGTGTGTGTTTGGGTAAAATGTTCTCTAAATATCTCTAGGTCCATTTGGTTTTATACTATTAGCTCCAGTATTTCTCTGTTTAGTTTTTGTCTGGATCACCTGTCTATTGGCAAATGTGAGACGCTCTCAGAGTGTGAGGTTCAATATGTGATTTAAGCTGTAGTAGTGTTTCTTTTACAGATATGGGTGCCCTTTTGTTTGGTGCATACATGTTAAGAATTACATGTAGATATTTTTCTTTGATGAATATGTAGGGTCTTTCTCTGTCTGTTCACACTAGATTTGATTTGAAGTTTTATTTTGTCAGAGATTAAAATGGCAATACTAGATTATTCTTGGGTCCATTTGCTTGGGGTATCTTTTTTTTCATCATTTTACCATGAGGTAACGTCTATCCTTGATGCTAAGGTGTGTTTCTTGGATGCAGCAGAAGGATGGATCCTGTTTTTGAATTTATTGTTTCTGTGTCTTTATATTAGGGAGTTGAGATCATTGATTATATTTCAATAAAGAAAACAATAAGCAGTGTTTGTTGATTCCTGTTATTTCTTTTTTGCTGTTGTTGGTGTGTGTGTTTTCTCTCATTTGATTTGCTGATCTGGGATTAAGTTTTAGTACTTAGTTAATTAAAATGGAAATTAAATATAATCTTATTGTGCTTACGTGATTCCTATCTCTGATGAAACATAGCTGACCTAACATGCTTACTATCTATTTTGCTTCCCATTTCATCAATTAATTTGTTTCTATGACCTTATGCCTATCTACATAGTGTGTAGTATGCCTGACTACATAGTGTTTAGTGCCACCAAAAGAATCCTTTTTCATTTGCTTGCTAGTTTGTATTCTGTTTCTGTCTGTCCATAAAATGTGAGTAGCAAGACAAGAAAACTCATTTGTTTTATCCAATACAGTATCCCAGTGCCCAAGACAGAAATCTGATCTATTGACTAAACTCGTAAACAAAAAAATGCATCCATTCCCACAGTCAGTTGGTGGTTTCCTGTTAGTCTGCAGGACAGCTTAGCTGTCCATGTTAGTCCAGGTTTTTGCAGAATTAGACTTTGCAGGCATACTTATCAACACTGGCCTATTGCTAACAAGATTACTGTAGATGCCTGTGTGTGTGTGTGTGTGTGTGTGTGTGTGTGTGTGCACGCATGTGCGTGTGTGCGTACCCACGCCCTAGGGAGGGCACACACACATTGAGGAGTGATGAATAACCTCAAGTTTTGGTTCTCGTCTTCTACGTTGTTTGAGACAGGGTCTCTTGATCACTACTGTGTAGGGCATGAGAGCTGGCCCATGACCTTCCAGTGACTCTTCTGTCCTTGTCTCTTATCTCACCACAGCAGTGCTGGGGTTAAAAGATGCCACTTCATCTAACTTTATGTGGGTTGCAGATCTGAACGCAGATTTTCATGTTGGCACTGTAAATTTTTTGCCTACTGAGCCTTTGTCACATTTCCTAAATACTTTTAATAACACCATATGCATTTGGTCTCCATTGTAGCTTGCGCTCAGCTTAGTCCTTAACAAATAATGACATCACTAGTGTTTCCTCTTCTGAATTAGTTTCATATAAGGGAAGTTTGAAACTTAGTTTTCCTGATAGACTTTATAGAAATGATCCCAAGGCCACCGAATTCCATGTAAAATTATACACCTCATGCTCTGTTTATTTTAAATGAACAAACAAGAGTGTCAACCCGAGACTGCTTTGTCCTGTCTTAACTTCTGTGTTGGTTTTGAAAGTCTTCATAGCCAGATGGAAAAGGCATGGCTGAAATCAGTGTTTTAGGCTCTTGGAAGTCTACCAGCAACTGAGAAAATGTAAAATATAAAGTTTTTTTTTTTGTTGTTTTGTTTTTTTTGAGACAGGGTTTCTCTGTGTAGCCCTGGCTGTCCTGAAACTCACTCTGTAGATCAGGGAGGGTATCCTTGAACTCAGAAATCCGCCTGCCTCTGCCTCCCAAGTGCTGGGATTAAAGGCGTGCGCCACCACTGCCCAGCAAATATAAAGTTTCTTATCGCCGACATTTTAGTTTGTGACATTAAAACTGTCTCTCTGGCCCCCAACATTCTTTTTGGCCTTGAGGCAGCAAAGCGGAACTATGCACAGTTTAATCATGGACTTCTTGTTTGCTCATGGCAGACGTAGATTTACGTAGTTATTGTTGCCTGTGTGGGTTGGCGAGTTATTTAGATTTTCTATGCTTGGAGGGACTGACCACAAGAATTGCTGAGACATCCATGAGTGAGTTGTTCCAGGTCTATGTCTACAGTGAGTACACAGTTCTTCTACTTCCCGATGATTGTGAAGTTATGGTTATGAGTCATCTCAACTTTATGCCTAAACCATTTGGATCTCTTGGCACGGACTCACCTGTGTTTGGGAGCTGAGCTCAAGGAACGAGCTCTGAATGCATCACTGGGGGATCTTCAGGCAGTTCTCCAGCTGTCTGGGGAAAGTGATTGAACTGAGTTATTCTTTTCATTGATGCTGCCAACCGTGTAGTTTTGGAACATTTAAGGGCCACAGATTTAGATGCAGTTAGGCTATGTGTTGCTAGTGTCTACTAGTGTTTACCTGGTGCAAAGTTCATAGAAATTTTCTATTGAAGCTGTGCATACTTTATTGTTAGGAGGCCATCTATAGGAATAACGACTGATGGAGAACTCATTGTATTTAATAAAAAAAAGGATTATTAAATACCTACTGGGTGTGAGGTTCTACATGCTAGGCAGCTCTGAGAGATACAAGAGAAAGCAAGAAATGATAGTTATTGTCAAAGAACTTAACATTGATGTTAGTCATAAACTTATACTTTGATATAAGTAGTATGCAAAAAAAAGTATTTTTCCCTCCAGAGTTTTGCTATGTACCTATCCTGGGATGGCCTCAAATATATAATCCTTCTGACTCAGCTTTTGAGTGTTAGGATTACAGGCATGTGTGACCATGTCTAATTTAAATACTGTATATTTTATCATAAGACTTTTTTTTTTCCTACTTCTTCCCACATATAGCATGTGGGTGGAGAGATATACCATGCCTTAGCAACATCAAGAAACTTAGGCGTTGATGGACTTTTATCTTTTGGCCATCATAATATGGCTTCTATTTACTTTCATGTCTGTGAAGCATTCAAAACAATGCTATGAATTACATAATAGAAATGAGTGAGTTTTAGTGAAGCTTAGAGAGAAACTAAAGAAAATGACCCGAGCAACCGGAAACTCCAGTAATCAGACCGGAAGTTTGTATCTTTTAAGCGTCCTTCAGTATTTATTTTCTTGGCTTCTTTTTTTCCCCTCCTCTGATGTTGAAAGAAAAGAATACTGGAGGTGCTGAGATTGCTCTCATCTTTACTAAAGGCAAATGGTATTCAGATTTGCTTTCCTTACTGATTTCACAAGCATGGTATTTTATATTTCTGACTCTCCACGATTACTTTTCTTTCTTAGGAAAATCCCCCTCCCCGCTACCCCACCCCCACCTCGCCCTTCTGCTGCGTTCTTCAGCAGAGAGAACACTGCACCTTATAAGTCTCTCTTCCTCCTACGGCATGCTTCTTGATGGCAGCCTTCCTCGCTTCAGCTCAGCTCCCAAATTTAATTCATTTGTTAGGCCTATTTTTACCTTGAGACATGAAATCTGAATGTGTTGCTAAACTATCAGAGAGAGTGCTTTTCTTTGTGCCTTCCATCTAAGGCAATGCGTGCTCCCCTAATGGTATTATTTATAGCTGTGGGCTGTGAAAACGGAGCCCAGGCAGGATGCCTACATCCCCTGTCACGATTTCTCCTTCTTTCTCTCGCTGGCTTTTTTTTTTTTTTTTTTTTTTTTTTCCTTTTTGCTTTTGGATGGAGTAGTTAGTCATTAGCACCGATTTGTTTGGTCGTGAGCAACGGGGTGGGTGGGGGGGAGTAAGCGTGTAAATATGCTTAGTTTCCACAGCCCTCATGTGGAATTTCTGAGGGAGCCACTTGAGCGAAGTAAGCTGTGATTGACAGAAGGATGCAGGTGGATGAGATGTCCTCTGCATCTCTGACATCATCCTTCCTGTCCTAGAAGTCTCTGTGTGTGAACATCTCACTCAGGACCAGATAGGTACGTCTTTGCTGAGGCAACAAAAGGCCGCCAAATCTCACTTGACTGTACAGAGTGATGTATCTTCTATAGGATGTGCCTTTCAGCTTGGCTGCCTCTCTGCTCCCTGCTGTCTAATGGCACAGCTCTGTCTGGAACATGGTGACTGAAGCAGAAGGAAAAGAAACAGTGTTAACCTCTTGCTGGCTCCAATGGCTTCTGTGTGGAAGGGTCATGTATAACTTCCATCCACATTTCATTGGTTATAGCATGTCATCTGCCCACGTAAGAGTTCAGTGCTACATTGTATATTCTTCCCTCAGAGACAAAGGAAGGGAAGCAACAGAGAACTAGGTAAACAGGCCAGGACAGTGTGGGGTCATTGGGGGTACACAGAGAGTAAGCTTTTCCCAGAGCAGAACTGAGTCTCATGACTGAGCACGACAAAGAGTCTTCTTTCTCCAGGAGCCTGGGGAGCAGACATTAGAAAGTCTCACTGCTTGGAACAACAAGGCTGTTGAGGCTCTGTTGAGGTGTGTATATTCCCATTTTGTGGGGCATCTGTATATACTGTTTCATCTACTCGGCTGAAAGATATTCAGGCATTTGGATAGTTTGCCTATGTATACAGGTTCATCTCATTCCCGACTCCTCTCTCAGACTCTAATCTCTGGCTGCAATCAATTATTTATTATTTCAGACATTTCCTGTCATCCTTAAATGCTCAAAGTCAGTGTCCCTGTGCCTAGCCTTGATCAGTTGCCTCTGTGTTCCACTAGCAACCGTCTTTTTCTTGATCCCAAGGAAGAGTATTTGTTTATCTGTTTCTTACTTCATCTAATTCATCATTGTTCAGACGGCCGCCATGGCTCCAGTTTCATTTCTCATCACTCTGCTTATTTGACCAGTTGTGCTGGGCCTCCAGCTGTTTGGTGATTAAGCTCGGTTGGATCACACCCTAGGGTCTCTTCACTCTCCTTTCCTGCTGCTTGGAACGTTCTTCTGTCATCTCTGAGATACATCGAGCTCTTTTTGTATCACCCTTGTCCAGGTTTAACGATCACCCGTTGCTGGTCTGGTGGTGGAGGCTATTCTGGTAGCTGCTCTGGAGGTTCAGGTAGGAGTTCCAGTTCAAGGCTTGCTTGAGCAAGGTAAGTTCAAGGCTAGCCTGAGAAACTTAATGGTACCCTTGCTTAACATAAAGAATAAGAAGTGGTCTGGGGATATAGGATAGCTTCACCTCAAATTCAATGCTGATTACTGTTTAAAAACGAAATGAAACAAAACAACTTTCTCCCTCAGAGATTTTTTTTGACTACTGATCACATTATCTCTGCAAACCCTTATCACTGTCCAGTGCTTTCCTTTTTTACTATCTCTTCTTTTCACAAGAATGTAAGCTTCCGGAGCAAAGCCCCTTTGAGTCTGTTTATCTCTCATTTATCAACACAGAGGATAAGGCTGGTTAATATTAGTGTTAGCTACTCCAAATAAATAGCTCTTATATATTTTGAATAAATTCACAAAACTATAGTAGTTCTTCAAAATTCAGGTGAACACTTCTATTATTGGTAATCATATAAGATTACCAATAATTTTCAATAAAATTTTGAAAGTTCTTTCCAATTTGTGTAAAATTTTATCTTACAAGTTTTTTTTTTTTTTTTAAATTTCTGATACATAGCAAAATTCTGACAACTGTACTTTTGGGATAGGAATATTTCTATAGTCAATGGTACTATGGTCTTGATCTTAAGTGCTCCCTAAATGCTCAGGTGTGCAAGACTTGGTCACTAGCCCAAGGCTCTACCAGGAGATGGTGTAACACATAAAAGGCAGGCCTAGTGGGAAGAAGTTAGATCATTGGGAGCACTTCTTGAAGAAACTCTTGGGATTCCAGGCCTTTCCTTTTCTTTTTTGTGTCTAGTCATGAGGTGAACAACGGTCACCACTGAATTCCTTCCATAATGTACTATTTAGGCATAGACCCAGAAGCAATGGGGCCAAAACCATAATGCAAAATAAACCTTTCCTGTTTTTAAACTGACCTCAGATATTACAATATAAATAGGTTTTATTAAAAGGCTTCATTATGCAAATACTATGGCCATAATTACGATCTATGTAAATCCTACCAGGATTTAAAGGCTCAGTATACATTTCAACCACTTAATCAGAATTCTACGACCTTCCATAACTTACCTGTAGAAAATTCATCTCAAGATGCTATGGAAATTTCTTGGGATAAACTTTTTAGAAGATTCAGTATGATTTGACATACCCATGGAAGCTTTCCTCTAACTTTATTGAAATATATATTTTTCTTCTTGCAAATAGAATGTGAATCAGATTATTACTCTGATATCTTACTTTATTTACAAGGTATATGACCTTGGAAAATTTATTTGAGTTTTCTATGTCTCCATTTCTTCATCTCTAGATACATGATAATACTATTGGCTTAAAGGGTTGCTGAGAAGGTCATTGATTAAACATTAATTGAAGAATAAAAGTCCTATCTAGAGATATTGAACTCTATGGAAACAATGGGCATGAAAGAAAATTCACAGAGACAAAAATGAATTAATGAAAGTTAATACAATAAATACCCATTGGCAAAAGAAATTTTAGTATTGCTTTATGATCTTATAATTTAGTATTATAATTAAAATTTTACATTTATTTTTTAGTGTTATAGTTTAAATGGAAAATAGCTATTATAGCAAAAACACTTTCAATGAAAGAAGAAACTTGAAGACAAAAAGAGTTTATGTTATAAATATTCTTAGAGTTGAAACTTCCTCAGGAACGAAAATAGCAGAGTCAAAATGTAGGTTTGAAATGTCCTGTAGATTTTACTTGTAAATTGATGATTTTGGTTGTTGTTGAAAATTTATCTTAAGCAACTTCATATATCATCCAATGGTCATCTATACTACTTTCAGTGCGTTCATGATATCCTACTGTGTGAAAATACAATTTTACTTGCAAACAGGCTTCTTTTATTTTTTAGTTAGAGTATATTAAGATATTTGTTATTGCAACTCAATGAAGAACACTTTGTAGAAGGGTGATTTTTTTTTTTTTTTTTTTTTAATAAAAGTTACCTTTTTTTTGAGGTAGGTTTTCTCTGCGTCCTGGTGCTTGTCTGCTCTGTAGATCAGGCTGGCCTCGAACTCAGTGAGACTCACCTGCTTCTGCTTCCCAAGCACAGGGACTAAAGGTGTGTGCCACCACCACTCAAAAGGTACATTTCTTGACACTTTTTAAAAAAGATGGATTTCACAAAAAAAAGTACCATTTGGAAAACTACTGTGAAAAAAGGAGACTATGTTTTTCCTATTTCATCCAGTTTCTGATTATCTGGCATTAAGCTGCTTAGTAAAGAAAACCCCGTAGAAATGAAGCTTTTCTTTACCTTTCAATAACATCTGATATTGTGACAAAATGAGAGACAGTGTCTGAGTTGGGCTTTTAAAATAAACGAAGTCCAAACAGTGAAACTCAAATAGCTCAGAAAGAGCACAGAAGGATTGAAATGTCACAGAGAAGCGGTTTGCATTTGATCAGTGGAGATTTATTTGACCTGAGCTTATTGGAAGAGCCATTTATAGTCAAAGGCAAATATAATTTTAGGTCTCCTTCTGAAACCACAAGCAAAACCAAATGTCGTTTCTGTGCAAGGCTGAAAGGAATGGATTGGGAACAAACTAATTTCACACTCATTGCTCAGTACAGCAGTGAACACATTTCATGAAGAGTTGTTCAATGAATGAATAAATTGATTGATGGAAAGGGAATATTGATCTCATAGTCATGACAAGCAAGTGTGAACTAGAGTACTAACGTGAAGTTTTGCTTAAAACAATACACTTTCTACCATCATCTTGTGCATCACGGAGTACGAAAGCGTATCTGAGATCAAGGTTATGACTTAGCATTGTTTTTGCTGAGCACCCAGGGATGAGTGTTGGCACTTGTAGTGACTTACATGTGTGGAGTTGGCAATTGATGAGTAGGAGGGAATTCGGTTACCTTTCCGAAGCAACCACACCATACCAGACACTTAATACTTGCCAAATGCTTTCCCATTTTATAGGTGTGTGTTTGTGAGAGAGAGGGAGAGAGAGAGATGTTAAAAAAGGAAGAAAGAAAAAAGAAAAGACCAAACATCTCTCAAAGGTAGAAAGACAAGATTTAGCTGGTACAACCTCCACTTCTGTATCACCCAAAGCCCGGGAGCACCATGGTACTTACTTACCGCCTGACTTTTGAGTTTATATTCCAGTAGTATCTATTAAAATAACTCATGATCCAACCATAGAAATAGTTGCTGATACTCTCATAACACGTTAGAAGTCGTGCCTTGAGGAATATATTCCGGTCGATATGTTCTATTTTGTATCATCGCTTTCTTCTTTTCCCTTCTAACAATATCCGTGACTTTTCTTCATTCTGTCATTACGTTTCGCCACGTACCAGAGTGGTGATTTCTTCCATCCCTGTACCCTAAGTAAAGTATGAAGTCTTTCAGGGAAGAAATTTTTAAAACATTTGTATGAATGTTTACTGAACATTATATGTTTGTATTTATTATTATTGGTATAGCTTAATAGTATTTATATGGTGTTATATAATATTGTGTAGCATCTATAGTATTACATAGCATTTATATTATCAATGTCAGGTATTGTACCAATCATATCAAGAAGAATTCATTTTACTTTCAGCGACATGCCATGAAGCAATTCTGCTACTATCCCAATTTTGTGGTTAATAAGTGGTGGAGACAGGCTGAAGCCTAGGTGGTCTGGCTCTGAAATGCCTGTTCCTTTCCACTCTACTCAGGACCTGACACACACAACTGAATGCTTGTCATGTGTGTCATATCCTGGCTCATGTGCAGGAAAGGGAAATAAATAAGGAACACATTTCCCTAGGACAATAATGTGTTTTTATTTTCGGTATTAACAGATACAGAAGAGACTGTGTCAATAGCATTTGCAGTATAGTCAGAGTCAGTTCCAACAGTGTAGCCCAACCCAACCAGATGACAGTAAGAAATCTCCAGCCGTGGTATGACTTGACAAACTCCTGTCAAGTCAGAAAACTGGCTTTTTCTCTGCTTCCCTCTTTCATTGAGTCTTGCAAGGCCTGCTTTTCTTTGTGTTTCTGAACACAGCAAGACTGATTCTTCAAAGTTTGGTTTTGCCTTTCTTGATTGATCCCTTTGCCTGGAATACTTTGCTCTTAGCTTTTCATTGGCTGACTTCCTTTCACCATTTGGTCCTGAGGACTGATCTCACAGTCTCAGCTAAACTGCAGTCACCTCTCCTGGTTTTAGGTCGATGCTGTCAGATCCAGCTTGTTTGAGTTTCTTCACAGCGAGTCAGTCTCTTGTACATTTGCTTGCCTATACCTTCTTCCATTTAGAACATGGGGTCCCATCCATTTTCCAGAGTTTCTGGAGTGTTTTCCATATAGGAGTTTCCTGAAAATGATGCCACACAAACTGTGCACATGATGTTTAAGATGCTGCGTTGGAAAATTGATTGGTTATTTTAGTAGAGAATTTTCAAAACTTGATCAGTCTTTTCTTTCCTTTCTTTCTTTCTTTCTTTCTTTTTTTTTTTTTTTTTTTTTGGTTTTTTGAGACAGGGTTTCTCTGTGTATCTCTGGCTGTCCTGGAACTCACTCCGTAGAGCAGGCTGGCCTCAAACTCAGAAATCTGCCTACCTCTGCCTTCCAAGTGCTGGGATTAAAGGCGTGTGCCACCACTGCCTGGGCAGTCTTTTCTTTCTTAAAAGACAGGATCTAAAGTGTCTCAGGCTGGCCTCAAACTGACTAGGTGGCCAAGGATGACATTGAATGTATGTTTTTCTTGCGTTCACCTTTTGAGTGCTAAAGGTTATAGTTATACATTAACATTCTGGGTTTATATGAAGGTTCTAGGGTATTGATGGTGAAGTATATAGTTTTCGTTTTTGTTTTTTTGATTTGTTTATGTTTCAAGATGGGATTTCTCTAGCTCTGGCTGTCCTGGAAATAACTCTGCAGACCAGGCTGGCCTTGAACATAGAGATCTGTCTGCCTCTGCCTCCTAAGTGCTGAAATAGAACCCAATGGCTTTGTGAGTACTAACCAACTGTTGGACAACGGAGCTACATCCCATCCTAGTAGATTTTATAAGAGTAATTTTGTCTGGGTGAGAGTCCTTGTAAAGAGGTAATTCTAGCTTACCAGGTCAACCATGCAGCTTAAACAATGAACATGAGCTCTCAGTTTGATTCAATAGTAGCATCTACCTTGCCTGTAGAGATATTTAAACACATATGCATTCATGTGGAGAATGAGATCACTCTTAGTCTCTAAATAAGAGCTGTTTGTGTGGTTCTTATACAACAATATCTGAACAGTTTTTGGTCTTTACTAAAACTCTTGGTGAACATTTTGTTGTTGTTGTTAATTTTAAGCAGCACCCTTTCTATTTAAATATGCAAAAATGTATCCCTAACATCTCACAAATTTACAAGCTCAATTTCTCAAGACGGGGATGATACTTAGAGGAGAAAATCACTGTAATGAAATTTCAGGTTACCATGGCTACCTTTAATTAAAGTCTATCTGTTTGGGAGCCATTAAATCTAGCTAAAATGTGTAATGATGCTTTTGTGGCAGAGTATTTGGATTGTTAATTAAATACAGTTGTGACTTCAACGTTGCCCTAAGAATCTACTGGTATCTGTCTGTCAAGTGAAGACGTAGGTTTTACCTAAGATTAGGAGACAAGACTCCCACTTCTTAGTGTACACAGCCACATAATCTCCAACTTTTGTTTGGGGTAGGTTGTAAAAATGATGAATTTCAGTCCTTTGATTAGGGAATGTTGTATGATAAAGGTGAAGGGATTGTGAAGTCACTATAGATTCTGTGTTAGTCGACTTTGCCCTATTAAAAGGAGACCATTAAACACCCTGCAAACTCATGATTAGTATGGCACAGGTCAGAGTAGCTCAGACCTGGAATCAATATAGGTGCCCATTAATAAATGAAAGGATAAAGAGAATATGATGATAAATACACAATAAAATAGTATTTTTCCATAAAGAATGGAATGATTTTGTTTGCGGGAAACGGAGAACATCATGTTAAGTGAAATAAATCAGATTTGGAAAGACATGCTTTCCATGCCTTCTCTCTCACACACTAAGTCAGGCATGGGTACAGTCATGGCAGTAGTAGGGGACAAGTGAGGTGGTGGGAGGACCTAAAATAGAAGAGGCGAATATGAGGGCAGTGGGAGGGATATGACTCCAGTATGTAAAATGTGTGTTTGAAAATGCCATAAAGAATCCTATTGTTATATACAATTAATGAGCTCTAATAAAACATAATCAGGCAGGCTATTCTTCACGCAGAAGTTAATGCATGGCTGCTCCCACAGCAAACATTTCAAAGATGACAATTAACAAGACTTAGTAATCATTTTAATTTTACCAGAGGCACATAGCATCAGTGAAGTAGATCCTTCCGAATTCCTTATAACTCAATAGATTCCTTTAATTTTGATTTTTACATATTATTTATCATTTTGAATATACTCTTTGAGAACTATTTTTTTTCTACCAGTCATAATCTGACAGTGTCCTTCACATGCAGCACGGCCTTAATAAATCTTAATAAACAGTATGGCACGGTTTACCTGGGACCAGCCAAACAGTAAAGAAAAATCAATTATGTCCAAGATGATTATGAATATCCGTGGGCTGGTAAATGCTTTCAAGGGAAGCCATGTGGAACTATCAAGCTAGTAAAGTCAAGGTATTTGTGTGATAGACCACAGGAGCCATGTATAGTGTCAGCTATTATGAAATTATCTTTAAAGGAGCATCCATTATATTGTGTCTGATTTTAAAAGGAGACTATATCCACGCTGCACAGTGAGAAGCTAGTCAGTGCTCCAAAACACTCAAAGTGTTCATCAAGTGCTTTGGGGCCTTCCATTCATCCTAGCTCCAACCACTGGCTATCCCCAGAGACGGATGCGCTCCATAACTACTTCCCAGTTGTCCCCATCTTTAAGAAGGGGCTCCTTCCCTTCCCTTCATTCTGTGTGTCTTCTTCATTGCTTCGTAATTATTTTTATTGCATTAGTCTAAGCTGGTGGTGAAGTATCTCCAAGAACAGGCTTAAAGAGAACGATTTTGACTTTCCTATAAAATTATAAACCTGTGTCCATGGAAACAGAAAGAAAAGCAAACTCTGAGATTTCCTTCCTTTTTTTTTTTTTTTTTTTTTTTTTTTTTTTTTCTTTCCTCGCTGATTGACAGGAAAGAAAATAACCAGGGTTGTAATAGCACAATTACAGGGTGCAGCAAATCCGATATTCCAGGGGTCTTGAAGGTACAGCCCCAGAACCTATGAATGTTTGCCTAATATTTTAGATCATAGGAAGTATGCCTTGGTCATTGTTAATCTCAGTATAAGATTCTAATCTATTATAACTAGTTAACAGTAGGATGTTGAGTTTTAATAAATATCTGTTCGAATGAAATCACCACGACATCTCTGAAACAATGAAAGTGCAGTTATTTGTGAATACTTTTATATTGGAACCTGCTGTGTTAGTAGAATGTTAGGGTCTGAATCGGTTTTACGAACAGAAACTTGTTTTCTCACCTTGCTTGTGGCTGGAAATCCAAGATCTCTACTTAAAGCCACTGGTTTAAATTGTTTAAATTCTGTTTTTAAACTATTTGTTTGTTTGTTTAGTGTGTGTGTGTGTGTGTGTGTGTGTGTGTGTGTGTGTGTGCGCGCGCGCAGGTGTCAACCTCAAATGTCTTTCCTCAGGCTTCATCTACCTCCTTTTCGGAAACAAGGTCTTTCATTGACTTGGAACTAGCTGACTAGGCTGTCTTGGCTGGCTAGTGAGCCCCCCAGGGATCCACCTTCCCACAGCTGAGATGTATAAGGTTAAATAACCACATTTAACAGTGAGTTTGAGGGATCGAACTCAGGTCCTCGTGGCTGTGCAGCAGGAAGTTTACAGACCGAGCTATCCCTCCCAGCTCTTGTAGGCAAGCTTTGCTTTTCAAAGCATCAGACATGGCTAGAAAGTTTGCGTTGTGAATATTGATATTACGGAACAATTTGTACTATACTGAGTGCTAGTTTGATTCTTCTGACGATAAGTTAAATTCTAAGGAGTACAGTCTGTGAGAAGTTGGGAGTATTTCCCAGGAGAAGCAAAGTTTATTAAGGTGCTAACATGGTTTTATAAAATCATGCAATTTGCATACCGTGATGGTTCATTTATGTGACAACTTGAGTGGACTAACGGTGACCCAAATAATTGGTAAAACGGTATTATGAGGTATATCTCTAAGGGTATTTCTGGGTTATAATTTAAATCATTGGGCTGAGTGAAACAAATACTTTTCATCAATGCAGGCAGATATTGTCCAGTATCCTAGGGTCCTAAGTAGAAGAAAGAGTAGAAGAGGGGCACATGTACTGCTATATAGTTCCTTTTCTTTTGCGCTGACCCTTGGAGAATCTGGCTTTTAGACCACTGGACTCTGGAACTCACACCAGCATCTCCTGCTCCTCCTCTGATCCTTCTGTGGCTCTCCTGATTCTTCACCCTTCAGAGCCAGGCTGTGGGCCTTTGGGGTTTCCTTAGTCTTGTGAGGATGTCACTATGTTCTGATTTTCAATTCTGTGAATTGTGGAACTTGTACACAGGTCCACAATTAGAGACAATCAGTCTCTAGTTTAAGAATACACTCCATAGCCAGGTGCCCAGCACTCAGGAGGCAGAGGCAGGCAGATCTCTGAGCCCAAGGCCAGCCGGCTCTACAGAGCAAGTTCCAGGACAGCCAGGGCTAGAGAAATCCTATCTTGAAACACAGAAACAAAACAAAAACCAAAAACGATATACTTCATACACACTCCACTATCAATGCCCTAGAACCTTCATTCATGTTTTGGTCTAGATATTAATTTCTGTAAGCGACCATTGACTACTTTTTTTTTTTAAGCACATATTCAGTGTGTGAAGCATCTCTGTTTATAATACTCCTTTTTTGGTGATTGCTTTCTTTGTTCAACATTACAGTTATGAGAGCCATTCACATTACGGGCAGCCGTAATTTTCTTTATTTCAAATCTTCAATAGCGTTTCATTCTATGAGTACTTTGTCCGTTCCACTGCTGGTAGATATTTGGACTGTTTCCAAGTTTTGTCTATTATGAATTATATCACTGTGGACACTCTCCAATTTGCCTTCTTCTGAATTTATATCTCTAGGCAGCATTCTGGATCATGAAATATGCGTATGGCTTAGCCTTCCTCTTTCAGTGAGACGGATTTTCAAAGCACTTGTATGGACTTGCAAAGACCGGATATGTGTGGACTCTAGTTGCAGCACACACCTGTGAATGTGAGATGTACCTTTTCACCCTGGGGCAAGCCAGTTTCGACACACACCTTCGTATTATCTACATTATTCATATGACACAGTGTTTTGAGCCCCAAGAAAAGCTGGAAAGAAAGAAAAAGCTGCATGCTGGGGTGCATGCCTGTGAGTTCAGCACTCTGGAGGCTGAATCAGGAGAAGCTTGAGTTTGGAGCCAGCCATGAATGAAGCAAAGGAAAGAAGACAAAGGCTGCCAGAGTTGTGGAGGAGATCTGAATGTAGTTTGGCCATCTATGATGTCACAAATTATACTCCTGTGGGGGACAATTTCTAATGCTTTGATACCCTGATTTGTTGGATTATAAGGATACCATGATTGGGTAAATGTAACACAATGAAAACATTCGGTAAACTACAGAAAAAAAGGACACTCTCTGAAGATTCAAGAAAAGGGATACTACGCCAGCATTAAAACATCTTGTTGCCTACGCTTTTATGAATCTCCACTGCCTGCATTGTCTGCTTCATCTCTAGGGCACATCTACCAACATACTCATGAAAAAGTTAAAACGATTTAGATACTGGTTTGTGTATGTATATGTGTTTGCCTGCCTATCTGCCTGTGCACCAGTGTGTGAGCAGATGACTGCTGAGGGTGGGGGAGGGTGTTAGAGCCCCTGGAACTGGAGTTACAGGCAGGTATGAGCCTGCTCAGTGTGTATGCTGAGAACTGAATCCCTGCTCTCTGCAAGAGAAGCACCAAGCCATCTCTCCAGGACCTGAAAAAGCTAAATATATATACATATATATTTACATGTAAATATTTATATATCACATTCATAAATATATATATATATAACATTCATATATACATATGTAAATATATGTATATATATTAGTCTTTGAAGTTAAGTCTTTGATATTATTACATCATCTCCCTTCCCTTTTCTCCCTCCCACTCTTCTCATGTTCCTCCCTCCCCATACTTTCTCAAATTTATGACCTGCATTTTTAAGTTGTTGCCACACACACATATGAGTGCACATGTGGCACATTGCTAAACAGGTAAGTCCAACTTGCTTAGTCTGTATAATGTTAACTGTATGTATATGTGTAACCACAGACCTTCTCCTTGTGCCCTACTCCCTCAATAACGACTTGGAGGCTTATTTATTCATGAATAAATGCATAGGCCGGAAGCTTTGTCCCCCTTCTCCCAACTAGCTTGTAACTTATATAACCCATTTACACTATTTTATGTCTGCCACAAGGCTAGTTACACCTCCTCCTCAGTTTCATGCGTTAGACTTCCTCAAAGTCCAGGGCAAATCCCTGTGTCCCTATCTCGGAGAGTTCCAGTCTTTCTGCTCGATGTCCCACCTTCTAATCCTGCCTTAGCATAGTGGCCATCAGCTTTTTATTGACAGGCGCTGCTTCCACACAGTGCAAAAGAGATTCTCTCTATATACGTTATTTCAGGGATGGCTACTTGGTATTGGCCAGGCAATTTCAGTGCGCTTCCCTGGGGAAGAATTTCTCCTAGGCTTCCTGTCGTTCTCTGTCTAGGGTTGAGACCCCATGAGATTTCCTCACTTCATGCTAGCCTGTCTATTGGAGTCATCCTTGTTCAAGACTTGTGGAGGAGTGATGCTGATGAGAGTTCATGGGTGTGGCTTTTCTAGGAGAAAAAAAAAACATCTCACAGCAAACTTCTGGTTCTGGCTCAGGAATCACAGCGGGAGAGAGTGGAAAGACTGAAAAAGTTGTTTTGATTTAAAAGCGTCTGGAGAATTGAAGAGGAAGAAGTCAATGTCTTAGCCTCTGAGTTCTTTCTTTCCTTTTGTACTTTTTGATCTGATCTAACACACTTTACCCCAGAGATGCTGAGGAAGAAGGCCAACTGATTTGCCACCCGTCAAAGCCCACAGACTTGAGTTAATGTTCATTAACTCAAGAAGTGACACCAAAGTCCTGACTGGCTATGGTGACAGGGATCCACCTTAGAGCCTCAGAGTTGCCATGAAATGCTGGATCACGGAGCTGGGCCATGGGACCACCTCTCGTCCCTGTCTCAGAGAAATGGTGGCGAGGAAAGAGAGAGTAGATACTTTCTGAACAATGACTTTTTATTTTTCTTTTATCTGCATACTTTTGTATGTTTTGAGGGGGCAAAAATCTAGTCTAATAACTTCATGAAGGGGAATTCCCCAGGGTTTAAAGCTTCTGCGTACTTAAAACAACACTCACCTGTGCCATTCTGCTGGGTAACAGTAGCTTCAATAAAAGTTGGCTGTGAGGGAGGCTGCATTGGATGCAGGGAACTGTGTCTCTCTGGGTTTGCTTGCTAATTCTGTCCCCCACTCCCACTACATGAGCCATCTGGAAGGAGGGAGCAGGCTTCAAGTTAAATTTGGACATCTATGAGGCATGAGATACGTAGTTGCTCTCCTCATTTGAATTGAAAATTTGATCCAATTCTGGAGACTTCTCAGTTAGCAGCAACCTTCTGGATTGAACTATAAATCTGGAACCGACCGGGACATTATTTGCTTTGGTTTCACAGGGCAAAGTGCTGTCTCACACCTAGGAGAAAAGCAATAGAGGGACAGTTGGGTCATTGCCACACCTGTCATCTTTCCTTTAAGTAAAGCATCCTGCAGAACTTTAAAAATGGCTCTATGCCTAAGTTATCATAAGTAAAACAGTCGGAAAACCTGGGCTCCTTACAGGGACTTCCTAATGCTATTCACGTAGTGTTAGCCATAGCTACTGTTACAACATTAGTCAGCTAAGGTCATAGTTTATAGGACGAAAATAAGAGGAAAGCCAAGCGGTGGTGGCACATGCCTTTTATCCCAACACTTGGGAGGCAGAGACAGGGTGGATCTCTGAGTTCAAAGCCAGTCTGGTCTACATAGGCAGTTCCAGAACAAGCAGAACTAGGTAGTGAGGCCCAGTCTTGGAAAACCAAAGAATCAAAAAACCAAAAAACGAAACCAACCAAACAAACAAACAAAAACCCAAAATAAATAACTAAATAAGGAAATAAGGACAGAGAACCAACGACCACAAAGCAATCAATACATCATTGCAGAGAACGCCAAAGCACACAATTCCTGCTGCTACCGTGACTGACTTAATCGCCCGTTAACTTCAATTTATACCTACACAGTAGCTAAAGCTAAAAGGCACTAATGAGAACTTCAGCAGGAGCTGAGGTTTGCATCAAAAGTATACTTACTTTCCAGAGGTTATAATGTTAGGTGCTGAAGGAATTTCTAGGCCCCTTTGGTCTAGGTGGAGAGTTCTGTGGGGGTTATGCTATTATTTGGCAGTTACTTTCCTAGTAAAGCATAGCCAAGTCATTTCAAAAATGCATGTAACATATAAAAGATGGATTCAAGAGCAATTTCATATTCCTCCTCCTCCCTTCCCTGGTGGAAGTAGGGATTGAACCTAGGGCATTGTGCATGCAAGTCAAATGTACTGCCCTGAGCGATAGCCCCAGATCACATTCCTTCTTTTCTAGTAGGATACAGATAACGTGGGGTAGACGACACGCAGGAACTCTACAGAAGAGTCATCACTACCAACCACTCAGAGTTTCACAGCTGGAAGGGTAAGTGGGGATTTGTCGCCCATAATCTTTTCTCTGTGTAGACGAAGCAGAAGATGTTTACAGGAATCGACTGGAGCTGAACAGCATGGCTGCTATAGCTCCCATCCCCCATAGTCAACTTGTGTAAAGTTTATGGGATAGCTTTCATATCCAACAAGCGAACACTGAGAAATGGAAGGGGAAACTGCGTGCTGAGAGAGTGCATGCATACATCTGGTAAAAAACATGTTTTGTTGTATTTATCAATGTCCGTCACTTTTCTGAGTTCAAAAAAAAAAAAAAAAAAACCAAAAAAACTGGATATGTCACTGAGAACTACACTTTTCCATATAAGACGTAGCTTAATCACAACATAGCAACATGTCTAGCAGGCCATCTAATTATTTATGGATTTAATAAAAACATGCAAGGGGATAGAGACTGTCCTGCAGGCATGGTTTTGCCCTCATGCATGACATTCTTCTCCAGAAGAGCGTAGACTCATTACATGATGTTCTACTGACTCTAAGGTCTACAATTCTCTCTCTAGTTTGATATCTTTATGCCAAGAGACATGCTAGAATTGCAAGAGTGCCACAGATCCACATTCTCTTTTTTAACTGAAATGATTTAAAGAATTTCATCCATGAGTACTGTATTTGTGTTAGCACCTCTCCTGATCTCCTTCAATTCTTCCCATGTCTCCACCACTCCTTCTCAGATATCTAACCTCTTCTTTAGTTATTGTTTCACACATATAAACATGTAACGCTATGACCCGATGGCATTTAGTGTTTAGGGATGACCACTCGGATTGAGTAACCTATGAGGGAGCTTGTCCTGAGAGAAGACTGATTCTCCTTTTCTCTGCATTTACTATTTACCTGTAGTCTCTCATCTAGGAGTGGGATATTATGATATTTCCATCCCTGTTGGCGTGTCAACTGATGCTGTCCTTGTGTGGGTCTTGTTTAGGCGACCATATTGCGAGACTTCATGGTCATATATATATAGAAGACACTATCTCACAGCAGATGCACTGGTCCTCTGGCTCTCTTTCTACCTCAGTTTCTCTGCAGTTCCTTGAGGTTTAGGCACAGGGCTTGTGTGGAAGACGTATTAGTGTGTGGGATGCATGGTCAGTGGTTCTCTACATTTTGGATAGTTGTGGATTTCTGGAATGATGTCTCTCTGCTGGAAACAGAAGCTTCTTTGATGGGATGTGAGAGCTACGCTTACACATGGGTACAAAGATGAGCGTCTAGAATGAAGTTAGATATGGTTTGGGTTTAGGAAAGTAGCTGTAGTAGGTTCTCCTTTCAGGTCCACGAGCTTACCAGCTATGGAGAGTTAGCTGGCTTTGCATTATCAGGCAGGAACTGCCTTCCATTGAGCAGGCCTTAAGCCCAATTAGACAGCCATTGTTTAGGTATTGCTTTGACTTCATTTTATTGGAATAGTTTTAAATATAAAGGCTAGGAATGGTTGTATTTTGGATAAGCTATTTGGATTTATTTTTATGATTTTTTTTTGGTTTTATTTTATTTTGTTTGTTTTTGTTTTGTGTTTTGTGGTTTTTGTTTTTGTTTTTTTTTAGACAGGGTCTCTTGGTTGGCTCTGCCTGTTCTAAAACTCACTATGTAGACAAGGCTGCTCTCAAACTCAGAAAGAGATTGGCATGTCTTTGCCTCTCCAGTGCTGAGATTAAAGGTATCCACCCTATACCCTCTCCCTCTCCCCCCATTTGGAATTTGCGTAAAAAGATAATGTTGTCTTTTATTTGAGCTTCATACTTCCTTGTTATCTTGTCATTTAAATCAAGTACAATAGACATCTTGAAAACTCCTTACTGTGAAGGTTTCTGGGGATTTTGTGATTCTAACAGAAACATAAATTTGTAAGAAACTATATTCTTCTGGGAAGCATTGGCAAGCCACATGTGGGTTGTGTTCCAGCTGTTTGCTTATGGCAGTAATGCTTCTTAAAAAGATTAAAATATAATAAATAAGTCAGGCAAATTGGTGCATGCTTACAACATCACATTTTGTCAGAAGGACTTCCACAAAGTTCAAACTCAGTTTGAAGTGTACAGTGAGATTCTTCACAAAACCAAACCAACCAAACAAACAAAGAAACAAAAGGCCCAACCAAATAAAACACAGAAGTTAAGTGTACATAAACAGAAACTCACACAAGCTCAAGACTCAAAGTCTAAAACACACAGTTCATATTTGTGTGCATGTGTGTGTATATGCACACACCATGTGTACAGTTTGTCACATGTGTACACATATATGTGGATATTGCAGCCAGAGTTTGACATTCAGTGTCTTCTATCACAGTCCACCTTATGGGTTTTTTTTGTTTTTTTTTTTTTTTTTTTTTTTTTTTGTGGGTGCTAAGTCCTCATGCTTGTATGGCAGGGACTTTACTGAGCCATCTCCCAAGCACTTGTAGTTTGTATTTTTAATTTATGAAACAATGTTTCTTATAATATGATTTATACTTTATTAACATCTGCTATACATTAATACTTTCATAATGAATGGACACATAGTTGAAGTATTTTATCTCTATCTGTAACCCAAAAGTTAGCTTATATCAGGCACCTTTAAATGGACACATGCACATATCCAAACCCCACAAAACCACAAAATCAGAAATCATCACATATAAGCAAAAGACCAGGAAGCGAGAACCTAAACAAAAACAAATAAAACCCAAATAAAGCAACATACGGCAGAAAAGAATATCTTCAAAATTACCATTGAGTTTGTTTTGTGTTGGCCTTCTATTGCTAGGCATGGGGTCTGCACTTAAGTGTGGTTTATATACCCAGTGAGACTCCACTAGAGAAAACTAAGTTTTCCTTTGCACGTGGTTGTCATTTGAAGTTAGTTAGGTTGGCTAGAGGTGAGCGCTCATGGTCTTCATTTCTCCCTCTTCAGGGCCTTACCCTCGGTCTGTGGAGAGCAACCAATAAAATAGCCTTGGTGTCATTTTGTTTCCTGTTCCCACGACCTTAAGTTCTGTTGGCCCAGAAGTTCTGGATCCAGAGCGGGGAGAGAGCTCCTGCCAAGAGATACAGCAAACATCCCATTGAACTGAAAGCTTGGACTTCCCCTTGGCCACTTTGGGTTTCTGATGCCCTTAAGTCAACAAGCTAAGAAAAGAATTACAGTATTAGGAGGGATGGACTTATTCTTGGTTGTCAACTTGACTCCATCTAGAATTAACTACTATCCAAGTGGCTAGGTATACCTATGGGGGATCGTTCTTCATTAAAATCATTCTTAATAGAATGACCTGCCTTTAATCTGGATCTTTTGAGATGGGAACACCCACCTAAATCTGGGCCGCACCTTCTCATGGTGGCCTGTGTAAAGGATGTGGATAAAGCTAGCTTTTTGCTTTTTGCTCTTTGCCTGTCCTCACGCCCACTGGCGAATCCATTCCTTCACTGGCATTAGAGCCTCCATCATCAGGATTCCAGTGTGTACTGAAGATCAACCAAGACATTCAGCCTTATTGATTGAACAGATTTTTCTGTTGATAGACAGCCATAGTTGGACTCACCAGACCACAGTCTGTAAGCCACTCTAATAAATCCCTTTTAGACACACAGAAGCACACACACATGCACACGCATGCACATGCATGCACACTCATTCCATCAGTTCTGTTCCACTAGGGAACCCTGACTATTATACTTGGCAACAGCCTGGGTTGTTTGGTGGTTTCCTTGGGGTCCCTTTGGCCAACAGCTAACTTGGATCTAACTCATTCCTGACTCTGGAGGTTCCCCTTGGTGGGTAGGCTTTATCTTGCCTGTTATTTGGTGATTCCATTTAGATTTCTTTCATGTTTGCATACATTTTTAAGGAGTTGCTTCTCTAAGAGGTTTCCATAGGACCTCTCAAATGGCCTTTGGTGCTAGCTGTCCCTCCCCACATTCCCTCTGTCCTCTCCCTCTCCACTCATCCTCATGTTCCAGTCCCCCTTTCCTAGTCACTCTGTAACTCTTTTATTCTTCTTATTCCCTTCATCTATACCTAATCTCTGTAGTTATATGGATTTAACATGACTTTAAGGACTTAAAAGGTAGCATCCATATATATGAGGATATATTCGGTATTTGTCCTTTTGGGGTGGGTTACATCACTCAGGATGAATTTCTTTCTAGCTCTATCTGTTAGCCTGTGATTATCTTTATATTCCATTGTATAAATGTACCATGTTTTCCTTATGCATTCATCTGTTGATGAACATGTAGGCTGTTTCAATTATTGTTTGCTATTTTTGAATAGATCAACAATGAACAGGGATGAGCAAGTGTCTCTATAGTGGGATATAGACTCTTTTGGGTATGTGGCCCAAAGTGGTATAACTGGATCTTGAGGTAAATTATTTTCAGTTTTCTGAGGAGCCACCACACTGATTTTCATCGTGGCTGGACAAGTTTGCACTCCCACTAGCAACGGATGAGTGCTCCCTTACGTACCCCACATCCTCGCCAACATGAATTGTGATCTGTTTTATTGATCTTAGCCATTCTGGCAGGTGTGTCTATGACAGAATCTCAAAGCAGTTTTGGTTTGCATTTTCCTGATGACTAAGGAGGTTGAACATTTTAAATGTTTCTCAGTCACCGTGCTTCCTCTTTTGAGAATTCTCTGTTTAGTTCTGGTTCCCGTTTTTTAATTGGGCTGTTTTCTTAAAATCTAGTTTTGCTTGTTTGTTTGTTTATTTTGTTCTTTAGAAATTAGCTCTCTATCAGATTCTTAATTGGCAAAAATTGTTTTCCATTCTGTAACCTGGTACTTTGTCCTAATGATGGTGTCTTTTGCCATGCAGGAGCTTCCTAGTTTTATGAGGTCTCATTTATTAATTGTTGACCTTAATGCCTACACTAATGGTGTTCTGTTCCAAAAGTCTTTCCCTGTCCCAATGACGTCAAGACTATTCCCCACTTTCTCTTCTATCAGATTTGGGGTATCTGGCCTTACACTGTCGTTTTGTATCCATTTGGAGTTATGTTTTACATAGGATAATAAATATGGATCGATTTGCCTTCTTCTATGTGCAGCTATCCAGTTTGACCAGCACCATTTGTTGAAGATGCTGTCTCTGCTCCACCCCAGTGGGTATTTCTGGTTTCTTTGTCAAAACTCAGGCGATAAAGGAACATTTTTCTCAGAACCACCACAAAGTATCAGATTATCTCATTATATAAAAATTGCTTTAGAGTTAAAAATCACCGTTAGCAGCAATATAAATTCCCATTACAATAAGTACAGAATAGCTCTTCATCATTTGATTCTGTTTTTCTTTTTCTTTCTTTTTTTTTCATGATTATCTCCAGGGCCTGCTTTGTGTTTCAGTGTTATTTTGCTAGAGACCACTTTACATAGGCTTTCCTGGATGTTACGCTCATTTTAAAACCCAGGTGCACATTTGCATGAAAGCGTTTGCAGGAGATAAAGACAATCGGTGGTGGGTAGGAGTAACTGGGATCTTTCATGAAAACAGTGCAGCTTCTTAAGAGAGAGGTTCACCACCAAACGAAGTCGAGGCGGGGTGCTGTCTACCTCTGACATGTTCTGTGCAGAGACATGTGCGAAGAACTTGTACCCAGCAAACTACACTGACGTTTAGAAACCCGATAGAAGCCCCACCAGTTTCCCAGGAAGTGGAGTGGTTTCAATGGAAACACCTCTAGACTGCTGGGATTTAATTGACCACACATGGTGGAGAATGTGAGCGGAAGAGCTCCGAGGATTACATTCAATTCCTGCAAGGAAAAGCCATCCAACTTAAACAGGAAGGAACACCATTTGAATGCTAGAGATGGAACAAAATTGCTGTAATTTCTCAGGTGGAAATACTCAGGCCGCTTGATATTTTCTTTATGTTTTCCTGCAGAAAGGAGGGGGGGTGGCGGGGAGGGGAAGCAAAAAAAGCACAACGAAAAAGACTGTACTTGAATCAAAGTAGGGAAAAACTTTAAAAATAGAGCAATCAGAACTGGAAGGGAAAAAAGGGTACCTCGAATTTCTACTTCATAATTTGTGTTGAATTCAATTAGCAGTGATGGATCTGTTTTGCCTCGTGTTCATTAACCATCAGCACCACCCATGGAACCGTCATATTAATCAGCTATGACTGTACTTTTCAGGTTTCGAATCAATTTGTTTATCTAATTAATATGAGTGCCTCTCACTGGATGCCATTAGGGTTTCAAAGAGTGTTAATCGAACGAGTGTTAAGAAATGAAAATATTGTTTTAAAAGCTTCTAATAGGATAGCAAAATCCAAAACATCAACAAAACCTCCCACATGGAATTAATAAACTAGCTGGAGGTTGGATAGATAGATGTAAGGGGACATATTCATACATATAGGCAGCGTTCTTTCCTTTGTATGCAGAGGGTAAGGTAGAGTATCCGCACAACAGTGATGTAATTCATTTGTTTTTAGCTATTCTATTTGCTAATAGCCTATGACTGTGGGCAAAATGCCTTCACAGTTTTGTGAACCTCCACTGTTTTTTTTTTTTTTTCTTCATACTTTTTTTTTTTTTTAAAGAAGAAATAAGCAAGTTCTCCCTGACAACTTCCTATGGGACTTAAATAAGAGGATGCATCAAAGTATACAGTAAGAAGTCAGATAACAGGCTAGAGGGATAGATATCTCAGTGGGTTAGACCACTTACTCCTCTTGCAGAGGACCCGGGTTTGATTCCTGGCACCCCGTGGTGGCTCACAGAGATGTTTTCACTCTGAGCAGGAATGGACAGGATACCCATATATACACACACATGAAAAAATGTTCATATACATAAAGTAAAATAAATAATAGAACCAAGGTAAATAAATAAAATAAATTCTTTATAAAGAAATTAAATAATCACATCAACTGAGAAATATGCAAATAATGTTGTTAGTTTTATGCTCTGAATGCCCAGCCATAGGCCGGCATGTGTTGGTCTAGAATGCTAGCACTTCCTGCTTAAGGAATTCTTTGTTTCTTTCTAGGTCTTGATGAATTACTGAACACTCGTGTTATTCTTCTTGGCTGTTGCAGAAAAGTAATCAGAAAAAAATCATTTGAGTTAGTCGGCCAAGCCCTGGTACTGAGAGTTAATTTTGGCTCATTGTGTCCAACATGTTTAAAACTGTCGACAGTTTTTGTTCTCTTCTTTTAACAAGGTCAGAAGTTTAAAAGCAGAGAGATTTTCTTGGTACAGTGTTTGCTTCTTTCCGTTTGGGAAACATCATTGTGCACAGACGTCTTTAACGCTGGAGCTGGCAGGGTGCTGCGGTTGGGAGCAAACAATGAGAAGTTTCTTTCTGGCTCAGCCATATGGGACAAGCGCATCTCCAACTCCCACCCCCGAACCAACCCAGGAGCTGACAACCCACCTTCCCTTTTCCAATCTCAAAGTCTAGAGGGCTCTGGACAAATCCTGGGAGGACAGGCAGTCTGGGGATAGCACCAGGGAGCTATGGTTCTAAGAAATTCCCTCTCTGAAACCTGTCCAGGCTCCCAGCTCAGAGCCAACATGGCAGACTTCAGCTGCATCTGTACAAACAGATGCATGCAGTTTTCTGAAGAGCTGAACCTCAAGCCTACAGATCCGTTGAATCAGAATAAGAGGAACGTAGTATTTAGAATGCTTCTCACGAGCTTTGTTGCATCCCTTAGATGTTCAATAAGAAACTTTTCCAACAAGTTTACTCCACTGGGGAACTATCATAATACAACTGCACATGACAACAAACGCAGAAGAATTTCTGCTTGTTCTAAGGGGAAGGACCAGGCTAATGAGAATGCAGCCCAATCTTCTGCTTCCTTCCGTTTGAACTAGACGGTTATGGAATAGAGAATGCAGTAAGCTCACACATGGTACATTACAGAACAATATATCTACTGAAAGAACTTTTGGCAACTTAGCCTTCTCTTTCTTCCCCTCCTTTCTCCCTCCTCTTCTTCTCCCTCCTCTTCCCTCCATCTTCTGTGGTTCAAGGCATTAAATTAGTGTTGCTTACATCAGCCTTGGTGAGGAGTTATTTATAGGAGCACCGATGACTACACCACTGAAGAAAACATCTCCCCATCCTCCAGCAAGCATTAGCTTCCTCCCTGGGAGGCTTTTTGGGGCTCTTTACCATTTATGACAGTTTTTATAGCTCCGTCCAGGGAGTGGCACTATTAGAGGGTGTGGCCCGGTTGGAGTAGGTGTGGCCTTATTGGAGTATGTGTGTTACTGTGGGTGTGGGCTTTAAGACCCTCATCCTAGCTTCCTGGAAGTCAGTATTCTGCTAGCGGCTTTCAGATGATGTAGAACTCTCAGCTTCTCCTACACCATGCCTGTATGGATGCTGCCATGCTCCCCCCTTGATGATTATAGATTGAACCTCTGAACCTGAAAGCCAGCCCCAATTAAATGTTGTCCTTACAAGAGTTGCCTTGGTCATGGTGTCTGTTTACAGCAGTAAAACCCTAACTAAGACACCATCCATGACTGAATGCAGATAGGTCACATCTTTGATAGGTCTTGTGAAGGGAATCACAGCTGTCATGAGTTCTTCAGTTTGATGACCATACCTTGCCCAGAAGGCCATGTTGGACAACATTCCTCCTTTCCCTTTGGTTCTTTGGTTCTTTCTACCTCCTCTTCCATGATGTTCTTTTGAATCTGACAGGGCTCAGTATAGATGTCTGTTAAGCAATGCATTCAGACTGTATGCTTACTTATTAAACTTCCAAAGTGGGGAGGCTTAAATCTAGCTGAGCAAACCCCAGGCAAGGTTTTACCTTTGGAAGTTCACTTTGCCCCCTGCTCTCTAAAAAAGAATAAGAAATAATATATATTAACCTTATAAGCCATATTATATAGGTTCAAGTGAGTAAATAGCAAAAGATTGTAGCCAAGAAGACATTGCATGTAGATATGCATTTCATCATTTTTCGTAAGCATGAAAAACATAATTTAAATTAACAAGTAGTAAAGATGTTTAGCCATTTCATTTTTATTGACAATGAACTAGATAAATGAGCTGTCTCAAAAGAACATGAGGAGCGTATTAATTAAAAATTATAATTTTGTGGTCTTTACCATCAACACGTTGACATTAAACTCAAATTAATTATGCTCCCTTCATTTTATTTTATTCATTTTATTTTATTTCATCTACATTAGTATATCTTAATCCACAAAATAATTGTGACAGGCAGACGACATCATCATCATCACTGTCATTGTCGAGACTCAGTCTCCCTATGTAGCCCTCCCTGTCCTAAAGCTCTCTCTATAGACCATGCTGGTCTTGAATTCACTAAGATCCTCCCGCTTCTGACCCCAGAATGGGGGGATTAAAGGAGTGCATCCCCACTCCCAGCTTATGCTCCTGTTTTAAAGATGGTGAACTGAAAGTTGTCCAACCTCATTTTGCTAATTGACCCTTGCAGGAAGGTATGATTAAGAAAAACATAAAAAATAAAACCAAGGTAGCCCTTTCACATTTTTGGCCAGAGGACAATCTAAAAAAACTACAAATGGGTCAGAACTAAATATTTACAGATGATTTTTAACAACTAAAATCCTCTAAGACAAAGGGGAAATCTTGTTGTGTGATTAAAACAGAAGAAACAGGGTGGTCTCCAAGTTGCATGCTGGGAACCACAGAATGTGAGAGGAACAAGCAGGATGGTTAGGAGTTCAAAGTCACCCTCCTCACAGCTCGCTTATGCCCTACCAAGGACAAGAACACAAATCCTTGAGTATCGTCCGTTCAGTAACATGAAGAAGTGGCTCCCCAAACCCTTGACAAAGACCTTAGTTTTGATAGGTTACAGGCAATAACAACTGCCTTGCTTCTAAATTATATAACTAGATGTTTTGGGTTGGAACCAGAAATTTAAATACCAGGTAATGGGTTTCCTGCTGGACTATTGAGAGACATTGGTTTTGCTAGAGAGGGATCAGCATCCGGGCTATTCAGGGTGGTACAACCCCAGGGCAGAGAACATCCATGAATAAGGAATCTGAGGGCTGCCATTTAATGTTCGAAAAGTACTTCAGAGTGAGTGGTCACCTGTGGCCTGCATAATTCTACACATAATAGAACCAAGGGCAGAGATGGCTTTTGTCTCAGGAGTAATTCAAGAAACAGCTGTTCTCTTTGTTTGCTGAAGTAGAATGGTTTCCAAGGCGGCTGTACATGCACCCAAAGGTTGGTTACAATCGACTGGGGTCCGAAGAGAAAACATTGCAACTGTGATTTATTTTTGCTCAATAATGAAAGAAGGAAGTGAAGTTTATTGGATGTGTGGAATGATCGGCACCCTGCCTTGACTTGTATGTCAGGCTGGTTTCTGTCCGGAAGAGTATGGAGGTTTTCCAGAGATAGGGAACAGAGTCCCACAAGGCAGAAGGCAGCAGGAACGGGCCACTGTTCCCACTCTTTTGTTTGCTTTCAGACTTCTGCAATGAGAAACAGAGCCCGTAGATTTACAGATTATACTTGTTTCGACTGAATGAATGCCTACTAAATAGATACGTACCTTCAGAAAAGACCCAGACAGAGAACAATAGGATAGCAAGGGTGGATGTCTGCCTGCTTAGCTTTGTGACAGAGACAGGCACTGATTGAGTCAGCTCTTTTACCAGCCAAGTTATCAAAAAATATTGTTTAAAATACAGACTTAAATCTATCATTGATAAATGGTGTCTGTGCCTGCAATTTTATGTCAGTGTGACACAAACTACTAGAGTTATCTGAGAGGTGAAAACCTCAATTGGGAGGGAGGTGGGGGGAAGCTTCCAAATGGCTGTAGGCAAGTCAGAGTCAGGAGGGCATTTTTTTTTTTTTCATTAGTGACTGCTGGAGGAGAGCCCAGACCATTATGGGCTGGCTCCTGGGCCATTCGTCCTAGATTCTATAAGAAAGTAGACTGAGCAAGCTATGGTGAGCAAGCCAGTAAGCAGCACCCCTTTATGGCCTCTGATTTAGCTCCTACCTCCAAGTCCCAGCCTTGTTTGAGTTTCCGGTCCCAAGTTCCTTACTGAACAGTGATGTGAAAGTATGAGCCAAAAAAACCAACCAAACAAACATACAAACAAACAGACCAACAAAAATCCCTTTCCTCCCTATGTTGGTTATGATGTTTTGACACAATAGTAATGCCAACAAAGACAGTGGCCAAGTTTATATTTAAGTAGTATACTGTGCTTTTGCTATGTGCCCTCTTGAGGTGTTATAGATATGTCATTTGCTAGGAACGGTGGAACAAGGGAGCCACACTGGAGAAAACCAAAGCTGGTTATTCTCCCACAGCTCTGGGGCTAAAAGCCCAAGATCAAGGTATCAGCTCTCCTGGTTGTTTCTTTCATCGAGTCTTCCTGGCTTATAGATGGCCACCTTCACTGTCTTCCCTCCAATAATTACACTTGGAGTTGCTGAAGACTTTGACATGAATGGAGGGTGGGGACTGTATTAGTCAGGGTTCTCGAGAGTCACAGAACTTATGGCATGCCCCTATATATTAAGGGAATTTACTGGAATGACTTACAGTCTGCAGTCCAACTAACCCAACAATGGGCCACTGTGAATGAGAAGTCCAAGAATCTAGTAGTTGCTCAATCCTACAGGGCTGGGTGTTTCAGCTGCTCTTTTGTATAAGCTGGAGTCCTGAAGATGTAGGCTGGCAAGTAAGTGCAAGCAGTTGAAGACTAAGCTTTCCTTCTTCCATTGTCCTTATGTAGCCTTCAGCAGAAGGTATGACCCAGATTAAAAGTGTGTACCACTATGCTAGGACCTAAACTGTTCTTGGAATTTGCTCTGTCCCAGGCTGGCCTTGAACTCAGAGATCTGTTTGTCTCTGCTGGGATTAAGAGCATGTACCACCTTGCTTGGGCCTAAGCTTCTTATGACCACTATGCCTAAGATCCAGATCAAAATCCTGTGTCTTCCATCCTCAAGATCTAGATCACAGGTGTGCCCTTCATTTCCAGATATAGTCAAGTCAACAACTGGGAATGGCCATCACAGGGACAGACACAATTCAGCCCATAATATGGTCGTTGAAATTATGCTTGGGGACAGAATTAAATCCCTGTTCAGTTTAGCCAAAATTTATAGAAACGTATTTATAAAAGTTCTGTACCCATTTCATCTCAAATTATTTTTAAAATACCTTGTATTGTAACTCGACTCATTCATTAGAAGAAACTTTTGGTTTGGGGGTATGTTCTGTGGCTTAATTAGGTATTACCGTTAATTCATTAAATTAACACACATTAAATGCCTTCCAGGTTTTTTTTTTTTTTAAGTTGTCTAGAAAAAAAGCAAGACATGTGCCCTTGTAGAGTTGACATTGAAGCAGGGAAAGAGGCTGATAATAAATCATGTGTGTGAGAGTTGAGGTTGAAGGACTTCCCCCTAGCTCTGGGAGTGTCGCCAGACACAGCTTTCCTATGACAGCCCGCTTGGCAATTGCCCTTGTCTGAAGACAGCTACCTCCGTCAAGGTCATGTACCTACCCTTGCCAGCATGCCTCTGTGTGAGGTCTGGTTGCCAGAGAGCTGGAAGAGCCCAAGTAAACAACTTGAATGGCTTTGAAGGGCCACCCTAACTTAAGAGCACCCGAGTGTGGTGTGTTTGTATAGGCACCACTAATGGCGTCACTCAGACTCAGTCTCAGTCCACACATCCTCCATGGTCGTTTCTTGAGGCATAGAATATTAAATAATGATGTCATAAATAGTATTTATGTTGCATTAAATCACTTTACATCATCTTGTAACATCGCATTTTGCTACAACTGGCCTTCCATATCCACAGGTTCTGCATATACAGATTCAACTCATCATACTGGAAAATACTTCTTAAAAGTTTGCAACTGTATTCAACATATATCTATATCTATATCTATATCTATATCTATATCTATATCTATATCTATATCTATATCTATATCTATCTACCTATATATCCCCTGCCACAATTTCCTACATAACTATGTATCTAGAATCTCACTGTATTAGAGATTATAAATAGTCTAAGAATGGCATGAAGTGAGTGAGAAGATACGTGTAGGCTGCATGTAAACAAGAAATTGAGCATCCAAGGATTTGGGTATCCAAGGGTGTCCTGGAATCAGTCCTCATGGATGCCATGTGATTATTGTTTGTTTCCCTTGTTAGAATGTACCCTCTGTGAAACCTGGGACTTGTCTTTTTTTCTTCACAAGTGTCCACAGCTTCTGGAATAGTGCCTGGAAGGTCAAGTGTTCATGGGACTATTTGCTAAAGTGGTGAACAAATATGCAACGTGGGATAAAAACTTCCTAGGACTAAAATGATCATTATCACATACAGTGCTTACTGCAAATGCTTTTCACAGCGTACATGCTTAGGACAGTAGATATTCATTATTTCCAGTGACCAGATGACTTATTATTCTCTGTTTCCTAGAAGCTATTACCTTGATTCTATTTTTTATGTGTTAATTCATCAAATGTTTATTGCCAAGCACCTTTTGCACTAAGCAGAAGGGCTAGGAAGGATAAGAAATGCTCTTCGCTATGGAAGGGGCTCCAGTTCACTGGCAGGGTTCTGGTGATGCTTTCTTAGCTAGCTATTGAGTTGTTTTTCTGTGTGTGAGCTAGCCAATTTGTATATTCTTTCCTCTTTGAAGCACTCAGCGTGGGATTAGCACCTGTTTCCAAATGATTCTTTTTGCTTCTTCAATTATGTGGGCAAAATTTCTCAGCCAAAACATATTTCATGTGAATCGTTGGGTTAGCAGCTAGCTATGCATTGCAGAAAATGTTGACTTTAACTTTACTCTGAGGAAATTCTTTTCATTTTCTAGCTGATTCCTCTTCCTCCTCCTCCTCCTCCTCCTCCTCCTCCTCCTCCTCCTCCTCCTCCTCCTCCTCTTCTTCTTCTTCTTCTTTTATAGGTTAGCATCTTCGGAAAGGATTTTTCTTCTAAGGAAAAAATTAACTAAAAGATGTCAAACATACTGTAAGACCCTTGCCATCTACTGACTGTCCTTGAAGATTTAGCTTAGATATTGCTTCTTCCAGGAAGGCTTCCTAGGCTTAGCCAGCTACCTTCCTTCTCTAACCCTGCTACATCCGGCCACAGGGTTTATATCTTGGCAACTGATAACATTTTACTGGAATTCTGGCTTTTGTTTTCTTTCATCTGAGACAGAGTCTCATTATATTGCCTTGGCTGGCCTGGAACCAGATTGGTCTCAAACTCATAGAGACCTGCCTGCTTCTGCTTCAGAAATCCTGGGATAAACGGCTAGTGTCAATATGCCTGTCTGGAGATCTGGTTTTGATTCAGTCTGCTTTAGTAATTCAGAAGTTCCTAAGGGGCCAGGACTCATTGTTTATTATTGTATCTCCTCTGCTGACTGTGTGGATACCAGGTGGTTAGTTATACTTGTGATAAGCAACACTTCCCGCAGAGCAGGCACTGTTATGTTTTATGAACTCTCACACTGACCTATTGAAGTGTGTGTTGTGATCCTTTCCTATTCTGCAAAGGCCTGGACTGAGATCCAGAGATACCAAATAGGCAACATAGTCTAGCATTTGTGATCCAGTTTGAGTTTGAATATGCACAATATACTGTGGAATCCAGGACCTAAATCTTTGCCACCCACAAATGCATTTTGGATTAATCTGCACAGATACATTCTCTATAACAGTACATTTTAACCACAATCAAGGCTTAATCCTCTCTTAAGTTTAGAAACTTTTTATAGGTAGGCTTCCGCTTTCAGGAGCAAAGGTTTCTCATAATCTCTGGTTTAAAGAAGGAAAGTTCCATGGTTCACAGAAATCATTTGAATATTGATACAGTCTTCCTGAGAAAGAGTAACATGTTTAATCTTGGATCTCTCCATATCCTGGAAATATATAGTTAGTGCACTGGCTAGTTTTGTGTGTCAACTTGACACAAGTTAGAGCCATCAGAAAGGGATGAGACTCAGTTAAGGAAATACCTCCATGAGATTCGACTGTGAGGCATTTTCTTAATTAGTGATTGATGTGGGAGGGCCCAGCCCATTGTGGGTGGTGCTATCCCTGGGCTGGTAGTCCTGGATTCTATAAGAAAACAGGCTGAGCAAGCCATGGGGAGCAAGCCAGTAAGCAGTACTCTTTCATGGCTTCTGCACCAGTTCCTGCTTCCAGGTTCCTGGCCTGTTTGAGTTCCTGTTCTGACTTCCTTTGGTGATGAACAGCAATGTGGAAGTGTGAGTCAAGTAAGTCCTTTCTTCCCCAAGTAGCTTTTTTGGTCATGGTGTTCCATTCCATTGCAACAACAGAAACCCTAGGGTGGTTAGAAATAATATTTATGGGACTCAACATTTAATAAGCATTTACTGTGGCCAAAGACACACAGCTCGGCCAAAGCTTTCTATGTACATTATTTTCTGCTGTGAGACACTGATTTTACATCACAGCACTGATGCTGTGAACCATTTTATTTTGAATAATATCTTCATCTTGTGGTGCAGGAGGCAGAACATTGTGCTGTGGTTCCTCTTATTAAAGCCTTCCTTCTGTCCCTGCCTAGAACTCCATTTCTGGGACTGGCATCCTTCATCTCAGTCACTGTGGTTAGATGTCTATTAAACTTTCTTCCTGGTCATTGATTTTGCTATTTTACCAACAATGGCAGGCTCTTATTATCTTATGTGTCTTCTAGTAGCCCTATTGCCTGGGCAACACTGATGCCTAGACAGAGATCCATAAATTGTCTTAGGAACCCCAAATGTCACCTTTCATGACTACACAATGAGTATTTGAATATAACTTTTGTAGCAAATGATCATATGGATCTCTCTTTCTCCCTCCCTCCCTCTCTCACTCCCTCTGTCTCATTCTCTCTCTCTCTCTCTCTCTCTCTCTCTCTCTCTCTCTCTCTCTCTCTCTCTCTCTCTCTCTCTCATTGTATGCGATGGGGAAGGCCTAAAGCCTAAACTACCTCAGATAATCACTACACAATCTTGCCAATGGAGTTCTTTTGACCAAGGAAAGTAGATTTCATTTTTTTTTTTTTTCAGGTGACTGTAGGTAGGAGTTTGTCCACAGTCTCTTTCTCAGTGTGTTTGCTATTGGTGTGTAGAAAGGCTACTGATTTTTATCAGTTGGTTTTGTATTCTGCTACTTTGCTGAAAGTGTTGATCTTTTCCAGAAGATTTCTGGTAGACTACTTGAAATTTCTAATGCTTTTACATATCATACCATACCATACCATACCATACCATACCATACCATACCACCATTCCATCTACAAATAGGGATAATTTGATTTCTTCTTTTCCTATTTGTATTCACTTTATTCTCTTACATTACTTATCTAATTAGTGCTTCAAGCACTATATTGAAAGTGACTGAGGATAGTGGACAGTTTTATCTTCTCTATTGTAACTGGAGTGTATGTGTGTCGTGTTTCTTTGAGGTTTTCCCCACTTAGAATGATGCTGACTATGGGTTTGTCTTATATAGTCTTTACTATGTGTAGATATATTCTTTCTGGTCCTACTGTTCTCAGAACCTTTTTCATGAAAACTTTTTGAATTTTATGAACAGCCTTTTCTGCATCTGTTGAAATAATCGTAGAATTTCTGTCTTAGGTCCAGTTTATATGATTTATTACATTTAGTAACTTAATGTATGTTGAATCCTCCTGCATTGTTAGGATGAAACCAATGTGATCATAGCAGATGATTTTTTTTTTTTTTTTTGACATATGCCTGAATTTAGTTTGAAAGTTTTATTGAGAGTGTTTCCTTCTATGGTCACCAGGAAAATTGACATGTAGGTCTTGGTGAGTGTGTGTTTACCTTTACCTGATTTCAGTACTAGAGTTATGGTGGCACCATAGAAGGAATTTGGAAGTGTTCAGTCTGTTTTTATTTTCTTGAATAATTTAATAAGTATTGACTGTAGATCTTATTTGAAAGTCTGGTAGAATTCTACTTTAAATCCATCTGGACTTCTGGACTTGTTTTTTTGTTTTTGTTTTTGTTTTTGTATTTGTTTTTTTTTTTTTTTTTTTTTTTTTTTTTTTTTTTTTTTTTTTGGCCAGAGGTCTTTTTATTACTATTTATGTCTTATTTGTTATGGGTCTGTTTGAGTTGTGTATTTCTAGATTAAACTTTAGGGGTTTAGATGAATCTAGAAGTTTATCAATTATTTAGAACTTTATAATGTAAATTCCACCATAAAATATTTCCTTATAAGATTATGATGTGTGTGTGTTGTAATATTGTAGGAGGAGCTAAGGTGGGAGGAGTAAGGAGAGGAAGAGGAGGAATAAGGAGAGGAAGAGGAAAAGGAAGAGGAGGAGCTAGGGAGAGGAACCATGTAGGAGTGATGGAGAGCCATGCAGGTATGGAGAGCAGTTGTGGGTAAAAACTTTTATTTAGAGTTAGCTAATTGGGAAACAACTCTCTTTGTATGGGCATATTGTTATTGAGCATTATCAAACATATAAAACCTTTGATTAATCTTTAAGCATTAGAGTCTCATTTTCTTACTGGGCCCTCATGAATGGTGGGATGTTCTGGGCAATGCCCAGCCTTGTGGAGACAGTGTGGAAGATTGGCAGAGCCATCTCCCATGCTGGCATCTCGTGAGTGGCAAGGTTGGAGTTTTTGGTGGGCTGTTTCTAGCTGCAGCGTGCACGTGGTTTCTGGCCATGCAACATGGCAGCTGAGCTAGGCAGAGTTGCCACAGCTTAGATAGGCAGCATGACCAGAGGTCATTTTAAATAATTACTACAACATAATATATCTGTTCTCATCTCTTATTTTGTTAATTTGGATCTCCTCTTTGTTTCTTTGGGTTAATAGGGCCAAGGTTCAGTTAATCTTGTTTGTCATCTCAAAAAAGTAGCTCTTAGAATTCTTCATTCTTTGTATTATTTTTCTTATTCCTATTTCATTAATTTCAGCTCTGATTTTTATTATTGAGAGTTGAGTCTCAAGGAGGAGTTATCTAGATTGATTTGACCTGTAACTTGTTTGCTAACAAATGCAGGAAGACCCAGCCCACTGTGGGTGGCACCATTTCCTAGGCAGGGGGCTCCTTCACAGTTTATAACAGGAGAAAGAGAGCAAGCAAGCTAGGATGTGCTTATTATCTCTTTGCTGTTGATTGTGGGTGTGATGTGACTATCTGCTATAGTGTTCATGCCTTGATTTCTCCAAAAGGATGGACTGTATCTTGGAATTGTAAGCCAAATGAAGTTTTCCCTCTTCTGTTATATCCTTTTTATTCTGTTGTGTTTTAACACAGCCACAGAAATGAAACTAGAACAAGCAGCCAACCACTAGATCCTGTCATATTCTCAGGTACTCAGAGTTAATGTTAATTCTTTAAACATGTAGAGTGTGTGTGTGTGTGTGTGTGTGTGTGTGTGTGTGTTTTGAGTCTTGAATTCAGTATCTCATGCAAACTAAGGATGATTCTTTTATGGAATTATACCCCAACTCCTCGATATATGAATTATGAGGGAACATAATGAAGCCATAATACAAGGGTGTCGTATTTATATCATTAATCCTCTCTTTTTGTTAGATGTGGCTTAGGGCTTAATGAAAGTGTCTTTGAATCCTCATTTTGTTCCCCAGGGTTCTTGCCATTCCTCCCTAATTTGTGCCATCTGCAAACTCAGTATGACTTCTGTCTGGACTCCCACTGACTGATGAACCTCCACAAGGTAGCAAGTGATCCAGCAGCTCAGCAGCAAAGCTCTGGATAACGATATCTAATTTGTCTTCTTGCAGCCTTTGAACCCCTGTGATAGCCTCTGTGCTCTGTGGCTGGCTTTCTGGTAGCCATGGCTTTATATACTGCTTTTGATTTGATGAAGGTGGAAGATATTTATGAGCCCTTTAGTGCTAGTGTAGTAAAAGGTTCTCTTGCTTTGGTAGCTTGGGTCATAGAAAAGTCACTGGCTGAAGAATGAAACTACTTGGGCTGTTGTCCTGGCTTCACAATTTTTTGTGTTATGTAATCTCTTGGAATTTCACATTTTTTATTTGGTAAAAAAAATGAGATATAATAGAGGCCATACTTTGAGGCCTTACAGGGTTTGTATCAGATTCCAGTGGAACGTATTAGGTGCCATCCTGTAGATAAAGCTCTGAAGATACCTGCTTATCATATATAAGTTTATAAATCATATGCTTATCATATATGTTTATAAATCATATGCTTATCATATATAAGTTTATAAATCATACGCTTATCATATATAAGTTTATAAATCATATGCCCCCCGCATATGATTTATAAACTTAAGTTTAATATCTTGGATTCAACAGCATTCTGAAAGTAAGTCTGTTTCAAGATCTTCCTGTAATGATCTTTTAAATAATATAGAAGAAAGCATAGAATATACATTTGCATTAGCTGAATAATCAATAATTGGAACACAGTTGATGCTTCCTGTAAGACAAATAGCTGAATGTCTAATCTTGTTTCCATACTCCTCTCCATTGGAATGTATAAGCGACTGTCCTATGGTAACTATATATCATCATTACATTATAAATATTGCCAAGTCACCTGTCCTTGCAGACAAGAACCCAGAATCCAGGCTTGGTGGACTGGGACTGACCATGCATATACCTCAAGGAGACTTAGAAGGCATTGGGTTATAGAAGAAAGGATGCAGAGGACTTGAATTCATTGTACATCTACATGTCAGATTTTGTATGCTATTTAAATTTTCATTTAATCCTGAAAATTCTGAGGTAGCACAAATATAGCAGCCGGGACTAGAGTGTGTATAACAGTTAAAATGCCAACGTATTCAAAACCGGCTTCCTAAATTATGAGCCACGTCTGTTGATTCTATTTGTAGAAAATAACATTGAAATAAAAAACTTTGCTTTTCAAATTAAGATGAAAAGAGATAGAGGGGAATCCTGCTCAGTGTTGAGGAGGGCCAATGTCATACCTGAGTATTGTCAGGTCATGAGTGCTACTTTCTGCAAGGTTGCCATGACCACCCTAGGGTTTTTTTTTTTTTTTTTTTTGTTTTTTGTTTTTTGTTTTTTTTTTTGTTTTTTTTGACAATGAAACTGAAGGCTGAAATATGTGTTCCACATCCTAAATGATACAGATCAGAGTTGGGCTGATGCTAAGTATGCATTTGTTCTGTACCCTAAAATGCTGAGCCTGGGGACTGGGAGAATTCTTGATGCCATTGGGACTAATTTATGACCTTTCTGTCATTTAACTCCTAAATTTCACCTTCTTCTCTCCAACTAGAGGGACAGTTTTAGCTTAACGATAAAGAACATTTTTTTTTTTTTTTGAATCTCTGGAAAGATCATGGAGGGAAGCCATGAAGGGCTGTACACATGTAAAGTACTAATTTGCAAAATATCATGAAGTAAGGCTTTCTGTTGTTGTTATTGTCATTAAATTCTTTTCCTAATTTTAGGTTGCTGAGAACCCAGAAGTGGTACCCAATAGAGTTATCAGAGATGATGGAGAACTCAGTATATTTACTGTCCAACACTGGAGCCATGGACTGCTGAATATCTAGCCACTGTGACTGAAGAAGTGAAATTTTAGTTTTATTGAAGTTTTCACAACTTTAAATGTAAACTATTGCCAGGCGGTGGTGGTGCACACCTTTAATCCCAGCACTTGGAAGGCAGAGGCAGGTGGATTTCTGAGTTTGAGGCCAGCCTGGTCTACAGAGTGAGTTCCAGGATAGCCAGGGCTACACAGAGAAACCCTGTTTCAAAAAAAAAAAAAAAAAAGTAAACTACTTGCTACATATTGCTGTGGTTATAACAGATAGTGCAGAACATTGAATGATTTTATCCAAAAATATAGATTCTTTACAACTGATCACTGATCATCTAGCTGGGGAGCTGAATGAATCTCTTTTGCCCTCATGTCGTAGGGCACACTAGAATTGTTGCTTTGGTTTTTAAATGAACGAGATATGATAAAGTCTTCTAACTTTGGGTAGCCTTAAACAACTAATCCATGTTTACATGCTGGATGTTGGATGATACACATCATAGATGAACATCTTGGTTTCCCTTTTGCTCTTTGGGAGAACTCTCCAGGTATGGTAAGACATGCCTTCAATCCCAGCACTTGGGAGGCATAGGCCAGCCTGGTCTACACGGAGAAACCTTGTCTTGAAAACCCAAAACCAACCAACCAACCAACCAACCAACCAAAATCCAAACAAAACCAAAACCAAAACCAAAAAAAAAAAAAAAAAGGAGAGAATTATACATGGCAGGCTTGTGCTGAGGTTTGAAAGTACTTGAGAAGGTGTCTATCATGACATGTACTAATGTCTAACTGAGAGTCTATTTTCTTTTCTTTTGAGAGAAATTGTGATGTTGAAGGAAGAACATATTAACTATAACTGGTCAACTGGTCAGCCTCTGTCTATGTATCTTTGTCAGCTGTCATACTTTTTTGTTTGTTTGGAGACAGACTCTCACTGTATAGCCCTAGCTGGCCTGGAACTCACAGAAATCCCCCTGCCTCTGCCTCACAAGTATTGGGATTAAAAGTATGTGCCACCGTGTCTGCCTTATATATTTTTTGGTAAGTTCAGCTCAGCAGTCTGGATAATCTTTCATTGTGTAGTTTCATTTGCATCTTTTGTGATTCTTAAAAATATAAAGTTAAAGGAAACATATCTTTTCACAAGGCTCAATAATATATTTAATGGGGACCATTTTAATTCTATAAATTCCTAGAGCCCCCTTGTTCTTACATTTTTTTTTAATTGATCAAATGGTCCACCCCCTTTGGTTTCATACATGTTGTAGTATCCCTTCTTTTCATCTTTTCAGTGTTGGGCAGGTTGTGAATCAGCACATGCATAAATCTAAAAAAATAAAAATAAGGTAAAGAATTCTTCTATCAGGACAGTGACTGTAGATATTCTTAGCCTGTGACTTAGTAGACACTTGTTTTAACACTGTAGTTTTAACTTCATGCTTTCTTTAAAAGAAAAAAGTGAAACTTTACTTACAGAAGTTCTAAGGACCTTTTAAAAAGGAATCCTTTGACCCTGTGTTTGAACAGAGCTTCCCTACCCATCTGTGATGCTGTACATTGTTTTGACTGCATAAGTAAAGAACTATGCAGTGGATTTATTCTGCCTGATGTTGGGGGAAAAAACAATTTTTTCTGAGACACTGAAACCCTTAGGACTGATTTCTCTGTATCTTGTTGCTTTCCCTTTTTACCTCAAGGGTAATCGTAAATTCAAGGCGTCCTTTTTTCCGTAGACAGACCCCATAATCGTTCTCAAAGTGGGAGCATAAGAAAAAAAATACAAAAGGTAATCATCGTGGGAGCAACTTTAAAACATTAAAAAAAAATAAAATAAAATTAATGGGTATCTTTTGTAAGCCCAGCCTAAAAAAGATTCCTGTTTCAGAGCAGGCATTAATTTACATAACAGAGCATGGCAGTATCTTGTTGCTCTGCACTATGACAATTTTTTGTTTGTTTGTTTTAGCGAAAAGAAAAAGATGTTAGATGTCATGCTAGTACGATTACTTGGGAGTGCTCAAGAATGGAGTGAAATACAACTAGGAATTTAGTGTCTCCATCATAAAAGATCTTTTGAAGACCCGTTTCAGGTCGTGTCTCTGATGAAGTACAGTGCCATAAAAGGAGTGTTAGTTTAGGAATCTGCAGAAGTCAAAGGATTCTCCTTTGACATCTGATAACTGCTCCCGTGATTTCCTGCATGCCTCTCTTTTCCCAGGAAGGTAACACAATATCACCATGCAAAGAATTCTATTTTATATCTTTTTGTTTAAGTGCACAGGCAGGCTTTGACAAGAGGCTATAAAAGGGAGAGGTATCTTGTGTTCTGGGGACTGTGCAGATGTACTGGTAATGCTCTCTACCCCCATCTATCTGGGTACCCTCCTTTGTGGCCCCTTCCTCATTTGTTTGTACTTCCTGGGATGAGGCACACTGAGAATGCAGTTGTTGACTTTCGTCTCCTTGGCATTTTTCTTGAACCAATTAAATGAATGATGTAGCAAGTGCAATTGCCACAGAGTTTAAACCCAGTAATGGCCCCAACGGGTTACACATGGCTGCTCCTTGACCCAGTAAAAAAGGCCATCGTAAAAATCCACCAGGCAATCCGGAAGATGCTGGAATTCATTGCTCAGTGAGTCATCTGCTGTTGTCAACAGGCACGAGTTAAAGACACGTGGAAACAGGTTATTTTCGTAGTAACTAAAGTTCAACAGATGAACAAAGAGTTGTCATTCAGTTCTCCCAAAGAACAATTATGCCATTTCAAAGCCAACAACCCCGTGCATCCTTTGAGGATGTCTATCATTCAAATGTCTTTCCAGTTCTTCCAAGAACACAAGGATGAGCAGCCTTTGCCATTTCTGTGCAGCTAGAAATAGATGGTGTAGGAAGAGACCCTGTTGCTTTTTCTTTTCTAGGCATCCGTTTTGTCATTTGTAAAACAAAGCTGTGTGTGTGTGTTTTAAATGATCCCTCAAAGTCAAATCATTTCCGTTCTCCATGTTTTGCGACCTGTGAACTTAGAGGCCCCAATATAATAAAATCTCAATGTTTTGCCAATGACTAGGTGAAAGTTGTTTGTAATATGCTTTAATCAACAAATACAATAGCATGAAACCATCTAATCATGAGAAGCTTGAAGCAGGCTTTTTGATGTATGTGCTTTCTTTTCATAAGCATCTAAACTATTAAAAAAAAATAGCAATTTGGTGACCTATTAGATCATTGCTAACATTTTCAATGCCTTACATAGGGAAAAGTATTGACCTTTTTTTTTTTTTTTTTGGAAATAAACCTTATATAAAAGCTTTCAGTAACCGTGAAATACGAAGTCTATGGACATAAAAGTAGTCTAACAAAATTCCTTTTCCTTTCAAAATGTCACTGTTACTATACAAATAAAGCATTTTCTGGGTGGGGTAATGACCATCTATAATTAAGGAGTATCATCATCACCACAATCAACAACATCATCATCATCTTCACCATCACCCACAGCAAAACAAAACAAAACAAAAAAGTCTTCTGAACGAATACTCTGGAAACCTTCTTACGTTTTTCCAAAGGCATTGGAAATTCTGAGGATTCACTAGATATGTTCTACAGTAGTGTGAGAGTTACTTGTAACAGCTCCTTGGCAATTGGATCAGAAATAATTCCTTTATATTAAAAGTGTGTTTTATTTGATAGGTTTTGTGACTTTGCAGAGTTATGAAGACGTGTCAGCATTAAGACAATGAGGCCAACATTAAAATGATAATAGATAGCTGTGTCATAGCTAGCCTTGTCCATAAGTCAGATCCCTTGAGATGGCAAGACTGCCAAATAGTAGCACAGTGGCTGAGCAAATGTTAGTGGCTCGGGACCTGGAAAGGCAAGCGAGACTGAGAGTTTTATCAGGTTAACAAATAAAGGATTTGGATACAGGCCCTGAGATGAAAGGTTGAGAGCCAGGGTTTAAACAGCAACTTGACATGGAAGCCACACACAGGTCTGTCAGAGAAGTCATTCTTGTGCAATGCTTACGGTCATAGCTTGTCATAAACAAGGCCTACCTCATGGAAGGACAACACTCCATGTCAACCAGCATTTCCTTTTGATTTTTTACTTTGAAAAATTAGATAATGTGTGTGGACCCTTAGAGATTATAGGTTGTCACCCTGGATCACTCCTTTCAATACTAAATAAAATTATGAATTTCCTAAGCACCTTTTTTTTTTTTGCCTGCCAGAACCTAAGTCTTTCTAAACCAATAGTTTTATACGGTACCTAGTTCCCATATAAGATATGCTTCCTAACTCCTTAGAACCCCCCACAGTATTTAGCTAATATTTGTTCTGCTTTAGTAGAAATCTCTTGTTTTTCTTTTCTTTTTTTTTTATTGATATAAGACCTATAAATATGCATGATAAAGTGTGGTGTTTTGATATATACTATATAGGGAAATTTGAACTCAGGCTATTAATATATCTGTCACCTTAAATGTGTATCATTGATCTATGGTAAATACATCTAAATCCTATCTCTCTCAATTACTTTAAAATAAGTAATGTATTATTTTAAAATTATCCTTTTCTGCTATAAATATGTGTATTCCTTCATGCGTACTTTAAAATCTAGAATACCAACACAGAGACATCTCTGTCCCTATCTATCTATCAATCAATCTATCTATCTATCTATCTATCCATCCATCCATCCATCTAGGTTTTTTTTCGAGACAGGGTTTCTCTGTGAAGCCCTGGCTATCCTGGAACTCACTCTGTAGACCAGGCTGGCCTTGAACTCAGAAATCTGCCTGCTTCTGTCTCCCAAGTGCTGGAATTAAAGGTCTGTGCCACCATTGCCTAGCTTCCTTCTTTTTAAAAATTTCATGGTCATAATATTTGAAATTCTGCCCATGTCTCTAACTATTCAAGAAGACACCTCACATTTTGCTGGTTATTCCCACCTTTGGATTTGGAACTGGATTTTCATTATTCAAAATTAGAACTAGTAACTTCTGTGTTTCTGATTGCCCTTATAAAGTAGCACATCATGGGGACACATGGTCTTTCTTAAACTATAACATTCAACGTTTGCAACTGAAGTCATGAAGAAAATTTGTGAATCTACCCAACCCTGTTTTCTTTTGCCATGACGCCTGTCTGTATCTAATTTAGAAGTCAAAGATCACAGCAGCCTCTGCTTTACACAATAACTCTCTGGTTATTACATAACCCCTGAGATGGGGTTTCTCTGTGTAATAGCCTTGGCTGTCCTGGAACTTCCTTTGCATACCAGGCTAGCCTTGAACTCAGAGATGCACCTGCCTCTGCCTCTGGAGTACAGGGATTAAAGGAGTGTACCACTATACCCAGCAGATAATTTCTGGTTAATTTTCAAAAAGAAACTAATTTAATTTAATTTAGAAAATCTGTTACATTCTAGAATTCAAGGATCTAACCTTTTCAAATAGCAAGGTGTAAGTAATAATTTTGGACATTAAGCTATTTCTGCATAGAGTTGACTTTAACTGATAACCAAAATAGTTTGGGCATCTGCTTTGTTGTGGGGTCTCTAGGAGAGCCATGGTCTTGACTGACAAATATATCAGATGACATGCCTTCTCTTTTCCCAGTCTCCCTTGCAATTAGGTTGTAACTATTCACAGGTTTTATTCAGCCATGCAGAAGCACCTCGCTTCACTCTTTTGCAAGGACATGTAAGAAGAGAGGGTGTGCCACCCCCATTTGCTGTTCAAGAGCCTAGAAGTTGTAGGTATAAAATAGAAAGGGGCGAGCCATGTGAAACAGAAACACAGTTCTGACTGAGTTGAGCCACTGAGATTCGGAGTTCGATATTTCAGCACTTAGCACCAATGATCCTGACTTTTATACCAAGAGATATATCTAGATGTTATGAAATTTATCGGAGAAATTGGGTTCATTTTCTAGAAGAGGAAATCACAAATCTTTGAATTAATACCCATTGTGTGTGTGTGTGTTGGGAGGAGATTTAGAGGAAAGTAAATCACATTGCTGGAAACTACAATGGAGTAAATCTAAGCTTCAGGGTAAAGGGCACATGGACCCGTGTTTTTATCAAGCTTGTCAAATGCTTCTAGATCATTTCATTTCATTCTAAACTTGAGTCGCTTACCATCAAAGTATTTTCTGGGATGGTGAAATAGAAGATCAAAAGGAATTGGCAGTCTTAGAGTGATGGGGGTTGGGGTGGGCAAACTGTGACCCCTTAGGCTAAATCTGGACTCCTGGTTGGTTTTTATTGAAACACAGCCAAGCTCCTTTGCTTACTTATTGCCTAAGGCTGTTTTCACCACACCAGCAGAGCTGCGATCAGTGACCTCAAATGTCACAAAGCCTAACATATTTTAGGTCTGGCTCTTAGGAGAAAAAAAACGTTTAAGCTCATAGTCTTCTCAGGCCCCACTTCCGGAGACAGACACTAGTACTCAGTCTGCTCCTTAGCAGTAGGCTCAAACTCTACAGTGCTCTTGATGCAAATGAGCTGTAGAAGTGATTGAATCTCATAGGTCAGCTGCCTACGAGAGTATTTCCATGTTCTGTGAACAAAGTCCAACAGGTTCTCGGCAGCTTTTCTTTTAGGTTGTCAAAGCCAGCAAACACACAGCCTAAATAACATCATTGTCTTAGTGGGATCTAAAAAGTGCTGGAGACATTCGCAAGAATAGAGGTTATAGTTTCCAGATACATGTGGGTTTCTGAAGTTTTTTTTTTTTTACTTCAGAAGGAAATTATCAAATATGTTAATAATTAGTGTTACCGAGACACATTCAAGATCGTACGATCTTTATAGTCCGCTTTGGATTCTGGTCAACTTATATCAAAAGCTTGGCGCCACGTAAAAATTTAAAAATAACCTATATTTAAATATATGCACATCTAAATGTGTATACTTAAACATGCTTCTAAATATAAAATTTAAAGCTGTCAGATCCAGGAAATTCAGATGTAAAGTGGAATTCTGGGGGATGGCTAATAAGACTGGCTCCAAGAGCAGACAGAAGTGGCAGACCCTTTAACTTAAAGCAGTGGTTCTCAGCCTGCCTAATGCTGAGACCCTTATAAAACAGTTCCTCCTTTGATGGTGATCTCCCCAGCCATAAAATTATACATGTTATTACTTCATAACTATATTTTTGCCATTTTATGAATTATAATGTAAGTATGTGACATGCAGATGGTCTTAGGTGACCCCTGTAAGCTTGAGGACTCCTGGTGAAGAGAGGAAGGAAGAACTGTAGAACTCAGAGGGGTCTAGGGCACCAGAGGAACACAGCCATAGAACCGACTAAGCAGGGCTCAGAGGGGCTCACAGACTTTAGTGACAATCATGGAGCACGCACGGGTCTGAGCTAGGTCCTCTGTATATATGTTGTGGTTGTGCAGCTTGGTATTTTTGGTGTAGCTCCTAACAGTGGGAGTGGAGGTGTCTCTGACTCTTTTGCTTGCTCTCGGGACCCCTTTTCTCCTACTGGGTTGCCTAGCCTAGCGTTGATATAAGGGCTTGTGCCTAGTCTTATTTCATCTTGTTATGAATTGTTTGAGCCGTATCTCTGGGAGGCCTGCTCTTTTCTGAGGGGAACCTGAGGAATGGATCCAAGGGAGAGGGAGGTGGGGGAGAACTGGGAAGAATGGAGGGAGGAGAAACTGGGTTAGGGATGTGGTATATAAGAGAGGAGTAAATTGAAAAGAAAGAAGGAAAGAAACAAAGGAAGAAAGGAACAAAGGAAGAAAGAAAGAAAAGAAGCCATCTTTTGACCTACCTCCCCATAGGGGTCTCAACCCACAGGTTAAGAACCTCTGGCTTAAAGACGTCTTTACAGTTCTCTTCTTTGATCTTTCATTGCCCCAACCACCAGTCAGAAACCTAGCAAATCACAGCAAAGAAACCAAGTACACGTGTCTCCAAGCAAACAACTGGGGGGAATATCCAAGGCTAAAAATTCTATTATTACTCAGTGAAGAAAAGAGGAGTGAGCCCAGGTTACCTCACAAAGAAACCATCTGGATTTCTGTGAACCTCGTTGGCATCTGGATCGGGTCCACTGCTGAGGTTGGGAGTGGAAGCTGTTGCTAAGGCAGCAGGAGTTTGGATGTAAGAAGTTCTTTCACCCTTTGGAAAGAAAAACTTACACTTAGCATCCACTTCCCCCAACCCCTCCACTGCTCGTTTAATTTATGTAAGTTCTTGGAGCCAGAAAAGAAAGAAAAACCAAAGCAGAACACAATTTCATTACAGTCTTAATGGGAATAATTGGTAACATGTGTGCCTCATTTGGCGTATGCAGTCTTCATTCCCCTCTTGTTGGTTAATTGAGACTGGCAGTCCCAATTAGACAGCTCCTAGTAGCATGTAATGGCTAATTGTGAGCAGGTTAGAAGCCCTCTTTGTCTTTGAAAAGGCCTCTTAACTTTCCAGGGCACGTCTGCTTCGCATTGAAGTTGTAACTTGCTATGGAATGATTGAAATTCAAGAAAATCCTTTAATATTACGGTTCAAATAAGCGAATTCCTACTTCGTGCTGGATGTTTAGCAGGTGACTGAAACCATGTGCTCTTTAGTCCAGTTACTAGAGAGTTACGTGTAAGGGATTTAAAGATGCATGTAAGCAGTTTTGTAGCTAGGGGCAAAGAGTGTCATGGCTAATACAGCAGGCTAGAGTAAGAATTATACTTATTTGGGCTACTGGAGTGACTTTTAGTTGAATTCAGTTAGTTTCCTTAAATAATATGTACCTCTTTCCCCTATACCTATAACTCCCTAAAGTCACAGCCAAACACCCGTTGACTTGCTCAGTCACTATTAACAAATGGCTAGTGTCTGAAAAGGCTTTGCCTACTGGGGAGAGAGGAGGGTCGATGTATATGATTATATAGTTCAATTTGGATGATGACATATATTCTTTCATGGTACAATCACTACTATGACCCTAGGACAGATTTCTAAGCATTGTGCAAGGAAGCACTCTCAAGAACATATGGTTTGTGGCTCAGTTGGTAAAAAGCTCACCATGGAAGCAGAACAACCTGGGTTCCATCCCTAGAACCCATATGAAAACTTGCTGGCTGTGCTGAACGCCTGTAATCCTGCACTGGGGAGGCAGAGCTAAGCAGACCCTTGGGGATGGCTTCAAAACCAGCCTAACCTAACCCACAAACTACAGGCCTGGGAGAGGCCCTGACTCAAAACAAAAACAAATTGTAAGAAGCCCCATGGTGGTCAGAGTCTGAGGAACAACACCTGACATTGTCCTCTGGCTTGCACACATGTGCACACACACACACAAATACACAACCACACATACACATCTATACATGTGTGTACCTAACATGTGAACATGCACACACACACACACACACACACACACACACACACACACACAGATATGCACACACACAAACAGACACAGACTATGCAATATGGTGCCTGGATTTTATCACTTCTTATCATCAGAAAAGTGAACAAAGTAGGTGAGACTCTTGCCCTCTTGGTGAGTGTGTCTGTACCAAGATAAGACTCAGTTCTCCTTTCTCCTTTATCCCTGAGCCAAGGTGAGAGTTTATGCAGTTGATCATTGCCCTCTGAGAGCATCTACAGATGAAGATGGGCCTGGATGAGGAGAAGATGACCCAGCCCACATCAGGCTACAGATGAAACTTTCTTTGTCATCCTTTCTCTTGACTCACCATCAGGGTAGCACTGAGAGAGGCAAGCCAGCCTTGTCTACTCAGCATTCACCAGCCAGCCTTGGATATCACTTCCATTCCTGCCTTCAACTTCTTGCTTTGCCTCTCTGCATCTTTTACTTTTTGGAGAATCTTTTATGACATATAAAGTGACACATTTTCTAATGAGGAAAGGAGAATAGAAGTAAGAATCATACGATAGTTTTCTACCCTATTTTATTTATTTATTTTATGACAGGGTTTCTCTGTGTAGTCTTGACTGTTCTAGAACTCATTCTGTAGACCAGGCTGGCCTTGAACTCACAGATGTCTACCTGCCTCTGCCTCTCCCAAGTGCTGGAATTAAAGGCATGTGCCACCACAGCTCAGCTCTTCTGCCTTTATTCTTGATCTTTTCTTTCACGTTTGCAGATTCAAGGAAACATAGACCAGTCTTCTTCACTCAGAAGACAAGTCCTTATGAAAAATAGGGATCTAAAAATATCCCTTGTTTACTCACGATATATATTTGCTTATCTTTCATATAAAATATAAGTATATGGTGACTTTTCAGCCATTTGGAACATGGTTGCCTTTAACTTTTTTTTTTTTAATATTTATTTATTTTATGTATATGAGTACATTGTCACTGTCTTCAGACACACCAGAAGTAGACATTGTATCCCATTATAGATGGTTGTGAGCCACCATGTGGTTGCTGGGAATTGAACTCAGTACCTCTGGAAGAATAGTCAGTGCTCTTAAACTGCAGAGCCATCTCTCCAGCCCTGCCTTTAACTTTAAAAAAAATTTTTTTATAAAAATTAATTTTTTTTGAGATAGGGGTCTCATGTAGCTCAGATTAACGTGGCACTCCCTCTGTATTAAGGCTGATCTTGAACTCCTAATTCTCCTGTCTCTACTTCCTAAGGGTATTATAAGGGTGTACCATGATGCCCAGCTCTAAGTTTCCATCTTATTACTGAACCTTTGTCCTGCTAGGCAGGGCTCTAGCCCTAAGGAAAAATAAGAGGAATATGCAGGTGGGGTACATAGTCTCCCTCCAAGAAGTCTACCTTTTGTCTGCTCATATGATGCTAGCCACTCTGGGTTTCAGGAGAGGCTGAGATAGGACTCTAATTTGGAAAGCTGAGTAGTCAGCTACATTTTTAAGTTCTAATAAGGAAGGAGAAGGGGGAAAGACATTTAGAGTCACCCAACAGTCTCTACGAGGTCCCATTCAGGTGAAAACATACCTATACCTTCTTCCCATACTTAAAAGGGAGAGCATGATCCCCATTGGATGCTAGGCATGGTCTCTGTCTCTTACATTTGGTCAAAATAGAGTTCTGTTTGGTTCTGTCATTTCCTGGCCCCATGTTACCCAGCATGCTTCAGTGCAGTGGCAACATAATAACTGCCAGGGAAATTCTCATTTGGAAAAAAAGGCAAGGCAAAGCCTGTCCAGTCACTAGGCTCTGGTGGTCACCAAATCCTGCTGGAGCAGAATTAAGGAAGAAAGCCTGGTCCCAGGAGAGGAGGGACTCTCCTCCTGCTCAGCATCTGGAAGCTGTTGGTGTTACCTTCAAGGAAGAGCTGTCTTCTTGCATTAGCTGTTCTGGTCACATCTAAAGCAGGTCCTGGGAAATTGCCTGCTTTCCCAGCCTCGTTTGAGTGAGTGGAAGATTTGGGTTCCAGGGGTTGTCTTAGGGCTTGAATGGTCACAGACTTTGCTTGTGGTTTCAATTCCTGCCCCAAATTAATAAATGTGGTGTATTTGTTTCTGGTTAGTGCCTCTGAGTATACAAAGGCAATGATAGTCACCCCCTCCCCCTCCCCATGTTTTAAGAGATTTTTCCCTTTCTGATCCTTGAGCTGGGCTTGCTATTCTGCCTCACTGTGTTAGCTTTTCTATTAAGATCAGCCCATTGGGCTGCTTAGACAATGGAGATTTATTTCCATTCAGTCCTTTTTTTTTTTTTTTTTTTAAAAGATGTTTAAGATCAAGGTGCCTGTAGGTTTTCTCCTGAACTCTTGCTTCTTGGCTTGTAGAAACCAATCTCTCCCTGTGGGTTTAAATTGTCTTCACTCTCTATTTGCCTGTGACTTGGTTCCTTCTCCTTTAACACCAGTCATATTGGATGAGGGTCTACCCTGTGGCCTCATTTGAACTTAATTGCATCTTTAAAAAACTAACTCCAAATCCAGTCTCCATCCTGAGATACAGATGTTATAGCATCATGTTAGTTACTCTTCTCAGTGCTGTGATAAAACACCTAGCCAAAGCAATGTACGAAAGGAAGAGTTTATTTTAGGAAGGAGGAGCTTACAGAGTGTATGATACAGGGCTGTGGATGCCACGATGGCAGGGATATGAGGGAGGTGGTCCCACGGCATCCGCAGTTAGAAAGCCGAAGGAGAAGAACATGATGTCTCATGCACTTTCTCTTTTTGGTTCAGCCCAGGACCCAAGTCCAAGGAAGAGCATCCTTCACTCTGGGTGGGGCTTCCTAACTCAGCTGACACAGTCTAGAAACTTCGTCACACACACTCCCTGAGGTGTGACTCAGAATTCTAGATCCTACCATGCTGACAATCAACGTCATTTATTACAGGTACGGTCATGAATGAGGACGGGCAGAGTTAACCCACAGAACTAGCCTTCTGAAATGCCGAGAATAGGCTTGGATAGGATCATCTCCCAGAATGATTTTACCCAATCCTATTCTCTATATAAATCATAAGACAGAAGCCAGAAGTGGGGACTTTTTTTTTTCTCTTGCTAAGTCTATGGACTCTTTCTATAAAGAGCTCAGTGTGAGAACAGAGGAAAATGAGCAGTTTTTCATCCCCAAAAGTCTCCAGATGTAATACACTGCTCCAAGAATGTGGGCTGCAAACCCTGGGCAGATTGCATCCGCTGTCATTTCTGCAAGTGGTTAGCTGTATCTGCAGGTACTCTCTCACAAGTCTTTAGTAAGAAGGGCAAGAACCAAGCTACTTGATTGCTATAACATGTGACCTAGGTTGGGTTGGTGTGGGGGATACAGCAGGAGATAGTTTGATCACATGGTCTAGTATATAACACAGGGTTCCAGATTGCTGGTCTCCTGGATATATATGTTTACTACTTGACACCTCACTCAGATGCTAGTGCTACACCTTAAAGGGGATAGGACTAACAGTTTCTTAAATTAGGAGTGTTCTTTCTGCCTCTGTGGAAAGCCCAGCTGTTGGCAAGTCAGAGCTGATATGGTGGGCCTCTGGTCCTTATATTTGGGATGCAGATGCTTCTAACCTTTTCCTGTACCATTTCATGGATGTGCCTTTCATTGCTGTGTCTCCAATTAGTGTTGCGGGCATGACTTTCCTATTTCAAGGATCTGGGTGAATAGAAGTGTCTTAGTTAGGGTTTCCATTGCTATGAAGAGACACTATGACCAAGGCAAGTCTTATAAAGGACAACATTAAATTGGGGCTGGCTTACAGGTTCAGAAGTTCAGTCCATTGGAATCACAGATGGAAGGATGGCAGTGTCCGGGCAGGCAGACATGGCACTGGAGGAGCTGAGAGTTCTACATCTTGTTCTGAAGGCAGCCAGGAAAAGACAGACTCCCACATGGTTAGGAGGGTCTCATTGCCCACCTTTACAATGACACACTTCCTTTAGAAAGGCCAAACCTACTCCTCCTTGGGACCAGCCAGCTTCCATCTTAAAAAAAAAAAAAAAGTCCTGAGAACTTGACCGACAGCTAAACCCAAGCAACACCCAAGTACCAGGAAGGGATCCCATGGCTTGTCCTTGGCCAGAGTTACTCCTTAGTTACTTCCTAGCAACACATAAACTGAGATTAGACTGATTGTTTTAGATGTACTTTCAGACTCTTCGTGATTGTATACGGTCTTGCTTCAGAGCACCCACCTGTCGTCTTACAATAGTTATTGTATTAGATACTTGCCAGGCTGGATATCCCCTCACTTACTCCCATTCCTTATAAAACCTTGTCCTGCTGAGGGTTCAAGGCTATTCTACCTTCCTGCTGTGTCAGGGTAGGTGGGGAGTCCAAGCTTGAGCTTAAATAAAGAGACCCTAATGTGATTCTATCGGAACTGGCTCTTTGGTGGTCTTTTGAGGGTTCATGAATGTTTCCTGGTGCAACACTTTAACAAGGCCAGGCCTATTCTAACAAGGCTACACTTCCTAACAGCACCACTTCCTAAGCCAAGCATATTCAAACCACCACAGAAAGGAATAAGGAAGTGGTCATCTTCCTTTAAAACGAAATCTTACAGAATCATATTCATATTCCACAATTGCTTTAAATTGGGAAGGATTCGGGGCTATAGGAATATATTTGGGCCAGGTAATTCTGGAGACTTTTATCATTATGGATAATAACGATGATAAAATAAGGGGGACTAAATACAAGGAGACAATGGAACTCTCCCCTCCAAAACAGGAAAATCTGTCCCTACATCCTGTCTGAAACCTTTCCCACTTGCTTCAGCTACAGAAGAGTAGCCATTGGTGTTCCTAGAAACAGTGAGATGGCCAATCATGGGCCAGCGTGACGACAGCGAATGATGCCTAGGGAATTGGTAGAGCACAGGTCTGGATGTGTCCATGAGAGTGTTTCCAGAGATTTGGGCTTGTGGGGGAATGTGGAAAATGATGTCCAATAACAGGGAAGGGCAGATGAAACAAACTGTAGGAGAAGCAGGAGGTGGCAGAACATACAAGCTTGATCCTCCTTGAAAGACGTGATTTCCGTTTCTGCTTCCATCTACAACCCACCGATTCCCACATGCCACCTTCCCCAGGCATTGGATAAGGACTCTCATCAGCAACTCTCTGGAGATCTAGGCCTTCAACCTCAGATGGCTTTGCATCATTTGGTCCCTTTGTTCTGAGGCTCCCAACTCCTTGGGCTGAACGGCTACTGGTTCATCTAGCTTCCTGGAAATGTTCATTGGAATATACATGGTTCTTGAGAGCCTAGCTTCTTAAGCTGTGGGTTGGCATTCCATATGGGCTCCTGTAACTCTGAGTGTGCCAGGAGGGGGGTCTTAAAAAATTGGCAATGGTAAAAGTTTTTTGAATGTACAGCAACCAAAAATTCATTCAAAATTAAACAGGTAATGAATGAGTCTTTAGTGCTTGCCTGTGTTACATGGCTTATTGTAGTCTTAGTTCTGAGTGTACAATGTGTACATTTTACATTATACACACATAACAGTATGCTATACAGTGCAATAAATGTTGCCTGAGATACAATGGCTCAGAGTCCAGTCTATTGTGTTATGAATTTCTGGGTTTTTATTGTACATACAAAGTTCTCTGCTGTTATAGAAACATAATCATTTATTTACATAAAACAAAGACTTAGCATTCCTCTGCCACCGCTCCTTAGCCTGGAAGTATCAAATTATACATCTTTGCATGGCATTAGAATCCTAAATTTAAAAATTTGCTGTCTGAGTTGCTGACTTGAGCTCAATTAAAAAAAAAAAATCACTAAGTAAGCTATACTATAGGATTAGAACAGAAATTTCAACAATTTCTCAAGTGGTTCTAAGCATACTTCTTTCCTTTTATACAGTGTGTGCGTGTGTGTGTGTGTGTGTGTGTGTGTGTGTGTGTGTAGCAGCTCTCTTAACAGTCCTGATTATAAACTTAAAATTTCAGTCAGCAAATATTCATCCAAGATTTAATTCTTTATGCAAAAAAAGTTTATCCACCTCACTGACATGAGGCAAACATGTATGTATGTCAAGTAAATGCTTTAAAGCAAATTTCTTATCAGTACATATTTGATTTATATACCTATTTCATACCTATACACCAGAAGTGTAAAATATTTTTAGGCAAGATGGGATACATGTGGAAAAAGTGTAAGAAACCATATTCTGGAGGAACAGAACAAATAGACTGTGTGTGTGTGTTAATATTTATATTTATGCATGTAAGTATATATGTATATGATATCTATATATGTGTATATATGATATATGTATAGATGTATAGATATGTGTGATATGTGTGTGTGTATGTGTCTGTGTCTATGTCTGTATATCTGTATGTATTATAAAAGAGAATTTAGATTGGCTTACACGATAGGACTTGGGTAACTCACCAATGTTTTTCTGTATTTGGAACAGCAGAGAGACCAGAAATTGCCCAGCCTAGGAAAGTCAACATTCCCAGTCCAGCACTGACAGCCTGCAAGGTTGCTGGTATGGAATTCATGTTGCTAGGCAGAAGAGGCTGGAGTGTGATGTCAGCAGAGGATCTCAGCAGAGGTAAGAGACACACTCAGAAAGAAGTGCTTGCCAGCAGTGCACAGTGATGTTTTCTCACATTTGTTTTGCATGCTAACTGCTTGTGGGGAAGGGCTACTCAGCTCGAGAGTGGGTACTCACTCCTCATCCTCCGGCTCTGACTCACCTGTCAGTCTTCTGTGAAAATGTCCTCTAAGGCACACAGATGTGTCTTATCAGTTCTAGCCATCTTCTACTCCAATCAAGGTGACAACTAAAAGCAACCATCATGAGGCATTATGGGATGCTGTAGCCTCTGATCCTCCTATAAGCCGATCTAATGTCTCATAATTGTGTACACGTTCTCTTAGTTCTGTTTCCTCCAGAGAGCTCTGGCATACAAAGAGTACAAACAGTCAGAGTCTGAAACACTCCTGGACTCTTTATGTCTTAAATTACTTTCAGTGCTATATAATAGGGTCTATTTTTGTAGGTTTTTTAATTACAGCAAAATCAACACTCAATGTGTAGTTAATAATGAGAGATAAATATTAGCCATTAATTACTTGAGGTATAGAATGGGATATGCTATGATAAGAACTTCATCATCATTTTCCCATTTAGCCTTTACAAAAATCCTAAAAATGGGTTTTACAGTACCACTACAGAAGAAGAACCTAAAAATGCCAGACATATCATATGTCATGACTTTCTTTCTCTTTCTTCCTCTTTCTTCTCCCCTCCTTCCCTGCCTTCCCCTTCTTTCCTTTCTTTTTTCTTTTTTTTCTTTCTTTTTATTTTATTCTTTTTTTTTTTTTTTTTTTTTTTGAGAAAGGCTATCACTCTGTAGCTCTGACTGGCCTGAAACTTACTAGGAAGACCAGACTGGCTCCAAACTTAAAGAGGTCCTCCTGTCTCTGCCCCTTATGTTCTGGAATTAAACTTGGGCACATACCTAGCCTAGGCTAGCTTACAATTCACTATGTAGCCAGACTGTCCTTGAATGATTCTTGGTCCTCAGTAAATGGTAGGAGATGACTTGTGTCCCTTTAGAGCGATAGTATCTGGAAACAGGGGGCTTCCTTTTCTCTAAAAACTAATGACTTTTCCACAAAAGAATAGATTTTTCTCCCCACACCCCACCCATGATCCAAACCTGAATTTTTCTCCATCAGTAGATATCAGTTCTCTGTTTTATAATGACCTGTGGGGAAACTAAAGCTTTTGTGCATGTAAGACTAGAGAAAGTTACAGAAAGAGAAGTATAACATAATGTTTGCAAACCAATTATATTACACCGTGTGCTGTTTAAACAGAAAATAAAACTTTAATTTTAAAAAGAAATGAGGTAAGTGGTTATCTTTAATTTTTGAGATGTAAATGGTGTTATATAACAGATGTGGTTGGGAACAAACAAGCTTCCAGTGTTACAGATTTTAAATGTTATAACCACTTCCAGACTAACCAAACACACATTCCTTTAAGCAGGATAAGAGAGACAGAACCTTGTCCTAGGCAACCGGGGTAGAGATAACCATGTCTTACTCACACATAGAGACTATATATAGGTCATGTAAAACCCACTCCCCTCATAGCAAAGGGATAAGAATGTGACAGGGATTCGGCTGTCGTAGAACAGGATGCTGTAGAGCTGAGGGCAGGTACCATGTACTCAGAGGCAGAAAAGGTCATTGGAGAGAAGAAGGCAAAGGTAAGATAAGAGTCAAGACATGAGGCCAGCCTGGTCTACAGAGTGAGTTCCAGGACAGCCAGGGCTACACAGAGAAACCCTGTCTCGAAAAACGAAAACCAAACCAAACCAAACCAAACCCAACCCAAAACCAAGAGTCAAGACTTAAAGATGCCTAAGATTTATAAGGCTGACAATAAAAAGACAAGGAAGGAGTAGGTAGGGGTTGGGGATAGGGACCGAATTGGGAGAGAAAGCCCAGACTGCTTGGTACCACTAGCTACACAGTTGCCTGAAATCTAGTGTATAGTCAGAGATGAGTCCCCTATAGACACGGCACTATATTTATTCTGTATAATTTCTGTTTGTGTTTTCAGTCCAGTGTCAGAAACCATCCCGGACTAGAAGCAGGCCTGTTGAGAATGTGCACTGATATTTGATTCCTTCACTAAGAGATATGGGACTGACCTACTAGGTATTGGATCCAGGACATGCAAAACCTTAGTGGAGTGAATTCGGGCATCAGAGCTTGTCTGCCTTCATGGAGCCGGTGAGGCTGCTGATGCTGAGTTTCAGTGAGATCCTTGGTGTCGACGTGGAAGTCTGACGGCCTGTTACAGCCATCGGGTTCATGGCAATAGAGCCTGATGAATAGAGCAAATCGTAGTTAGCGTAACTACTCAAAACCAATGCCATAATTAGCTTTAATCCTTTGAAGCTAAGGTTAATGGTGAGATCGTCTGCTATAAACATTTTACTGTCAGCAGGATATGAATCATAAATAAAGCCACTTTGGAGGGAACAGCAACCAATAAAGTGACATATGCTTGTGGAACGAAAACGAAGATGAAAACAGAGAGTTCGTTAGAACACAGTTTTGTCCTTCTCTTCCTACCCCCCTCCTCCCCCCCCCCCCCCCCCGCACTCCTTCCTATGGGATAGAGCCCAGGTCTGAGGCTTCATCCATATTCTTTATAAAATTTAATTTTACAAGGGATATTTAGAATCTGAATTTTTCTTGAACTGTTGGGGGGAATGTTATTCACTAAATTTGATGCGAAGTAGGAAACCTTTTAAATACCATTCTGTGCTATTCATGATATTGTAACAAAAATTTTTGTTAAGTGTCAGTTTTGAAAACTCATGGATGGTTACAAGGAGAAAGATCTGATCAATAGAAATAATATCTTCCAACATTTTTTTTTTTATTAATGAGAAAGTTGAAATTCAAAGATATAGGATTTATCCACATTCATGTAGGAAGGAAAGGGGCATATATCTAGAAGCAGGGTAGAAATTTCTAACTCTGTGTTTGTGGGTAGGTGTGTCTGGGTGTATTTGTGTATGTGTATATCTATATATGAGTATGTGTTTGTATGTGTATCTGTGTGTCTGTGTATGAGCGGGTGTTTCTGTGTGTGAGTTTATGTGTGTGTATATTTGTGTGTCTCTGTGTGTAAATGAGTATATGTATGTGTGCTTGTGTGTCTGTATGTGAGTAGGTGTGTTTGTGTGTGTTAGTGTGTGAGTGTGTGTGTGAGAGTGGGTGTTTGTGCATCTGTGTATGAGTGAGTGTGTAAGTGAATGTGTGTCTCTGTGTGAGTAGGTCTGTCTCTGTGTGAGTGGGTATAAGTATGTGTGTATCTGTGTATAAGTGAATGTATGTGTTTGTGTGTGTCTCTGTGTGTGAGTTTGTTGCATTAGAAAGTGAGAATTTTTTTTCCTTCCCAAGAATTTTTATAATCAACAGTGCCCTGCTTAATGTAGCAGGTTTCTTTAGTCATCCTGTAGAACTGTTCAAAGGGAATACTTTTGTTTATATTGATTTTAAACAAGCGATTGAGGCTCACCTTTGGTGGGTCTGTATTTTGGTGTCTGTTTTTCCCTCCCTATTGTTCGTGTAGGAACTAGAAATTGTGGTGTGGTCTCTTGTTTTGGGGGAAACTTTTTTTTGCTTTGTAGTGTAGAGGGAGGTTCCCTCCAGGTATTCAGTGAGAGAAGAGAACCAACTATTAATGAAAACAGTGAGATTAAGATAAACTTTTCCAAGTTAATGAATGAGTGAGCACTTCATGAGAAAACATCCTGGTTTCCCTGAATCCAGAGAATTTGTATAGAGAATATGAAGCTGAGACAATGAAATAAAGTAATATATTCTCTCGAATAGGTTGGAAAAGATTTCTATAAGACTTTACAAGATGGCGTCTGGTAAACACATTCTTGGCAGGAAGTTGGAATTGTTATTCTTTGGCCCTAGAAATAGTTTCTTGAAGTCAAATAGGGTGTTATCACTTCATCTGGCCTGGTGTTTCATAAGCTATGAACTCCGAGTCACAGTGGGGCTTTTTCTTCTTTAGGCTAGTCCAGGCTTGTTCAGGGTGCTCTCTCCTTGACTTTTGAATTTTTAAAAGAACGATGCTAAGTGCTTTCTGCATCCCAACACAGCTGCACTTTAACTCTTCTAGGTCAGCATATTAAGATCTTTGCAGATGTAGCTTGGCCCCAGCACCATGCAGTGACTCGGGTTTCTGTTACATCAACAAGAAGGTTTGTGCTTCTTCCTATACTGCCAGGGTCTTTACTCACTGAGCAGTGTTTGTAAATACCACACCACATTTCAGATTCTGAGGTCTGCTACTTGTATGGCATTGAGGTCATTCCCCACTTCAGTTCTGTGATGCTGACATTGCTAGTGTCCCCCTATAGACATACTCCCATCATGCTTTGTGTTCTGAGCTTTTGCTAGACAGCTGGCTTTTCAGGACAACACTTCATTTCCCAATCGCCCTTGTAACTAATATGGCGGTGTGACTAAATTTGGCTAATGGGTTGTGACTTAAAGCATGTGTGAGTATTATGGGTTGTACACCTGTCCTTCTCAACTTTCCACCCTTCTTACTGGTTGGACTTGCCTATATCCTAGAGTGGGAGCCATATTTTGAGGATTACATTACTGTCCTATCAATTCCTCATATATGGAAATGAAAAAGAATTTATTTCGGTTTGATTGTAAATTCTCTGTTTTGGGTCTTTTTGTTATAGCCCTATGCTTTATCCTAATTCATATAGTTCTAGGATGTTCAAAAATGATTTCAAATTGTTCATAACCAGGTGAAGAAGAGACATTTGTAGAAGTTGTAAGGAAGTCCTTATTTTATTATTTTGGTTTGGTTTGGTTTTTGAAGACAGGGTTTCTCTATGTAGCCCCAGCTGTCCTGGAATTCACTCTGGAGACCAGGGTGGCCTCAAACTCTGAGATCAGCTTTCCTCTGCCTCCCAAGTGTTGAGATGAGTTGTAAGAACGTCTTATAGCCAAAGTGTGAGGTTTCCTTCAAGAGAATACGCAAACAGTACAACCATTCTTAGCATGACTGCTGAATAGAGAACCTTATATACTCAGTATGTGATGCTCACCTTTGTCCACTTCCATTGTCAGAGAGTTTCTTACTTAGAGATGAAACCAAACCGTGCTGCAGCTTTGTTCTGGATTGAGGAATAAACATCTTCCACTGAGTGGGTCTCAACCAACAATGCACTATATCCTTGTAATCGAAGCTTCTGAAAACCTGCATGGGGTTAGGCAGACAATCGAGGACAGAATGGATATTTAAAGCATCTACAGCTTTCTAGGGAGTTTTGTTGATGCTTCTATGTATTGGGTGCCAATGACGAACCGTGTTGTTGAGATTGCCATGTTCATGTGGTAGGAAGATCAGCTAGGATTTGAGCTCAGGTCTTTGTGGTTCCAACGTTTATGTGACCCTTCCCTCCCCCCCACCCCCAAGCTGCCGCAGGAGTAACAAATAATAAAAAAAAAATACATTTCTTTGATAAGCAACATACTCAACAAAAGAGGTTACATTTGTAGTCTCCAGCTCTGCCCTGGCTTAAGGTATTGGTGCTAAAATGTCACGCTTTCTTTCATGTGTTAGCTCATCTCGATGTGCAGAAAAACGGGGATAATCTGGCATCTTGGAAGAGCATTCCTTCACAAACACTGTTTATCAGGAATATATTTAGAAATATATAGGCAATAACAATCAATGAAAAATGAGGCTGTAAATTTGAAAGTAAGCAAGGAGGGGTAGATGAGAGGATCTGGAGGGAGGAGAGGGAAGGGTGTAATGTGTGGTACATCTATTGTAATCTCAAACAATCCTTCATTTTTAAGTTCTTCCTCTGTCTGAATGCAGTTCATTTTTTCCCACAACTTCCGCTGCAGTTCTTTCTTCTGTATGATGTAAGTCCTTTGTACTGTCACTCAGAAGTATTTTATGTCCGTCTTACTGAGCAAAGATAGCAGAAATGCTCCCACCTATGTCTAAGGCCTTTTCTGTTTTGGGAACAGATATGCCCATTCGTCATTTTTACTTCGTTTGGACTAGTCATCCGCATTCTTATATGTGTTTTCTGTGGCTTGCCCTTCTACCTTCTCCGTTGCCTCGGGCTTATGTCTTTGGGGGTTTTTTAATTTGTGGAATGAAGTCTGAGGCACTGTCAATGGATACGAGGCATTACTGTCTAGGGGCCCCGGCACTGTGTGGAGTGTCACTGAAGTGCGTCATCAAACTTCGTCCACACCAGCATTCTGCAGGCAAAGGACTATTATTAGCTCCATTCTACATCAGAGGAAACAGACTCTTGTGAGAGATTAAGCACTGTGCTAAAGAATAAGATGAGAGAGCTTCTAAGCCTGCTCCTTAGGAGTGAGTTGTTTTATATGTTAATATTTATAAAGCCTATCAGATTTGGGGCACTTTTTCAACATGTTAAGGCACATGCTCCTGATAGAATCTCTAAGGCTAGTAGAAGTTGCTTGTATCTGACAGATTCATTCTTGGATTCGAGTGGAGATGGTGACTTCGAAATTAGTAGGGTGGCATATTAAGATGAAAAGTCCCCTAAAGGGGATGTATCAGTTATATTACATGAACAGGAACAGCATGCACACTTGCTCAGTTGTTTCTTTATGTGAATTGGTACCTGTGGTTAGATAAAATTTCTCAAGATAGGATCAGAGGGCCCTTATGGAAACGGAGAAATCTCTTCAGTCCATATTGAATATTAAGCATCTGAAGAAGCTGGGTAGTGGTGGCAGCATACACCGTTAGTCCACTTGGAAGGCATTAATCCACCATTAGGCAGCACTGAGGAGGCAGAGGCAGACATCTTTGTGAATTCAAGGCTACCTGGTCCACAGAGTGAGTTCCTGGACAGCCAAGGCTATACAGAGAAACCCTGTCTTAGCCAAAAACCAACCAACCAACCAACCAACCAACCAACCAACCAACCCAAAAACCCCAAACCACCACTGCCAACAACAAAAGCCGTGCGCATGCTCAGCTCTGAGAAATCAAGTGCCTACAGGTACATAAGAGTTTCCTAAGCACAGTGCAGTAAGGGTTCAAGTGTGTCGTCAATAATGAATGTTATATATATTAGTCTATTTTTTCTTCTGCTCAGTAACACTAATTTACATTTAAGGGGAAATTCTTTCTCCAGAATATTTTTCTTTTACAGACTGGGAGATGGAGAATCACGAGGTAATTCCATTTCTAGGAATTCTTTGGCCCTATTATACCACAGACATTACATCAAGGGCCTTAGATAGGTCACATAAGCCTTCTACCCCCATTGCCTCATCTGGAGAATGAAAGCATCAATTCTTTATGATTACATCTCCTTTCCTCATCCATTTTCCTTACTCCAAGTGGGAACAGGAAGAATGTTTGGAACGATGCTTGTGCGATATATCCCTGTTTGCTTTAGGACAAGTGATTAGCCATGATGGAAAACATATGAAAGTACCTTGTATGGTTATTAGCTGCCATCTCTCATCCACATACCCTTAACCATCTACTCCCATGTCTTTTGCTAAAAACCAAAGCATTGGATGTAAATTATGTGATGCTCCCTCTTGCTTTACTACACAAATATTTCATTCTAATAACTGCCCCAAGCTATTGAAGGCTGTCTTTCTGTTTTCTTATTGGAAACTGGCTGTTTTCCTTCCCTGGCTGAATTCTACTCGAAAGAGCTAATTTTTTTTTTTAAAGGCAAATGGCAGTTATTGGGATTTGAAAACACATGGGCTACAAACTGCCCGCTTATGTTTTAAATCAGGTCCTCCTGATTAGTTCCATTCCTTTGGCCATTTATGCCACAGGTGACTTCATGAAGATGCTTTCTGTGGCCTCCTATTAATATCTCAAGGCCTGGGGCTCTGAGCAGCAGGATGTCTGGTCGCCAGCTGTTTTCCCAACAGTAAGAGGGGATCAAATAGACAATGCACACACAGTAGTTCATTCAAAACCACAGGTAATCTGCAGCTGTAGCAAAAACGATTCAGCATTGCCAAACAGGTCCACCAAAGAGCTGCACATCACAGGAGCAACGTGGAAAATAGTCTCAGGGTAGTTGATGGTCTCTTTCACTCAGACTGCAGCCAACCTATAAAATCCAGGATCTGATACATGAGATTCAACTTTTGTGCATTTAAAAAAGTGTGAAATTGTGTGTGTGTGTGTGTACATGCCAAAGACCCAAAGATAACACTCTGGTTGTGTGTGCATGTATGTGTACATGCCAAAGATCCAAATATCACACTCAGGTTGTGTGTGTGTGTGTGTGTATACTCATGCCAGACTCCCAGGGATCAAATTTCGGTTATCAGTCATGGCAGCAAATGCCTTTACCCACTGAACCTTCGAGCTGGCCTGCCTTTCAAATGATTTTTAAAATGAAGTTCTCTGTCAAGGAAAAGGAGTAATTTTGATGTAGACATGCAAAAATTAGTACAATATCCTAGTTATAAGTTAGATTTGAATTTAAAATTTCCAACATTTCCAGATTGTCACAGCCTTCGAAATAGGAGCAGATCATATGTAACATTAACCGTGAAGCTCCTGATAGCAAACACTGCCTCCTCCGACACCTGAGAATAGAACCTCATCAATTCAATATGTAAAAACTGGGCCATGTGACATATTTCTTGGTGATACAGAACATAAGGGCAGATATGCAAGCTTTATGTGACACGTTTATCAAAGAACCCAGAATGATGGATTCCTGGGTGAGTTCTAAGCAGGTAAGTAAATTTAAAGTCTGAAGCTCAGTTTTTTGCTTGGTGCACTCTTGATGCTTAACCTTTATGTGGTACCACCTAAGGCCAAAACCGCATTGCCAGTCCCATTGCCAAGAACCCGGCTGTAATCTTCAGTTTCTATGACAGTACTTCTGAAAGAAGTATCAGCACACCCCTTAGTCATAACTCAGATCTAAATCCTGAACTGCCAAAATTCTATTAATGAATCATAAAAGACCTGCTCTCCTCCCTGAACAAGATGTACATTTATTCATCTCAGTGAAGCAATTGTCATCGTAGGGCCAAGTGTGACTTAGAATAAACTGGAAATTGGATGAAACCAACCATGCGGCACCACGGGCTTGAACAGTCATCGATGTTGTCAGTGAGCATTCGTGGTAGTGAAAAGGCCGTCCTAAGCCTTCCAAGCCCTGTTTCTGTTTTTTGACTGTAACTATGGAGACACTCATGCGCTTTTGCTATATTTAGTTAATTCATTGTGTTTAGAGGCTGGTTCCAACCTCCTGGCATTGCTTTTCTTATTATTTCTTTTTCTGTATTCCCCATGAACTAAGTGAAATATCATCCTGAGTATTATCATCTGGGAAGCTGGATGGGTGTATGAGGTTGACTCAATGTTTAAGGATTACGCTTGTACACCATAGGCCTCAATTCTGGGAATATTTTGAGTAACCAAGATTTATTGTATCGATTTGAATTCATTAAGAAATCCAAGAGGGCTGAAGATGTAGGTCACTGGTAGGGTGCTCGCCTAGCGTGAATAAAACCTTGGAATTAATCCCGGACACCACCCAAAACTGTCAGCAAGGTTAAGATGAAGCCCAAGCTCCCTCTATCATGGTGTGAGAACACAGGTTACAGCTGGTGAGCATAGGGATGAACAGTGTTGGTTCTCAGGAGTCACAAATATCAACGGCTGATCCACTGTACCAGAAATGATTGGTTCCTGATTCTGCATGGGTCATTATATGAAAGAGGGAACGGCTGAATTCCTACCCTGGGGAGCACAGAGAGGAAACACCAAGACCGAAACTACAATGTGATAAATAAATGTAACCCAAAGCTGCCTGCCACGAATTCCCTTCTCGTCTTTGGGTTTCTTCTCTTTGAAAATCATTTATTTTATTCTCTGTGTATGAGTGTTTTACTCGCATGTATATATGTGCACCATGTGCTTGCCTGGTGACTAAGGAGTTCAGAAAAGGCATTTTTTTTTTCCAGAACTGGGAGCTGCCATGAAGTTCTGGGAATTGAACTTGTGTCCTCTAAGATGAACAGTAGATGCCCTTAACCACTGAGCCATCTCTCCAGCCCCTCTAATTTCCTTAATGGAGAAATAATCTCTTTTCTACTTGTTAGCAGCTAAGTAAGGCAGGCACTGTTGGAAACACATTTCTGCATTTACATCACGTCTTCCTTCTTACTGCAGTTACAACTTTGGGGAATTTTGCAGAGAGCTAACTGAAGTCACAGAGTCTCTTACACACTCTTGGAAGTGACCTATGTAAATGTTTTAATGTTTTATAGCTCTGAACTGAACATGGCCAGAATGATCCTTGCCCCACTTCCCGCCCCGACACACACTTTTCTTGAACTAAGACCTTCAATTGAGCATGCTCAGAAATGTGCACCTTAACTTGAATATGTTAAGTACGTTGCCTACCTCTAAAACACTTTCCTGGATGAATGTGTTTTCTTCCCAGTCAAAATCTCCATGTCTTCTTCCTCGGTTAAGAATGTTGCTTAGGAAGTAATCCCAGTCATTTCCTTTCCCAAGACAAGTTATCCTTCTTCACTCTCCTAATTGTGCTTTCTTGGGTTGGTACCCACCAAGAAGACCCCGCTACCCTACATATTGAATACGCAAGGTGGGACAGTGATTTCCACTGATTCCTGCTCGAGAAACTGAAACAGATGATCTTTCTTTCATCCTAGTATGACCATAGGCTAATTAGAAGACCTAAAATTGGCCAGTGAAACCCACTTCTAGGTCTGGAAGGTGGTGGTGAAAAAAAATAATTTTGAGGCATACATGGTCAAGAGAGATAGACGCACATAACGGTGGTGCTTTGGGGTATAAAACAGTTGGCATCAATTACCTTGGACTTCAGCCATTTCTAAGACTACAAGCTACTGTTGGGCTTTTCATGGCCTTCCAGTAAGTTCTCTTGTATCACTCTGACTTTTGAGTCTGTTTCTAATGCTTATAGGTAGGGATCATGAAATAGTATCACAGTCTGGAATGGGAGTTATAGCTGAGACAACAGCATAGGTTGAAGAGGGCATTACCTGTTCCGTGGCTTCTAGGACAAGAAAAATTTCATAGGTCAGGAAGCTATGAAGAAAGGGCATGGCAGGTTAAGGAAAGAGCATTTGTAGATGCATGGAGCTTAGAGTGGCTAGGGCTTGGTGCCATCCAGAAGAAAAGCACGTGGCTGGCTTTGGTGTTTGCTTTGTAGTGCAGCTATGTACTAGAGTAGACAGAATTCTGAGAGCTGAGGCCCAACAGTTTTCCCTCTGAGTGATCCCTGACAAGCCTCTTCCCTCTGTTACCATAAACTATGCCTTTATCATTATGATGTTAGCTGGTAGGTGGGCCTGGTAAGGGGGGTTAATAAATGTTTAGTGAAAAAGTGACTTAAATTCAGTTCTGCTTAGATACATTCTTCAAGATTTCAGAATTGGAAGGACCCTTGAGTGGCAGAAATCCCTATCTAATCTGAGGATTAGAACTGTATAATTTCTGAATTTGGGCAGTACTAAATAGAGAACTGTATAATTCCTGAATTTGGGCAGTACTAAGCAGAGAATATTCCAGATAGTTGGGGGAATCCTGTGTGTTTTGTTTGCATGGGGAATCCTGCATGTTTTATATGCATAGGGATCTTGCATGTTTTTGTATGCATGTGAAGAAAAAGAAGACTAAGAAGATACCACTCCTGTTAAAACTTTGAATATTTCATAACGTTTTCTTTCAAGTAAGTGCCTCATTACTTGTCCAAGTGTTCTAGGTTACAGCTCATCTCATTTCCTGTTTCTCTCCTTGGAGGGCATGGGCATCACGAGTTAGTCATCTTCCCTGTAACTAACAACCTGCCACATGGTTGACATTGATTATCAAATTGCCTTTGGCTTTTTCCTTTGGTTTTCCTATTCTCTTTTTTAACCTTTAATCATCTCTGTGGGTCTCTTCTCAACCATGTCCAAGCCCACAAGAAAAGTTTGTTTCTGTTTCAAGACAAATGCCCAAAGTTTCTAGGCTTATTCAAACTGGCAAAAGTTAGATGACTTTCTAAGAAAAAAAAATATTTGAAAAAAGGCATTTCAGGAGTTCCTAAAATCTGACATGGTACTCTAGTCATTGAAACGATCTCAATATTAGTCACTTCGAGTGGATGTAATTTTAAAGTCAAATGTCTTTAACATTCTTCCTGAACAAACTCAAAAGGTCCTGAAGTAACTGTTATTCACAGATCTCCCCCTAAGTGCCACAGTTATTCCTCTTGTCAAAGAGCTCACAATCTAGTTGTTCATGCAGAGACAAATAAAAGAGATTCAGTGTGCTAGACACAGAAGAACGAACAAGAAAAAGAGTATGATAAGGAAAGGAGGAGTTCCAAGCCTAGCTGGTAAGGTTGCCTTGTACCCTACTCCCTCCTCCTCCACTTCTTCTTCCTCCTTTCCATGTAGTATGTTTTTAATTGAAATAGAATTACATTACTTTCCTCCCTCCGATCTGCTGCCCATCTTTGAATTGCTCCCATGCCCCCATACTCTCAGACTGATAGTCTTTTTCTTTGATCTTTATTTTTACACACACACACACACACACACACACACACACACACACACACATGCAGACACACATGTACACATAAATGCAGACACACACACACACACATGCTTGCACATGCAGGTTGGTGGTAGTTTGTTTGCTTTGGTCCAATTAGACAATTGTTGGTTGGTTGCCACTACATGAATTGCCACAGATTGAACTGTTATATAAATCTTGGTCATTGTTGTGGTTGATAAGTACTTGCAGGATTGTTTAGTTGAATACTCTTGAAAGAGAGCTATGAGATTTCCACAGTTGGGAAGGAGATAAGGAAGGGCTCCATTTCTCCTGGCAAGATAAGGGTATGAAGGCATTGGATGACATTGAGTGTTTTTGTTAGCCTAGGATTTCATGAATACATGGCAAGAGACAAAGCTAGTGGTCAGGAGACCCCAGAGGAATCTACATGATGCTCAGAGAGGGCTTTGGATTTTGTATAGTGATTGGAAACAAAATATTTATGAGCAGTTGTTTAGACAGAGTAGTTGTCCAGAATAATCACTCAGCTAAGAGATTAACATATTTGATAGGTGAGAGCTTGAAATAACTTTGGCCTAGATACGAAGGTTACAAGGTGATTGTGATCCACAGATCTGGTGAAGTCCTGACTTGGAAGGGAACAGATGAATCCGTATTCCTGGCTAGGCTGAACTTTCTATGTAAATAGGGCTGGCTTTCAATTTGTAACAGCCCTGTTATTCTGAACCCTAAAGCCACCACATGGAGATTATACACAACACCTAATACAATGCAGATGCTTCAAACTGTTATAGGACTGTATTTCTTGGAGAATAGTGATGAGGAGACACCTGTGCATCTTCAGGCTGGAGATTTTGAATGTGTGGATCCAGAACCTGTAGATACAGGCAGATAACTGCAATTCCTCAAATAATTCCTAATCTTGCATTCAGGTGGCAGAGGCCAGATACTTCCGCCAGACTTCAAGTCCCAGAGTTACAAAACTACAACACCTCCTTGTAAAATCAAAAGGGGAGAATGTTCCAGAAGCAGTATTAGATTTCAAACCTGAGATTCAGGTAAAGAAGTTAAAAGAAAATCCACAATTCAGCAAATGACCACACCAACCACACTGACCCACAATGGGGGAAAGTACTCCATGAAACAGTCTTCCTAATTTAAGTATGTAGGGTCTATATGTCTATGATACAGGATATAGAGCACCCCTCAAGAAGTATATATTTCAGAGTCAGGCATGGTGGTGTAGTCTGTGAGCCTAGCACTTGGGGGGCTGAAGAGAGAACATCTCTATAGAAGACAGTCTGGGTTATATAACGAGACTTTGTCTAAAAAAAAACAACACCAACAACAACCCACACCCCAAAACCAGAACGGAAAGGTTTATGTTTAGCTTAGAGGTTGAATGCTTGTTTAGCGTGTGCAAAGACTTAGGTATGACTCTCAGAATGGGGGGTGTGTGTGTGTGTTTCAGATGATGTCAGATCTAGGGCTCTGTTTTTCACTCATTAGAACAAAAAAACCAATGGGTAACAGTTGAGTAAGGGTGTAGTTGTTGTGGCTGCCAAATTTGTTTGGCAGGTTGTGGTGCTTTAGAGACAAAGTTCCTTCTTCTGCCCTTCTTACTTCTCCCCAGGGCCTGGTAGCCACAGAAGGAGGGTAAGCATGGCTTTGAATTGTAGCTAAAAATGGGACAGGATGGCAGAGAGAGTTCTCAGTATATGCCAGGGGAGACTGAGAGAGAAGGGGAGTGGGCTAAAGTGGGGCTAGTGGGAAAACTACCAATAATACAGGGAACCTCTGATGTAATGATGAATCTTGAGGTTCAAAACATGGGGGCGGGGCTCAAGTCAAATCAATCAACTTTCTGCATGGGATTAAGTTCTGAAAAGAAATCGGAAAGCTTTCGTGCCAAGTAGGTTTTAGAAAGCATGATATGGACACTTGATTTTCTTTCTTAGAAACTTGTTCTTTTTCAAAGATAAATAAAGTGAACCGTATTCAAGAGAAACTGGTCAACATGAATTCTTAAGATAGTGTTAGGCAGCCTGGCCCTGATCTGTCATCTAACAATAGCAATAACGCCAACACCAGTAGCTGGCTCCAGTGTTCAGGATGAGAATAACGCTATAGGGAAGGGATTTTTAGGTAGCAAATCTAAGCCTAGGAGGCCAATACTCTGTCTATAGCCAGACAGTGAAGTCCAGACTCAAGAACTAGGTATCTCTGCCTTTAAGATATTGGTCTCTCCTCTTCCTGTTTCTTTCAGTCCACACAATCTGGAACAGACAGGCTATTATTAATAGAGCCACAGGCAGAGTTCAAAGCTGTATCAGAATTGGAGAACTGGTGTCTGTGACTGGCTTGCAGATATTGTCCAGCAACCTTAGTAGTGTTTGGTAGAACCTGATTAGGCTAGTGAGAGAGTCTGTTGGGTATTCTGATTGAAGTTAATTAAGGGAGGGCACACTAGGCGCTAAAGCCATGCTACTGGCTAACCTTCACCTCACAGGCCAGAGTGCCTCTTACTATTCTCTTGAGTTTTGACTTATACCCAGGCTAAATTGCAGGCCTTGTGTGAAAGCCAATGTGACTATTGACCGATTGAAGGTATCAGGCACCAGCATATGAGATTCTTTGGGTAAGAGCACCCAAGGGCACTTTGAACAGGGCTTCATGTCTTCAGCTGCACTCCCCCAGTGGACAGCTGGTGCTGATTTCCTGTCAATGATGCATGGTCTGATGGTCCTGATATGAACTAATGAAACCATGCAGAGTTTCCGTGTTGCTAATTGGCATAGCGTTAAAAAAAATTGGATTAGATGGGGTCATTTTTTTTTTTCCATCTCTCCTTGGCTTGCAGGGCAATTTTGGATGGTAAAGTCACTCAATGGTTCATTTGTGAGCACAAACTCTATTTTAAGCACTGTTCTGGGTAATCAGGACAAATCATTGATTAAAATAAACAGAATTGATTGTCTCTGTCAATTTTGTAGGCCTATTGTACACATGGCATTGTTTCACGGACATGGTCTTTTGGTTTTTCTTTTTAAAAAAAAAAAATGAGGTAATTCTTGGAGTGTGGTAGAAAAGTATCTGGCTTTTGAGATGAGTACCAAGTTAGTTCACAGTCCTATGCTTAGACATATATATATATATATATATATATATATATATATATATATATATATATACATACATATATATTCAATGTAAATACATAACTGTCTATAATACATATTTTAAGAAAACAAATCAAGGACTCAAAAGCAGAAGCCTATGGCCATACCTGCTGGATATACTCAATCTCATCTGCCAAAAAGCTGAAGAGATTGTATTAGGTTATCAAAATTAGGACCCAGAGAATGGAATTCAAGTTGTCTTTTTAAAAACTGGGAGGATTTTGAGTGATAAAGACGAATGGGAAAATGCTATCATATGGAAAGATCAGCGTGGTGAAGGCTTGTGTGTTTAGGGAAGACTGGGACCAGTCTGGGAGATGAAGGCTAGGAAAACAGTTTGACGGGAGTCCTGAAGGGCAACATTGCTATATCTTGTTTCAGTGGAGAAAGGGAAATCATGAGGCTTGCGAGTGTGGAAAATTTATAATTAGAGCACTTCTCTAGGTTAAGAGTAACTGATTCTTTGAGCAATTATACATGAGGCACTTTGAATTGCATCAAGTTGTAGTTCTGTAATGAATGGCCATTTTATGAAACAAAAAATGAGGTTTAGAGGGCTTGGGAAATTGCTCATGATCATACCCCTTGAAAGAGATAATAGCAGGAGCTGACTACGGTCTGCATTGGCTATTTTCCTCTATGAGTAAGAATTAGCAATAAAGCACACGAGGAGAGAAGAGAGCTAGCCGGATGTGGGTACTGAACCGGAAGAAGGTGTGGGATATTGAGGTTGGTCGGGAACAATATGTGGGAAAGGGGGCTTAAAGAACTTTGCAATGGAATTTAAGAATTGGATGAGAGCAAAGATTCACTCGCAAGAGGAAGGGGTGAGTTGACAGTTGAAGTTTGGACTCAGCACAACAGTGGCATCATTCAGAGAAGCTGGGGAGTTAAGTGGAAGAGCAGGTTTTTGTGGAGGAGGAAGAAGATGAGTTTGGCTTTGAACATATTTGGTTTGTGGTATCGGAGGGACATCCGGATATCCAGCTGGAAGATTACAAAGTAGGTCTGAGCTCAGGGCCAAATCATTGGAAGCAATTCATGTGGAATCCAGTTCTCAGCGGGGTGTCATTATTGGAGGAGAAGCATATTTGGACAAGAGGAAAAGGCCAAACCAAGATTAGAGACCTGGTTTCCAAGTAAGAGGAGCCAACAAAGGATACCATTCTTATTTGTTTTAAGAGTTGACTACAATAAGGAAAGTCAGTAAAAAAGAAAACAAGTGTCTGATTAGCATCTGATATCCAGGAGACTTCAAGATGTAGATTCTGGACGGCTCCAAGGTGATAGCCATATTTCCTTGAATGTTTGTTTGGATAACTTTTGGCCACTTGCATAAGTAACCTAGATGACTTTCCGGCATTAGTGCACTGTGTACTTCAGTCACTCTGGTGCATGAGGCCTGGGATGTCCCTGGATATGATGATTTAAACGTTGGCACTCTGTTTGGGAATGTTGGAATAGTATTTCTTCATGCTTTGATTTTTCTGTGGTTCCTCTGTAAGGGAATGGCCACATGGGTTTTTCCTATACTTCTGGTCTCATCTAAACACACACACACACACACACACACACACACACACACACCCTCATCCTGGAAGTAGAATGCAATGATTTTGGATTCTGAGTGGAAAGGTGTATTGGAGTAAGCCACAGGCAGGGTCTTAACTACTGTACCTTGGGAGCATGGGTGTGTATCACTTTTGGTAAGAACTTTAGAAGCCAGTGAACCTCTGAGAGCTTACAGAGAAAGGCAAATTCAGGCAAGTGATTCATAGATTGCAATTATGAAAAACAGGAAGTGAGGGAGTGAACCTGTAATCAATCTTTATAAATGGTAAAGCCACCTTCCTTTCCCATAGAAAATGGTCTGCTGGGAAGAGATGAAGGTCTGTGCTAACACACTGGCTCTCTTGAATTGGTGACATGCTGCTTCGAGAGGCTTTATTTAGCTGAAATTTGTCTTTAGTTCCTTCTCCACCTTTTCCATTATTTCCCCCCGGATTTACATGTTCACAGACTTCATCTTTTTTGTTGGGATACTCCCTTCAGTAGCTGTTTTCTGAGTCCTTGTATCCCTGCATCCAACTTCCCACACATTCACGTACTTACCATCTCATGCGCTATTTTATAAAATACTTCTTTAATTTTTTTAATACACACACACACACACACACACACACACACACACACACACACACATTATATACTGGATTCTGTGCTGTTTCTTGGGGGATGCAAAACAAATTAGAAGTTGTTGCCTTCCTAACAGAGCTTAAACCTGGTGGGGAAACCACAGCACACACAGGATCACACTTCCTCTATGTAACCACAATCATCGACCTGTGCATGCTCATTCTAGATACAGGCCGTTGTCAGAAGGACAGAGATGTGGGCAGGGGAGGTCACAGGAGGCTTCCGGAAGAAGGAAACCTCCCTTCCTGTACTTTAGAGATCTCCCGGTGCTGATTATCTTTTTGACTTCTCTAAGCTTAAACCGCTTCCTGTCTACTGTGTCATTCCCACCAGCCTTTAAGTTTGTTTAAGCTCCCACCATCTTAAGAAAAACAAGTTCTCTTAGTTACTGTTCCTCATTTATTTCTTTTTGGCTTCCCTTTCTTTCCTCTGCCCCTCATCCTTTACTGCTTGACACTTAAGCTCACTGGACCACATCTTGATCTTGCCCCCAAATTGTTCTTGTTTGTTAAACACAACCAGATTGTTGGTGTGTGTGTGTGTGTGTGTGTGTGTGTGTGTGTGTGTGTGTGTGCACTTACGTATGCATGCAGAAGCCAAAGCAGGACATTGGTTGTCTCTATTACTTTCTGCCTAATTGACTTGCGACAGAGTCTTTCTGTGAACCAGGAAACTCACCATTTTTCCTAGGTTGGAAATTTTTTGGCTGCCCACCAAATTCTCCACAGCTACCCGTTTCCTCCCCTCCAACATTGAAGTTATAAGCACATGCAACTATTTCCAGCTTTTCAGGTCAGTGTGGGGGATTTGAACTCAGGTCCTTATGTTTGCAAAGCAAGGGCTTGTACCTTTCTGAGCCATCGTCCCCAGCTCCATCTTGGGTTTGGGGAACAGAATCCCTCACTGTGACTCGAGTCTCATCGATTAGGTTAAGGTAGCTGGCCAACAAGCCTCAGGGAGTCCTCTGTCTCTGCTTTTCCAATCCTGGGACTCAGTGGATACCACCATTCTGACTTTTCCTGTGGGTGCTTGGGATTGAACTGGGGTCCTCACACTCATGCAAGCACTTTACTAACTGAGCTGTGTCCCCAGCCTAAGAGTCCCTTTCTTCCTTGCCTTCTTGGTTGCATTCATGGCTATGGCTATCTCTCTCCCTCACGATCCATCTCCTGCTCTGATTCTTGATGTTCCCCTCTCCGTCCCGCCCCTTTTCCTCTGGCTTTCCTTGTGTTTAGGAGATAGCTAGCTCTTTCCAGTTATATGCACATTCTTCTACAGTTCACAATTTAAAGATTGGTCAATGTTGGAATTTTTCAGGGACCTCTTTCAGTGCTGTATTTTCTTCCTAAGGAAACTTTTCCTGTTAAGATTCCTATATAATTTTTAACCTGATGGTACCTGTAGGATTTTTTTTCCCTTTTGTATGTGTATCCTCTGATTATTAGACTAATCATGCATTCCTCTCATCTATTCAGTAATTAACTGTGGGTTCCCACTGTATAGTAAATAGTATTTTAGACGTGGAGGTTGAGCAGGAATCAAAAATCCTGCATTTGTGCAACTTCGACTAAAGCAGACTTTAAAACACAGTCTGCCCCCCCATCCCTGACTGAAAAGTGCTATGGAGAAAAAGCAAGCAAGCAAGGGAGTGCTGAGCTATGGGTGGAAGGCTTTGCTCCTTATAAAGAGTAATGAGTAAATTCCCTCTAGTCAGATGATGATTAAGTAGAGACCAGTGTGAGCACGGGAGGCTCCAAGCCAAGCACGTATCTAGAAGAGCTCAGTTGTCAGAGACTGTCTCCGTTCTCCATCATCTACACTGAGTAAGAAATTCCAGATGATGAGTCTTCCACTCTGGGAACTGAGATAATTAAGGGAAGAAGTGATGGTGTCATTTCTGTATTATCTCTTCTTGCCCTTGTACCCAACAAATAGATGACTTCTTTTCTTGCTTAATGTAGTTGAATCATACAGGTGGGCTTGAAATAGTCTTTGTAAATTACTGGCTATCCCAGAAACCATTGCAGCAATTATCTTCCCCCACAAACCACTCCCTACCCATGTTCTCAGTGTCAGTGACAGGCACAGGGAGACACCCTGTTGCCCAAACCAGAAACATGTGCATCAGCCTCCCTCATCTCCGAAATATGATTCATCACCAAGTTCCGGTTGGTAGCATCTTCTCTCAAGTCTGTCTCTTTCTCGGAGCCTTTGTTGTTTCTTCCTAAAGCCAGTGGCTGTCATCTGAATGGCTCCTCTGTTTTCTCCTCCTCTTTTCGGTCCCTCCTCCACCAATTACTTACAGGGCAGCAAAGGAAACTATTAATGTCACCAAACAGAAGTGGAGTCTTAGAGCTTTAGTGTCTCCTCCTTGCCCGAGGGAACGAGCTTCTGTTGCTGCCAGTACACTGTTCTGTCAACTGAGATATTTTTGAGCTCTTCAAAGGAACAATACTCTTTGAAGCATGCGTTAGGCTATTCCATTTGCCTACCTTTCTTGTTTGCTTCAGATTTGTTGAGTCACCATGTAGCCCTGGCTGGCCTAAACTAGATCTATAGGCTAGGCTGGCTTTGAGCTTTGTGGAATCCCCCTGCCTCTGCTTCTCCAGGGCGAGGAATACAAGCCTGTTCCGTGTTGCCAGACTCCACACACTGTTAGGTGGTGGGAACTGTTCCCCTCTCTTCCGCTCACTCATGCCGTTAGCTCTGTTGAAGCTTTCCTTTTTAACTTGTAGCTTCAGTCTACTTTGCGATTTTTGTTTGCTATTAACAAAATAAGGTTACTTTATAAAGGAGAGTAGTTTATTTGGTTCATAATTCTAGTGCCTGAAACACTACTGGCGTCCTTGAGGGTGTCCATTGGACGGATTCCTGCGCAGTGGAGAGATGAAGAGAGAACCAGACATGCGCAGAAAGCATAAAGTGAGAGCGCTGACCTCACATTTAACCAGCTACTCTCACCGCTGCTAGCCAGAGTCTTGGGAGAACTTCATGTATTTCTTTGGGAGAAGACACTTACAATGCCTTCGTCTCCTTTGACTCTGCTTTGAGCCGTCTACCACCTGTGTTGGGGACCAAGCTTTTAGCCTGCGAACTTGTGGAAGTTCAATCATCTACATGTATGTAGTCCATAGCAACCTGGATATCAATTCTTCTCCCGAAAACCTTTGGTTTGGGCTGCGTGCCTTATAAGATGCTCCAGCCCTCTCCCAGGTATTGCTCTCATCGGCCACCATCAAGTATTTCCTTGCCTGTATCTTTACGATAGTGTCTAGTCTCTGAAGACAGGGTCTTTGTGAGTGTTTTTACCTGGTTGCTAGCCTAAGGTGGATATTCAATGGTTGTTTATTGGCTGAATGAGCAAATGAGGTGACCCCTGAGAAAAAGGGGGAATAGCCGTTCTGTAGACAAAAGAGCATTGGACACACAATGTCTAGGTGGAGAGGGCGGCTTGAATAAAAAACGTGGAGCTGAAATGGAGGCTGCAACGTTTTATCTACGAGAAAAAAATTGGGGGGAGCTAACTCTTTCTGCTTGTAGTTAGTTAGTTAGTGCAAAAAAAAAAAAAAAAAAAGAAAAAGAAAAAAGAAAAAAAGCTCTGTGAGGATTGGAACAATGGTGGCGTGTAGGGAGAGAAATTATCCTATGGCTCCATTCTTTCCTGGTTCTGGCTTGAAGCCCAGTTATTGTTTCTCATCCCAAGGCCCATTATGCCTTTTATGATGGTCAGAATTCTGAAGTGGCCCGAGTGACCTTGGCTCTCCAGTGCTACTCGATAGTCACTTGTAACGTCGCAGAAGATACTTGCTGGTGAAAGAGAGCTACTAGCCAATTTAATAAGGAGATGATCTGGGTTGATTTAACATGATCACACCTCATTACTCTTAAAAAACAGGCCTTCTTCTGACTGGCCAGGGAAGCCTCTCGGGAAGCACTGTGGAGGCAATCCTCTGAGCTTGACTTTGAACTCGGAGGAACTCGGGTGGAAAGGCATTGAGTGTAGCTTTGCTGGTGACCGGAAACAAGAAACAGAAGCTTCTATCCTACCTACAAGGACACAAACTCCTACGACCACTGGGAGAATACAGAAGCAGATGTTGCTTGAAGTCCTAGCGCAGAACTTAGCCCAGTGACTCGAGGTTTCTGCTTTGTGAGATGCCAAAGAGGAGAACCCAGGCGTTTGTAGCATGGCAGATTTCCTGACCGGACAGCTGTAAGCTAGTCAAGGGGTGTCGTCTCAAGAAGTATTCTTTGTGGAAATTTATTATTCAGGAGAAAAAAAAAAAGTACAACGCAAAAGGACCGGGGAGATAGTTTAGTCAGTACACAGCTTGTCACATGATCTTGAAGAGCCAAGTCTCATCTCCAGCACCCATGTAGGAAGCTGAGTGGAACAGCGCATGGCCATTATCTCAGTGCTGGGGAGGTGAGGATGGAGGATGCCCTGGAGCTTGCTGGCCACTCAGGGTCATCAATTGGAAACAGGTTTAGTGGAAGACTCTGTCTTATAATAACACATGTAGAGATGTGACTGAAAAAGACATTAAACATTGACTACCAGCCTTCAAATACACTTGTTCATGCATGCACACACACACACACACACACACACACACACACACACGCATGCGCATACCCTGACCAGTGCACACTTCAGCAAGATAACACTTTGTTCCCGATAGGAAGTTCACTATGTCATCTTTTGCTTTAGGAACTATTGCTTTTCTCTTGAAACATAATAAAAACGGACAGCTAGCCCCGGGGCCTCACAGAGGAACCAAGACCACCTCAGACACTTGGCAATGATGTCTTTGTGTGTGTGTGTGTGTGTGTGTGTGTGTGTGCGTGTGCCCATAATTCACTCACGCAAGAGACCCCATCTATTGTCTCCTGGTTAGAGATGAAAACCCAAAGTCTGGAAAACCCAAGTGATACAGCCAAGCTCATCCCTACTAGCAACCGACAGCTGGGTGGGGAAGTCAAAGGGTGTCTTACTGTGCTGTTTAGACCAGTCAAAAGATTCAGGGACTCCTTCGGTATTTACAGCATTTTAGCATTTCTTGGAGAAGGCTTTGATAGGCTTATTCCGCCTAGGAAGAAGACAGTGGGAACGATTTTCAGATTCAAGTTGTGTCTCATCTTTCTTGGGGCAGCCTAGAGAATCAGTTTCAGGATGATGGCATCAATTTAGTTTAGTGGTTTTGTTCTTGCAGCCTAGATGAGGAGGAGAAGAAGAAGAAAATGAAAAGTAATTGGGGAGAAATGGTTAGAACTAGTTAAAAAAAAAAAAAAAAAAAAAGAAATGGGTTTGATGTGGGTTTAAAAGCAGACCTTTAGTCACAGATGTTTTTAATTTGGCAAGTCCCCGCTTCATGTCTGTTCAAGCTTGGGCAGGTGTCCCTTTTTTCCCATGTGTTATAGAAAGCTTGGGGCTGTCTACCTTGTGCCAAGCGGGGGGAGGGGGGAAGAAAAGCAATTAAATATTTTAATATTTCCTGCCTATAAACCGTTCCCTGTTTTATTACTTCAAATGCATTGGATTTAAAAGGAGGTTCGAAAGACTCCTGAGCCATTAATAAAAGGCTGCAGCTGTGGAGAGATGCTGCAGGGGCTTTTCAAGGGGATGTTTGGGGTCTGAGGACCTCATCCATAGACTGTTGATTTACGGCACAGAAGCATAAGCATGAAGTAGACACTTTCAGGGCTTCCGGGATGGAGAGCTGACAGCCATTCCTTTTTTCCTTGAGGAAAATATAAAGATATAAAGAGAAACACAAAAACAGTAGTTCAGAAATTGTGGTGCTTGTATATACACACACACACACACACACACAGGCACACTCACACACACATCACACATCACACGCACATGGGCACACTTGCACACACCTGACACACACAGGAACACTTGCACACATGTGTGCACATCACATATACACATACACAGAAAAATCTTTCCCTAGAGTAAGCCCAAATGATCTGTGGCCTGTGACGGTGTTTGTAAGATTTCTTCTTTGCACAGACAGAGTGTACAGCAGGGGTTACGGATCCATTTGAGTCTCTGAGAGCTTTGAGTAGATGTTAAAACATAAAACCAAGACATGATTCTACAGTTTCCCCTCTTCATCTCATCAGCTCAAAAACAGCTATACGTGATTTCTCACAGATCTTAAAGTCTACCTTCGAAGTTGCTCATTTTTCCTCTGTAGCACTGGGTATGGCAGACGTTAAAGGCTCAGTTCAGACTGCTCGAGATTCAGTTCAACCCAGAGAAATCTTCTTGAGGGCAACATGCAAAAGTTAGGCTGGGTGCTGGGCAGACCCCAGGGAAGCAGTGCCCTCATCCCCTGTCTCCTGCGGCCGGTGGGCTTTCTGCCGGGGCATGCGGACATCCTTTCTAACATGTGGAAGAGGTTTCGTAAGCTTTAGTCTTTCTTGTGCTATGTTCCCAGTATGGGCTGTGAGTCACCTTATTATTATCTTCTTAATTAAAAAAAAAAAGCCTTAACTCACAGTTTACTTAAATTTAGCCTCATCTTAAGCAATAATGTCAGTGAAACCACAGGTTTATTGTGCTGGTGACCCCTTTGAATGCATCTTCAAATAAATAAAATTTAATGATATCTTTACCCCAAACTATAAGCATTTAGACCATACTTGGCTTTTATGAAGGTTAACAAAGCACACATATATTTGTATATTGGGTTGCACCTTAAGATAGTTAAAGTACCATATATTTGGTGGCATTGTTCTGAGGTATATAACCTTCTGTTGCCAAAAGATTAGCAGTCAGACATCCGATACTTTCATGTGGTAGAATGTTGGAGGAAGTAATTAAATTACTGTCATGCTAGGTGGGTATGATTTTGCCTTTCAGAGTGGTTCGTATTTCATAACAAATAAGGAACTGTTTTAGGTTTTTAGGTTCCATTTTTAAAAGTACCATAGAGCCAGATGGAGTCAATCCCAGCACCGTAGAGACGGAGGCAGGCAGGTCTCTGTGAGTTTGAGGCCAGCCTGGTCTACACAGTAAGTTTCAGGAAAGCCAGAGCTATGTAGTGTGACATTGTCTAGAGAAAACAAGACAAGGGCTAGAGAGATGGCTCAGTGGTAAACACATGTACTGCTCTCTTCCAGAGGACCCGAGTTCAGTTCCCAGCACCCACAACAGGCTCCTCACAAACACCTGTAACTCCAGCTCCAGGGATTCTGACACTCCCTTCTTGGCTTTGTAGGAACCTGCACACAAACACAGCACATTCACATAATTGAAAAAGAAAAAATAAATATTAAAGAAAAACAAAATATAACAAGTACTATAGGAAATGGGGTTGTTTGTTAGTAACAATCTGAATCATTTCACCCTTCTTTCAGGTTAAAATCACAAATGGCTTTACTGAAGTTTAAAGACATTGAATAGGATATTAAAGAACATTATCTTAAATATCCAGCCCAATCACTATACATACATGTGAGTGTGTGTGCGTGAACATCCTAGTCGCATGTGCATAAGCTTCCCTTGGGCCCTTCCAGTCACAGGCTTATCTTCCACTCATATCATAAGTGTTATGAGGGAGCTAATCTTTTGTTTAGCATAGCATCTAAAGAGGTTCTCCGATGTTAGGACGTACACCACAAGTCTGTTCCTTGTTAGTGTTGTATACTATTCCTCTGTTAATTATTGCCACATGTAAGTATTTAGGTTAACACCTCCCAGGGTAGAAGGATCCTCTTTCTCTTCAAAGGACAGACCTGTCACTTGAAAAAAAAACAAAAAAACAAAAAACCAAAAAACCCTCTCCTCAGGAACCGTGAGAGCAGCTAGCAGTGCTCACAGAGACTACAGCCTTTTCAGTCAATGTAGAAAACACAGAGCTCCCTTTGGGGTGCTAAATAGTGGTTAGATTAATTTCCCTTCTTGGTTTTGCCACATTGGTGAATGGATGCAAGCTGCTAGCTTCATGAGAGAGAGAGAGAGAGAGAGAGAGAGAGAGAGAGAGAGAGAGAGAGAGAGAGGATCCTAAAGAAACACAGAAACATTTTGATTTAATTTTTGGATGGTGTAAAATTTTAGAACAGGAAATTAAAAGCCTACGTAGCTACCCAACAAGATGGTGATAAGACATGAAAGAGTCTTTCAAATGAATCTGAGGCTAAATTTAGGAGAGTGCTTTATGTTCAGGCCAGCTGTGTGTGGATTCAGGCGAGCTGAGTTGGGAGCGAGCAATCACAATCACAGGCGGTTCTTACTTCCCCTTGACTTCCTTCACAGCCAGGCTTCATTTAAAACATGTGAGCTGGTGTGAATTACTGTAACGGGAGCTACTCCCACTCTCCAGATACAAAAGTCCACGCCAGAGGCAGACAGGAGCACTGGATGCCTTGCTACTTACATCTTAAACCAAAAATTGAGAACTCAATGACCCAAGACTAGTTGGATTTTTTTTTTTTTTTTTTTTTTTAAGGTGTGTTCCGTGATCTTGAGTAAAACACCACTAAGCTTTGGCTATAGAAATTTTCTTCTGAAAAAAGACCCCCACAGGATCCAAAACTGATCGGGCCGGGGCCGGGGCCGGGGCCGGGGCCGGGGCCGGGGCTGGAGTTGGATACCTGCAATCCCAGCATTCAGTAGGTGGTAGGAAAGTTTGCAAATTTCAGGTCAGCTTGGGCTATGCAGCAAGTCTGTGGCCAGCCTGGGCTATATAATAAGAATTTGCCTCAAAAGGGAGATGAATCGGGAGGGGGAGGGGGAGGGGGAGGGGGAGGGGGAGGGGGAGGGGGAGGGGGAGGGGGAGAGGGAGAGGGAGGGGGAGGGGGAGAGGGAGCAAAACAAGCCTTTAGGCCTTAAACCTGAGACACGCTGAGATGCCTATTTGACAAACCAAAGTGGACCCTGGTCGACAGGTTCTCCTTGCGTCCCACAGTCCCCACCAGTTACAGGGTATGATTGGCAAACCCTGCCCCTACGAAAACTTCTCTAGCCTAGGGGTGGGCCTTCTGTTCCCACAGCTGCCCTTCCCTGTATAATCCAGTCCTTTTGATCACCTGGTCTTTCGGTCTACATTTTATGCTCCTCTCCAGCCTCCTGGTCCAAGTCGCCCCACTTAGCCAGTGGTTCCCTTCCCCTCCTCCCCTCCTCACAAAGCTCAGGGTCATGGACTCTAACAGATGACTCTGCCTTTGGCTATGTTCTCCTTCTTATGTACTTTCTCCTCCACCACACCAAGGAGCAGGAGTGTCCTTTCCCTTGATTGCTTTTCATTCACAAACAAAACCAACAAAAACAGAGAACTTAAATTTTAAAAAAATTATTACTTTTAAAGAATATCATATATTAATTCAACATACACACATCATTTCCACCCGTCCTTCTCTCCCCTCAACTAGTTCCACGTCCCCTCCACATTCCCCTTCAAATTTATCAAATATATATATTTATCAGATATATATATATATATATATATCTGACCGTTTAGGAATGGACAGTCTATCAGATGGTTCATCTCTGAAGAAAGTTAATTGTTTTTTTCCTTTCTTGGCAGCCATTTACTGACTGTAGCTCTTCAGTTATGGGTGGGGCCTTGTAAGCCTTTTTCCCTTCCTCAACTGGTGTAGTCTTGTTAGGAGCCGCAGTGAGCGTGACAACATTCGCCATTACAAGATGGCTCGGGCATCCTGTGCTCCCACAAGTAAACAACTAACTGCGAAGGTACAAAAGGCAAAAGCGAGCCAAAGTCACTGCCCATCCCCGGGGCGTAATATGGGGTGATGAGTGAACAGCCAATCAGAAGTGAACACACCACTCTAGGGTACATATAGCAGCGCCTTTGGGTCTTTCCGCTTCTGCTGATACAAGAATAAAGCCTCGCTGTAGTAACCACCCGAACACTGCCTCACGTGTCTCTTTCGCGGGCGAAGGGGACTCGAAAAGGGGCGCAGAACATAGTCTTGTACAGGCAATGACTATTTTAAGAGTTTATGTGTGCCCTGGTCATGTCTAGAAGACAATACTGGAAGGGGACAGGAATACTTCTTGTCCCCTTGCATTCTTTTGGACTTTTTTCCCTGTGAATTTTCCTGAGCCTTAGTTGGAAATGTGTTACAGGTTCTTGTACAGGCAATGACTATTTTAAGAGTTTATGTGTGCCCTGGTCATGTCTAGAAGGCAATACTGGAAGGGGACAGGAATACTTCTTGTCCCCTTGCATTCTTTTGGACTTTTTTTCCCTGTGAATTTTCCTGAGCCTTAGTTGGAAATGTGTTACAGGTATCCCATTTGGATCTGAACACTCCGTGGTCATTTACACACTACATTCTGACAGAGATCTTTCCATAAACATTCATCCCAAATCATCTTTAAAAGACAAAGCAGTAAAACATTAACTGTGTGAGTTCTGAGCTCAGAAAGCTCTGGGCCTAACTTTCTACCCCTTTCATTGGGTGATTTTATGTTAGTATATTAACATCTCTGATTGTCAACTTTGAATTGTCTTTCCAAGCATAAGTGTCGTAAATGAACCCACCTGAGGAAGGGCTAAGGTAGAGAGAGATTTTGAAAGTGAGGCCTAAGTGTGACTGAAGAACCCAACCTGCCACATTTTGTGTCAGAATGCAAGGCCTGACTTTTAGGCACTGACCATGTAGAGGATTGAGAAATACCTCAGAACCATGAGTTCTTCTAGGTCTCTCTTTGACTGGCAGTTGCCAGAACATTTTCAGTTTTATTTTGTGGGTATAATTTTTCCAAGAGCTTACCAAAGTATGAACAGAGCTAGTTGTATGGTTGTGGGTTTTTTTTTTTTTTTTTTTTTTTATTATTTTATTGTGGTGATCAAGTGTTGGGGTTGTTTATGGAGTACCAGTTGTCTGAAAGGTTGAGTTAAGGGGCTCAGAAACTTGAGCATTCATTGACTGCAACTGAAAGCTAATATTGTCACAGATAACTACTTTCTAGAAGAGACCACTTAAAACCATCCAGAGTATTCAGGCCAGCGAGGTCAACAGTGCTGTAAAACGTAGCAAGGCTTAATTTATTTGATTGCATCTTGTTTTATAGACCAATGATTACTGTAGGTTCAAATCTGGAGCCAGTATTTTATGTTTGAGAAAATTCTTCCCCCATCCTCGTCTTCTTCTTCTTCCCTACCCTCCCTTCCCTTATCATTTTAGACAAAGTCTTCTTACATAGCCCAGGCTTTCCATAACTTTCAATATAGGCCAAACTGGCCTTGAACTTATGATTCTCTTGCCTCCAGTTCCCATTCCTCCCAGTTTTGTTTTTTTGGTTTTTTTTTTTTTTTTTTTTTTTTTTTGTTGTTGTTGTTTTTCTTTCTATGCTTCCTTGAACAACTCACAAAGAGTTATCACATTTTCATGTCTTGGGGGAAAAAATAAACAGCATGTAAAACGAAAAATGTCCTGTTAAGTGTCAAGGCCTCCAAAGTATGTGTTACTGGGCCAGGAACAAAATAAGGTTGACCTTAGTCTTGGTTAAAAATTGCTTGATTTATTAACCTGTAGACCGGGAGGCTTAGATAATAAAATGCCAACTTGATTTTAAATGCAAACCTCCAGTAGCTTGTACTTATTCATCCTGATACCTAAGATTAATATGTTTTTGGAAAAAAAATATGAAAAAGACAGGTTCATAAGAAAAATTCTGAAAGCTGTGGGAAGTGGCAAATGGTTTTCTGATGTGGGCATTTACCTTCTGAATGTTTACTTCATATATATATTTTTTTTATTGTATAGCCTTGATTCTATACTGCCAAAGTACTTTATGATAAACCTTACAAATATTTGTTGATTGATATACAGGTTATATAGCAAGTAGTATATGCTTATAGTCTCTGAAATGGAAAGGCTAAAGCAGGAAGATTACCATTTCTTGAGGATAGCTTGGGCTACATAGCAAACACTAAGCCAACTTGGACTATGTAGCAAAGCCCCCATTTCAAACAAACCAATATAATATAAAACAAAGCAGCATAAAAAAACAACAATGACAGTAGGAAAGGGATCTACCATGGAATTTCACCCTGGCTCAACTTCTTTCTATTGATAGCTCTTACCTTTCTGCATTGGGGTTCCTTTAAACCATTTGAATCATAGCCAAGAAAAAAAAAATCTATATTAAAAACAGTACCTGGGAAGAAGCCCATGACCTGGCTGCCCAGTTTGAAATGTACACAGATGATGTCTTTCTTAAGATGATGAAATGCCAGAGTAAACTTGACTTGCGAAGGGCATGTTTTCTTTACCTTTTAAAGACATAGAACTCTTTTGTTTTTGGTGGTGGGAAATGAATTGGGACTGGGGCCGGGGCTGGGGCCTTTAATGATCAAGTTAGGTAACCCAGTACCGTGGAGAAAACAATGAAAGTAAGATTCACTTTCACAGAAGGCTGGCCCATTGGTGGTTGGCAATTCCAGTCTAGCTGATCCAACAAGTTTTCACATCTTAAAGCTTTGTGCACTATGAGTCAGAGGGTGAGGAAGAGAGAGGGAGGATGTGAGATCACTGCAGAAGGCTGGTATTAAAGCCGGTGAGCATTGTGTGTTGGACCCAAACCAGAGCTGGGAGTGGCTGTTATTTCAGCAAGAAAATATGAGCGCTGGTGGGAGTGGCCAGGCTGTTTATGGAGTCACCTTTAGGGCCTCCAGGCAGATCTTCCAGAGAAGTAACACATTGCTTACTGGTTTGTACAGCAAGCTGGCTTTGAAATCTTATCCCCTCTTAGCCTTCTCTCTGCTTGGAAACAACTTTAGAGGAGGGAAACTTGTCTCTGAATTGACTCACCCATAACCATATTTCCTTTCATCTGAACGTCAGCGTGAGGTCACCACGGTGACCTCATCTGAATTCAGGAGTTAGAAAAATAAAGCATGTTATCGTGTGGAGCTTGACCTACAGGTCCTTAATGCTGATGATGTCTGGATGGTACCCAGACCCACATCTCAGAAATTGTATAGTTGCATTAAGCCCAGTTTCAGTTGGACAGTGGTTCAGATTCTCTCCCAACTAAACTTGATTTATTCATGATTGTTATTGAAACTAGATTCTATATCATACAATATATCTTGATTATAGTTTCCTCTTCCTCTACTCCTCCCAGTTCCTCTCCACATTTCCTCCCTTCCAGAACTACTTCCTGTCTGTCTCTCATTAGAAAAGAGCAGGCTTCTAAGAGATAACCACTAACACGACAAAATACAATATACTAAAATAAGCAAAAACTTTCATATCAAAGTTGAACATGGCAACCCAACAGGAGGAAAAGAGTCCTGAATGCAGGCAAAAGAGTCAGAGACCGACTCATTCTTATGGTCAGGAGTCCCATAAAAACACAAAGTTAATACCAGAGGGCCTGGTATAGATCCACATAGCTGCTGCTTCAGTCTCTGTGAGTTCATATTCATCCTGATTGGTTGATTCACTAGGCTTTGTTCTCCTGGTACTCTCCATCCCCTCTGACTCTTACACTCTTTCTGCCTCCTCTTCACAGGGTTCTCTGAGTTCTGAGGGAGAGATTTGATGGGGGTCTTTCAATTTAGACTCTCTCTCTCTCTCTCTCTCTCTCTCTCTCTCTCTCTGTCTGCATAATGTCTGGCTGTGGGTCTCTGCATCTGCTCTCATCTGCTATCAGAGTAATCTTCTCTGATGATGACTGTATAATACACTGATCTATGAATATAGCAGAATATCATTAGGAATCATCTTTAGTCTGCCCCGAGGGTCCAGCTTCTGGTGTATAGAACAGTCATTGTAATTGGTGGCTTCCCTGATGCATGTGCTGGTGTAAGAAATAAGCATTTCCCAAAGAAAAGAGAAAAGCTGATGGAACTGTGTCTAGGAAGAGAAGACTATCAGAAGATGTAAATCTTTATTATAGGACCCAAAATCAAGTATGACCCAAGGGGTCCTGGTCAAGGTTTTTCAGTGAGATACAACCCATGGGAATTATATAGATCTAGGTGGATTCATTGACACCAGTGATAATTTATTATAGGTCTTAGTTCCTGTTGTTATAGAAGCAAGAAGTCCTACTATCCACAATCTGTAAGTTGGAGAACCACAGAAGCTATCAATTCCAGAGGCCCAACAACTAGAAAGCCAATGATGTGAGTCTCAGTCTCATCTGAAAGGCTTGGGCATGGGAAGAGAGAAGGCCAGTGGTGACAGTGTCTGTCCAAGCTTGAGCCTAAGAATCTTGAGGGCAGATCCGTCTGTGGGGAGAAGATGGGTCCCAGCTAAAGTAGAGAGTAAATTCACCATTGCTGTATCTTTTTGTTGCGTTAAAGCTTTCAGTAGATTGAATGGTTCTGGCCTGCTCTGCTGAGGATGTATTCTTCTTAGCCTTTGCTGATTCAATAATCTCTTCTGAAAATACCCTAACAGATATTCCCAGAAATATCTTACCAGTGATGTGGGCATCCTTAGCTCAGTTTAGATGGCTCATAAAAGCAACCGCGACAAAGATATAAAAGGGAACATTCTAACAGAGATTGCATTAGGGAAAAAAAGAACCCATAAAGCAGATAACTACACATCGACGATCCTAAAGTTGGTGGTGTGAATTGATGATTAATCTCTGATTAAACTTTTAGCCTTGATTATGGGAAAAAAATCTACACCACCAAATGTTCATTTCCCAATGAGGTGAAACACAAAAGAGAAAAAAAAAAAATTCTTGTTTCTTTCACATTCATACCTCACTTTAAAGACTCAAAAATAATTTGGCTGGCTTCATGTGGAAGACATCGTAGCTCTGACGACTCAGTGCAAGCTTTGGATTAAACTCAGCTGCTTTCTGATTCTAGAAAAGGAGCCCCTCTAAGCTGTGTTCTCTGAAAATGGGGTGCCAAGCACTCATGTGTCCTATAGAAACTGATTGAATTCCATTAGTTAAAAGTGTGCCCAAAACTCTGCCTCTCGGTAAGTGTCTTGTAGCTCACTTTTCCTAAAATATATGCTATTTTCTATCTCTCTAAGTTTTAGGGGTTAATCGTGGTTTTTTCCTAAAACTATTTCCCTATTAACTTCTGTGAGGTATAACAGCAATAAGGTTTTCAATGGGAATGGAAGGCCAAAGGCAGAGGAAAAGTGTATGACATATTAAATTGGTTATAGAAGAGATCCAGGTTCAGGGCCTCTGGGAAAGATTTCCAAGTTACAGTGGAGCAGTGAAATCAGAGAACTCCTGACTTCAAATGCACCAGCAACGCCACGGCCTTAGGGAGAGTGTGGAGTGCAGGTGTGTTCTTCCTGGACTGTGGCGTGTGTTTCCCTTGCACCAAACCTGACACCAGGGCTCTAGATAGGTAGTTGAGAAATGCACAGTTGAATCAGAAGCACAAGTTAACCTTATCTTTTTCTTACAAGAGACATTGTCTTGTTGAGTTCAGTACAAAGTAGATAGAGGAAAAGCTAAGAGGTAATCCATGGATGGTAACCAATAGTCTTAAAGGGAAAATGTCCATGAAATGTGTGCCTGAGATTGAATTGTCTCTTCTGTAGGTTCTTATGTAGTTGCTCTGTTCAACTCTTCATGTTTAATAATATAATAATACATACTATATAATAATCAACATGGTTACTATAGTAAAATTACTCATACAAAGCAAATTGAGAAAAGTTCCATGTACAGTAAAAAAATAGAGACTAACAATTTCTTATCAACCAGCTTAATCATAAACGCATCAATGTACACTGGAGAATTACAGGCTTTGTCATCTGGGAATATTCTGCTTGTGTTCATTTTTCTTACTGAATTGAGTATGCCAGCATTCTCTTTCTCCCTCCCACCACCTCTCTCTCTCTCTCTCTCTCTCTCTCTCTCTCTCTCTCTCTCTCTCTCTCTCTCTCTATGTTGTGTTTAGTGTCAGGATTATACTAGTTTTGCAAATTAAGCGAGGAGGATTAGGTCTTTTGTACATCATGGAATTGTTTATATAATGTAGCAAGTATCTATTTCTCAAAAGAATTTGATCACATTGTTATAGGGTTCAGTCTGAAGATTTGGCTTGGTTTTTGAATGAATGTTTTTGAAAACAGGTCTATTAATCTATTCAGTCCACTGAACATTTTACATTATCATTTGATTACATTTCATATTTTGATGAAAATTTAAAAATTAAGACACTGGCCCATGGAGTTATTTTTGGAGTCGCTCCCCTTTGCAGCTATGATCATTGCTTCCTTTTTCCTATTCATGCACCATTTATAGATATTAAAGTGATTTCTGCCAAGCAGTGGTGGAGCACACCTTTAATCCCAGTACTCGGCAGGCAGAGGCAAGTGGACCTCTGAGTTTGAGGCCAGCCCGATCTACAGAGTCAGTTAAAGGGCAGCCAGGGATACACAGAGAAACTCTGTGTAAAAAAAATAAAATCAAACAAACAAACAAAACAACCAAAAAGAAAAAAAGATTCTTGGTTATTCATCTGTGGTTAAAGAGAATTAGACTTTGAATTTATTTTTCGATCAGATGACAGTTTTGGATTGCCCTCCCTTACTTATTTTTTTCCACAGACAATTCTGCTACAGAAGAAATTCTCTTCTGGGATGAAAACTGGGGCACAACTGGCTGTGTAGTTAAAGGTCTCCTTATTGACCTCTCTGGGTCAGGCACTCACCTAGGGCAGCGTCATGCATGGAAAAGACTGATCTTAACCCCATTTTCTGTCTCTCTTAATGAGCATTTGTCTTGGTGGTTTTGTGAAATATTTCGCTATATAGGGAATTAAGAATTGTTATGGGAGAACTTTATTTCCTAGCAAAAGATTTAGGCAACAGTGGATAAAAGTTTGGACATGTTTACTTCCTGAGGATATGTTGAAGTTGTTCCACGCACTGTGGGCATCCAGGAAACAGCTATACATCCTTTCCCCCAAATTCTTTGTCTCCAAGGTTCCTTTGAAAGTCGTTTCATGATGTTATTCTTCTGTGAACTTTATTTTAGGAGCACTTCTGAAATACATCAGAGTACTTGGAAATCTATGCCAAGTACAAATGGCTAGGACGATTCCTAGAGTGTTCTGTTCTCTTACATTTTTCTTAGAACTGGTCTCCAAACAGATATGGGATGATACAGATATAGGATGACTTTAGCTATCTCAAAATGTCAACTGGTGGCAAGGCCATAGTTTATGGGTCCTGGCGTAAAAACTAAGGGCCTGGGGAAAGAGGCGAGGAACCACCAGGCTTCCTACTTTTGTTTCTCTTCAGATTTTTCATTGGTTGAAATACTCGGCATGAACAGATGAAGCACAAAGGGACCTCCACATTGTTCAACTCCACTGTTGGATGTCACAGAGCTATCCAAGAGGCCCTTGGATGAGTCTCCTAATTTTGTCTTTCATTTCTGTCTATGTCATCTTAGGTATTTTGAAGGGAAGAGCGAGTGGGCTAAACACTTAAAATACCTTGTTTCTGCAAATATTCCTCTAAGTCTGGTAAATTAGTCATTATTATTCATCGCTGATAAATTTATCTCTCACTGAAGTGAGTGAGAGAGAGTCCAAGAACAGCAGAAAGGGACATATGTCCTTCTATTCCTTATATAGTCCTGGTAGGTGTTACTTGTCTTAGAACCTAAGATATATAGTCTTAGAAACAGGCCACTGCTGTTGTAACCAATAGGTGTCCTTTGCTGCCCAATTAGGATTTCTAAGTAGTCTAGGTTTTTCATTTGTTTATTTGCTTGTTTGTTTGTATTTTTTTTTCAAGATAGGGTCTCACTGTGCAGCTCTGGCTGTCCTAGAACTCACTACATAAACCAGGCTGGCTTTGGACTCACAGAGATCTACTTGCCTCTGCCTCCCAAATGATGGAATTAAAGGTGTGTGCCACTATACTAGGCCAGTAGACTAGTTTTAATGCGAGTTGTTCACTCATTAATCTGCCTTTTAACTTCTGCATCAATTGTACTAAATACAACAGAGTGACCACTCCCAGCAAACCATGAGCAAATCATTATTACCTTCACCCATCTTGCTTAATCCTTACAGTAAATCAAAAACAAAGTAAAACAAAACAAAACACTCAGAAAAACAAACAAAACAGAGGAACTCTCCAAAAGTTTCACACCAGTGATACTTCAAAGGGTGATCTGGTCTTCAGACTAGAATTGAACTCTATTTGTCTATAATAAAATAAATGCAAGGATGATGATTTTTTTTTACTAGGAATTTAATATTTCATGTGCATAGTTGGAGGACCTAGCTGTTGTACAGATTAGCTTGTTTTAGAGTTACAGACTTTGATGGAGGTGGGTGTGTGTGAGAGAGACAAGCTATGGCATTTTGCAATGAAAATGGACAAAATTTTTAAAACATAAGCCAGCCCCAATGAAATGTCTTGCTTTATAAAAGTTGCTGTGGTTATGGTGTCTTTTCACAGCAATAGTACGTTGATTAAGACAGCCACAACAGAGGGCCCTTAACTCAGCAACCTGTACCTAGAACCTAGCGTACAAGTAAAGATTCATAAATATGTATGAAACAAATGACTGACTTCAAGATCTAACTTTGTACATTTGAAACCCCCTATATGAACTGAGAGCAACATGTTAGCCCTTGGCGTTGGCTTTTCCTATTGACTTGCATATTTTTTTTTTCTGACAATCTTAAGGGAAAAGCTCTGCTGGTTGACAGCTATTCTTAGCCATTTTCTGTTCTCATTTGTCACCTGCTCTTAATTTTGCCAGCATTACTGATTGATCTGACAGTTCTCTTCATGCTGGTGACACAGAATATTTGTGTCAAACGCAGTCAGTGTTCTGAGACTGTCACAGGGCATCAGGATATCATTACATACTCCTAATTCAAGATTTAGGTATGCATACATTTTGTAAGGCAAAAGAAAATGCTAGAGTTAAAAACAAATAATATGTGTTTCTTCTTCTCCTCTTCCTCCTCCTCCTTCTTCTTTTTCTTCTCCTATTTTTGCTTTTTTTCCCCCAAGACAAGGTCTCACTAAGTAACACTGGTTGTCTTGGAACTCACGATGTAGATCTGACTGGCCTTGAACTCACAGAGCCCCACCTACTTCTGCTTCCCATCTGCCGGGATTAAAGACATACACCACTACATCTGAGTATCTTGAGTATCTTATGTCAAAGTGTTTAAACATAAGTGGTAGAACCAATAACCCATAGCACTAAACCTGGCTGGAAGTCTGGCGTAAGGTAACTCTTCCTTTTGTATTTATGAAGTAGGAAATCTACGTTGCGCCTTCTAACCAGGACTTTTTAACAGGTGATGACTCGAGAAGCCAGAAACTGACAGCAACTAACCAATTATGAAGACCACACACAATTTTGGACTTAAATTAATGAGATTTATCAAAAAAGAATTAGTTTCACAGGACGGCTGAAAATGCATTTCAAAGGAATTCAGTAAATTGAAGTTGATTCAATTAAAAAAACACCTTATTTCTTCGAAAGATCCGCTGACGGTTTAGAACTTACTTCTGGTGGTTTGAGTTGTCATTGCCCTTTGCAGATATTTCCATAAATACCCTCCTTGCTGCCAGAATCGCTGCGCTTTACAAACAAGGTTCATTTTTTTGGTCCAGGGCTCTGGCCAGCCTCAGCCAGCTATGACTACATGTTCACTGTTTGCATTAGTCATTGTCTGTTTTTAATTTGTTTTTAATTTGTTCTTCAAAATTTCCACATTTTTTTTTTTTTTGCTCTAACACTGCCCCTTTATTATAATGCCCTTTTCTGTGTTGCCTGTATTTAAGACTTTCTGTTTTAAAGGGATGGGAAAGCATTCACATGCTGATGAGGAGAGCATGTGGAGAGGATACCAGGGCATCTCTAAAACATGTTGAAACTGGAAGGAAAATAGGAACTGTGAAATCAGCAAGTCCCTGGCTCTGCTTTTCTAGGCTCATCCATTCAGCTCTGTGCTCTTTCTCTCTGGACAACCTTCCCCACGGCTGCTCTTCGTAGGGTAGCTGTTTTGCGTTAGGGAAGGAAAAGGGTGCCATTTGGCCTAAGCAGGTCTCTTTGAAGTGGGTGTGAACATTAGGTAATGATTGACATCTTGAGTTCTGTGTTCTCCCGCAGTGGCCTACTCAGTGGCGAGGGCAGAAAAGGGCTACCTTACAGACTGAAACGGATATGGCAACCCGGCAGGCCTCACAATCATGCGTTTCTTTTTAAACTAAGAATTTCACATCTTTCCTTCCAATGCACTAGCTTACAAGGCTGCCTCTGTACCAGGGTAAGAAGCCAAAACTGATTTTTTTTTTCAATTATATAAAGTCCTCACTAGCTAAATAAGATGCTTTAGGTCTCTTAGAGATAATATAGAAAGGGCATGTCTTTCTTACCATAGCTCTCTGTTTTATCATAACCTATATTTATGAATAAAGCCCAACCAACGAGCCAGTCAATTAACCAACCATCCAAAAGCCAACTCTTTTTACTTCAACTGAGTTTGACATACTTTCAACATGATACATCATAATAGTATTTAGTTTCTTAGCAGATACTTAATCATGCTTAAAAACTGGTTTAGGAACATTGATTGATTGATTGATTTTTAACAAAGCTTCTCATACATACTGTATCTTTGGCCTTTGGTATTAACTGTTAGAAATTTCAAAAGTAAAAAAAAAAAGATCATTTTACAGGCTGAAGAGACAGCTCAGTGGTTAACAGTACCTCAGCTCAGTGGTTAACAGAATTTGCTCAACACCTACATGGCAGCTGTCTCTAACTCCAGTTACAGGGGAATCTGACGCCCTCTTCTGGCTTCCATGGGAATTTCAGGCATGTAGTGCACATACATATATGCAGACAAAACACTCGTACACATAAACTAAAAGTAAATTAATCTTTAAAAAATTCATTTTGCTAGTCTTTGGAGGAGTATACTTAGTGTCTCCTCTCCCTCTGTTTTTAATGTTGGAAATAGAATATGGAGCCCTGTCCATCTTAATTAAACACTGAACTCTATTCCCAGACTAAAACCTTGCTATTGTCATGGAGCACATAAAACCAGCTTGAAGGATTGCCACTTGGCAAATCTGATCTATTTCTTCTTTCATGCTTTTCGGGTTCTTCTAGAATTTCACCAGTGAACACAGAAATACATCTGATAATTTTGATTTAGTCTATTGATTGCAGAGATACAGTAGCTTCTGACCAGGCATCTCCTTTCTCCTTTTTTTTTTTTTTTTTTTTTTTTTTAAAAAAAAACTGGATATTTTATTTATTTACATTTCAAATGTTATCCCTTTTCTTGGTTTCCCTTCTGCAAACACCCTATCCCATCCCCCCTTACCTTGCTTCTATGAGGGTGTTCCCGCACCTACCCACTTGTTCCTACCTCACTGTCCTAGCATTCCTCTACCCTGAGGCATCAAGCCTTCACAGAACCAAGGGCCTTCCCTCCCGTTGATACCAGATAAGGCCTCTTCAGCTCCTTCAGTCCTTCCCCTAACTCCTCCATTGGGATCCCTGTGCTCAGTATGATGGTTGGCTTCGAGCACCTGCATCTGTATTGGTCAGGATCTGGCAGAACCTCTCAGGAGACAGTTGTATCAGGCTCCTGTCAGCAAGCACTTCTTAGCATCAGCAATGGTGACTAGGTTTGGTGTCTGCATGTGGGATGGATCCCCAGGTGGGGCAGTCACTGGATGGCCTTTTCTTCAGTCTCTGCTCCACTCTTTGTCCCTGTATTTCCTTTAGACAGGAGCAATTCTGGGTTAATATTTTGAGAAGGGTGGGCAGCCCCATTCCTCAACTGGAGGCCACGCCTAACCTCTGGATATGGTTTCTACAGGTTCTGTCTCCCCTTTTTTTTGAGGGGGGTATTTCAGCTAATGCCATCCTGTTGGGTCCTGGGAGTGTCTTGCTTTCCTGGTGTCTGGGACTTTCTGTTGGCCCATCCCCCATTTCTACACATCTTTCTCTGTTCAATTTCCTGACCCTCTGTACATCTCCTCCCATATCTGATTCTTTCCCTCTTTTCCCCTCCCCCTTCTCTTCCTCCCATCCTTTCTCCTTCTTAATAACCATGTGCCCTTGAGGAAGTTCTGTCTGTACGCCATGTCTCAGTTTCTTGACACACGCAAGGGAATAGTCAGCCCTCAGTACTTGGGAAGCAGACTGTGAGGATAAAGTAGAGTCATACATGGGAAAGCGCTTTGTAAGCTGCAAAGTAACATAGAGCTATAAGGGGATATTATTGTTTATTTTATAAGCCAGCCGAAATCAAAGCCCTGATTTCACTGCCAGGAAGATTTTTCTCTCATAGATCTAATTCTTAAAGCTTGGCTTTGCCTACTTAATGAATACTTTCAAAATAAAGATCCCTTTTGCTGCTTTGATTTTTGTGAACTTCCCTTTACTCTGATTCAAAGTCACATGGGGAGGTGCTCCTGTAAAGCCATTGTTTAATTTAGAGTCTTCATACTGCGCCTGTGTCCGGCTATTCTCCGGTCTCAGTCTCAGAGGAGCCTTTGAGGGCAGACCTTGTTTCTTTCCCTTATGTATAGTTTGACAACAAACGAGATGTTTTGAATGGGGATGTAACCTGTCACCTCAAGGAAGGAGCACATCCTGCTCTGAAGGGGTTGCCTCAGCGCCAGCCAGCGGAGGATCATGCTGGTGTTTTGACTTGTGACTCAGGCAGGAGCTGCAGGATCGCCTCACAAAGCTCTTCTCTTCAGACACCTGGACTTTGAGTCTTATTGTTGTCTAGTTGGTTTTCAAGACACGAAGCCTAAAGCTTTCCACATTTATAAGCAGGGAAAGTACAAAACATACTTAAAGTCATTGGTACAAGCAGATCTGTTTTGAATATTAATCTTCAATGCAAAGTTGGTTTGCTTTCCTTAAGCCTCTTAATGAGTTTTCAATGGAGGTGATCTTTTCAGGGTTTTGGGTATCAATATCACCTGTTAATATGTATGTATTATAAATATATATGCAATATGTATATATATACATATGTACACACATATATATACATACATGTTATATATATGTATATATACACTATATATACACATATGTTTTATACACACATATATACATTTATGTTATCTCTCTATATGTATATATGCATATATATACACATATACATCAATTATATATACATATATAAACAATATTTTTATTGATTGAATTTCACATCATATATCCTATCACACTAAGTTCCCAGTAGTGTCTGCCCTCCAAACCTAGTGATGTGCCACGCCCAAAGAAAATAAATATTATAATAAGAATAAGTCCAGTTTGTGTTATCTATCTACTCACTGGAGCATAGTCACACTCTCAGCTGCCTGCCCCTTCAATAGAGCTGAGTTGCTCCTTTCCTGCACCGGTGCCGGAAGCCTTCAGCTGTGGAGAGCTCACTCCAGCATCCTTATCACACTTTTTAAGAGTTCTCTTCAATGGCTTCCTGTTCAGGCTGCTACTTTATTGGGAATGGGGAGTGGGGGTTCCGGTAGGGTCAGGGAAGAGGCTACTTTTGCAGTGATATCAATGATTGTGGATGCATAGTCGAAAGGGAGGGACCTGGAAGGCTTCTGTTAATTATATTTTAATTCTCTCCTAAAGCCTTTGTCATGAAGGTGTTGAAGCCAGGAGAATGAGAGACACAGAACCTTCACAGTCATAATTCTGTGGTCACTATTCAAAGTACAACAGAAAATGGAGGAACCAAAAGATAATCTCCTATCTCTGGCCTTGTATATAGTATTGTGATGTTTGTGGAGTGTGTGTTCCTCTACACGTGTGTATGTATACATCTGTGTGAAGGCCGACATCTGGCGCTTTCTTCACTTGCCCTCCATGTTGTGTTTTATGACAGCTGACTCTGTCTTCTCGCGCTCTGGCTCGGTCTCTCTCTCGCTCTGTCTCTCTCTCTCCCTCTCTCTTTCTTTCTCTCTGCAAATTTGGGGATACCCTTTTTTCTGTTTCCCCAGTGCTGTGATTCGCGGCCTGTGACACTGTACACCACCTTTCACGTATGGATTCTGAAGATTACAATTAGTTTCTCATGAACCATCTTCCCAGAATACTTCTGCCTAGTTTATTTCTATTTTATTTTGTCTTGTCTTACCTTACCTTATCCTTTTAAAACCCAAATGTGTGGCAGTCAACACAGACACATCAAGTGGAGTGCCACAACGACAGTTAGAACCTCTAGAGTGTCTGAGCTATTCTAAACTTTCTTCAACGTGGTCCGGCTCCCTGGGATGGAATTTGAAGCGCCAGGCCTATGAAGTGGATTGCTCACAGTGATAATACGTTTTGGCTGGCAACCATATTCTTGAAGCCCACATTTACTTGTAGTCAGAAGTAAATACAGGACTGAGACTCTTTTTAAGGTAATATAACTTTATTAACTCTTCGAGAATTTCATTTATCCAATGTAGACTGAGCCTATTTGCTTTCCACTCCTTCCCTGAACTCCTCCCAGATTCACCCCTACCTTTCTCAACTCCAGTTTGTTCTTCCCATATACTTATGAGTATGGGGCATTAACATCAGCATGGGGAAACCTAGCACGGGCCACAACCATAAAGAAAAATGGCTGCCTTTCCCCAGAAACCATCAACTGTCAATAGCTCCTCAGCCTGGGGTGGGGCCTTGTGAGGGTCCCTCCCGCTCTGGCCTGGAGTACCGGCTGGCTTGATCTTAAGCAGATCTTGGGCAGGCCACACTATAAAGGGCACAACCGTGAGTTCACAACTACAGCAGTGCTGTTTTCTCTGACCTCTGACTTTTACAGTCTTGTTGCTGCCTCTTTGGTGACCGTCCCTGAGCTTTGCTGGTGGGGCTACGATATAGATCTCTCGTCTATGGCAGAGTACTCCACAGATAACTGTTTTCTGTCCTTTGACAAATTGTGACTCTATACTTACTGCTGTCCACTCCACAAAGAAACTTCTCTGATGAGGTCTGAGACCTGTGCGAGTCTATGCATGAGAGGAGTTTGAGGGCAGTTTGCCACTCTGTCTGCTTAGCAAAATAATAGCAGTAAATTAACTCCTAGGTCCTGTGATCCCACAACTGCTGGGTTTTGGGCATATTTTCAGTACCAGGCTTGCCTTTCCTCCTGTCTGTGGGCCTTAAATTCAATCAGAAAGTGATGGCTTCCTTCCTTCCCATTTATAGAGTAGTGCACCTGTAGGCATATCTTGCCACTTGGTTATGATTTTAGCTACCAGGGTTCACAGCAGGGTGAGCCTTTGATGACCTTTCTGCAACAGCAGCCCACACAGCACATCCAGGTAGTATGAAAGCTAGCCAGGAGGGAAGCTTCCTCTCTAGTATCAACTTGGCTTTTTCATGTTTTGTCATCATGGTGTGTGGTATCTTCAGCAAAAGAGTCTTACCACACGGGTCTGAAATTCGACTCTTATACTTCATGATTCCATTCTTTTGGTCTGTTCCTCCACTAGTGAATTTATTCCTAACTTACAAAAGAAAAGGAGAGAGAGAGAAAGAGAGAGAGAGATAGAGAGAGAGAGAGAGAGAGAGAGAGAGAGAGAGAGAGAGAGAGAGAGAGAGAGAGAGCGGAGAGAGAGCTTAGCTTTTAATAACCACAGAAGCAGGATTTTGTGTCCCAGTTTTTATTAGTACTTTATTTCTTTATAATTAAGAAGCCTGGTAGATAGATTGTGAATGTTTGGGTTTTTGTTGTTGTTGTTTTTTTTTTTTTTTTTTTGTTTTTTGTTTTTTGTTTTTTGTTTTTTGTTTTTTGTTTTTTGTTTTTTGCCTTATACACAGTCTCTTAATATCGACAACTCCTTGTGAGGTCTGGCCTAAGCATCTCTGGGATTCCCCCAAAAGCGCCTCAGGTGAACCCATGAGCAGGTGCAGCCAGCAGTACACTTGTTAGTTACTTGAAGATAGTCAGCAACTGAGTAATGCATGATTTATTACTAGAGTGCTACTTTGAGGGTCAGGTTCAGAACATGTATGAACTATTTAGAAAATAATAAGTTACTTGATCTGACTTGTGTACAAGGTTCACAGAAAAATAAAGACCCAAGATGGATCGAAGAATTTCCCCCTCCCCAACTCTTTTTAAAATCACCTGGAATGTAGTTATTGATGACACCTGTAGATGAAATGATGTTTTTACAAAATATTCACAAATGTACATAAAAATGTAGAGTGATATTGTAGTAGAGAGGTAGCCAGAAGACTTATATCACCATCTCTCTCTTAGATGGCTGGACTAGCCTCTTAAGTGGTTATCTTGCTTTGGCCCTGATCCATTCTATCCACACCGCAACACTTATAATGATCCTGTTACAGTGTGAGTGGGTCTCTGCTCAAAAACTTCCCAATGGCTTTTCCATCACACACAGAATGTAATTCTTATAATGGCCAGCATACTTTAAGTTTTATCTCCTCTTGGCTCCATCTGCTATGTTGATCCCACACTTCCATTATGTTATTGTTTCTCATGTGAAGATTATCCTTGTATAGTCAAATGTTGACTTCTGTGTTCCCATATCTGGTTGCAGTCTCCTGTCTCGATGTGGTGTCAACATTGCTCCCCAGTTATTCCCTGATTGATCAATAAAAAGCTGATCAACCAATGACTGAACAGGGAGAAAATAGGGCTTGACTTCCTCCCAGCAAGAAGAGAGAGGAAGGAAGTGGAGATTCAGCCAGGAGAAGAGGGTCCAAGAGACATCATAAGAAAACAGCTGGAAGAGACAAAGGCATAAAATGTGAGTATCCCAGGGATTTTGACTGGGAAGTAGCAAGGTTAGTTTAGTAGATTAAAATAGATTAATACTGCTCAAATGTTGTGCCTTAAAGCTGTTAAATAAATAAAATAGTCTTGTCTCAATTATTTGGGAGCTAGCTGTGTTAAGAAAAACCTGCGACATTTATAAAATTTCTACTAACACTTCCCCTTGCTTAACATATACAGTTTAGGTAGTACTTATAGTTGACACCTCTAATGTTCCTTCTTTGTTTAATGTTTATACCAGGCATTTATTGCCAACTAACACTCTCTTCATGTTTTCTTTCCCTTATATTGTCCACTATTTGTATTAGTTAAGTAGATAACAAACTCTAACAGGATAAGAATTTCTTTTGTGCACACATGTGCTCCTGTTCTGATGCCTAGTATCGTGTGGTACATGTTGGGGACCAGCTGTGGTTCCGAATCCTGTTTCCTCCCTCAGAGTGACCAGGTACTGGAAGGATGAAGCAGAGTTCAGAATGAGAGGGGTCTGCAGGATCCAGGTCTGGCTGGGAGTGGGTGGGAGGATGGGAGGGTAGGAGGGTGGGATAGGTCTTCTCCAAAGAAGGCCTTCTCTGAGGATTTTAGTGTTAGGAATATAGTGTTAGGCTATATTCAATGGAGCAGCTCTCTCAGACAATCTTCAGTAAGACAGCTGGTGTGCATACACTTTATTTGGGGGGTGACCAAGGGATGTATATGAACCTTGGAGAATGGGAAGGAGTTTTCATGGTGAGTGTAAAATCATTGGCTAGAATTTCAAGCACTACAAATGCCCTGCTGGAAAAAGAAAGTCTTCCATTTTTTGTACCAAGCTCAGAGGTAGACTTTGACTTTAATTAGCAGGGTTTCCAAGTACTGAGCCCAGTATTAAAAAAAAAAAGCCCTCAACAAATATTTATTCAGTTACTTTAAAAATTATACATATATATTTATCTTTGTGCACATGTGTCTACTAAGGCACAAAGTGCGTAAAGGCCAGAAGACAGCTTTGTGTTTCATTTTTCTACCTTGTCTGAGATGGGACCGTTATGAGCCACTATATAAGACAAGCTATTGGCACGTGAGCGTCCATAGATTCTTCTGTCCCCAATGGGGAATCTGGACTCAGATCCTCATGCTTGCTACCTAATCCCTTAACCATCACCCTCCTGCGCCATCTCCCAAGACGGGAAACTGAATATATTTAAGGTGTGTAGGGTGATCCTCTCACATGCTTATCTTGATGTAGGTATGGGTAATGAAGCCATCCCTACAGTAAAGCAGGTTAACATTCCTGCCATGTCCTGCATTCACCTGTCCTGAATGCAGGAGACCCTGTTAGAGAATTAACATCATCTCTTCTGTTATCAAGTATATCATTATCCATCCATTCAACAATATAAGCCATTATTACTTCTGTCTTCCTTAGGACAGGAAACTACACATAACCCACTGTCCTGGAAATAATGGTCTTTGTGTTATGGGGATTGCAGTGTAGGTTTTCCCACATGCTTATAAGGGGAAAGATTTTATTTTCATGATACACTATGAATATCCTTTCAAGTTTACAGAATCTCTAAACACTCTATTCTAAAGAATAGAATTTAGAAGTTTATTTTACTTCCGATTACTATTTTCAAAGATAATAAAAAATAGAAAGCTATTTTCAGAGTCTCCCCCCTCCCCCCCGAGGTAGAAACAAGCTCTAAACATCTCTAGAATAACTGGATTTTATTTCCTAAATATTTTTTTTCTCACACCAATGGTCAAAACAACATTACATTTAACATACTTTTTAGGCATACTATAAATATGTGATGATTTTACTAAAACGTCATTTGAGTTCTTACCTAATTTTAGTTCTATATTTGGTCTCATTATAATTTGACTCAAGTCTCTTTAAAAATCACTATTCTCAGTTTGAGATTTCATTAGCTACTTACCTATGACTAGAGACATGAATCTAAAAACTTCACACTTTATTATTATGTCTGATAGGTCAGATTTGAAAAGTAATTATCTGATTTAATTCTTAATATTTTTTATCTCCACTTATGAGACTAAGCTATGAAGGTATTTCTTTCAATCAGAGAAGTTCAGATCTATGTTTTAATATGGTTTTAATATGGTTCTTGATTCCTGATTTTACTTGAATTTATTCAAAGTAATTTCTCAGTTACTTGGTGGTTTTGATTTTTAAAACCAGCACTACTGTCTTGTTGCAGTTCTGTGACTTAAATGGGACTCCTTCACGGTACTTTCTCTGTGAAGGTCTTGCATCTGCTTGTGTTTGTCACCGTGTCGGCCATGTTTAATTGAATTGAGGTTTGCTGAAACCACGCACGCAATGTCCCAGCACAGAGCAATCAGTGAGGGACTTGGCGTGCTCCTCTTGCTAATCACAAGAGGTTAACGAAATTGTAAACTCTGAGATAATGTTACTTTGTGAAGAGACCTGGGTCCAATTATCGAGGGCAATTCTCAAATGGAATTAAAATTAGAGAGAAGGAAGTACTAGTTGATTGTGATCTGGCCAATCTCAGTGCTGTAAGGATCAGATGTTTTGTATTTATTCAAGTTTTAGTTCACTTTTCCACAGCTATAGTCGAAATTAAGACCTCGTTTTGGGAAACGTGACCATTCCATGGCATCGTCTGCCTGGTTTCTTTAAAAGAAAATGCATCAAATTGGAAATTGGATGAGCCAAAAATGAATGAGCAGGAAAGGAAGGAAAGGTCTAATTTGTTAAGAAATTACACTGATGAAAATTGATAAAAATTTGAGGGAGAAATCAAAAAGGATTTTTCCTAAGGTAAATTGCAAAGGTGGAATTAGAAAACGTTTTTCCTTAGTTTTAATATCTCGTCTGCATTCAAATTAGGTTTATTGTATTCTTTCAAAGCCACAAAAACAGATAATTATCTCAAAAGGATGTTATAGAAATTGCCATATCGAAACAGAACTGACAGGGCCCTGCTTGCTACTTGGAAGATGGGTAGGCAGGAAGTGAGTTTGAAAAAAACAAAACAAAACAAAAACACGGAAACATTAAAACTTTTCTTTGTGACACTTCCTGACTAAGATCTCAGACAACCTTAACAAAAATAAAGGTCTTCCATTTTCTTTAGATGTCAGGGTAAAGAAAATGCAAAGCTCCCAGAAGTCTCTTGGTGACAAGCACTGCAGCTGTTGACAGCCCCGCCCCTTCCCTGGCCGGAAGACATTGTGACCTGCCAGCATTAACTGAGTTCCTTGTAGGTGATAGGTGCCAAGATCATCCCGGACTCAGGAACCAGATTTGAGGGGGTGGTGGTGGTGGTGGTGAGCATCTAAAAGGAAGTGAAAATTAATTGAATAACAAACTTTTTTCTGTTTCTTTTTGTTGTTGTTGTATGTATGCATATGTTTATTAAGTATGTTCGTGCATGTGGACATATGTATACATGGATATAGATAGATTCATTTGTATGCATGTAGAATCCAAGAAGTTGAAGTCTGGTGTTTTTCTCAATCACTTTCTCTCTCTCTCTCTCTCTCTCTCTCTCTCTCTCTCTCTCTCTCTCTCTCCTTCTTTCTTTCTTTTTTATTTCCTTAACAATTTTAAATTTTTAATTAAAATATAAATATTTCATTCTTCCCCTCCTTTTGTGGTGTTTTGAATGAGAATGGCCCGTGCAACACGGCTGCCTCTATGTAAACGCTGGGGTCCTCCGCAGCCCCAAAAGCTTCTTTAGGAGGACCTGTTTGAGGACTGCCTGTGACACCAGCATTCCTGCAGGAGGATCTAATTGAGGACTGCGTGGGAGACCAAAGATTGCCAGCCAATCAGGAACTGCTGTTTAGAAGAGATGCTTCCTTGGGACCAATGGGATCATGGGTGGAGGATATAAAAGGAGCTTGCAGTGGTGTTCGAATGGGCTTGCTTCTCACCTGCTCCTGTTGAGACTCCTGTTGAGTCTGTGCTGTCTGCAAACTCTCCCCCAACCCCTCAGGGCAGGTAGGGTGGGGCTATCCAGGGCATTGGCAACAGGCTCACATAGGCCTAAGTATTTGAATATTTGGCTTCCATTTGGTGGCTGTTTGGGAGATATTAAAAGGTGTAGTCTTGCTGGGGCCAGTTTGAGGTTTCCAAATCCTCTCACCATCACTACTGCCCTCTCTCTGCCTTCTATTTGCTCACTGAGATGTGAGCTTCCAGCATTGCTCTGGAAACCCACCTCTTGCTACCTTTGTTCTACCATCATGGACTCACTCTCTGAAACCATAAGCCCTAAATAAACTCTTTCTTTTTCTATAATTTTCATGGACATGGCATCTTAGCCATGAAAAAGCAGCTAAGACACCATTCCTCCCTCCAACCTCTCCTGTCTCCTCTACCTTTGTCCTTTTCCATGTTTCCCTCCTTCCCTCCCTCCCTCCTTCCTTCCCTCCCTCCCTCCCTCCCTCCCTTCCTTCCTTCCTTCCTTCCTTCCTTCCTTCTTCCTTCCTTCTTTCCAAATTTGTGGACTCTTTTTCTTTACTATTGTCATACATTGTTTGTGTGTATATGATTTGAGGGTTTACCATTTGGTACTGAATAATCAATTAGGGGACTCATTCATGGGGAAAACTAACTCTGCCTCTCTCATTTTTGCCTGTGTTTGGTTTCAGAACCCCCCCCCCCCATCCCAATCCCCACCCCTCAAAAAAAGGGACCAAGGTGCATATTTTACATATCAAAGAAGACCTAGTCTCCAGGTTCTCCCAGCAACCCTCAGTCCCTACCTGGCATACCCTGCCCTCAACCTTGAATTTTCCAGCCCAGGGGCTGGGCTACCCTTTCCCTAGAGGTTCTTCCCTAGATAATTCAGACATTTTGATCTCTCTCTTTTCTCCCTCTCCCTGCAAGAGCATCTTTTCTCTCCTTCTCTTCTGCCTCCCCTCCCTTTTCTCTCCCCATGGTGACTTCCCAGGCCTTGATCCTTAGGGTTGAGAGCAGCTTCCAAATAAACCTGCATTTAGTATAATCTAATATGGCTTGAATTGACTCCTTTCACTTAAGGCATTTTATCACTTAAGAACTTGAAGCTCAGTCAGCAGTCAGGGAGAAGGAATTCAATATTAATTTATATTAAATTATATCTACAAAGATGAGGTTCTTCATATTTTCTAGAATGTTCAACAGGATATAAAGTTATATATATATATATATATATATATTCACACACATATGTATGGCTATCTATATACACATATATAAACTGTATATAAATCATTCATATGAAATTATGCACTCTTTATAGACCAAATAAAATGTATATTTGATTCATTTCTTTACATTTTTCAGTGAATAGAGTCTATGTTTCATTGTTTCATGTGGGAAAAATGCAATGACAGTGTAGTTCACTTCTTTCTAGAACCAGAGTTAAAAATACTCATATAATAACTCTTGGATAGTTTTGGAATCGTACAAAGCATTACTAAAACTAACATCTAACTATATACAAATACACTTATTAGTGCGTATGTTTGAATGCAATAATAATCAGGCATCAGATCAGATACTAATTATAATCTTCCGAGTGGAGATGTACTGTGACATGGAACAGGGCAACAGCATGTTGGAGTTGCATAATGAATCCAAATAACATTTGGCAAAATAACTGAGCCAATTACAAATATGTAATACTGATTGAATCATTGCTTGAGGGTGATTAACGGTGAGAAGAGAGGAAAAATGGATGGTTTGGTCCTATTGTGGTTTGGTACTGAATGAGAGAGAAGGAGGACTGTCCTGGAGGGCACTGGTGAAGTAGAAGACATTCCAGGTTGGAGTCATTGTTCTGGTCTAGACCATTGGTGGGCAGGCTTCTGTTCTTGAGATGATATGGATAGGAACCACCATTTGAAGTCATAGACAAATCAGTAGGACAAAAGAGACTGACAAATGGACATCCATTGGCATGAATGACTACAGACAACCCTGCTGCTAACAAGTATGCATTTGAATGTGATGTATGTCACAGTCACACACACTTGACAATTAGTATGCATGATCAATGTTTTATTCTTAAAGAAAAGTTAATATATTTTTTATTTTAATAGAGCTCCATCACTTTTTCCCTTTCCTCCTCCAGCCCCTCTAGGGTACCTTTCCTCCAACTCCTCCCATGCCTCCTGACAACAGCTCTTCTATGCCCCAGCTCCAAATTGATACCCTCTTTTCTTTGATTGCTATTGTTACATGCATATACATGTATATGTATATACAAACATATACATATAAGCTGTTGAGTTTGTTTTTTATTATTTGTATGTATATGGTTTCAGAGCAGACCATTTTGTGTTGAATAACCAATATGGGGGTTCATCCCTAGGAAAGGCTAACTTTCCCTCCCATATTTTCTTGAAACCTTTGCTAGCGACTATTCCTAATGTGTTTTTTCCCTTTATCTCCAACTAGCGACCAGTCCTGAGCACTAACTGGAATGAATTCCTAAGCTATAATACGTGAATTTATGATGTTAACACTTTTGCAAAAATGAATGTTTTGTTGTTTACCAAATACAATTTTTTTTGAGGGAGGAGGCATCATCTACATTTTTGTTGTATTCCACTTCCTCAAGTCAGCACCAAATAGCCCAAACAGTTTAAACTTAACCCTTACCACAATTTTCTTTTCATGCCTGACTGATGAATCTGAGAGCCTTTTGAAGTAGCATACCTCTCATGTGCTTCCTCATCCACTACGCTTCCTCCCTCTCATGGGTTACATGCCACGTTCTTCTGCATGAAGCTAATCTGACATGTCTTGGTAAAATACCATGCCTTGATGAAGCCCACATAGCAATCTGTTATCCCATGTGACGGAATCATCTGAAGTCCATTGAGAGGCAGAAGGTGAGGAGGATCTGCAAAAATAATTTTCAGCTCCCGGTGTGTCTTTTCAGTAGACTACCCCAAAGCAATATTTCTCCATCTGACCGGTCCTGAGCCAAACAGAGTCCGTAAGGGATGCATCTGCGCAGAGCTTCCAGCAGTGTGTTTTACATCCGAGCTGCTACCGTGGCCTTGCCTGCATTACTTCTGATCCTTCAGTGCCTGGCATCCTGTTTTCCTCCCTACCCTGATTTACACACCAGTGAAACAATGTTGACACATCGGCTGCTCCCAAAATGTTGCTTTTCAGGTACTCTAGGCTTAAGCAAATATCACAACACAATCATCCAGATCATCAATTCTGCATCAAGGCAACTTTATCTCAACCTCCTTCATGGGATACTGTGCTAAGGCAGTACACTGAGCCACAGGTAACAATGTGGTATGGTAGAAGGAAAAAAAAAAGCAGTGAAGTAGTGTTGCTATGACCATCAGTCCTATAGAATATAAGAGGATCCTATATAAGAAGATTATTATAAAACTAACCTGCTTGCAAGATTCTTCTGTACACATCCTTTGATTGGCAGTGACAGCTCAGTCTTCGTGGCGTTATCAGCTATCTCCTTTGTCATTTTTATGGCTATATACAACATTAAATCCCCCGATGACATTTCTCCAAAAGCCTTGGTTTTATATTTTTAAAGCATTAGTTTTCAATTGCCTTTACACTTTCCATAGAAATTTCCTTCTATGCACCACACCTTGTACGTCTGCCTCCCTCTCCCTTTAAAGGAAATAAATGATAACACGTTTTTTTTTTTTCCCAAATGGCTCAGGTTTATCGCTATTGAAGATTGGCCTGTGATATATGTAAACTGTCCAGTTTCAACCTCAGTGTGAGTGGGAGCTGCTTTAGTCATCTCTTCAAATTACGGCCTGTTGCCCTCTCTCGAATGTACCATCCGTTGTGGACTGGCTCATCAGTCACCAGCAAACACACTTTGTGTAAACATAGATTCATTACACTGACAGTAAAAAGAGGAGAAGGAAACTGACCTTTGCTGAGCATGTGCTGTCTCCCATGAGCCCTGCAAAGCATTTCCCTTTTGATTGATCTTTCTGGAACCCTGTGCAGTAGACGTGATCCTCCTGCTTTATATGCAGGGAACTCAAATGAGTGACAGTACAGCGCAGAGACTATTCAAACTCATCTATGCCCAGATACACAGCCCTTGCTCTTGACCCAGTACTTTGCAGTCATGGATATTGTCCACACTTAGGCTTGTAATTCCAGTATTTTATTTTTGTTTCCAACTTTCATTCCTTATCAGATCAGTCCCTTCCTTTTCATCTTCTCCGATCCGCATCCCACCCTGCCATCCTTGAAGATGTTTGATACCTTCTTCTTTACTGTTGTGTGCCTTGGTGACTGCTAATTCAGGACACTAATGTATTTCTTTGGATTTTAATAAACGTAATGTTACGCTTTGAATTTGAAGTGGCAAGCGTGCGGTGGCGTATGGCTTTAGCACCTGCCCTCTGGTGGTGGATGTGCCCGGGTTTCCGAGTTTGAATCCTGCCCTGGTCTCCCCGTGTGACTCTCAGTGAGTTTCATGAGGAAAAAAAAAAAAAAAAAATCCCTCACTTTGAATTTGAAGTGGCCCTTGAAGACTTAAGTGTTAAAAGACTGGCTGACAGCTGGTGGGATTTTGGGAAGTGACCGACTGGGTCACTTAGGAACCTGACCTAAATAGTGTTTGAATTGATGGCTGAAATCAGAATTGATTATTGCAAATGGTAGGAGCTGAGGGCTGGTTCTGACTGTGCTGCTGAGAGGTCTTTGAAGTGTGTGCCACGCCCCTGAACTCTTCCTCTGCCTATTTTCTCTTCACCCTAACCGATATGAGGCAAGCAGACATTCATTCTACTGGGATAGTCTAGCCTCATCCAGCAATGGAGCCAGCCTAACAGACTAAAGCAGTGGCTCTCAGTCTGTGGCTTGTGATTTCTTTCGGTGGTTGTCTATCAGATATCCTGCTTATCAGATAGTTAACATCATGATTCATAACAGTAGCAAATTACAGTTATGAAGTAGTAAGGAAAATATTGTTATGGTTGGGGGGGGGTCACCACAACATGAGAAACTGTGTCAAAGGGTCTCAGCATTAAGAAGGTGGAGAACCACTGGACTAAAGCATATGAAACCATGAGCCAAAATAAAGCTTTATTTCCTTTCAGGTGCTCTTCTTGTGTGCTTTGTTACTGTGGCAAAAAAGTCTGACCAGTGCAGGAGCCATAAACCCTCCAAAAAAATTAGAAAAAAGATCATTGAATGATACAATGGCATGTATACAGTTAAGTTTGGTTCAATGTGTGTTTATATTTCAATTTCTTTTTCAGATGGATGGGTTTTTTAGACATCTTTTGTTCATCTACTTTATAGTTATTATTTTTGTTTCTGTTTTGTTTTGTTTTATTTTACACTTAAAAAGCATTTACTGCCAACCAGGGAGAAGATGATTGTAATCAGTTTAAATAAAGAAAACCTGGAGATGGGCTGAGACATGTCCTCTTAGCTGCGAGTTTGGGTGGTTGGAACATCTTCACTAGTGTTTTGGGGATATTTAATCAACTATTTTTAAGACTCAGAAAGCGGGTTTTATATGAAAATATTTGCGATTCATTTGGGCAAATACATGAGTAATGAGAACTCAGATAAGAAGGGACGCTGTGTAAAATGCTTCACTGTTTCTGTGAACAATAAGTCACAGAATCCTAAGAAATGATAAATCATGCCCTGTTGAGTCACAGGAAATACCGTCTAGATGTGGCCTGGGAAACGGCTGAGGTACTCGGCAATCAGATGGAAGTGATTTATTTGGAAGGGGGAGGGTGACATCTGAGTTATCTTCAGCAATGGGAAAGAGGTAATCCCTCTTAGGAGCAACTGTGAGTCTGCCTTTAGCCTTGGAGATCGCCTGCTCTCCTTTGCCTCTCACGTCTCTCTGTGATTTACCCATGTTGTGGTGCATGTCACACGATTCATCACTTTTACGTGTCCACCTTAACTGTGGTCAGCCTTGTATGTTTATTGAGGTAGTTACTCACCATTTGCTAGGTACTTACTATATAGAAGGCTATTCTAAGTACCAAGAAATGGCAATGGACAAAAATCAAACGCTAGCTGCCCCCATGATGCTTACGTTTGATTAGATGTGGCCCATTTTAATCTTTACTTTGCTATGGTGGGAATCCACTACTTACATGTGTTAGACAAGTGCTTTATCAGCAAACTATATCATTGACCTATCTAAAGCCTTTTATACTGAACATTTTTTATATGAAAACATGTTTATTATAGAACATTAAAAAAACGCCCCAGATGATTGTTTAAAATACACAAATCCCACACTACTATACATGACAATGGCCTGAGAGCATGCAAATACTCTAGGCTGGAGAGCCATGTCTGTTCCTGACAAATCACTCCAGAAAAGTTCTCAGATATTTGAATCCAAAGTGAACGTGTGAATTGGCTTCACATGATTCAAAAAGTAAAATATAAATATAAGGGCAATTAAACGAAGGCAATAATTAGTTTACAATAGCCATTTCTGGACAGTAACTGGAGAGTGGTGTGTGTGTGTGTGTGTGCCCTGTCTGTGTGTATATACACACAGAATCAGGTCAAAAATCTAGGGAGTGGCCTGTGCCCACATACTTGAAGGCCCTGAAGTAAAAAGATGTATAATGTGTAACATCTATTATACATTTGTCTTGAGAACAGCTCATTTCCAAAATTATGCATTGCTTTAGAAGGAAACAGTGTTTTAACCAGTACAGATGACAGGAAGATGAGCTCAGACCACGCTGTGCTCACAGTATCCGAGGCATTCATTTTAGTCTTGGGGCTTTAAGAACATCTTCTTCGTTTTAATGGCTTTTATATTTCCATTTTCATCTTCTTCCCAATTGGCTCGGTCCCTTTTCTTGGCAAACTTTTTTCCAATTGTTCCCAGCAAAGTCTCATACCTTCTTGCCATTTCTTCATCCGACACATCGACCTCTGCCGTCTCATCTTCTCCTACCATGGCTCCGTTCTTAGAATTCATCTGAAGCATTAACTTCTCCACGTCAGGATTAAACCCTCTGAATGACATCCTTCCGTAGAGAAGATCCTCACAGAGGTAGAAGCTCCGCTCTTCTATGATGAAGCTCTCTTTCTCCTTCAACTCTGGCAAATCCAGGTACCATTGCTCATCACTAATCATCTTCCATTCTTCTTCTTCTAGTTGTTTCTTGGTTTCCTAGTCCAGGCCCATTTGCATGAACTTCATGCACAGCAGGTTCTTGGATAACTTAGTCTTGTGCCCTAACACCATGTTGGACACACTTTCAAACACTGAACATTTTTTAAAGTAATGTTTTTAAAGGAAAAATAATGTTGTTTTTATGCAAAGGAAATCTACCAATAGCATTCTATTTAGACAACATTAAATTGAGAAGTAATTTAATAAAGGATAATAGATTCAAAACCTATTCATATCAAAGAACATTAAGGACTTATTTTCAGTAAAATCGGTCTAATTGTCTGTTCCCAGTTCTAAGACAAGGAAAGCAATGTTTCTTTGAACTTTCTAAGTCTTTATGTAGTCTTCTTCTTACTTTTTTTTTGGATTTAAACATTTTATTGCATTTTTATTCATGCAGTCTTTAATATAATTTAAATGAATTCATTGAGTGTAAGTCTTCGGGAACAGCAGTATCAATAACCCACATTATAGATTGGTCAAGATTAATGATGTATGCAGATCTAACGGGGTGTTTCATCTTTGGGCCATAGGAGATATGCAATAATTATTCTTAATTATCACTTAATTTTGAATCACCAGGAAGAAACTCTTATGAGCTTTCCTGTGGAGCAGTCTCTTGATTAGGTTAATTGAAGCGGGAAGACCCATTCACTGTGGTTGGGATGACCAGGGATGGGATCTTGGATTGTATAAAAGGAGACAGCGAGGCAGTCTGGCATGGCAATCAGCATTGTTTCCTGACTATGGATACAGTGATACCTGCCTCACGTTCCTGAAGCTGGTCCTTCCTACTGAGGGGTAACCTTGATCTGTGACCCCCCCCCCCCAAAAAAAAAAAAGGCTTAGCTTGCTTCTTGTCAGGGTTACTTTATTGCAGCAACAGGAAAAAATAAATAACATGGGCTACTAGTTAGAAGTTGGTGCCTTTGATAGATTTTTATCCACAGAAATCCCAGAAAAGGATGGGTATGGTATTACCAAGTCAATGGTTTGGAATTATTTTTGTGATAAAAAGTTCACACGACTACTAAAATCATAATACATGTAGAATTGCAGATGTGCTTAGGTAATTAATGCCTTTGCCTTTTTTTTAAAAAGTATGTCTTCAATGGACTATTATGCTATTAGCTCACATTCATGTATCTGATTTGTGCCTGCCAGCTGAAGTATTTAGAAGGTGAGGCATGGGCCATATTTTTTTTCTACTGCTGCGAGCATGGAATTCAAAGTCTCCCTCCTAGAGACTGAAACGGAACACCCAGTAGCCCGTGCTTTTCAGCTCACAGCACATTGAAATTGTGGCTGATTTAGGTTCATCAGGCCTCTCTGTGTGCTTCTGTTTCCTCACACTAAACCCATGCAGACATTCATTGTGTGATCTACTGCAGTACACCGATGGTTCGTAAGAAGAAGGCTGGTTGACATCATGCCCCTTGTGTGATTAATACTTTTGCGGGGCGATCAGTTTCTCTTTACGCAACACATCCTCAACTTGAGCTTCCTTACTGACTTTAGCCACTGGCTCACTAATTTACCTTTAGTGTGTCTCAATTATTTATGAGTGAGTGTGTGTGTGTGTGTGTGTGTGTGTGTGTGTGTGTATGAAAAAGAAAGAGAGAGAGAGAGAGAGCGCGCAGTTTGAGGGAGTCCATTGTCCTTCCTCTCTTTCCACCGTGTGGATTCCAGGTAGTAACCTCAGAAGGGTGAACTCAGATTGTCGAGCTCAGGTGCAAGCGTCTATACTTGGAAGTGTTCTTCCAGGCCTGTGCCGTGTAATCTTAAATATCTCCTAGAGGATGGACCTTTTCTCACGTTCTTTGAACCTACTTCTTTATGAATAGAAGCCCCTTAGAAATAGTTCTCTCCCACCTTATATGGAAAACACTTCTACCTGCCCACCTCTAGGAGGCCCTGGCATACTATAGGTATTTAGTAAATGCTCAAATAACTTAGTTTTATGGAATGTAAAATGCCTATTTTAAATGAACACATATTTACTGGGTATCTATGTTATGAGGAGGGCTCATGTAGATGATATAGAGAGTATGAGGATGTCTAAGATGTGTGATTTTTTTTTTTTTACAGTCTATGAAGCAAGTAACAGGGTCACCTAGTAACTAGGTATGCAAAAAACACAAGCAATGATTCATGGTATGCTATTATTAATTATTAGGTTCGTTATATCATGAGTGATAAAAGTTTAGACTGGTAGCAACAATACTTCAAAAGGAGGACACAGAAGAAGAAAAAAGTGCCTCTGGTCTGTGGGAACTAGTTGACCTATGTGTAGACAAGTTATTCAAGACTGAGAAAAGAAGCCGGGTGTGGAGGGAGGCCTCCGATCTCTCTTGCTGTATTTCCTGGAGAGCACTCTTCTTAGTGCTTTTAAGGCTATGAATGCCTTTAAGGATTTGAGTTCCTCTCTAAACAAACAAACAAACAAACAAACAAACATAAAAATACCAAGCATATATGGACATGTGATTGAATATCATTAGCGATCCCAGTAGACATCACCAATTAAAAATCAATTACTAACAAATTAATAAATAGATTAACAGATTATCATGAGGAGTATGCAGAGCTTGAAGATGAATAGAAAGGGAAAAGGGCAAGTATTCAGCTTGGGGGCAGGAGAGATGATTCAACAGTTAAAAACAGCGGCTGTTCTTCCAGAGGACCCAGGTTCCATTCCCAGCAATTCTTGGCAGCCTGTAACTGTCTATAAGTTCAGTGCCAAAGATCCAGTGTCATATCCTGGACCCCATGGACACCAGACATATACATAGTACACAGATGTACATGCAGGCAAAACACCAAGGCACACAGAATAAAAATAATAATAATAGAAAAAATTTAAGATTTGATTCTGAAATTACTGCTTTCCCTTTGCCATTTTTTGCCCATCATGTGAGGACCATCACAATCCTTTCCTTCCATGCTCACTGGAATGCTTGATAGTAATATTGACATCAGCCATACATTGTTGTACGGGACATGTATATTTATTTTACATGGAAGGAAAAAACCCAGAAGATTCTGTGAGTCATGAATAAGAGGATTGAAGCAGGATGTTAGAAGAGAGACGTGTTGGCAGTGTGCACAATGGGATAAAAGTGGCAGCTAACTGTTGGATACAGGAGGAGGATGTCCTGACATCATGATGAGATGGGTAGGCCAGACTGCATTCTCAATATGGGTAACAACGAGGCTTTTTTATATATGAAAGAAATGCCACGCAAGAAGGAGTTAGCATTTAAGATTTCTTCCTTGAAGAGGTCACTTCGCAGAAACCTACTCCCACATAGAATTTAGAAAAGCAGTACTGTAGTCATTATAAATGTCCCCTTAAAATATTCAAGACGTGATAGTTGGAAGGGTGCATGATAGATTTTTTTTTAAACAACAGAAGTACCTTTTTAGATATTTCATATTAGGTTATATAAGGAGACAGCATAGAATGTTCCCCAGCATGAAATAATATGCCACTTTCTCTGAAGGACAAGTGGCATCTCCTACTTCCTCTCAACCTTAACTTCTCCATTACGGTCATAATGGAACTTGGTATCTGCTGCTCCATGGATCCTATCAACTGATAGGTTTGCTTTCTTCTTCCTGTTTCTACAATACTTTGTTCAGACCTTTTATCTTTTATTTATCTTTTGTGGAGGCCAGAAGTGGGCAGTGGATCTGCCAGAGCTGGGGTTACAGTTGATTGTCAGCTGCCATGTAGGTGCTGGGAATTGAACTTAGGTCTTCTGAAAGAGTGGCAAGTAGTCTTAAGCACTGAACCAGCTCTTCAGTTCCTATCTTTTTTTTTCCTTTACTCTTTCTTCATAGGCCAGTCCCCATCCCCCTCTCTGTCTGTCCCCTGACAGCTCCTCATCCCATTATCACCACCTCTCACCCCTGTCTTCAAGAGGATGTCTCCACCCACTACCAGACCTCCCTACTTCCTGGTGCCTCAAGTCTCTCAAGGGTTAGGTACATCTTCTCTTACTGAGGCCAAACCAGGCAGTCCTCTGCTGTATATGTGTTGGGGGCCTCATATCAATTAGTATATGTTGCCTGGTTGGTGGCTCAGTGTCTGAGAGATCTCAGGAGTCCCATGCTGCTGGTCTTCCCATGGGATCACCCCTCTCCTCAGCTTCTTCCAGCCTTTCCCTAATTCAACCACAAAGATCTCTGGCTCCTGTCCATTGGTTGGGTATAAGTATCTGCATCCGACTCTTTCAGCTGCCTGTTGGGCCTCTCGGAGGGCATCCATGTCAGGCTCCTGTCTGTAAGCACACCATAGCATCAGTAGCAGTGTCAGGCCTTGGAGCCTCCCTTTGCAGTTTCTATCTTTTTACTTGAGTTTTCTGTGACAAGAATTATTGATCTCATAACAAGTCTTTCTCCATGTAATTCACTCTCTGATGTATAGCTAGTATAGCTGCAGTATAGCAAGAAGAGTCTGAAATAGAAATTTGTCATTTGTATGGTTTATAATCCACTTTCAATCTACTTTTCCTGACTTCTCCCTAGAATCCATGTCTACACTACTGTCTCTGCCAAGAGGCCATGACATTCAACAGTCTGCTTCTATTTCTCTCTGAGAAATTGTAATATTAATCATGCAAGCCATACTATAAGACTATCCATGTTCTTTTCTTTTTGGACAATGTATGACGTTCCATAATGGAAATCAATTAAGTATTCATTTAACCCCTTAGGTCTGCTGTCTTTCTATCTAATTTATCCTTCATGTGTCTCATTTATCATTCAGGTATGTCTCTATTATCTATCTATCTATCTATCTATCTATCTATCTATCTATCATCTACCTACCTACCTACCTATCATTTATCTGTCTTTTTAATTTATCCTTCATGTGTCTATTGTTTATCATTTTATGTAGGTATCTATATTCTGTCATTTTCCTGGTTTTTACATTTTAGGCTTTATTTAATGATACCACGATAAAATGTTAGAATCTAGCTCCTCTGACTCTTGCTCTCTATTGGCTTACTTTTTAAACTGGGCACCAGTTTCTCTGTTTATAACCCACCCTGGGTTGCTACTCCCGGGAACTGCCCAGTCATTTGCTCTGGGGATGTCCAAGTCCTTCCACTTGGCTTCCTGTTTTGTGCTGAACCAAAAACTTTAAGGTTTCTAATTTCTGGTTCTTATTAGTCCAAATCCTGAGAAAATGAGGTTCATCATTCTCAGTAGCTACTAGATGGGCCAGATTATTAATTCAGAAATGAGAACTACTTCATCTATGAGCCTGATGAGAGGATAACACATTCTTAACAGCCAATGCTGTTTCTTTACTTTCTGTCTTGCTTTGTTTCTTCTCTTTTTACCAAGAAATCCTGATCACTTGAACTCTTCTCTGAAGCTCAGCTTTTCTAGACTGTGGAGGACAGTTGTCAGGGACTTTAATAGTTCTTGTGTGTGTGGGCAGCTATTGTAGCCTGTCCCTGTCTTGTTCTATCACAGTGAGGTTATTCTCTTATAATGTCTGCCCCCACTATCCTCTTAATTCTTTGCATTTCCTGTTTAGACCATCTGCTTCTTGAATCAATACTTTTCTTTTTCTTGATCTCTTGTCCTATATTAGTAAGGTATATTTTCTAGAAGCTTCCTGAAAGAAAAAGTGCCTGGGAAATAGTTAAAAATTAAAAAAAATTTTTTACCTTTTTAATTGATTATATGATGTGTGTGTGTGTGTGTGTGTGTGTGTGTGTGTGTGTGTACATGTGTGTAGTACCCATAGAGGCCAGAAGAGGGAGTTAGATTTCTCAGAGCTAGAATTAAAGTTTATAACTTTTAAGTTTATTGAGATTTTTACAGTGCTCAAGATCCAACTTCCCTCTTGCTGGACAAATACTATCATACTGGTCTAAATCCTTAGCATGCATGTAATAACAGCAACATGCCTGAGAAGACTTTTATTAAGTCTTAGCATTTATGTTATTTATTTTGTTGTGGATTTTATTTCTGATTTCGAGATAAGATCTTATATAGCTTAAGCTAGCTTCAAGCTCCTTACATAACCAGGGAAATCACTAAACTCCTGATCCTCCAGCCTCTACCTCCCAAGTGCTGGGTTTACCAGTATATGTACAGTACTACTTATGTGGTTCTGGGGATCAAATTCAGTGGCTCCTGCATGCCAGGCAAACATTCTACCAGCTGAGATGCATCCCTAGTCCAGGATGTGGAATTTTGATTGAAAAGACATCATTCTTTCTTTCTTTATTATTTTATTTGTTATTAGTTTATTATCATATAGTATAGAGTATATTGTACAGTATTATTGTGCATTAACCAATTATGTTGCTAATAAGAAGCATGGCATCAAAGCAACTGCTAATTCTATGTATATTGCTGATTACCCTATCACAGAAACTTTTAGCATCTTTAAAGAGGCTCTCTAACATTTCAGATGATGATACTGTTCTTGGTGTGGGCTTTATCGAGAAGATGTCTGGTGTCAACAGTCCTTTGAGTTCCGAGACACTTTCTTGGATAGTTTTCTACTTTTCAGTTTCATGGTTATGTCATACATCATGCAAACTCCCTTTTCATACTCCTGTATTTTTCCAGGCTCTGGGGACATGAGTGACAAGCAACACAGTAGCAAGCCCTCCTGCCCTCCTGGATAGTGCACATTCTAATAGTGGAGGTAGAACTCAATGTGCAAAATAGAAAGTACTTTAGGTAGAGATGAGTGCTAAGGAAAGCAGGCAAAGGTCAAGAAGGTGGCATATGTGATGTCACACGTTTAGACACAGGGCAAAGGCCTCATTCACAGCATGAGATTCGAGTAAAAATGTGAGACTGGGGGATGCGTTCCAGGCAGGAAATATCAAGTTCAAAGCACTGATGCACTTAAGGAATAGTGAGAAGAAGAAGAAGAAAAAAAAAAAAACAAAAACAAAAACAAAAAACAAACCAGAGTAACTATAGTGAATGAGGCTCCAGGGGCATCCAGGGCATGAGGTTAAAAGCAACTGGGATGCAGATCATGCCAAAGATGACAATCAGGAAAGGGGCCATGGGAAGGTTTTGATCTCAAGAGAAACATGATCTGGCTTCAGTCTTACTGAGATCGCTTTAGACAGTACATTGAGAATAGGCCGAAGGAGGGCAGGTACAGTGGCAGGCTGCTATCTGAGACTATTGTAGAAAGTGGGGAAAGAAATGGTGGCTGGTACCAGTTCAGTGACAGTGGGAGAGTACTGGGTTGCTCTGTGTGTCCAGGGCAGAGTGTGTCATGGTTTGTAGACCAGACAGTATTGACAGAGTGTTCCGTGAGTTGTAGACCAGACAGTTTTGAGGCTGTGAGATAAAGAGGAAGTAGTGATGCCACCAGGTCTTTGGCTCAAGCCTGCAAAGATACCTTGCCAAAAACAGAATGAGGAAGGAGTACAGGAGAAGCTGTTTTTATTTTTGTTGAGTGGAGGGAGAGAAGAGAGGATGGTAAGGGATGTCTGGAGTTGGACATTGGCAGTGTAAGACAGCTATATAACACACTCATGCATTTTCAGGGCAAGGCATGAAGTACAGCCTTACAGACAAGGAAGCAAGTAGAATATTGGTGGTTCATGTATCCATAGGACTGAACAAGTTATCTTATACATGTCCTGCTCTTTTTTCCTCCCTTCTGCCCTCTTTCCATCCCTCTCTCATTTGCTCCCTCCCTTCCCCCTCCTCCCCTCTCTGTTGCTTTCCTTCCCTCCCTCTTCCCTCCCTCTTTTCTTCCCCCCTCCGTGTGTGAGTGCCTGCATGCATGTGCATGCATGCATGTTTATGTGTGTGTGATTGTGTGTATGTATGTGTGTGTAAAGAGATCTAAGGATGGGTTCTGAAGGCGTTGCCCTTCTGGACAGATAGCCAAGCTGAGCAAGGAACAGATCAAGAGGCTGAGAGAACAGGCCAGTGAGATACAAGAAAAAGAGAATATGTTGCGTACCACAGCCAGGGAAGGAAAGGATCCCAAAGAGCAGGAGATGACCCACTTTGCCAAGTCCCACAGAGAGCAGCGTAAGATGAGGATTGTGAAGCCACCTACTTAAGGCAAAAATAGTATTAGTGGTGTAGTGGGGGAGGAAGTACCAGGAGCTGACCAAGAGGGGCCGGAAAGGACAGGAACGTGTCCACATGGACAGTTCTAAGGAGTTTTGCTAAAATGAGAAGAAGCAAGAGCTCAGCTCACACTGTTGGATTTTATTCATTCATAGGAAGCATCAAGATTCTTTTTGTTTTCATTTTCTAAGTTTTGATCTTGTGGTTCTGATTTTTCTGGGAATATCTCTGAGTTCATAAAATGCTTCTGTTGACTGGCCCTGCTGTCATTTTCATTTTAAGAAATCTTTGTTTTTCTGGTCACTCTTAGGGACAGTGAGCTCTGCCCTTGTCCTTCATTTATCAAAGTTTTACAATGAAATACGTGAAAATTATTATATTTTACTAATAGCTATTCAACTTTGGTTTAGCTAAATTTTTTTTGTTGTTGTTGTTGTTGTTCTTGTTGTTTTCGAGACAGGGTTTCTCTGTGTAGTCCTGGCTGTCCTGGAACTCACTCTGTAGACCAGGCTGGCCTCAAACTCAGAAATCTGTCTGTCTCTGCCTCCCAAGTGCTGGGATTAAAGGCGTGCGCCACCACCGCCTGGCCTTTTTCTTAATTATTAAAGGGTTATTATGATATGTAAAATAATATGGCTGCTACTAGAACAGCATCCTCTATATGACGGCTGAACTATATGACTTTGAGGCGTTGTAGTGAAGTGTTTGTTTAGTATATGTGAGGTACTAGAATGGATCTCGTATAAGTTATGCAGCAGTGTTGTATATATGGGCACACTCTAGCTAATATATAAAGTTATCTATAATATACAGGGTGTAACATTAAACAATTTCATTGTCTCTCAGTTTTGTTTTATAATATCATCTCAGTTTCCTGAAGGGATTCAAATGTACTCCCCCCCCTTCCTCTTACTTCTTTTTGTATCAATCTCTATTTCTTCTATGTCCAAGTCAGCTCCCTGTTCTTTTCCTGTTTGGTTTAAACTGATTTTCATATGGAAAGACTCCGTTGGTCAGTTAGAAGTCCTTCTCTGCCCATTTGCAGTTATGAATGAAACCTAGAAAGCCTGGGAGACGCTTGTGTGTGTGTAGATAGCATGGCTAACCCAGGCTTTTTTTTTTTTTTTTTTTTTTCCTCTTTTGCCCCAAATGTCTGCCTCTATACTTTCCTTCTCTTGGTCCATCTCTTTTCTCAGAGAAGAATTCAATCATTTCCTGCTAGGAGGTATAACTCCGTAGATTTTCATCGGTCCCATTTTTTTCTGTATGATATCTTACCTCTGTCCTTAGCTATGCTTGGGATTTGAGATTGATCTTTCCTCGGGTGTAAGCATTTATCTTCCGTCCAGCCTTGAGGGCGGAGAATCTCCCTCCACAGGGAAACAATGAAAGGCATTAAAATTCCACACATGTTTTATACAGCCCTGTTTTCAATGCCGCTGTATGTGCTGCCGTCTGGAGACGCCTTGCATCAGCAGCTTTGGGGGATCTGAAGTACCAAATCTGCTCTTCACATCAGTATATCCCCACCACAAACTGTAGGTTTAGTATTCCTTTCTCCACTCGGCAGTCTCCATCCCTGCAACACCTTCCCATCCATCTCAGTGATTCCTTTTCCCAATCCTTTGCATCTCTGGTTTCAGCCAACCAAAAAGATATTTAGAAAGAATGAAAGTCCATTCACGTAAGCTTTATTACAGTCTGTTGTTCTTATTGTCCTTCTGTATTATGGGTTATCGTTAGTTATGCAGTAATGGGCCTAATTTAGAAATTAAGTGTATTGCCATCACATGTAAGTATGGAGACAATAAAACAGTATATTCAAGGTTCATTATCACCCACTGTATGCAGCATCCACTAGTGTTGCTTTAAATTTTCAAAGCACACTTTGTAATGATGGTTCATTCTTAAATGCTTTAACCTCCCTTCTAGCCAACCGTTTAGCAGAGTTAGTGGAAAGGAAAGATATGAGGGAAGTGGGCCTGTTTGGAAATGGTTCTTTGGAGCAAATCCCATCTGCATTGTCAGGGAATCAGTAGTTCAGTCCTCAGGCCAGCAACGGCAGCTCGATCCAGTAATAAACACCTCATGGATATAACAGCAGTCCAGTTTGGTAGAGTCAGGATATCAAATATAATCAGCAGTGGTGACATGACCTAGCAGAGACAGCCAGGCCTCAGCCATCTCGGCATGAGTCAGCCTTGGAGGGAGCAGGGCCAACAGGGACACCAAGAGAAGTTCTTAGCTGTGCCTCTCTCATCGAAGTGAACATTAGCAAAGATGTCAAGGTTGAGAACCACAACTTTGGAACCGTGAGTCAACCCAAATCTCTCCCATTTTCAGTTGGTTATGTCAGGAATTTTGTTACTGTAATGGAAAACTGACTGACATACCTTTCATGCCACATGTTTGATGGCGGAAGCACAACATAGTGTGTAAATATTACGTCTCTTTGACAGACTAGATGTCTGAGGACTTCATTTCAGACCTATCTCAATGCTGTCTAAAACAATTAACTTGGTGCACAATCCTTTGGAAATGTTTGGAAAATGGAAGGAGGAGAGATCTCATTGTAGGCTGTTCCTTGTCTATCAGCTCCCGTTCCTACTACTGTCAATCACCCTTCTCTGAAATAGTTATATAGAAGTATAGAACATCCTTATTGGATATTCATAACAGAGTGTTGTGTGCTTTGCAGACATAGATATAAAAACGACCACCACTAAAAATTTACCTCTTAACTATCACGCAGTGGTCAAGTCTATGTGTATACATGGGTATCAGATTTTCTCTGTGGAAATACATGTTTGTTTTCTCCCCACTTGTAGGAAAGTTACCTCTCTTGTGTTTAAGGCTTTAGGATTGGAGGGACGTGGGTCGACAGCTTGACTTTTCCATACATACAGTAGCTATGTGATCTTGGGCATGCTAGTTAATTTCTCCAAGCTTAATTTGTATCTGTCCTAAAATGAAAAGGGTAGTGCTGTTATTTTAGGATTGTTGTAAGAGTTAAACGAGAAAATATATTCAAAGCTCCCAGGATAGGGTGTTATACACAGACAGGGTTGAAGAAATTATATGCATATGTATGTATGTAAATATGAAGATCTAGTCCACTTGGTAACAAGTGTTTGCATATTCATTTTGTGGCTTCAGCCTTTCCTTTGCAGAGTTAATAATGATGTGTTTCCTGGGACTGAGTCAGATCTATTGGCCCAATGAGCCACTGTTTCCTCACATCTCATGCAGTGTCCTCCACAATTAAACCCACCCCCCCATCCACTCCACCCATACTCTGCCTCTTAATTGCCTCCCACCCACCCTTCTAGGACATGACTTTCCCTTTCTCCCACTCCAAATGATTATGAAACAGTTAGGATGTTCTTTATTCTGGAACCCTTATCAGAGCAACTTGAGGATAAATAATCATTTCAAGTGAAGAAATGAGGCAACTCGTCTCTCACTTCGTCCGTGAGTCAAGAAATGTATTGGTCATGACTTCCGATACCATCTTCTTCACTGATCTGGAATTAATCTGATGAGTTATTCACTCTTGGTTTTAGATTTTCTTTTTTGATAAATGATTGGGAAAGAAGCAGGTTGGCCTGCCAGTGCTGGCTGATGGGAACCATAATGGAGACAGGTCCTAGACAGGTAGGAAGATCAACTTCAGAGCAATCCAGCACAGTCTGGATTTTTAGTGTCTCTCCTAAGGTGATGTCAGGTTAGAGACTGTGGCAAAAATTATGGAAAAGAAACGAGTCCTCAAATATTATTCTTACTCAAGCCACTTGATCTTGGCAATGCTCCTTCTTTGTTTTTTTTTTTTTTTTTTTTTTTTTTTGTAGGGTGGAAAAAAAATGAGAGGAAACAAAGGCCTGGAAGACAGGACATCAATAAACTAAGCAGGACTTACAAGTACTCCTAGATTCTCAAGCCTAAACCAAGGAACCTGTATGTATCTGAGCTGGGTCATCTGAGTATATGTTATGGTTGTGCACCTTGGTGTTTTTGTAGGGACTCCTTTTTTGTTTGTTTGTTTATTTGTTTGAGACAGGGTTTCTCTGTGTAGCCCTGGCTGTCCTGGAACTCACTCTGTAGACCAGGCTAGCCTCAAACTCAGAAATCTGCTTGCCTCTGCCTCCCAAGTGCTGGGATTAAAGGCATGTGCCACGACTGCCTGGCTTGTGGGGACTCCTAACAGTGGGAACAAGAAGTGTCTCTGACTCTTTCTTCTGCTCTTGAGGCCATTTTCCTCCTACCGGGTTGCTTCACTAAGCCTTGATATGAGGGTCTGTCCCTAGTTTTTTTGCATCTTATTATCTTATGTTTGGCTTGTAACTCTGGGAGGCCTGCTCTGTTCTGAAAGAAAATGGAGGAAGATTGGAACTGGGACAAAGGAGAGGTAGTGGTAGTGGGGTTGGGAGGAGAGGAAGGAGGGGAAACTGTGGTCAGGATGTCATATATGAGAGAAGAATTCAAAACAAAACAAAACAAAACAAAAACAAATCAAGTGTTCTGGTTGGGGTTGAGACCATCAGAAACAGGATCAGTTGTACCCAAGGACTGAGCTCACACAAACAAACACTGCTTCCTGTTTTCGATTCCAGAAAGAATAAATTTTAAAAGTTAGGAGAAAACTATACTTAATGATTCATTCCATCTATTGCACAATCTAAAACCTCTGGAATGTATTCATGTTTTAAGCCAAATAACAGATTTTTTTATGTGTGTGTTTAAGTGAAAAAGGTTGTAGTTTCTTAGAAGTTACAAAGAAGAATAGAAGTCTCCAAGAAGAATCTCTTTTCCCCCCATCAATCCTTCCTTCCCATACACATTTACCATAAAATCAGTCACTCCAGTCACCTGAGGCATGAAAACTCTTACTACCTTAGTGCACAGAAAATGTGTTGAAATTGTTGGTGAAGAGAGCATGTTCCATAGAGTCATGCACCTTCTTGTTCTAGACTGTTCTGCAGACAGCAAGCCACAGTGCCAGCATCCCGGATGTGCCATCATCCCACTCACTTCCAAACAAGCTCTTACCTGTCACCATCCCTGTGATGGCTTAACCTTACTCTATGGAAACCAGAGACAGGATTTATCACCATTGTTAAAAATAAAGGTGGTTTCTTCAGAACTGAGTGGAATTTTCTTTTCTTTTCTTTTCTTTTTTTTTTCTTTTCTTTTCAAATGGTGCTGATGGGGCAAGGGTGATGCAGTTGATAGGGGGGTGTGGTCGAGAGTGACAGAGCTGCAGAAACGCTACATTGAATGTTCAGGGGCTGCTTCTTTCCAGGGAGGTAATGCCTGAGGAGAAAAGAGAAGACTCATAATCACATCCTGAACCACAATGATTAGTAACAGTTGAGCAGTTAATTAAATTCTAGTCATTCATATACATTCATCTGGAATTCTGGCTACTGAGTTCTACGGTCTAAAAGTCCCTACTGCTATGGACTTAACTTATATGTCAGGATGAGAGTAGATCACTGTACCAGTGGTTAAGGAGAGGACTGAGTCTGGAGGGAGGTGAAAGATTGACGGGTCTACAGGTAGTAAGTTACAGTTACACAACAGTGAGAAATTGTGGTGTGCTTTTGACAGTATGGTGACTACAGATGATAACGCATATGCACATATAGACACATAGCCTGCTGAGTCTCTTTAGAGTTCTTGATATGTACATGTGGTTAGAGCTGATGGCTTGGGAGTGCGTAACCTCTCCAGGGGCCTATCCTTGAGAAGACTAATTCTCTCATTTAGCAGCTAGGAATTGCCTATATCTGAGGGTCAGGCCTTGTGAGATTTCGCCCACCCCCATGGGCATGTCAATCAGTATTGTATTTGTGCAGATCTTGTTTAGGCAACCATGTTACGAGTCAGGGTTGTAGATTCTGTCATATAGAAGACACAACCTCACAGGTGATGCACTGGTTCCCTGGCTCTGTCTACCCTTTCTTCTGTGATGTTCTCTGAGTCTTAAGTGTAGAGGCCATGCCAATAAATCAACTGGGCTAGGCACTCCATGATTAATCCTTTTCTGTGGCCAGCTTTGGAGCTGTGGTATTGCTATTCTTTAAAGTATTTAAGTTAGCCGGGCGGTGGTGGTGCACGCCTTTAATCCCAGCACTTGGGAGGCAGAGGCAGGCGAATTTCTGAGTTCGAGGCCAGCCTGGTCTACAGAGTGAGCTCCAGGACAGCCAGGGCTACACAGAGAAACCCTGTCTTGAAAAACAAAAAAAAAAAAAAACAAAAACAAAAAAAAAAAAAAACCAAAAAAAAAAAAAAAAAGAAAGAAAGAAAGAAAGAAAAGAAAAGAAAAAAAGTTAAAGTATTTAAGTTTGAATAAGTCAATAGGTTGAGTAGTAGCCACCATACTCCAAACCAGGTCTACTGATCATAGCAGCAGACCATTTTAAGTGTACCCTTTTCCTGATCTTAAGACTTTGAAGAAAGTGAATATTTTTTTTTAACATCTTTGAGCAATTTGAAGAATCAGTTTTCTCTAATAGTAAAATTTAAATGGTGATGGGAGAAAGTCTTTCATGCAGAAGACAAACCTGGTCTAGGTGAACATTCTTTTCTTGTTAATAGCCTTGGACGCCTTCTTCCTCTTCCTTCTTCTTCTTCCTCTTCTCTTCTTCCTCTTCTTCCTCTTCTCTTCTTTCTGTTCTCCCTCTCCCTCTTTTTGTTCTTTCTCCTTTTTTTCTTAACTTTTTTTTTTTTTTTTTTTTTGGAGGCAGAGTCTCATTATGTATCTTTTCATAGTCTTCTGTCTCTGAAAGCTATGCCCTTTTTGAATAGCATGCCTCAGGTTAGATTGACCCTTTTAGTATGGCAAATCATTATTTGGAGACTAAAAACTTTGTCTGTCCTGATATTTTAATGCATTAAGAAATTGGCCCCCAGATTCAATTAATGTCTCAGGTTCAATCAAGTAAAAAGTTCCGACTGTATAAACTAAGACAAAACTCTTTGTTAGTATCTAAGTACTGAGGAGGACATTTCCATTTAGAGTTCTAGGAGATTTCCAGACTTAGAACAAAGAGGAGCTACAGAGAACATGTATGCTCCCTCATATTCCCTCTCTTAACACCTCTTCACATGCACACTCTTAACACACTCTTAACATCTCTTCACATGCACAGCTTCCCCCAATATCAACATCCCTCATCAACATGGTACACTCGGTACAAATGATGAGCCTACAAGGTAACTGCCCCAAGTCTATAGCTTACATTTGAGTTCATTTGCTGTTAAGCATAGGCTTGGATAAAAACATAACAACATTAATGTGCCATATAGCATCAGACAGAATTTTCATTGTCAAACATATTTCTCTGAGCTCTGTGCAATTATTTTTTTTCCTCTCCCTTAATCCTTGCGAAAGCACCGACTTACTTATTTAATCCTATTAAATAATTTCATCTTTTCCAGAATGACATCATATTGGAATCCTATGGGATGCGCCCTTTCATATTGGCTTCTTTCACTTTATCACTATGCATTTCATATATCCTTTCCCCCGACCCCCAGTGTTTTGTTTCTGTAGCCTTAGGAAGCTGAACCCAGGCTTTCCATATGCTAGGCAAGAGCTCTACCACTGAACTGCGTTCTAAGCTTGCTATTGGTTCATTTCTTTCTAGCATCAAGTAGAACCCCACTCTATGTATCAGTATTTATTATTCACTGATGAGGGACATCTTGGCTGAATCCAAGCTTTTGTAATTATGACTGAGTGTGCAACATTCACACTCAGGTTCCAGCATGAACACACATTTTCAACTCCATTTACTGAACACCAAAGAGTGACTGGTGGATTACACGGTTTGTGTTTTGCACGAAGCTGCCAAACTGTCTTCTACTATGATGGTACTTTTTTGTCTTCTCCCAACAATAAATGAGTTCTTTTGCCACACCCTTGTAGCAATTTAGAGTTGCCAGTGTGTTGGGGTTTGCCTATTCTCACAGTAGCTTCAATTTTCATTTCTGTGGTGACAACAAATACACAATATTGTATGGAGATTAATGTTCACAAACGCTGCAATGGGGAATGGAGAGTTTTGGTCAGGAAAGTGCTAGCCAGGCAAGCATGAGGACTTGAGTTCGTTTCCTGGCACCCACTTGTAAAGCCGGGTAAATAGACTGTGATTGTAACCAGAGTGCCAGGAGGCAGGGACTAGGATAGGAAGAGGAGGGGACCCGGAACTTTCTAGTCAGCCAATCTCCCCAAATCCCAGAGCCCCAAGATTGGTGAGAGATCTTGTTTCAAAAGTATGGTGTAAAACAGAGGTTCTCAACCTATGGATTGCAACTCCTCTTGGAGTCTAATGACCTTTTCATGGGGGTCACATATCAGATATCATGCATGTCAGATACTTACATTATGATTCATGATAATAACAAAATTACAATGTCCATCTCTAGCCCCCATGTATATACATATACAAATGCACACATGTACGTGTACACACACACACACACACACACACACACACACACACACACACACTGCCATAGTGGTTAGGCATAGAAATGGCATTATTATTTCTGTGTAGAAACAGAAGACCTGAATGTTCTTAGATTGATAAATATTATTGTAGCCCTAAATCATTTGATTCCTCTTTAATACAAAAACAAAACAAACAAACAAAGGAACAAACAAAACAAAACAGAAACTCTAGAGATGAACTCAGTCCTGAGGTATTAACGGGTTAAAAAGAGGGGACAATGAACGAGATTAGTGAGGGTTGTTTTAGTTGAGTTAGTAATAAGAAGGGGGCGGGGAGGCACTCAGGGATGCGTCTTTGATCCAGAAATGGATGGATTAAGTAAAAAGGGATGTTCTCTAAGCAGCTTGATGATTTTGGCAACCATCCAAACAGTGTTGCAAGAAAGGAAGCAGCCTCGAGATGACAATCTCTTACAGGCTGGCATTTGCCCAAAGCTGAAATGTTGACAGAGAAGTGCAGCCACACCCCAAAACATCCTGATTAACTTGCAGGTGTTGTGCAAAACCAAGTGGGAAGAGAAAGAACCATGCAGCACCCTAGGCAGACTTTGCTGGTGGCCCTACTGGTGTGAAGAGTGTTGGATAACCCCAGAACCTTAGGATGTGAGAGAACGGTTCAGTATTTTTGTTGGAGATTGGAGCCTTTCTCAGAGACTCCTCTTCTTGTTGATCTGGAAAGGGTTTCTCAGAACAACCTTCCCAGTGGAATTTAGTTGTCCAGAAATTCCCTTCAAATAAAATCTCACAACGCCATGCTATATTAGGGTAGAATGTATGTTATTAGTAGAAATAACTCCATGAGTTCAGTTTCCACAAAAATCACTCATCACAAAACTAATAAACCAAACTGATGCTGTCATCAGAAGACTTGAAACGAGGACCACTCGGTCGTGATTTGTACGGAGTATTTATCATCTTATTTATTTTCTTATTTGTGTCTCTTTACACATTATGAAACAAATTCTGATTAGCATGAGATGTATTTGTGAATGAGAGGTCGCAATCATCACCTTGTAGTCTTGTGTGTATCCAGGCTGTAGGAGAGAAATCTTCCTTCTGAGAGCAACCGAAACCTGAGTCAAGTTGGAAATGCAAGTCAATGCACCCAGCACTAGCTAGCAAAGAGCTCTTCGAAGTCTTTTATACATTATGAAAATTAAAGTATTGTTTAAAAGGTTAAAAGACCAGCCTAGGCTACCATGTTGCATTTAAACCTCAGCTCGTTAAAAGCTCAGTTCAAAGCAATCCCATTGAATTTAGGGAACGATGCTGGCCATTGGAGGTGCTGTGATCATTATTTCTCAAGAACTAGAGAGTGGGCAATCCGACAAAACAAACAAGCTCAGTGTTGTTAAATTAAATGGCTTACATTCCTTTCAGGAAATGTCACAATGAGGACTCCACTCTGGACTTCTTCTCCAGCGCTTTTCTGTTTGATTTTCACTCGGAACGAACCAAACACAATGCGTAATGTTCACTAATTGCTAGTTTTATTCTGATAGCCTCTAACTTAGAATGTGCTTCGGGGCCCAGCAATCTATCTTATTAATGTGTCTTTCACCAGTTAGGTTTAAAGTTCCTTCCTAAAGGGACTAAGCTCCTGTATTTTCCTATTGCCATGGGCATAAGTTAGGAATTAAATTGCACACAGTAGGGTATTGGTCACGTATTGACTCTGCATTTACACTTTCTGTGGACTTATTCTCAAGCAAGCATTTATTAATGTAATGTACTTGGTGTGGGGCAGTATGTTAATGCTTCCGACCACAGTATTGACAATACATGAACTGATTCATCTATAATTTTGTTTAAAATATCATAAAACAATTTTCATGTATTATTAAAGAAGTAGGTATTGAGTATTCACTATTGTTCATGTTCAGTGCTCATTCTTTGGAAGGGTCTTTTGGGCAGTTAATATATATAAATACAAGAAACTATCATGTCAAAGATTGTTATTGTTTGTCATTGAAACAGGCTTTTAATGGTTAGAATAATTTCTTCGTAAATTGACTGGTCCTTTGCCTAATTTATCAATGCCATTCTGGTCAGTAAACTTAATAATGTAATTTTTTAACATCAGTGTTGTAAATAAAAACAATTATAATTTGTGTTTGGTTGAAAGAGTGAGTCAACAAATCATGGTTATATTTTCATACCATAAGGACAGTACTCAGACTAAGTGGTATGCTCATTTTAGCTTTAAATTTTTTTTGACATTTCTTAAGGTTTCTAATTTCTTCAATTTACATTGTCATCTTTTTAAAATGTTTTCAATTACAAAGTGTCAACTTTAATTCATCTTTGCATCTCTTGGGTGCCTCTTTGCTCCATCTGGACTGGCTGTTCTTTTGAACACTTGGCAGTTTTCATTTCATGACTGATAATTTTATTAGCCTGAAGCCATTGCTTGGCTTGAAAGAAAAAAAAAATTGGTTGGTTTCTTGACTTCTTTTCTCAGAAATTTTTTTGTGATGTGTGTTCCCAATTGCATAGATGTATGAGAAGTAAAGATTGTGTGTCTTTTGATAACTTTCCATGTAGAACTGCAGTCTCTTTAACGTTTAAAATAAAATTAGTCCTCTATGTAAATATTAGCAGGGGCAGGACGTTTCATTTTTTTTTTTTTTAAATCTGATTCCATATGATCACATAACCCTAAACTTTTTGCCAAAGTTATGAGCCTTTTTTGGATGCATTCAGGAATGTGTAATCTCTGTAAGATTATCAAGGAATCCTGTGAGAGCATCAGTATGCTTCCTGCTGCCAAGGTGAATCCCACGTTTTTGTGTCCTCAGAGTCTCTACCATGGCTTCATGGAAATCCCCTGAAGTCCTTGCCACATTGGCGATGGTCTTTGCAAGTTCCTGTTATCTTGTTCCTCTTTCTTCGTTTATTCTCTCCATCAGCTACAGAAGAAGGGACCATGGATGACACAACTTTTTTTTTTTTTTTTTTTGAGGTCTTCTGTGTTTAAAATCTTTTTCTTTTCTTTTTACTCTTTTTTAAAAAAATAATACATTTTATTGATTGACTCTTTGCGTGCACACATGCATGTACCAGCTGTGGAGGTCAGATGTCAACTGTGAGGAGTTAGTTTCTCCTTCTACCTTGTTTGAAGAAGAGTCTCTGCATTTTTTTTTTTTTTAACTGCTTCATACCTCACAGGCTGGCTGGTACTAAAACTGTTGAAAGATTCCCATGTATGCCTCCTATCGCCCCTGTAGAAATGGTGGGATTACAGACACACATAAGCACATCTGACTTTGTAAATTCTAGAAATAGAACACAGGTCAACAGACTTACAGGGCAAGTGCCTCTACCCACTGAACCATTTCTCTGACCGTATTCCAATTCTTGATGACAATCTGGGTAGAGTTCAAAACCGACAATCAGTATTTCTTAGACTTTTAAAAATATTCTGTGACCACTAGGATTGTCACTGAAAACCCAAGTATTATTATTATTACTATTATTATTTTATTATTACATTACTATTCGACTCTTGGTCTTATATATATGATCTGTTTTTCTTTGTGATCTGAAAGGATTTAAATCTTTTCCCTCTTTGCATTTGAGAAGTTCATGATCTTGGGTTTGATGCGGATTTTGGTTACTCACTCTGTGGAGAAGTTGGTGAGTAAGTGCAAGCTTAGTCCTTAGAAACGTCAATAGATTATGTTGTTGTTGTCATCTCTTCTTATCTGATATTTCTGTTGGTTTCACATTAGCATCCTGGTCTTTTTCTTGGCTTTTAAACTTCAGATGGGTTGTTTCATCCTTAGCCTTTCTAATACATTTTACATTTCTGATATCTTTTTAACTTCAAGAGCTCTTCATACATAATATATACATACATACATACATACATACATACATACATACATGATATATATGTGTTTATGTATGTGTATGTTTATGTATATATGTATACATATATATGTATGTGTATATATGTGTATGTATATATGTTGAGACAGAGCTTCTTTTTGTGTAGAGCTTCTTTTTGTGCAGCTTTGGCTGTCCTGGAACTCACTCTGTAGAGCAGGCTAGCCTTGAACTCACAGAGATCCTCCTAGTTCTGCCTCTCAAGTGCTGAGATCCAAGGTGTGTGTCACCACCTGGGTCTCCCTATATTCTTAATGATATATTTAAAACAGTATTACTGTGGGTTTTTTTTTTTTTTTTTTTAGCATAAAAATATTTTCCCTAGGAGACCCAGGGAACTAGACACGGCTACCTGTCATGATAGACTAAAGAAACAAGTGAAAAGCAGAGAACGGTTTATTCAGTGTGATCACAGGGTGGGAAAGAGAACACAGAGAGTGGTTCAGGGACTTCCCCAAGTCCATTTTTGGGGGGGACTATCATAGGGTTTAGGTTGAAATGGAGAACAAGAGGTGAACATAACTAAGTAATTATGGTCCAGGTGTGGCACTGCCCATCACTGGCTCTTCTCTGTCTTAGGTCTGGTTCTGCAAGGTGCTCTTTCTACAAGGTAAGGTGACAAGTTACTAGATTATCAACAACCTAATTCATTTGGCTAGTTATCCTGAACTTAAGGAAGGTGGTAAGTCCTTCCTTGTGGTTTTATTCTTGAATTCAACAGGACTCAAGAGGAAAGGTTAACAATAACTATCTCAGTGCCTTTAGTTGAAACATAGACACAAAAAGAGGCAGCAATGTCAGACTAACACCCATCTTTTAGTTTCTTTCTGGGTCTAAGTGAGGAGTCAATACTTTTTTTTTTAATCAAAAGTGGCCTTTTCATCTTGTTTCAATGGTATATTGCCTTTTGTTCTAGATCTAGCAATATTTTGGACTTAGTTCTCTGAGGGCATTAAGTTATTTAGGAATGAAGTTTTTTTCTTTCTTTTTTTTTTCTTTCCCCTCCCCCCCCCTCTACCATAACTCTTCATTCCTGGTCTCGTTTATTATCTGTTTTGGGCTTCATGTTACAGCTTTCCTTTAGATTTCTCTTATTCTCTGTATGTTCCTTATGTTTAAGTTTCGTATACTAAGAGGCTAAATGGAAGTACAGATGGGCTTTGTTCTGGCAAAACTGGATTGGATGCTTCAATTGAGAATCTATTGAAGGAGAAAAGAAAAGGAAAAAAAAAAAGGAAAGACAAGGCAAGGAAAAGAAAGAAAACAAAAGAAGAGAAAAACCTTTGCTGGGTGGTTGCGGCACATCCCGTTAATCCCATCACTTGGCAAGCAGAGGTGGGTGGATCTGAGTTTGAGGTCAGTCTTGAGATGCAGAGTGAGGACAGTCAGGACTACACAGAAAATCCCTGTGTTGGGGATCGGAGTGAGGCTAAGGAGAAGGAACCTATGGTAGCTCTGTCGCTAAACCTATTTATTTTTTCATGGTACTGAGAAACAAACTCAGGGCCTCCTGCATGCCAGGCAAATGCGCTGTCACTAAGCTACATCTCCAGCCATTTTATTTTGTGATTTTTTTTTTTTTTTTTTTTTTTTTTTAACTTTGGAGACAGGGCTGGACTTGAATTTATTGTTTTCCTGTTTCAGCCTCTTGAGTAGCTGGCATTATAGTCTTATACTACTAAGCCAGACTTATTTATTTATTTATTCCTATATACTAGTCACCCTAAGAATTTGTGTGTGTGTGTGATGTATGCAAAAGGCGGAGAGGAAAGAGGAAGAGCAGGAGTAGGATGGAGGGAGGAGGAGGGGGAGGAAGAAGAAGAGAAGGAGGATAAAGAGGTACTGCCTTCTATCAAACTTTGTGTCTTAGGAAAAAACTGTAAAGGACCAATAATTTTGATAACATTAGTGTCAGATCTTCATTGATGGGTGATGTTAACCTTTGGCATGCAATGTTTTTGAAAACCAGTATAGAAAGATATATAAGACCTATGAAAAGGTCCTTCTCCTTAGAACTAATAATTTCACTGAGGATTATACATTTAGGAAGCTAGTTAAGAAGGACTACCAAGTGAAGATTATTTGATTTGAGTATTATAAATAGTAGTGTGAGACACTCATGTGATGTCAACATGCAGCCATGAAAAAAACTATGATAAGATATTAAATTGTGAAGTAGACATGAGTACACGGGACATGAGTAAGCCATCACAAAATACATAAACATTAGAAAAATACTTTACTAAATAGTTGCACTAAAGTAACAGAATTTTGTTTGATTTTTAAAAAATCATCTCAAATTTCAATGTCCTATTAAGCAAATGCTAAACTACAACAAAACAAAAGGAAAAAAAATCTGTTAAGCCTGAGAACATATGTTTCCATCTTTATTTCCTTCCCACACTCCACTGGCGATAAGACAGAAATTGACAAGGAATCTGAGGACAGAGGATGAAATGACAGCATCTGATTCCTGGAGCCTGCAAAGCAAAAACATGGTACCACACTTACTTGGGAGGAGGACAGTTAGACACATACTAGCAATGGAGTAACATGAGGATCAAGCTTGCTGACATCAAAAACACCGAATCTGTCCTAAATCAAGGGTATTTTTTTTTCCAAATCTCTGAAACAGGAGACTCGACAGGTTAGGCTAGAAGAGGTACCTCCTAGAAGCCCAGCAACTTCTAGGTCAAGTGTAAAGAGTAGTCACAACTCAATCGATCCATCCTAACCTTTCAGCCACTCCAAAACAGAGATTCCTGGTGGAGATTAAAACAGAAAGGATCATGTATTATGATCAATATTTGTATTATGAACAATGAAATGAGACAGGACAGACTGTATGTGTGTATATGTGTATATATATACATACATATATATGTATATATATGCCATATACATACATGCCATATACATATATGCCATATATATATATATATATATGGCATGTTGATGGCACTTTCTGAAGCTCATCCATGGACTCTGACATATGATTCTGATTTGTAGAAAATCCACATTCTAAACCTATAAGAACCCAAACCTGTTCATTGTTGAGAAACTCTAATAAATTTGAGTCCAAAGGCCCAGTCCTGAGGGTTCCATCCCGATCCTTCCCTTCACTCCATAATTATGGATCTAAACCTTGGGCCTCAGAAAGGCAGAGCCAGTTCTAACTTGGATCTAATACCAGCTCTTTAGCTCTGCTTCGTTGCCGTGAATCTGTTATCTAGAATCGTAATCACTGTAGAGACCAGGGCGTGTAAATTTTAAATTAAAAAACAGGAACACAAAAGGATGTTTATAAGGATTGGGTATGAGAAACTTGCAGAAAAAAGAAAAAAAGTAGCAAGAGAAGCATGTGGCCTGTTCAGAAACCCTGTGCAATCTTTCAAGATAAAACACATAATGAGGAAATGAAATTAGAATTCTTGGTAACCATAGGAACCACACTGTTATGGCTCAGCTGTTGCAAAAAGAGTCAGTGAGGGGCTTCTTTGAAATGGAAATGATTGTTTAGGTAAGGAAAGGTCTCCAGGGTGAGGACTGGCTGATGGTCCAGCAGAACTGGACTTAAGGAGCCATAATATGAAAGTCTTTCAAACCCAGAATTCCAAAGGTTTCTTTCTGAATCAAATGCGATTATGGTTTAGAGGGAAATTTGTCACTTGCAGTTTTACACCAGGATTTCTTCAAAATTTTATAACCGTAATATTCCCATGTGTCCATAATTTTCCATTCCTCTTCCATTAGCGTTGGCTATATTTAGCATTTTTTTTTCAGTAGCTTGCTCCTGGAAACATGTCATGTGAGGCTTTTGTTATTCTGGTCTCTAGATCCCAGAGTTAATTTTAGAAAGGAGAATTTAGACGTTAGATGCAGAACAATCTTAAAAGAGAAAATTTATCTACATACAAGGAAGCACTGTGATATCATTGCTATGGAGTTTAATAAAAAGTGTAATCACCATTAACCTAAAATGTAACAAGTACTAAGATTTATGCTTCTTGCTTATAAGTAAAAGCAACACTACCAACTTGAAAAAAAATATAACTTGTCATGTTTATGTAAGATTTTATAAACTGGGGCTTCAGAGAGATTAAGTAGTTCCCTTGAGGTCGTAAAATCTGTAAATAACCACAACATGGTGGTGACTGGACCTCCTCACTGCCCTGACCCCCACCCCACCAGTCTCTTTGTCTTTTATATTCAGAGCTTCTGCTCTGTCCTGTGTGTGGGCTGAAATCTGTTGGCTTCAGTTTAAGATTGGAAGCAAGTTCCTTGGTGATGCTCTGCCATAGTCTTTCTGTTGATCTGACGACTTTGGTAAAACATGGTTCATCACAGCTCCCAGAGGCTTCAAGTGCATACCCAATAAAGCTTTGAGACTTTGCTTTATCAGACCAAGTAGACGAGCCCTCTTTTCTCTGTCTTTCCATGGCAATTTGACATTTCTTGCACTTCCTTCTAACTTTCACCTCTGTGATGCTGAGGATGCTAGTGTATTCGAGGGAAATGCTTTGCCACCGAGTCACATCCAGGACCTTAACTCTCATCCATGTTTGGCTGAATGACGTTAGGTTCTTAAATACTGAATGATCTAATGGTATTTTTCTCTCTATGTCTTTTCAAGTGACCAAATGAAACAGAAATTGGATAGCTATAGAAATGTGGGGCAGTAATAAAATATTGTTCAGTGCTTCACCTCCTTTTGAGGAGGCTTGTAGAACGGGTAAAGGCTTGCTTAAATGGAATGCTGAATATAGTTTTAAAAGATCAAAAAGAAAAAATTTCCCCCTTAGTGTTCATTAAAAACAAAAACAAAAACAAAAACCCACTGGGCATGTTCCTTCATATAACTTCATTAAAACAGCTATTCTGTATTAAAAGGAGACTCGTTTCCAGCATCAATCAGACTTCGGAGAGGAGAACTCTATCAGAGTTTATGACATCAGCGGTAACCACACCAATATAACCTCCAAATGTCCCCCGAAGGATTTCCTAGCCATGTTTACTATCAGTAACATTGTTTCTCTGTATCAACAACCTTGTTTTATAGGCCTTCTTACCTTACAAAAACCTACATTTTTAAATGTATTTAAACTAAGTGGTGGTGGTACACGCCACCTCTGTAGAGGTGGGCAGATATTTGCAAGTCTGAGGCCAGCTTGGTCTACAGAGTAAGTTCCAGGATAGCCTGCCACAGCCCTGTCTTGCCAAAAAAAAAAAAAAAATTAAGATAAGACAGTTAAATATAACATGTATTTGTTTTCTTTTCTTGACTCAGTTATCAAACATCTGATTATTAAAGATATTTTCTAGAAATTCTAATAATAAAATAGCTGGGCATGGTTGTTCACTTCTGTTATCGCAGAACTTCCAAGGTAGACGCAGAAGGATAGAAGCTCAAAGTCCTTTTGTTTCAAATAAAGAAATAAAAGTTGTATCAAAAGATGTCTTGAAATGATAACAATGATTATTATCATAACAACGTTTAAATTTGCATTCGATTCTTCATGCTAATATGGAAAGAAACAAGAACAATTAGCACACTTTGGCCCCACAAAACACTCCAATGAAACAACACTGACAAAAAATACTGAAGCAATATCTGTCCATTAATATAAATAATAATAATACTTTTAAATAATTTATAGTTCATACTACTTAAAGTTGGTTCTTGTTAACTTAGTGGGTCTCTTCCTTACAGTTTGACTGACGCCTATAAACAATCAGGAAGAGTGCCATATTTAATCACACATCATACTGGTTAGATTCTAATTGATGCAACCCAGGGCTTCAGGAAAATTTAAGACTTTCTCTCAAGTGTCTTGCTTATCTCTTACGGATTAAAGGAGGTTTATACCTTTCTGCTTGGGATTCTACCTGGAAATAAGTTTTGGGCTATGCATGTCTCTAAGAACCCTTAGGCTTTTCTTGGGTGATCTCATTACCTCAAATTGACATAATTCATGCAGTATTTCTGGAGGTGTGTATGTACTTGTGTGCATTCGTGAATGTGTGTGTGTAGATGGTACATGGATATGACTGTTGAGTGTAGGCATAATATTGCTGTGCATTGTGTAAAGTTTACCCTTGTATTATTCAAATGTTGATTTCTCTACCCTCATATCTTCTTTCAACCGGGACATGGTATTTGCAAATGTCAAGAATCTCCTGTCTCAAGTTTGTGTAAACAGTGCTTACTATTTATTCTCTGCCTTATCAATAAAAATTGGCTACCCAATGGCTGGGCAGAAGAGAGAATAGGGTGGGACTTCTGCCAGCCAGGGGAGGGATGGAGGAAGGAAGGAAGGGAGGAAAAGAGAGAGGGGGAGGGAGGGAGAGAGGAGAAAGAGAAGGTGGGGGTGGGGTGAAAAGAGTAAGAGATTGAGCCACTAGGAGAGAGGAGAGGAGGCATCATGACAGTTCAGCTGTAGCATGGAAGGCCCTAAATGCAAGTATTATGGGGGATTTTGGCTAGGAAGTAGTCAGATTAGTTTAGAGGATTAAAATACAGATCAATTGACTGCTCAGATATTGTGGTAAAGCTTGATTAGATAAATCTTCTTTGTGTCATTATTGGGGAATTAGCTAGGATAAAGAAAAACAGTCACTGTATTAATTTGCTGCCTACGTTTATATTAAAATTAACATTTACAGGAATGTGTGGGTGTGTGCATTTGGGCCAGATGTCGGATGTCTTTGTCTCTTGCGCTCTCTCTGCCTATTACCTTGAGAGATCTCTTATGAAACTGGAACCTGCCATTTGGCTAACCCAGTCTGCCAGTCAACCTTTTCATGTTCTTCAATACTGGGGCTACAGGCATGTACAGCCATGGTTGGCTTTTGTTAGGGGTGCTGGAAATTCAAACTCAGGTCCTGTGAGTGTTCTTATTCACTGAACCAAACTGTCCAGAAGCATCAACCCAATGTTCGTCAAAAGAATTAGCTACTCATGTCAATATGTTGTTTGGGGAAGGTTTATAAATTATATAATATACAAAGTATAAATTATCCTTAAATGTTAGGATCCCAGACTCGCTAATCCCGAGATTTGCAAGAGAAAAACCAGTTCTAGAATTTTGAGCGAAACTTGAAGCAAGCTTTTATCAAATTCTGACCAGGATGAGCTCTGGTCAGGTCCATTCTGGGATTCCCAGGAAATGGCCATGAGTCACATTTTGCGTGGGCTTGAAAAGGCAAAAACCCATAATTCATTGCATTTCCCATAAGTTTCAATCAGGGACAAGCACATATCCTGACACATATTATGTCTACAAGCACATCCAGTGTTGTTGGTTCAAACAAACTTGTTTAGGGTGAAAACGAGTGGCTTGTTATTTCCTAAGAACCACAGCTCCCAGCATCAGGAAGGTACTATGCCCTTGGGCAAGTGGGGCTTCCAGGTTAACTTTGACTTTTCCAGTACTACAAATAGCACCGAATGCAGCCTCTTCTTTTTTCAAGAAGTACTTATTGCAGAGTACTCTTTCCTGTCCCCTTACAATGACATCCACGCCTAGAACCTGTGGATAGCTTATCTTCCATGGTTGATGCTCTCAGTTGAGTTACATTGATCCTCAAAAGGGGAGAGTAGGAGCAGGCTGTATTCCCAGAGCACGGGATGCACCAGTGAAACATGATTCGGAAGATGAAGATGAGAGACGAGCCAGGCACAAATGGGTCCAAGCCTTTCTAGAAGCTAGAAAGGGACACGAGATCTTTCCCAAGAAATCCCAAAAGAAGCACCCCTGACATTCTTAGCCCAGTGACAGTCACACTAATTTTCTGACCTAAAGAACTGTGAGCTAATAAACTTATGTTATTCTAAGTTTCTATTTGTAGTGATTTGTTTTTGCTGTAATAGAAAAAGAAAGAAAGAAAAGAAAGAAGCCAGTCTGTGATTTCTTCTGCTCCTTTCTCCCTCTGACTATGGTAGGAAACAGTGTGAAGTTATCAGATATAAGCTCTTCCACTGTCTCTCCTTCAAACAGCTAACAGCTTAGGGTGAAGACATTCCATCACTATTGGGGAAGCATTACTCTCCCTGATTACTTCTGTCCTTCCGAAGATGGGGTATAGGCAACCTGGTGGAGGGAGATCCGCACGTCTCCCTGGAGACGGGTACTTATTCATGAGAAGTCTATAATTACAGAACTGCATCCGGCGGCCTCTGTTAAATGTGCTAGTGCTGAAGCTGGTTCTAACTGGTTTTAGAGAGTGCCTTTGCTGGTATTCATCTGAAACAATGAAACCCAAGATGCAGAGAGGGGAGAGAAGTACCCGTTTAATCTGTCACTTGGCTGCCTTTGACCCTGGTTATTGAAGTCCAATTGTTAATCAGCTTTGGAGTCTGCTGGTCAAGTGTACTCCTCAGTGTTTCTGTCATGGCTGGAGACCACGTGGGAGCTTTAGTGTCTTCTGCATGCTATGTCTAAGTCACGAGTGGCTAAAAGCCACGTTTTAACTTTTTTTCCTGAACAAATGTGCTACTGCACAATTTTGTTTTAAATGTCTCTCGGTTTCTACCAATATAGCTGAACAACTGAGCTACTGGTTATGAGACTTCTAAATTCCTGTTGTGTTAATTTCCCATCCCATCACTGTGTAAAGTGTGTGCCCATTGTATGTAGATCAGGCAGCTGACACGCTCACTCTGCCTGTCTTTCTTCTTCCCTTGAGCCATATTGGATTCAAAATGTCTTGATCATAGTCCTTTCTCAGCATTGGAAAGGAGTCGTCTATTTTTTGTGCCGTCAAGTTCAGCCTTTCATCTTTATTCAAGTTGAGCAGTGGGAGGAGTATTCTTTGCCCTAGAAAAGATAATCTATAAACTGAAGTGGCCACATTCCACTCTCCAAAAGGGACAGCTCTAGGACAAGACACTAGAACTTATAAAGACTGAAAATATATAGTGGCTTCCAGCAAGTGTTGGCATATCACAGCTCGCAAGCCGGCTGACTGTTTTCATAAATAAAGTTTTATAGGAACATAGCCATGTCCACTCATTTGCATATTATCTTTGGTTTGCTTTTGAGCTACAATGGCGAAACTCAAGAGTGATCCAGACTCCATCTGGCTGGAAAATCCCAAAATATTTTCTGTGTGGCCCTTTATGAACATACCCGCCAGCCCTCAGTTTAGCATGTTAGTTATGTCTTGTTATATAGCAAATAACCCCCAAGATCTGGCAGCTTAAGGCAATACTTATTATTTCATGGCTTCTGTGGGTCAGAGATTCAAGCTTCTTGGGGGAACGATTCTAGCACAGGATACCTTAAAAGGATATCAGATCCCATCGGATCTGCAAACATTTCAAAGTTTGATTGGCTGGGTCTAACGAATCAAGTTACATCTCTCGCACATGGTAGATCTCAGTGTCTCACTGGCTGTTGACTGAGATGCTCATTTCTAGAACATCTGAATGTCACTGCTTGCTGCATGTCACATGTTTTCCCCCCTCAAAGTGAGTGATGGGGAGGTAGTTGGAGAAAAGCAGTACTCTTCTTTCAGGAGTTGGAACAATGTTCAGCATTTCCCTGTGGAACACAACTTGATCTTTTTACCTCAGCTCTGGGGCATTGGCACACAAGTGGGTGTTACCACATTTAGCAGACTTCTTTTATATTTAAATCTGGGATATACTGTAACTTTTTACTGTATTGAGTTTGTTAGATGTAAGCTCTAAGTCCAACCCACATTTGAGAAGAAGGAATTGGATGGATCCCAGGGATGGATCCCAGAGAGGTGCATACCGGAGGCTTGCTATGACTTTTAGGACCCATTTTTTGTTCAAATTTAGCCATTTGTTTAGTCACACTGTGCATTATCTTCTATCTATTCTGGAATTTACCACCATAAGAACCAAGAAAAGCCAAGTAGGGTAATGTTGAAGTCAATGACCAGCCTCATTCTGAGATACCCAGTGAGGTTGCTAGTCTCACTGAGGCCCTTAGGCCAAATCCAGGTTAAAACCTGAAAGGTCAGAAACCTCATGGGACACCAATGCTCAGAGAACAGAGACCTTTGATCAAGGTAAGGCTGATTGGGGGAAGTTAAGAGAGCACTTTGCCAACAGTGAGAACTTCAATTCATTCAATGTTCAACAAATGTTAATTGAATTCCTGGTAAATCCCGGCAGAATTGAAGGCTTTGTGGAGACAGCAATCAACTTGGAGGGGGAAGATGGCCTCAGGCAGGAAGCAGCTGACAGCAGGTGCTTCCTCTGATGCTGACAGCCAGTAAGTGACTTCCTAGGCTATGACCCCTTTCCAGTATTTGTGGGAAGGAGAAGATATTTAGATAACATGACAGCAGACAGAACAGAGATTCTAGACACCTTTTAGCACATCCTTCATACATTTGGATCCCTTGCTAGCTCAAGTGCTGATTTTTAAATGCTTGTTGCCCTGAAGTTTTTGAGTCTATGCAAAGGCATGCAATGGCAGAGTCTTAAAATTGGAAGACCTTTCTAATGTGGTTCTCAGCCTTCTTAATGCTGCAAGCCTTTAATACAGTTCCTTGGGTTGTGTGACCTTCAACCATAAAATTATGTTGTTCCTACTTTACAACTTTGCCACTGTTAGGAATTATAATGTAAATATCTGATATTCAAGGGTCTTAGGTGACTCCCTGTGAAAGGGTCTTTTGACCCACAATTTGAAAAGCCGTGCTGTAGATTGTGGAAAGTATCGATCAGCTACTTTGTCGTTTTTTTTTTTTTTTTTTTTTTTTTTTTTTTTTTTTTTTTTTTTTTTTTTCCCATGCTTTATTTAGCCATTTTGTGAATAGTCATACATTTTTCCACTGGGACTCAAACTCACACTGTATTTACTTAATAATCAATCTCCTACTCTGTTCTACAAGCCTCTGCCAGCCCCTAAACCTTGCCTTTTCCTATCAAAATGGATGGAGAGAGGAGAGATTGAAAGAGGAGGAGACTTTCCCTTGGTTCAGCTTGAACTATGAAGGATCATTGCCGTGGTTGAGGGATGTCGGAGCTGAGGAGGCAGAAGGAAGGAGTAGGCAGCTTTGCTTCTAGGACACTATCAAAGCTTTTGACCTTCATATAATTTCTGTCTGTGCGTCTGAAAGGCGGTTCTAGAATCCAGTTAGGCTTACGTAGCCCATCTCCTATATTTGCATAGATGTAGATTTTCAGGCTGACTCTGAACTCTGTACATCTCCTAAAAATGTTTATTTCAGTCATTCACATTTCTAAACAGGGAGAGAGTCGGAGGCTGGGGTGCTGGCTCAATCAGTAAAGTGCCTGTCATGCAAGCCATGACAGACCCGAGTTCAGAGCCTCAGGACCATGTAGAAACCGAGTGGCTTATTTGTAATCCTGGAGCTGACCTGGGGGAACACAAGCAAATTCCTGGAGGCCATTGGCAATCCAGTCTACCAAATTGATGAGGTCAGTGAACAAGCCAGTCTCACAAAAAATGGAAGAAGTCACCTATGCTGATCTCTGGCTTCTATGGGCCTCCACATCCGTGTTTGCATGCACCACCAAGCACATGTGCAAGCACACACCTACACGAAAAAGTCCATGCATCACACATACAAAAATATGAATATACTATATACAACATACTCATGCAGGGGCAGGGAAGAGAGAGAGAGAGAGAGAGAGAGAGAGAGAGAGAGAGAGAGAGAGAGAGAGAGAGAGAGAGAGAGAGAGAGAGAAATGCTGTGAGAAAATCGGAAGTGTAATTTTTGAATGAACCATTGGCAAAGTTAAGTAAGCGCACACGGAGTAGCTAAAACCATATCTGACTTTGAGTCATTTAACCTGGAGATTGTAATATTTGATGGCAAACGTGCAAATGCTTCACACTTTTGGCAATCGATGGTGTAAGCTCGTGAAACTGTAAGCCCGCCAGAGCACAAGAGGCAAAGGGCCCTAAGTCAGAAGCCGACTGCTCGTTGACTTTGACTGAAGGCAGTAGAATTGCTCAACAGCAGAATCTGACAAACACCAAGAGAAAAAGGAAACATTTCAGCAGAGTCAGCCACCTCCAGCCTCTTTCTTCAAAAACCAACTAAGAAATCCCCTCTGCTGGATGAGTTATTTCCTCTTTCTGCCCTCCGAGTACGGTGGGAAAAAAATAAGCCTTCGGGCTGAAACAGTGAAGTTAGGAAAGAGAGTTGAGTAAGACGACAATAACAAACTAGACAGAAGAGCCTCCAGTCTGTGTCATCCTCTTACCTTGGCTTTAGCGAAGTCCATCCCCCTACAGATGTCACGTGACTCTTTCCCTAGGCTGTCCTGCTCCCTTGTTTACAACTTTCTTCTCTACCTGCCCTTTTGCTCAGTAGTGCCTCCTACTGGACTGGAAAGAAACAGCATTTTGCTTTACGCCTCTTGTTATTGTTTGCTTGTTTGTTTGGGTTTTTGTTTGTTTGTTTGTTTTGCTTTGGAAAGGTTTTCTTCAAAGCCCAATTTCAACCCACATACATCTTTTGCTCCAAAAAGATAGTTCCTCAATTTAGGACTGTCTTCCCCTCGCCCCCCCCCCACCTTAGTTTAATTAATTAGTCCTTTTGTTAAGTTGATCATAGTGGCTTGTGTTATTTATACTTCTGTCTTCCTTACTGAGTTAAAATCTCCCTAAGACTTGCCAGGAATAAGTTTACATTCCCTATATAATTACTTTTTTTTTTTTTAAATGGAGGCTCTAAGATGCCAATGGTTGTTGATCTGAAATCTAAACTGTTCCATAATCTTAACAGGGCTTAGCAAGATCCTAGACAAAAGTATCCGAACGATGTTTCTTCCAAACAAAATGAATCAACTTTTATTTTGCCTTATTTATTTTATTTTGTAGCACTGTGTTGAGAGAAAAAAAAAAAAGAGATTCCTTCTTTTTAGATTTCTTGTTTTTGAGACCTTGTTGTTTTGTCAGACCTCCTCGTGCCCAAGGCTAGCCACTCCTGTCCCATCCTGGGGACCCACAAGGTAGGAAGAGAGAACACACTTCCTCACACTTCACACCCACCCCGCCCCAATCTTGGGAAAGCCATTTTATTGTTTTCTTGCAGAACTATTTGCTTTTAAAAGTAAAAAAGGAACTGGGCCTCTGTCTTTGAGTTCTTCACAAGGAGGAAGTCACGTGGGTGCCTTGTTGAGCAGCCTTTGTAGTGGGTTTTTGGAGATGTTGGGAGAGTAATCTGTGATCTAAACAGTCTTGAAGGAACCTCACCGGATCTTGTGGCTTTTCTTCCTCCAACCTCTCACGTGCATAGTTTAGACCCTAAGCCACACTGGCTACAAAGTATCTTTCTTCCTGACTCCCAGCGACCAGTGACTTTGATCTGCCTCACACTTGAGCCACAGTTTCTGAAAGGTCAAAGGCGACTACAAGTCCCTTTGTCACAAGGTCTCAGCCACTTTCAGTTATCACCTTAGTGACTCCGCAGAGCCTTGCCTTTGACCTTGTTCTTTAGTTCTTTTTCCTTGGGGGAGGGGAGAGAGAATTTGTTAATGGGGGTGGGGGGCAGGCTGGAGCTTTCTCTGTCCTTGTACTTGAATTTTATGGCAACTCTTCCAAGCCAGTCTCGAGTTGGGCTTAGCTTTTTTTTTTTTTTTTTTCTCTTTGTTTCCTTGGCTAATCGTTTGGTAGAGGTGGGTCCCGAGCAGCTTGGTTGCTTGCAAGTTCCGCGAGAGAGTGGAATATCCCGGCTTTCCAGCTCAGAGTTCTCTATGGTCCAGGTTACCTGACAAAGAAAAATAAAAAAAAATAAAAATAAAATAAGGCCTTATTCAGGCTTCATAAGTATTTACAGATTGCTTGTAGGTGGAAGTGCTCACTCAGACCTTGAAAACAAGGGCTGCAGTTAATCTCCGCTGTCCTCTCATTTCCCCTTACCCCCACCGCACCCCCCTTATCCGCTTTCAGTTCCTCTTTTCCCAGCAGGTGTCGGCTCAGCGGGCACTTGCTTCCCCTTGTCTCTGGCTGAGGAAAAGTGGTGGGAACTGAGTTTTGCGCATGTCTACAGTGAGGTTTGCACACTGTTGGACCCTTCTTGGAATGTTGCTTCATGTGACAATTCATTGTGGTTGCTTTTAACAGCTTTCTTTCTTTCTTCCTCCTCTTTCTTTTCCTTTCTCGTTTCTTTTCTTTCTTCCTTTTTTCTTTCTCTCCTCCTCTTTCTTTCTTTCTTTCTTTCTCTCTTCCTTTCTTCCTCTGTCTTTCCTTCTCTCTTCCTCCTCTTTCTCTCCCTTTGTCTTTCCTTCTTTTCTTTCTCTCTTCCCTTTTCTCTTCTTTTCTTTCCTTTTTCCCCTTCCTTTCTTTCCTTCTTTCTTTAGGACTTTATTTTATTAAAACGTTTTACTGTAAATTTTTACATATATTTTGATCATGTTTTTCCTCTTCCTCAACTCCTCCCACATCTTCCAACCTCTCTACCCACCCAACTTCATGTTCTGCATCTCTTTTCCCTCCAAAACAAACAAACAAACAAACAAACAAACAAAACCAGTAAGACACACCCACAAAAAATGCCCAAACAAAACAAAGGAAAACAAAAAAGCTCCCCACACACTAAGACAAACAGGTTCATTTTGTGTTGGCCAGCCCTTCATGGCCATAGCTCCTGCCCTGGAGCGTGGTTGTTTATATACTGTGATGCCCCTTGGAGAAAATGGATTATCTCTGTGCCCGGCAAGGAATCGCAAATAATGTCTTGGTTAGGGGTGGGATCACATGTCATAAAGATCAAATGGGGGAAGCTTTGGAAGAAACTTTTCTAAGTCACACAGCTTGTAAATACAAAGGGAGGATTTGAAGCTTGCCCTGGGTAGCTCCCAGCTTCTGCAGTGTGAAATTGGGGATGTATGAGATCCTTTCCTACTGAGGTTCTCATGGCTTATTGTAGAGAGAACAGGGCCTTTCTAGTGAAGTTCTGGCAAGTCTGTCCTGTGGGCAGCTGGGCTATTTAGGATGCGGTAGGCAGGGTCTTCTCTGTCAGTAAGGAAACTGACTCCAACCAGTAGGGACAGTAGCCTCATAGCCTTGTAGTAACTTCTTAACTGAGTGTTAGTATTCACTTGAGATTGATGGCCAAGCTCCCTTAACATTCCTCTCTCACCCCTGACTTTGATGGCTTTTCTTTCACTAAGGGGTGCGTGTGTGTGTGTGTGTGTGTGTGTGGGGTGTGTGTGTGTGTGTGTGTGTGTGTGAATTTAGTGCCTAAGTTCTCCCTTTTCATCAAAGAGAATACCTACTTTAAAGGAAACAGCAGACTCCTCTGAGCAGCATGAGGTTAAGTAAGTTAGGTAGGTGGGTGTGGGCAGGACTCGGGTCTCCTCTGCCCTGATGCATGTCATACTCTCTAATAATGTCATCTATGACTTGCTTGGACAGTGGTGTGTCTTAGGACTGTAAGTCTCATATTGATACTTGGCTTATTCTTACACTTAAATATAGGTGAATGCCTTATAATTTAGCACTTTAATCAAATGCTGATCATTATTGTCTGGGGGCAGGGAGAAACTTAATTTTCCCCCCAAAAATCATGCAATGGCATTAGTTAAATTTAAATGAAACTTTGATAGTTTTTTGGTAACAAGAGGTTTTTTTTTTTTTTTGCACAGGCAGTTCTTAAAGGCCTTGAAACTTTAAAAAAAATTTAAAAAACAGTTGATTTTTTTTAACTCTGCCTATTACAACAAGTCCCTGATGATTTAAATTTTCGTTGGCTTTTCCTCTAGGCTCCGCCCCACAGTTACCTGGCAACAGCCAGGTGTACCTGACTCACTATAAAAGGAGATGCTTGCCCCTTCCTCTCTCTCTTTCTCTCTTCTCCTTTTGCCCTTGCTCCCTTTACCCTCATTCCCCTGTCCCCATACCCCTCTCCCCTCTCTCCATGTGTGCATGGTCAGCCTCTACTCCTCTATTCTCTCTCTCTCTTTCTCTTTCTCTCTCTCTCTCTTTCTCTCTTTCTGTGCCTTTTTCTGTCTCTACTTCCTCAACTCCCCTCCCATGCCTTAAATAAACCCTATTCTATACTATACCATCCATGTGGCTGATACTTCTTGGGAAAGGGATGCTTCAGCATGGGCCAGCAGAGGCACCCCTTTCCCTACACCATAGGTGCCTCCACCAAACATATTCCTGGCTTCTCTTTCTTATATAAAACACAACAATTTTGACTTATTATTATTAATCCATTTCTGTTAATTCCAGTTGTTTGTGTGTGTGTGTGTGTGTGCGCGCGCGCAAGCGAGCATGTGTGTGCACGAGCCCACAGAGCGCCCACATGCGCATGCATGTACAAGCGAGAGAATGGGTGTGTGTGTGAAGGGGAAGAGAGAGCTGTAAGCTTCTTAATATCACCTCTTTAAACTTATAACATTCTAGTCTTTCTCTCATTTGCCATTTACTTGCCTATCTGTGGTACTGCATTTGTGTTTCTTGCTCTAATGTCTATGATTTTTTTGTACTGTTCATCAAAACCGTCATACCGGGATGGGAGGAGGTACAAGGTCACTTTAAATGCTATGGGAGAAGTGGAGACTGGTGTTGCAAGAGATCATTGGGTTCCCTCGCAAAGATGTTTGTATTGTGTTGCTTTTGGCTTCCCCGTGCCAGCATGTGATTGTCAGAAATGTCCTCTGGGTTGGATTTTGAGCACCTCCCAAAGGCACAGACTAGAGCATACATAGTATATCAGGAGGTTGTGGGACAGAGTGAGATGAAGTTAGATTGTGGCTGCGGGCTCTCGAGGGGTGTATTTAGAGTCCCTTCTCCCGCCCCTCTCCACTCCCTCTCTTTCTCCCTTCTCTTTCTCCTCCTCCTTATCTCTTACAGAGAGAATCTTTATGTACTGTGTGGAAGCTCCACCTGTCAATAAAAAGCCTATGACCATCTAGGAGAGGGGGAGAGAGAGAGAGAGAGAGAGAGAGAGAGAGAGAGAGAGAGAGAGAGAGAGAGAATTTGGGGAAATAGTCAGGTGTGGGAGATTTTCCCCAAATGCTGAAGGAGACGGTCGCATGAAACTAAGAAGAGGTAACCAACCACATGGCAGGACTTAGACTAGAATAAACGAATAATTAAATTATGAGCTAGTTGGGGAACACGCCAGAGCTTATAGCCTAGGCATTTATTCATGTGTCTCAGAGTTGTTATTTTGGGGAACAAAGAGGCCAGGTAGAAAAGCCCACAGCTACACCCTCTCTTCCTCCTCCCCCCCTCATCTTCCTAGCCTCTGTGATGTGGACTGACCGTCTCTACCACAGGCTCTCTCCCACCCTGGTTGACCACAGCAACACAGGCTCAGAGCTACAGTGTGAAGCAACCGTGGACATTCTCCTCTGAAACCTGAGCTGAAATAAACCTTTCTTCTTTGAAGTTGGTGACTTCAGGAATTGTATCACAGTGACGCAACCTGACTTCCTCAGGTGGTATAGTGTATGTTCCCGTAATACCTTCCTGGTCTTAAACATCACTGAAATGCATGTTAACTGATGTTTCTCATTTCTGCTTGGCCAACGATTATGGTCAGTTTTAGAATCCTGCAGGTTTGGGGAGGTAAATAGAGGGGCTGAATTTGCATCCGTCTTGGTTATGTGTGAATAGAAGTGAAATAATTCAAGTTCTATTGGAAGGTAAAACCGGAAATCCAGAGATCTTCTTGACAGTATGCCGTCATCTCTACGTGGTACCATCAGCACTTCTCAGAGGGAACAGAATTTAGATTCCAAGTGAACAAAGCAGATGGTAAAAGCCAATGACAACTTAGATTTCAGGCCTATCCTATTATTGCTATGCTGTGTCTTTTTGGTTTTTGAAGAGACAGGCTTCATTTAGGTCCATCTGACTTTATTGCTGCTGACCCCCACCCCACTTGTGGTTATATTCTATATAAACATAGCCTAGTAAATTGGCAATTTATTTATAAACTAAAAAGGCAATTTCCCTTCTAAGTACATAGTCTATCAGGGAAGGACAGGGAAGGTAACACTAAGCCCTCTGAAGTCTTTATTGACATAGAGAGCCGTGTATTTGAATAGCGTTATTTTCAGAGTATAAAGGCATCTCGAAGCAGCTAGCCCCTGCAAGGACAGGTGTTGCTCCTTCCCGATTGCTTTTGTAACATGCTGTTAAATGGGAGGAAGATTTTTTTTTTCCCTTCCTTTTATTAGCTGTGGGGAGTTTGGGTAAATTGGTGGTTCTCTTCTCATCTATCCCAAGCTTATTCTTGAGATTAAAATTCTCATCTTGTTTTGTCCTCTGTCCCCAGGATCTGATGTGGGACTCCATCACTCCATTGCTGTATTTTCCTTTAGTTGAGTCAGAGATGAAGGTCATGGTTAGAGGGAAGGCAATCATTAATGATTGTGTTGGACATGAAGGAGGTTGTACTGAATTTGTACAGACAGGAAACAAAGCAGGTTGAACTGGTAGGATCCAGACACAGAAGGTTCCCTATGGTGTGTTACTGAAGAGGCAGAGGCCTAAGTACAATGACTAGCCCACTGGGAAAACAAATAAGAGAGCCAGACTGTGCCTTCTCCAGCTCATGCATACTTGGGGGCTGAGAACAGCTGTGTGAGTTATATTAGTGACAACCCGAAAGCCACCTGTATAGTCACAGAGAGTCTAATAACACCATGCACCTCAATACTTCCAATGATGCTTTCTGAGTGCCATCAATAAATGGGATCTCCTTTTTATTCATTTACTTTGTGTTCTCTCTCTCTCTCTCTCTCTCTCTCTCTCTCTCTCTCTCTCTCTCTCTCCTCCCTTTACTTCATCAGTATTTCATGTATCCCAGGCTCGATTCCTCCAGAAGCATCTTTAGCAACTCAGTGTTTGGGAGCTTAGCCAGTCTTCCATTTTCTTTTCCAGGTCATGGAGGTGATGGCACTGTTTTGGGTCAGGTTCGCTTGCTCTTTACTACTGCAGAAGATGTGTTTAGCTGAGCTCTGAAGTGCCCGAGGTCACTCTTTGCCTTCCTTCTTCTCCTTGGTTAAGTCATAATCACCTTGGCCAGAAGATGTTAAGTCATCTCCCTTGGCTGTCACTGGTTCAGGAAATAGAAACTGAATTCTGATCTCAGCGGATTCTAACTTGATTAGGAAATGAGAGAGGAAGCAGGAAGGAGATGGAAGTGTGAAGTTCCTGCCAGACCAAACACAGCCTAATAGTCTACCAGTCGCCTCCTGTTTGGTTTATCTCTGTGGTGAATGCCTATCTCATCAGGATGCTAAAAGTAAAAGCACCAACTTCCAGGACCAGCAAGCTGCTGCTGATGTGGACTTGGCGTCTATCTCTCTGTGTTTCTGCTTCACTGGAACAAGGAAACAGGGGGCTTTGACTTTGTTTTTCGGTGTCCATTTGCCTCGCCCCTCTTTCTTCCTTCCGTTTTTACACAATACAAATGGCCGAAACCTTTCCCCTTTCACCACTGTACGGATGTAGTGTCAAGATAAATAACAACTATTCTCCCCTGTCCCCTTGAGGGTTGGAAGGACTATTGGTTGTTAAGCTTCATGGAAAGTTACTGATTCAGGATACTTTGAATTTTAAAACACAGTGGACCAGGGAAGAAGAATAGTTGTTCATGTTGATTTGAATTGTTCTTTCAATAGGTAACTAGTCGACCAACTAAGAAGTAGTGGTTTTCACTTATTTAGGGTTGTGTAAACAAGAGTTATGAGCATATTCTTTTAGGTTAGGTTCACAAAGGATTTATTTTTTTATTTTTATTTTTATTTTTTTTCACAAAGGATTTATAAATGCAGAATGCCAGAAGTGAGACCTGGAGAGCTACAGCAGGCAGTGAAGGCAGAGCTAAGAAATAGGACATTCTTAGGGTCGATCAGACAGACTCAGTCTGATTTACAACATTTACCAGAGTTCTAAAAAGGCTTCTTACCCAGTATACAATCAGACTTGACCTCCAAATCTGAGTACATGAGAGTGCGTTTGTAATGTTCTGGGGGATTTAGGAAGTTCAGGCCTACCAATATCACCTTATCTATAATGTAATATTTATGAAGTTTGCCATATTAGATTTCATGAAGAGGTGAAGTTATTATAAGAATTCTAAATGATCTCAATCAATTTATAATTAGAGCCTGAAGAAGAGGAGCCAGAAAGCAAGTTTTAGAAGAACTGAATTTTAATTTCTAAACTCAAGTTTTAGAAGAAGTGAATTTTAATATACTTCTCTTTTCTACCTTTTCCTCCACTTTGTATAACATTATGTGATTGATTTATTCAACCCATCTCCCCCGACTCCCACAAAGTTATCAAGGCTCAGTAGTGGCTCAGACATTTCTAGACAAGTCATTGCTGTCTAGATAGGTTTTGTTTGTGGGACCTGGTGGTCAGGACTCGGGGAAGTCCTCCACGACAGCTGCAAGATGGAAGGGCCCAATAACCCAAGAAAGTCCATGGATTTCCAAAATGGCTTTGTTGGCATGATGGATGATAATTGAATCTGGATGTGCACCCCTTGAAACTCAGGGCAGACTTGAGTTACATAGGGAGGGAGAGAAGGAGGAGGGGCTGGGGAAGAATGCTTAATTGGCTACACCCTCTGGCCTTCAGCTATCTCATTAGTATGTAAATCTCTTGAGGCGGAGGCTGGTAGTCACACCCTCTTGGGAGGGGCTGTATTACCTCACATGACTGAACAGTGCAAGTTAATGGAGTTCCATGCCATGTGTTAGGAGCCTGGATTCTGGGAGCTCGGGCAGAATAGATGCCCGTCCCTTGCAGGGTCTCTGGGCTACTTCCAGCCAGCACTTCTACCAAAAACCAAGAACCCTTTCACGGCCCTATATTTGTTTACAATGTTTAAAACTTTTCCAATTTCATTTTTACTTTATCAGAAAAACAAAGCAAAACAAAAAAACCCAAACCAACCAACCAATCAACCAACCAACCAAACAAACCCTATTTTTTTTTTTTTTTTTTGAGCTCTATTATAAAAGGAAGAATTTTTCAGCCAGGACTGTAAATTGTGGCCCCAATGGCTAGAGGTGGGGGCAGTGCCCCTTCTATCTCATTCCCAAGGGCTGTGAACTATGTATAGAGATTATCACAGCTCCTACTACCCTCTAATGTCTCCTTGGCACTGGAGTTGGGTTGCCATCTATGATCAAACTGGAGTATTGTGCTGTATTGTAGGATAAAACCTGTATGTTTTCCAAGTGACTAAAAAGAGATGGGGACATATGTATCTTATCCCACGAAAGGGAGAAGTTGAGCCTACTACTTATAAATATAAACTGGATTCTCAAAGGTTTAAGCTGTGACCAGAATGTCTCTGGCTCACCTCATCAATGTTCCTTGTTTGGAGCAACTGGAGAATAACATAACAGAGAAGTATTGCTTTCAGGAACCTACTTCATGTCACCACACATTGTTCTCAGAGATAACAATGATGCAGGCAGAAGCAAACTTTGTCGTTTCACCATTCCCCTTCCCCCCCCCCCCACCCCCCCTCTACAGGAGCTGTCTACATTCAAAGGTCCAGCTTTTGAGATGTATGCTTTATTTTTTTCTGGGCCACTCTCCACTTAGCCACACAAAGAAATCTTTGCTTCTGGGACCCGAACTCTGGTCTCACATTTAGTCTCCAGTAAGCATATCTGTGTACTTATCTGTATCCTGTGCGACCTGGAAGGGGAGTAGACATGGTGAGTGGTCCTGATGGAGGGTGGGGGATTTGGTCCACTGATTTGAGTTCTGTCACCGATGTAAAATGAGCAGAGCCATGGGTATTTTATTTAAATGCTGGTGAGCACACTGCATTGACAGTCTCCTTTGTGTCGTTTGTTCTTGTGTCATAGTGTTCTAAGCTGCTCAGTTCACCAAGGATTTCTCAAGCAGTGCTAAACTTCCTAGTTAAGGTTAGGGTTGTCGCTAGTCTGTATAGAGAGCTCATCTGTTAAGTAGGAGGCCCTCGATTTGATCCTCAGATCTGCAAAGCAAAGCAAAGCAACAAAACAACAGAAACAGCCCAGGAAGTTCTTTTCTTTACACATGAATCCAAACCTTGATGTAGAGTTTTATTTAATTCCAGTACTCTGCAGGCAGAGGCAGGCAGATTTCTGAGTTCAAGGCCAGCCTGGTCTTCAGAGTGGGTTCTAGGACAGCCAGGGCTACACAAAGAAAACAGGTTCCTGAAACCAAACAAAAACAAAAGACAAACCTAAAAGAAAAAAAAAAAAAGACAATGTTTTTGTTTTCATGGATGTTGGTTAGGAATATAGATGTAGCTACCCGTTAGGAAATCATCCCCATACAGACACCTCTGAGAGTATAAATGTATTAATGTAATCCAGGCAATTAAACCTCCCTGATGTGCTTCTTGAAGACTCTAGGCCGTCTCCATTCAGCACTGTTCTGACTAAATGCATCATCCTGTTCAGCTAAATGGTTGGCTTTATTTTTCCCTCAGTAACAATTGCTTAGCTGTTTTTATATCATACCTCACAGGACTTCTTTCATTTATACACTTTGCACTTCCCTGGTATTCCTTCTGACAATAACAGCAGCTGCAGTAGCAAAAAGAGAATTAAACAGAAATCCCTGGGAAGGTTTTGCTTTTGAACAATTCCTTTGCTATATTGCCTTTGGCTGCTTTCATCTTTGTGTGACCTTTGTAGTTCTGTACTTAAAGAAAGATGTTTGAAACTGGAAACTGTGGTCCAATCAGTAAAGTGCCTGACACACAGACATCAAACATGATGACGTGAGTTCATATTCCTAGCACCCACGTAAAAGCTATGCAGGGTGACTATGGTCTGTAGCCCCAACTTCCTCAAGATCCTTTTCTCAAAGAGAAAGAATAAAAAGTATTTCCAGCACTGAACCATCCCCCTCCTTCACATATATATATATATATATATATATATATATATATATATATATATAATTGGCATAATTGTTCATATGCATCTGCACATGTACATGCGGCAACATGCGCAAGTCAAAGTCAACTGTCTTCCTCAGTCACTCTTTCTTTTTTGAGACAGTCTCTTACAGAATCGGGAACTCACTGGTTGTCTAGACTGGCTGCCAGGTTACTTCCAAATTTTCATCTGTGGAACTGAGAAAGAAATAAATGCATGTCTTTATTTGTTTATATTTGACAAATGTAAGTAGTCTATTGACCTTTATATAAGAGTATTTCCATGCACTTGATTTTCCTTTTGCTTTGTAAAGGAAAGACAATGAAAATAGGCATATTATAGCCACAAGCCAAAGGACCCAAGATGCTTAAAAGGTCATTCCTCAGAGTAGAGAGGGAGGTTCTCTGTTAGGCACACCCAGGACTTCTCAGAAAAGACCACATTCCTGTAGGACAGAGAGTCTTTGAGAAAAGGCTTTCTCTCAGTGACAGTGTAGCTTGCCCTTGACCTTGGGGCATGTTGGGTAAATAGTTAAAGAATGCCTCTGTAAGAAACATAGTAACATCTTGCATCTTTCTCCCTCTGTAATTTTAGGGCTCTTTCAGTTAGGGGAAGAGAGAATCCTAGTGTTAGCCTCAATATCAAAGTCTGTCACTACACTCAGAAAATAGAAAGCAATTCAATAAGTTAAGGGACCATAATGCTTGCATTGATGGAGCTTAGGCCTTGAATTTCTGAACTAAACAGTCTCTTTATTTTGTGGCAGGAAGCGCTCAAGTTTCATCTTTTATTCTGGTGTAAATTCATCATTAATGTGTTTAAGGAGTAGATACAGGCTTGGATTGTAAAATCTTTCCTTTATAACATTAAACTGTAGATTTAATTTAAAAAAAAAAAAAAAAAAAGCATCCCAGCCTTTGCAGGCTGCATAAGTGACAGATAAGAACGGAAGCAGAATTGATACAGTTTGATCATCATCACAGAGAAGTAAATCCAAATGGACCAGAAAATGCACACAGGAGCAGGATGTACAAAATACCAGCTAGGGAGATACTGACTCGGAAATGATACAGGCCAGTAGATACAAGAAGATATAGGATACCTCAATTAAAAAATTGGAGAAAAAATTGTAATGATAAGCATGAAACAGCTAGATTCTCTAGTCTTAGGATATATGATCATACTAAAGAAAACACACACACACACACACACACACACACAGCTCCATCACTTCCAGTATAAAAACTAAAGTTGACCAAAGGCACTCCATCATGTAGTGGAAAGACAAGTTGGAGTGTTGATCAGTAATGTAAGTAAAATACATGACAATCACAGGCAACATCGCTGGAAGCCCTTAGAGTGGTAGTTCGAGAAATCCTGACCTACAAGAATGCCTGCACTGTGTTTCTGTTCTTTGGAGACCACAACAAGTAAGAGGAAATGATTGCTTTGCAATTCATGTGTAAGTACTCCACTACCACTGAAAAAGAAGACCGAGAACATGGCTAGCTCAAATAGCTATGGTGGACAAAGGAGGTCATAGGAGGCTGCCCAGCTGGTGTACTCTACTTCTTCGCGTGAACTGCACAATTTATTTAGAAAGTTACTTACATTTTTGTATGTGTTTTTTTATGCGCAGTTTACATGGTGTAAGAAAAATCAAAACATAAACACAAACACTGACACCGACATCCACGGTGAGCTCATACCTGATCCATTATGCTGAACTGGGCTTAGCTGTTTGGAAGGCAGTTCGGGTTGACAGCTCTGAGCAAAGCTTGTTCTACATTCAACGCGTGTCTTTTTCATGTGACATAACTGACGATGGGCCAGGATCTGCTTGTTATTATTCAAAATCTCATTTGATGAAACTAGTGTCGTTCCTTCCTGCGGCGACACTTAGACCCACTAAATCGAGGGTCAGCTAGCGATGGAGCAGCGAGGCATGACTATTTTAAGTCAGAGCTGCCTGGCAACGTCTGCATTGCTGAGAGTCTTATTTTCCTTCCAGTCTGCTCTCCTCCTAAATGACGAGCGCATTTGTTTTTGTCAGACTCCTTCTACCTTAAATGGCACAGGTTGTGTTCCATAGATAGCAACGGAGAAATACGTTCAGTGGTACCCTTTCTTTTTCTTTCTTTCTTTCTTTCTTTCTTTCTTTCTTTCTTTCTTTCTTTCTTTCTTTCTCTCTCTCTCTCTCTCTCTCTCTCTCTCTCTCTTTTTGTTTTAATCATCTCTAAATACATGAGCAGAAAAATATCTGAAAGGTGTTTTCGTCTGACTAATTAGGTTAGAAATCTCAGGGGGACAGTCCTATTTGCTACAGTTTAATGGAAACCCTTTAGCTTCTGGTTGCGGGTCTTCTAAGAACAGGTTTCTCTTTGGCACTTCCTGTTGAACTTAGAGGCCGGAGAGGGGCATGGAGAAACCCTGTTTTACTGTGTGATTTGAGAGACTTAAATTGGGGTTACAGGCAACTCGAACGCAAAGGCTGTGACTTCTCAATTTATTAGTTCGTATTGTTTTTTTTTTTTTTTTTTTTTTTGGTCTTTTGAGACTAGGTTTCTCTGTGTATCCCTGGCTGTCCTGGAACTCACTCTGTAGACCAGGCTCGAACTCAGAAATCCACCTGCCTCTGCCTCCCAAGTGCTGGGATTAAAGGCTTGCACCACCACCGTCCTAGTTCATATTGTTTCGTATGGAACTCTGCACATCAGGAAAAGAAACATTTATTGGTGATTATTGACTGGTGACTGTTTCCTTCCGGAATTATGTTACTGCGGCCCAGCATTCCTGAAGGCCTACTTTTAGTGTAGGCAAGTCATGTGATGCACAGCCCAGATACTGCACAGCCCAGATACTTCTTTCTTAGGTGAAACATTTTTTTTTTTTTTCTGCTTGCTAACCTGTGGATGTGAATGGTTGCAAGGGATTATTCTATTCACGCTCTTGGTTGGTGAGGTGTTCTCTGAGGAGTTATTTCATTTTGTCTTCTTCATGTGATTCAAACCCCATGTGGTGGGTTATCCATGTAATCTCAGAATTTGGCAAACTTCGAGAGGCAGCAGGATCATGATTTCCATCAGTCTTGGCTACATAGCAGTATCTTGTCTCCAATACATACATAAATAAGCAAGTGTAAAAAAAAATCCAACATATTTTCAAAGATACCTTTTGTGTTTGTTAAATTTTTACCACCCTTTTGATTCCATCTCTTTAATAAAAGAGATGTTTTTAAAATATATCTTAAGGGCTGGAGAGATGACTCAGTGGTTAACAGTACTGGATGCTCACCCACAGGTCCTCAGCCCAATTTCCAGCACCCACATGATGGCTCACAACCATCTATAGCTGTTTGAGGGGACCCAATGCCCTCTTCTGGTATGCCAATAAATACACACACATATCCATATCCATAAATAAGTAATAAAAGTAATAAATAAATGCATCTCAAAAATAAATGGTAAAAAAAGAGAAAAGTGTATACTTAAAAACTGCATCTTCTCAAAAAAAACCGAAAAAAAAAAAAGAAAAAAAAAAAAGAAAAAAGAAAGAAAAAAACTGCATCTTGGCTCATTGTGATCAGAACGAGTTACTATAAATTATTGGAATGTCTGAGTCTTTGGACTCATTTTGCAACAGATTGCACTTATCACTGATAATTAAGATTATTATTAAAAAACAGGGCATCTAGCTGATTTTCAAATGCAATAGTAATACGATGGATATTATGTGTGGTGACAAGGAGAGAAAAACGGTATGTGTGATATCAAGTGGAAAACAAACAGAGCAGAGAGAATTCAAGGAGATAAATACACGGAGATAATAATTCCTATGTGAGGCCGACTAGGGAGGCAGGGACAGTTATGGAGTGATGAGAGGGAAGGGGCCCCCACCCAGGAATCACGCCAATGCCTCGTGCTGGCAGAGAAACAGGAATTCTGGCACAATTAACAACTGCTTGACGTCTTTCTCCCATCTCAGCTATAAACATCCAGCTTTCTGGGAATCTTACCAGACATTAAATTTATAGGGAAAAGACATGCTCTAAACCCATTAGTATAATATACATAGCTTATGCTAGGACAATTAGTTGTGATTCTTCTTTGAGGAACCCGTATCTATACTTGGGTTTGTCTTACTGATTTTTTTCCAAAGAGGCCCACATCCATTGGTGCTTTCCTATTGGGTCTGTGAAGAAGCATATACTGCTAAGTTTTCTGAGCTTTCCTTTGGGATTTCGGGTTCTTTTGTCTTTACAAAGGATCACCCCCTATAGACAGCACCTATGGGCAAGTCCATATTCTATGTCCTATAATCAAACATATGGCTCTGATGAACAACAGAGGTTTGAGAAAAGACCCTCTTTATAAAGACCTAGCTGGTATTTAGTACGAAGACAGTCCTCATGGTTGTTCAGTTGAGGAATGTGTAGGGGATTCCTTTCTAGAATTTAAGCACCATGCTGGAAATAGCAAAGACTATTAATACTGTGAACATTTTTACACTCTTGACTTGGCACGGGTGTGAGGTGGGACTGGGAACATTTGCAGTGACTATACCGTGAAGGTTGGCAGTCTGGGACCTGGCAGTGATGCTTTCATCTTGGAGCTGCAGATTGGTCCAAATAACACTTTTATATTTTTGCTCTCTGGAGCTCTAGTCTCTTCTAGTAAAAAATAAAAATAAAAATAGAAATAGAAATAGAAATAGAAATAAAAAACTGATTAACATGTAGTAGATACCATAAAATTCACCTTTGAAAAATTTACAATTTGAAAATATACAATTTGGGGTTTTTAATTTAGTTAGGAAGTTGTACAATCCTTTTGATTGTTCAGTTTACAAACTTATCTTGGGGACTCTTTCTTCTTTATTTTTTCTTCAAATATAGTAGAATAATTTTACATTTTGTTTATTTTAAAAATACGCACCGACACCCTGAAATTGGCTCCCTCTCAGTAAAATTACCTGAAAAATCTGTGTCAAGGAAGGTCTTAGAAACAGATTCTCATTTCATCTGGTTTAGTGCCGGAGCAAGTCTTTGTGATTTGGTGTTTACAAAAAGTATGCTAGCTTGACTTTGTTTTTCTGTATTGTGTATGTGTGTGTGATGTATGTATACATGTTCATGTGTGTGTGATTTTTTTTAATCATTCTCCGCCTTAAATTTTGAGATAGGGTCTCCTCTGAACTCAGAGCTCGTGTGTTTGGCTAGGCTGACTGGCCAGGAAGCTCTAGGGATGTGGCTTTTTCTACCTCGCTTAAATAAAGGAGCTGTTCTCCAGAGAAAATATCATGTGGCTACATTTGAATGTGCCACACTTGCTTGTCGGTTCAAAGCAGTGAATTTATTTTAATTTCATAAGATTCATTACTACAAAACACATGAAATTTTCATGGGCACGCCACTGGCATTGCGAAATCTGAAAGATGTTATGATACGGGCTCATTAACGTAGAGCACCCCACTCTTTCATGAAATGCATAGCTAAAATACTGAATTTTTTATGATTATATAACAACAATCACAGTATTTTCACTCCCAACCCTACATTCATTATTCTGCTCCCAGTATTTACTAAGTATGTACTACCTGCCAAGGTTGGGGATGGGATAAGGCACAGCCTCAGTCTTCAGGGACACATTTTTTGCTTTTCTCTCTAGCCTTCTTCAGTAATTCATTACATAGTTGTATTAAATTTCCGTTTTTGAGTAAACACTTGGCTCAGTGAACGCTCAGTCCCTGATGCTTGCGAGCTTAGCTGACTCCTCCTTCACCGTGTTTACAAATTCCATTTATATACGTGACTATTTTCTTCCCACTTCCTTCCCCCTCCCCCCGCTCCACCCCCAGCTCGCTGATTGGACACAATCTCCTGTCACTATATCCAGTACTGCCATCTTTCCACATTAGGTAATATAATTTGCTGTTTTCTTCCAATTACAATAACTACCTACTTCATTTTTTGGTGAATACAAATGAGTAGATTTATTTTTAAAAGTTTTGTTTAGATTTATTCATTTTATTTTGTATGTGTGTTTGTCTGCATGTATGTTTATACACCATACGCATACTTGTTGGTGCCTTTGTTTGTCAGAAGAAGGACTCGGATCCCTTGGAACTAGAGTTACAGATGGCTGTGAACCACCATGTGGGTGCTGGGAACTAAACTCACATCCTTTGTAAGGTCAACAAGTGTCCTTAACTACCTCTCCAGCCCTGAGTCTTGATTCTTAAATACCACAAGCTGATGACAGCTCTGAATTGACACTTATGCCTACAGAATCCTGAAATATTGAAATCTAGTCCTTACCATTTGTGCTGGTTGGAATGAGAATGGCTTGGTCCACATTTGGTGGAACTGTTTGGGAAGGATTAGGAGGTATGGCCTTGTTGGAGGAGATGAGAGATGAGTCACTAGGGGTGGGCTTTGAGGTTTCGAAAGTCTACACAATTCTCAGTTCTCTCTCTCTCTCTCTCTCTCTCTCTCTCTCTCTCTCTCTCTCTCTCTCTCTCTCTCCTTTGTGGTCTGTAAGCTTTCAGCTACTGCTCCAGTGCCATGCCTGTCTGCTTGCCATGATGGCCACGATCTCACCCTCTGAAACTATAAGCACATCCAATTAAATGCTTTCTTTTATAGTTGCCTTGGTCATGATGTCTCTTCACAGCAGTAGAAACACAACTGAGCCACATGCGTGAGCAAAATCATTAATAACTTGGTAAACATGTAAATAATCTGTATATATTTCCATAACTGATAATTACTAATATGTATTACTCTGGATCTTTCTCATAGTCGATGGATTTTGCCAAACTTGTGTTGAACTCCTGGAGAAGGAAGTTGGAATGGAGAGCTACAATACCTATTGGAAATTTTCCTCTAGGCCCAGTTCCCACATAGAGAAAAAGAATGCTGGAAAACCTCTGTCTCATGCTTGTACTGGCAAGAGAAGGCAAAATCACTATGATGCTAATCACATACCACCATGGTGTATATTTTTTCAGAACAGATAGAAAACAATCTAGGTGTGTTTGAATAAACCTTACCCCATTTATTCATTTCAAGTGATAAAACCACTGTACAAAAAAGTTAATCGACCTGTTTAAAAGTTGCTTGACACTAAGTTAAAATGTCAAGGTTCAAGGCCATCGATCTGGAATCTCAACCTAATGCTCTTTTTGCTGAAGCTTCTTTTCATTGTGCATGTGTGAACTGGGTTACATTTATAGCTTTTCTATTTCTAAATCAGGCTATTTTCAAATCAAAGACCCTGTTCTTCAACAATCTCTTCTCTCTCTCTCTCTCTTTTTTTTCCCAACCTGCTGTGACTATTTTGAAACTCCATTCAACTGCCTTAACTAGGGCCACTTGACCTACCTTAGTGCTCCTCAAATGTAAGCATGTGTCAGAGTCAGTTGGAAGCCTGGCTAAAGTACAGGTTCTTGGGCCTCATCCTTTAAATTTCTTACTTGGTGGGTCTCAATCATATGTGTGTAAGCTCTCTGGAGCTGGGGAGATGACTTAGTGGGTGAATGGCTTGCGGCTCAAACATGGGTATCTGAATTTAATCCCCATAATCTATATAAAAAGTTAGGCATGGTGGTGCATGCTTGTACTCCCAGCACTGTGACAGTGAAGACGGGCCTATATGTCAGCTTCCTCATTGGCTAGTCTAACTTAACTGACTACCTTTAGACTCCTGTGAGAGACCATGTCTCAAAGGACAAGGTAGACAGCTCCTGGAGAATATTTGATGTTGATGTCTGTATGTATTCGCACAGGTACCCACCACCACCACCCAAAATACACATATACACACAATTGTATTTCTAAGATGTTTCCAGGAGCTCATTGGAAGACATTTTTGGAACTTTAAGTCTATGTGAAACTGGCTCGACAACACCTTGATGAACAGGCTTTGTAATGGTGGTTGTTTCTTTGTTCTCAATACTTTAGCCAGTGAAATGTAGTAAGTTAGCAGATAGTCACCCATCTAAAATCTCAGTTGTCCTGTACAGTCATCCAGCATTGGCTGCCACAAGGAGATCGATGTGAGAATGACTACATATCTGCACAGATGGCTTGGGAGTCAGCCTGGAATAAGAGAGGAGCAACTTAACATGTCTGATTAGTATTCACGGCTCCTCAGGCCCCAGGCTGCCTTCTTCTTCTTTCAACAAAATAATGCTAGGAATGCCAATGAAAATAAGACAGCCATAAAACGATATTCTATGAGTTTCTACGGGTCTCTGATGCTTAAAGATGCAGGACTACCATATTTCACTAGCAGTCAGAATGCTTACTTGCATCATGGAATCCAAGTTAGTGTTTAAGTATAGCATAAATGACTATAAGGTCTTGAGGAGCTTTCAGATTTTTAGGGGACTTGTAAGAATCCAGGTCCCATGCAGAATTCCCTGGAAGGAATGTGAGTTGGCTCTCCAGCCTGTATCCTACAGGAGAGCACTGTAGAGGAAGATTGCATTGGTTGTCAAATGGTCAGTCTGTAATATCTGCCATGATTATCTTGACCAAATTGTGGTTTATTCGTTAGTTTCCAAATGGAAAGGTGGTAAAATATCAGTTCTTGAATTTACATATGCATATAAGGACACTGACATAGTAATCTGAAAAGTCTGGGGAATACAATTCACTAAGATGCTATTGGAGGCAGACTTTTCATTCTTGAGATCTGAGAATTCATCAAGATTTTCAACTTGAATATTATAAAGATAATCTGGTAAAAAAAAATACAACCAACACTGATTCTTTTGCTACTAAGGATGACTTCAGTGCTTTAACTTAAAACGTTATGTTTCTAAGGTATGGGGCAATTTAATGGAATTTTGAAAATGTTTGAATCTACACAGGATTACTTCTGAGAATTCATTTTACCATGAATTATTTTATAGCATATATTGAGTTTTAAAGACCTGATTTTAGTAGTCAGCAAATCGGATGAACTGTAAAGTGAGACAGCTCAGCTTAAATCTATTTCTTTGTCAAATAGCCAATGGCTACTGTAGGCTAAGAGATGCTGAGTAGAATCTGAGGCAAAAGCATTCTGTGTGGGTTTCTCCAGTTTCTGCCAAGCAGTGCTCACTCACTGGTGGCTGTGCCACTGTGGGAAATATCTAGGCTGTTAAATCATGGGTTCACCACATATGGCTTGGAGAAAGGGAGAGATTCGTTCTTTCTAAGGTGTTCATCAAGAGCAATCAAAAGGGGCACGGTGTGTTTACCCAGTCCTATTTAACCATTTTCCTGTCTGTGTCCTGTGTCCAGGTAGCTATAGCACCTCTTTCCTGGGCAAGGAAAAGGGCCCACTCCTGGTTCCAGATAAAATCTAGAGGTCAAGCACATCACTTCTGACTTACATGTTTAGGAAGAACACAGTGACAAACCAGCATCTGTTGAAATTGAAGCCAAGAGTGATCCTTAAAGGTTGAATGTCTCGAATCTTTTGGAAGCTTATGTGGAAGTTTGGCTTATTGGAGGTTGAGAAGTTGGAAGGCACTATTTTTATGTCACAGTTGCTTTGAGGGTGGACCCTATCACGTCTGTTTCTTGCTAAAAGTGAAGCTCCTAGAAAGTTGGTAAGGTCACTTCAATTTATTGATTAATTGATTGATGATTGATCAATCTGAGGAAAGAATGATGGGGTCTTGGTTCCAAATGACATGCCAGCTGTCATCTAGTTCAACTGCTATCTGAACGTCATTTCTAAAATGCTAGTCTTTTACACAAGCCCAATTTTACTTCTAAAAACCAACAAATTGCACAGTCATAGGATTATTAGGGAGAAATGGAGATAGAATCCACAGAATGTGGTACATTTTTTTTTTTTTTTATATTGCTCCTGAGTAAATCATTCAGAGTTTGGTGTTGATCATATTATGATCAGAGAAGAGATACTGGTCTTTATACAAAATGGTAACAGTCAATGAATTCTTAGAGTACTATTGCACCCTGTACAATTACAGAACTAGCCTATTGATTTATACAGACACCTTCTGCTTATTGTTTGTTAGGAAGCAGGGGAGTCTCGTTAGGGCTAGTTCATGTTACACATATTTGAATGATCATCCAACTTAATGAAGAGTGTATAGAACTCAAATGGCTTCAGCTAATCTTGGTTATCTAACATCTATGTGAATCTTAGAAAACTCATTTGACTTCTTTGGAACTGGGGTTATTTTTGAAATAAGAAATGGACTTAGATAGTAAACTTCTCAACTATTGGTATAAATAGTATAACCAATCAAAACCAACGCCATCCTTGAAAAAATTAACCAAAGGAATGGAAACATCCTGGAAGAAAGTCCATATAAAATCTCTCATATATGAGTTGTGCATAGTAAAACCCCACAGCATTAACATGCATTGCTTGGATACACCCTCACTAGTGTCTCTTTACGGGAAGCTTCCAGCTGACGATGGTGTGGTATATTTAGAAACTGCATTGCAAATAAATATCAGAAGTAACTGTTCTCTGTAAAACAGTCTTGGAACAAAGAACAAGAAACATCAGTTTAGGAAATGTGTATCTCCCCAGGTTTTTCTGTAAAACAAATCATAAAATAATGTAGACAGTGTGCCCTAAAATGGCAAGCAATACATTTGGCCATGAAAGAGGCCATTTCAAAAGCTTGTCACATTTCATTTTATTTCTAAAGACCTCGACATTGAAGAGAGGACAATTGTGTGCCTGTAGGTGAGCCTGAATGCTATCCTTAGTGAGGTCTAGAGATAAAGGCTGCAAGGAGACCAGAATCCATTTAGGATGAATTGGGCAGAATAATTCTAAATTATGGCATTGAAATTCCCACTTCATTTATAGGAAGGAGATAAGGTAAAACACTCCAGTTAATGGAACTTGAGTTACTAATTTCCTGAGAAAGACGAAGGGAGGGGAGTGTACTGCTCTTACATCCAAGGAATAAATTGTTTTTCAGTCTCTGGGTTGACAAGGAGAGACTGTACCATGGAAGAAAATGATAGGTGAGGCAGCCTAGGATCAAAACAAGTAACAATGAGAAACAAACAATGACTCTTATCTCTTCCACAGGTGAGTTCAGCTTCCTGGCTTTCAACAATCTTACTGACCAATGAATGACTGTGGGCTCCTTAACCGAGGATGCATCTAATTTCTCTTGTTCCCATTGTGAATTTTAATCATTTGTAAATAGTACTCTCTCTGTGACATTCTTTTAATATTTACCGGAAAGGCAGTGTCTTTGGACCCTTCGACACACTGATTTACCTGAGGATGTGGACGGGGCAGTGGGTACTTTGGAACTGTCCAGTCTTCTAAGATGGAAAAGGCATTATAGTTCAAATGGTCTGTCTCCCTGGCAGTCTTCTCTCCATTCCCCTTCTGAGGCCTTACATGGCTTATGCTTCCATACCATGGAGAGGTGGAACCCTTTCTGTTAGAGGAAGGAGACGGAAGTGAGTTGCCACCATGACCTCTGAAAACTCTTCTCTCTCTTCTAAGGATAGTTCTGTTCCTTAGATGCTAGATCCCCCACCCCACTCCCCGAAGGATTCGTTTCTTTGGACTGGATAAAAGACACAGGGGAAGGAACAATAGGATTTTATGTTTGAAAGACTAGCTAGCTTTGCCTACACATTTGCTAAACCTGTTACTCCCTTTCCAACATTTTTGAATAGTCCGACTCTCTAACCCTCCCTCCCTCCCCTTTCCTCCCCTACCCTTCTTTCTCCTCCCCTTGTGTCTTCCTTCCACTTTCTCCAAGATTCCTTCTTTTTCTTGCACATGCTAGCAAGAAGAGTTTCTTGATGTTGTTGAGTTGCATTTAGGTTTCAGGGTAGTATTGGAGAGCTGGATTTGTAGGAAGTAACTCTGGGTCCTAACTAAGCTGTCTAAAAGGCCTTCCTCTTCCAAGTATATTTATAACTCAGGTTGTAGAATGGGGAGATAGCTTAGTTCACCAGTTCTCAACCTGTGCACACAACCCAGCTGGGGTCGAATGACTTTTCACAGGGGCCACATATCAGATATCCTGAATAATCAGATAGTTATATTACAATTCATAACAGTAACAAAATTATGGTTACAAAGTAGCAACAAAGATAATTTTATAGTTGGGGGTCACCACAATATGAAGAACTATATTTAAGGATTCCAGCATTACGCAGGTTGAGAACCACTGACTTAGTTGGTAAAGTGCTTGTCTTGCCTTTTTGATACTCAGAACCAAGTTAAAACAAACAAACAAAATCCAGCTGGACATTGAAACATCTGATCCTCTTCATGAATGGGATCCTGGGATTTGAGTCATTTGTTTGTTTGTTTGTTTGTTTGTTCTCTGGACATTTGAAAGGTGATGCTTTTCATCTTAGAAACTTGTTAGTTACAAACTAGCCAGTCTTTGTAGATTCTGGAGCTGAGGGAGCAGGTATAGGTAGGTCTCTAAAAGTCAGCTAGCCTAGCCTACTTAGGGAGTGATGTGATAATGAACTAGATCCTGCCTCAAAAAAATGGAGGGCACCTAAAGCACTTGAGGTTGTACTCTGGTCTCCACACTCACAGGCCCAGATGCGAATGCCCCCCAGCCCACATGAACACACATACTGCCCCCTATCTCTGATACATCTTCCTTGTCATTCTGATGGCTCCAAGTAGTACAAATTCTCCAAACCCCCCCCCCCCCCCCCTTTGAGGCAGGGTTTCTGTGTAGCCCTGGCTTTTCTGAAACTTGCTCTGTAGACTAGGCTGGCCTCAAACTCAGAGGTCTGCCTCTCTGCCTCCCTAGTGCTGGGATTAAGGGAGCATGCCACCCCAACCAGGCGGTAGAAATTCTTTATGATAGAAATGAGCCTGGCCTTTAGGAAGTAGGAGGATGATTCACAGTGTAACTAGGAAAGACTCTTTAGAACATGTACAAAATATAGTAGACTAAAGGTGCCTTTTGTGGTAGTCCCTGCCTTGGCTACAATTCAAGTTTGTTACTAGGAGAGAGAGTGCTTTCAATGGTCACTATGGTAAACCACCCTTTTAGGTTCCTGTTCCTGCATTTCTAAGAACTTCAGGGAAGCAGAGGTAGTGATAAGAGTACCAGGAAGTCCAGGAGATTGGCTTGCAAGGCAGGATCCCATATCTAGGTGTGTGTGTGTGTGTGTGTGTGTGTGTGTGTGTGTGTGTGTGTGTGTGTGTTTGTGTGTGTAGTGGAGAGTCTTACTTCATCTTCTTGATTATAAGAAGACTTTTAAGTGTTGGAGGTTTTTGTCTTATTACTTGCACTATAGCTTATGACAAGATGATTTTTGGGCAGCTTTTGTTCCAAGAATTTTGTCTAACTTAATTTGCCTTATAATCTTAGGAGCTAGGCTGTTCTATTCTTTCAATTTCTTATAAAAAAAAATGGCGGCTGTGGTGTCATTAAGCAATTCACTTGAGGTGTAACAGTGGTTACTGGCAGTGGCAGAACTTGTCCTTTTTGCAGTTGGGCTCCAGAATGATTACAGTGAGCTGGCATGCATACTGGATTCCTATAGTATAGGTTTGGGGCAGGCATTGCCTTCGGTATCCAAAATGGTCATCCCCGTCTTCCACATAGTCTCAGGAATCAGAGTCACTCTACTGTGCTCAGGGCCATGAGTAGCTGTTCCAGCAAGAGCTGCTGTTGAACGGAGCAAGAGTTCTTCTTCACTTTTAGCATCTTATGCTGCTGCTCACACACTCCCTGTCTGCTGGTTCTAGAATGGCCCGTCGCACATTGAAGGTACAATTTTTCATGTGATTGGGGTCAAAACTGAAGAATGCCCCAAACCAAGCATCTGCAATAATTGTTCTAGATCTTGAGTTTTATAGGGAGGACTCTGAAAGCCAGGAGATACTATGATGTCTTAGGATTTCCACTGGTGTGAAGACACCATGACTATAATTTAATATGTCTTATTATTGACATGTCTTAATGTTGAATAAGTTATATTTTTGAATATGTCTTCTAAGGGACAACATTTAACTGGGGCTGGCTTGCAGGTTTTGAAGTTCAGTCCATTATCATCATGGCAGGAAGCATGGCAGTGTTCAGGCAGGCATGGTGAGGGAGGGGCTGAGAGTTCTACATTTTGTTCTGAAGGCAAACTGGAGAAGACTAGTTTGCATGCAGCTAGGAGGAAGGTCTCAAAGCCCACCCCCACCATGACACACTTCCTCCAACAAGGCCACACCTCCCAATATGCCACTCTACAGGCCAAGTATATTCAAACCATCACATATATGTATCTGAAAAATCAATGTGTTTATTAAGGATTGTGAAGTACTAACAGCTATGTAAGAAAACCTGCAATGCTTAATACCTACAGGGGAAAACTGTTTTCTTCAGTTTTCTCTAAGGTGATGCATGAGCCAACGAGTCCCTTGTCAGCCTGATAGTTGGTAGTATCTGATTCCTGAAGCACAACCAGTATGGATGACAGTCTGCTGGCAGCAACTGAATGAATGAGGACCTGAAAGTCAGACGGATGATATTCAAGCTGAATATTCAGCTCCTTAACTAGCTTCCACAATGCCAACTGATCCACTCTGTCAACCCCAGTGCCTAGCACTCACGGTGGACTGTTAACTCTGAAACCAGGAGCCAAAAATATTTCTTTCCTCCTTTCTATTAGGTGACCATGATGATACAAGTAACTTATGCTGGAATTTTTGTTGTTGTTGTTGTTGTTAGAAGGGGAATGTGAACGTGATGTGTCTAACATTGCACTGTGGATATGTACATGTGGTGTGTATTGTGTTTTGGAGGTGCGTATGTGTATCTTGTATACGTGCATATATATACTGTGTGGCATATGAATTTATCTGTGAATGGTGGTTATATATATTCACAGAGGTATGTTTATGTGGTTCAGATGTGAATTGGTTGATTTTATAGGTCTATGCATGCCCATAATGAATTTCTATGTGGTGTATAATGCTTGTGAATATGATATGAGTGTGGAATATATACTCTAAGGGATGTAATCCATGTACCTTGTGTATATATTGCTGTATCTATGTACATTTTGGGTAATGTGTAAATATTATATATGTACCTGTATTTGCTCTAGGGTGTATATTTTGGGCGATATGAAGATGTATGCATAGCAAATTTATGTTTGGTGTGCATATGTGTGTGTGTTATTTGGCATGTGTTTGTAGATGCTATTTATCTGTGTATGCTGCATTTTGTATACATGGTGTGTGGTACATATTTTATGTATATAACACATATTTGTATGTATTAATATATGATAGATGAATATATTGCACATATGTGTGTAGTTTCTTATTGCCATACCCTGTGTATTTGATGGTGTGGGTGTGTGTACTGTGAATGTTGTTTATTTGTTGCCTATGAGATAGAATGTGCCCTTTGCAGCTCTGTAAGTGCATGGCTGTGATTCAGACAGAATGGGGTTGTGTGGCATAGTTTCAAATAGGCATTTAACCATTAGATTTACTGAGGGGCCATTCAAAACTGTTATTTTAATTAGTGTTGTCTTAGAAATAAGCTAAATACAATAGTATCCAGAAATAACTCTGCTCTTCTGTTCCATTCTTTCAGGTCACAATGAATTGCAGCCAGACATTCTTAGCCAATTCTAATCCTAAAAGGCCCCTCTTGGCTCCCCTTATTCTCCAGGGATCTAGAAGTAAAAGATGAGAAGAGTTAGGAGAATTTAAAAGGCAGAGCTATCCATGGCCTTGTGCACACATATCTTTGAGACTTATAGTCATCGTTATATTTACACAGACTGGCAGTAGCAGTTCTTCATGGTGGACTAATATTTTAGGTTGAAATGTTGGCACAGACTGGTTCTTTAGTACCAATTATGGTCTAATTCTTAATTTGAAAATAATCCTGCCACCCGTAACTGGCATTGCAGAAATTCTTGTAGCCTTCCTGGCTGCTTCCTCTTAGGATCTGCAAGTGAAAAATCATATTTTCTGACAGCCAGAATTTCCACTTTACATTTATTAATATCATTTTTTCCCATTAGACTTCCGTAAAAGAACTCTGACACAGCCTGGGTCTTGGAGACACAATGTGCATACAAATATCACTTCTAACCATTCCTGCTATTTGTCCCTACATGCACTCTGTTCAAAGAGTCGGCCCCAAGTGCAGTTCTGAGACTGAAACAACAAGCCTTTTCTCAGAATCCTTTGGCAAAGAAGCTGAGGTAGCGCCAGGAAGAAGTACGCCAAAGCCCAATTACTCCTCCGAGAGCCGAGCATCCTGGGAAGAGCTGTACAATGTTTCATCTCCCTCTTGGTGAGACGGGGGCTTTTCCTCTTTTCTTTTCTTCTCTTCTCTTCTCTTCTCTTCTCTTCTCTTCTCTTCTCTTCTCTTCTCTTCTCTTCTCTTCTCTTCTCTTCTCTTCTCTTCTCTCTCTCTCTCTCTCTCTCTCTCTCTCTCTCTCTCTCTCTCTCTCTCTCTCTCTCTCTCTTTCTTTCCTTTTGTTTCCTGCCATTTCTAGATGCTATGATTTGTCACACACTAAACGAGGAGGAGATGGTGAGCGTACATCATTCCCCTGGGCAACGTTCTGTAGATAACCAGCAGATGCAATTGTTTTCATGGCTTTCTTCTTCTTTTTCTTTTCTTTTTTTTTTTTTAATTGGATATTTTATTTACAATTCAGATGTTATCCCCTCACCCCATCATTCCTCCCATCACCCCCCCCCCCCCCCCCGCCCAGGAACCCTATCCTATCCCTCCTCCTCCTGCTTCTATGAGGATGTGTCTCCACCTACCCTCCCCACTCCCACCTCCCCACCCTCGAATCCCACACACGGTGTTCAGCCTTCATGGGACCAGGGATCTCCTCTCCCACATATGTCCGACAGGGCCATTTTCCCTTACATATACAACTGGAGCCACGGGTCCCTCCCTAAGTGCTCCCAGGCTGGTGTTTTAGACCCTGTGAGCTCTGGTTGGTTGGTATTGCTGCTCTCCTCCCGGGGCCACAAACTCTTTCAGCTCCTTCAGTCTTCTCTCTAACTCCTCCATTGGGCACCCCTTGGTCAGTTCAATGGTTAGCTGTGAGCATCTGCCTCTGAATATGTCAAGCTTTGGCAGACCTCTAAGGACACAGCTATATCAGGCTCCTGTCAGCATGCACTTCCCGACATCCACATCAGCGTCTACCTTTGGTGACTGCACATGGGATGGATACCCATGTGGAACAGTCTCCAGACGGCCCCTCCTTCAGTTTCTGTCCCACACTTTGTCTCTATATTTGCTCCCTTGAATATTTTGTTACTCTTTCTAAGAAGGACCAAAGCACCCCCACTTGGTCTTCTTTATGAGCTTCATGTAGTCTGTAAGTTGAATCTTGGGTATTTCAAGCTTCTGGGCTAATACCCAATAATCAGTGAGTGAATACCATGTGTGGTCTTTTGTGATTGGGTTACCTCACTCAGGATGATATTTTCTAGTTCTGTCCATTTACCTAAGAATTTCTTGAATTCATTGTTTTTAATAGCTGAGCAATATTCCATTGTGTAAATGTACCACATTTTTTGTATCCGTTCCTCTGTTGAAGGACATCTGGGTTCTTTCCAGCTTCTGGCTATTATAAATAAAGCTGCTATGAACATAATTGTTGGGGGCCGACTTTTAGCAGAAAGCGGCTATCAGCTTTGCAGCCATCTTGAGCCATATACCCTGACATGAGACTTGGATTACAATAGCCTACAACAGCTGAGCACACTCTGATAATCTTGGTTTAGATACCTTGAGATTAAAGGTGCGTGAGATTAAAGGTGTGTGACTTAGAAGTATAGAGATCAGAGTTAGAGACAAGACCTAAGGGCATGATTAAAGGTGTAACTTAGAGGTGTGGCTTAGAATGAGACTATAGAAGACAGAACCAGACATCAGACCAGAGAGCGAGATTCACACACATCAGACATTAGGTAGAGTCTGCCCTCACCCTCGCTCTTGCTGAACCCCGACCTGCAGACCGGAGCAGCAGCTTGCGCCGGGATACAGTGGCCGCCCAAATGTGGGTTGGCCCAGGCCTCAACATTTTGCCTGGGCTGCAACATTTATTTTGGCTGCCCCAACTTGGGGCTAGTGAGGTCCCCAACACATAATGGAACAAATGTCCTTGTTATGTGTTAGAGCATCTTCTGGGTATATGCCCAGAAGTGGTATAGCTGGGTCCTCAGGTAATGCTATGTCCAATTTTCTGAGGAACCGCCAGACTGATTTCCAAAGTGGTTGCACCATCTTGCAATCCCACCACATGCTTGCCAGCATCTGCTATCACCTGAGTTTTTGATCTTAGCCATTCTGACTGGTGTGAGGTGGAATTTCAGGGTTGTGTTGATTTGCATTTCCCTGATGACTAAGGCTGTTGAACATTTCTTTAGGTGCTTCTTGGTCATTTGAGTGTCCTCAGTTGATAATTATTTGTTTAGCTCCATACCCCATTTTTTCATAGGGTTATTTGGTTGTTTAGAGTCCAATTTCTTGAGTTCTTTGTATCTATTGGATATTAGACCTCTATCAGATGTGGGATTGGTAAAGATCTTTTCCCAATCTGTTGGTCGACATTTTGTCCCATTAACAGTGTCCTTTGCCTTACATAAACTTTGCAATTTTATGAGGTCCCATTTGTCAATTCTTGATCTTAGAGCATAAGCCATTGGTGTTCTGTTCAGGAACCTTTCCCTATGACATGGCTTTCTTCTTAACTGTGGCACTGAGAAGCCTCTGGTAGTATTACAGCTAGGGGCCCCCTGGTGCTAGATACTCAGAAGGACCTTAGGGACTGGTCAGGATCATCAAAAGGAGGACTGCTGGATACAATTGGTTATCCAGAGCTACACACTCAACCCTAGTTTCAGGAAAAGCAAAGCAAAGTGTGACAAATAATCCATTCTACCTTGGTTGAACATCAGCTGTCATGGACCAAAAGCATCTGATTCAAACTTTTTTTTTTTCGAAAGAATGGCAAGTATGGAGACAGAAAGACTAAGCTTTGGGTTATTTTTTTTTATCTTCTCTGTTCACTATTCAAATATGTAGATGACTGTAATGGATGATCAGGGTTCATGAGAACAGTGGCTAATGAAACCCCTCGAAATAAAGAATGGGGAAGCCCCTTGGTTTTTATCCCAATGTTACTTCATTTGTTCAACAAACATTTGCATGCTGGCTAGATGCTTGAGATTGTTCCAGGTATGGGGGACAAAAGCCATTGCTGTCATGGAGCTCACATTGTAGAACAGAAGAGGCAGAGAGTGATGATAAAAGTTAAATGTCTAATGTGTTAGATACTGCTGTGTGGGAAGAGGAAAAGTAATGGTGAGATAGAAAGTAGAAAGAGTTACAGAGGAGATTGAAAAGCATTATGGTGGCCATTGACGGCCTAATGAGGTGATTTCAGTGATGACCTAATGATTTAAATGGACACGTAATTGCATGTTCTTCTACTGGACAGGGGAAGCTCTCAGGATAGCATCTCAACTGGAATGTAAAGGAGGGGGAATCAGGCCAGTGAGGTGAGTGGCATAGGCTAGGGAGAGGAAGCAGGGATGAGGTCTCATGGTTGGAAGCAGAACACAGAAACAGGAGCATTTTGATTTTACTCTAATATCTATGGGACTCATTGAAGTGTTTTGTGCTGAGGAGAGGCATGATCTCACATGCTTTAATGGTTGTCTCTGGTTTCTATGTTGAAATCTGATTTGGAGATTCAAAGTAAGCCAAGAGAGTTCAGATAAGAGGCACTTCAGAGACTATCAACAACACGGGTACTTACTAATAAATAGAATCTCATAAAACTGAAAAGCTTCTGCCCGGCAAAGGATGCCATCATTTGGACAAAGTGGCAGCCTGTTGAATGGGGAAAGATTGTTTACCAAATACATATCTGATAAAGGGCTAATATCTAAAATACAGAAAGAACTGAAAATCTGCGCGTTTAGAAAATAAAAATTTTAATCTGTACCCCAGTTAAACATGGGGTACAGATTTAAACAGAATTTTCAAAAGAGGAAATTCAAATGTCTGAAAAACACTTAAAATGTTCAACATCCGTAGTCACCGGGGAAATGCAAATCAAAACTACTTTGAGATTTCATCTTAAGTGTGGCATTGAGAAGCCTCTGGTAGTTTTACAGACAGAGACCTCCCTGTCAGAATGGCTGAGATCAATAAAACAAATCACAGCTTATACTGGTGAAGATGTGGAGTAAGTGGACACTTCTCCATTGCTGGTAGAAGTGCAAACTTGTGCAGTCACCATGGAAATGAGTGTGGCAGTTCCTCAGGAAGATGGGAATCAATTTACCTCAAGATCCAGCTATACCACTCTTGGGCATATTCCCAAAGGATCCTTCATCCAACCAGAAATACTTGCTCAACCACGTTCACTGTTGTATGTATAATAAATAACAAAAAAACAACTTAGATGTCTCTCAACAGAAGAATGGATAAAGAAAATATGGTACATTTCTCAGTCGTTAAATGAGTAAAATCACCGAATTTGAAAAAAAAAATGGTTATAGATATAAAAAAAAAAATCATCCTGAGTAAGGTAAACCAGACCCTGGAAGACAAATATGGTACATATTTGCTTATATGTGGATGTTAGCCATTAAGTCATTGGTAAGCAATCTACAATTCCTAGAACCACAGAGGTTAGGTATAGGGTAAGAGACTAGTGGGGGAGATTTTTCTCCCTAGGAAGGAGAAATGAAATACATAATTATGGATGGAAAAGGTGATGGGGACTAGAACAGGATGTTCAGATGGGAAGGGAGAAAGAAGAGAGGGGCAAGGACTGGAGTACATTAAGGGATAGCTAAATCTAAGAGCTATTTGAGGGGCATATGGAAAGCTAATACAGTAGAAGCTTCCATATATGTATATGTGTGTAGATATATATTTGTGTGTGTTTATATGTATATATGTCTTCACATATATACATATAAGATAAGATGATCTAAATGAAATCACCAAATAACAGGGAGACAGCCCTAACTGGACATCTTTGGCACCAAATGAAGCTTCGAGTCCTGGAAATGGATTACAAGCAATTGAGTCCCAGGCAAGAGGATCCCCAAGATACAAGCCAAGCATTCTTATCAATGCTTGAACACTTAAACAACCCAGGCTATTGATAAGGCTGATAGACTCCCTTCACAAACTGATAGTAAGGCCTGATTGCTGAAAACAACACCTACACAAGTCACTGAACACAGAGAAGTCAAGCTGATGCCTACCTAGAACATTCATCCCTACTGACTGGTCTTCATGGAGCTGGAAGGTACTCTGCCATATTACCAAAGGAGAAATATAAACTCCAACACAGCTACAAACTCTTTGATCTACAGTGGTGTCCTGCCTGCAAGATATGCTTGTGCAATAGTGGCCCAAAGTTTATGGGAGTAACCAATCAAATTCTGATTGGACTTAAGGCCCACTCCATGAGATGGACCCCATACTTGACTGCAACACTATTCCCCATGTCTCTTAAATTCTTTCTTCATCTCATGGAGTTGGCCTTAAGCTGAATGCTTCGGTAGCCAAAAAAACAAAACAACAACAACAACCAAAAAAAAACCAAAAAAACCCAACCAAACAAAAAACAACAACAACAACAAAAAAACCCAAACAAACAAACAAAAAAACCCCTGAGACTAGACAGGCTGGGAATATACTACTGTTTTGCTAAAAAAGCAAAATAAATGTGTCCTAACAATATCTGGCTATACTCAAAGATCAGTGTTTTGCTTAGCCATCACCAGAGAAGCTTCCTTTTGCAGTAGAAGGATAGAGACCTATAGACAGAAAACATGCAGAGAGTATGAAACCATGAAACACTCGGCCCTAGAGGTACTTTTTTAAATCAAATTACTCCCCTTTGGGCTCAGGGAAGCAGAAAGACTTTAAGAGACAGAGGAGATAGGGTTGCAGTAAATATTATCTGAGGGTTTCTACCCCACCTTTGAGCATTTAGCTCCCAAATAAAAGATACAGTCTTTATATTTATATTAAACCTTAAAGTTTTAGAGTTAGGCAGATATCAACCCTTTATGCTAGTTTGTCTGCTTCCCTGTCAGTAACCCGGAAATATCACTTGCTATGTTCTGCATGGGTCACTCTTACTCCAACAGGCCAGCCCTCAAGGCCATCAGCTCATGATACACCTTCCCCATGGTACCTTCCTCCTCTTCCTTCCATCCCTCATGATCTCTATCTACCTCAGACCCCAAGCCCAGGAACTCACGCCCCACCTACCCCTCTCTTCTGCCCAGCTACCAGGCTGTAGGCATCTTTATTTAACCAATAGTTTTAAATTAAGGCAAGGTTTGTACAAGAAAGCTGGCATATGTGAGAATTCACTTGTCTTGAGGCAACTAGACCTTGGGATACTGAATTTACCATTATAATACACAGTAACAGACCAAACCTCAACAGGATGGAGGAAATCAAGGGAAGAAGGCCTTTTAAGCCCAGTAAAACTAATGCACACGTTACATATACATATGAACTTAGACTGTGGCAACAGGCGCAGGACCTTAATGGATCTGCACTAAATTAGGTCCCAGTGCTGAGAGGAGAAGTGGACACAAGCCTCCATCTCTAACTCAGAATCTATCTCCAACTGATAACCACTACCAAATGAAAAAGTATTTTTCTTCAGTGGAATCTCACTGGGTATATAATCTGCTCTTAAGAACAGGCCCTGGGCCAAGAAGTGGCATATTTTTCGAGGTTCTTTGTCTCATAATTTCAAGGTATTTATTTATTTATTTATATTTTACCTTACATGTCATTTGCATATCTATTAGGGCTTCCAGTTTTGGGTTTTTATGGGATTCCTGTATGTGTCTCATAAACATGTGAGTCCTGTGTGTGTGTGTGTTCACGTGTGTGTGTGCACGTGTGTGTTTCTCTGGATCTTTTTGTTCTGTTTGTTTTATCCTATTATACATTTTTTGTTTTGTTTTATTCTTATTCTTGAGATACATGCTTGTGGATATGGACAGGAAAGGAGGTGAGGAGGAACTCCCCGGAGTTGCAAGAGGGGAAACCATAATCAGAATGTATTATATGAAACAATCTATTTGGAATAAAATAAAAACAGAAAGAGAAAGAAAGCAAAATGAAACATCAGAAATGAAGAAAGAGATGAAGGCTGATAAGATAGATAAGATATACCTATTTGTTGCTTAGAAGCCTTTATAAGGGAATCTATATTTTTTCTTCAATTATATTTTCTCCCTACAATCAATTCTTGTTCAATGTAGTAGTTTTATTTTCTCCTGATACAAAAGTATAAACTAATCTTACTTTAGCTACACATTTGGTTTAAAAAAATTTATAGGTAGTTTTCAGCTATGTGGTTATGGGAACATACTTTTTAAAAAATTTGTAAATAAGTGCCTTTCAAATGACCTTTAACTATTTACCAATTTCACTTTGGAAAGTTGCTATAATTCCCGTGCAGAATCTTTATATCATTATCATCTGTTCTTTATATCTATTGCCCAGGTGTTCCTCATTTTTATCATTTATTTTATAATGAAGCCAAAATATTTGGTCCTTACATCTTAATATGATATATTTATGGTTTTTCCATGTGTTTGGAGCTGGAACTTAGTAATTTTTGTTTGTTTATTCCTTTCTTTTTAAAAATCAATTGTTTTTATTTATTTACATTTCAAATGTTGCCCTTCCAGCACCCCCAAACCTTCCAGCACTCTTCACCCAATCCTTCTTCCCCTTTGCCTCTGAGAGGGTGCTCCTCCCCACCCCATCCACCTCCTCAGGCATCTCCCTTCCCTGGGCCTCAAGTATTTAAGGGATTAGGGGCATCCTTTCTCACTGAGGTCAGACAAGGCAGTGCTCTGCTACTTATATGCCAGAGAGCCATGGACCAGCCCACGTATGCTCGTTGGTTGGTGGCTCAGTCTCTGGGAGCTCCCAGGGGTCTGGGTTAGTTGACACTGTTGGTTTTCCTATGGGGGTTTGCCATCCCCTTTAACTCCTTCAATCCTTCCCCTAACTCTTTCATAGGGGTCCACGGGCTCAGTCCACTGGTTGGTTGTAAGTGTCTGCATCTGTCTCAGTCAGCTGCTGGTGAAGCCTCGCAGAAGACATGTTTATGTTCTGTATTTATGTTTTCAATACCATGTATTTTTTGTTTGCCTTTCATTATCTTCCTTTCCTTTGGCATTTGCTCTCATGCCCATAAGACTTCTCTAATTTTACCAAAAAAATTACTTACATTAAAATGATACATAGTAAGTTTCACATGTTACCTCAAATTCATGCCAGAGCAGACTCAACTGTGACAATTCTTGAGATGCCAACTTTGGTCATTATGGTGTCAGGAGACCTGACAGTCGGTCTCCAGCATCAGTGGATACTGAAGAGGATGAGGGGTTACTGAAGGCCTAGGATTTGGTTAGAACAGTGATTAAGTCTATGTTTGTTATTCTTTTTTTTTTAACCTTCTGGGAGCCTTCAAAGACACCCTCATTTCCTCCAGCTCAGTGTTTCTCCACTTTCCTAATGCTGCATCTCTTTAATACAGTTCTTCATGCTGTAATGACCCCCCTAACCATAAAGTTATTTTCCTTGCTACTTCACAACTGTAATTTTGCTGTTATGAATTATAATGTACATATCTGTGTTTTCCAATGATCTTAGGTGCTCCATGAGAAAGGGTTATTTGACCCCCCATAAGGGTTGTGACCCACAGGTTGAGAACCATTGCTAGCTGATTCTTTTAGCATGTGATCTAAAGTGTCTCACTCAGCAGTCTGTTTGATAAACTAATTTCATTTTGGCACCTTTCTTAGCCTGGTTCAGAGACATGTATTCTGATTATTACTGTGACTTTTTTTTTTCATGGAGGGGTCAGTCTAATGAAGAGAAATGTCCAGATGAACTCCTTTGGTTCACTAGAATAATATCTTACTCTTATGCTATTAGGATGAATCTCTTTGAGAAACAATGAGTTGCAGTATTTGCATGGCACATCCCAGAGTCACCTTCTTTTAGTTACAGCACTCACTGGGTTGATCTTTAAGCAGGGTCAGATGCCACCTGCATCACCAAAGGATTCCACAAGGCTTCATTTGTTACAGTCCAACAGTTTTCCTCCTGACTGGAGTCTATGATCACAATCAAATTCTTTGGCTTCATTGAGCCGCAGACTTTGATTTCTGTTTGTGCCTCTAGTTCCTCTTTTGCCACGACTCTTTTATAGTTTCCTTAACTAATGGGCAGACACTGCTTGAAGGCTTTGTTCTGTTGCAAAAGAAAGGACAGGTGACTACTCCCATTGCTGTGCATGTTACATGGGGCAACACAACCTCAGAACTCGAAAAGCTCAAAGGGGCGCGTTATTACAGTCCTGTAGTTAGAGCCTTCCTACATGTCTTTCATTAACATTCGTCTTTTTAAAATTAAACATCTTTGGACTTGTAAATTTCCGTTTAGTTAATGGAACACATGATTTTTAAAGATTAGGTAGACTATTACGTTTCTGTAAGTTACTTTTTTGGGCAATTCTTGGGTAGATGTTTCCTTTTGTTGGTCAGAATCATACATATAGTAATGCTTTAAGTTATTGGAATTTTTTCTGCCTGTTAATCACCTATCCCTCCACCCCTCCACCCCTCCACCCCTCCATTCATCCATCTTCTTTTGTATTTATTTCCTTTGACAAAGATCGGTCTTTCTTTCTTTCTTTCTTTCTTTCTTTCTTTCTTTCTTTCTTTCTTTCTTTCTTTCTTTCAACTCGGGCGGAGTCAAACGGGGAAAGCGGGATTCAAACCGGGAGAGACAGAGCAGAGGGCACGGGCTCGCCCTCTGCAGGCGGCTACCTTAGCCGCTGCACCACCACTGGCTTGCTAAGGTCTGTGTTTCTGATAGTTTACACTGTCTTAGATCTGACCCTTCTTTGTTTTTAGCTTCTGATGCAACAAGAATATTTGCCTCTTCTTTTCTAACGTAAAACATTACATTCTAGTTCAAATGTTCCTGAGAAAGCAAGAGTTCTTATTTAGTAACAAAGAAAATGAAAACCCACACAAGAGGATTATTCTGTTTTCCCTAAGTCTACAAGATAAAACAAAACAAAACACATATATAACACACACACACACACACACACACACACACACACACTCACACGTATGTGTATGAAACTTTATGTTTAACTGCACATAAGCCTTAAAAAGAGTGAGAGAATAGAGTTCCTGGAACCATTATACATGGTGTCTGTGATTGATGCTTGTCAGTCTTGTGAAGGACACTTGCTCTTTGACAGTAAGAAACTTTGTCAGATGCACTCCAGATAAAGTATTAGGAATCACTCTCACATCTACTGATTTTAAAGCCCATGGTTACTCTTCTCTTGCTTCCTATGCTCTGTCTTTATGCCTATTTTTCAGAGATATCATATTTTATTCAAATATTTACCCCTAAGGAGACATGAAGATAGTTCCCTTTTAATAGACGAGAAGTTGATTGGAAATTTGTGTGTGTTTTTTATTAAAGGAAGCCTTTTTCATCTCTCATTGTGAAACACACAGAGAAAATGTGTGAGAAATATATTAGTATGAGAATTGTTTTGGAAATGTGTAGAGCATTAACATTAACTATAATGAGTGTATGCGGAAGTGACTACAGTAATAGATGGTTTCTTTCTGAATCTGAGCATTATCCTCTGTGGTTGGTAATGGAGAAAACCAAGCTTAGTATCACCTAAGCCAATTGTCTTCTCTAATATTCTTTGGGATGTCACCAGGAACAACAGCAATATAAGTAAATATTTAAATATAGATAGAGAGAAGTCTTGTGAAAGTATATAGTTTATGAAGATTTAAAAGTTACTAATTACGTCATTGCCCCATTTATTTGCTCTGTTTATGTCCCACGTAGTGCTTAGTCACAAACCTGGGCAAGGTAGTAGTTTTTGTATCCAAAGAATCTGTGTGTTTTATAACAGAGTAGTATGAGAAGCACTAGTTCTAAAACAAGGTGATAAAGACTGTTTGTAAAGAAGTTATAGAATGCATAAAAACAATTTAAATCATCAAAGAGCACCAATTTTATAGAAATGGCACTGAAGATGAGGCATGAAAGAAAGCATTTTTGCTGATGGTCCTAACACCTTTCTGGGATTCAGAGCCATATGTACAGATTCAGAGGCAAGCAGAACATGGTATGTTTAGAGAGTGGTGAACAGGGTATATCTAGAACACAGGATGAGATGCAGATAAAAAACTAACACTGACTTTTCATGACCACATGAAAATTTTCATTATTACCTTCTAGGAAATGAAGGAGAAGAATATTTTCTGCAAACAGTGCCCTAATTATATATGTGTTTTAGAAAGATAATATTTGAGAGTATAGAACAAGGAATAACAGGCAGAGAAGCAAAGCCATCAGTTCATTGTGTGTACTATTACTTCTTATTATTGCCGTGTCCCTTCATGCATCTGAAGACCATTGGTTGTCAACTCCCAATGGTTTTCATAGGCCTTGAAAAGCTCCCAAGGCCAAGGCATGGTGCTTGCAGTGCCTGAGGAGAGGATGTCCCGCTCTCTAGTTATTTGCCTCATGTTATTTGCAGTCTAGAATAAACCCTTTCCCTAGGAAGAGTTGTTCCCCTCCCTGTTCTTCTTTATTGAAGGTGACCAGACACATCTCTTTTTTTCCTTCTCTCACACTTGTATAGAAGCGTTAGGGGCTGAGCGGTCCCCTTCCATATTGTTATGCTGAAATCCTAGCTACCAGTACCTCAGAAAGTGACTGGAATTTGAGAAAGGCTTTAAATGGAGGTCATTAAGGTGGAACAAGGCTGTTATGTTGCCCACCATCCAATATGACTGTTGTCCATCTGAGAAGAGGAAATGAAAAAAGACACGTGTGCAAAGAGACATTGAGAAGGCACAGCAATAGGATGGCCATCTTCTAGACAAAAATGAGTCAACTAGACATTTTGGTCTTAACCAACTTTGAGAACTTGAAGAAATACATTACCATTGTTCAGGTCATGCACTCTGAGGTACTGGCAAGAGGACCACAGCAAAATGGTATGGATGAGTATGAAAGAAAACAAACAAACAAACCCAAGAGCACATACACATTAATGATTCTGATACATTTGGGGCATACATGTGTTGGTGAGAGACGACTGAGTACGTGTTCTTGAACTTGATGATGAGATCCACTTGTACCCTGTAATGAGATGGTGTGTCTAGGGGAGCCATGAATGAGAGCAAAGAGTGAGGAGAGATGGAATGAGGGAAAGGAGCTCATGAGTAAGTACTCTTGGAAGAGAGAGAACATCGGAGAATTACCCTGACCATCACTGTAAGTCAAACGTGTTTTCATCTTGGCCTGAGACTGTTTGGCTAGGTCAGAAAGACTAAGGTTGAAAAAGCGTGTCAGATACTTTCAGACCGTTATATAATGAGCAGAAACAAAAATCCCTGTTTTTAGTTAGAATGTAACCAAATGTAGAGCTTAGGGGACAGAAAATGCTAGCAGATGCATTTTTGATAATACACACGAAACTTTTTCCCTGTTCTTGCCGTCAGATGTTCATGAGTATTCTCAACGATACTGCCTTTCTTTAGTGACTAAACAAGAGAAATGAAGTGAGAGAGACCCACGCTATATTGCCTTTGCCTATGTTCTAGCTTCCTTTCTGTTGTAGTGATAAAACCTTCCTCCTCCCAGGTCTACATGTCCTCATGCACATAGCTCTGCAACCCCATCCTTGCCCATCCCACATAGGAAGTCACATAGCCCATAGCTGTCATAAAGGAATAAAGTTCCTTATAATGTCATGGCGGGCAGCACCTGGAATTCTTCCTTATGCAAGTGAGGCATCTTGTTCTGGGCCAATGATGTATACTCACCCCCAAAGCTCCTACTCACACCCCTCCAATGGTTTAAGTAGCCATCATTAAATAAGCTGTCTCACTAAAGCTGTTCTCATGAAGCCCCTCCCAGGATCTGTCCCTTATGATCAAGGCCTATCATACCAATAACAGCTCGGGGACACAGAGCCTGAATGGCATGCTTACATTTCTAGGTCATAGTTCATCACTGAGGGAAGTCATGGCAGAAATGCAAGCAAGAACTTGAAGCAGAAGCCCCAGAGGAATGCTGCTTGTTTTCTTGCTCACAGACCCAAGCATAGCTAACTTTCTTACATGACGAAAAGACTACCTAGACTAGGCGGTGGTGACATATGCCTTTAATCCTAGCACTGAGGAGGCAGAGGCAAGTGGATCACTGTGAGTTTGCGGACAGCCTGGAACAGAGGGAGTTCCAGGATAGATGGAACCATACACAGAGAAACCCTGTCTCCAAAACCAAAACCAAAACCAAAAAACAAATACCTGCTAAGGAATGGTGCCACCCACAGTGGGCTGGACTATCCTACACTAATTAGCAATCAAGACAATCCTCCACAGACATGCCTATGGCCCAGTGTGATCTAGGTAACCCCTCAACTGAGAGTCCCTTTTCAAATGACTAGCCTGTGTCAAGTTGACAATGAAAGCTAACTAGAATAACCTGGTTCCAGTGACAATTTCAGAATCTTTTAAAGTTGTAGTTCTAAGTTTGTTTCATGTCCAATTTGATTGCAAAGTGGCATGTCCTTTTTTTCCGGGTTTGGAAGATTCAAGTTAAATGGTTTTGATGAAAAGGGCAGGACTGAGATCATCCTTAGGAAGAAAACACTTAAGTCTAGACTCTCTAAGTGCACTGTGACCTTGAGTTAGAGCTGAATGACTACTATCTATCTGGCTATGTGCTCAGGGCATGAACTAGATGAATTCATTTCCCCAGATAAGTCAGCGAAAGCCAATAAAAGGGAAGACTATTAGCATTCCATGAAAATGATGACCTTTGGGTATCTGTGCAATTTCCAGTCATAGCTGACGCTTTGATCACATCTTTGATTTGGAGCAAGTAGAAGATATGGACTCTTATTTTAAAATATGAATGGCAGAGGAGACTTCACTAACTAATGCATGTTATCTTGCCAGCCTTGTGCTAAATAGAATCTACAGGTTACCTTGTATTTTTTTTTCTGCTTCTGCATTAAGTCATGCATATTGGCTGATAGTTGACTCCTCCTCTTGTCATGGGTTAGTGTGTGGATGGTAGAGGGTAAGTACCATTTAAAGAAGAACATGTTAAGTAGCTGAGCAGGGTGCCTGACATCTGTAATCCCAACATACTTGTGAGACCCAGGCATGAGGATCATCATAAGTTACAGTCCAACCTGGGCTACACAGTGAGTTCTAGGGTAACCTGGACTATAGAGTAAGAGCCTGTCTGGAACAAGACAAAAACATGAATCTAGATGCATTTTCAATTTTTATGTACTCTCACTTTAATCTGAGAAGAACATTTTTCACTGGTGGAAACATTTCTGTTCCCTTTCTTATCATCCCCATTTCTTTCCTGTTCCATCTTGATTTTTTTTTTTTCCCTCAAGATGCCAAATGTTGCAAAGTACCTTTAGCCTAATATCTGGAGTCATTGCTGCTCATGTGGTTATTGTAGATTAGTCGAAGCTGTGCGCTCATTTTCTTCGTAGGCCATTTGCATTCACGTAGCTTATGGCACCATATGTTCTGACTGAGCCACTGCAGCAGGAGGAACATGGGACTCCCTCTTCATTTGCATTGGCCTCAGAAAGGAGCTTGAGTTTCATGGGTTTGGCTTGCTTCAGAGTCCTTGGTGAGGCCTATGCTCACTTCCATCCTGGAAAGCAGTTACTTTACGAGAACCACAAACTGCTGGGAGGGAGTTTAACTGTTGGTAAGTGACTGTGAGAAAGCATTTTGGAACAGGGTGAACATTGGCTGTAACGTAGCTTCCTGTCGGGGTAAATTTCCTGACTCTTTTGATCCAGAGGTATGTATAGGCAAATAGGTATTGAATTTGCTCATCATAACTATTGGAAGATAATTACTTATTTGTTTTGCCCAAGGAAGCTGAGCCGGTGGTGTTCTCTTCATCTGACAGTTCAGTCTCTCACACATATGGGCTGAGCTGCCTGTTCTGTCTCCACTGGATACAGAAGGCATGTCTAAGAATTACTCATAATTTATTTCTGAGTTTGGAAACCTAGACTGAGTTTGTTGTAGAGCATTGTGGGGCAGGGGATGACAAGCAAACACTGTTGAGCCTCAGCTTTCCCATGTCAGGCTCTGCACAAGTGGCTTCCTTTCTCCTGCGTGGGTTACCTAACCTCATAACAATGAGCTGTTTTTAGGGTGAGCTACATCTTGTGTTTTATGTAGGCCAAATCAGTGATGTCATGTAGCACACTTAATGTTATTTTTATTTTTGATGATGAAAACGTAGCAATGCACATGAGACAGTTTTCTTATCATTATCTATTTCCCTTAGCACCACCCATCTGAGCTTCTGACTTATGGCACATAAGGAAGAGGGTCTCAGATGTCTAGGATGGCTCAGAATGAAACTGATCAGTGCATCCCCAACCTTAGCGTTTCTGAGCTTACAAGTATTTGCTAGAACATAGTTTCTGAGTTTCCAGGGAATACTCACTGATGCTGTTACTGACCAAGGCATCTTGCCTTTGGAGCCACTGGGATTCAGGGGTAATTTGTCCAAACAAGAAATATTTAGGAATATCTTTTTTTTTTCTCTTCAGACTCTAAAACAACCCTCAAACAGCTAGATTTCCTTGAAAAATATTTGTCAAACCCGATATTACATTAATTTATGCTTGATTTATAGGTTCTCATCTGGAATAAACTAGAAAGTTATCACATTACTTTTTAATGACCTCAAAAAAAAAATCTGTCTCCTTAAAACTTCCTTATTCGAGACCAAGCATTTCACAGGATGCGTTGTCATGAAAACCTGACGTTGAAAGTATTGGAGTTGAGGGAGGGATGAAGGAGCAGAAAAAGCGTCGATCACAGATTAAATGACACAGTGGAGATTTGCACATTCAGTTTGAGGCTATGATACAAATTCTCCCTTAAGGCCTTTATACATACCTCTGTGAGACTCTAGGCGCTAAGAACATGCACTGAGAAAAGCTATTCTTGAGCTACCACTTTTACTTTGTAGATAAGGAACTGATACTAAGCTGTTTTTTTAAATGATGTTTTGGGATATCTTCTTGGAATGGTACTGTCCACGGTGGCCAGCATCCTCCTATACTAATTAGTAAACAAGACAATTACCCAAAGATATGCCCACAGGCCAATCTGACTTCTGAGATGATTCCTCAATTGAGGATCTCCTTTTAGATGATGCTAGGCTGTGTCAAGTAGCCAGCTAAAGAAACCGAGGACAACGAGACCCAGGACACATGAAACTAGTATTCATATTTTGGTGTGTGCTTGCCATCCAAGGTATCTCATTTATTCCTGTGGAAAACTGCTGAGCTGCAGAAGAACTAGATTCTACTGTTGGGAGAGGAGGAAATCTAAGGCTAGGAAGAGGTGACAGACTGTATGTTTCAGTTTAGGACAATTGGGGACATTGAATTCCTTTTAATTTGCTCTTCCACCCATAGTGCTAATAAGAAGGCATTTGAAGCAAGTATAAAACCTAGCTTTGGTTAAACAATTGTAAATTCTTTGCATGAACAATCCACATAGTCAGAACAATAACCAGCAGCCCTGATTGTTGGCTATTGCCCTCTTGTACACTTGAGACAACAGGGTTTTTATTCACAGATGAAACAACTTTTCCCGTTTGGAATCGACACATGTAGGACTTTCGGATGTCTGCTGCTCTCCGTACGTTCCCATGTCCTTGCATTTATCTCTTCTCTTTCCTGTATTATCTCCTCTGTTTCCTTTGTTCCTGCACGTATCTTTCTATTTCTTTCTGACCTAATTTACTTTAATCCACCCAATTCCTTTCTTCGTGTGTTTTTATCAATGGATGTGAAATATGTGTTTACTTATCAGGACTTTCCCGGAAGCTTTGACCGGCTTTGCCCTGAACGGGAGTGATAGCAACTATTTTTGCTAAGCCAAAAGAACTCCCAGGAAATACCAAACCAATGTCTCTACTTTGTAGAATGGACAAAGAACAAACGAGCTAGGGAGATTTCTTAGTAGGCAATTATGCTTAAGAAAAAATATTAGAGTGATTATAATGGTCATTCTTTGTTTCTAAGAAGAGTTGACTTTTAAGAAATTGGAGAGGCAGCACTGCTCAGAAAAACTGAGCTACTGAACACAGGCTTTAAATGATATACCAGCCTTGTCTTATGCTACTTGAACAAGTATGCTCTCTTCTATGATTCCATGAAACATTGGCTTTCTCGCCTGTCAAAGGATAACATTAACAGTTTCCCACATAGTTATTGTAAGGATGAAATGAAATATGGCCCTCAAATGCCTGTGGTTATTCTTGTCTTCCAACCTACTACAGTCACAGCAGCTCACTGAAAAAGGACAGGGGACTTTCACCCCATGGAACTTGTAATCTACTAAAAGAGACAGACTCACAACCATACACAAAACCAACTCTAAGAAAACAATGTGGGACAATATACTAGGCAATGCAATGTGATAGGGGAAGCTCATCGTGCTATGAAAATAGATAATGGGGGCTTAACCTAGTTGGCAATTATTGGTGCTCAGGTATGCCTTTTCTACGTAAGTGTGCCTGAGACTGACTGGATAACAGATGGCTGGGGTGGGAGGATGGGAGGGTGGAGACTTCAACACAGAGGAATCAGCATGTACAAAGTATCAGAGAAGTAGGAAAGAACTCAGCATATCTGATGGACTCATGAAAGGCCTGGAACAGCAGATGTTAATAGACCAGGGGAAGAGGAGCCTAAGATACAGTAGCAGACATTGGTGGGACACGCAGTGTATTGGGTACCACAGTAAAGTCCTTGCCTTTTGTTTTCAAAGCATCTCAAAGGCTTTGAATGAGCTTAAATCAGGAAATGATTTCCTCATTGAATTGGCTGGGGAAATGCAAATATAGAAGTAGGGCATCTGCTAGGGGACTTCTAGAGATGTCCAGATGTGTGTGGGGTGCCTTGGGTTATGGTGGTGGGGAACAGTGGGAACAGGGCTGTAAGATGAACATCAGTCAGCACTGTAGGCTTTTATGGATTGTTGACTTGGTATAAGATGCAAAAATGGGGATAATCTGCCTGATTGTTAGGATTCTGTTTAAAGTATGTTTATAGTTCTGCCTTTTCTCGCAGGAGAATCTGATTAGAAAGAAAAGCATATTTGTTCTGGCTTGGATATGTTATACCAAGTATTAGATGGCTTGGTGAACACTTTAGTGTAAAGATGTAAACTAGGCGAAAAGGACGAAAATCCATATTCTTAAAAGACATTTAAAACCACAGGAATAAATGAGATGCCTCGGATGGCAAGCACACACCAAAATATGAATACTAGACTCATGTCTACCTAGTTGTCCTGGGTTTCCTTGGCTGTCTAGTTGACACAGCCTAGGGGCATCTGATAGGAGAACCTCAATTGAGGAATCATCTCAGAAGTCAGACTGGCCTGTGGGCATAACTGTGGGGGGATTGTCTTGTTTACTAATTGGTCTAGGAGGATTCTGGCCACTGTGGGCAGTACCATTCCAAGAAGATATCCCAAAACATCATAAATAAAATCTAGCTGAGTATCAGTTGGTCTGGGGGCTAGCTATAAACAGCATCTTCCATGGCTCCTGTTAACATCTCTGGCTGTCACATCATTTGTGTGTGTGAAGTATGCTATATGGAAGAGGAAGGAGGCCTATCTTTCCTGGCCTGAATTCCTTCAGGAATGGGCCATGACCCAGGACTGTAAGCCAAATACATTTGTTCCTCCTTTAGGTGGATTTTAGTCAGAGTATTTGTGACAGCAATAGAAACATGAGAGTTTATTCAGTGTGTGTACATTGTGATTACCGGTAAAGGAGGGGCTGTATAGTGGGCAGTGTGCAGGAGAGAATGTATCTGTTTTGAAAGAAACGGTAAAACCATAGCTTCCATGTTTACCCAGAAACCTCTTGGTAGCATCTCCTTTTCTTCTTTCTTTTCTTTTTTTTTAATCTTCCTTTCCTTTCTGTTTTCTTTTTCTTTTCTTCTTTTCGCCATGATAAAATACTCAATTTATAATCAATTTATGTAAAAAAAAGATTTCTCCTGGCTCATGGTTTCAGACTTCACTGATGGTTACCTGGTTAAGACAGAGCATCACAGTGGGAAACATGGTGGAGGAGGTTGTTCATCTCATGCTAAATTGGAAGCAATGAGAGAGAGAAAGGGGCCAAGGTCCCAATGTCACCTTCTAGGGCATACTGCCAGAGATCTAACCTCCTTTCTTGCCTATGCCTACTTCCTAATGTTTCCATCAACTTTCAATAGCACCATCGGCTGGGAACCAAACCTTTAGCATATGGCCTCTGTGATATAGTGATAATCCAAACCAAAACAAGTGGGTTTCTGAGTCAGGGGACATTGTAGGACACATCTTAGGCAGAGTTGGTTTTCATGTAACTTTAAGTCAGGGAAGCATAGTCCATTCCTATTCTTTTTTTTTTTTTTTTTTTAATTGACTTCTCAGAATTTTATTTTTTGTGTGAATTATACATGTATCTGATTAAGCTCTGATTGTTCATTCCTAGTCTTATTCACAGGCACTTTCTTACTTATGTCACATAAATATCTGCATAGCTTTAAAATAAAATTTCCACACCAAATTTTAAAAGGAAAAGATAGGAATGGTTAAATAGAGCTAGTAAATAGTATTAAATGCAGCTAGCAAATACAGCTAGTAATTAGCATTTATAGCTAGGAAACTATATTTTCAATTGAGTACAATTGAAGAAAATATTGGTTAGACAAGTATATAGGTTCCGAATCCAACCCAAGGCATTTGCAGATTGAGTAGCGAATTCTATTCTGATACTTCATGAATGTTTAACTGTGGTCATGTTTTTTCCACATTACCATCCTGCCTGTGCCAAGGGTAATAAAGGACAAACAGCAAGTGGAACAGTTTACCCAGCTACTCACCTACTTGTTCATCTAGCTGAGGCAAGATAATGCAGTATTAACCAAGTGGATGCTGGGACTAATCTATCCGGGCTTAGCTCCAAGCTCTGCCTCTCTGTGGGAACCTAGGCCTGGGAAGGTTACTTCAGCTCTCATACCTGTCTTTCTAATTTTATAAAAATGCATGTGATATCAATATTTATGCCACAGTCATTTTTTTTTAAGTTTCATGTGACTTAATATATCTAATACTTAAGACTCAGTCTGGCATGAGCTAAGTGCTTTAAATAACCTGAGTGTATACGGTGACATGAGTTTTGTGGTTCAGCCTTCAAGCAGTTTATTATCTAGATGTAGGACAAGGAGATGGTTGAATGGGAATCAGATAAGCCTGATCAACACACAGGAGGGCAAGTGAAAGGCTTCTAGGTGTGTCTGATTTTAGGCCTGAAACCTTAGGGCACTGCATTATGGGAAATCTACATGCCATGGCAGTCTCTGTGTTAATTGGTATGCTTTGTGTTTGGTTTCAGACTGAGGTGCATATTTTACATATTAGAGCAGCCCTGGCCTCCTGGTTCTCCCAGCATCCCTCAGTCCCTACCTGATATACTCTGCCCACAACACTGAACTTTCCAGCCCAGGGGCTGGGCTGCCCTTCCTCCAGTGGCTCCAACCTATAATCCAGACATTTTGGCCTCTCCTGCTTTTCCCCTGCCCTTCTCTCTCTTCCTCTCTATCGCATCTTTCTCTACCCAAGCTAGCTCCTTTTCTCTCCCCACCCTCCTCTCTCCCCATGTTGATTTCCCTGGCCTCAGTCCTTGAGGCCAGTAAAGTCAACTAAGAGCGACTTTCTCAATAAACCTGCATTTGCTATAATCTAGTCTGACGTCATCTGTCTCCTTTCACCATTGGAGAAATAATTTCTCACTTTGAATCTGCAACATCTACCATGGGTGGATATTTTGCATAATTCATTCAGAGCTTGCTGCTCCTTTTTGGGGAGACTGTGGAAACTTTAAGACTTGGGGGGTCTAGTGGCCAGAGTTATTGGGGATGGGCCCTTGAAGGTGATTCTCGTCTCTGGTTCCTCTCTCCCTCCCTGCTCCAGAATTTTCTGGGATATGAATTGCCTCTATACACTCTAGTTGACGTGGCTTGGGCTTCTCCATCATGTCTCCGCTGCCACAATGAATTGAAATCCTCTCAAACTTTGAGCCAGAGCAAAGCTGTCTTTGTTTCTATTAAGTATTATGGTCACAGTGACAAGTAACTTCTAATGAGAACATATTTGCATATTGATTTATAATTGTCAATGTTACTATGAGTTGAACTCGTGAATTTTTGAAGTCAGTGTTTAGGAACATTTCTTTGAGCCATTTATTGGGGATTAGCCCATAAAATAAGATATTTCTGATCTTTAAGGCTGTAAGGATTTGGGGTAAAGATATATGTAGAAATTGGTGGTTAGAAGAACTAAAGGACTTACCTGAAGTCACATGACTGGTGCTATCAAATATTTAGATATGATGGCAGTCTCTGAATCATCCTATGGCTTTTAGTCTTTTCATCATAAATAAAGTATCTCTGGAACTAGGTGCAACCATCTATTTATGGACACAGACTGCCCTGCCTGGAAACAAACTGTTTGAAAGTTGCATGCTTTGACATGAGAAACCCTCAAAGAATTAAGATTATACACATGTAGAATTAACGGGATTCTCTGAGCATGGCGTCTCTGCTTGCAAAATCCAATAGCCCATCACTCCTGTTTAGGTAATATATTTTCCTTGATTCTCCTTATTTAGACAGTTTCACATGGCCAGGATGCAGAGGGATATAAAGAGGAGCAGGTTAGAAAATGTCCTCTAGGAAATAGGTGACTGCAGTCATCCTAGAGTTTGGAACCAGGGACAACAGTCCAGAGAGAAAAGAGTAAGCTAAGATGGCAGGCAGATGGGACAGGTTATGAATAGTCATAGCCAGCTAGGCCATGGAAAGCCAGAAATCTGCTGCAGAGATAGTACAAGGGCTCCTGAGGTCAATGAATTAGACTCAAGATATGGCCACAGAGAGTAGGGGAATCAGAAGGGGGTGAGGGCTTGCAGGTAGCACAGGGGACAAATCCGTATCAGGGAAATGTGATCCCTCTTTATGTTTCCTGTCCCTGCTTCTGAGGTGTCCCTCATCCAGGGCTTGACAGGAGACACTGCACAAGTGAGAGACCCAACATTGTTTCTTGCTTGAAGTGAGGCAGGCTGATCTGGTGGAACTTGAAGGTTAGCGTGGTACCCAGTGAATCAGCTGGGGAAGATCCTAGAGATGATGACAGAGGCCCTCAGCCACAGAACGGCCTTAAAAATGGGGATCCACTGATGGATTATTTGCCTAAGACTCCATGTATGCTTCTGTAAAAAGAGCTTATTTCCCTCAGTTGCACAGATTCCAATAGCAAGTAGCTTTCACTGAGCAGTGATGGGAAAAGAAGTAAAACAATGTTCTTTCCAGAGTGACTCAGACATGCGGCACACTGTTTCTGTAAAGAGAAGAGGGAGGGTCATGGCACTCATAAGATTCAGGGAGCCATGAAACTTACAAGACTGGGTAGTTCAGAAAGATCCAAGATGTAGGAAGTATTTACCTGAGGCTATATATGCAGTAAACAATTGTTAGGAAAGAGATGTTTTCTTTTCTTTTCTTTTTTTTCTCTTTTTTTTGGGGGGGGTGGGGGCTGCCTGAAAGTTGGGCAGAGAGCTCCAGAGAGGCAGGCTCCATAGGTGGTCACCCACGCTGAGGTGACTTTTCAGTGACATAGCTGCCTTTGAGTCTGCCATGTTCCTGTAAGTAAGTCTAATAAATGCATGGATCCACCAGATCTGCCTTGAGTGGACTGTTTCTTTGGTCTGTCATCAGTGCCCTCGCTGGGGAAATAGAGTGTTATGTGTCTTAAGAAAAGTCATGCAGCAACAACCAATTTAAAAAAAAGCAGCCAATCTCAACTTCTGTATTTAAGACAAGAGGAAATAATAAATATTTCCATGCATTAGAGACAATACTATAAGAGGAAAGCTCAAGGAAGGATGGAAGGAAAGGAGGAGGGAGGGAAGGAGGGAGAGAGAGGAAAGGAGTGAAGGAGAAAAGAAAGGAGGGGGAGGGGAGGAAGAAGGGAGGAAAGGAAGAAGGAAGGGAAGGAAGGAAGGAAGGTGGGAAGGAGGAAAGGAAGGAGGGGAGGAGGAAAGGAAGGAGGGAAGGGGGAAAGGAAGGAGGAAGGGAAGGAGGAAGGGAGGAAAGGAAGGAAGGAGGAAGGGAGGGAAGGAAGAAGGGAGGGAAGGAAGGAGGAAAGGAAGAAGGAAGGGAAGGAGGAAGGGAGGGAAGGAAGGAAGGAGGGAAGGAAGGAAGGAGGGAGGGAAGGAAGGAGGGAGGGAAGGAAGAAGGGGAATGAAGGAGGGAGGGAGGAAAGAAAGGAGTTGAAGGAACATAAGAAGTTCTAATGTTGAGGAGTATGTCAGAGATAAGGTGTATGTATCTTCTCTTTATCCAGTCTAGGTCGGAGTAGTAAGAGGACAAAATGAAAACTGTGGGTTGGTTTGACATTCTGAGAGCAGAGAAACATGCACACCTCTGTCTTCCACATGACCACACATGGAAGAACATGTGAACCCATCCCTAAACATGAAAATATACATATACAAGCCGCTTTCCAGTCACCTTTCTCATTCAGCAAAACACACACACACTCACTCACACACACACACACACATTTATATACTCACATTTATAGACACATTCACACATAATACAGTCACATACATATGCACACACGTACCTTCTTTAATTGATAGTCAATAAATCAAGCACACCCTCCTCTCATGATAGCTGTGTGAGGTACAATCACTTTGTCCTTGAATCTAAACAGTACACACAGGAAGCCATAAGAGCCCTCTCTACTTGGTGACAAATTCTGCAGTGTTCTCAACATCAACTAATACCTCCTTTGGCCATCTCTCAATAATACAAATAAGATAAAATATATTCTGTAGCTCTTTTCCACAGTGCACAAGAAGGGAGGTTGATGGAGACTGCTCTACTACTCAAGGTGAGTAAAAATATGCAGGGACAGTCAGAGATTCTTCACAAACCTTCTGGCATCTTTGTCCTGGGACGAAACAGGGATGTAATAGAAACAGCAGAAATGACAGCTACGTATGGTCAGAGCTGCAGAAGCAATCATTGGGAACAGCCCAAATAGAATGCACATAGTGTAGATTTAATTTGAAGAATGCAGGGACAATTTCAAGTCCTCCGAGTGTCCAGAGATTTGTATATTGTTTTTCTGTATTATTAGCAATTTCACCATAATCGAGAAAACAGACAAAACAGTCACAGTAAAGGAAAAATGCACCATTTACATCCTGAGTATTCTAGCAAGATTTTGTGCCTCTGCCAAAGACTTGCATAATCCCTTCTGGCATCTGTCTTAACAGTACAGATCCACAGTCCCTCAAGAATACAAACAAAACTGCCATATCTGCTCTATAGGAAATGCCTGAGCACTCTGGGAATCAGGAGTTATCTAATTCATTGATAGAGAACTCATATTTTATTCATTTGGCAGTTATGTACCAGATGAGTCTGATCCAGGAGGGGCCACATCAGACCCTGTGACATCAATCAGGATATGATGGGACTGTACTTGGCCGCCTGTCCACTACCGTCTCTAATTTCCATTAAGGCCAGGCAAGTTGTTTTTAGAAAAATATCTTCAGTCCCAATTATCATTAAATATTTAGGAAATAAGTGAATGAGTTTTTTTTTTTTTTCCCAGAAACTAAGTTAAGAAGGCTGATCTCACAGGTAGCAGTGACAAAACGCAGATCCCATATGAAGTCTCTCAAAAGAATCTGAGTAAGATCAGAGAGTGGCAGGACAACCTGATAATAAGGTCTCTAATTCCAGTGGCCCTGATATGAGCGAGGACCAGGATCTGTCAGGTTTTAAGCCACTGATAAAGGAATATAACAAAAATGAGGGCTTTTTGTTTTGTTTTGTAAGGAACACAAGCAGGTATTGACAAAGAGATGAATAAAAACACAAGGAGGGAGAGGTACCATTGGAGACACACAGAAGTCAGAGTTTTATCATTTGCGGAAGCTGCTCTTGGACTGAATTTTCTGGTCTATGGGAGAATCCATAAACATCAGCATATATATGTACAGGCTAAGGACTCCAGTTTGTGTTGTTCATACAACAGTAAGTCCTGAGTACTAATGCATATTTTTAATAGATGGGAAAGTGATACTTTGCGAAAGAATCTAGTTTAGTTATTTCCTATGCCTTTTATTTTCAGACTGGATATTGAAATGAATGTTCTCATTGAAACGTGACAGTGGAACCCAAGTTGAAGATCTATCAGCACCACTTCAGAGAGTTAGAATGTGTCTTTAAAATCCATTTTTTTGGACATAGTATCACCTGAGGACCTAGCAATACCACTTCTGGGCATATACCCAAAAGATGCTCCAACATGTAACAAGGATATTTGTTCCACTATGTTCATAGCAGCCTTATTTATAATAGCCAGATGCTACAAACAGCCCAGATGTCCTTCAACGGAAGAATGGATACAGAAAATGTGGTACATTTACACAATGGAGTACTACTCAGCTATTAAATATAATGAATTCATGAAATTCTTAGGCACATAAATGGAACTAGAAAATATCATCCTGAGTGAGGTAACCCAATCACAAAAGAACACACATGGTGTGTACTCACTGATAAGTGGATATTAGATCAAAATCTCACAATACCTAAGATGCAACTCACAGACCACATGAAGCTCAAGAAGAAGGAAGACCAAAGTTTGGGTGCTTTGGTCCTTCTTAGAAGGAGTAACAAAATTCTCACAGGAGCAAGTATGAAGATAAAGTATGGAGCAGAGACTGGGGGAGGGACCATCTGGATACTGCCCTACCTGGGGAGCCATCCCATGTGCAGTCACCAAATGCAAACACTGTTGTGGATGCCAGAAAATACATGCTGACTAGAGCCTGATATACTTGTCTCCAGAGAGGCTCTGCCAGAGGTGGAGCCTCACAGCTAACCATTGAACTGATCATGGAGTCCCAGTGGAGGAGGTAGAAGGAAGACTGAAGGAGCTGAAGGGGCTTGCCACCTCATGGAAAAAGCAATGATACCAACCACCCAGAGATCCCAGGATCTAAACCACCAGTCTGGAAACATGCTTGGAGAGACCCATGGCTTTAGCTGTACATGTAGGGGAGGATGGCCTTGTCAGGCATTGGTGGGAGAGGAGGTCCATGGTCCCGTGAAGGCTGAATGCCCCAGTGTGGGGGAATTCAAGGGTGGGGGGGTGGGGGTGAATGGATGGGGCACACCCTCATAGAAGTAGCTGGAGGGGGTATGGGATGAGGGGTTTCTGGGTGGTGATGAGGAAAGAGGATAACATCTGAAATATAAATAAATAAAATATTCAATTTTTAAAAAATTGAATACCAAGGAACTTTCTGCTGAGTGCCTATGGCACCTTACAACTAGGCATATCTATGCCTAGGTAAAAAGGAAGGATCCACTTACTGACATGTGGCATGATCTCGATCAGGTATTTAATATGGGGAAGAGGACATGTTTGTGGGTTTTTTTTTTTTTTCAGGATGCTGAAAAAGCATGGTGGCTGCCAGAGTGATTGGTGCTACATGCTGATGCTAGGACAAAGAATGATGCTGACCTGTAAGCTTGCTGAGTGCCCTGACAATGGTGACTGGGAAGCTGTACTGGACATATGTTCCTGACCCACCTTTGATTTCCCATATCCCAGATAAGACAAGCTGCCTTGCCTCAAGTTTTTAGACCTTGTGGGACAGAGACTCAAAAAAGAGAAGTTATAAAGGCTCTTGTATTTTTCTTAAATGTAACCAGTTATTTGGACTCAATCATGTATCAGCCTAGAAATCAATCCAATATTAAAAACAATAGTCTTCATTTGGAAGGCTGGATCTGGACATCTTCAGAGACATATTTGGAAGTTAGCTGCAGTTCTCTATAATGTTATGTTAGCAAGAGATAAAGATGGGACAGGATCTAGATGTCAAACAAGTGTTAATGCATGTGTTAAGGCTCTTTAATTGTCAAGTTAAAATTACTTTTGTTTCTTTTACACTTTCTAACTGTGTTAGTGTGTTGAAACCTGGCATGTCTGTTACAGGGGTCTATCAACCAGCTTTTGTCTTATTGCCCTGAGTATTACAGAACCTTGGTTTTCTGAAAAAAGCTTGCAAGTGCTAGAATAACTGAGTCTGGCTTTAAGCAGAAGCAAGAGGGTAGTGGGCTTGATTATTGTTGGTATAACAGCTTTAATTACATTAATTGCTAGCACCACTGCTTCTGCAATAGCATTGACAGAAGAAGTTAAGACAACTACTTTTGTTAATCATTTAGCAAAAAAAAAAAAATGTTACTAATATGTTGCATATACAAGAGGATTTAGATAGGCATTGGGAACAATGGATGGATGCTCTTTGTCCTTTTCAAATTATTAGAAGGAGGTTCAGAGTTTAAGAGTAAGGAGCCATCTTGAGTGTCATGCCAAATACCAGTGGAGTTGTGCTACTTCTAAAATTTACAATGATAGTCATTATAATTAGGAAAAAATTTAAAGACACTTGCAGCTTATTTGGCATCATTCTAACACTTCTATGGATGTTTTAACTTTGTGTAGTGAGATTATGAATTTAAAGGATACTGCTTTGCAGAGATTTGATGCTGAAGATAATGCTGATAAAATTATCCATGGCTTGAGGTCAGTATTTCCATTTTAGTCAAGTGTCAAGAATGGCACATGTAGCTTGATCATGCTAGTCCTTGTTGTCCTGGGAATACTTTTACTCCTGCCCGTTGTTTCAAAGCTTGTCTTTAACAACATCAACATGTTGGCAGCCAAAGTACATGACTTGAAACTGAAAATGGACCCCTCAGACAGAGTTACTAATTAAACAGGCTGGCAAGCCAAGGATGGGTAAGATTCTGCACAGAGCCTTACCAACCTAAGACAGAAGTGCATTGCTTTTGATAATGCATATTTCATGACAGGTAAAGAAGGCATTCTTGTCAGAATGACCTAAGACAGGCTCAGTCTTGTTTGTAAAATAAAAAAAGGAGGCAATGTGGAGAGCTTTTGGGGCTGCTTGGCAGGAATCTGACATTGGCCAAGGACAAGGAAATGGGCTTCAGATTCAGCTAAATCTTAGGCTAGAATATAGAAGTAGGCTTCAGACAGGAAAATGACTTTGGGCTAGGACAGGGAAGTAGACTCAGATTTTTTGGTCTTTCTGATTAGCTCTTAGAAATTGTGATCATGGAAATGATCACAAAACTTTGTTTATTGCCTTGCTTGTTCTTTGACTATTTGTGTTTGTTGTCCTGCTTGTTCATTGACTATTTGCATCTACTGTATTGCTAGTTCTTCAACCTAGAACTGACCTTTAAAAAATGTAAAATCCATTTTTAACAAAACTCGAGACCATGGGAGAGGAAAGGCAAAAGGCACTGTGAATACCAACTCTCTAATCAATACTTAAATTGGGCTTCTAGAAATTACAAGCAATTCTTTTGAAAAACACTTTCTCTTGCACATAAGAACTCAGACACCAGATGCTCAAGGTTTTCTCTACAGCTCAGTTCAGGTCTCAGGAGTGTACTGACTAGGTAGCCTATAAATCAATTCAATTTGATGATACCTATTAGAAATGAGTCTCTGATTCTACATTTTAAAGAGTCTGGTCCCACAGAACTTCTCCTTCAGATGGCTAGTCTGCCTGGATCTCTCATGCTTATGATTTGCTGACTTTAGGATATATATATATATATATATATACACATATATATTTTTATATATTATATATTTATTATCATATTTATATATCATATATAAAATATATAATAATATAATAATATATAATATATTATATATAATATATAAAAATTATAGATTTATATATTATTTATGTGTATATATATGCATATATACATTTATGATATTTGGCATTTCTTTATTTATTTATTTAGTGTGTAGACTGAAGGAACAGGGTATGAGGCAGGCACTCAAATGTTATAGTAGTTGTGCTCTTCTCTGATCAGAGCAGACCTTGAAGGAGACTTCTCTCCTTCTACCTCGTGGGTCCCAGAAATAGAACTCAGGTCACTGAGCTTGGTGGCAATGACTTTATCTGCAAAATCATCTCACTAGGACTGGTGTTATTTGCTAGCGTGGTTCAAAAAGTTCTAAAGGACATTTTATATATATACTAATTAGGTATCTAGTTGGGTGCAAAGTCACAAAGAAACAAATGAAGCTTCTCTTCCCATGGTTTTATACATTCGGGGTGGATGCATCCAACAATCCAGCATCTCCCAAATGTTATGGTTCATGATTTTTTTTTAACAGCACATAATCTGACTAGACCCACAGCAAGAGAAGGTTCTGCTCTGAGACTAGGGTGCTTGCAAATCATTCTGCTAATATGTCTGAAAAGGAAATACAAGTTTCAGAAGGACCAAGAGTTTATACTCTCAGGGAACTGGATACTCCTTCCTTTAGATAAAAACTTTCCTAAGAAAACATTCCCTTGTAGTTACTAGCTAAGCCTTCCTCCTTTGTACACCTCCCTGCCTCCTCCACAGGTTATCTGTCAGGAGTTTTATTTCTGTTATTTCAGTTCTTTGTATAATTTAATTAATTGTTATTTTGTTATTTATTTAGTAGATATCATTTTAAAGTTTGAAGTTTTGCTTGGATTTTATTGCATAATCAAGGTATATTTTACACGTATTAAAGTATTACAAACATTAAAACATGAATATATTTTTATTCTGTTTTCATTAGAGGAAGTGACCTTTTATACACTGTGTGCAGATGGGTTTTTTTCACACCCTATGAAATCAATGACATCCAACCCCACAAGTACCCAATATTCTTACTTCCATTACCATGTTTTGCCCAAGGTTGGATGAAAATCTGCTGTCCAAGGAACTCCTTCACCACTACCAAAATATAAAAGAGAAACCTCTGGGAGAGATTTGGGCCTCATCAGGAGAAGCCGTATGTAGCTCATAAGAAATTAAAAAGTAGTGATCTTGTCTCCCTGGGTTACACTGAGGTGTAACATCATAGTCCATGAGGAGGTCTCCTCATCATTTCTAATGCAGAGGCCCATCAAATTCATGGCCTATTGTGCTATGACTCATTCCAAACACTTGAGGAAGTTCAACTGTGACCTCTTAGGACATAACAGCCATAACATGGTTACTGTAGTAACCACAGCATGGATTTATTGAAACGGATCCCAACTGCATTTAAGCAATAATTTTACATTGTAAATATAACCTTATTATTATACCCATCATCTTACAGCTAGAGAAATCATGGGTTATAGTTAAATGATTGTTACTGCAATGTACTGCTAGTGGTAGCTGACACCAAATTTAGGTCTACCAAACTCCCAATTTAGGATCAATTATGATAAAACCTGCTTATGATAAATTAATGGAACAATGACCCTAAATTTAACACCTGTACTGGGATCTAAATTCTTATAGCACAGTAGTAACAGCAGCCTATTTTGACGCTTAAAGCCCTATGACTTGCTTAATGATACAAACCTGAAAAATAATTTCAGGGATGGTGATGTAGTTCAGTGGTAAGAAGGTTGCTTAATAGGTTCAACCCCCAGTACCATATGGGAGAAGAGGGTAAAGAGAAGAGATAAACACTTTTTCAAACGACCCTGACCAGAAACTCCAAGACCATGCATCAAAATAAACCTCTTGTCTTCATAAGTACCTCAGTTGGCTAATATATGAACATCTCCAGAATATTTAGGATCTTTCTGATTAAGATAACCATCTCAAATCCACTTTAATTTCAACATCTAACACTAGTTTCCAACAGGAAGAGTGATTGGAAAATACAAATCATTGAACTTTCCAAATGTTTAGAAGCTACCTGTCTAGGGTCTATGAACTCTCATGCCATGAGGTTTTCACTAGATTTGCTGCACCAGACATGGATTTTCTCCTTTGCAGCAGGCCTCAAATTCAATCAGAAAACAGTTGGTCAGCTCCATGATAGCAGCACCACCATTGTGTGTTTCATCACATCTTCTTGGACAGATCAGTCTCACGTAGTTCAAAAGGCCCACAGTTGGTTAAGACTCTTGGTGCTTTTTCTCCCAACGATCTTCTGGGATTGTGAAAGCCAGCTGGCTTCCAGTTCAGTTTTAGCTTGATCTCTTTGTATTAGGCAACCAAAATGTGTGGTGTCCCTCTCGTGGTATCTTAAACCATATGGTCTTATCATCTAGTTCTGGTCCACAAGCTTTGAATGGCAAAAGTTTGAGATGTTGTAGGAGGGTTATGGGGGGGGGGTTGGAAGGTGGACGGCAAATCCTTCCCGACCAGCAACTCACAAAGGAGTATCACTCTCCTGGCACTGGGTTTTGCGCTTAATAATGCATGGCTTCTAAGAGCAGCTTTGTCTAACAATGTGGAGTATTTCCCTTCAAACCCCCTTTAAAAAGATATAGCTGTAATTTGTTACAAGATAGTGGATTTCCATATGTTTTCTTCATATCCCATTTATTTTAGTTATTTTCCACCATTTTATATTTTTATGCTTTACTAGGATATTGATGGAAAGGTGTTATGACTTTCATTTTACACAGATTTTTCTTTGAAAAAATTTTATAAATGTACATGTATATTCACACACACATACACACACACAGATAGTGAACATCTTTAACACAGAAACACTTATCCATCTGTATAATGTTTTTATGGGAACAACAAATTAATTAATCTTCTACTGAGTGACATTTAAATTATTTTCACCTAGAAAATATCACTATGATAGAAATGCTTGTTCTAAAAGTAGAATGTCAAGGGAAAAAAGATTTGGCCACTTAATACCATCATTAAACTGCCTCCCATGGTCCATGTCATAAGATTTGAAGGCTAAGCCAGTTTGTGTAAAGTTCAGCAGAACCATACCTAGTATTATCTTTCCTCACTGGCCAGATATTACAAGTTCATGACCTTCTTGGAGATTAGAGTTTTTTTCTAGAAGAACATGGCTAATGTGTGTCAAAGTGCACTAAAGTGATCACAGTAAGTGTCTTTGGAAGGTTCACATTGTCTGTCTGTCTGTCTGTCTGTCTGTCACTATTTCCCTATCTCTGTCTTTGTCTCTCTGTCTCTTTCTCTGTCTGTCTCTGTTTCCCTATCTCTGAGTCTCTCTGTATCTTCCTCCCTCTCTCTCTCCTTCCTACCCAGGTGTGTGTATATGTGTGTGTATTTGTGTACGTGTATGTGTGTGTGTGTGTATGTATGTATGTATGTATGTATGTATGTATGTATGTATGTGTGTATTTGTGTGTGTGTGTGTGTGTATTTGCAGACATAGCAAGAGTAACTACAAGTATGGGTCCTAGTACATGTAAGCTCCAGATTTTTTTCCTAGGGTGGAAAAAACCCCTTCATTATATTATTTACTAAGAAAACTTCATATAGTGTAGTTATATAACCTTCTTAAAGTTACATCTTTAAGAAGGTCTTTGGTCAGTTTATTTGTTTTACTTTTTCAACTCTGGAAGTTCTGTCACTGTGGTATGGCTAGCATCTAGGAAGAGCAGATAAGTGTTCCATCTCAGGCAGGCAGGAGATAAATGTCACTCCAGGAAAAGAAACCTTTAGTTCTGGGTCATCGGGAAGATTTACATACAGCAGAGGCAGAATCCTGCCTCTGGTTTTTCCAGCCCTGTTCTCTAATGGTGTGAAATAGTCCAGCCCACTCGCTGCACTCTGAGAGAGGGCTCCATCTTTCTCTGATAGACTTGTCCTCATTTGTTCTCGGTTCCTGCTGTCTCTGTTTCTCCCTTTTAGGCTGAAGTGTGGGAGTTAAGAATTGGAAAGTGCACCAGTTTCCTAAGGCTGAATGGAGGCTTGGAGATGTTTCTGTTTAAATCTCAGTAATGTATTCCAAACAGGGAGCCTTAGGCTTTCGCCCTCACATCCCCCGCCCCACGTCCTCCTTTAGTTTGTGTTTATTACCACAGCTTTGCTTGGCTTCTCTTTCCTCCTTCATTGAAGATACCCATATTCAAAAAGAAAGAACCTAGGATCATCCTATGGTAGCTGTGGAAGGTCTTCTCTTAAAGTTTTGTGATGCCTTATTTGAAACAGACCAGAACGCATGTGGTCGTAACATGGGAGCGATTTGCAATAACTAGAAGAATGAAAGGAGAGAGAGAGAAAAAAAAAGAGCATCAGAGACGGGGAGAAGGGAGCCAGATGTCTCTGAGGGGCTGCCACACAAGTTGTAATGCCTGAAGGATGGAAGGGGATCAGGATTGAACTTCAGGAGGGTGCAATGATTCTTCTTCAGGGACCAAGAAACACAAAAGAAGAAACAAAAGGAAACTTGCTCCCCAGACACAAGCTGAGGAAAAAGCCCAGAGTCCTCTAGCTGTAAGATTTCCCAGAAGTTCTGCCTCTATTTCCCCTCTTTTCTTTCTCTTTCAACCTATCTATAGTAAGCTAATCGACAAGGGCTTAATGTCATTACGTATCTCCATTTTCTTTTTTTTTTTGTTTTGTTTTTTTGTTTGTTTGTTCGTTTTTGTTTTTCGAGACAGGGTTTCTCTGTGTAGCCCTGGCTGTCCTGGAACTCACTCTGTAGACAAGGCTGGCCTTGAACTCAGAAATCTGCCTGCCTCTGCCTCCCAAGTCCTGGGATTAAAGTGTGCGCCACCACCGTCCGGCTACATATCTCCATTTTTGATGTCTATCTGGGCTAAGAGAGAGAATGCACTGGGGTCCTCTCTGATTCTGATACATTTTCTGTGCAACCAGAGAACACATTGCTTTTCTCTTGCTGCATTACCCATGAGTTGCTAGTGGCATTTTCTGTTTCTCATTTGCAGACTGCTGTGTTAAGAAAACAGATATGAACTAGGAATTAAATCTGACTTTCAAAACTGTGTGTATTAATTCCTTTTCTCATTGCTTTGACTAAATATATGACAAAGAGCAACTCGTGGGGCTGAGGGTGGGGGTAGAGATTTCTTTTGTTGACAGAGGCCAGGGCTATCGTCATATACATTTCCATATTCAGTCTTCACAATGGTACTGATACATACTATCATATTCTCTACTTCATCAATACGAAAAGTAAGCCCAAAGACGTAAAGCAAAACAGTACTAAAATCCAGGCATTCTGACTTTGTCTAGAAGCTTCTGGGAAATCATTTAGCTGTATCCATTTTCATATGTTTTTTCCTAGTTTATTGACAATCTATATGATTTTTTTGTTGTTGTTGTTTTTGTGAAGGGATACCATGACCACTGCAACTCTTAGTAAGGAAAACATTTAGCTGGGGCTGGCATAAAGTTTTAGAGGTTTAGTTTGTCTGTTGTTATGGCAGGAAGCACATCCATGTGCAGGAAGACACGGTACTGGAGAAGGGGCAAAGAGTTCAACATCTGGCTCAGCAGGAAGTAGGAAGAGAGGGTGATGCTGGGCCTGGCTCGAGCTTCTGAAATGTCAAAGACAACCTGCAGTGATGTACTTTCTCAAACAAGGCCACACCTACTCCATCAAGGATATATCTCCAATAATGCCACTCCCTATGGGCTATTGGTCCGTTTTCTTTCAAACCAGCACAGATTATCATATAGCTCTATGAACGTTTTTTTTTTTTTTTTTGAAAGGAAAATTTCAAAGGCAGAAGGAATACGTGTAGGAGTACTTTATATTTATTAGCCTTGTCTCTAAAGAGAGCGGAGAAAAGCACAAGGTTTCTCATTCATGTAGGGCAAAGCATAGACAGGTTAAAGTTGATAAGGAAATGAGTTGTGAGAAAGTAGTAGCCAAAAGTTGGCTGAGGTGTGGGATGATGTGAAAACTTGAGCATTGTGGTTTCAGAATTGGAATATCTGGTGACTTTTCCTGAGAGACATGACAAAACATCTACTCATCCCAGATAGGTCACTAACAGTAGATTCTGCCCAAGTCTAGCTTGAGGGTTGTCAGCAGTAAAATATGGAATAACAGTGAATCCACGCGGTACCTCAGATCATTGGCAGCAATGTGCCAGGCAGTCCAGAGGTCTATGACAACCCTGGCTGAAGTGACATAGATTCTTTTACTCCAGTCTTAATTACTAATATTAACTCTCATCTTGCACATAACACAATAGAGTGTGTGTGTGTGTGTGTGTGCGTGTGTGTCTGTGTGTGTGTATCTCTGTGTCTGTGTATGTCTCTGTGTGTTATAGAATAGCTGGAAAGAGTTAAAAGGCCCAGAAAAATTAAAGAGATGTCAGAGGCCTGAGGACCCGGAAAAGTAACAGTCTCTGTCAGCAGTAAGTAACTGGCTAGAGTCTACAGGAGAGGCCTTGTGCCTCTGTAGACTCAGGCTCCAGGGGCAGACCTGAGCTGTAGGAGTGAAGTAATGGGAAGGCAGGACTGTAGCAGAATATTTTTCTGCTACACTATATTTGCAGTGGAGCTCAGTGATTGGGCAGTAAAAGAGGTAGGGTGAGTGAGTAGCTGGGAGAAAAAGGAAGAGGAGGAGAGGAAGCAACATGGAGGAAGAACCATGGATCTTTAGCAGTCCCGGGTCACAATTTCTATCAAAAGGTTAGATATTGGGTAACAATTCTAATTGGTTGGGCATCTTGTATATTGAGCGTTTACAAATATATAAATTCATTGGATAATCTTTAAGCATTAAGAGTCTTCATTCTACTGGGAACTGTGAGCATGGTGGGTATTGTCTGGGGCTTAGCAGACAACCATGAGGGTGACAGGGTTGGCCCAAGATCCATGCTTTGGGGCATGGTCTTTATGTAGCTGATGGGCAGAGCAAGCCTCCATGATAATGTCTCATGGGGTGCTCTTGGCCTCTTGCTGCTTTTAGTGTGGGAACATGGCGGGTGGCCCAGATAGCTAACAGAGCCTGACTGTGCTGCAGCTTTTCTGAAAGTCACCATTACACAGGACCAGAATGCTCTGGGAAGATAGTTGGATGGCAGATCCATATAGGTGAAGACAAAGGACAGGCAAATGGCAATTCAAACAGCCTGTGTCAATAGCAGGGGGCTAGCCAAAATGAAGTCTCAGAAAAAGCCAGAGGTCTATGCCTGAAGGCCTTTCTGAATACACAGTCAGGTGGAAGGATGGTGGGTCATTGCCCATTGCAGGGTTGGTGTTTCCCTTTCTTTGTAGGGTCTGTGTGAGGTATTTAAGTCTTTTCTTCTATCTCTTTCATCAGACATGTCCTAAAGTCTTGTCTGCTCTAATATAATACTCCTATACTCTTATACAGTTTCAGCTCACCCTGAAAAATTTACAGGGAGACACTCTTTGTCTCCCCAGGAATGGCACTGATCATGGCTCCCCTCAGGTGTAGAGACATTCTGAAAATGGAGTCTAAAGGTAGTTGTAAGGTGGAGTCTCTTAGGGCAAGGTGATCTGAGACAATAACAGCAACATAGTTTTACAGAATATGGGTTAATCTAGGGTAGGGCACAGCCTGATGCTAAGATTAGAGGAACACAGAGAAGGGGTTACTTACAGGAGCATGAAGAGACTCAAAAGCCATCTGCATACCTGAAAGTCTACCTTAGCTTGGGTAATGCCTCATCTTTTGCCTCTCTGGAGTTTCCTGTCTAACTCATAGGCAGTTCTTTCTTCAGAAGTCAGTTTCCCCCTAGCAATTATTTCCTGACTGTAATTTCAGGAAGGGATTGCTAGAGTCTTGTACCTCTTCAGGTCTTGTAAGTTTTGTGAACTTCCTGAGTTGAGTCTTTAGTACCACCTTCCTCCCCCCAAGAGGAAATGTTTTCAATTCAGAGAAACTAGCTACACACACTTGGTTCCAATCCCAGCCTCATCTGCTTTCTAGCTGTGTGGCCTCAGACAAGTCAGCTTACTTTTATATGCCTTTGTAAACCTGTGAGAATAATACTGTTTATCTTACTCTTGCATATGTAGTGAACTTTGCATAAATGATAACTTTCACACAGGTTTTAATATGAAGACTTAGATGGAATGGGAAGGAATAAGAGGTTTTGGTTGTCCTGTAGTGTGTGATAGATTAAGAACTATAGAGAAACACCACAGCTGACATAAAGCAGCAGAAACCACTGTGCAGAGGAGGGTGGGCATCCCTGCTCTCTTGGTATTCAAGAAAACCCTGATGTGCAAACTTGGGAAAGGCGGGTTCATGAAGATGTCCTATTAAGGGTCATAGGTCACGTTGTTCAAGGCCATTTTCCTCAGCTCACTTGCCTCCTTCCATCTTTGGGAGTGATTTCTTTCTCATTGTGCTATCAATATTTCTATTTCCAATTATGGATCCTTGGAGTAACCTTTTGCCCCGAGACACAAGAGCCGAAATGTGTGCCCTCTGAACTCAGATCCTTGCCTGGCACTCCTAAGCATGCTTCTCTGACTCTCTGGGTTTTCTTGGGATTCTCTGACCTCTATGCCTAGCTCAATAGGTATGTTTATTTTTTTAATCTCCCTTTCTGCATAATTCCCCCCCCCTTTGCCTGAACTGTCATTTTTTTTCTCATATTTTAATAAAAATTTTCTCAGGCTTCCTTCTGAGTCCATTTATTTCACCTCTTCTATTAACAAAACTAAGAACCCAAAGGGAATCCCCAGTTCCCTTGGCAATGTGTATATTTGTGTCATCCAGGCAAGTCCCAATCTCCCTTCCTAACCCCAGATAAGCATGTAATGTAAACAGTGTGGAGAGCTTGGGTCAGGACAAGTGCCCTTTACTGACTGGCTGCTCCTGCAACTAAGACATGACTAAGAGCGGTGGCTGAAAAACCATTGCAGAAATACAAAAGGCAATTCCTTCATCATCTCTCCTCCTCATCCCCCAGCTTTGCAGGGAACATGGAGACTACCCGCTGCTGTACATCACAGCTAGGCAACACGTGGGGCAGATGCAGAAGCTACAGATAGTATCCTTCAGCCCCTAGCACTTCATGGAGAAGGAGCCCCACCGCTTAACAGCTTGACTTAAATTCCTCCCTCTCCACAGCATTTTAGCACCGGGTGCACAGGAAGCAGCCCACATGCTGGAGCTACTGGGGAGACCCGGTCCTTTTTTTTTTTAAACATAACAACAACAACAACAAAAACCAACCAAACAAAAAACAACCCCCCCCCCAAAAAAAAAAAAAAAAAAAAAAAAAAAAAAAACCAACCAGCTTTCCTGAGCAGGTTTAGTTGGGAAGAGGGTTGCCTCTACCAGTTCTAGCTTCATCCGGTCTAGCTGACCCATGTTTTTCATGTCTACCTCTAGAGCCCTGGAAGTCTCAAGCTCCACGAGGCAGCTTCCTGTGTGTGTCAACCGGGGAGCCTGAAAGCAAACACCTAGGTATGTCCAGTACAGCAGGAGGCATCCCAGGAAGTTGATAAATTATTCAGTAGGCCTAATAGAGCGGTCACAAGGGAACATTGCCGGGATGCAATTAAGTGGTTCTTTAATTTGAGAAATATTTAATAGGTTGCGGCATTAAACATCCACTCTTTGTGAGCAACTGATTTGATGGGAAACAAAGAGCAGAAACCCCACTGTGTTTTGTTTGGATCCTAGCTGGTTCCGTGAACATGTAGCTGGTTCTGTGAACATGTTCCCTTTGCCTCGGCAGGGTCTGCCTTGCGTCCTACCAAACCGGAGCTGACTTTAAATGCAGCAACAACAGGTGACTTTGGTCTATCCTGAGATAAAATGCAATAACCACCTTTTTGCACATCTGTTATTTAGTAGTCACAATAATGTCACCTCGCAGTAAATCTCTTCCCTAGGATACCTCGAAAAGTCAATTTTATTGATGGCTTTTGTGCTGTCGGTTGGGATGAGTAAGAAGCCACAGCTCTTGTTAGACAAGTGGGAAAGACATTTGTCTGCCAGAGGCTGGGAAAATAAATTCCACAAAAATTGGGAGCTTTTCCACCAGACCGAAATTTCTGTCTGTGGTCTGAAACATGCCAAGATACTCGTGCCAAGGTAAAGGGAAGACGGGTTGCATGTGACCAAGAAAGAGAGAGCTTGGATCTCTTGATTTTAGAGGCATGACAAGCCTCATTTGAATGTGCCAGGCCACTAAAGTGAGACTAAAAAGTACTAGATTTTTTAGTAAACCCAGAGCAAAAAATGGCTCGCCAGTGGGTTCAGGCTGCCTTGCAATCTGGATTGTGTGTGAAATAGGCACGTGAGTTCTCCAAGGGCATAACGTGATTCATCTTTCACAGCTTGGTCCCCATGGCCCCAGCACCATCGAATAAGAATTAAGCACTAACAGTAAATGAATAAATGAATGAATTAATGATGGCAATTTTGAGTTTTGAGTCTTGAGTTGTTCAACATCACATTCAGTGAATCAGCTAGAAAGAAACGTTAGGTCAGTTGAGTGTCTTATAACTCTCATCTGGAACTCTCATTTTACAGCTGGGGACGGGTGGGAAGCTCACCTAACTTATTTGAGGTTATTCCAAAGAGGGAGCAAAAGTGGGCCCCTGAGTATGATGGAGGATTCTTCATCCCAGGTTGCTTTAATGTGGGAGTTAGGATGCTGGAAACTCATGGCCCTACAAAACTGCCACCGAGTCAGTGTCCTTGGGTTCTTGTTTTGAAAGTTCAAAGGATGGAATTCATGGACCACAGAAGAGTGTGTTTCTGAAAGGAATTTCTTATGGGTTTATAGGTTAGAACTTTCGAGATGGAAGCAAGCAGAGCTCCAGTCTAGCAAGAGCAGGTCCCAGGGAATGGGTTGTGATCCAGGTGTGAGGCTGGGGAGTTTTATATGGCATATGGCAGAAACCTGGATAAAGCATGGCAGGTAAGTTGGCCAGTACAGTAGGCCTACCCTTGAGGCACCAGGTGCCTCTCAGTTTTGCTCACAACTTCAGAACTAAGCTTCTCGATGGTGCTCACATCATGATATAAAAGAAGAAGAAGAAGAAGAAAAGAAAGAAAGAAAAAAGAAAGAAAGCTAAGGTGAAGTTTTCCTGTTCTGCACAGGGCAGAACCAAGGCATTCCTGGCTTCTGGCCAAAGGCAGGACTCAACTGTTGGCTTTGAGGACATGCCTTCCCTCAATTGCCTAACCAGTTTCTGACACCTGTTGTTATCAATTCATGTACTTAGTTTGGGTTAAAAGCTCATGATTCTCATGTAATATCATCTAAGCTGCAACGATCCTGGATAAAAGGCAATACTGACAGGCTTGGGAGATGGCTCAGTCAGTAAAGTTCTTAGTACACAAGCATGAAGACCTGAGTTTGGATCCCCAGCCCTTACACAAAAGGACAGACCTTGTGGCATATGCCTGCAATCCTAGAGTTGAAAAGGCAGAGACTGGGGCTTGCTGGCAAGCCAGTCTAGCCAATCAGAAAGCTCTAGGCTCAGTGAGAGACATTATCTCTCAAAATAAAGTAGATGAGCTAGAAAGATGCTCAGTGGTTAAGAGTACTGATTGCTCTTCTGGCGGCCTGGGTTTGATTCCCAACACCTCCTTATAATAGTTAACAACTGCCTGTCACTCTGGTTCCAAGGGAATCTGATGCCCTCTTCTGGCTTCTGCAGGCACTGCATGAACATGCCACACAGCCTTAACTAACATGAGGCACAATACCTATACAAATAAAAAAAAAATAAATCTAAATAAATCTAAATAAATAAATAAATAAATAAATAAATAAATAAATAAATAAAATGGAGAAGTAATTGGGGAATGATACTTAACACAAGCCTCTGGCTTCCACATACATGTGCACATACAAATGAACAGATACACATGCTACACACAAGCAATACTGAATAAAAATCTGCAGTTTCTTCATAGACAATCTTCCCTCCAGAGAGTGTTATGAACAATGCTGGAAAATGATTGACATTTCCTCCCTTCTCTTTCATTTATATTCTATTCTTCAGAATCTGCTGACTTTTTTTTTTTTTTTTTAAACTACACACCATATATTTTATTATTTAGCCTAAGTGGTTAGAGAAATCTGGAATTAAGAAAGACTTCCACATGCTCTGCCAACTGGCCTCAGCTTACATGCAAGTGAGTAGTGAACACACAGTTCCCTGCCTACAAGTGACGATCTTGTTTTACTTTCTTTTTCTTCGATCCCCATTGTTTTATTATAAAACATGGATATGGATTTAAAACATGGCATTGCACGTATTAAATCCCAGCACTTGGGAGGCAGAGACGGAGGCGGGTGGATCTTTGTGAGTTCGAGGCCAACCTGATCTACAGAGTGAGTTCCAGGACACACTGCCTTGGCACAGTAACAACAACAAAGACCAAAGTACAAATTTGGGCATAGATGCCTACAGTGAATTTCTGAACATATCAGACTTTTTAGAGGGTTCAATTCAACACACTTCCCTCCAGCAGGCTCTTCCAGTCCCCCTCTCTGCTCTCTTATTACCAACCCCTAACACTTACATGCTTAATGACAGTTAAATTATGATAATAAGTCAATTATTTCTTGGAGCTGATGAGAGGTTTATGAGACCAGCTAAGTCTAAAACAATGCTTTTCAAACATTTATGTCTGTTGAAACCAGTTTAAACTCATTTGTTTTGACTTCTGCCTCGAGTCCTGGATCTCCTAGGTGGTGTTTGTTTGTTTGTTTGTTTGTTTGTTTTTCCCTTCCTTCCTTCCTTTCTTTTCTTTCTTTCTTTTTTCCTTTCTTTCTTTTTTTTCTTTCTTTCTTTCTTTTTTCTTTTTTCTTTTTTCTTTCTTTCTTTTTTTTTTTTTGAGAACTCTGTGGGCTTAATCTTTTGTCCCTAAGCATTCTAAGGAAATTCTTGTCCGATGAGCTCCAGAAGCACTTATCAATCCTGACTGATTTGACAGCACTGGACCCATTAATGAAGTTGAAAATAATGTTTGCTCCTTTAGTAACAGTAAACCATTGTCCTTAATCTGTCATTCAATGGTGTGGAGTTCGTGAAATGAAGAGACTTGGGAATTTTCAGAGTGTGCTTTAGGCCTATTTTCCTGCTGGTGACAGGTACTTGATCATCATTCTCTTTAATCTCCAGAGATCTTTCCTTTCTTTGAAACCTACCCTAGAGGTTCTCAAAATGTCCCCACAACAAGCAACTTGATTGTCACTGAGAAAACTTAGGAGAAATACAAATACACTGGTTACACTGAATCAGACACTCCCGCATGGGGCCCAGTTAGCTGTGTCTTGAGGACCACAGATCTGAAATTTTAATGGAGAAGATGGAGAATTAATCCATATTATTTGTTACCACACAATTGATTTGGGAGGAGACTTTCAGGTAAATTCTAGTCTAGTGGCAGAAATACAGTAAGACAATGAATGTCACAGGTTGTAAAATAAAAACCATAGTTCATACAGGATAGAAGCAGATCTTGGCCTCTATATTTATTTTCTCATTTTCATATGTATTTATTCATTTATATATTCTATTATTTTATAATAAAATACCCAAAACTGGGTACATTATTAAAACAAAACATAGTTCATGTTACTCTTTTGAGAAAGGACCAATTTTCCATTATGTCATTAAAGACAAATGAAAAACTATAGATGAGACTTAAACTACACATTAGACCACAAAAATGTACATCTTCTGCCCCACTCTAACTACTCATAAAGATGCTTATTCCTCTCCTCTGGTGGTCTACTTGGCAAGGCAGTCCTTATCTTCCATCTACAGAACCAGAAATACTTTTATATGTTCAAGTGAGAGTCTAGCAACATCAATTCCAACTTCTGCAACACACTGAGGAAAACTGTGAGAACTTTCCCTGTGGGGATTTGCCTGTGATGTCTTTGATATATTTCTGATATTTGAATACACTGTGAGTGTTAGCTAGCATGCTCATATGGTTCAACCATTAAGCAGGCCAAAGTCCATGATTTGATTATTTGATGGGTAGGTAAGTGAATGTGTTCTGAGAAGGCTTTAAATAGAAACTTGGAGCAGTTTTCAAGCATCTGTGTGCTCACTGTCACTGTCGCCTTTCTCTATCCTCCCTCCAGCCTCTCCCATGTACCCTTACCCCTCACACTTTTTTCATTAATTATTGTTACATGTATGTATGATGTATGTAATACCTGCTTCTTGTTTAAAAAGCAGACTCTTCCACCCCAGTATTTGCAATTCTTCATTTTCAGCAAGCTCTCAGGTGATGTTGTTCCTACTGACTCCCAGACTACACTTTGAATAGCAAAGATTCAAAACATAGATTTTAAAAAGACTATCGGTACATCAAAATTATCTAAGCATTTCCTTAAGAAATAAAACAAACCAGCTTTGAATCATAATTCACGTGCCTTATAATCCATTTAAGCAGACGAGCTTAACGGCTCTAGTGCATTCACAAAGTTGTGCAAACAACATACAATTAATTTTAGAGAATTTTGGATCCCTGCCAATGGAATCCTTACATCATATAGAAGTATATTTTTTCTCCTTTCTTCCTTTCTTTTTTTTTTCCTGCAAGTGTAGGCAGCCCCGATATATCATCTGTTTCTCGATAGATTCGCCTAATCTGGCAGTTTGTATAAATTAAATCATGTAATACTTAGTGTTTTGTGGCCTTTCTTCCTACTTGGATGATGTCATCCATCCTGTACCACACACCGCAGTCCATTACTTTTCACCACAGCCAGCACACTTGTCCCCTGATCACGGCTCTCCTTGCGCATGGGAAGCTGTCACTGTGTCTTACTTGCCATTCTGTTGCCGTGAAAAATTCTCCAACTAAATAAAACACCGTCAGAAAGAAGAGGTTTATTTTGGCTCACAGTTCCCAACTATACTCGGTTTGTTGGTGGTGGTGGTTGGGGGGAAGTCCTAGTAGTAGAAGCTTGGGGGAACTGATTACATCGTCATGAAGAGAAGACGGGTGACTCAGTTTGCTTTCTCCATTTTATATGATCTTCTATGCCCGGATCCAAGGAACAGTCCACTCATAGTTAAATGGTTTCTTTACAGATGCCGTGTAGGAAAACATGGGAGGCGTGGGAGGGAGGAGAGGGAACGGTGGAAATGATATGTTTGAATTATAAAACTAAAACTAAGAGTTTTTAAAAGATGGGTTGCCCATATCAATCGAGAATGCTCAGTTGTTCCCATGGCAATCAGAGTCCTCCATGTCTGGAAGTTTATGTCCCAGGCGATTCTGTATTCTGTCAAGGAGGAAACACACAGAAACCTGACCTGCTTTTCCCTGGTTGACGAGATACAGTTTTTAAGAAATAATTATTCCTAGACCCCGATCTCTGTCTTATTGGATCAGAATCTCCAAGGATTTGGAGAGGAAATTGATAATTGTACTGAACTCTTCAGGGTTTTGACGATCAGGTGTCACATTCCAGAGATTACCTCAAGGGACTATTCTATCCTTAAGCAGAAAGAATCTTTGTGTTACAGCTTTCAAATTGGAAAATTATTTATATTTGGTGACTAGCTAGAGTATATTTCTTTATATCAGATAGCCAGATAGAAAACATATTGCTTTAAGAACATACAGATTAATGAGGGGTAGATCTTCTGAATAAAAACATCTCTCATGACCACATTGACAATTTTTCTTTGTACTGGCAATAGATTTTCACGTAGTGTGTATTCTGAGTGGAAAATTTAATTTAGGAACCTCCTTTGAGCATGATGGTGCAATTTTATGGTTTATCTATCTGGACAGCTAGACTCCAGCTGTGCCTGAGGCCTCCAGACTCTGAAAAGCATTCAGTTGGGCAGCAGCTTAAAAAAAAAAGTGCTATTCAAGAGATTTGGAATGATTTGTTGGATATGCTCAGTGAATTAAGAAATGAGAATTTTTGTCTTGACTACTCTAGTTTATCTTGGATATTAGCCAAGTTTCTGTCTATCTGTCTCTGTCTCTCTGTCCCTCTGTCTCTCTGTCTCTCTGTCTCTCTGTCCCTCTCTCTCATCTCACTTGGTGATGTCTATCTGTCTCTCTCTGTCTCTGTCTGTCTGTCTGTCTGTCTGTCTGTCTGTCTTTCTCTGTGTCTCTCTCTTTCTTCTCACTTGGTGAGACAGAGTCAATTGCAAAAAAAAATATTGACTTTGGTAATTGTTTATATCCTGGTGGCCATTATTAGGGGCTACCACTAAAATAGAAGCACATGCACCCAAGCTGGGGGAATAATAGCCCATTTAGTGCTCTTGGCTAGGGGGGCAGACTATATTAAGAGGGAGAACACAGAGAACCATGGGTCTTCGAAGCTTCTCAAAGAGCTAGTAAAATAGCAGTGGTATAGCAATACGTGGAGATCAGCCAAGAGTGCAGTAAACCCACTCTGCATGGGAAAGGCAGGCAGCAGCTTGACACAACTGTCGAAGAGCACCAGACTTGAAGAATTAAGTGTGACTTCCTCAATAGGCAGACAGCGGAAATGGCTGCCACTCAAATGCTTGTCAGAGGCCTTACTGAGCATTCTAACTGCAAAGTCACCTTTTTGTTGTTGTTGTTGTTATTGTTAGTTTTTGTTTGTTTGTTGTTTTGGTTTTAGTTGTTGTTTTGTTTTCCTCGACAGGGTTTCTCTGTGTAGCTGGCCTCAAACTCAGAGATTCTTCTGCCTCTGCCTCCAAGTGCTGGGATTAAAGGAGTAGACCACCATCTACAAATAACTTCTCTGTTCCCAGGCCTGGCTTCCACTATGTCATATTGAGCTGCTAGCCTGCTTTTCCATCAGTGACAGTTAATTTAAAACTGCTGAAATACCAGGAATTTGTATGGGTGGGGTGAGGTGGGGAGTCTTTCCTTAAACACGTGTCCCATCAATCAGACAGTCCAGTCATGTGGGGAAAGGCTGGTTGGGTTCTTTTCCGACAGAAAACAACAAAGACCCGTGAGAAAAGCTGCCGTGAGTGCTGGTTATGTTTGCTTTCAGACTGGCAATGCCAGAGTTTTGTTTTTAAGAAAGGAACCTTTTCAGGCCCATCAAGAGGCTTGCACGTCACAAACGTACTTGTATTAACAATGTGATTGTCATAAAGCAGAGATTTCTCCTTTCAGGAAGGGGTCTAAAGTTCTCCTTACAGCCTGTTCAGATGGTTAGGACACAGGCCTGATCACACATTTGCAACCTCTCCCTCGGCTCTTCTTTCTTTTCTTTTTTCTTTTTTTTTTCCCTTTAGGGAGAGAAGTTTATCTTTTCCTGTCTCTTAAAGTCTCCATGAATCAAAGTGTGTGGAAATCAATGTGTCATGGATAAAGTTTTCCAAACTTCGAAGGCCAGGTGTCCTTGAGCACAGAAGGAGCCGCCTGCCACCCAAATGGTCCCAAGCATTCCCTCCCCCACCTGGTCTCCCCCAAGCAGGCAGATCCTGGGCTGTTCAGGGTGTTCTGAGGGCATTTGGGAGCTAAAGCAGATGTCTTAACACAAGTGTTTCTTCCCATTTAGAGGAAGAAGAAGAGAACAGCGTGGGTTGTTCAATTTGTGTGTTTAGAGATAGAAGGCTATTGGAAGCTCTGCCAAACCCTTTTTCCCCTCAGGCTCTCATTTACCCTGGGATGGACCAACCAGCTTTTAAGCCTGGCCTTGGAAATCAAGTTTTGACAACACCGACTCATCCTGCTGGACATCTGCTTTTCTGTTTTTAATTATAATTCTTTTGAGTCTTTTGACTATGATCTGAGATAATGAGAAATCAGAATCAATGAGAATTGGGAAAACGGAAGGTACCATTATATATATAATATAGTGTATCTGCTACATTTATATATAATGTACAGTATATATACAATATTTATATATAATATAATTATATATTTAATTATACATAATATAATATACATATATTTATATAACAAATAATCAACATGCATATACATAAAAACCTATGGTATACAAAAGTATACCTATCCTACAGATAAGCAGACTCTTAGGTGTCTACATATACATGTGATATTTATTACATATTAGTTATTAGACAGTTTTGTGCAATATATATATTTGTACACTTATATACACATAATATAACATGTACATTATATGTACATATGCATGTATATTTATAATATGTACAATATAATTATAATATGTACATTTATAATACGTACCTTATAAATGTACATGCATATGTTCTACAGCCTTTTGTATCTTCTTGTACTTCCTCTTTCTTTTCCTCCTGTTTTTCGCACAGAACTGCTGAGATTAAAAGGGAATTCCCAGACTTCTTTCTGACAGGATGAGGAGTCCAGACAAGGGAGCTCTGGAGATTCTCATGATTGCAGAGCTGAGGCATGAGACCTCCAGGAAGCTTCCTTGCTGGAGAAACACTGCAGACTCTTGTCTCAGGCACTTCCGAAAGGGTGGGCTTACTGCCCTCGAGATTGAGGAAGCCAGCTTTGACTTGGCCTGAATTCATGGAAGACATCTCCTGGATATCTATGGGACTTTTCTACCTCCAGCTGCATTTACTCAATGCACAATGTGTTCTTCCAAACCCATGAAGGGGTGGAGGTCAGGATGCTTCATTTTGTACCTACTTCACTTTCATGTAGGAAGTATCTCCCTTTGTATTTTAAGATAGACTTTTACCTTTCATTGTGGGGCTGGAGGGAGACAAGGAAAACATTCTTTCTTCAGTAAAAAGGTGCCAGAGAAGTTACCTGTAGGTAAGAAAAAGGAAATAGAAGTGATTTTTAGGTTACATTTATGTGTGTGTGTGTGTGTGTGTGTGTGTGTGTGTGTGTGTGTATTATGAAGAGCTAAATGCATAATAGCTAAGGATTGCTTGCATTTCAAACCTGACTCCCATTGTAGATTCGCTGTGTGGGAGAGACAGTGACCTGTGAAAAATTAAGTACAGCCCACTTTTGGTATTTCCATTAAGTGAATTTTCTCCTCCCCATGTCACTAAATATGTTTTCCCTACAGCTGTTTACATCCTTACGGTGGGTTGGCTTGTCATCCCTGGTGATGTAAGAGCCGGGAAAAGGCCATTAACTGTGTAAGTTGAACACCACAGATGTTCCCTGATTGTGTGCTGATTTTTCAGACGTAAATCTCAATATTCTGGAAGGCTCGGTAGGAAATTCTGGGAAATAATTATGGAATGAGAGAAGTTTTAAACAATGGCCAATGCAAACAAATGTCAAATGTAAACAAACCAAGTCTCCTGTGCACTTCCTTTTTCAGCCGTAAATACATCTTTTCCTCTTGGGGGGTCTTGCCGGTTCCCTGTCTACTGTGTCCTTGGCAGTTAGTTTACTCTACCATCCACCTAGCCTTCCCTCAAACACCTAGCCTTCTGGTTACCTATTTGAGAGATACAGTTCTTTCATCAATTGCTTGAAGAACAGGTATGCAACTTTGAGCGGGTCTTAGAGCAAGTATGGCCAAATGACTTCGCAGTTCCCCGGAGAGCCCTACTCTAAGCCAGGGATGGGTTTTTCTCAGTTTTGCATGTCTGTCACCTATCCCACTCATGTCTTCCATTATTATATTTGCTCTGTGTGTCGCTATGTTACATTTCTTCACAGAGCAAATGGAAGCTATTAGAAAGAGATTCCCCCGTGCACATATCAAACACACCAGCCTGCCCACACTTGTTCCCAGGCAACCCTGCTCCAATCCTCAGAGTAAAAAGGTAGTTCTCAAATGTTTGTTCTGACAATTCTCATCAGAACGATCTGGATTGTGGTGAAACGTCTATAGACTTTTTGACCCTGGGTTCTAGGAAGTGAGGAGGGCCTGGGAATCTGGCCTTTATGGAGCATAATTTTTCATTCTTACGCTTACTAGTACTAAAGGACCAAGGCCTTAACTCACTGAACATGCTCTCTCTAGTCACTCCTTTCTCTATAAGAGCCAGAAGTAGGATTCCATATCTGTCAACATCAGGACCCCTAGAGCTCCAACACAGGACTAAATTACTCAGTCTATGCTTCCACTGATTTACATGTAAAGCAAAGATGATAAGACTATATATATTTCAAAGGCTTACAAGAAAAATTATATATAAAATGTGTGTAAGCATATACATATGACCTAAAACCAACATACTAAATCCTTTCTATTACCAATAGTATCTCTATCTGTATATATGTGGGAGATGGTTCAACTTAAGAGTCTCCTATGTTTATGACTCCTCTATAGGATCTTCTCCTTTCTATATATTTCTTCTATATATCTATTCTTGTATGTAACCATAAGAAAGTTCCATTTTCTTTTTGTCATTTTCTTCAAAATGTGATGTCCCCACCGCTGCAAGCCCTTAGTATAAGATACAATGAGGTCAAATTTTCATCTCCAAAAAACAGGTGTACAAATAACATTATTCAGACTGAGCACATTATGTTTAGGAATATGTACACATATACACACGTATATGTGAAACTAATTATTGAAGAAGAGGTGAGAGCATAGAGATTTACATGGGAGGGTTTGAAAGGAGGAGAGGGAAGGACGAAATATTTTAATCTTAAAATCTCAAAAATAAAAGAAAAACAAAGATGCAATGCTTTTCTCAATACCACCTCAGATAGGGCCTCAATACCCAGCTATCCTCTGCAAAAATTTTTCATTCTGACCAATCGTCTCTTTTGCACAGAAAGCAGAGCAAATGCCTTTGCTCTCTGCCTTCAGATCCTGAGCCACATTTATCGGCAGTGGGGCGTCATATTTACTTAGGCTCTCACCTCTACTATACTACAAGCCCCCCAAAGGCTGGGTCCTGCTAGGTTTTATTCATAATGTTTTCTCTCTGTGTGTTGTAGTGTGTGTGTTTGCTAGTGCAGGCTAGTCCACATGTGAGGCTGTGCGTAGGTGTCCTGTGTGTGCTCATAACGGAGACCAGAAATTGATGTTATCTGTCTTTCTTTGACCCATTTTCCACAAACATTAATGTATTTATTTGGAGACAGGCTCTCAGAAAGCTCATGGGGGCTGGTACGGTAGCTCAGTAGCTCGGTAGATAAAGGTGTATAGTAGAAGACCCTCCCCAACCCCAACACACTGTAAAATGCAAATATGAACATCTGTGTGCATGTGCACACACAGACACAGACACAAATAAATAAATTTTTAAAAACGCTTATCAAATCAGCTAAGTTAGCTCCCAGTGAGTTTCAGGGATCTGCCTGTTTTTGATTCTCTGACATGGGAGTTAATCTGTATGTACTGCTAGGCCATGGTCGGCTTCTTATGTGAGGTCTGGAGATCTGAACTCAGGCTCTGATGCTTGGATGGCAAGCACTTCACCAGTGGAGCCATGACTCCTCCCCCCACCCCCCACCCCCACACAAATGTTTAACGTTAACACCGGTGGATTAGCACATAAGTCCTTGGGTATCTTTGTCCATGAGTGAGTTGATGTTGGATATGACTGCGTGCGGACCCTAAGGTGAGAGCCCTCGTTGGGCTTCTGTTAACACTTCAGTATTTTCAGAAGAGTCTAGGTATGGAGTGAAAGAGATAGAGGGAGCAGTTCTCATGACCATGTGTGAGCTCTGTGACCTTGGGCAAGATTGTTGGTTTCCCCAGGGGCTCCTCTTCCTGTTAGTAAGATGCTATTCCAGCCCAGGAAGGACAGTGTCTACAATGGGATGAAAGCATAAGGATGAAAGGAACCATGCATGGAGAACCTCGGTACAATACTTGGGATAAGGCAAATTTCCAATAAATGTTATATAATGTAGATCAAGGTCTTCCTCTTGTTCAAATGTTTCTGGACTTCTCCATGAATCCTTTTCACAGGACTACTACCTACACGTAACATAGCTAAGGGACCCTATCTTAGCGTTTCAACTTCATTGCTATTTATGAAGAAAACAGCAAGGTCCCCCCTAGACCCATTTCTGTATACTGTTTTCAAAATTAGCTTTTGAGGTCCTTACTCTGTGGTATGATTTGCTGTTTCTCTGCCTCTCCATCAATTTTTTCCCCCTGTTATCCCTTGACTATAAACTTTTGTACACATACATTTTCAACTACTATTCTTTCTGGAACTATCTGGCAACTTCAGTGTTCCGCTGTGCCACTTTCTTTGGCCAGACAGATTGCAATATGTCTTTTCCTCTCTAACTTCGGCAGAATGGCAAAGGTCTTAAGTTTAAATTCTGTCAGCTCTTTCCTGCAGTCATCTCAGATCATGTGATACGGTTTTCCTCATGTGCTCTTGAATCTTCAAGAAGCTTTCTTTCCGGGCCTATGTTGAAGGCCTGTTGTAAATAAGGTTGTGGTTCTCCTCCAGTGAGGCAAGAAATGAATGAGAACGAGGACAAGAGTGGGCAACCTACAGCATGTGAAGCAACTCTAACATATTTGTGTTGTATGTTTGTTTTTTGGGTTTTTTGTTTTTGTTTTTTTTCCCTCTATGCCCACCCTCTCCTTCAACCACTAGGTCAAGTTCACTCTTAAAAAAAGAAAAAAATTTTTTTTCCTCTTATAATGTAGCCTTGCCCTTCTTGCAGAGGAATTTGCTGCTCACTCAAGGCTAACCAGAGCTACCCTGAGCAGTTTCAGAGTGGGAAGATGCCTCGACTTTGCATAATCATTCTTAGGACTTTTGTTTTCCACACTAAGGAACATCCTACCCCCCTTCCCTCGGTACCTCATCAAGATCATTGCTCTTCTCTTCAATCCTCTAATCAAGTCTCCTGAAACAGTTTGACCAGTATAATTGGAGAAATACATTGCAGAAGAAAATTTGTTCTTGCTAGGTCTCCTGTGAGGAACGGGTATAGGCAAATGACTAGTCTTCTAATGAAGCTTTGTTAACCTGTGTCCAAGGTAAAGTTTATTCATCCATTTAGTTTTCCAAGATGCTTTTCTGATTTTTTTTTTTTTTTTTTTTTTTTTTTTTTTTTTTTTTTGGTTAAGGACAAAAGGTTTGTAGTCTGAGCAGCTGGAAGGCTTCCGCCTCCCTTTCTGTCCTTGGAGACACTTGGCCCATTAAAGGGAGCCCACGGATTTCATTTCAACAGATGCATCTCAAATTCATTCAGGATCTAAGTGATAGGGTGACTCATTGTGCTGCTAATACAATCACAGTCTTTGTTGTGCAAGGGTCATATCCTGCTTCCATATAAGCAAAGAGATTTATAACTATACTCTGTGGTAAAGACAGAGTGAAAAGACAATGTTGAGTGTGGTAATGTCGGAGAAGCCAGATTGTTCCTATTTTGGAAATAAAAAGCACAATTTGTCATTTGACTCAGAGCCACAGGTGAGTGCATACTGAATACAGATTCATTGGTTTCTAAGGCTAGGAAAATCCATCATGGGGTGCTTTGGGTAGCTTGCTCCTGAGAAATTAAAATGGGAAAATAATTTCTATTTACTTTCTTTCACATTTTGTACAAATTCTACCTTGATGCCAATAAAAGATTTTGGCAGGCATCCTATTTAAACTTTAGTTGTGGTTGGTTTCGAACCAAAAGGTATATAAACTGAAATTCACCAAGGAAAAGATTGTATTTGGCTGTTTAATGTTTACATTTTAAAAACACCTCTCTGTTGCTGTTTTTTTCAACAACTTCTTCTTGTTGTGATAGAATCTCGGCTCAAGTTCGGACAGACTACACCAGGCCAATGCAGTTCCACGTGAGAGAGGTGTATTGTGGGAGAAGGGGGCAAAACGGGGCAATAGAAATGAAGGGAGAAAAAAAAAGAAAAGAGAGTGGAGGTCAGGAGGGTCTGCCTTTTATTTAGGCTGTGCTGTAACTGCTCACAGGTAAAGGTGGGAGGTAAACCAAATGGATGCTGGGAATGTATGGTGATTGCCATGGCAACAGATGGGAGGGTCCCTGTTGCCTGTGGGTGATGTCACCATCATTGCTGGGTTTGGAGGTGGTCTGCAACCATAAAGCTGGTTCCTGATATCAACACTTCTAGCTCTAGCGCTCAGCTTCTATTATAGATTTTTTAATAAAATATTTTTGATTATTTGTGTGTGTGTGTGTGTTATGTGAGTAGGCACTCAGAGAACCCTTGGAGCTGGGGTTACAGGCAGTTGTGAGCTGTCTGATGTGGGTGCTAGGTATAGAACTCCTATTGTCTTCAAAGGCAGCAAGAGCTCTTAAGCATTGTACAATTTATTTATTTATTTTTTTAGTTCCTCTATAGGATTTTAAGTTAGTAAACACGCTGGAATGAGAAGTTGTATCTTCCTCCATAGATTCCTTTCCTAGGACTCAGAAATCCTTTAAGTAGTTATAAAAAGAAAGATAACTACCTCATTGGTACTTAACAACAAGGGAGTGTTGTCATAGTAACCAGGAATACTTTCCTTTGATTTTTTAAAGAGGCTTTGAATCCCAACTCAGATAATGGGTGGAGTTTAAAAGAAATCTTTTCCTTTCTTTTTCTTTTGTTTTCTTTTCATTTACCTTTCTTCCTTCCTTTCTTTCTTTCTTTTTTTCTTTCTTTCCTTCTTTCTTTCTAGACTAAGTCTTTCTGTATAGTCTTGGCTATCCTGGAACCCATTCTATAGACTAGGTTTCCCTTGAGCTCAGAGATCCATCTGCCTCTGCCTCCTGAGTGCTGGGATTAAAGGGAGAAAATTATTTTTGGATATTTATTTTATTTTTAAGTGTGTGTGTGTGTGTGTGTGTGTGTGAGAGAGAGAGAGAGAGAGAGAGAGAGAGAGAGAGAGAGAGAGAGAGAGAGACTTAAAGGCAGTTGTTAGCCACCTGCATAGATACTGGGAACAAAACCTAGATCCTTTTCAATAGCAATGAGTGTGGGCCAGACAGATGGCTCAAAGATTAAGAGCTCTTCCAAAGGGCCTTATCTCATTGTCTTGTACCTTCATTATGGCTCAAAACCATCTTAACTCCAATTCCAGGAGATCTGACACCCTGTTCTGGCTTCTGTGGGTACTAGGGACACATGTAGTACATAGATACGTATGCAGACAAAACACTCACACACATCAAAAACCAACCAAGCACATAGTAATAAGTCTAAGCCATCTCTCCAGCTCTAGAACAAATAATTCTAACTCATACTGACAGTTTGCACACAATGGAGTTCTAATAGTACCCTCTCATAGGATTATCAGAAAACTCTTAAATGATGTCACCAGTTGCCATGTAAGTATGCCATAAATGGTAACTCTTTCACCTCCTTCTCCACCCCTTTCTCCTTCTGTCTTTTACCATAACTCATTTTAGCTAGATCAATGAGAATTATAAAGTATTGAAAGATTTGGGCAAGTTACAGTACTGAGAAAGAAGAAAGGATACAATGTTTGACCAGTGCCTCGTTGATGATTCTTGGTGACCCACTAAATGCCACCACAAAGAAACATACACCAATTACAGAACTGGTTTTGAAGACAACAGCATTGGTCACTGTTTGATTTGACAATAAGTTGAGAATAAGAGCATTCCATAGATCAATGGAATTAAGAAGTAGGAAGTAAACAACACATGCCCAACTGAGATGGGCAAAAGTTTGACATTTGGTGTCAAGTAAATTCTACTTCAAAGAAAGCTGTACTCTTTGGAAATGAAGATACGAGTCAGATTTCAATTGCTGAGGTTTCTGTTGTGCAAGTGAGCATGTTTTGGTTTTTTTGAAATCTCTAATATATGACTAAACATATTCATCTTGGAAGATAGAAACTATTAATTGGAGTAAGTCTTGACCTCTTGGAACATCTGGAAGAAACCAGGGCACAATCTACTTGGTGGTTGCCTTTAATAAGCAAATGAGACTACATCGAGCTTAAAATCATCTCCACAGTAAAAGGAAAAAAATCAGGAAACTGAATGACAAGGCTCCCTTTGTGGGAAACACACTTGCAAACCACGTAATTTTATTTTTTAGTGACTGGCAATCTCATGTGTTGGGAGCTAAATCCCCCAATTCACATGTAATGATATTTGGAGGTAGGGTTTAGTAGATTAATGACTATCCAGGGGTCAGCTTTCCAAGGTTTTATTTTATGTTGTTTTTTTTTTACAAAGACATCCTCACAGACACTCACAGGTCTTTGTCTCCAAGGAAATTCTAGTACACACACACACACACACACACACACACACACACACACGCATGCATAAATACAATGGACCATTATTCAGCCTTAAATATAGTAATCTCATTTTTTACCATTAAACGAGTGAACATTTAGGAAAGTGAAAAGAAGCTAGGCAGAGAAAGAGTTAAATATGCACGATTTCTCTCAGGTCCAGAATCTAAAATGAAAAGAAAAAGTCAATGATGAGGAGATAGATAATAAAACAGGGGTACTATGGTTGTGTTGGAGAGAGCAAGAGAATAGAAAAATCTGCTCAAATAATCAAAGCTGTAGATATGTAGTGTGAAAAGGTCTAGATATCAAATGTTGGTAACTCTTACTGCAAAAATAATTATAAGAGCTAATGGATTTGTTATGCTGCTTTATTGTGATTGCCACCTAACTACTTCTGGACAACCCACATCATACTATAGAGCTCAAATGGACATGATAAAATCGTTGAAGAAAAGAATACAGAGTCTGACTAGAAAAAGGAAAAGGTTAAATATGTAGCAAACTTTACAGAGCTTAATGCTGTGCTTGCAACAGCATTTTTTCATTGACTGTATCTGTCTTCTTTCCATTCTGATAAAGCATGCTATAATTCGATACCAAGTCTGAATTCAGTTTGTGTTCTGTCCCCACAGCGTCTTCTCTGGTGGGTTGAGATTTGTTTCGGACATTTTCTGAGAAGCCTTCTCTCTTTGCTAGGTTGGTCAATTCAAACTCATTTTAGCCTATCTTAACTGTTAGGGGAAAGTCATTTGCCGTCTCAGATGAATTTCTAATTGATGATAAATAATTCTACCCAGAATGGTATTAGCTGAGGGAGTCTCATTTTTTCATGCCCACCATGCAGGCAAGACTGCATGTGTATATTGCCAGTGACAGATACTTCAAAATTCTTTTGCAAGTTCTTGAAGCATCAGGCATGAATTAATAACATTATTTTTTTCTGAGAAGCTTGTCTTGTTAGGTGAGTAATTTGTGTCTCCATAGCCATGACTGGGACAAATCAGATTATGGTTAGTAAACATTGCTTCTTCTCATTCTGTTTGTTTGGCTATTCGTTGACCTTATGTATTCTGGAAAAGGAGTCAGGGAATCTGATCATGTATGCTTGGTATGTGCATCTAAAATGGATTTTTTTAGTTAAATACAGCCTCGTTCACTTGTTAATATCAATAGTCCCTGGTTGCTTGTGTACTGAGAGGTGAGACTTGAACAGTTGTGACAGAAACTACCAGATGGCCCATGAAGATAGTGGCATCTACGATTTGACCTTCTACAAGATATTTGGTACTTCTGTTGTGAAACATTTGTTATAAACTTATGTGTGTTAGTTGGAGGTCTTTAAAATACTAGTTTTCAAACTTTCTAATGCTGTGACCCTTTAATAACAGTTTCTCATGTTATGGTGACCCCAAATCATAAAATTATTTATGCTCCTATTTTATATCTGTAATTTTGCTACTGTTATGAACCATAATGTAAACATCAGATATACAACATGGGCTTAGGAAACCCATGAGAAGGGCTTTCAACCTAAAAGGTGCGTGACCCACAGGTTGAGAACCCTTTTTTTTAAAGACTCAGTGTTGATTAAATGAGTATAATTAAGAAAGGGTTTATTAATTGGCTTGCAGTATATTGTCTGGGTGGTCCAACAGTAGCTGTCTTCACACTGGATAGGCTGAGAATCTGAGATCTGTGCATGTAACAGAATGCCTCAGCAGTCCCAGCCTGATCCTGAAGGTCTGGAGGATTCTTGAGCAGCTGACCTTCAGTCAGTTGACCAGTGAAAGGCTGGAGAACCTGGGTCCTGATGTCAGTGAAGAACAGCAGCAGCAGTGACCAAAGGAGAAGCAAGATGCTGACAAGGCAGATGAACTTGCCAGCACAAAGTGGAAGTTAAGCAGTCAAAAAGCAAAAGCTTGGGCTGTAGAAATGGCTCTGCTTCTAGGACCATGCACTGGTCTTCCAGAGGACTCAAGTTCAAGTCTTGGTACCCATGCCAGGCTTCTCTAAAAGCCTATACTTTCAGCCCCAACAGAATCTGACTCCTCTGGCCTCTGTGGGCACTCACAAGCACGTACCTGAATGCACACATGCACCCACATACAAATAATACATACACACAAATAATACACACACACAAATGACACACACAAACAATACACATACACAAATAATACATGTGCACACACACAAATGTTATACATGCACACACACACATACAAATAACACACACACATAAATGATACAAATAAAACTTTTAAGAAGCAGAAAGCTTTTCTTTCTAAGACTTTCTTTTGTCTGGACTGCCATGGGGAATGTACCACCCACTTTGAGTTTGTGTCTTTCCCCTTCAATTAAGCTGATCAAGAAAATCCCTCACAGATGTGCCCAACAGCTAGTATCTTAGCTGATCCCAGATCCAGTCAAGCCGATGTGATTAATCATTGCCCTATGTGTATATGTTTGTCTCTCTTTGGACGGAGCCTGGGGTAGAGAATTAGAAGTCTCTTGATGATCACCCAGGAAGCGTATCTATCAAGTTCAAAGGCTCTGATACTACTATGAGCGATTAGCAAATCTTAATCTAATCTAACATGATGTAACATTTTGTTCTTCTCTGCTTCTTTAACATTTGTTCGCCCTAAACATAGAAGAAGCATTTCCCTGTTAAAGAAAGGGTTTCTAATACTGTCATGAATTCACTGAAATGAAGTAGAGATGCAAAAATTATTACTGAGATAATGGAGTTCTGTGCAGCAAACCAGGGGATTCCTGTGACATCAGACCACATCTGAGTGTTTCTCATGCGTGGAAGGCCATTTCCTGCTCCTGTGACAAAGAACTGTCCCTGTCCTTCTTGGATTCAAAGTCTCATTTAATTTGAGACTAGCATAGCTCATCCTGATCCCGTTAACAGTATATTATCAATTCAAGTGAAAAAATTTACCAACTGATATCATTTAGAACAGTGTAGTTAAAATGCTATCCTTTTGCAGCTTCATTGAATGACTTTGTCTAGAAGCCTCTGGCATTGGGGTAACTTACACAACAGAGCTCTGTCGGGTACAAACTGCATGACTGATTCTGTGGACAATTGAATGCCAGACCCTCCCTCTACTGAGCTTGGTAATATGGGAACTGGTACCTGGTCAGAGTGGGGCCGAGACCACCCACTTCTTTCACATAGCCCATTAAACAGTTGGTTATATGATGCTCCTATGACTCCTTCTGTTGACCTTGCTCTGAACAGCCAAGTGTCGGATTACTGACTATCCCTCAAGCTCTGCTATGTAAATGTCATTTATTTTCCACCTCCACTTTTGGAAGCCACTCTGCACAGACAGAGCCACTGTAATATGCTCCAGAGCTAACTGACGATCTGAGCACAATAGGCTAATACTCCACCAACACGACCACCAAAAAGTGTTTATTTAATTAAACAGAAGCAGCCAGAGAAATAAAGAGGAAGAAGGGAACGGAAGTCAACCCTGCATTTGTTGTGGAAGTTGCACTGTGTTCTTATGCTTCAGTTTCATTACTGATTGACACTGTGCATGCTTTTGGGGCCATATGGAAACAACAAGCCACCATCTGGGGGTTTCATCGTCTTACTTTGAAGCCAGGGTGTCTCTAAAGATTATGCTTTGCCTACTTGGCAAGGAAATCTTCCCTTAGCTTCAGTGATTAGAAAACACAGGGAGTGAGTTCTCTCTGACTAGACCCAAATGACTAGCTCGTGTAGACTTCAGAATTCTCACGAAAACCTTCCACACTGCAACTTGTAATTTACTTCCTGTTGGTATATTATACTTGTGAGGATATAGGTGAGAGTTTTGAACCTCCAAATTTTATATGATCCGTTGGTTTCAGCTTATACAATGCTAAAATAATGATCGTAGTTGAATCCTAGAAATTTAACATAAGCAGGGTAGGTCAGACAGGAACAGGCATTTGTGATGGGGTGGAAGAAAAATTAAGATATAGTTAATATTTATTGTGATTTAAGCATGTTAATTGTTTTTCCTGTAGTAAGTTATCTAGAGCCACCAAAATTAGAAAACTCTATGAACTTCTTAAATATTCCTGTATTCTAAGGTTTCTGCTTTAAAATAAGAGTCCAAGTTTATTGCATTCATCTACGAATCAACTCCAAATCAAGGCAAGGCTCTAACTGTCTGTTGTTTCACTGTACTTCAAAATAAAGCATTTCCTTGTGCTTGCCCCAGTTGTCTTTCAAGTGGCTGACTCATATTTACTTAAACCAAGGAGCAAGCAAAAAATTGTACTCAATTTTATGACTATGAATTACAAGGCTACTTCCCTTATTTCTCTAAATATTTATTAGATACCTTTGGTGCACCCACTCCAAAGCCAGTTCTTAGAAATAAAGTTATGAGCAGCAATAGATTTCGTCCCACCCTGATGAAGTTATAGTTCCTTCCCAGAAATGATATGTTGTGTTAAATTACAGCAGATATAAATCCACATGTAAAATAACAGATAGAATAACTTGAAAGATAATTATGTGGTCATATACTCCATTCTACCATATGGCTATACTTCTCTATTATATTAAAGGCTAATATCATCACTTTCCTTATGGACTTCCTTTGGTTTGTAAATAGATGTCCTCTTATTAGTTTTTCCTTGCAGCCCTTCCTGCGATGACTCAAGTTATTCTTTCTCTAATGTGTTTTTCCAATCTCATCTTTCATTATCCTGACTCCCTTGCTCAAAGCTCTCATCCAACCAAGGAACGTCTGTTTATGCAGATGCCTTACCCTTTCCCATATCTCTATGCTCATCAAGGCTCCATTGGCAGAGAGCTCTTACACCTAACATCTTCACTTGCTGAATCCCATTCATGTTCCAAGACTGAGCTTTGATAGCTTAGAGGTCAACGTTTAAAGCTTTGCTGTCTAACCTCTTTCATTCTTGAATGGCTATAATGTGTTTAAATTCTCTTTTCACTGTGAGCAATAACACAAAGATAAAATACTCATTCGTATTTATCCTCCTTTTGTCTAGAGAATTCTACTAGAGACTCTGCATAAGGGCAGCAGTGATAATATGTTACATCTGTTACACATATCCTGTAAGGAAAGGCACACATATTTCTAAAAAACAAAAACAACTTCCTTGTGTTAGGAGCTGTGCAAGAGTCTTAGAGAAATACACATGCTTCCTAGTCTTATGGGTATCAAGCATGGATTTCATAAACAAGTTGCTTGCCAGAAATAAAACGATTTCTCAAATAGCCTTCACCTTTGGCATAGTTATTAACCTTGTGTGATTTAGAAGCTTCATGAACCATAGGAAGAAACTTCACTTCAGGAGTTTATACATTCTAACAGTGTTTGATTTTTGGTGTCGTCTGACTCTTATCTTTGGATCGTGAATCATTTGATCCAAGTTTGGGTCAACAAGAGGACAGCACTGGGCAACCTTTTAAACTAGCAGTTGCATTTGTAAATGATTAGGCCTGGGGTCAATCTTTTGCTGTTTTATAGGCTTCCTTATTTGGTTCTTGGACAGAGCAGTGACATGACCAATTAGGAAACGTAGGGTCTTCTTTGGTGGTAGAGAGCACTTTGCTATTACATACATTTTGGCTCAGTATTAACAGCCCAGAGTCAATGAATTTATGTGGAAAATAAGAATAGTAACACCTTAGCCATGGCTATATGGAAAAACATGAAACATCTATAACAGGGTCCTGCAGACCAGATTTAACCTGCACTTTATTTTCATAAATAAAAACTTACCGAGACAGTATGTTTTGTTTGTGTCCCCTTTTAGTAACAAGAGCAGAATGAAGGGATAAAAATGAATACTGGTTGCCCCACAAAGCTGAAATGATTTTTCAATTTAGTCCTTTGTGAATAAGCTTTGCTGGCCCTTCATTAGAATATGCTTCAGCAACTGGAAGATGCTCAATAGATACTAATTATCATAATTATCCTCTTTTTTTTTTAACCCAGATATAATCTGGAGTGTGAATGAAACAGAAAGGGTCTAGAAGGTTATCAGAAGAGCACCGTGTTCCGGCTAATGGAACCTCAAATTGAAACGGAACTGGAGTCCAAGACCAAAGTGTAATAGAAACCTCAAAGAGTAAATTTGTTTTTCCTAATTGAAAACTTTCACCGGTTCAATGAGTTTTTCCCTTCCTCCTAGAAAGCACGTTGAGTCATGGTTGAAGTTATTAGTTCATTCTTGATAACAGTTGTCACTGGCAGAGACCATGAAAATATTCCATCGGTGCGTAGCGCTGCGGTACCAAACAGCTTGGCTTGCGCTGGTATTGATTTCAATTAAAACATGTTATCTGAATCACAGTGCTTCCTGTTGGCTTCACTCTGTATCCAGTGATGCAAATGGAAAGTCACTCTCTAACCTGCAGTATCTGGTTACTTACAACAAGGTCCAGGCAGCCTGGGCATAAACAAATCCCTAGTGCCAATCAACGGAGAAGGAAATGATCTTCGTTTGCCCTGGATGATGTCATCCATCTTGGGCCTGACAGTTTTCTAACAATTATTGACTGAGGGCAGGCAAATCTTAGGAATTCATCTTATTCCTTCTCAAGGCAGGTAGTCAAGCATATCTCAAAACACTGGTTTCATTCCTTGTGTATTCCTCCTTTGTATTTTTTCTTTTATTCTCCTGGGGGGCGGGGGGAAGGGGGCTTGGGCAGGGATTTCTGTGTTTGCCCAAAGCACTGGGTGATGGTGCCCTGGCTCTGAGTGTTATTACAGGTGTGTTTAGCATTTTAATGCCTATTCTGTTTTTACGTATTAGTCCAATCCAGTGATTAAAAGGCCTCAGTTTTTACGGGAGGATTCTGCATTTTGTATCAGGACAGGTGCTTTTACTATCAAACCTGACATTTGTCATTGTTCCCAAAGGTATGCAGCACAGGAGGCTACATGTGTAGAATATATTCTAATTGGGCAGCACAGATGTGAGCTTTTGACCTCAAGGCTGACGTACTAAATTAAACCATCTAGGTCGGAAGTGAGCCCAGGAAACGACTTTCCAGACTGGCTTGGTGTTTCTCTGTGTCTCCACACACATGGAGACACATGAACAGTTCAGATTATATTTTCTTCTTCACAGCCTTCTTTGAAGTTAGATGTAGCCTTGTGTTTGGTGTGTGTGTGTGCGTGTGCGTGTGCGTGTGCGTGTGCGTGTGCGTGTGCGTGTGTGTGTGTGTGTGTGTGTGTGTGAATGTGAGAGGGGAGTGATACACAGTTCTGTCTATAAGGCTTTCTCAGATGTTCGCTTCTCTGTACTACAGCTGTATGGTCAGGACTCCAAAGACACAGAAGAGGGACAACAGGAAATAAAACTTTATTATGTTAAGTCACTGAGACTTTTTGAAGACCAAACCCAGGGTCTTTTATATGCAAGGCAAGGCAAGCTCTCTTCCACTTAGTCATAGCCTTAGCCCTTCAGGACTGGGCTTATAGGATACTTGCATAATAGTTAATTCAGCTCATAGTTTAAGTTCCATTGTTTTGTGTGTCAATGGTATACCTACCTTTCTTTCTTTCTTTCTTTCTTTCTTTCTTTCTTTCTTTCTTCCTTCCTTCCTTCCTTCCTTCCTTCCTTCCTTCCTTCCTTCCTCTCTCTCCCTCCCTCCCTCCCTTCCTCCCTCCCTCCTTCCCTTCCTTCCTTCTTCCTTTCTCTTTCTTTCTTTCTTTCTTTCTTTCTTTCTTTCTTTCTTTCTTTCTTTTTCTTTCTTTCGTGTTTGTGTGTGTGTGTGCCTGCATGAGTTTATGTGTGTCACATATGCGGAATAGGTACCCACTGAAGCCAGAAGAACCAAATCGCCTAAAGCTGGAGTCATAGGTAGTTATGAGTTGCTTAATAAGGATGTTAAGGATCCAAACTGGGTCCTCTGAAAGAAGTCTCTACACTCTCAACTGCTGGCCCATCTCTTCATTGATAGTTTTTAATTCAAAGTCACATTAAATGCAATAACCTTGATTATGCTGTACTTTTCTGTATGGTCTCAATTAGATGTTAAGCTATAGAGGTACTGGGAGCTGTGAATAGCCCCATTAGGTGTGGCCATACCCATGACACCTCTTAGGTTTTTTTTTTTTCACCCACACTACCTATTATTAGGCTAACAATAATCTAAGCTTGATGTCCCAATTCCATTTACCCACAGTGCACTTTGTTTTTATTAGAAAGCCCTATCTTGCCTAGGTAGATACATTGCTGTCTATTTCTTAAACATGCTATTTGTTAAACTTAGCTGTTGGATAGAAGATGAAAAATTGTGTTTTGGTTTTGTTGGGCTGAGTATTTGTATTTGACCTTGGGGGGAGATAGCATTAACACAGAAGTAATTAGGAAGTAATGTTTCCTCGATTAGGAACCCAGGTTTAGTTGATCATACTGTCAACATACTTTCTTCCTTCCTTCCTGCAGGCCCCACTTCCTTGCTTTCACACGTGAAATTTGAGCAAACTACAAACTTTCCAAGATGCTTTACCATGCCACCACGGCTTTCTCAGCCACGGGTATGCCTCCAGAAGGTTTTCTTCTTTAACCTTGCTCACAATATGAGCGAATCGCAGAGCATAGTTTCAGACTCTGTGAGGCTTCTGTTTGAGCAAAGTATGAATTTTGATTGTGAAAACTACTAAGAACTTGGTGACATTTGTTCTGGCCCTGTAGCCTCAACTTGACTAATACACTGGAAAGGGGAGAGGGAGAGGGAAAGGGAAAGAGAGAGGGGGAGGGGGAGGGAGAGGGGGAGGAAGAGGGAGAGGGAGAGGGGGAGGGAAGGGGGAAGGGGAGGGAGAGGGGGAGAAAGAGGGGAAGGGAGGGGAGAGGGAGAGAGGGAGAGAGGGAGAGAGGGGGAGAGGGAGAGAGGGGGAGAGGGGGAGAGGGGGAGAGGGAGAGAGGGGGAGGGGAGGGGGAGGGGGAGGGGAGAGAGAGAGAGAGAGAGAGAGAGAGAGAGAGAGAGAGAGAGAGAGAGTGAGCTCTGGGGTAGGAGGTAAGAGAGTTGGAATTTGAATCCAGGAAGTGTGGTTCCAGAGCCAGTACTTACTACCAGTCATGTGTAGGAGGAGGGATTTCCTGGCCTTTGTGTGTAGGATAGACTGGAACAGGAGCAATTAGAGACAAAAAGAACATTTTGGGGCAAGCTAAATGAGAGGTTATAAGAATTTGGAAGATGATGCTTATTTAGGGACCATGATTTGTGTCGAGTAGGTGCCTCCTACATAACACGTGAAAGGTGAAAGGATCAGCTCTTCTGACCCAGGTGCCAGTAAGTGCTTCTGTCAACACCACACTGGCTTTACTGTAATTCTTTGCGTTGCTCACAGATCATTGCTGGCAAGGTTCCTGAGTCATAGATTCCCTGAGGATGGCACCCTGACAGGAACTGCTCAGCTCATACTACCCAAAGGTCTTTCAGTAGGTCCCAGTCAGCATTGCCATGGCTCATTCCTTTGTGGATATGTCCCTGTCAAATGAAATTGATAGTATTCTTCTGCCATGCTTATAATGTGCTAAAGAAAATCCTGGTACCTTCTTTTCTTTGCCTGTGTTCTTAATCACCCAGTATTTGACAAAGGGGATGACATAAGGGGTCATTAAAAGATAAAGAAAAATAAGGTTGATTTAGCTATTATACAACAGAAACACATGGCACAACTCCATATGAAACACTAGACTATATAAACTCTTTTTTTTTTATTATGGGAATGGGAGGAAGGAAGGGAGGGACGGAAGGGGAGGCAGAAAGAGAGAGGGGGAGGCAAGGAGGGCAAGAGGAAGATCTTTAGTTTTACCAATATAATTTTTTTCCTAAATATTCATTTGTGCTTCCGAACATTAGAAGCACGAGTGAATATTTCAAATTTCTATTCTCTGATGCCTAAGTCCTCATACGAGGAAGAGTTTGTAAAACTAAGACCCATAATTGCTCCAAGTAGGTCTCAACAAGCCTATAATACCATCAGTGCTTAGCAAAAATACAGGGAATGGAGAAAGAATGGTGGAAAGAAATTATAGACTACAAGGAATCAGGGAGGAAGAAATGAGATGTGTGGGAAATTTAACACACCGACCCATCTTGTGTTAAAAGCACGCCATTGTCAAGGTGTCTAGTTAGACCACTAAAAATGATTTGGTGATGCTTACTCTACCTTCTGTGCATAAAATTGGTATGATAGGCATGAGTGTAATTCTCATAGGAATTTTATAAAATACCGAATATGGGCTTGACGAACCCACCTAAATTATAAAAGGGATAGTTTAATTTTAAGAATATATTTCTGGTAGGCAAGATGCCCCTCACAATGATGAGTCCTGTTATAAATGATGATAGAACGTTTAGGAAGAGTCAGTTGTGGTCTATGAGATCATTGTGACTATAGCTTCAAAACGAACAATTGCTCACTCATGTAGATGTTTACTTAATAGCTGCTGGATTTTAAGCCCTTGCACTTTGACGGGAACGTAGAGAGAGAGATGAAAGAGAATCAGCCCTTCACGAACTGTGGAATCATGTGGGAGATTAGGAAGAGCAGAGTTGATGGTAGGAATGCTTGGGGACCTCCTGGATGATGCGAGGCTGTGACAAATTATGAATGAGGGGTATTTTTATCCCAAGAAAGGAAAGGTCTCGGAAGAACTGAGGATTGCTCAGAATGTTAACGTCAAGCATGGGAAGCAGCAAGCAGGACACTTAAGAATTATATTATTTTACAGCAAAATATACAGTCAGTAATAATTTGGCCAAAATCCCAGAAATAAAAGGAAGTCTGAGGCATGTCTGATGCCACTGCCAGCAGGAGGGATTCTTTTTTTTTTTTTTTTTTTAATGATTTTACAGAAAAATGTACATGTCTTATTTGTTTGTACAATATCCCATTGACCACTCTCTGTGTGCAATAATTGAACATTATAAGAATTCAAGCAGAGAAATATATACTTAAATATTAAATGTAAGGCGTGGAAACATCACACATATTCAAAGGAAGGACCAAACCTTTTCAGGTGAGATGTCCTTTTTTTGTTCATCCTGTTCATCCTTACATTCCGACTCCCTGATTCCGTTCTTCTCTCCCAGAATTATGTGGTTAGGATACATATCAAGAACTAGCATGAAACTGTAAAGAGAAGTAGATAGATGTTAAATAACAATCTAATTGATTTCAATTAAATAACTAATTGTGCAATTAAATAACTAACCCTTAAAACAATTATAAGCTTCCCTGTGACGGGTAGAGCATTCACATTGCCAATGGAATAAGAGAAGTTACTACATGATAAAAAGGCCAAGTGGATTATGGGAGGTGAGGTAGACATAGACTCATGATAAGGAGCTGGAGAACATTGGCCTTCTAAAGGATGTGAGGACAGAGAGACAGGAAAATTCCCAAGGACAGCATGAAGCATCCCCCAGCTCCCAGAGCCAGTGTCCAATGCCATCACAGTGTTCTATATTTCTCCATGGGAAGGTCTTCTCAGACACTGTGTAAATCTACACTCTTCTTACCCTACTTTTATTTTCATAGATTCAGTGAGAACTACTGGGCATTTTATTCTTCTCACTTCTTTTGTCAGATAATTAACTAGATTCCCCTTATTTAGAACATGAACAGATTAGGAAGAAGAACACATTCATTTCTCTGTATCGAATGTATTGTGCATCTCTGAATTCCAATACACCTAACACTGACCTACTGAGGCTGTGTTTCATCCGTTCTGTCGGGTAATTTTTACAGCCACCCACAAGCCGTGTTGAATGCCGTTGGCGTTCTGTTTCTTATTAGACACACTCCGCAAGCTGGGCCCCAAGAATTTGAACATAAATTTGTTGCCCCGGCAGCCGTCCAGGCACCAACTATCCCGAGGCTGTTTCTCCTCCCCTATATTTATCAGACAGGCTTGTTACACAGGATTCAGAGTCCAGCAGCTAGTGAGCAGAAAGGGGGATGTGGACGGACTAGGATGAGTCATGTTCTAAGGCTTTGGGACTCTTTCTTATTTTGTCTTTTGCTCCAACCCAAGCAGCACTTAATTGGAGAACACCACAAAGCCAAGATGACTGATTCAGAACTCAGAAACTCCGACCTGGCATTCAACACTACTCAGGCATCCTATTTTCTCCATCTCTGTGAGATGACTGTACCATATCATCTCCTTTTCCCCAAACCTCCCCCACATCCTCCTCCCACCAACAACCTAGACTCATACTTCATTGAGAAAATAGAAGTCATTGGAAATGAACTCACCCATCTTCCCACCGCAAAGCCTGCCAACTCAACGCTTCTGCATAAAAGTGGTCTGTGAAGGAAATGGTCCTCCTCTTCCCACAAGAAACTTTTCTCCTCTTGGCCTCTGGGTCTCATGGCTTCTCAACCCATCAAACAATCTATAACTTGTTCCTACTTTTTTATAATGCAACATCTGACTGTTACCCAGCCACTCCTTTTATGAAAGAATCTCATATACCTATGAGTACCCTTTAAGCCTTTGTCATTTTTTCCTTTATAGCTCAATTTATGATTATCCAAATATGATGTTTACCTCATCATCTTCTTGTACTATTCAGCCCAGTTCAATGTGCCTCTCGTTGTCTGGTACCTAGAACTGCCTTTAGGGATGTCAAGAACAGACTTCTGGTCAACACATGCAACACACTCCTTCCCTGCTATAATCTCTAGACTTCTCATCGGTCTCTGCCTCGTGGACACTCTGCCTGCTTGAAGTATGCTTATCTTTTGTCTTCCACCTTCATGATCTCCTACTCTGAAGCATCTTTCTTCAGTCATCCTCTTCTTGTTAACATTTCTCATAGCTTAGCCCTTTCCCCATCCTTAGTCTATCTATCTGTTTAACAGTCTCTTCTTAAAATTCTAACATCTCTAGTGAACACCACACTCACATCTTATTTCCCAAATATTCACTTGTATAAAAGTATCAAGTACTCGATGTCCAACACAGATCCCTGGGCAATTTTCTCCTCATTGACTCGAGAGTTTCTTTACGCAGTTGATCCAGACAAAACTCAAGACTCATTATTTACATGACGCTAGTGAGACCCTAATAACTACCTGTATATTCTTAGTCTCCAGGGATTTGCTTATTTTCCGAATGTTTCACATAAGAAGAACTATACAACATGTGGTGGTGATGTGCCTTTTACTGATGTAGTTCAACATTTTTTCCACATTGTAGAATTCCATTCCTTTTGGTAGATGACTAATAGTCCCTAATGTGGACAATCGTTCTTTGGTAACCATAGTGAAAGTGTTCCAGGATGCCTTTGAGGATTTGAAGTCTATAATATTAAAATTCTTTGTATAGAATGAGACAATGTTTGCACACAACCTAGGCACACACTCCGGCATGCTTTAAATGACCACGGATTATTTATAATACTTACTGTAATGTAGAGCTTATAAATCATTATCATGCTGTATATGTTATGTAATAGTAACAAGAAAAAAATCACCTGCACATGCTCAGTATAGATGTAATGTTTTCCTGAATATTCTGGATTCATTACTGATTCACCTAGAAAATATGCAATTCATAGATATATGTCATAATTTGTTTGTTTATTCATATAGAGATGGGGGCTTGATTTGCTTAAATCATCTGAATATTCAAATTGTCTAAGATCCATTCTTAATATCCCTTCTTTTTCCTTTCATATACAATCCATCAGGAATTCCCATTGCTCCATTTCTTTCTTTACAGCAATGTACTGCCCTCCTAGGTCAGACCTTCAGGATTTCTGTTTAATCTTACTAAGTGTGTTTTCTCTTTGTATCTTTTTGATTACACTTTTTCTTGGGCTCCAGTTGTTTATTGATTCAACACCAAGAACAATAATCTTATGATGATGAACTTTGTTAGTACATATATAATGCTTATTTATGTTATAATATATCCATATATTTTACATGAATATATATGTGTGTGTGTGTGTGTTTATGGAGTTTTTACTATGACTCAGCCACTGTTCTATAGGTTTTCATGAAGTAATTCATTTAAGTATTATAATGATGGAACAGCTATTACTGTTACTGTTTTCTGTGGATGTGAAACAGTAAGTCATCTACCTAATACTTGGCTCAGCCAAGGATCGAGTCTCAATAATCAGCTTCAAGAGACTGCTGATTCCTGTGCTAGTTTGTTTGAATCACATCATGTCTTTCTGTTTCTACACACTGTTGTCTAGTAGGTTCCTACTCCATTCACATTGTTAGTCCCTGCTTTAGCTGGCCTTTCATTTTGCGCATTGTTACCTGGCACACTTCCTGTTACTCCCTCTGCTTCAGTGACTTCCTCCAGGCCTTTATTATATCTGGCCTTCTTTGTCCTCAGCACTGTGCTTACTTCCTTATCCAGAACTGTCTATCCTACCTATCTCAGTGACAATGACATGTTCTCCTCCAAACCTTGAACATTTTAATTCATTTATTATTATTGTTATTGTTATTGTTGTTGTTGTTGTTGTTATGTTGGGGGCTTCTCAAACCTGTACGTTAAAAGTCTCTTGAGATAAAGGGCTGTGTTTATTCTGGCCATAGTCCTATCTCCTAAATTTCTCATAGTTCTTGGCACGGGTTGGATAAATGAGTGGCTCAAGTTCTAATTTATATGTGGGGAGAAATGAAACAAACTACTTAGACGTTTCCATCTTGAAGCAACAATACTATCATCCCCTGCCTTCTTCGTGCACCCTCAATGGGGAAAAAAAAAAAACCCAGAACTTCTCTCAGTTCCAGATGTTGGCAATAACTGTCAGCTTCCCTGCATTCGGCATGCATTGGTTGAATTTCTTCCTTGATCCCAGAGAAGATTAAACAGAACTTGCCCAAACACAAGACATTCTCGCAGGCATCTGGTGTCTTTGTGGTATGGTTTGAAGTGTTTACTGGCTGGTGGCTCCCTGATTCCCTGCAACCCCCTCCCCACATCCGTATTTGCTTTTTTTGGAGAAGCAATAACACTTGGAGTTGTTTGAGCCTGCACCTGGCACACTGGCCAGGCAGGGAGGTTTCACCTTATAGTCAGCCCATCATGGAGACAAAAATAACAGTGTGCTACACTGTGGCAACTGTGAGATTGGAGGAAGCAATACAATACCAGTCCTGTGATGACAGCCCACGTTCTGCCAACACCATAGAAAATGAGTCCGCAAATTGCCTACTCCAGCTTCTCCCACGAGTCTGTTCCCAAAGATACTGTTGTGCCTTAATTCTGAATGCCTAGGGAAAGGAAGAGGCAATGGTTACCGGGTGGCCTGTTGTCTAGGTTTTGGTCACAGACCTACACTAAAGTTCACAGTGGCTGTTCCTTAGGATAATCTGAAGATTAAAGACCCTAGAACATTGAAAGCTCTCCTTCCCTGACAGCTAGGAACTGTACATGTGATTGTAAAGATTTTTAAACAATTCTGATTTCAGAGACTTCTGGAAATCAGTTGACTTGTATACACTGTCACTAGCTAACACTCCAGTTTAAGTCGTGTGTGAATAACTATAGAGCCACTGTGGTTCCTACCTGACACATAGTTTTCAAGATTAGGGGGTCTTTAAAATTTCTTTACTTACACAAATTTACAGATACGGTCTCATAATTTACATATATAAGCACATAATGATCAAATTAAGGTAATTAACAGTTTCCTCTCAAACGTTATGGATTTTTTGATTGAAAACTAATTGTAGTTCTTTATGTAGGATAACATGATATTCAACTCATATACTGCTCAGAGCAGGGTGCGAGTTGCCCTTCCTCATCAACTTACTGTATTGCAGCCTTTGAGTTCCTTCGTTCAATAGAACATTAGAACATATCCCTGTAACCAATGGTGTCTTGTTGCTCATCATCCAGCCTCTCTCTGTTGCCATCCTCCATTTCAGCCTCTGGTAATCTCCAGTATTTACTCCAACTCGCTTTTCTGGGCATTTATATGTAAGAGATTGTGCCCTTCCCCCAGGCCTGAGTAGGCCTGCAAGTCATTTACCACAATAGACCAAGCAATAGTAAGACCTGAGATGCATTGCATTCCCAGCCTTGGCGCCTTGGAGTCTGCTACCTGAGCTAAGGGGAATGGACTGCCTGCTGAGCTAGCCTTGACACTTTCCGGACTGCTATCTCCTTGTCCAGAAGAGACTCTGGGGGGTGGGGCTTCCCCTTTAAATGTGAAAGCAAATTATTAAACTTCGGGCCTTGATCAGGATACTTTGTCTTGGCCCCACGTTTCTCTCGCTCTCCATTCCCATTAATTCCCAGGCTTCCTCTCAGGAGAACCCGGTTACCCATAGTTGCAGGCAACTACAAGAGATATATATTGGGCAATATTTGTCTTTCTCTATTTGATTGATTTAATCACAATAATAAAACAATCTAGCAAAATTCCATCCATTTTGTTGCAAATGACAGGTTGACATTCTTTTTATAAATAATGTTGCACTATCTGTCTATTCATCAATTGATCTATCGTCTATCAACCTATCATTTATCTATCTATATATATCTATTTAGCTATCATATATCCATGAATCACAAATCACATATCATCTATCTACTTATCTATCTATTTACTTATCTAACTATCTATCTATCTATCTATCTATCTATCTATCTATCTATCTATCTATCTATCTATCTTTTTGTCTGCCTGCCTATCTCTCTATCCATCTATCCATTTATCTCTCTATATATACATATCTACATAGCTTCATATATCTATGAATCATGCATCATTATTTTTCTGCCTGCCTATCTATCTATCTATCTATCTATCTATCTATCTATCTATCTAATTTGTTATCTATCATCTATAAGATAACATATATCTATCTATTACATTTTTAAAAATTGCTCATCCATCCACAAGTGAGTAGGTTAACTGTTTCTTAGCTGTGAGTGGTGACCAGGGACATGTTGGTGTGTTTTTCACTTGCTGATATTCCTTTGGATGTATGCCTAGAAAAGAGATGCTTGGATTGCTTGGTAGTTCTAATTTTATTCTTTTAAAGAACCTCTACACCGCTGTCCATCTTCAGTATGAAGATTTCCACTCCTTCCAACGTGTGGAAGAGATCACCTTCCCTGCACTTCTCCTCTGGTTCTCCGACGATGGCCATTACAATTGGCAGGATATCTTACTGTGCGTTTGACCAACATCTCCCTCTCAGCTTAGATGAACATTTTCTCCCAAATCTGTTATTCATTTGAATTGACTCTTTGGAAATTTGTTGATTTACAACCTTTGCCTATTTTGATTATTTTGTGATTTGTTGAATTTAAAATTCTTTATATAGTCTGTATGTCTGGAGAGTGAATCTGATTCTAATATATGTATTAGATGCATAGTTTGTATTTTTCCCTGGTTTTCTGTTGCCTCTACATTCTGCTGGCTGTTTCCTTTGCTGGAAAAAGCTTCCTAGTTTGGTACCATACTGTTTGCACAGTGGGTGTCTGTTCTCTAAAAGAGTGGCTACTTATGCAGTTGTGGCCCATCTTCCTATATTCTTGTAGTAGTTCTATGACTTAACATTTAAGTCTTTTATCTGAGAAACCTTGGAACGTGGTCTTAAAATGGGATACCTCCATCAAATCGCTCTCCTCAGAGCTCAGGACAAGAAGCAGAAAGATAATAAAAGCCAATGGCAATGAATGGAAGACACCATGGAAACACAGTCTTCTACCACTCACATGAGCTCACACTGACTGGAGCAGCATGCACAGGACCTGCACAGGTAAGATGGAGTCTAGTGCTCACAGGAGTAGACACATGTCCTTCTCCAGAAACCATTTTCAATTGACAACCACCTCAGAAGAGAATAATTAATTTTCTTTAATAAAAACCACACTTAAGAGCAGGCTCCGTGTCCAGCAGTATATGGCCAACACAAAATGAACTCAATGCTGTTTTTAGAGTTGTTATTTTTATTTGTTTGTTTTCCCATAATGCTTTGTCTGGGCATTTTGTGCCCTTTCTTTGAGCTCTTTTCTCCATGTTCATTTGTTTGTTTTGACCTTTTTAAGCTTTCATTACATCTACTTTTTTATAGTGTGGGAGATAAGGGTCAAATTTTAATCACAGACATGTAAGTATCTAGTCTAATCTTAAGTAATTTAAATGACTATGTGTTTGTGAAAACTAAGTTGAACAAACTAGTTTTTACTGGCTGCATCATGTATCATTGATACAGTTCACTGTAGCTTCTAAACATGTATTTGAGTTCTTGGTTAAGTATTTAGTGATGGCATAAATCTCTTGTGTTTTTGGTGGGGTTTTCTCTGTCTCGGTTGATGTGCATCCTTGTGTTATCTTTGCAAACAAGTCTCTATGAGTTAGATCCAATTCTTCATCTTTTAAAGAGGGAAGCAAGGTTAAAAAATTTAATAGCTCTTGACTTGTAGAAAGGTAGAGGATGGGTGGATGGACTCTCCACAGCGTATTCCCACCCCGCTATGTTAACTGGCTTCTATACATCAACTGCGTTAACACAGTGCTCCATCTACCTCCAGAAGTTACACAGATGTTATCTTGGGTTTTGGCTGTCAATACAGATCATCCTGAAACTTCTTGTAGCATTAACTAAACCCGACTCTTTTCACAGAGTCATTTTAATATTGCAGACAAACTGAAGGCAATGGGACTGGGGATAACTAATGCCCCAAACTGGAGACTATTAAATATGATGTTCTGCACAAAAAACCCACCTACTAGCAAGTAGAAAAGATATGGGAGCCAGGTTGTGGCAGTGCACACCTGCAGTACCAGCACTCATGAAGCTGAGGCAGGAGAATCAATGGTGTGATAATATGATGAAGATTGGGAGAAGGAGACAAGGAAGAGAAGATTTGGGAATTGCAGATCCAGTTATCAACCAGTTTCCCAAGTAAAGAAATAAATGGTGCCATCTTACTTTTGACTTAACATCTTACTTAGTTCTTCAAAAATATGGAAGCAATAAATCTACATGGTAGGACTGGTGCATGACTTGAGTAGTGGCCTGAGATTTCTAAAATGGAAGAAAAGGTGGAGAGGAAACAGCATAAGCAAGATTTCAGATTTCAGATGCAAAATGGAGCCACTGAGCTAGCAAAGGAGATATGTCAAGAACCAGAATCTGTCACAGAGCCAGCAATGGGAAGAGGGAATGAAGCCAGGCTTGAAGCAAGCTGCTGTGATCTCAGAGTGGGCAGCGTTGTACCCTTGAAATAACTCCAGGCATTGTTGAGATGAGCTAACCTGATGCTGCTCATCCTGTGTCACTCTTCAGGCCTCTCTATGACATAAACATGAGGCTGCTTCCTTCCTTGGTCACATATAATTGGCAAATGTTTATTCTCTACCATCACTTCAAACACTAAAGAGCTCCCCAGGTCCAAAGAGGCTCTGCATTTAAAAAAAATCATTGTATGTCTCCCATTATGAAGAAATTATCTAGTATGGACCAAACACTGTCTCTCTGTGCTCATGCAGTCAACCAGCGTGCCTGTATTGTACCCATGATGATGAGGCTCTGGGGTTAGTTTCTTGCCAAAAATCAGGCGTTTCATAAAGAAAACCAACCAACCAAAAAAACAAATACTGAGAAATTACTTTTTTTTTTTTTTTGACAAATGAATTTTTTCAGCTTTTGTTAAAAAACGATGAAGTTTGGAACTTTCCAGACAGTGAACGTAGGTGTTAAGTGGGTTTTCAATGGTATTTAAGTCATTAGATTTATCACGCTGTTATTATAAATTATTATTTTTGTCTTTTAAAGTTGAATATTTGGAAGAGGGGTACACTTCCTTTGCTTTTCAAAATGATTTCTGTATTCCCGAGGATAGAAATAATGAAGGAGGGGAAAAAAAAACCAATCATGCTTTTAGTAAATCAGGATAGGATTATTTTATAATGCAAATGCAACAATGTGTTTGTTCTCATGATGCATAGGTGGGGGCATTCAGCTTAGCTAGTGGCCACATTCTTACATTCAAATCACATCCAAATAAAGCCACCTTCAGCCATCTTAACTCCACCAGCCTCACTCCCTGGAGCAATGACATCCATTGATGCTGAGGCATTCTCACAGTATTGCTATTATATTCTCACAGGATTTTCTAATATATGTGTTAAATAAATAAATATGCATGAAGGCTGCACAACACGAACACTGTGTACATGCTAGCTAATAATAACTATCATAAAAATAATTTTTAAAAAACACCTTTTTTTTTTTTAAAAAGGTTTCTTGAAAGATTGTTTAGAGGAGGTACATGTCACAGTTCCCCCTCTCCCCCGCCCCCCAACACTCATTTCTCTTCCTTTTAGGCTAGAATTTAGGTCACTGAGCTTGGACAAGCAAGTGGTTTTTTTGTTTTTTTTTTTTTTTCCCAGTGAGCCACTTGCTAGTCCTAAGATATTTTCTTTTCCAGGAATCATTTAGGATGTGTAGACCAACCGTCCCTGACATTAATTCCAAAGATGAACTTTGATTCATTTGTCCTTGGTGTTGGTTTTAAAAAGGAAGAGTTCCTAGTTTCTATCTTGCTGTGCATCTTTGAGGGAGGGTGACGTAGTTTACTCCCCAGCTCTGATCTCATGTCTATGAAATTTGCACGCATGATGTGAAATGACCTTTGAGTTTATTGAGCTCTTGGGCAGAGTTTCCCACCTCCTTGCAGGGCAATGAATCTGGACAGCTGCATGCTGGGATAAGGTGCCGTTTAGTTAGTACACAACTCCTTCCTACCTCTATCGAGAAGCTCTTCCAGCAGGCACCAAAGACTCCCGGGCATTTTGCACCACTCTGACTTTTCAAGGATCTATTGGCACATTCTCTTCCTGCTTGGTAATTAAGACCAGCTGTCTCCATTTGAAAGGAAGGAATCCCTTTAAAGTCCTCTCCATCCTCTTGAAAATGTGCTACTGAAACATGCTAATTAGTAACTGGACTTAGGACAACACAGACATGTGTTTCCTGTGAGACTGGAGAAGGAAGAGGAGGAGGAGGAGGAGGAGGCATAGGAACATCTGCTTAGTTGCATATGCGTGTTATGTTTTTCTAATTTTCAAAATGACATTTTAAAGGAGAATCTTTCTACTTAAGTGTTGGAGCAGCAACCAGGATGGGAGGCCCCCAGGGGGGTGGGGGTGGGGGTGGGGCAATGAATTGACTTTTCAGTCTTGGTTTGTGCTCACAACTTGAGCTCTTCAGTATCTCCTCCATCAGCAATGCAGGCTCCCCCTAACTCAACATTCTTACTCTTGCCACCTTGCCTTTCCCAGTCATATCAGGAATCACTGGACTTCAGAAAAAAAAAAAAGTTCTCTTTTCTTTGAAGACCCCATTCTGTAGTAAACTGATAGCCAAGTGTCATAGTTATCACACTGGGGGATTTGACAAGAAGGCACAGTGGTGAAAGGTGGCATTGTGTTAAGTGTCCTTAGCTAAAAATGGGGGAGTCACCCACCGTTTCCCCACCATAAGCTTTGATTGTGTGAAAAATCTATGCTCTTACAAATAGTGTCTAGCATCACTTCAAGGTTTTAAACGGCAATCACTGCTTGGAGGTACAAACTACTCAGGACACTGGAAGGGAAGCTGGTTGACTGGCTCGTTTTTTATAGGGAAGAACATGGGGGTTTACTTAAGTGGATATGGAAAGCTGGGAGTTGGGGAAGCTGGAGGTCCATGCTTGGGAAAAGAGTGGGCTGGATCTTCCACCTCCAAGATCAGTCTCCTGGGGGCAGTGGGGCCAAGAGCCTGCCCCAGAATTCCTGCTACTCTCTCTGCTATGCCTCTAGACATCTCAAAGGCTGCTGCTGCTGTAATGTTCCGTATCACAGATGATCTCATCATTGTGCTTCACCAGCTCACAGTTTCAAGTCTTAGTGTGGGAGCTGGATAGATTACAATCCATATGACCTGACTCTACTGTAGGATGGGCAATGACCTATCGTTTATGGGAGGTAATGTTTACAGATGGTACAGCTGAAGTTTCGGCTACTGTTCTCCCCCAGACCCCCACAACAAACTATACAAAGTAGTAATAATATAATTTTCTGTGATGTAATTATAAGATTTTTAGTAAGAAAATGTGACCAGTAGCTACCATGGTGTTGTATGCTATATCTCGACATCACAGAAACCGAATGCTGTTTGTCCAATGTCCATCAATTATGAGTAGATAAAGCCTTGCAAGGTCCATAAACACAGAGCCCATCACTCATGATCTGTACACCTGGCCACCAGTCTTCCTCTTAGCGGTCAGCTAACATCTGGAAGTCTTCTGCCGAACCCCAGTGAGTTATAAGACTTGGAGGGGAAGCAAGCCTCATTACAAGCATGCTGGATCTCTTATGGAAAGACCTACCTTAGCTTTTTGGTAACCTGTTTTGATAGGCCTATTTTACCTGCTCTTTTGCCCTGCTACTGATGTCCCTAGATTTCTGAGCTTTGGCTCAGCTGTCATTTCATTTTTTTTTTCCCCAATAGAATAGCTAGTTGAGAGTGACAGAATTGCTGGTTTTTCCCTAGATGTCAGCTCTTCTAATCTGCAAACATGCCTTTGTCCCTGGACTCTTGGACTCTATTATTATAACAGACATTTTTATGTTCTCTCTCTCTCTCTCTCTCTTCCACCAACTCAAAGAGAAAGAGAGAAAAAAATAAATGTGTATGTGGTATTTCTTTGGCGAACAGAGCAGATTGGTTCTCCAACCTCAGCATCTGCTCTTCCTGGTCTCCATTACTTTGACAATCAAACTCAAATCAGGGATTCGCATAGGTGCACCTGCACTCTCCTGAAGGTCACTGTGTTTTTTTTCCTCTGCTTCAAATTCGAGCTTCCAGATTTATTCGTTTACTTTTAATCTCCTTAACAAAGTGTACTTAAATCCTCTTCTATCTAGTCCTAAATGTTCGCAAAGCCCAGATCTTGGGAATAAATAGAGACCACCCCCCATATTTCTAAATTCTTAAAGTGTATACATGAGGCTAACATAGAAGGAACAAGAGAAGGGGGTGGGTCAGAGAAGGTAAAAGATGATGAAACTAAGGCAGATTAATTAATTAATGCAAAAGAGATACAGCTTGCTTGGAAAGAGGAGTGCTCCACTCCCAAGTTTATAATAAAATGCGTAACCTCCATTTTTGATTAAAAACTAAGCCACCTTTAAAATGCTTTGTAAAGCTAAGTTTAGATTCCAGATTTTTGTAGACTCCGGAGTTTAGCATCAGAGTGTCAGAGCCCAGGAGAGCATAGAGAATACGTACCAGCCTTTGCTTTTTACTTTATCTCTGCACAGCCCCTCAAAAGGATTTGCATACGGGTCTGTGGACATTCAACCTGCACCTTCAGGGGCCGTTCATGTCACATCCCTGAAGAGGTCATTCTTCATCAGCAGACAGCACCTCATTTCACTCTTAATAAGTTAGATATGAGATAGAGGTCTTAAGACATTCGTCACGGGGCTTCAGGCCACTGAAGTGGGTACTTCTGGCATCCTGGAATAGAAAGTGGAGTCTGTGGTAGAACAGGTGTTAGTCTGAGGGGGGATAACCTCTTTCTTAGCTCTGTAGTTTCCACAGCTGTAGAAGAGGACACGGAAGTAGAATTCCTGTAGCTGAGGCACTCTTGCCAAAGCGAATGGTGACGATATTGGTATACGTTTCCTTCTTCTTCTGTGTTTTTTCTTTCTCCGCAATATCTAATGGAGTCAAGTTCATTTGTCAAAACAGCATGGCATGCTGGGTCTCCTTCCAGGAAATCTTAACTCTCCTAGTACGTAACTCGTTTGCTCTAAAATGGCAATGGTGAAAGACTGCGAGTGACTTAAGCACAGTGCATCCTCTCTTCTTTTAGGACTATCAAGAGATTTGGAAAAGTTAGTATGTGTAGAAATTTAGATGACTAAGCTGTATCAAGAAGTATTAAGTACTATAACTGTTAACTGTATACTCACACAGCACCCTGCTCTTACTCAGAAAAGCTTCACACTGCTTTACTATATGCTTTCTTAGCTCTGTCTCGCCCAGTAACATGCCATTGAACGCAAGGACTTCATTTCATTTCATTTTGTACCCTGAGCATAAAACCCAATGTACATTACTTAATAGCTGCTCAGTAAATACATTTGGGATAGATGAACCACATTTTGGTAACTGGAATTTGCTACTGCAGATGCTCATGCTATGGTCTGTGCATACCTATAAGGAAAATGCCCAGGGTTGAGCTCAGCTCCCTAGAACCTTCCAACTCCAGGCTCTTAGGGGTTAGATGGAGAAGGTAGAACCAACCATGTCACTGGGTGGCAAAGTGAAGAAATATTCAAGTGGCATGCTCGAGGATCAGTTACATCTGTACAAGATGCTGATTCTGTGTCATGACAAAAATTTCTCACCCACAACATCCCTTTATGGAATGTTGTATATGTGTTCATAAGAGCGGATGAACATGCAGACTTCTTTTCCAAGGGCTCTGTGACCACCTATTCTCTCAGCATCTTTCCTCTGAGGTGTTTGTGTCCCTGTTATTCTTAATTGGACCTGCTTATTTTGATGACTTTCAGATAAGCAGGGCTCAGGAAACACGGCCAGGAGAGAGGCTGTAATGATGTTGGCCTGATTACGATTGCGAAACCACTCTGTCAAGTTTTCCCTATCATTTACTGAAGTGGTTGCTAGGTAATTTCCAGTCCAGCTCCACAATTAAAGTGAAAGGGCCTGGCAGCCAGTTCATCACGCAGTGGTTCTTCCATTCGAGCTGGTCCTGAGCTGTGATCAGATGAAACAGAAGGCTTTGCCTGGAACCTACAGGACCCAAACATAGGGCAGTAGTAATCCTCATCAGTAAATCCAGCCCCCCCCCCCTTTCTTGGAACATCATTCTTTCAGTTGTCCATAGAATAATAAAAGTGTGTTCTTCTGGTGCTTGGAGAACGATGATTAAAGTTCTTCCTTCTCCCACCCAAAAAGAAAACAGAAGAAAAACCAAACTCTACTTAAATTACAGAGCATCTAAAAACAATATTAGGTGTGCTTTGTGTCTTCAAGTAATTATAACTATTCTGAGGTAATTGGTCTTACAACAAAGACTTGTGTAGCTAAAGTGTGGCATGTTCAAGCCTCAGAGCCATTTCTTGTTTTAACTCACTTAGTCTTCATGAGCATCATATTAGGCAGGTGATTCTATTGTCTTTATGTTACCAATGAGGAACGGAGGCATAGGAAACTGTAGATTCATTTAGCTTCAGCTGTTCTAAGGGTTGAATCTAAGTCCTTGTGTAATACTAAGCATAGTTTGAGTAACTGAACTGTATCTCCATCCCTAGAATTAGGGCCATAGATTAAGGACACAGGGCAAGCATTCAAACCCAGCCTGTTTTGGTAGTCTGATCATTTCACAACCATTTTTTATATGAGGCAAAGATACATATTTTTCCCCATTATTTTTTTCACTAGAGAGACTATATTTTAAGAGAAGGGAATTATAAAGGCATAATGTTAGTGAAGACTTTGTAGTTCCTGCTTTTTGTTATATATATTTTAATTCTTAATTTTTTTCTTTGTTTTGATTCAGGGTATTGCTCTGTAGGGCTTGTTACCAGGATCTCAACAGATCCACTTTCCTTTGTCTCCTGAGTGCTGGGGTTAAAGGGGTACACCATCATGCCTGGCTTAATTTTTCATTTTTAAGCCACATTAAATAAGATGCGATGTAAATGAATTTGCAAATTTTCAGTAATGGAATTTTACATTACCATATTGACCATATTGATATTTTGGTCCTCGTAGGATTTGGGGCTGACCTCTTAAAATGAAGATTTTTTTTTTTTTCTGAATGAAATACAATCAAGGTTGAAGGAAATGCAAGACACATTCTCCATTGCTAGAATCAATGTCAACCTGACATTGATTCTAGGGGTCTCGTTTCCATGGCAACACATCAAGGCATTAACCATTTGTTTGCAGAGCCGATATGAAGACAAGATTTTCAGTCTGGGTTTATCAGCTCTGTTAACCTCCGTCCTTGGATCCTTCACTTTCCCTGAGCTCCAGTCTTCTCACAAATTAACAGTAACCAGTTATTATTCGGCATCCTGTAATCTGGCAAAAGCAGGGAAATGTTTGAATGAGCTCTAAGCTTCTCAAAGGAAACATCTCAATGGATTCAAGTGTCTTTGTTGTGTGTTGTGCTTCTCTTTACTCTGGTTCCAGTGTTGGTGGCTAAACAGAAAGAAAAAAAAAAGAATATTCTCTTCTCCCTTCAATCTTTGCACCTGTTGTTTACATAGAAAGGAGGGGGCAAGGGTATATCCTGAGGCAAAAGCCAGGCAGAAGATGAGGGTGGCCCCGTTATGATGATTGTCTTGAGACAGCTTTGAAATTGAGCCAAATTCCCCAAGTCTCTCAACACCCATTGAGTCCAGTGTGTTCAGTCTGATGCTTTTTTTTTTTTTTTTTTTTTGGATAAATAGCATGCTTTAATACTTTAGAAAGAAAAATCGGATCTAGTATCTAGTATAAAACATAAGAATCTTTGAATTGGCTTACCTTTAAAATGATATAATTGTGAGTAATATTTAACAGGCTAATACCTGCCAGGAACTGCTGTAACTGCTATTCTGTCCACTCATAAAGATTGCAGTGTTTACCACTCTTCCTTAGTTGAGATACAGGACATAAATATACATGTCTCTCAGAGCTTCAGGACAGTGATCTGACAGGGACCATTTTCACCTCCACGTAGCCTGTGATCAGACTTGCGTAACTGGCCTCTCTCCAGTCTCCCAAAATCTATGTTTTCTGATATGATGCTTCAACCTTTCCGAGTCACAGGTTTCTTATTTACTGGCGTGGACTGCATCACTCAGATCCACGTCAAAACACTCGTACAGCTTTCTGCTTGTTTATACTTCTATGCGTACGTGTGGCTATAGGTTAAGGAAAGTCGAAGTGGTTTTTGGACAGAGATTTTCACTCTTATTAGTCATAATCATGGGCAAGAGGGGGATGTCTCAGGACCAGTCTTGGAGATCACTTGATTATGTTCGTCTCCACAGTTGTTAAATTTAAATCAGAAGAGAAAGTCGTTGGGCGTGTCTTTAATCATCCTTTCATCTTTTCTCACCAAACTTCCTCTTAGTGTCTCTTCAATGTCTTTATTATGGAACGGAATAGAGATATATTTAAGTATGGCTTACATTATCAAAGCTGGTAATATAACATTTTTGTTAGGTCTACTCTTCTGTAGTATGTATGATTAGAAGCATGAGAACTGACACTTGGGTTGTGTTTGCTTCAATATCAAAATTATGCTTTTTTTTTTTTTTTCAACTTGGAGTACATTGTAAAGTTTCTGTGCATACCCAGTTTTTGATAGGTATATCCTGATAGATAAAATCCTACAGAGGTATTTGCTACAAAATACCCCATAGTAGAATCAAATCTGTATAAAAGAAAGCATTTTATGAGCACAGTCATGATATGTTATTAAAGTTAAATAATGGTAGTCCTAATAGTCACAATGCCATCAGCAGCTACTAAATCTCCACTTAACACGGTGGCAAACTTAATTACTGCCATGCTTCACTGTTCAGACATGATGGGAATTCAAGTACATCCTGGAACCAGTCTTCTGAACTGCAAGGACATATATGTTCTTCATAAAACTATTCAGAGAAGCTTTAAATGTTTTAAGGACCGGTAGCCATTAACATCTTATGTAGATTTACGTTACTAAAGTCTCCACTGCTAGCAAGCAAATGCTAATGATTGATAGTGTTTCTCTGCCCCCTAGTGGACTGGTTGCAGAATTGAACAGGCCAGCACAACGGTCTCCCGGTGCATTTGCCCGTGTGCTCTGGGGTCTAGATTGTGAGATCTGTATCTGGTTGGACCCCCAAAGAGTAGTGGTGGAGGCAGATTAAGGTCAAGCCTCTAGTTGATTGGGTCTCACATTCCTAACGCTACGACCCTTTTATACAGTTCCTCATGTTGTGGTGACCCCCACAGTGCTACTTTGTAACTGCAATTTGCTACTCTTATGAACTATAATATAAATATCTGTGTTTTTCTGATTGTCTTGAGCGACTCTTGTGAAATGACCATTCAACCCCCAAAGGGTTCTCAGGTTGAGAACCAACAGTCGAGTGCAAGGTAATGTTAACATGTTTTGTTGTCTCTGCTTGGGTTTCAAAGCTACAGGGGAGTCATGGCGATTGTCGAAATGTTTTTCACATCTGAGCTAGTGGCATTTTCAGTATGTTGTAGCAGAAGGATTTCTCATCAGGTTTTTTATTAACTTCTTGGGCTGGTAACGGGCAGCTTTGTACCATTTGCAGGATGCTGGTAGGATGGCTTTCTCTCTGATAGATGATGGTGGTACCTGCACCTCACCCCCAGCTAGGATAAGAAACATGTCCCTGGTGTTTAACTTTGCTGGAAACCTTTCCCCTGTTTGAGGACCATCTTGTTCTTCATGGTTCCTATTCGTCTGCAAATGATGTGATAAAAACATTTTACCAGATAGTTCACAGCTGGGAAGCCTTATATTATTTAATGTAGTCTGTACAAGAATCCTCAGGGGTAAGGTAAATTCTAGACTATAATTTATCCTCATCTTCCACTATGGTTTCTTCCTTTCAAATGACTTCAGCTTGTGTCAAGTTGACATAAAACCAACCAGCACAGGGGACAATGGGAATGGCGGAGGGGTGGGTGGGCGGGAGAAGTCCAAGCTGGGGTGAGGCTGTCCAGCTCTTATAAAGCCTTCAAAAGAATATCAACTTTTTCCATGAGTGAGAAGAAATTTTACTGGAAAGAGAGGTGCTGTGATCTCATTTAATCTGTCAAAGAATTACGGCAGTCTTTTCCTTTGTCTTGGGAAATAGTTTGTCAGAATGGCTAGGACAATACGTTCTGGCTATAAGACTGACTTAGTTTGAAATGATAGCTCTAAGATTTCCCTTCCAGTGTACAGGATGACAAATGATTTAACTTAGCTGAGCCTCTGCTTTTCAGTCTGAAGAAAACATGTAACAAAATCCCTGCTTACTGAATCTAAGTGCCGTGGGACAGACCCCCACTAGAAGAACAAAACGCAACCTGGCTGGTGAGCCGGAGGTTGCTGGTTCTGCTTTGGTTTTGCAAAGCAGAGAATGCATGACCCCATCGGTTAATCCAGTGCTCTGTTTGGAAGTATCATTAATCCATGGTTGGGGATTTGATTATTTGTCCTGCCTTCACTTTTACTGCTTAGGGTTGTGAATAGCAATTATTTTGCATAGCTCTTAGTAATTAACCGAGGCACACCTTTATCTCCTCATTTCTTAGGATCTCAGAGAACATTTGATTGCTGCTTTCTGAGGAATAAAATAATGCCTTTCCTATGGTGAATACTTACATAGATTAATTAATGCCCCCAAATTTACTTACTTCTTCACTCAGTTCTTATGCTTAAAAATAAGCTTTAACTTGAATACTGACTGATAATGTAAAATACTTTAAATCTGCAATTAAAATCAAACATTTACAATGTCAGTGATGTACAAGGCCCACTGATAGGGGTTTACATATTCATAGACCATGACAGAGTTACATCCTGTCTGCCCTTCGGCTTAGAGTGATTATAAGGTGATATTGATCCTCTGTTAAAATGGTGTGTGTACAAGTGTGTGTGTGTGTGTGTGTGTGTGTGTGTGTGTGCGCTAGAGCTGAGAGAATGGGTATTAGTATTTGCACTATAAATTCCTCTAGAGTACAATACAGGGGACTTGCCTCACAGACAGTAGTAAGTTTTTCATAACCATCCCTTTCATAACCATTGTCTTCTCGATGAAGACTTTATGTGACCACTCCTTTCCTTTCGATACCTGAAATGAGCGATCAAACTATGGTGTTTTTCTAGACGCAATCTTCCCATTCTCATAACTCTGGTGGCTTCCTCTCCTTCTGTATTTTCTATTCCCCAAAGAAAATAAGATTACAAATCTCTGTGTCCCTAAGCGTTCCCTTTCCTCGAGCCACCAATCAATAGCACATCGTGAGAAGGCAATTCTCACAGGTCTCTGGGGACCCTTCATATGGAGTAATAGATTTTTCTTATTTTTGTCCTCTGAGTTGTTCTTCATTCGGAGTAGACATTCTCTATGGGATTTTTGTTGTTGTTGTTTTTGTTGTTGTTACTGTCGTTCAATTGGTGCTTTAAAGAGCTGACGGAACAAGACCACTTTATCTTTTTTCTTCTTGTCAGCCTAGGATCTCTCTCTTTCTCTCTGTATGTGTGTGTGTTGTTTTGTTTTCAAGAGGGTTTCTCTGTTTAGCTGTCCTGAAGCTCACTCTGTAGACCAGGCTGGCCTTGACTATCCACTTGCCTTTGCCTCTCACGTGCTGGGATTAAAGGCATGTGCCACCACCGCCTGGCCAGCCTATTGTTTTTTAAAGGTTGGTTGCTTCATTCCTCTCAAGGGCAAGTGATAAGCTGGTTTCTCACTGCAGTTGGAACACCATCTGAGATCATTTAAACAAAGGCTGAAGGTGGCCGGCCACACTACTCATTATGAATGAACCCAGGCCATGGATAGCATCCTGGACTGATGTGCTGCTGAGCCACCTGCCTTACCACCAAACAAGAATGGGAGCAGATGGTGAGGGAAGCAGAAAGGTCAGGAAAAGGCCTCGGAGGAGAAGGGCATCTTGGAGTCAGCTTGCTCTTTGATCTCCTATCTGTCGAGTGCAAAATGTCCTGGGTGAGATCAGCTGCCCTGGAAGCTCAAGCCCACCAGAGTGGCTGACACTATTAGCTCTGGGTGGCTGACGAAGATGTCTTTAATCTTATAGTGAAATCGCTGTGAGGTCCTTAAGGACAGGTGGTCTTTCTGGGAATAGAGGCCGTGCAAAGGTGTCAAAGTCAGGAGAGAATTGTGAGGGAGGGTGGGCTGTTATACAAAGATTTTTTACTGTTGATAACTCTGTTTATGTTATCACCTGAGCACACAGCAATAAGTGCAATACTGGGTTCCTTGAAAAAGACTGCTTCTGATTTGAGAGAATCATTCTAAACCACTCTTTCTTCACCATTAAACATGTTCTAAGCAGTTTAATCCACGTACTTGCTCCAAAGGTCCCAGAAACCCTAACTGGTTTTCCTGGATGCTTTGAATCTTACATGTTGGTGCTCTAACTATTTTGACAGTCATTTCCCAGCAGAGTCTCTCCATGATAAGTATTTTTTCTAAACATCACTACCTTTTGCTATTTCTTTCTTTGATTTTTTTCAAAGTTCGCCTGAAAACGAAGCTGGAGAAATTGTAGACTTCCGTTTCTTATTTGGAGCATCCTGAGACGTGCTTTGCCTTAGAGTTTTTTGTTTGAGGTTTGAAATGCCAAACATTTTGAGGCTTTTTTTGATACAGAAAATGGTTCTGAAGTACGAGAAATTGTTCTTTGTGATCCTCGCCTACGTATTGATCCAGTGCAGCGAGGGCCTGTGTGTTCATGAGAGATGTATAGTCTAGACAGGAAGAGGGAAGTGGTGGGCAGGAGGAGACAGCCGGCAGAGCTGCACGGGGTTAAGCTCTGTGGACAGCCACCCACTGGAGGCTGAAGTATTGCAAAAAGATTAGTGAAGCTGGGGTTTCAAAATGAAAAATCATGGCCACACTAGGCAGGTGACTCAAAGCCAAATAATCTTTCTTGGTTAAATGTGGTGCAAGCACATCATATGGTAATTCCATTGAACTTCCTTTCATGTCTGTATATATTTTAGAAAGCTTTTTATAATAGTAGGCTTCCATATGGCTTTTCAAGAGACCATTAGTGTTCGTTGTCCCTCCCGATAGTCTATCCTCTGGCCTATTCTCCCATCCCCCACGTCCTTTCATCCTCATATTCTGATTTCCTCTCCATCTCCTCCTAACATTATATTTTATGTGCCTCTCTTTAGAAGATCCCCTCCTTCCCTCTGGTCCCTAACATGTCACCTAAACTCTGTGACTTAGAGAGTATCTTGAATGAAACACATAGCACTAAAGCATAAAAGCTAACATGTGCATAACATGGAAATTATGCAGCGTTTGTTTTTCTGGATTTAGGTAACCTAACTCAGGATAATTATGTCTAACTCTGTCTTAGTCAGGGTTTCACTGCTGTGAACAGACACCATGACCAAGGCAAGTCTTTTTAAGGACAACATTTAATTGGGGCTGGCTTACAGGTTCAGAGGTTCAGTCCATTATCATCAAGGCAAGAGCATGACAGCATCCAGGCAGGCATGGCGCAGGTAGAGCTGAGAGTTCAACATTTTCATCTCAGTGCTGCTACTAGAATACTTCCTTCCAGGCAGCAAGGGCTAGGGTATTAAAGGCCACACCCACAGTGACACACCTACTCCAACAAGGCCACAGCTTATAATAGTGCTACTCCTTGGCCCAAGCATATACCAACCATCACAAGCTCCATCCATTTGTTTGCAAATTTTATTTTTCTTAACGGTTTAATAATATTCCATTACCTAGCTATACCATATTTTCAATAGCCATTCAGAAGTTGATAGACCTGTAGGCTATTTCCAATTTCTGACTCTTATGAATAGAGCAGCAATAAACATAGATGAGCAAGTGTCTTTGTAGTATGCTCTAGAGCCCCTTGGGTGTATGCCCAAGAGCGGTATAGCTGGGTCTTATGGAAGATTGATTTTCAGCTTTTTGAGAACCCTCTGCACTGATTTCCTTACTAGTTGTACCAGTTCACACATCCCAACAGCAACGAACACATGGTCCCCATATCATCACCAGCCTCTATTGTCATTTATTTTTATTAATCTTGTCCATTCGGACTGGAACAAGATGAAATCTCAAAGTATTTTTATTTTTAAATTTCCATTTCCTTAATGGCTAAGGATGTTGAACATTTTTTTAAAAAAGTATTTGTCAGCCATTTGTGTTTAATCTTCTGAGGATGATTTGTTTAGTTCTATACCTGATTTTTAAGTTGGGTTATTGGTTTTCTCGATGTTCAGTTTCTTTTAGTTATTTGTATATTGTGGACACTAACCTTCTGTCAGATGTATAGTTGAGAAATACTTCATTCCCATTCTGTAGGCTGACTCTTTGCCTACAGATACAATATGACAGTACTAGGAATGGATTATATCTTTTTGAGTTGTTGGTCAAAGGGGTTCTGTAGATGACCTGAACATTATAGGACATTGCTAACGTTATTTGTTGGTGACCCTCCAAAACTTCATAGTAAGAATGATTGCTGAAGACACTGTATCTACTTAGATCGTTGAACATGGAAAAGTTGGGTTGGTGATCAACTGTAAGCTAGGGTTAATGATGCTGAAAAATATACGAGTTATCAGAGGAGAAAAGTAATGAACAATCTCACCAGCTACAAACTCTATGACCTACAATCGTGAGCTGCATGGGTGATATGCTCACTGGGTAACATTGGCACAGTGTTATGAGAGTAACCAATCACTTTTAAAAAGTTGGATTTCATGTCTGCTCTATGGGTTAGAAACAATACCTGGCACTGTTAATGAGGTCAAGTACCAGAGGCTAGGTAGATCATGAAAATATTAGAGGAAAATATTACAATTATTCTGCTAAATGAACACATCAATAAAATGGCCCCTAATGACATATTGTTATACCCTTAGGTCAGTATATTACCCATCCCTCATCAGGGAAACTTCTTGTTGCAGTAGATGACAATTAACATAGAGGTCCACAACTGGACAATTATCAGAGCATGAGGAACATTGAGACACTCAGCTCTAAATGGGATGTCTTTATGACACCTCTCTACTCAAGGTTCAGGAATCTATGTAGAAAAGGAGACCAAGACATTGCAAGAGCCAGCCATGGCTGGCTTCAAGGAAACAACATCTTGTAGACACGACAGGACTGATACATAAACAGACTTATAGAGACCGTGGCAACATGCATAAGACCTACACTGGTTCAAACCAGACAAAAGTTTAGCCCTGGAAAGAGAAAGTGGGCACAAAGTCCCACCCCTGGCCAAGAAGCCATTTGCAATTAATAGCTTTGAATTAATAATTCTTCAGTTGAGTAACACTGGATATCTCAAGCACACTCCAGGGTTTAATGGTTAAGACTATTTGACCAATGGAAATTGAACTATTGAACCCCTCCCCCTCTCTCCCTTTTGTACTCCCCACCCCCCCACCCCCCCAGGGAGAGAGAAAGAACATGGAGTTGGGTAGAGTTGGGGGAAGGGAAACAACATAATCAAAATATATGTTATAAAATTCTCAATCAATAAATAAAAAACATAAAAAAGAAGCAAAGAAAAAAATTTGTTACTAGCATACACACATACACCCCTCAACAAAACAAAACAAAACAAAACAAAACAAAACAAAACAAAACAAAGCACTTTTCCTGGAAGGAAAGTGGTTGGTATAAGGATTCTTACTGGTCTTCAGAAGACACATTCTTTGCCACATACAGCTAGCATTTTGTTTTTGGTTGGTTGAGTGGGGGAAGACCCTTATGTAGGCAAAGCTGGCTTCAAATTCAGGAATCTCTTGCCTCGTTTCCTCAGTTCTGGAATTACCAGCATGGATAACCATGCCTGGCTATCAAATTTAGAATTAGGTTTGGAAGAATCTCAAGTTTTTCTGTTAATTTATCTTAGCCACATGTCTGACGCCTTAACTTCTCCTCACAGAAACATCTTGAATGCCTTTTCCTTTCAGGAGAATATTCTCGAAAATAGTCTGTTGAAAGAATTTGAGAACATCTGATGTTTAACCAACTGAAAACTAATCTGCAAGAGGTGATTTTGATCACTCACGATTTGCTTGTTTGCCTAGTTACTGAGGTAACACTGAACGTGGAAGATTGCGTCATCGGCCTTGACTCTTCACCTACTTCCTGTGAGGCACTCTTTGCTGGATGATTTTGCAATTTATTTGACTAGAAGAGCAGAGAGAAGTTGAGTGGCCCAGCAGTCTCAGCTTATCTAAGAGTTGTCTGGTTTTGATACTGAAATGTTTCACATTCTAGGAAGATGGTAATGCACACTCTTATACCCCTTTACTTCGGTCCTCACCATGTGACATATTTGGCCTGTAGAGTGAGGTGAGCATTTCCCTGTGTCAGTTCTGAGACTTGCTATTATTTGTGTTATCTGTGCTCCTGCCGCCACCATGAGAAGGACATGCTAAGATAACTCCCAGGTCCTCAGAAGGATGAGGATATGGAACAAAGCTGAACTCAGCAGCTCAATGAAGCCCAGTTTACGTTAGCTACAGTTAAGCTACAACTGATGCATGAGCGGTAATAAAAATGTCTGTGTTTTCATCACTGAGTTTGGCACACTCTAATATGGAACACGAGCGACCTATAGAAATAAATTTCACTACTCTCGGGCTTGGGTTCATATAGATACCATATAGACATAGATAGTTCTAGGTACTACCATTTGAAGTAGTATGTCTTGTCTTGCTTTTTTACAACTGGAGAGGCAGACACACAAGAGGCTAGAGTAAGTGTTCATGGTAAGCAATGGGGATGTTTCCAATTCTTTGACATTATTAAGAAATAGAAGCTCATTGTGAAAGATTGTCTTAGGTAGGGTTTTGCTGCTGTGAACAGACACCGTGACCAAGACAACTCTTATAAAGACAACATTTAATTGGGGCTGGCTTGCAGGTTTTGAGATTCATTCCAGTATCATCAAGGTGGGAGAATGGCAGCATCTAGGCAGGCATGGTACAGGCAGAGCTGAGAGTTCTACATCTTCATCTGAAGGCTGCTAGCAGAATACTGACTTCCAGGCAGCTAGAATCAGGGTCTTATACCCCACGCCCACAGTGACACACCTACTCCAACAGGATCACACCTACTCTAACAAGGCCACACCTCCTAATAGTGCCACTCGGTGGGCTGAGTGGCATATACAAACCATCACAAAGACTCAAGAAATCTAGCAACATAAATAGGCAAGGCAAACGGGATTTGCTTCCCTTCCTGCCTCTCGCCATCCTCATATTCTTCCTTTGTGATGTAATTGGTTTTAACCTTTTGGATTAACTCTTTCCAAGTGAATTTTCTATGCATTTTGTAAACACGTTTCCCTTCTTAAAATTTTATATAACTGGAAATTACATATCGTCTGCAGGATTCTTCTCCCGGATGGCGCCGTTCTTTCTTGGCAATCCATATGGAGGCATACTATGATCTTTTTTTAAACAACTACATGTCACTCATAATATGGAACTGTCCGGATTTGAGCATCGCAATGGATTCTGGTTTTCTTCATCCAGAATGTCAGTTCTATGAACTTTCTTTTGACACAACTAGGGGAGTATATGTATATTTGTATGGGGGAAAAATTCTCAGAAATGAATTCAGTTCACAGCCAATTACATCTCAGTGTTAAACATTTTAAAAGAAAATATGTGTAAAAGAAAGTGACAGACTAGTGTTTGTGCACCATAAGGGAGTGCTCATCCGATACTGTGCTTTCCTTTCCCTCTGGCAGGCAGCTGCATGGCGTCCATGGCAACCTGTGAGCTACATCTGCTGAACCTGCTTCTCAGATGGAGGAGGCTGTGGTGCTTCATTTCCCACATCATGCACTATGAATACCTCCTTGGAAGCTTTTCCTACCATCCTGAAAGACTCCACCAACTACTAATATTTGCTGGTTATACAAGTTAGTGGTACTTTCTTCAGTAGAAGCATTCGTCCAAGAGAGGGTGAAGTCATGCTGTATAACTGGGTATATTCAGGTAGTTTAAGGTGGCTTCGTTCATGTATCCTTTCTGGGCTGTTAGTAAAAAGGCCTCATTTGGGTAAGAGTCTCAAAGTCTGGTTCTAGTTTGTGGAAGAGAGAATGGGATTAGTGTGTATTACATACGTGTTCCCGTTGTGCATTACGAACTTCTTCAATTCAGAGTTACTAAAAGCCAATCATGTGTCAGATACAATCATACATACTGGAAAGACAGTATAAAGAAAAGAAAGGATCCTTGCCTTCAGGCAGACTGGGGAAACATTCACAAACCTTGCAAGTTACTATGAAAGTACATGGTACAACAGAAGCAAGCAGAAAGGTTGTGACCCTCACACAACCTGGATGCTGTGTAAAGGCCCAAGGGTGAGTGGCTTAGAGACTATGAGAAGCTTTGAGCCTCCTTGTCACAAAGACCCCAGGACATGGATATCACAGTTCATGCCACCAATTATAAATTATCGGTATACATCTCCGTAGATTTTTACAAGTTGAGTCTGGTTGTACAACCATAACCCAGATGAAGCAGCCCTAGCCTGGGATGTGTGCTTCTACTCCCCAACGTTATTCACTGTTCTGATGTCTGTCCCTTGAGTTCTGACCTTCATGTAAATAGAAGCATGAGGCATATTCTCTTCTGTGACTTACTTGTTTAGCTCAGTATTCTACCTGCAAACTCTATCCACACAGTTGCGAATGGTAGCAGCTCACTGATGTTTATTTTTGTTAGTATTCCATTCAATATGATTGTATTGAGATTTAATTACATACTTTAATTACATGGAAAGAAAGTTAGTTGTTTCTAGTCTGGGGATGTTATGATTGGCAGTACTATTCTAACAATATATCTTGTGGGTGTGTATGTGTGCATATATATATATAATATAAATACATAAACAAGTTTGGTATTTTTGTTGGTTTATATACCTAGTGAAATTTCTGGGTTATGAGATATGTTTATTTTGAGATTTGGAAAGATTGTCAAACTATTTTCTATTGTTTCACATCTGATTTTTTTTCCACTATTCTTGTTAGTATCTCACTTGGCAACAATCTCAGCACATACGTCTAGGTGATGTCCATACACCTACTCTTTGAAGACAATTTTAGAGTCCCAAGTGTCTGGACTATGTTCCATGGAAAGGGGGTGGGGGACACAGATTATGAGGGACAAGTTCTTTGACTCCCTGGATTCCTTATTCTCTGGTAAGAGGACACCACAGCCAGTGTGGACCCATGTTGTCTCTGTTGGAGGACAGAACCATATTTACTTGTAGAAGAGTCTCAGGTAGTTTGTTTCTTTACCAAGCCTTGACATTATTAGCCATCTTTAATTTGGCTGCTCTTCTGAGAATATTGTATTCAGTGTGTGCTGAATTGATCAAGGAGGTCGCATAATTTTATTTACTTTCCCTCCCTGTCATGCTGCCTTAAGTAAGTATCTATTTCACACAATTTCTTGTTGCCTTCTTGGCCAATAATTGTCTTCCCTTTACAATGGGGAATCTTAAGCATGGAGGAAATAAACAATTTGTTCAAGATGGCATAACAGTGAAGTAGAACTATCTTGTTTTGATTATAGGCTGTCTAACTTCATAATCCACTTTTCCAGGCTACTCAAGCAGTCAGATAACAAACACCAACCACTAAACTGAAGTTAAACATCTCTCAGGAATCACTTAAATACAGCTTGGGTTCCTACTTGCTGGACGAAAAGTTGGATTTAAACTGTCTGAGTTAAGCATTATTTTAGATAAGATGGATTCAGGGGAGAAGGTAATATTGAGGAGCCAGACAATAGCAAGTAAATAATTAAAAAACGGCCTCTGATTTGATCTGTAATTACCATAGTACATTTTATTAGGCATGGTGCTTAACAATTAAATTTACGTAGATTCCCTATAATCCTCATAGCACCCCTATGGGGACATTATTATCTCCTGGTAAAAAGAAGACTCACATCAAAAGAAGCATACGTCACAAACTGGGACGAGGTAGAACCAGGGATCCAAATTCAACCTCTCTCTGGCTTTACAGGTAGGACATCTCCCCTATTTCTTCCACCACACTTGACTTATATCAAAGTAAAGTCCTACACAGCTCTAAATGGGAAGTCTCCATCGAATCCACCCCTCAGAGCTCAGGGAACCCCACAGAAGAGGTGGAGAGAGTGCCAGAGCCAGTGGGGACAGAGGACACCAGGAACAGTCTGCATCAACTGAAAGAAGATCATAAGAATTTGCAGAGACTGAAGCAGCACATTCAGGGCCTATGTGAGTCGGCACCAGGTCCTCTGTGTAAATATTATAGCTTTTAATGTAGTGTTTATATGGCGCTGTGGAGTGTGTGAATGAGTACATCTCTGTCTCCTGTGCCTTCTCTCGGGCTCCTTTCCTTCTCTGGGCTTGCTTTGTCCAACTTTAACGTGATGGCTTTTGTTTTAACTTATTGTATTTTCTTCTGTTGCATCTTGTTCTATCTTAGAAGCCTGTTCTTTTCTAATGAGAGACAGAAAGAAAATGGATTCAAAAAGGAGACGAGGTGGGGTGGAACTTGGAGAAGTAGAGAGATGGGTGCTAATCAGGATATATTGCAGGAGAACAGAATCTATTTTAATTAGAAGAAAAAAAAACTTAAAAGGGCTTATGCTTTCTGGGTTTCCCTCTGCCTTGTAGGGAGTCATTTTCTCTGTGTGCCTGCTGTATTTGTACGTTTACTTGTGCCTAATAAAACTTTCCTTTGGCTGGGGTGGAGGGGCAGAGAGTAAAATTCTGTGACTCTACCTCTAGCTGAGAGTCTATGAACTGATAGATACAGAATAAAAATGCTTAGGCCTGTGGGACATGACCTGTGGAATTGACAGAAACCTGTAAGGCAGAATCACTGTGGGAAGAGCCAGGGAAGGAGAACATTGCTATCAAAATGAAATGTCTGCTCGAGGGAACCAAGCCGAGGGACACAGGCAAGGTGTCAGATGGTCATGGGACAAATGCTGTAGTCACCAGGAAAACATAAATGTAGGGGAGTATGTGACAGTAGATATACAGGGAAGAGGTCTAAGGGTCCTGCAGATTTTCCTGTATCAGAGATGTGCCCCCTTTCTATCCAGGACCTTTAGTCTTTGTGGGGTCTGCATTAAAATCCTCCTGTGAGGCTTTGTTTCCTACAGTTGGTGTCCAGGAAAGTAACGCTCTGTGGCTTGGTCCCTTATATAAAGTCCTACTGGCTGCTGTCCCCAGTAACTGCCACTATGACGGCTTAAAACAACATACTATTTCTTTATAGTTCTGAAGGCCAAAATCCAAATGGCATTTTAAGCATCTAAGGAAACTGACAGGATTGACAGGGTCACTTCGACCCTGGGCTATAAGAATAATCCTCTCCCTCATCCTTGTGTCTTCTAGACTTATCATGGTTCATGACCATTACTTAATCACCAGATCAAAAATATTAGTTTTCTCTTGGCTATTTTGGGGGGGGGATACTCCTCTTCTGTGGTTGAATCTCACTGCCCCCCCATCTTATTAGGACATTTTTGATTGTATTTGGTGATTGCATGTAAGGCCCAGTTGGTAGCACAGGATTCTCACCTCATGCTATAATCCTTAATTCAATCGTGTCTACACGTAAGCATTTTTTTTTTCTATAAGATACTGTGCTCAGTTCCTGGGATTGACTGTTAAACCTCTCTGTTGGTCCTTACAAGTCCACTGTACCCCCACCACTTTAATTCACTTTTCAGTGTGTGTACCTCATCCCCTCCCCACCTCAGTTGTATTTAGAAATAATAAATTGGCTTGTTGAGTTATCCAGAAACCGGAAAGTTTCTGCTCTGCATGTCCACCTCGGTCGTTTCCACAGACCATGTGCTTTCCCCAGGATCTGGTCAAGCGTTCCAGGCAAGCACAAAGACGATTAGCATTTCTGTTTTATCTCAGAGAGAGACTCTTTATGAGCCATGGAGTGTCTTACTCTGAAATCACCTTTCTCCGAAGCTTCCTTTTCTAGGAACCTGATATGCGTTCAGAATTTTCTATTTAAAACACGTCTTCCTGCACCACTTCTGTTCTGCACATCTCGTGAATCCCTGTCAGCAACGACAGGAAGCTCACTTCCGTGGAGGACGGGCGCACCTGTCGCGCTAGGGGCGAACATGAGCTGTCAGCCATGTGCTGCCCCTGCCCACAGGCCGCCAGCTGGAAGGCTCAGCTGTGTTTCGGATGCAGGCTGCTCTCCAGAGCCCGGGGCTGCCCTCCCTTCCTGCTTTTCATCTTCCACATCGTTCAGATTGTGTGAAGCTTTGCCTGGGGGGCCCCAGGGACAACTTTTTTTTTCCTGTAACCATTTGTTGTCAGTTCATTCAAGGCGTGTTTGCTGAGTGTCAGCTGTGGAGCTTGCATTTTGCTGCCTGCTGAGGACTTATGGAGGAGAAACGCATGGATCTTGTCATCAGAATATCATGCTTAGTTAAGATAGGAGAATTGCATGTATTAGTTCTTTTTAGTAGCCAGCGATAGAAACCACATTCACACTGATTAAACATGAATTGTATAAAGGGAAATTGTCCAAGGAGAGTAATGGGTATCACCCAGAGTCCAACCAGAGAAGGATCTAAACACTTCTCTCTCTCTCTCTCTCTCTCTCTCTCTCTCTCTCTCTCTCTCTCTCTCTCTCTGTCTCTCTCTCTCTCACACACACACACCACATTCACATATACACACACACTCACACATACACTCACACATTCATTCATACACTCACACATATATGTACACACATTCACACATGCACACTCTCATACTGACACATACACACTCACACACACACACACACATTCACACATGCACACACATATTCATACACTCACACATATATGTACACACATTCACACATGCACACTCACACACTCTCATACTGACACATACACACTCACACACACATTCACACATGCACACACACACATATTCATACATTCACACATATATGTACACACATTCACACTTGCACACTCACACACTCTCATACTGACACATACACATTCACACATGCACACACACACATTCACACACTCACACATATACACACACATTCACACATGCACACACACTCACACACACATTCACACATCCACACACACTCACACACATTCATACACTCACACATATACGTACACACATTCACACATGCACACTCACACACTCTCATACTGACACATACACACTCACACACACACTCACACACACACATTCACACATGCACACACACATTCATACACTCACACATATACACACACATTCACACATGCACACACACATTCATACACTCACACATATACACACACATTCACACACGCACACTCACACACTCTCACACTGACACATACACACTGACACACACACACACACACACACACACATTTACACACACACGGACCTATATGAATTTGACAAGATGGTTAGCTAGGCTCCATAAAGCTGTGTTTTTGTTTCTAATGCTAGAATTTGAAGATATTAGAACTTGCTGACAGAGAAGCTAGCTGACAGGGGGAAAGAATGGAAGAATGGGGAAATTGATACGCCTGAGCATGGCTGGAACCCACGAGCACGTACAGGAGCCCTGGCCAGTCCCTGGCCATCTCCTGACTTCGTCCTGCAAACGGAAAGCAAGCATCCTTGGCCATGAAACTAAGCATTCACTTCCTCTAGGAGTTGGTGAAACTCTATGAGATTCTAACTGAAGTAAATGCATATCTGGGCCTCACAAACAAAGATCAGTAGAGGACAGACGAAGGACACGTGCTCTTCAGTACCTGGTGCCCCTCCTCGGCTCTTACATGCACACAAACCATGGCTGTCTACAGTTCTACCTTCTTAATCTCATGTGAAATGCCTTTTATGTCCTATGCTAATCAGAAATCAAAGGGATCTTGGGTCAGAGTGCCCTTTATTACGAGGCCACCACCATATAGTGGCTTATGAGGTAACTGACTGCAGGCAGTCAGCATTCTAAGAAATCTCAATGGCTTTGGGTTTTGACTGCTTTCTCTTAGAGCTTCATCCTTCAGTTCCACTTAACAAGTGCAGGGAGTATCTCCTTCTCTCTAGCACTGACAAATCCTGGGCTGAAATTGTCCCTGATTTGCCTAGCAGAATAGCCATGTGAAACTCAGGGCAAGGTGTCGCTGTCAGACACAATCATGTCAACTATGAAAGCAGCTGACTAGGATTTGATTACTGGGAAGACTCTGAAGGCCCTTCCTGTCTTCCTTTATGGGCTCTTGGATTGGGTTGCCGTGTAACCTTGGATAAGTGGCTTAATCTGGCTAAAAGGCCTCAGCTGACAAGAAAAGAAGATAGTCTAACTGCATTTGTCCACTGGAGAGCAATCACGTTCAACATGTGCTCGATCCTACGATAAGCAAAAGCCCCTAAGTGGTTTAATATATAATAAGAGAGACAGACAAGTAGATCTGTACCATGTGTAATGGATGCTTCCCTGGAAGAGGGAAAAGGACTTTCTGGATCTATGTAGGCTTTTTAGAGAAGGGAAGCTGGAAAAAAATTTAAACCTTTGAAGTAGGCTTTTCTAGGGAGACAGGCTGAGGTAGTTATTATACTTGGGATAGAAGATACATGTTAGCCAAGCATCTAAGGGGTCAGAACAGCCAAGAGTGCACACTTGCACAGAGCCAGAAACAACTAAGCTCTCTTTCAGGAATCTAAGCAGAAATGCTCTCCTATTCTGTGCTAACATGTGTGGTCTTTATCCTTTCTGAGATACAGGCAACAGCACAATTTTGAGCACTAGAGTCTCATGAGTGATAAGAAGCAAGGTGTCAGCATGGAGCTGAGAATTTATGTCCGCTGTCCACATAGTCAAAGTTACATGCATGGACCTGAGTGCTCACCTCTCTTTCTAACTACAGGGACTGAGTTAGAGGGTGAATTGCTAGGATATAGTGGATTGGCTGATCATGAAGCAAGATGGAGAAAATAAGTAAGTGCGGTGGGCCAGCTTATGTGCTCACAGGCATTGTGAAGAGGCGGGGCTGCTACCTGTAAGGGGGACAGCTGGAAAATGACTTGGGTGGAGCTAGAGGTGTGCTGAGCTAAGAGAGCATTGTCCACAAAGACCAGGACACCCATTGCACGTGGAGTCCTGTGTCTTATAGTTGGGCTAATTTTTTCATCTATGCCGTTTTACTTACGAATTTTTTTTATTTGTTTGTTTGTTTTTGTCTATCCTTATATCAGCCAGGGGCAGAGCAGATGGCAGTCCTTCGTTCACCCTAGCTTGATGCCTGGCCTCGGTGGCCAAAGCTATTTTATGCCCAGGACTCATAAAAATAAAATAAAGTTAAGATGAAATCAAATTCAGGCAGTGCAGTGCAGGAAGAAGACAGACAGAGACACGAGGATTGCCATTCCACCCACAGAGCTGCCCTCAAGCATGGCACCGGTGAGCCATTGACACTTACCTGCCACCATCAGCACACAGTGCAGAAGGAGGCATCACCCAGCCAGCTACATGGCTAGCCTGCAGCGGGAGCCACCACCATGTGTGAGTTTGTGGTGGACAGATGGGAGAGAAAGAGAATTGGAAGTCTGAGCATTATGAAGAGAGATGGAACTGGAGACTAGGGGGTGGAGAGGAGGAGCCATTGTGAGTAGCCAGCCCTCCCACCTGTGTTGAGGTTCCATCGTGCCAAAGACCATTATTTTGTGCTCATGGCTACACAGCAGCAGGGCTTGGTGCCCATGTCCATGACACATACTATCTCTAGAGAACATGGGGAAGTCCCTGGTCAGGGCAGCTGCCTGGGACCACGTGGCTCTCCTGCGGCTGTGCAGAACTGGCCTGCCTCCTCACTGGCTGTGGCACTCTGGAGTGCTGGTCCCATTTGTCACCAGTGGTAACACTCAGGAAAAGAGGCCCCGTGTCTCACCCAGGTAGTACAGTAGAGGTGGCCCTGGCAGCAGCAGTGTAGGTAAGCCGCCCTGAGAACGAGTATGAGAGAGCTGACTCTGCCAGTCATCTACCATGGGGTGGCATGGGAGCTGTGGGGATGGGCGCCCCACATGAGATTAGAAGAGCTAGTCCTGTCCCCTCACTGGCTGGAGCACTTGAGAGAGCGAACCCTAGCTCTGGCCTCAGCACTTGGGAGAGCGGAACCTGCACCTCACCTGGGCAACACAGTGGAGCTGGTCCTGATGTGAAGGTATGGGTGAGAGAGGGAGAGCTGTCCTAGCCCCTTGCAGGCTGCAGCACTTGGGATACTGAGTCCCAGGCCTTGATTGGGCAGCACAGTGGAGCTGTTTCTTGAGGTGTGTATTCAGGTCAACAGGCAGAAGGCATAGGGAAAGGAGAGCTGACCCTGCCTTCTGCCGATGGTGTCATTGGACCACCTAGCTGGAGCAGTGCTGGAGATCCGGCCCTTATGGTGCTGAGCTGACCACCTCAGCTACCACCCAGGTTCAGACCCAGGGCTCTGGGTTGACTGACCCCCCCCCTATATTCTCTGTGAACAGTTGGGATGTGTGAGGGGGGCAGTCCTGCTGCTTCAAAGCTGTAGGATCTCCATGACACAGGGCAACAACAGAATAAATGGGAGGAGTCTTGATGAAGATCCAATATTGATGGTGTCATAGAAGCCAGAGATCTCGAAACAGACCAATGACTCATTGTAATGAGCATTTGCAAATTAAGATGTGTGGATATAGATATAGATATAGATATAGATATAGATATAGATATAGATATAGATCTCCAAGTGCTGTAGCCAGTGACGGGACAGAGCTAGGGTTCGCTCTCTCAAGTGCTCCAGCCACTGAGGGGACAGGACTAGCTCTCCTAATCTCATGTGGGGCGCCCATCACCCCATCACCATATATATATATATATATGGATACGCTGTGACATATACATCCTCCACGATGAGATTTTTTCTATGCTTTGTGTGTGTTATATTTGGGGATTTCAAGGTCAAAGGGCAGATATGAGGGATGGGGAGATGGATGGGACTGGGGTGTATGATGTGCGACTCACAGAGAATCAATAAAAACTTTTAGAAAAGTAACAGCACAAAGTCCTGCAGGGTGGTTGGTAGGTACCATCAGAATGTCTAGTTAAACACCCCATTCCCAGTGCTAATTGTGAAGGGAGCTGCATTCTCTGATTGCAACACCAAAGGAGAGAAACCAACCTACCCGTTACTAATTTTCCCTTAATTTCTATTATGGAGAAATCGTTTGCTGTTAGAAGGAATTTTTTTTGAAGCCTTCATAGAAGACATTCTGTATTTCAGTTTCTGTGAAAATTTGATTTCTTTCAAAATAAAGAATCGAGTTTAATGGCACATCCCTGTAATTCATTTTAAAATAAATAATAAACAATAAAAAAAACCATCACACAAGTTAGCAATGGAACTATAAAATCTCCAGTTCTGATTGGCATAACACTGACCACCTGAGGAAAACCACACATGAGGACCTGGTGGATCTCTGTGCAAAATTATCTATAGAAAAGACTCTGTGTCGAGACACTCCACTGCTGGGCCTAGAAAGCCAACAGCTTGCTCCCACAGTCTCCAAATGACCAGTGGGGTTTTCATTGCTAAAATGTTAACATTCACCATGGCTGGCTCTGTGGAAGCAGCCAATATTTATACTCAGCAGGTTGGAAGCTTGTGCAATCAGAAACCCGAACCAAAACCAGGACCTCACGTGGGGATCTTAAGACTGCGCACAGAGAACACACACACTCCTTATAGACAGAGAAATGTCATAGGTACATAGTCCTTTTCTGTGGTGCTCACTTATAGGTACACTACTGACAGGGCCATGACCTTCTGTGCTGGTATACTGAGCTGCAGCTCACAGATCTTCCCTATGTTCTTGGAGTTGCTTTTTGTATTTACTCCAACAGCTCTTAAGTAAGCCACACCAGAATCTTGTTGTCCTTCATGTGAAACCCTCTTGCTATCTCCATATGTTGCTCCAAGGTAGGATACTTGCACACTCTGAAATGTTCTTCCAGCTCAAGCTTTTCTTCTGTAGTGTATTTGGCACGACCTGTATCTGCGGGACATGAGTTCACTGGAGGTCCTGAGGGCATTTGTAGATCTGCAGGTAATGGGGAGCTTGGGGAATTGGGGGACCTGGAGGCATTGGGAGACCTGGGAGCACTGAATGTCCAGAGACCCGATGCGTATGTGGAGTCACTACAGGAGCTTCCTCTCCTGGGAAGGCTTCAACAGTGGCTATAGCTGAATTCCAAACAGTAAGCACTCCGAGATTTTGATTATGTCAGACCACTATGTGTGGGTAGAAGGAAACCCTCTCCATGATGTGTGTTTCTCACAGTCTGTAGTCCAACTCCCCCACAATGGTCAGTTGTGAATGGGAAGTCCAAGGATCTGGTAGTTGCTCAGTCCCACAAGGCTAGTAGATCCAAATGATGTTCTGGCAAGCGAGCGAAGAAGAGCCTTGATTTCGTTTATAAACACTCTTTTTGTGTTATATATCTCTGTAATGTGATGAAACAGACTATGTTAATAAAGTATGTGGTTACTAATAGCCAATAGGAAAAAAAGAAAGCATATCTGAGGTAATATATATGGAGTATGTTTTATATGAAATGAAGTATGTGCCCCATAGGCTCATAGGGAATGTCACTATTAGGAGGTGTGGCCTTTGTTGGAGTGGGTGTGGCCTTCTTGGAGAAAGTATGTGTCTTAGTCGGGGTTTCTATTCTGCACAAAACATCATGACCAAAAAGCAAGCTGGGGAGGAAAGGCTTTATTCAGCTTACACTTCCACGTTGCTGTTCATCACCAAAGGAAGTCAGGACAGGAACTCACAGAAGGGTGGGAACCTGGAGGCAGGAGCTGATGAAGAAGCCATGGAGGGGTGCTGCTTACTGAATTGCTTCCCCTGGTTTGCACAGCTTGCTTTCTTATAGAACCCAGGACTACCAGCCCAGGGATGGCACCACCCACAAAGGACCTCCCAACTTGATCACTAATTGAGAGAATGCCTTACAGCTGGATCTCATGGAGGCATTTCTTCAAGGGAGACTCCTTTCTCTTCAATAACTCCAGCATGTGTCAAGTTGAACACAAAACCAGCCAGTACAGTGTGTTACTGGCTTTAGGTCTCTGATGCTCAAGCCAAGCTCAGAGTCACTCTCTTCTTTCTTCCTTTGAAACCAGATGTAGAACTCTCAGCTACTTCCCCAGCACTGTGTCTGCCTGCATGCTGTCATGCTTCCTGCCCTGATGACAGTGAACTAAAGTTCTGAACTGTAAGCCAGCCCCAATTAAATATTTTTCTTTATAAGAGTTGCTGTGGTTATAGGGTCTCTTCACAGAAATAGAAATCCTAACTAAGACGATGACCATATGGATACCTTGTAATTCAAACTCAGATGTGTCACTTAATGCAACTCCAGGGATAGGCAGGTAAATCAACAGATTTTTAAGTTTTAGTTCCCCTTTCATAAATTACAGGCAACCTAAAAGTTAGCAGAGATATCAGATATCGTAAGATGAAGTATTAATATTAGGCCACAGCAAACATATGGGAGGATTCTTTACTCACAAAATGAAGAACGAACATTTTCTGGAATACATTGTGCATTTAAGAAACATACAACATTGATGCCATCAAAGAATAGAACATTAGAAGATCAGTATCCCATAAAGTAAAGAATATTTTTTTCTTCAAAGTTCCTTTATATACCAGTAAACAGAGCCTCACAAGAAAACACATTAACTGGTCCTTCTTTCTAAACATGACTATTACTGAAGATGGAGTTGTTGAACTGAGCCATGACAGTTCCTTTGAGAGATTGTGAGCACTATTGTAGTTTTAAAGGAGCACTGATGGATTTGCCCAGCCTTTGGGGAGGCCCTGTGTTCAATTTGGAGGCACTCTGTTCCCGTAAATCGTGACTTGATAGATCCAAATGAACATTTGAATGGGATCGAGATTCCCCAGCAATGGTCCCTAAAGTTAAATTGCCTTTTCTTATGTCTTTAATAGACAGAACTGACCTTCATGCCAAATTCTGTTTGGGACTCAAGAAAGTAAAGAAAGGCCTACAAAACTGGTGCATCCACAGGAGAGAGGGGATCGCTGTGTTTCCTTTGGAAACCCTTCTTACATTGGATGCACAAGTTTAATTGAGCCAAGACTCAGTGATTTTTGACAAATTAAAAATATATATCCTAATTGTCTGTGACAATCATGGTTACTATAAATTAGTTGTTTTTCAGATCCAACATGGGCAATCACCCAGGCTATGTTTCTTTTGGAAGCCATAGAGAAAAGGCTATTACTTTACTGTGTATCAGTTAGGAGCCACCCACTTCTTGGCTTGTGGAGCCTCGCCTTATCTTCCAAGTTAGTACCATTGCACATGTTTGGTTGTTCAAAGTCTCCTTCTTCACCCTTCCTTTTCAGTCCTGGACAACACATGGTGCTCTTTTGGTGTCCAAGTTGGTGAAGGCCCACGGGTAGATCTTGGGGTACCATTATTGTACCCGTCACAGTGAAGAACATAGTGTGCTAGTCACAGAGATCCTAAAATGATTTTTTTGTCTAAATTCCCATGCAATCGATTTCTGATTGAAGCTTGATCCAACACTAAATTGCTATCACATTTAACCTGCCACAGAAATCAGTCGTTTGTCTGAGACTATCAGCCTGCCAGTCTATAATCTAGTCATTTACTGCTCTTAGCAGCTGCAGGAAAGAGATCCTTACAAGAGCTGGCAAAAGCAGCAACAGCAGTAAGAAAGAAGAGCAATTTGAGAAAACGTGAACTGGGAATTGCTAAAACGAGGGGGTGGGAGTGGGGAGCTCCCTGCTCAGTGTTGTAGACTATTTTGGTGAAGCACTTGGGGTAGATTCATCGACTATGCAATTGCTGGGAACATTGGCAGGAGCCTTCATGGAAGTTGGTATGATTTTTCCCTGTGTATAGTGGTACTTCTTTTTTGGTCTCTTCTCCCATGGAATACTCTGCTTCAGAGGTTTTCAATCTGTGGATTGTAATCCCTTTGAGGGTTGCAGATCAGATATCCTCCATATCAGGTATTTATACATTACTGTAACTTGTAACAGTAGCAAAGTTACAGTTATGAAGGAGCAATGAAGTAATTTTATGGCTGGGGTCACCACAACAGGAGGGATTGGATTAAAGGGTAGCAGCATTAGGAAGGTTGGGAATGACTGGATTAGGGCCTGATCCTTACAAGATGGCTGCCAAGGGTGTTTTCATTCCATGTTTTCATTGCCCTTCTTTGCCCCACATTCCAGTCGTCTGTACCTTTTGATCCGACTCTACGAGATATATCTGCTAGGATGCAAGTTGTCACCATACCTTTTGCCCTGACTGCAGCAAAATGTCTTAGTCCCATGAATGAAGTTATTGGCTAAATGAATGGAAACTGGCAGTCATCAGCTTTGCTTACCTTGCAAATGAGGAAGCTGATACTCAGAAAAGTTTAATAACTTGGCCAGAGCCATCCAGTTAGTAAACAACAGAGATCTAATTTGAGGAAGATTCACTGGACTTCATTGCTCCATTTCACAGATGTAAGATGTGAAGTCATTTAATCGGAGAGCTGTCAGGCTACTGTAGTTGGTCTGGACAGGCCAGGTGAGATTTTAGATGGAAATCTGTATTTGGAAGATGAACAATGAACACACACAGACACACACAGACACACACAGACACACACACACACACACACACACACACACACACACACACACACACTTACTTTTAAAGTAAATACACAGGGAAGCTTTAAACAATCTAAAAGAAGTAGGGGGACTTGGTTTCCAGAACTAAGATCATGAAGGTTTAGCTGATCTCAAGTATGGTTTCTTTTTTCTGGTCGTGTATATATTTCATCAGTTCTCCTTAGCCAAATTTCATCGTTAAAGAGTAATCACATTGAGGGATAGCTATTGTAGTGTTGTTTCTAATTAAGATGTTGGAGTTGTCAGTTGTCTTGTCTGGGAATTGTTTGTCACACTTTGTAAGAACTGGCACAAAAGTTAAAATGAGCACATAATCTAATTTAGTGTTCGGTTGGGTCTTTTCCCAGTACCAATTAAAGGGAGTTTCACTTGCTTTTAGCTAGATAGTAGTTTGTGTTATTTATAGCCAAAGACTTTGTTCTTCTCTCCTCAGACTTGGGGAGAGTCAGGAGTCTCAGAGGGGAATGTAGAACCAGCCTAGGTGGTATAGTTTTTGTAGATGCAAAATTGGCCTAGGTTATGGCCTCATAGGAATGAAAGGACCAGTTCAAACCAGAGGTTGGATATTAGTCTGTGTACCTATGACTATGAATGTTTTCATGCTCAGACTTGGAAGTAGGGTGGGGCTTTGTAGGCTAGAGAACAGTTTTCCAGTGATCTCCAAAACCAGTAAAACTTTTGGAAGCACACAAGGGACATGAGGACACAGGGGACTGAAGAACATCTGGAGTGTTAGAATTCCAGATGGCAGTCATATGAATCAAGAGGAGACAGAGAAGACTATTTTCTATTAATGTCTCATTTAATGGGAATGATGGGTCATCTCCAACCAGGAAGAAGGCTGGCCTATCTCCAACCAATTGTGTCATTTAGACAGATTGCAAAGAATACGGGGAAATGGGAATCTCAGAGGACAAAGATAACTGAGTGGTTAATAGTACTTTTTATGTGCCACATTTCACAATAGGCAGAGGGAATTTACAAGATCAGTTTAGGACACACTGGTTGCTTTAAGTCGTAGATGAGAACCTAGAGCCTCACTTCTACTGAGGTGTCTTCATGGTACTGGAAGGTACTCTGCATACTACTGAAGAAGTGTAAACAGCACCTGAGCTACAAGCCCTTTGATCAACAATTGTCACCTGCCTGCAAGATATGCTGGTGCAATGGTGGCACAAAAGTCATGAGTAACCAACCACTATCTGGTTTGATTTAAGGTCATCTCCAGGACTACTTAAAGAGACCCTGTCTCAAAATAAGTAAGTAAGTAAGTAAAAAATAAAAATAGGTGATAAACTTGTGTTCTCTCTCTCTCTCTCTCTCTCTCTCTCTCTCTCTCTCTCTTTTTCTCTCTCTCTCTCCCTCCTTCCACCATATGGCTCCTGTGGAGTGAATATTGCCTTTGTCCTGAGTGTTGAACCATCTCATTGGGCCCAACTTTTGGCACTTTTTATTATATATTTACATGAAACAGTATTCTTAACACTGATATATAGATAATCAAAATATTGTTGTACTCAGAAAAACAGTGAAGATGCCCTATTTTTTATAGTATTAACTAGTCAGCCAAGACTTAATTCTAAATTAAAAAAAAAAAAACAAACACATAAGAAATCAAGGGAGATTATATGGGAGTATTTGGAGGGAGGATGGGAAGGGGGAAATGATGTAATAAACAAATACATTTATCTCAGTAGTATGCTAATTTGCTTTAGTTTTTATGTAGTTGTACAATTCTATGTATATAACAAAGGATTATTTTCAAATAAATTTGTCTATAGTTAAAAAAAAAAAGAATCTGTGTCTTCCCTTAACAGCACCTAGGGAATCTCAATAGTCTTTAACTAGGATTGGACTTTGTGCCTACTTCTCCCTTGCCATAAGGGTTACTTTAATTTCAAAACCAACATAACACCAACATTTAGAACTCCAAGCTCCATAGTATTTTGGGGTCTTCACTGAGTCCTTGTGATCTGGTGTCATGAGCCGACTTTTAGTAGAAAGCGGCTAGAAAGCAGCTATCAGCTTTGCAGCCATCTGGAGCCATATACCCTGACATGAGACTTGGTTTTCAACAGCCTACAACAGCTGAGCACACTCTGATAAATATCTTGTTTATCTCACATATCTTGTTTTGCTGTTTAGTGCCCCCAGCTGCAAGGAGCATGGTGCACGTGCTATCCATGCCATACATGCCTGTAAGGCATATGTCATATCCACACCTGCAAGGCATGTGACAAAGTGTATAAATACCCCAGACTTCCCTTCAAGGAGAAGAGACAATAAGAGGAGACAATAAGAGAGACAATAGAGAGGGAGACAATAAGAGAGACAATAAAAGAGAAACAGGACTTGATCACACACTCTGTCTTGTCTCCATTCTTCTCATCTCTTGCTAGACCCTGACCTGAAGACCAAAGTGACAGTGCAGGCCGGGACATTTTGGACACAAAGTGTGGGGCAGAACGGTCTGCAACACAGTAGCTCCAAGCATGGGTCAGTGTGGGCCTCGACAATCGGCCATGGAACATTCCATATTTTCTTCCCAGAATGTGGGAAGCGGCTCCACTCTCACCATTACAAGGTGGCGCTTGGCATAGGCATTGCTTGAGAGAAAAGACAACTCCATATATGGAGTTGTATGTGCTGAGAGGTGTGGTTACCCGATCACCTCACCTCGCATCATAGAGAGTGGCCAATTAGTGACTATGTGGCAGCTGCTGATAGGATCAAGGCAATGCATATAAGGGGCTGCGGGAGCTGGGGGAAAAGAGAAGGAGAGGAGAGAGAGAAGAAGCTCACTGTACAGGGATAGCTGAATAAACCGCTTGAAGAAGAACACGGTTGCCGTTGCCTTATTCTGCTGGTCGGACATGGGTATCGACACCAGAAACATTGCTAAGAGCAAAGGGAGAAATATATGTGTCTTTATCGGGAGGCAGGAGTTGAGTTTGTAGGGTTTCACAATGCAACCAAAGAGAGTTTATGTAGGTGAAACTCTTCTTTGATATTTAACATTTTAACTTAATATTTTGCATCAGCTTTTCACTTAGCTCTGCAATGTATCAAGATTTAAGGATGTCAAGATATTTTAAAAGTTTTTTTCTGCATCCCTCTGGTGTCTGAGTATAATTCCAAGTGCAGGAAAACATCTCATGCTCCTCCTGGGGTGTCCCATTGTCACTTGAATTTAATGTTCTAGCTTAAAATGTTAGAAAAGATCTAGGGATTCAAGTTGAAAACCACATGGTTAGCGTCTAGGAAGATGACTAATTTCATAAAGAACTAATTTCATAAAGAACTTCATGCATGAGGACATGAGTCTGTAAGCCAGATAAACAGGCATGTTTAGTTTGATCTGAGAGCCCTAGGCAAGTGAGAGTCCTTGGTCATCACTGTCCACAGCAACAATTACAATAACAATGAAAACAAGAGCCAGAGAAAAATACCGCATGTGTAACACACACTACACACAGACACACAGACACACACACACACACTCACACCCTTGCCTTTAAAAAGTACTCAATAATCAAGGACATATCTAGATACTGACATCAGTTTAAATTCTGTGTCAGACACATTCATGCTGTTATACAACTTTCTGTACTTCTTTAGGAATAAGACACGTTTCACATCTACCAAATAAAAAGTAGACTGCAGCTAAACTAAAACCTGCGCTGCCCAAGTCCTGCATCTGAATCCAATTTCATCTGCTTGTGGGTTTCCAGGGAAGAGTGTGCAGGTTGCTGACCTCAAGCTGAACTCCAGTCTTCAGCGTGGTCCTTTGGAACTTCGTTCTCTCTTTTATTTGCCCCAGTCCCATCTCTTTTTTTTTTTTTTTTTTTTTTTTTTTTTTTTTTTTTTTTTGAGACTCAGGACTCAGTTAACATTTCGTCTCCTTCAGAAAACCATATCAATGTCTTTATGCTCCTTAGTCTCCCCTTCCCGTCCCTCTGCTTTAGTAATTTAAAATGTGGGATATTTTATAGTTGAAGTTCTAAAATAAAAAACAAGACAGTTGAGGTTAAATATTATTTTCTGAAGCCGAATGTGCTCATTTCATTGATTTTTTTTTCCCTGCTTAAAATAGAAACAGCTCCCAAAGGCTCCTTGCTATGGTTACATATTTGAGAAATGAAGATTAGATTAACTGCACTATATTGTTCACCCCAGTCAGTAATAAGGGTTTGAAAAAAAATTTCTAGAATAGATGCCTTTTTTTCTAGTCTTACATTTTCATCTCACATATCTCCTGAGAGCCACTCAAGAACAGTTTCAGCCCATCCCACTTACACACACTTCAGAAATCAGCACCAAAATGCTCACTGTTCTGTTAACTCACAGGAAGAAGTCTCCATTAGCACTGAGCCATGAGTGCCTTCTCATTATCTCCATGAGTTCCACAAAAGCAAAACTATTGAGTGATTTTATAAAGCATGGTACCCAGACGCTTTAGTTAAACCAATCTATAGTCCATTAACTGCTAATATTTTAGAAGTTGGTGTATTTACTTATAAACTATGAATATGATGTATATGTATCATGTGCATTCCAACATATATGTCAAGATTTGTAACTACACGAACAATATTAATAATGTATCAAACAGAAAAAACACCAGGGTTAAAATCTGTTTGAATAGCTTGATCTCTTTCAAAAGATTCATAATCACATTAGACAAATCCACAGTGACTTATCATTTTGATGTGAACTTGTAACCTTTATAGAAAAAAAAAAAAAACCAACCCAGAACCCTTCAGAATTCTTTCATTGTTTTAAAAATAATGATTTCGGGACTTGGTTCAGTATGTCTAAGGCAGGCTGGAAATAAAGATTTTATAAACTTTCCTAAGTGGTTGTGATACATAACCAGGTTTGAGAGCCACAGCCTTGGGGGATTTGGTATAATCCAATTATTTCCTGGCAGTCTGGAGGTGAGAGGCAAGGCTGGGTTTGAGCTATTGTGTGGAACCAGATTTCCCAGAAAAGCCCTCCTTGGAAGATATTTCAGAAATCATACAGTCATTTCTCTGGAGTGTTTTGATTGTCATCCTTGAGGCATGGCAAAGATTGGATAAACTTCACAGGTCACTTGAAACTATTCAATTTTATAAAAATGCATCTAGGTCTGTAATGCCGCTGTAATCTTCGGGGAAAATTTTCCTCTAGAAAAGAAGTGCATCCACTGCACACCCATTAAACTAAACAATCACGACAGGTTCACACCCCAAGTGCCTTCCGTTCTTGATAGAAAATGAGACATTTAGCTTCTCGAGGGCTCTTACAGACACTGCAGATTTTATTATGGGTTTCATTTCTCAAAAATAAGCAGATCTCTCTCTCTATTTTAAAAACCAAAGCTAATTTTACGTGTTTCATTTCGAAGATAATGTTTGAAAAGATTTCTCATTCTAATATGAACTTTTGTTTTTCTCCTTCGATTTCTTCATATTTATTTAAAAAAAATTACTTTAACCTAAGAGTCCATGCATTTGAGAGTAGGCCAAGAACTTCATCTCATATTTCCCAACCTTCATAACACCTTAAGGTAGGAATTCTTGTTACAGAGGGAAAATAGACATTTTTATCTGTTTCCTACTCGTCTTGGCTGTTGAGGTTGGCTCTTAACCATGATAGTGGTCTCCGAGGTCTCCCAAGCACTGTATTTCCCAATTTGGTCTCAAGGTTATCATGTGATTGAAGCTGGCCAATCAGAACAGCCCATGCTTCCTGGAGCAGTGATTGGTCCAGGAGTGAGACACGCCCTAAAAAAAATCAATGAGGTACAGAGATCCTACTCCAACCTCCTGACCTTCACAAGCCAGAAGAGGGAGACTCCAGGTCAATTGGAAGTAGAACTAAACTTTCTTCCACCATGTGATGAAATTGTTCGCACACAGTATTTGAAGCTAGGCAGAAGAGAAGGAAGGAGTCACATTTGTGACTCCATTGGGATGCCTATTGTCCTAGCAGTACAAAGTTTGTGGCTTTTACTCTTTGAACTATGCTGAATCTAATCTTCAGAAAGAATGATACTGAATAATAATCTCCAAATCCTGACTAACCGAATTATTTTCTTCACGTTCCAAAAGGAGTAAAATGAAGCCTGGAAAGGTTAACTTGACTTAGTAAATCAACCTGATTTGAAGTCACATTCTCAATATTTAAAATCGCATTCTCTCTTCTTCAAGCCACTATCTTTTCTGTCAGCCTCTGCCGAAGATGTCTGTCACTGGGGAACGATGAAAAAAAAAAAAAAAAAAAAAAAATAGGTCAAATCAGCTTCCTGAGAACGTAACACCAAATATGCCCGAGTTAGCTAAACTGCTTTTAACCCAAATTCACAGGACGTTTGTACAAATTTCAAGGGCATAGAATGCCAAACATAAAAAAAGGGGGAGAAGGAGGGGGAGGAGGAGGAGGAGGAGGAGGAGGAGGAGGAGGAGGACAAAGAGGAAAGGAGGGAGGAAGAAAGGAAGTTCTAAATACCTAAAATTAAACTAAATTCAAACTCTCTTATACATGAGCACATTTGTTCAGTGGTCTTTCAGCGTTTCAATTAAGGACAATAATAGTGTCTACCATTATGGCATGTCTACCGAAATGTCCTCTGGAGGGTAGGGGAGACAGGTTGCTGCAGTTTGAAATCCAGAGTGGAAGGACCATACCACCTGCATAAAAATGGAGCAACAATCTGAAGGTCTGGAACCTGTGAATGAAATGTTTTCTTAACAAGAAGAAGTTCCCTCTTCCAATCAGAGGGAGATGGACGTTGGTCGCTTCACCCTTCTTTATTTTCTCCTATCCCGTGTTGTTTCTGTCCTCTTTAACAGCATGTTTTCCCACCAACAATGAATCTGAAACACATGATGTTTAAAATTGGAATATGTACAGAAGTGATTCCAAAATAGAACTGAATATGCGAGGAGAGCAAACAGTTTGGTATGCCTCGATAAACTTGTTGTAATTAGTGTTTTAATTTTATTTTTGTCTAATTTAGCAAATATGCTTAAAAACTAGTGAGATCCAGACATGATGGTACATACCTATAATCTCTTCTCTAGGGGTGCATGATTATGAGAAATTGCTAGGCTGGGCTACATAGTTCAACCTTATATTAAAAAAATAACTAAAGTATGAAAATCATGGTAGCATTCCTATGAGTTGTGTACACGGTGAGAAAACCTGGTCCTGTACTCCTGATATGATTCACTGAACCCTGTGGCAATGAGATTTTTTCCCAAGACTATCAGGAGTAGTAACTAATCTCCTGGGTTTTGCCTTTTGTTTTTGTTTTCGTTGTTATTGTTTTTTCTTTTGAGACAAGTCTTATCCTATAATTCAAGATAGTCTAGAACTTTCCGTGTATCCTAGGGTGGCCTCTAACCCATAGTAATTCTCCCGTCTTAGTCTCCCAAGTTCTGAGATAACTTGTCTAACACCATGCAGTGTGTGTGGTGTGTGTGTGTGGTGTGTGGTGTGTGGTGTGTGGTGTGTGGTGTGTGGTGTGTGGTGTGTGTGTGGTGTGTGGTGTGTGGTGTGTGGTGTGTGTGTGTGTGTGTAGTGTGTGGTGTGTGGTGTGTGGTGTGTGGTGTGTGTGTCTGTGTGTGTGTGGTGTGGTGTGTGTGTGGTGTGTGGTGTGTGTGTGTGGTGTGTGGTGTGTGTGTGTCTGTGTGTATATGGTGTATGTGTGTGTGTGTGGTGTGTGTGTGTGTGCATGTTGAGATCAGAGGGCAGCTTTGAGTACTGTCTTCAGGAACTATCCACTCTTCTCTGTGTGATAGCATTTCTCACTGAAGCCAGAGCTGGCTAGTTAGCTTAGGCTTGTAGGCTGGTGAAGCCCAGGGATCTACCTATCGCTGCCTTGCCAGGGCTGGGATTGCAAGTGTACACCCCCATATTTGTTTATAATGTGAGTACTGGGATCCAAACCAAGTCCTTATACTTGACTGACCAGCACATCACTGTTTGAGTCACCTGTCCAGCCCTGCTTTCTCTCTCTCTCTCTCTCTCTCTCTCTCTCTCTCTCTCTCTCTCTCTCCCTCCCTCCCTCCCTCCCTCCCTCCCTCCCTCCCTCTCTCTCTCTCTCTCTTTCTTTCTTTCTTTCTTTCTTTTTTCTTTCTCTATTCCTTCCTCCCTCCTTTCTTTTTTCCTTTATCTTGCTTGGGGGGGGGGTGCGTACTATGGTATCTTATGTATGTGCTCCTCTCTCTAACCTAATTATTTCAGTTTACACGATGCTGAGGAACTATTTTACACTTTCTTGTTTTTTAGTAACTAGAAATTTGAGGGCATTTTCTTTTCAGTTTTTATTTGTGTGAGTGATAGTTTGATAAACATCTTTATTCATTTCTCTTAGTATACCCATCTCAGAATGTTGTTAGCTTCTCAGTCATAATATTGGTTTATTTTGATGTGTAAAATATTTAATTTGTGTTTGCAGTACTGTGGATTTTGCCCAAGGCATTCTGGGTAAGTGCTCTACCACTGAATTACATCATCAGCTCAAGAACATTTAACCTGATATGGATACAACAAGCTATTTTCCAAAGTGGTAAACCATTTCATATTCTCACCAGCAGTACCTGAGAATCTGTGGAGCTATATATTTACTTGGATTTACCATTATCTAATGTCTGCATGTTTGTATACTTAGCGGTTATGAAACCTAAATTGGTTTGTAACATTTTTCTCTTTCCTTTCTTCCCAAAGCATTTAAGACTATTGTAAATTTTAATGTAATAGACTCAGTATTTCCATTGTGATTTGCACTCATTATTCTTCTAAGGAAAACCCCAATTGAATAAAATCTTTAATGTTCTAGAAATTTACACTTTATTTTCTCTATCTTCATCTTATCTGAAATTAACCTTGATATATTGATATGGAATAGAGAATGATCTTTTTTGATACGATTAACTGACTCTCACTCCCTCTGATTTGTGCTTTGTCTTTCATACGCACGGTCTCATGTGGTTTCTATTTTGTTCTGTTGGCTAAAAAAATATGATTGTTCATAAGCATCACAGAGTTTCTGGGTATTCTACTTTTATAAAAACTCTAAAGTGGTTGGGCATTTACTGTTATTATTCTAATTTGAGAACATTTTGGCTTTTCTTGTTCCTCTGAATTCCTGTTGACAACCATTTCAATAATAAGTTCTCAAATTCTTCAAAATGTGTGCCTGGGAGTCAGGTTTTCAGAGGAGCCAATCCCAGAGCTTGCGTGTAGCTTTTAAACCTGCGCTGTAGTTCGTAGTCAGCCCTTTCCCCAGAGTCAGGCATCAGTCCTCGCTAGAGTCCTGTACGCTACCCTAGCTCTGCAGATGGCTGCTCCTCTGTCTCCGTGAATAGCTTCCCTCAACAATGCTCCAACGAGTTGCTCTGTGTGCTGTTTGGCTCTTTGTATTTCATGTGCATGATATTGTAAACATGCCAGTTTTACCCACCCGTCTTCCCAGTGATGAACAGTCATCCTCCCGCTGCTGGGTGCTATAACTCACACTGCCTTCTTTTCATGCCTGTACTTTGTGAGGAGCTATGGGTAAGCATGCAGGAAGTAGCTCTCTGGATGGTAGGTTATGAGAATCCCTCATCTGCTCCAGTGACACTAGATTGTCCCCCAGGCTGCTGTGCTAGTTAAAAATTCCACATGCTTCTCTCACTGCCTGGTTTTTTTTTTTTTTTTTTCCTATGTCGCTATTTATCTACACATATGTAACATCTTGAAAGTTTGGGCTTTCATGTATTTCCCTTTGCATAATTCCCAAATGTTTCCCAATGTTTCTTTCTTGTATGACTATGACTGTGAACAAGTCTGTTCTCCAGAATCGATTACCCTCAATACATATGTGCCAATACAGGCATGCAGTTGCATGTACATGCACACATATACCACTGTTTTGTTTTCCTTATACATGCAAACTATGCAGAAAGCTCTTTTTTTTCCTTTCTGCCCCCCCTCCAATTCTACTGAATCCTAGTAACATGGAAAAGCATGATTTGGTTTAATGAATATGAATATGAATATGAATATATGTTTGCGGTAGAAAAATGAATTCTTTTTAAATTCAGATTTTGAAACTGCTGAATTTAACTAACTTTAGGCAATGTGAACAAGCAGAAGAGTGGTACCCAAACTGACTTAGCTGAGTTCGTTGTCCAATAGAACTATGAACCCAGTCTCTTCAAGGCAGAAGATAGAGCGCCATCTGCTGGGTGCCTTGTATTACTGATCTCCAGACATGTCTCCACTCTGCCACCTGGTGGCCTTTCCTATTGCTACAAACACACACTTGCTCAGAACGAAATTTGGGATTTAAACTGTCATCCATTTCTAACTAACCCCTGCAGTGCCCTTGAGATTTATAATAGAGGGATTCCTTTCAGCTAACCTGGTAGGAGAATAATGTTTGAAGGTGTAACGAAATCATCTTTAAATCTTACTGATGCAATTAAGACAGATGCTTGAATCAATATTGATTCATTGTTAATGATTCATTATCATCTGTTGTTCAAGAGCACTAACAAATCATTGATTCTGAGAAATTTGTTTAGAACATAAAGGTAAATAATAAGCTAAAATGTATGCTTTTCTTCTCTGTGTTTATGGGGCTCTGTATGCCTTTCTGGGAACTTTTCGAGGTCTTAGCATTTTAATGTTGCGTCCAGTTTGTCACAGAGGCCCGATGGCAATAGAGTAATTCCTCTGTATCCTGGGGTATTGGTTCCAAGGCCAATCTACAGGTGTGTTGTTCTTTTTTATATATATATATATAAAATGGCATTAGTATTTGTATATAACCTGTGCGATCCTCCCTTATGCTTAAAATCACCCTCAAATAATTTATAATACTTAATATGTGCAAATACTATGTAAATAGTTGTCCTAATGTGATAAAAAAACCTCTTCATGTATATGTTCAGTACAGACCCAATAATATTTGAATGGGTCCAATAATATTTGAAGGTTGGCTGTGACCACATATGTCTGCAATCTCAGCAATCGGGAGGCAGAAGCAGAAGGATTAATTAAAATTTGAGACCAGTCTGGGCTTTCTAGGGAGTTCCAGAACAATTAGTTCTAGAAAGAGCCACCATCTCAAAAAATAAAACAATACAAAAACATAATCCTCGTTTGGGTGGGTCTATCCATGTAGACATCAGGAATATGCAAGGCTACTCATATTCTATGAATATTTGTTGAGTGAATAAAATAATTAACTTCTACTAATATGAACTATGATTTAATGTCAAGAAGACCAGGTAAAGACTCCATTTCTGGTTTCAGACTAGAGTGTAACTGACTTCAAGCTTTTAAATGAAAATGTGAGCGGATGACACAGGAGACGAAGCATCTCAGAGAACATAAGCTAGTTTGGAGAACATAGCAGAGACACTTGCTAGTTAAGATCACAAATCACTGGCCTTTACCTTTCTAAATTTTTTAGATGTTTTTATATATTTGCACCTAAAATGCACAGAAACACGTATGCAAGAATAGTCAGACCTAAATATGTTAAAGAAATAAATATGGACTTAAGAAATATAAATGGCATGCTTTTGTCGGAATTCCTTGGGTTTAAGTTTTTTTTTGTGCTTAATGGGAGACCATTTTATGACTTAGTCAGACACCTATAGAGCTCTGTTTAACACCCTGTTTCAGTTAGGGTTTCATGGCTATGAAGAGACACCATGACCAAGGCAACTCTTATAAAGGAAAACATTTAATTAGAGCTGGCTGACAGTTTGAGAAGCTTAGTCCATTACATCATGGCTGGAAGCATGGCAGCCTGCAGGCAAACGAGGTGATGGAGAAGGAGCTGAGATTTCTACATCTTGATCTGAAGGTGGTAGAAGGAGACTGTGTGTCATACTGGGCATGGCCTGAGGATATATAAGACCTCATATCCCGCCTCCACCGCGACACACTTCCTCCAACAAGGTTACATTTCCTAATAGTGCCAACTCCTTATGGATCTATGGAGCCAATTATATTCAAGCTACAATATACCCACAAAGATGTCCACAGTATACATGTGTCACAGAACTAAGGTCATTTCACAGTTTGGTAGGTTTTGTTCTTACAATCCTGCCTATACCACTCTTGGGTTTTCCCCTTCCTCTGAGATAGGATTTCTATGTATCCTAGGCTGTCCTAGAAAACCCATGCTGTATACCAGGCTAACCTTGAATTTACAGAGATCACCCTGCCTCTGCCTCCGGTGTGCGGAGATCAAAGGCTTGTGCCACCACAGCCCAGTACAATCCTTGACTATTGTCCTCAGTGCACACATGTTTCTCTCTGTTATAGTCCAAGAAATGGGTCAAAAGTATGTATGTATTTAAACCTTTGGTGACATAAGCCTGTGTTTATTATGGACTGATATATGAAATGACAGTAGTCTTCCCTACTTTGTATGGTTAGTGAAACTGATGTGTCTTTATTTTTGAAGTGTTTGATATAATCCCATTTAATGAGACAGCGTCAGTTTTCTCCATTTGAATATTTGTTTGAACATCTTGTTGACACTGCCTGAATTTGCTGATCTTGCAAACCAGCCTGGTGAAGCAGCTGGACTCCCCTCCCTCTCACCCACCCCCCCTCCTGTCCCCACCTCATCCCATCCCCATGCTGTTCGATTCCCCCATCTCTCTCCCCTCCTTCCCCATCCCCCTAAGAATTCTAAACTGTTCCTAACTCCTAGGAGGGCTCTCCATACACTCAACAGTGGTAATAATACATGTGGTGTCTGCTTTATAGCATTGCATGAAAAAGTTTTTTTTTTTTTTGTTTGTTTGTTTGTTTTGTTTTTGTCCGAGGCAGGGTTTCTCTGTGTAGCCCTGGCTGTCCTGGAGCTCACTCTGAAGACCAGGGTGGCCTCGAACTCAGAAATCCACCTGCCTCTGCCTTTGCCTCCCAAGTGCTGGGATTAAAGGCGTGCACCACCACTGCCCGGCATGAAAAAGGTTTTTATGTGGATTGAAATGAATACACATTTTAGTGAAAATATTAAAGATGTATTAGGCAGATTAAAACCAGCTAAGGTTTCATGGCTCAGAAATAATTAGCATTCTCTTTTTGGCTTATATCTTGCCAGCAATAGACTACTTTAAACCAAGTTGGGGCTTTGCTATCTCTGTAGCTTGCAATCTGTTTCCCCCCCTACACTTAAAAACATATAAATTTTCTGTCATATCAATATGACATCTCTTCAGAGTTTGGCTGACACAGCACATAAACATTTACAACTTTCCACGGACTCTGAAAATTAACAAGGACCTGTGCATTTAATTGGATTGTGATTACGAATGAACCCAAGGCATTGAAGCTGAAGTATATATTTGTATTTTCTCAGTTACTAATTAAGAGATATTCTTTTACTAAGCACCCGCTGAATTTTAAATGATTTGCAACGTATGTGATAAGTAGGTAATTACCAACACAACCACTTTCCTAGGCAAGCGCAGTTACCACTGACACCAACTAGTATAAAGATTCCAGGAGACTGAAGAGCAGGCAGAGCCTGCAAATGACCAGGTCTCATTTAGAACACTTAATGCCTGTAATTGACGTCCGCTGCTCCCGGGTTTACATCCTTTCTTCTTTGTTCAGAGCGCGCAGTTTTTCTTCTTTTTAATATTGCTACTTAATAATTGCTCGAGTCTTTGCCCCTCAGTCAAAATAAATGTCACGTGTCCCAAGAGCTCCAAGAGCTACTGAGTTTTTATTCACGTCATAATTTTTATTGAGAGTAATTTCCATGGGGAATTAAATAGCATTCTTCAGTTGTTCTGGCTGCTTACAACAGCCCAACGACCCGTGTCTGTGTTTATTCTTTTTTTTTTTTTATTAACAGAAATGGAGCTTTCAGGGATGGAATAGCATGGGCTGTCGTTGACCATTAAGGCTAGAGCGCCATCTGTCGGCGATAGAGCACTAAGGCATTTACCGTGTGACCATCTCAACCAATAACCATCACCAATCTACCTGAGAGGAAAATTTCTCACCCTATCAAGTTTAGATCAAACAGGAGCTGACAGTAGGAACGAATAAGATTGGATTACATCTGACTTCAAATTTTAGTTTAAGAGGAAATTTTTAATAGAATACGTTTCATACATGTAAACTGCATTTTTATCATACGCTTTTCCCTCTCACACCCCACGTCCCCAAGCACATTCCGATCCCTTCACGTGCCTCTCCATTTTGTTTTGTGGCTTGCTGTTTGAATCTCCCCCCGGGCTGCCTTTTTGGTCCATCAACCCGTCCTCAGGATGCACTTAGCCATAGTCCGTCTCCTCTCATGGTGGCCTTCTCCTCTCTCTCTGTCTTTTTTCTCTTCCTCTCCTTTTCTCCCTCTCTCTAGGTCCCTACCTGAGACCCCCAGACAGTAACCAAGCCCTGCCTAACTCTACTCTCTTCAGGTATTGGCTGTAGCTACTTTTTTATAGCCAATAGCTTTAAATGAGGGGCAAAGTTTATACAACAAAGGCTGGAATATGTGAGAATTCGCTCTTATGGGGGCAATCAGATCTCGGGATCAGAATTAAGCATTTGTGTATACATCAGCACCAGACCAACCTGCTCCCCCCTCTTCCCTGGAGATGTAACTCTGTACTGTAAAGAGAACCATTTCAAAGTAGACTATTCTGGGCAATCATGACCCCTATCTTCATGGACATCAAAGCCAACCCTGTCACCTTCTTCTCTACAATCAGGAGGACAGCCAGTCTGTGGTGTTCTGCCTCTATGGCTTTATCTGTTCTGGGTATTTTATATACACAGAATCACAGAGTATGTGCAGTTTTGTTTAGCTTCTTTCCCTTTGCATCATGTTTTGTAGGTTCAACCATTACATAGCACGTGTTGTTGGGGTTTTATCTTGTACTGTCTGTTGTAGTGCTAGCCCCTGGGACCTTGCCCCCCCCAAGTTAATTCTGGTTGGTGAATAAAGACGGCAACAGCTAATAGCTGGGGAGAAGAGACAGGTAACGTTGAGGTTTTCTGAGCTTGGAAAGGAGACCATAGTTGTTCATAAATATAGGGATAACCGATTTTAAAATGTAACATTTATGCGAAAGAAACACAAACTTCTGGCAAAAGTGTTGGAACTTTTAGCTGCTCCTGTGAGCTCCTGCAAGGTCTGTGTCTAAGGAAAACCACGTTGTTACATCTTGCCAATTCGGTCTGAATTGCAGTTTCTAAATTTCAGTTTCTAGTGGTTGAAGGAAATACTTACCTGCAAATGGCATAACTTGGTAAGCACTCTTACTTCCAAAAATAAAGCTAACTTCTTTATTATAGTATATAATAAATACAATATAACATATGTAATATTCATACAGGGTTAAAGATCTGACTCCTGATGAATCTCTTATGTAGTATTCACAAAGATCTTTTGCATCTCCAGCATGATGGGAAAGAAATGCATGTGCTGCTTATTTGGAGACATAAGATTCTCTCCCTGTCTGTGATTGTTTGAATATGCTTGGCCCAGGGAGTGGCACTGTTGGGAGGTGTGGCCTTGTGGGTGTGGGATTTAATACCCTTGACCTAGCTGCCTAGCAGTGTCTTCTACTAGCAGCCTTCAGATGAAGATGTAGAACTCTCAGCTCCTCCTGCACCATGCCTGCATGGACGCTGCCATGTTCCCGCATTGATGATAATGGACTGAACCTCTGAACCTGTAAGCCAGCCCCAACTAAATGTTGTCCATATAAGAGTTGCATTGGTCATGGTGTCTGTTCACAGCAGTAAAACCATAACTATGACACTGTCCATCTCCCTCCCCTCCATCTGTGTGTGTGTGTGTGTATGTGTCTGGTGTGTCTGTATCAGTATGTGTGTGTGTGCGTGCGTGCCTTAACGATCTCTTAGTGATAAATGAGAAGGGCTAAGTTAATATCAGAGAAAGAGGAAGCAGCATGAACAAGAAGCTGTAAAGAACAAATGTTCTTTACAATTTTGGTCAACAAATGTTTTGACATAACTTCAGATATTTTTCTTGAAGGGCAGAATAAGACAAGTGACTACCCCAGGAACACATCTTACATGTTCCACCTTCATGGCAAGTTAGAACACACTACACAGATAGAAAACGCCAGACATTGAATTCTTTATCTTTCATAGAATACTAACTTATGAAGTAAATATTACACTCTATCCCTCCAACTTATGGGCAAGATGATCAGGAAATTCTCTGTGCCAATTATTTGGCACAGCAGCTAAGATCTTATTGAGTCAATTGTGATATCTATGATTAGAGAAACTGGTAGCAGCCTTCTTTCCAGCCTTGGCAGTGCATTTTCCCCACATCCTGACTGTTGTGCTTTTGAAACCTGTAATTCTGGTTGACTTGAAAGCCAACCCATAACCCAGGCTAGCCTCAAATTTATGGCTACCATCTCACCTCAGCCTCCAGAACTTAGCTGGGGTCCTGGGAGAGGGCCACGACACCCAGCTGTGGATCCCTTTTGTTCTTTTGAGCTCTTCTCTTCGAAGTTCCAAAGGAAAATTCTTCAAATTCATCCAATAAGATGGAGAGAGGGTGACATCTGGCTCATTTTGTCCCCACAGTTCAAGGATCTATTATAAATACGGTGCCATTCACCACGAGAACCAGAGAGTAAGGGGATCATTATTTTATAAAATCTATCAGACATTTGGAGATACACTTTCGAAGAGACATCATGCAACTCTTTGAATGACTATTTTTGTCTAGTAAACCTTGTAAATTGTGTCCTTGTTAAATTCCTTAAATAGTTTCTTTGTTCCTTTGCTCAAAAATATTAAATATTAGACTTGGCCTTAATCAGCTTTGAAGCTACAGCTTTAAACAATAATGAATCCACCTTCTGAGTATTGCCTTCTATTTTTTTTCTTTAACAATGCAGGGATGGAACATTAAATTATTCAGTTCTGACCTTCTGTTAACTTTTTGAAATCTGATTATCATCCAAGAAAGCACTCTAATTTCCGAGTATCTGGATAAATTGGTCAGCATGCCTTCTGTGTCCTCGTTTATATATTCATTCAGATAGTGAATCAAGGGCTGGCAGGATGGCTCAGTGGGGAAAGGCTCTAGCTATGAATATTTGAGGCCCTGAATTTGATCCCTGGGAACTACACAAAAGTGGATGGAGAGACCTAATTCCAAAACGCTGTCTGCTGATTTCCACACCCACGTTGTTTCTTTCTTCTTTTCTCGCTTTTCCTCTTGGAACTTCTGCTCATTCTCAGATATTTTTTAAGTGTTTTTCTGTTTTTGCTTGTTTGTTTCTGTTTTGAGATAGTCTCACTGTGTAGCCCAAGCTGACGTCACGTTGACAGCAGGCTCCCGACCTCTTGTATGCACCGAATACCATCCCAGTCCTAAATCTGAAGAGAGCATCCTTGTCTCTAAGGAGCCCACCTGTGTCTCCAGGATTGGCTTGTCACCTTCGCAGTTCTGTTCTGATTATAATTGTCATCGTCTTACTGCCTGGTGTTGAGTACATTCACTTTAAGTCCTTCTCTTCCACTGAGATTGAAGTACTGGCAGAGGACCTCAACCAGCCCTTGACTCTTTAGGATCAGCACAGGACAAGGCCTAGGTTTGTTACAGGATGCGTTCAAGATGAATGTACCTTTTTGGTTTCAATTAGCATACATGAAAGATCATCATAAAAACATACCCCATAGTCTGATTCCTATAGTCTATGAATATTGCCCTGTGGAACACAAGAAATCTCTCCTTAGGCAGAGAGGAGAAACCTGCTGTGGGTGTTCTAAGGAGAAGACTTTTGATAAGAAGGAGAAACACAAAGGACAAGAGACTGGGGTGATGGGACCTCAAGCTAAGGAACACCCAGATCCATCAGAGGTTGAAGAAGTAAGGGATGGGTTCCAGGAAGAGACTCTGGCCCTCATGAGACCTTCTGAACTCCTGGCCTCTAGAGGTACGTAAAACAAAAGTTTATTGTCTTAAACCATCCAGTTTGGGGCAATTTGTTACAGTGTCTTAAGGAAGCCATGCTAATCTCTTGTGGTAACATTTCTGAAGTTAAGTTCCTGTCAAAAATGAGGAGTTCTTTGGATGGACTAGCATAAATAAGGAAGGTTAGACATACAAGATTTTTCCTGAACAGCTTTTCTGATCCTGTACAAGACAAAGGTGCATTGTGACCCTCAAAGCTCTAGAATTTCTCAGCATCTTTGGCCACAGGATGTGCCTTTCTCTTCCTGTGAAATGTGTGTTACCATAAGTCTATAGGTGTCAGTGTTCACTAGAAAAGAACTCTAGGGTCTGTGAGACTTAGAGTCCATTTACAATCCAACAGAGGAGGGGTGTTAAGGAAGGTGCAGAGGGCATTGTTCTTGCAGTGTGCACACAGGAAACCAGCCTGAGGAGGATGGAATGCCTTTGCAAATATCTAATGTTTGCTTGGCACAGCTTGTCCGGTTGAGCTTTGCAAAATCTTCCTCAGGCTTTGTTTTCCTAGTTTCTGTGGAGCCAGTTCATGTCTCAAGGCAAGTTGAGGCTGGGCTTGCTGGAAACCACTGAGGAATTAGGTGAGTTTACTTGGTCTCCAGGTACATGTGAAGGAATGGCTCATTTAAGCTTTAGTGTGGGATATTAATGCTTGTCTGGGGTATTCTTTTCCCTTATGGCTATTAGTTTCTCTTCCTCATTATCCTGAATTCTCTTTCTTCTGAATGTCAGTAGCTCAGGATGCAGCTCGATTTAGTTGTATATGAAAGACTTAGTCATTGTATTTCTCTTGGCAAACCTGTCAGCATGTAACCCCGCAGCAAAATGAAGGGGAATCAGGAAGCCCGAGGATTTGACCTTATAATAGAACAAACATAGCCCCCAGCAATTAAATTCTAGGATGGAGTAGTAGCATGAAAAGTTAAGAAGTAAATAGGTCTACATGGTTTGATTTATTAAGTTTTTCAAATTATAGTCAATATTCGGAAAAACAACTGAAATAGTTCTGTGAAGAGAAAACCATTTCCAGCCATTATGCTATTTTAGCAGACTAATGATGGCAGGAAAACAAACAGAAAATGCTAGAAATATTGTTTTACCAGTATCTCCTTAGCTTGACCTTACAAAAGCTCAACTATTTATTTATTTATTTAACGTGCACATGTGTTCATGTACATGCATATGAAAGTCGGTCACATATGTGTGTGAATATGGTGGCCTGAAGTCAACACTGAGTGTTAACTTAATTTTTATTCACTTTTTTTTTTTTTTTTTTTGGAGTTAAGAGTCTGTCACTGACAGAATGCTCAAGAGAGCAAATAAGGCGACAAAGTGTGGGACAGAAAGTCAAGGAGGGGCCATGGGGAGACCACTCTACCTTGATATCCGTCCCATGTGCAGTCTCCAAAGATAGACACCGATATGGATGTCAGGAAGTGCATGCTGACAGGAGCCTGATGTAGCTGTCTCCTCGAAGGTCTGCCGGAGTCTGACATATCCAGAGGCAGATGCTTGCAGCTACCTATTGATCTGATCAAGGGTTCCCAATGAAGAAGTTAGAGGACTGAAGGAGCTGAAAGGGTTGGTGGCCCCAAGAGGAGAGCAATAGTGCCAGCCAACCAGAGCTCCCCAGGGTCTAAACCACCAGCCTGGGAGCACAAAGGGAGGCACCTATGACTTCAGCTGTATACTTAGGGGAGGATGGCCTTGTCGGGCATGGGTGGGAGAGGAGATCCCTGGTCCCATGAAGGCTGAACACCGAGCAGGGAGGAATTCGAGGGTGGGGAGGGGGGAGTGGGGGGTAGGTGGGGGCACACCCTTGTGGAGGCAGGAGGGGGGACGGCATGGGGGGGGGTTCCTGGGTGGTGGTGGGAATTGGGTGAGGGGATAAAATCTGAAATGTATTTTAAATAAATAAATTAAAATAAAAGAGTCTGTCACTGAACCCGGAACTCATCAATTTGGCTAGACTGGCTAGCCATAGATTTTTAGGGATACCAATGTCTTCATCTTCCAGGCCCAGGATTACAGGTGCATGCTACACCACCACATTCAAAACTTTTTTTTAAATTACGTATTAATTGGATGCTGGGAACTGAACTAGGGTCCCTAAGCTTCCAGGGGAATCTCTTTACTGGCAGAGTCATCTCCCTAGTCCCTGCTATCTCTATTGAACACTCAAATTATTTTGTGGCCACTCCCACTTGAAAGATTTCAAGACCGCATGTCTTAAATTACAGCTACTCTCAGATGTCTCAATAACCTTTAATTCTGTTTTTCTCTAACGTCCCATCAGGTCACCTTGTCTTCTCAATACTTCCTGTCCTGACTTGGTTCCTATGTATTTGCATTTGTTGCCCAAGAAGCTTAGTGGAAATGACTTTTTTTTTTTCAAATTTGTATGTATCATTTTTTTCTCTTTTAATGTACCACAGATATATGGCTTTTGTTTAGAATGCCATCTTGTTGCTCAGGGGTGAGGGTCCCAACAGAACCTCAGTCCTGGGAGACATCACTGTACCTGTGTCTGATGTCTCACATCCATCTTTGTGGCCTCTGACCTTAAGGTTTCTGCAGACAAAACGTAAGCACAAGAATCCATATTATCTACCCCTCCTCCAACCTTTTCCCTCGTAGTCCAGTATACAGCAAATATGAAGTCTAACTTGTGATAAGTCAGAGATATCTCTTTTCTTGGAAGCTGTGAGTTAGCTGGCTATAATGAATGTGAGTTTGTATGTGAGCATGTATGTGGGGGAGGGATGTGCATGTATGATGAGTTACAAACCATATGATACCTGCTTTTTCATGAATCAGCCAAATAGGGCTTTTAAGTCACTTGAATGTGGGGTTCAGTTGACACACTGGAGAAGAGAGGTCATGAAATGAGGAAACTTGGAGTTTATGGATGAGTTACTGGGTCATCTCTCTTTGCTGAGAGAAGGGGTGAATTTCTACTTTATCATCTTGGAATGTGAACTCCAAAGGTCTCTATCATTTGGCCTGATGCTATTGTTTAAATCATATGCTGAAAGCTTAACCTCTCGTGTTATTGAAGGGGTCTTTGAGAGACAACCAGTTTACATGGTCAACACCTTTGGGAGTAGGAATTATGCATTTATAGGACAGATGGAAATGAACTTGTTTGCCCTGCCATTATGAAAGGATACGCTAAGAAGCGACATTTACACCCATGCATACAAAGCAGATTCTCAATCTGCAGCCCCTTAATTTTTGCCTTCAGAAATGTGAAAAATACACATGGGATTTTTTCAATCTATCTAGTCTACATTATTTTGTTGTAACAGCAGAAAGGGATAAAGATGCTAAAAGTGCAACAATACTTTGATCCAGGAGTCACTATGTTCTGAAGTTCCTGCCCAAGAGGAAACATGAATTACTTCTTGATATCTTGGCTAAGGTTAAATAGAAAGAGCACAAAAAATTCTTACATAATGTTGAACCATGAATGTTTACTCCTTTTTCTCTTAAGTATAAAGAGAATGGGGTACATAGACCAACTGTAGCCACGTATGTGAGGTTCTAGATTTGAGATCAAACACCACAAACTTCCCAATAGAAAAGAAAATAAAGAAATGACCTTCCTGAGAGGTTCACTGGTTCAAAATGTCCTAATATGAAACTTTGGAGATGCAGAAGAAACTGAAGTTTAGGTGAAGCACTGGCCCCCATGTGGCACAAAGTATAATGAACTTAGACTCAAACATCCTTGGGTTCAAAGCCACATTCTGTCATTTCATTTGGCTATTTGTTTTTAGAAAGCCAAGGGAGATGCTGAAAAAGGCAACTCTTCTACACTCCCAGTCAGAGTATAAAAAACTAAAAATAGAACTACCCTGCATACATTCAGCAACTGAGATCACTATAGCTTTAGGTCTATATCCAAAATAAGTAGAATTATTACACTAAAAAGGAACCTCATCCTCATGTGTGCTGTAGCATCATTAATGATAGCCATGACATGAAATCAACTAAAGTACCCTTTGGCAGATGGGTAGATAAAGAAAATGTAGTCTATCTGCATAATAGTGTAGTTTTCAGTGGTTAAAGGGATAAAAACCGGTCATTTGTGTTGACATGCATGGAAATAGAGGGTACTGTCTTATATGAAATAAAACAGCCATGGGAAGTCAGACCCCCCCCTCCCGCTCTCACTCATTTGTGGGAAGATGCAAAAGTTGACCTAACAGAAAGTTCACTAACACAGTGATCTTTAGAGACTATAAAGGCAAGGGGGATGAGAAATAGAGGTTGGCCAGATTGAAGGTGCCGGATACAAAGGGAGGAATTATGATTATTGCACCACAGGGTAAATGTGCCTGACAACAGTTCACTCAACATTTAAATGTGGTTAGAAGACTCAGCTTCCAGCACAGAGTCATTATAAGTGTTCGAGAAGCCAGAATGCTACTACCTTGATTTGATCATTATTACTATATGGAGTTATCATACTATACCTCATAAATGTTTATAAGTACTGGGTGTCATTGACTTTAAAAACATCAGGTTGTATTCCTTCAAAATATATAACTTACACCGACTAATTCTTATCTGTAGCAGGATATTTTCCCCCCGCAAGTTGGGAAGAGTAAGGAGAGAAGAGGAGAAGGAAGAGGAGCAGCCTTACTCTTGTAAGGAACTTGTGGGGAAAATATTCTGCTACATTATCAAACTGAAAACATTAAGGAAATAAAAGCCAAGGATCAAAACTGTCTCTGAGCTTCTGCATTTCTCACAGGTAGAGATATCACCTGTGGCTTTCTTTCTTAACTCTTGCTAAGTTTTACACTAGAATGGTCATCCACTTGGCCCTTGGGTATTATCAGCCACAGTGCTCACCCAATGATGGACTCCGTTTATAATTTTCAAGAATGCTGGAAACTTTTGATGAGAGTCAAGAAAGCAAAGGGTCCAGAGTCTAAGAACATTTGCCATTCTTGCAGAAGATCCAAGTTCAACTCCCAGCACCCATGCAATGGTAATCACCTATAACTCTACTTCCAGGGAATCTGGTGACTCTTTAGTGCTCTGTGGAGATCGGAAACACCCATGGCGCACATATACATGCATGCATAAAACACTCTTACCCAGAACATTACAAAATTTAAAAATTAAAAAGGAGATAAAAAGGAAGGATATTGGTTGTTTTTTTTTTTTTTCTTAGACCCGGTATATGTATGAATTCTTACCACAATTGCATGGAAATATTTGATCTGAGAGTATTGGAGGCTGAGGGAAGGTAAGGACCCAACAAGAGTTTCCTGGAGACTCTCAAATCATGCGATATTAAAAGCATAAGAGTTGTGGAGGAAGAAAGAAAAAGAGCTTTAAGGTTTTCTTAATTCCATAGGTGACCTTTTAAGATAATTTATTCTCTAGGTAAGATAATTCAAATATATTCTGTTTAATTAACTGTGTGAGCGCTGCTGAGGGCCCATGTCCTTATTCTTGCCTGGGGCACATAGCTCTTTGGGACCATAAATTTGGTTAGCTATCTGATTTCTCAGTTTCCTGAAATATACTGAAACTACACAGTAGGTGTTTGCTGCGGTGAGTTAACATTTTGACAAATGTCCGTTGAATTCAATTGGTTACCTAAGGGCTTAGGGCCAGGGAGACGGCAAAATATTTATGAGAACGTTTCTTCTGTTAAAAAGCCTAAGAAATATAGGCTCACGGTGCTGTTAGTTCTTGCAGCAAAGATGGATGTGCGTGAGTCCACCCATAGCTGAGGCTAGTCTAGGCCTTTGCGAAGCAACTGTCCATATTAGGAGAGAAGCTGGTGGCTGAGAATAGACAGGCTAATCCTTTAACAAAGGTGATGCCTGAGACTCTAATACCCTAAGAGGAACTTTTTTAAAAAAAAGGAAGAAGAAGCCAATTACAAGCATTTTACAATGTGGGGGTCCTATGAAATGTTTAGTTTAAATCGGCTGTAGTTTAAGCAGGTTTTTTTTTTTTTTCTCTGCTTTTAAAAGAAAGAAGCATACTCAAGAAATAACCCTGGAGAAAGGATTAAGCTTAAGAAGGTCCCATACCTTCTATAGCTAAGGATTGGGGCAAAGGAAATTGTGGTTTCTGAGGATGTCCTGAGGCACAAAGCTGTGACTCATTGACTCATGAAATAAAGATTCAATTGTGCTCACCAAGGTCGAGTTTCCTCTCCCAAAGAGGGAGTGGCAGATTTGTAATTACTGCCAACTACAAGAACTGGAAAAAAAATCAGGGACTCCTAGTTAGAATATACAGCTAGCTTTTAGTTCTCCAGTGGTCCCAGATTTCAGGGGCTAGGTGCTGAGGAGGAGTTGAAGAAATCTGTCTTCTAGAAAGTTCTGGGCTAAAAGAGACAACATAAAACACCAGTGCTTAAGCAGAATAAACTTGTTTCACTTCTGCATATTTTTATTTTTGCACATTTGTCATTAGTTTTGTTTGTAATGCTTCCCATTTTTTTCCCTCTCTCCATAACTTCCGTGTAAGTTGGTTTGCTCTACAGAGAGTTATGTGGTCAGTATTAAAAGTGAGATGACATTTCTGACTGCTAAGGCCTTCTCCCTCTTTTTTATTACTAGTCTTTGTTAACAATTGAGAGTTACCTACTTGCACAATGTCCAAGTTGTGTGAGCTCTCAGCAAACCGTAGGGATGGTTTACAATTAAATAAATGTTAAAGATTTACATGCTGTTTCCTTATCAAATTTGAGTTTGCTGGATAATAGATCCACACAGGAATAGTATGAATATAATAGTTCTAGCAGTGAACACTGTATCTTTCAGAAAACTAAGAAATTTGTGTTAGAATTTGAATAGAAATAAATATTGCTACCATTTAAGACAATTATTCTTCTCCCGATGTACTAGAAGCATATAACAATTTGGAGAGGCTACATTTCAAACGACATTGTTTATATGTTTGTCACTCCCCAATAGATGTGGTATCTTGGGATGTGTGAGTGTGTGCATGTGTGTGCAGGTGCAAATGTATGTGCCTGTGTGTATAGGACAGAGGACAATCTTGAATGCTCATTTCCAAGTGCTGTCTTCCTTAATGCTTTTTTGAGACAAGCTCTCTCATTGGCCTGGAAGTCACCAGGCTAGGTTATCTGGTCAGCAAGCCTGATGGATCAATTTCTGCCTCTGCAGCACTGGGGTTATGAGGGAGAAACATCACACTTTGTTAGGTAGGTACTGAAGATTGAATTTAGGTCCCCCTGCTTGTAAAGCAAGTACTTTACTAGCTAAGTTATTGCCACTGTCTTGTAAATTAAACTCTATTTTTTATTTTATTTTATTTTCGTAGCAGAGGATGGTTTTGAACCATCGACTTCTGAGTTAAAAAAATATGGACCGCTTCACGAATTTGGGTGTCATCCTTGCGCAGGCCCATGCTAATCTCTGTATCATTCAATTTTAGCATATGTTCTGATGAAGTGAGTTTACTCAGTGTAACCCAGGCTGGCCTGGAACTCACTATGTAGCCCAGGATTCATGACAATCCCATTGCTACAGTATCCTGAATTCTGGGATTGGAATACTACTCCTGACTACAAGTCAATGTTTTCCAAGTAGTTACTTTTTCTAAATCACTCAAGATAGGTTGTTTCTAACATAGCATGTGGCATATCGTAAATAGATTTGGGATGTTACATGTGGTAGTCTGAATATGGTGATTTTTTTTGGAGGAAGTACTGTTTTAAATTCCCAGACATGTATGGGGCTGGTAGTGTGTGTGTGTGTGTGTGTGTGTGTGTGTGTGTGTGAGAGAGAGAGAGAGAGAGAGAGAGAGAGAGAGAGAGAGAGAGAGAGAGAGATCTGTTTATGAGCTAGATATCTTAAATATCCTACCAGTGTGGGTCAAACCTGCTCAATTTTCTTATTTGTTTAGGTGAACTGTCAGCCTATTGTATTTAGGTCAGTGTGTTCAATCTCTGATTCAAAACATAAGCAAAAAATTGTAACCGTATTAGACATGCTTAGTTTTTTTTTTCTGTTTGTCACCATTTCCTGAGCAATACTGTTTAACAACTATTTACACAGAAGTTAGAGTGTTTGCAAATAACCTAGCAATGATTTAAGATCTAGATACAATGGGGGGGGGGAGCACATGTAAGTTATGCACAAAGACCATGTCATTGTACATAAAGAACTTGCCCAATTTGTTATTCATGGGGTCCCCAATAATCCTGAGGAATGGCTGTAATTTCTAAAGAGGCCATCGGATGCTGAAAATCTTATTTGGGCCCATCAAAAATAACAAAAACAAACTCTAGACATTATTCTGACCACATGCACAAGTGAAAATGTTCATGGCTGCTTCCCCTGGCCAGCACTTGTGAAAACGTTTAAGCCTCAGATAACTATTGAATCTTTTTTTTTTTTTTTTTTTTTTTTTTTTTTTTTTTTTGGTTTTTCGAGATAGGGTTTCTCTGTTAGCCTTGGCTGTCCTGGAACTCAGTCTGTAGACCAGGCTGGCCTCGAACTCAGAAATCCGCCTGCCTCTGCCTCCCAAGTGCTGGGATTAAAGGCGTGCGCCACCACTGCCCAGCATAACTATTGAATCTTATATCTATAAATTTGTCCCAGAAAAAGGAGAAGCTTAATATTATGGAGAAATTGTGCATAATGTTTCAGGCAAGATGGCCAGGTAAGATGCTGGACACTGTCCCCCTTTTAACAATGCAGTTCCCTCTGTGTTCAGTGTCAAACAACTGTCCTGTGAGCTCTCTCTTTTGATGTGTCAGTGCTTTGAGATGTTTTGAGATACAGAAATAGATGTGAAATTGCCTTCTAAGGGTTTAACTTCAAGATAGCTTTTCAGAATGGCTGGTATAAATTAGGGGCAGACATACATTCCTTAGAGAATTAAAGATTAGGAGATTCTCTCTCTCTCTCTCTCTCTCTCTCTCTCTCTCTCTCTCTCTCTCTCTCTGTGTGTGTGTGTGTGTGTGTGTGTGTGTGTGTGTGTGTGTGTGGTTAGAGAGAGGAGCAGAATCCAGGGTTTGTAGCTAGGAGGCAATGCTCCAGAAGAGTGTTGATGCAGATGGTTGCTAGGCAGTGTGTTTGATATAGGTTCTTCTTTTCTTCTTCTTCCTATCATCTGGCTGAGAGTTAACTTTTGATTGGAGGATTAAACAGGAGCTTTGGTATAGAAAAGAAGAGTGAGCCACCAGGAAGATAGATCTCTGGTCCCAACTCCCCTTAAAAAATTCAAAAATGCAATATAGGGAAAATAAGACAGTGATTGGTGATATCTCAAACTAGTCTGAGTTTTGAAAAATTGGGGGAAAAATTCTCTACAAATCAGTAAGGAGTCAAATAAAGATAGAAATATAATAAAAAATAAGAATGAGAAAAATCCCACTGCATGACTAGCAAGTATGAAATGAATTCAAATCCTTGCAGATATACAACTGCAAACTGTCTTGTACTGAGATAATATTTTATATCCAGCAGATGATGATGATGTGTGTGTATGTGTGTATGTGTGTGTGTAGACATGTATGAATGTGTTTGTCTTTTGTAATGTCAGGCCCTTGTAAGAATGGAGATCAATAGGGGCTTGTATTCTAATGGTCCCCATGTGGTTTGGCCCAATCACTACAAAAAACAATTTAAAAGTAGTATCCAGGTCGTGAATCTCCTCTCCTTGGTACATCGAACAGATACTCTCCTGCCATTCGGTCATATGAGGTTTTGCAAATGGGAATAAGGATTGACACTGCAGGTTTGTTTTCAATAGTGAAAAGGCTAGGAAGCTGTCTCTTGTTTGTTGCTAGTTTGAAGACACCCAGTCATGATGTTTTGGTCCAACAGAAGGAGGACATTAATTAGTGCCACTTCTCTGGTTTTCCCCCTTCATTAGCAGAAGGGGTGTAACCTAAGAAAGTGAGGGAGGGCAGCGTGTTGAGCTTCTTTCTTTCCCTTGGAGGTGTGCCACCACAAGGAAGGGTGAACGGTGCTGTGACCCTCTCCTGCAGCTTTATTGGTGCTAGTATTGGTATGGAGAGAACCGGCAAGAGTGACCTCAGCTTCGCTGAAGTTCTAAGGTACAGTGTTAGTAAGCTCATTTGCCCATGGATATAAGATATATTGCCCAGTTCAGGTTTTCCTTTCTCTATTAAGTGAGTCAGTATGCATAGTATTTATTGGTTCCCTTGACCTTTAGCCCTGGAAAACAAGCAAGAAACAGAACCTTGGAAGTAAAGCACACATGCAATAGTGGTACTGTTAGTTTAGGTAGAGGCGGGTATCCCTAAGTTTATGCCTAGAGTATACAATGCTCTTCTCTGACTGGGGCATTTTACCTTAGTGAGGTCCTTGAATGTAAAGTGCTTTTGCCTACCTGCCTGTGTGAACTGATTTAAAGAAAAAAAGGCTGGGTTGTGCAAATGCTACGTGGCCCCTTCCGTGATGGAACAGGAGCCATTGGGAGGATGCTTCAACAACCAGAGAGAACCCAGACAATTGCAGTACCCCTTAAACCACATCTTCTGGCCACCGCCCTTTAAAATAAAAATATTTTTGATGCTCTTCCCTCTACTGCCTGAGGAGAGCTGAACTCAAGGAGGACTATTCCAAATGGAAAAGAAGAAAATTGTCTGTGTTTGTCATTTCAGAATCCCTCAAATGAGAAATAGCTTTTTGGTATAGACTAGGCTGAGTCCCTCCACACAGTGTGCACATGAGCAGGTATCAGCTCTGAGGATGGAGCTCCCTGGGCCTTGGGATGCTTCAGCCGTGCACTTCATGAAGCTGTCTCGCCAGTTTCTACTCTGGCTTCATTGGGCATGAGTCAAAGAGAAGAAGCTCTTATCCTTGTATTCTCTTAGAGATAATAATAATTTTTAATGGATGTCTTCCACATACAGTATTATGGTATTTCTTTGAATTATAGCTGAAGATATACACTCTAATTAGACGATAATATACTCATGGTCATTTTATCTAGATGTTCTTGTTGAGCTAATGTGATTTAGAACAAATGAGACGCAAACCTGAGTGTGTCTGTGCGAGTGTTTCCAGAGAGCATTCGTTGGGGGCGGCAAGACCTGCTCTCAGACAGACCCTAGGGAAAAGCAGTGTCCCTGGCCTGTTTTCTTTGCTGTTCTCAGTGTCTCTATCACTTCAGCTGCTATCAAACCTTCCAGCATCAACTTAATATCGATGACTGGCCGGGGAGCTTCTGAGACTCCAGCACTGGATTGGAATTGCCAAGCCATTCATCTCTGTGGACCGAGCAGATACTGGCTTCTCTGATGCTCCACCATGTAGGAGGCCATTGTTGATGGTTTCTACAACACAATCTAATAAAAAACCCTTATTATAATACACACACACACACACACACACACTCACACACACACACACACACACACACACACACACACACATGCATGCTCACAATTTCACATGCATGCACATGCACATATGAAACACATACATGAACTCTCTTCCTTTAATTCTGATCAGGAGAACTCCATTTCAGACTGTGTTTAATGCCCTCTAGGATTCATTATAGTGTCTCTTATGGAAACGTTGCTGTAATGACTGAAATCAGAAGAAACCACAGAGTTTACTAGAATCAGCTGGATATTTACTAAAGAGTTTTCCAAATTCTTATCCCTAGTCAGTACGATAATAACAATAAACTCTCCCTTGGAGCATTCCAATGGCTTTTACATGTCAGGTAAATGCACTTCAACACGGTGTTCATTTTTATCTGTTTATAGACTCATGGGTTCAATCCTCCCCATCTTGTATAACTATCTACATCTACCGATCCATACCAAGGTCCTACGCATGTGCCTCATACATTTCCACGCTGAAAACCAAACAGGGAGAGGGAGCACATGATGAGAAAGGCCAAGGCTAGAGATTCTCCGAAATAGACAGGTCTACTTGTTTGAAAGCACGGGCAAAACAAGACCCACTTAATATATAGCTATTTATCCTATGTGAGCTACAATAATGCCTTCGCAGCTCCACTTGTGAAAGCCAGCCTTCTAGCTGTGAATTCTGTTGCTGTCCTGAGGCTCTGTGCCAGCTCCCATGTGGCAGGCTTCCTGGCACACCACTTGGCTGGACATTTGGATGCCTGTGCCATTGATGGTCCATGAAGTGGAAGGAGCAGCTGTGTGAGGGAACAGGATACCTTGAGCCCACCCAGGAGCAGGTGGCAATGGGAAAGACATGGGCCTGGCCCGGGAGCACGTTATTATTTATATATCAAAAGGTATATGGAGGTGAATGAAAAGAGAGGCTTATGTCAAATTGAACTGGGAGACTTAATGTGCATCCCTCCCTAAAACGTCTGCTTATATTTCCTTGTATTCCTGTCCTCCAACATTTATGCTGCTGCCGTAGCCAAGACAATGCTGTGTTTTATGCATGGATAATGCTCCAAGTCTGGGAATTCAGTTCAGACTTTCAATCAGCGTGAGGGCTTCAAGATCCAGCAGTTACCCTCCGGAGTTCCAGCTCATTCCCTGCCTGCTCGTGGCAAGGCTCCACAAATCAAATGCTTTCAGTTCTTCTAAACTGCTGTGGTCTCCTTTGTTCATCTTCCTTGGCAACCACACACCATTTGGGTTGGAACATTCTTCACTTAGCTAGCTCCTACTTTTCCTGTAAGGCTACTTATCATGGGCCCACCCCGGGGGGACTCTGACAAGCATTCGGACTCAGTCTGCAGCTGAGAAGCCATGGGTAAAGTTTGAAAACATTACGTGTTAATCTCTAACATGCAAAGTGTATACAACGTATACATCACAAGGGTTTACTTGTCTATCTTCATTGGACAGAAGTTAACACTTCAAGGACAGAAAATTTCTTGCATCTATAATACTTAACATGCATGGATTGCTTAATAAATAGGGAAACTATATAGTTTACTGTCCAAACTAAATGGTGCCAGTCATTCTATTGTTAAAACAGGTGCTAACTGGGCCAAGCAGCTCACTCAGATTCTCCCTTTAGTTTGGATTGCTAAGTATATTAAAATGATTTCCTTCCTCTCTCCTTCCCCCTTTCTCCTTTTTTCCTTTATATTGGAGAATATAACTATGACCTTGTGTGTACTATATGTGTTCTACCACTGTATTATAGACCACCCATTTTAAAATTTTGAGACGGAACATGTTTATTTCCCAGGTCAGTTTTGTACTATCTGGTAGCCCAAAATCACAAGCTCACCTTGTAATCCCCCTGCCTCAGCCTCTGGAGTAACTAGCACTACAGGTATGCACTGTAGGCTTTGCTTTCCTGATGATGCCAACATCCAGTATATTTCAATATACACTGAATTTCGTGACACTGAAAATGCGTCATGTTGAGAAGTGCCCAAGTCCATTCTACTAACAGTTAGCTATCACTGGTACTTCATGTAGGACAGGTCATTCACCGTTGCTGTATGACAGGGGACTTGGTAGTGCTTGCTAGTTCTAATAGAAAAAGAGTATTTTCAAATGAATATACAAGAAGCTACATTCATAGAACAGGTTGCACCAATTACAGTATCTTCTATTGTGACAGTCATCTCTCTCAGAAGGTTCCTTTCCCAGTTGCCTGGTTAAACCCGTGGACTTTCGTAATCTTCAAAGCTAGTTGTGGTAATACACATATGTAATCCCAGCCCTCAGGGGGCCGACATACCTTGAGCTTAAGGCTAAGTTAGGCTACATAGCAAGACTCTTGTCAAAACTAAGCAACCAACCAACCTAAAGTCAATGGTAAATATGACATCGTCTCAAAGTTTTGCATGTGTTGTTCTTTTCTTGAGAATATGGTTACTGTGGAAACGGTATTTGGAAGCTGTGAAGAGGAAAGAATGAAGTCTGGGATGTCTTTGAGTGGGATGTCAGAAATATCAGAAACCCTTCATTCACGAACAGTTCCTGGCTCATGACTCAGTTCAGTCGGTTCAAGAGAATGTTTCTCAGTTCTCCTTTGACACTCTTTTGTTTTTGTGTCCTCACCTCAAGGAAGATTTTTTTCTCTTGTGTGGGAGTCCTCTGCCCACAGGATCATTTCAAGTTAGAGTTAAGAATCACTCTGAGACGAAAAGAAAATGCTTTAGCTGAGCTACAGAGATCTTTGTTTAAGCTCCGAACTTTAAACAATTTCTTCTAAATATACACATCGCCTATTAGCTCTTCCAAGTTTGCAGAGAAACTATTAAATTTGACAAAAACTCATGAACTTCCTGGTACACATCTATTTCCAGACACAGGATCCGGCATTAACGCCGGTGTTCAGTAATAGCCAAGGTATGTAGCTCTTTGGTGGCTCGGTTCTTGAGATGATTAAGTGTTGTAGAGAGAGGGGCTGAGAACTTGGGATAGATAGCATGCTAAGGTTCTACTTACCTGTTCAACAATAACTTCGTTGGAGATGTCTAAGAGCACATGCGCACGGCAGAATGTACACAAACCATCTTTTTTTTTTTTTTTTCAGAGTGTCACGAGACTGTCAGAGACTAAGAGAAATCTTCATTAGAATTCTTTAACCAGGCTGTTCTCAAGTTTCTCACTCTTTGTTTCCATACTAGTTATAACTCACCTTTTCACAAAGAACCAAATATTCTAAATTCTATCAAAGGAATTTGATCTAATTATCTTACCCGGCATCTTCCCAACCAAAGAAAATGAAATCTAAGAGGATATGTACCAGAAAAAAACCTGGATCTGACACAAAATATCCAGAGAACCCTGAGTAGTATTAATTTCCTTCTCCTCTTCCTGGTCTCATTAGCTTCAGTAATCCATGTAAACTAAGGATCAGAAAAGCCGATGGCACCGCGATTCTGCTGGTTCCAGGCTCTAACGTCGAACGGAGAACGCGCCCTTTGACCACTAGTCGTCCTTCTTGTGCAGAAGATGAGAAAGCTTCCTCTGGCTCTGCAAAGCACTTTGGCTGCTAGAAGAGAAAACTCACCCCTTCACTATGCTGACCTTCATTTGCTTGTTATCTTTGTATTTTCTCAGAGAGGTCCATACACATAGATCTGCATTATAAAGAGGATGACATTTTTAAATAAGCTAACTTCTCTGTAGTATGGTTAGCCATTAACGATTTCCTACATAGCGAGTGTGCCTTAAACTCCAGGTGAAGGGGTTGAAGTCCCGCCGGGTAGTGATCAAATGAACATAAGTGAGTATATGGGTGGTTTTTTTTTTTTTTTTTTTTTTTAAAGTGAGGTGTTTGAAAAATGGAGTACTTGTTTGGAAACACATACACTTACCCTTCTGGGTGTAAGAACAAAGAACTAGAAGCTTCCTTGTAGGTGTATCTTGCCTGTAAGGCTAGGAACTCAGTTTTTATTTATTTATTTATTTACATGGTTGCAAACATCAACATCAAACCGAATTCTGAAGTGAATAAATGGAAGACACATTCAGTGAGGACAGTACCTGACACCCATTTTCAGGTAGTTAGAAACTCTCAACTATCAGGGAGAAAAAAAGTGGCTTCGTCTTTAATGATGTAGTTTCCAATCAAACTTATTGCATGATGGTGTGTGTTCTCTAGAGCTAATGGTTGAAAGACTGAAAATATGTGAAGATTAATTTTTATCACTTTAACTTTGGGAATGTACCAATGAAAGTGAATTTAAATTGCCAAGTAGCTCAATAATATAGTATTAAACTCTGAGAGCCTAGTTTTTTAAAAGTTAAGACAAAAAACATTCGCATTTCAACTATTAAATGTGTGACACCTTGTAATTTGCTTCCATTCCTTTAAAACGTGAAGTGCACCTTGTCTGTTTCTGCTCTGCTCCTCACCAGTATAATAAAAGTTTATTCTTTGCCTTTGTGCAATCTACTGGGAGGGTATTTTATACCTCACCATCGTTAAACATTTTAACCATATTTAGGCTGTAATCCTAGCTGTTGGGTCTTCCCTCTTTGGGTAAATCTCTTTTGAAACACCTTTGCTGCTGATGTTCTACAGTTGCGTACTTGAAATACTTTTGTAGAATCAGTAGGCAGTGCCGGATGATAGTTTTTAGATATCTATGGCTGTATGTTAAGTGCCAAAATAGTTTCATAGGCCCCCAATATCAAACCTGATTTTTCAGGGAAGAAATTAATATACTTAAAATTATTTTATTATTATTATTTTATGTATATGGGTGTTTTGCTTGCAAGTATGTCTGTGTACTACATGGTTGCAGTACTCATAGAGGCCAGAAGAGGGTGTTGAATTTCCTGGAACTGGAGTTGTAAATTACTGTCAACTGCCTTGTGGGTCCTGGGAATCAAACCTTGGTCCTCTATAAGAGGTGACAGGGCTTCTAACCACTAAGCCATTCTCCAGGCCAAATTACTTTTAATTATCATTTCACATTTTTTATTATTAATTTTTCGAGATTGAATGTCTTTATACAGCACTGGTGTTCCTGGAACTCACTATGTAGGTCAGGCTGGCCTCGAACTCACAGAGATTCACTCACCTTTGCTTCACAAATGCTGTGATTACAGGCATGTACCTGGCTCTGGGTTAAACTAGCTCTGCTTAAACTACTGTCAGATTTCCTAAGGACTCTAGGAAAAATCATGAAACTTGATGAAAATGATACAATTACATTGGGTCTTGTTTATTATGCTTAACATCTTATTTAAAAATTTATAGTTTATTTATTTTACTCTATGTACATGAATGTTTTGTCTCCGTGTATATGTGCACGCCATGTGCATGCCTGATGGATCTGGGGTCACAGATGGTTGATAGCCACCAGGTAGGTGTTGGGAATTGAACCCAGGTACTCTGCAAGAGGAACACATGCTCTCAATTGCTGTACTGTATCTCCAGCCCGTTATTCATTTCTTAACTAGATCAATCAATGGTGAGATATTTTTTAAAAACTGGAATGATTATCATAACTGCTTCATGGTAGAAGAGTTATCTAAATGAGAGAGAAGGCCATCCAAATGTCCTTAGTATGTTAAGAGCACTAACAGATTATGCACGGGATATCTAATCTCCATTGTTAGTTTGACCAGATTTAGAAGCACTTAAGGTACTACCTTGGGAGTGTTTGTGAGAGTGTATCCAGAGCAGGGAAGACCCATGGACTGGAGTTACAGCCTGAATAAAGAGGTAAGAACAGACAAGGCCACAAGAACACACAGGTATTCCTGTTCTCTGCTTCCTTCTCAGTGCCATGGACCAAGCCGCCCTTACCTCCACGTCTTCCCAGATATGGCAGAATACATTTCTCAACTGTTTGTCAGAATAAGCCCGTCCTTCCTTAGGATGCCTTTTGTCAGGTATTTGGTCACAGTGATGAGAAAACAGCCAGTACAATGGAGACTTTGAAAGGAGAGGAATTTGGCCTCATGGACAAGCACTGCTGATACTCAAAAAGATAAGTTTCTTGGGCTTGCTCTGAAAGACCCTGTACTGGAAAGGGGACAGCATAGGCCTTTGCGAAATTCTACATTCCTTACACAAGTCTCTACAAGGGAGGCATTTCTCCGGCAGAAGTAGATTCTGAGCTGGTACAGCTCTGTTCACAAGCTGATACCTAATGCAACATCTATGTGCATGGAATGGACAGAACATAGCAAGCCATCGTTATTTCTCTGGGTAGATGTGCATCTGTGTATTCATGAATAACCTTTGGAGATTATGATCATAGGTGTTTCTATTAAAATTTTTTTTACCCAACTTAAAAATAAGGCTAATGGAGGCCAGCATGCTTTTAATTTTATATGAAAGTTTGTTCAATAAGATGAGCCAAGGATTGCCAATATATTTAAAGAAAAGTACCTTTTTTTGGATTTGCTTTTCAGTATCAGTTAAAAGTCTACATTTGTGAGTTCATGTATTCCTTTAGTAACTGGAAAAACCCCATCGATTCCTTGCAAACCAGATGCCATTAAACACTGATATTTAACAGCAGTGTCAGTATATAAGTAAATGACTTCTGAGTTACTCAATAGGAAATGCCAAATGACAGAGGCCATTGATCAGTTTTGTATCTAATCTAGCAGTTGCATTCGGATGCCTGTTGATTCCTATTCCATCTCTTTCAATCTTGTTCACCATTTGTCCATTTCTTAATTGAAGAGATGAATACAGCAGCCCTTCTTATCTATAGGTTTGTATTCTGTGGTTCAGTTACCTAATTGTGAAAAGACTCCATGAAACATTCTAGAGAAGATAATGCATCAGCTCTAAATTGTCTGCCATTTTGAGCAGAACGATGCTATCTCTGTCCATCCTGTCTCACCAGTATGAGGTGAACATACTTTTATCTAGCTTATCCGAACTGTACCCATTCCCTCTCTTAGTCACTTAGTAGCTATCTTCAATAGTCGACAGATTGTATGCTTACTATCTTGACGCTTGTTTCTAAGTGAGCCTAATTTTACTGAATAATGGCTACCAGACACTGAAGTTGAGATGCTAGCTACTTCGATGTATAAGGAGGAGTGTGAATGTCCTCAGCAATAGGGACTCAAAAGCCCATGCTATGCTTGCTACAGGCTATAGTATTTATGTATCTGTAAAGACAGAAAAACAAAACTCTAGTTAGTCACTCTTATCAAGCTAAAAAAAAAACAACCATAGTCACATGTTTACATCCAATGAAAAAGAAATTACATGGTATAAGTAGAGGGAAACATTGTATATGTGGTGTTATTGCTATCCATATGTCTAACCTTCACTTGGGATCTTAGACTGTAACTGTCTGAGCATAGCGGGTGTTGCTGTACCTGGACACTGTGTTTGGAATTTCTGGAAAAACCATACGTTTACAAGGGTTTTTCATATTTATTTTGTGGTATATTCATGGAGAGAATTTTTTTCATGTTCAAATAAACTTGAGAACTATAGTCTAGTAAAATAACTACTTCTCTTTCACTAGTATTCCCCTGTTCTCTTTCCTTCCCTCCTCCCTCTTTTTTCCTCCCTCCATCCTTCCCTCCCCCTTCTTTTCTCTCTCCCCTCCCTCCATCCCTCCCTCCCCCTTCTTTTCTCTCTCCCCTCCCTCCATCCCTCTCTCCTTCCCTTCTCCCCTCCATCCATCCCTCCTACCCACCATTTCCTCTCCTTTTCTTCTTCCTCTTCTCCCTATCTAGGTCTCTTTCTCTCTCTCACACACACACTTCAATGTTTTATCTTAACATATTTCAGTCTTGCAAATCTCCCTCTTCCTTCCCTTTGTTTGTTCCCTCTCTTGCTTACATTCCTTTATCTTTCCCCTACTTTAAAAAAAGATACATCATCTTTTCATTGGCATTTTTTGTCCCATATACCGAATGCTGAAACTTTCCCCTCCTGTTCAGCCATTCTGGAGCCACCTTGTTACGGTCATGATGTTTCCTTCCTCACTGTCCATGGTCAGCTATAGTCTGAAATAGGGTCTTACTCTACTCTTGCTGTTCTCATTCTGTTCCTCATAGAATGGCCTAAAGAACCACCTAGAATTATCAATGATAGCATCCCACCTCTCCCTTTGATAACTCTACTGGCTTTATACTGCATTCAGCCAAGTCCAACCTTCTTCCCCGACAGGCCTCCTATCCTTTGTTCTCGCTTCTCCTCAGTTGCCTGGTTCTTCTCATTCACAGATTTTAGCATCACTAGTATCCTCCGCTTTCATCAAACAATCCACACTGCTTCCACCAGAGGGTTTTGCTTGAGATCCCCTAGATCGTTCCATGCCATTTCTTCATATGCTTCAGTCTCCATCCAAATGTCACCTCCTCAGAGGTAACTTTGTGACCATGAATGAATGAATGGCAGACCTGCCATCTTTCAAAGGGTATGCTTTTCCACATTGGTCTAATTTGCTTACCAATTTCTAAAATAGTTAACTAATTTATTGATTTTATTACATTCCTTATTCCTTACCTTATCATATTTTTCCACTCTTGCCAACCCCCCTTTTTTTGCTTAAGCAGACAAGGAAATCATGTGGACTAATGAATGGATTTTGTGGAATAAATCACACAAATATAAGAGCTATCACTTATTCTAGGAAAGCAAAGGTTGAAGGTTATCTATCCATTTGGAAAGAAAACACCCAGGGTCTTGGAGTGGTTTCTAAGTGGTTAGTGTCTCTTGAAAGCTCCCCAAGACCTTGCCAAAAGTTCCTAATGGACAAGAGCTGTGTTACTCTTGACCTTTGTATGAAGAGGCAGAATTATTTAAAATTCTGAGTATGTGGGGTACTCCAAACGTCTTCATTCTTCATACTTTAAGTTGCATGAATGTCTACCACTTAGAGGCATTTTCAGGGCATCTTTATCCTCTTTCAGAAGGCACGAATTCCTCGAAGGATTAAGGCAAACATGGAAGGGATGAGAATGCTTAGTTTGGGCAAGACTTGAGCCAGCACATAGGTTTTATGTGGCCCAAACAAGTGTTTAAATATTTGAGTCATTTCCAGCGTTTCAAAATGAAGAGGTTTCAAGCCAATCTTAGTTTTTATGTTGTAATCAAGCCTAATTTCTCTCCTGGGGACCATCTTTTGAAAAAAAATATAGTATTCTGTTAGAGTATGCAGCTCCAGCCAGATTCATGGCATTTCTTGAGGTTCATAACCTGCCTGGTCTTTGCAAGCTTTTCTCTTAGCTTCCTTCAGTCTTCTGCTCAATTGCAGATGAACAGATAACCATTTCCTTCCACACAATTTAGGCAAGACTTCTGAGTTTTGTTGTAAGTAGGCAGTGGGGATTATTATTAAAGAGAGCTATGCTTATATTTATATATTTAAAGTAATCATAATACATAGGACCCAGTTATATAACCTGAGTTTTAGAAATTTTTAATCACTCAGGTCCATGGAAGAATTGTATGGGGTAATTTTTGTGATATTTTTCAAAAGGGCATCATTCCCTCTATCCTGCATCTTTTTCCCTCCCTGCTTCTCTTTTTTCTTCCCTCCTTCTTTTGCTCTTCTCTTTTTCTTTCTCAGAGGAGTGGAAAATGGGTCCTTGAAAAGATTACACAGCCAGTAAATGAAATTCTGTAGGGTATACATTACTAAAACTTGTTTTGAAGTTTGGAGTTCATTCTACCATACTCTACTCTTCCTTCACTAGTAGGTAGGAAGTACGTGCTAGGATTTAATCTCATGGGACTTTTTTTCTGAATGGTGTTCCAGGCTCTGATCCCCTTTCCTGGATCCTGATTCTACTTCACTGTGATAACAGCCATGTACCATGCCTGCCTGGATGCTGCCATGTTCCTGCCTTGATGATAGTGGACTGGACCTCTGAACATGTAAGCCAGCCCCAATGATTGTTCTTATAAGAGTTGCCTTGGTCATGGTGTCTGTTCACAGTAGTAAAACCCTAATTAAGATAGAAGTTGGTACCAGGAGTGGGGTACAGCTGTGATTGGCCTGACCATGCTTTTGTCTGGAAGAATGTGGATTTGGAGACTTTGGTTTTGGAAAGCAGTGGAATACTTTAAATTGAGCTTAATGAACCATCCTAGTAGGAATATAGGAGACTATGTTACTGAGAGTGATTTGAATTGTATGAACCTGGCCCAAGAGGTTTCAGTGGAGAATTTCAATATGTGGTGTAGAGACTGTTCTTGTGGTATTTTGGTGAAGAATGTGGCTGCTTTTTGCCCTTGTCTGAAAAGTCTGCCTGAAGCTAAGGTGAAGAGACTCAGACTAATTGCATGACAAAGGAAGTCTCAGAAATGCTCATGTAGAGTTTGTTCTCTGGTTAAGTCTTGTGAAGATCGTTTTAAACAAGCATAGCAAGCTTTATCCAGTATTTGTAAATATATTTTGAGTCTGAGTCTTATTTCTGGGAACATGGGGCTGGGAGGAAGAAACTGGACCTAACTTCTATGATAAAATGGAGCACTTGCACTAATTCAGATCTCTCTCACCTCTTAGAAAGGCAACAGTAGCATCATAGTGGTCCCGCCTTCATGATTTCATGTAATCTAAATTAAACCCCAAAGCTCCCACCTCAACCATCAACATGTGAATCTGACGATTGTTTATAATTTATGAGTTTAGTGGAACATTTTCATATGATAAAAGTAAATTTTGAACTGAATACTAAAAGATAAGGAAGACTTTACAAAGATATACCAGAGGAGTGGGAAAGGAAGACAGAAATCTCTTTCAGATCTCTCAGAAGAGAGAAATATTGACCAATGAAATCAAGCGCTACCTAGTGACATTCAGCATACGAACGCTTCACAGACTTTTTTCACCTAATATTCACAAAGCTCTGTACATTAAGTTTATTACTATCTGCCTTTTACAAATTAGAACACGGACATGCAAAGATGCTACTTGCCTAAGGCCACAATGTAAGTATATAGAAACAGCATGACTTTGATGTCAGGGAGTATAGATTGAATGCTTAGCCTATTAAGTTCATGAGAGCAATGTGAGGAAATGCATCTTAAATTGTCTAAATTAGAGTGTAGTATTTAAGAAAAGAACTAACAGAAAGAAGAGATAACTAGAACTTCTACACAAGGAAATCTTTTGGGCTTAAGTTTGTCAATCGTGTTGGTAAGCAACTTATTTGATATTACATATACATGGCAAGAACTGCTTTTACTTTATATTAAATACAAAGAGGCCTGGTGGCAATAGTAGATGCCACCTTGGTAGCAAGGGCTGACAAAAAGAGGGCCTTACAAAACTGGCCCATGCAATTACCAAACCGGAAGAACTTAGGTAGAGACAGGCATTACCTCAAATGATGACTTAGATAAAGTTAATTTGCCTGACTGCATGATTGGGAGAAATGATAATGACAGGGTATGAGAGTTAAGGAGAGAAAAAAGGGAGGAGAGGAGAAGGACTAGAAGAGAGGAGGGGAGGAGGGAGGATGGCAGGGGAGAAGAGGAGGAGAGGAGGAAGGCAGAAGGACAGGAGGAGAGGAGGCAGTGTATTGTAGTAGAATGAGATATCAGAGCTTCAGCTATAGCAGAGAACATGAGAGTACAAAGGGAGAGACACTGGAAGCCAGATGTTGCTGGTGTGGACATGAGAGAGGAGAGTGGAGGGAGAGAAGGGAACAATCTCTCTCTCTGTCCCTGTCTCTGTCTCTCTCCCTCTCTCCATCCTCTTTTTGATTTTTCTCCCTCTCTTCTCTTTCATCTCCTCTCTCTTCCCCTACTGTCACCTCCATGTTTCCTCATGAAGATCTTGATAATCAATCACATTGGTACCACTGGATAATACAAGACAGCTTCCATCCCAAAATCTTCACTCACATTTACAAAGATGCTTTATCTGTGAAAAGCAACATATAGGTACTAGGATTGGAATATGCTGTCTTTATAGACCACATTTCTCCTTGCAATCTATTGGTTACAACCAGCGACCTACTTTACATACTCTCTCCTAAATGCAATTTCTCTGTAGAGTACCGTATTACATGTGCCTTTGAATGAAAGGGGAATCATACAGTGTTGAGTATAGTACCTTTAAGCAATACCACCCAGACCTAGAACTATGAAACTGGCCCAATTTGGATTGATAAGGTGCTGCCTTGGAGTTTTGGCTCTGGTGAGAGATTAACACTGTGTTAATTGACTGACAGTTTGGCTTGGTGACAGAAGCATGGCCCTATCTGTACTGCCTGGTTTTGTATGTCAACTCAAAACAAGTTGGAGTTATCACAGGGAAAGGAGCCTCCCTTGAGAAAATGCCTCCATGAGATCCAGCTGTAAGGCATTTTCTTAATTAGTGATCAAGAGGGGAGGGCCTAGTCCATTGTAGGTGGTGCCATCCCTGAGTTGGTAGTCTTGGGTTCTATAAGAAAGCAAGCTGAGCAAGCCAGGAGAAGCGAGCCAGCAAGTAACATACCCCCCACCCCCCATGAGCTTCTGCATCAGCTCCTGCTTTCTGACCTGCTTGAGTTCCAGTCCTGACTTCTTTTGGTGATGAACAGCAATGGGGAAGTGTAAGCTGAATAAACCCTTTCCTCCCCAACTTGCTTCTTGGTCATGATGTTTGCACAGGAATAGAAACCCTGACTAAGACACTATGTTATTTAAGGCCATTGATGGGTTCTAAGCAGACAGTGACACAGATTTGGTTTTGGTGTGCTTTTAGCCACAGCACAAAGAATGGGTTAGAGATGTATAAAGTTGCTTAGTGTTAGAAGACCACTATAACCCTGCAAGAGAAAGGAAATAGTAACAGAATGGGGATTTGGATAAAGAGAAAGAACAGACTGAGCATAGTTTTTGAGGATGAATAAACAAGATTTGCTGGTGAATTCAGATAGGTAAAGAATGGCCACATTTCTTTTTGGGAGCTGGATATTCGTACCCATCAAACAGAAAACAGGATGATGAGGATAGGAAATAGAGGTGTTTAAACATGGCTTAGTTCCAGACTTCTATTGGGGATTCAGTTGGAAGGGTCTTATAGAAAGTAGAGCATATTTATTAAAACTAATAATAGGGGGCGATTCAAGTTAGAGGTGAGACTTGGATCAGTTGAATCTGTTCACTCATTTAATTAGTACTTTCGTAGACACACTGTTCTAGACGCTGGCAAAGACTCACTTCAACCTATAACCCCATTGTTGATCAAATGATTCGACTTTTGGCTTAGGCTGATTTTTAGTGCAATATATGGCACATACCAAGTTACTGAAAACATAATTAGCAAAAGTCAGTAAATATGTAGCAAGTCTAAAAATGATGAGTAACAAAGTTTACATAGCAGTGTATACAAAGCACCGCTCAAACAAGTATTTGCTAGCACAGTCGAAGTTGTTTCATCTCCTGCCAGCGAGATCTTCAAGTTGACTTTAGAATCATTTTACCATGACCCGAACAGCAGTGAACAACTTCCTTGTTGAGGGATACCTTGAAATGGTCCATACTCATCTTGATACTCCCTGTCTCCCACATTCTGTTTTGTCTGAGTTGGAAACTGTACTTGAGAAGAGAAATCTGGGTGGTCATCTGCTCTTTACATTGGCACTAATTAATTATGCTTTTAAAGGTAAATGAGAATTCCTACGTTATCTTCTGATTTAGCTTCAAGAGTATACAGTTTTTACTTAACTCCCCTGATCTAGAGGACCATGTACTAAAAACAGGCAAGAAAGACTGAAAGAAGAGGGTGGCATGAAACCTTTGCCCAGTCTTTCTTATTTTGTGCGAACTCATAAATAGTAAGTGAGGAGATGTTTCTCTTTAAGAGATGCTCACGAAGGGAAATGAAGGAGCCTCAAAGGTGCACCGTCATCTCTTCACCTGCCCCCTCCTCAGGAAGGATAAGACTGAACCCCAAGAATAGCTTATAAAGGTGAGAGAGACTGAGAGACTGAGTTCCTTGACAGAACACTGCACCACTTTAAAAATAGCTTCATTAAACAATCACACGTGAATCTGATAGGTTCTAACATCTAAAAACTGACAGGGAAGATGAGAAGTGGGAGCTTTCTAATGACAGTGAAGGGGTGCAATGTGCAGGGGTGCAATTAGGAAAATTCAAAGGAGGGAAACTGAAGGTCTCTAAAGATGAGGCAAGTGACTCAGTCTTTCTGCTGAACAAATACCAGGAGGATAAAATGGAATATTTAAAACGGGCTTATGAGACTCTTCAATTAAACCAGAGTCCAATTAGCAAAGGAAGGCAAAGAGTTTAGTGTAGAACCTGTATTTCCTATTTGATTTAAGATAATGAGTAGGAGACTGCCTCCCTGTTTCTGGCCATAGTACTCACTTTCTGATTGTTTTCTTCAATGTATACTTAGGACATTGAATGGATCATTAGAAATTCAATTGAAAATAATGTTTACTGTTAGTTTAAGTTTTAATTTATTTTTTTATTTTTAAAGATTTACTTTATTATTTTTAAATTGTGTGTGTGTGTGTGTGTGTGTGTGTGTGTGTGTGTGTGTGGTATGTACACATGAGTGCTGGTACCTCTGGAGGCCAAAGGCATTCGGGTTACCTGAAGAAGGAATTACAATTAGTTATGAGCTACTTGGTGTGGATGCTGGAGATCAAACCCAGGTCTTCTGCAATGGCAGAACATGTTCTTAGCCATTAAACCATCTACCCAGCCCTTTATTGTTAGTGATTACAGTGGTAATTAACAGTGATAACATGACTAATTTCATGAGTCTCATTTCAAGGGACTGTGGTATGATCTCATTTCCTTTCCCAGAAGGCTAGAGTAGCTTCTTATTCCTTCCTTACCGACGATGAAATAGAGGGTTTTGGGAAGTTGAATAAATTACTCATGATCCCACAGCTGATGTCAAGCTACAGACTTGCATCTGAGAAGATGAATGCCTACCTTAGTTCAATATACATATAATACAAGAGATTTATTTTTTTAGTTGTGTACTTTGTGATACCATAATATAATTTAATAGGAGTATTCCTATCTATCCTTTAAGATCAACAGTGTGAATAGGCTCCAAAGTGAAATCCACACACCTACTATAGCAAAGGGGTCTGTGCCTTTGAATTTGAGAGAAGTTCTACTTTAAATCATTTGCCACTTCAGAATCGCTTCAGGGATCAATGGTGGGACAGAGAGATGTTTTAGTCTAATAATATTAACCTGAATATATAAAACGAGCTATCTAGGGACACAATGTACTTTTGCATTAGAGAGTAAGGAAGGAAAAAAATTAAAAACTGGAGCAGAGAGGTAGAAAGGTGAAGAGGAATGTAGGTTATGGAAATGAGAAGTCAGATTGGGAATAATTTTGATGAATAATTAGTGAGAGCAGGGTTTGGGGTAAGCGGGGCTTCCTCTGCAAATTGCATAAATGCCTAGAATTTGGAAAGGCATCGTTCATTTTATAGATTTTGCTTTGTTTGTTCATATCACTAATGACAATAGTTCAGATGCTGTTACTGTACCATAGGAGCTCAAGGAACTATTGCATCAATGAGATGATAACTTATCTTATTCTCTTGGTACATGACCATTGGGTTTTGACATTCAACTAAGGCTTGCTGGAGACCCTTTTTGCTTGTTGTGGGTAATGATCTGACTCTTTGTTTTTTGTTTAGAACACAGCTGAATTTGACCATGTAGTACCAAGATCCTGTCATAACAGTGTCTTACAAATGAGAGTGGATGGGAATCTTTGGTCTCTAGCAGCTGTTCTTAAATCTATAAGCCAGTTCACCTCAGGTGGGTGGCTGACAAATGATTGTTTGATTGTATTCTAGAATATACGTAGGTATGCTTTAATATAGTACCTGGATGTACGTTGGATGCAGTTCTTTTAAAGTAAGATTATAGATTAAAAATTATATCCTATGTATGAGATATGGAACAATGTGGAGTTTAACCAATGATGACATATTTTGAGCAATGAAAGTGCTAAATTAGGTAATCTTTAAGATATGAATAAGTATACCCAAGGGTAGGCTGGAACTACTGAACCAAATTCTAATAATGTTCACGAAAATTGCTGTATCACATGGCTCACTTAAATCAATGTCACTAGATCCTTCCCCCCTATCACACACATCCAGTGTTTCCAGTGTCTGTGGCTATCAGTCTGACTGTTCTTCAAAATTTACAACACAGAGATCAGAAGATTATGTCTCCTTCCCATCTATCTGCTTCGGCTTTACTAATATGTAAAAATTAAGGGCTGATGTAATTCTTAACTGTCACCACAAAGAGACTTTGTGATATATTCTTGGCTTTGAGCTCTTCCACAAAAAGGATTAAACATACAACAACAACAACAACAACAACAACAACAACAACAACAACAACAACAACAAAACCTGATGGAATTCTGGGATACTTCAAACAGTTAAGTGCTGACTTACACAGCTAACTGTTGAACCTGGTAAACTTGGAGAATCACAAAGCCAGAGTGAGCTGACTATGTTGATTGCACAGTAGGTGCAGTTTGGGTGTGAACAAGCACATCCACAGCCCCAGAACTTCTTATCTAAAGCCCAAAGTTCAACCCAGGTAGATATAATTTTCATTGAGCTTAATTAAGCCTTGTGCATGTGGATTGTTTTGGAGAGAAACCTGTAACCTAGCAGCCCCACACAGTCTAAGATTTCCCCCTGGCAAGGCCAAAAGTCATTGCATTTGCTATTGTGATTTATTATATTAAGAATACTCCACCCTATAAACAAGATAATTTAAAACACACTGATCTAAATTCAAACCAGTAGTAATTCATTACAAGTGAGCTTTGCCCAGTTTCTTTTAAAATGATTTGTTTATTTGTAAACCTCAATGTGATTTTTAAACAGAGCCTCTAGTTTGCTTATTTTTATGAAATTATTTAGGCGGTTCATCCGTACTCCTCTGTGTACCTTTTAACCTGTTGTCTTGGACACTATATTCTTCTCATGTTTACCTGTACGAATGTTTTAATGGTTCAGCTACTTTCTAATCCAAAGCTATCGTAGTCTGTAATGCTTAGATGCATACGAGAAGCCAAAAATTGGAATAATATTTAAATTGGGAAGTGTTGTAAGTACAAAATCTATATTGAATTTTAGACTTTTCACATCAAAAGAACAAAAGACCTATTGTTAATATTTTAAACAAGAAGTATGTGTTTCAATGATGTCAGAACCAGAATGAACACATTTGCCCTTTTATTATTCCAAGAATAGTTTTATTACAATTTGTTTTATTCAGGAATTAAGCTATCTTTATGTAAAGAAGTGACTAACCTTTCTGTTTTGGAAATGGTGATGTTTTGAGGCGGGGTCTCGCCCTGAACCTAGAGCTCACTGATTACCTAGACTGGCTGGCCAGGGAGCCCCAGGAATCTCTTGCCTTTGTCTTCCTATCCTGGGAAAATGAACGCTTCCCACCATGAATAGCTTTTTACATGTGTGCTATGGATCAGAAACTCATCTTTTTGCAGCAAGCCCTTTGTTGACTGGGCCATCTCTCTAGCCCTCCCTCCAGCTGAAATATTCTAGAAAGAAACATGAATAGAGAAAGATCTGTGGGCCTCATTGCAACACTGGACAAAACTACCAGAGTGAAGTGCTATCCACCCAAGCACACATGAGCTACATCCAGAATTTATTTACCTCTGATACATTTCTGTCTTTCCTGTGATGAAGGGGAAAATCAGGAAATCCACCAGAAGGTTGCCCTCTAAAGTCCAATGAGATAACAAAAGTTAAGTCACTCATTTCCAACTGCTTGATAACAGAACTGGAAACAGTTATAAGGAAAGGCTAACAGTTTTGAAGGAGATTTTGCCATGACTAATGTGTGTAACTGAAAAGTCCTGCACAATGTTATCGTGATATGAGTAATCACGGGGAGGAAATCTTACACCATTGGCAGATGTGAAAACACTGGGAGAATCCAGCTGTCCTCTCCTCTTGGGATACACATGGCCTCATTGGTAATCTTGGTTGCATTTCTGAAGAACAGCTTTTTCAACCAGGGAGAACAGTGTGTCCATTTTCTTCTGAAAAATTGTTATCTCCAACATGGAAGTACTCACTATCTTTCTTCCATTTAGGGGACTTAGGCACTTTTCAGTTGTTTCCTAATGCAAAACATTGTGTCTTTCAATGCTGCCACTACAATAAATCTATATGTATGTGTAGGACTATGCAAATAGAGGTTGAAACTATTTTATCTTCTTAGAGTCAGACATGGTGCCTGGAACATAATAAATAGGTATCCGAAATGTGATAAAAGAAGAGAAAGATGCAAAGTGTGTTTGTGTTTCCAGTCTCTGGCTGGAAGTATGACAGTTGAGGATGGAGAAGGGAGGAGATGAGGTGGATGGTGGAGAAACTCATCTAGACTAGAAGACTCTCTAGATCTCTGCTATGTTCTGATGTGCACATGAGCTCCGGCCAAGCAAATGGTCGTTCTCACCAATTATCTTCTTTCCCTCTCAAATGCAATGCTAATTTAAATGAGTGAATGTTTCGAAGAAAATTTCTTATGATTAATTTTTTTTTTTGGCGGAGTTTCCTAGATAGTCGATCCAGATGACTCTTTCTTTGGTACACATGGGGATATGTAGCTAAGCAAAGCATGTTTATGGCTTGCTTTGGGAACACCGAGTGGGGTATTGCTTTTAACATGCTTGTTTGGTTTGGGTCTCATTATCACCATCTATTGAATATGAAAGTCTCCTAGGTTTTTTTTTTTTCTTTTTCATTTTAAGCAGGAGTTTTCAATTATGTAACAAATCTTCATCCTTAAAGATTCGCCTTTAGGAGATATTTGGTTAGACAATGTATAATATACTTTTAACATCTCTGGTTCCTCCTTCTCCTTCCAAGTGCCTTATCCTCCTCTGCTTTCAGATGTGTATTTCTCTGAATGCTTTGCACCATACTTCTGAGACCACAACGTTGTTTTTTTTTTGCAATGAATTTATTTGTCTATTTATTTAATAAATAGCTGCTGTGATTGTAGCATGCACTATCAGGCATGTGTTATTCTAAGGATATAGGTAGGTATGAACAATTATAATCTTTGCCATCAAAAGCTTAGAGACTAAATAGACTAGGTAAACAAAGAAAAAGCCATAATTTGGGTAGACGTGATGCACGTGATACATGTAAGTGCCTGAGTAACCTTGAATACTGCACCAAAGGAATGTTTTGGCTTTAGAGTATCTTATCTAAGCAAAGACAGGCTTCAACCTAAAACCAATAAATTCTTATTTGGTTATGAGTTTTATAATGACATCCTTCCTCCTTCATTTCTGTTTCTCCCTTTAGAGGGAGGGGCCGAGGGAGAGAAAAAAAACAGGATAGGTTTTGAATTTGCCCCCCACAGAAATTTATCCAGATTTCAGATTAGGCAATACTGAGATATGGGGAAAGGTTTAGACATACAATAGGCAATGCATACTGGGTGAGAGTGTTACCAAAATCTTGGAAAGTTTGTCCCCAGATTTTCATTTTGATAAGACTTTTTTTCCTTCCATTTGGATCAAGAGCAGATAAGTACAAATACCAGTATCATGGCTAACAAGTAAAACATGAGTGCATTTGATGTTTTCCAATACACTAAATACACTAAAGTGTATGGTCTCAAGAAGCCTTCTTGTGTGTTTCTAAGTGAAAGAGACAAAGGACTTAAAGAGAAAGAAACAAAGACACTTTAATGCTCTGTGCGGGAAGAACATTTCAGAGTGCACATCTGAACTACAAACTCCTGAGCCTGATGGCAGATACAATCACAATGCAGGAGGGAATACAGTAGGTCCTTTGCTCATGAGACTATGGTGGGTTGTGGGTTCAAACCTATATCACCCAGTGGATGCAATCAGAAGCACTCAATATGATTTAAAAGCATAATGTTGAGGCAGAACTTAGAACAACTGGGAATACATGGGAATACAATGAAATGTAATCAAAGCTGGGATTTTTTTTTTCTTGAAGACGTTTGAAAAACTAAATGAATCTAAATTTCAAGGTTTGATGCAGACCAGAGCAGAAGAACATGCAGATCTTGACTGAGGTTGGGTTGGGGGGTGGGCAGTCTACCGAATGTTTCTTTCCTTAACTTTATTGCATATTACTGGAAGCCTAAAACATCATAATGTCCAGATGGACTAGAAAGAAATCCATTATCACTTTCTCTTTCCCACCAATGGAAGAAAAGGGAATCACCTTTCTCAAATATTGGAGTGGAGCAAGACATTTCTCTCAGGAGCTCAGAACTGTAAGCCTCGCCTCACTTCGCAGAGCTGGTTTTGAAGTCATGGTGTTTGCCAAACTCGTAAAGCTCAGATTTTATTTTAAAGTGGTACAAGTTCTAGGTTGAGGCAAAACCAAATTCCGGCTGTTGGAACAAATCTATCCAAGTCTCAAATGAAGTTCTGAGATTTACTAGTTCAAAAACGGATCAAGGAGAAACGACATCATGACTAAGACTGAGACAAAGCAAATGAGCACATCGGACCTGTAAATATGTTTTAGAGGTGCAACTGTTAGAAAGTCTGGTTTCTGGTTTAAAATGGAGTCAAAAAATTACATGGATCAGTGCATGCAGGTTGCTAAATACATCTACCGCACACCCATCTAGCTGTCCCTTTACGGGAGCACTGCCCTGTTCACACCAGACCTGGTACACATCAAGCACACTGTGCTCTGAAGGGAATAAAAAATCAAGCTCTCAGGTCCCCTTGTCTCTTACGTCTCTTCACATATTCACATCCTGATTCAGCTCCTCCATTCTTGGACCTCTCTATTTGAGGAATCAGTAGAGGTTTCCTTTCACCAAGCCCATGGGAATATCCTACATGGGGATGGGGGAAAGTTTGAACATGCCTTCTTTACTCTATCACAGGACCCTGTGCTTTATACACACCTTGACCATCATTTCTGTTTCCGTGGTGCTTGCAACTTGAAACATCATTTGCGCCATTTAGTCCAGGCTTTCTTGATGGATGCACCGATTCACATGAAGCCATGTGCCATTTTGTGGAAGAAACAGAACATGGGGGATAGAGACTTTTCCAATGTTCCATCTTGCTTGCAGCATCCCCACACAGGCTTATCTTTCATTGTTGTCTGCCTAATTGACTCCTTTACCTGACAGTTTCCCTCCAGGTCTGACAGCTCAGCTGAGTTTCAGGCATTTTAAAAATGTTTAAGCACAAAAGAATTTTTAAAATAGAAGTGGAGCAAAATTAAATATTTTAAGAGACCCAGGTAAGAAAGAATCAAATAAGAACAGTAAGAAATCAAAGAGATAACAAAGAAAAAATTGAAAAAAAAAAGCCATCAACATATCACAGCAGCACACTCAGTATAAGAGAAGATTTAAAAAAATTTCTGGAGAGAAGATAGAATCTCTCAATAGTGATGCTAGTTTGGTAGGGGACTTTTCAAGAACCGTAGGGAAGGCAACAGGTAGTCAAAGTACCATTATCTGTAAAAACCAAAAGCCAAACATCCCCCAGCATATCCAGAAAATATTTGGTCAATTTATATTTCTAGACAAAAAGGTATTTTAGCAAATAAAAATCAAGTGCTCCCAATAGACCCTCAGCATTCCAGTTTGTTTTTTAGGGGAGAGAGAGAGAGGGAGAGAGAGAGGGGGAGAGAGAGAGGGAGAGAAGAGAGAGAGAGAGAGAGAGAGAGAGAGAGAGAGAGAGAGAGAGAGAAAGGGAGAGAGAGAGAAAGGGAGAGAGAGAGGGAGAAAGGGAAAGAGAGAGAGAAAGCAAAAGAATAAGAAGCAGTAAACTAGTAAATGTTTGCAATATTTTCTGTGGATGAACAGTGCTGGCCTACAGTGGGAGCACGGTTCTACTCCTCCTCCCTGAGTCTGAGCAAGCCAGTGCACAGGGACTCAAGGCTGAGTTCTCACCAAGGGAAACATGAGCAGAAGTGGAGCTTGTCATCAGGACCCAGACAGCTAGGATAGACTACGAAGTCACTCTTTCTCTCTTCCATCTATGTGCTTAAAAGTGAAGTCACAGTCGGGTAAGTTTACAGATGATTTACCCAGGTCCCGGATTATTCAGGCATTATGGCATGTGTTTAAAAGATCATCAGACAGAGCTATCTAACCTGTATGACACTGTGACATGCATAAGATATTAAAATTAGATTTGGTAGCCTCCCAAGAGTGTGACTATTATTTTTGTTACACTACTAAAATTACCCAGCAATGTTGATGAGTGAAACATAAAATTAAATTAAAATAAGAAACAAGGCCTTTGTAATATTCAGTCCAAGAATAAAAGTAGTGTCTTTAGACTTTGAAAAGTCAACATGTTAAAATTTTCAACATATAAAGATCCTGCAACCTCCAAAAAAAATACAAGAAAAATGAAATGTCAAAGGGTTTAATTTATCCAGAGAGAAAAAGAAAAAAATTAATAAATGCAAGGTAATTATGTGATACAAAATTGGTGGTAGAGACCCATAGAATGTGTTAGTTCTTTTGAGAATGCTTGTTCCATGTAAATGGTGTCTACATATCTGTTTGAAAGTCTAGCACATACTGTAAAGAAGGAAGCGCCTCCCCCATACACAGAAAGGACAGATACTACTTAGGAGGAGAAGAATTTAAAGTAAAACAACTGAAAAGAAATTAAAAACAGAAAAGAGAAGAAACACAAAGAGTAATTTTAATGTGAGAAATATTTTAAAGCAAAAAATCATATTAGAGAAAAGAATGTCACAAAACTGAAAAAAAAAATCAATTTTTTTACTTCAGTAACAGACTTTGAATTCGAAGCCTCATAAACTCATGCAATCTGGACATTTTCTACCACTAAGCATCAGTCTGTTTGATTGTTTGTTTTTTGTTTGTTTAAGACTAGATCTTACACCAAGCTGGCTTTGAATGCACTCTGTTGCCTAGACAGGTTTTGAACTTGCAATCCTCCTGCCTCAGACTCTGAAGTAGCTAGAATTACAGGCTTGTGACACAAGTCCTGAGATATTAACATCTGAGGCTCAAGTGCTTTTAGCAACATAATCTCTAGGAGAAATCAAGTCTCTCCCTTTGCAGGTCACGCAAAGGGAGAGATTTTTCCCATCACAACCAGATAACGAGGAAAGGTAAAGAGGACTCATGGAAACAAAGCAGACAAAGAATAAACAAGGGCAACATTTTCTAGCGTAAACAGTCAGTACTGTAGATGTGCTAGTGCACAGTGGGGTCACAGACAAACCATCCACTACACAAGCATCAGTGTAGTTCATTTATAAGATGCCACGAAGGAACATGAAAGATAAACAGAAACAAATATCATAATCAATGTCCTATGTCTAATGGAAATACATTGAACAGTGCATGAAAAGGTACATTCTTCTTTTCCATTGTACCTGTGAAATTCATTGAAATTGATGCTGATTGGGTACTAACGGTGGTGTCAGTGAATTTCACTGGTATGATACACGCGTATTTTTTCTTACAAAACTATGATCAAGTTAGACATCATGGGGCTAGAAAGTTGGTTCAGTGGCTGAGAGAACTTGCTGCTCTTCTAGAAGATCTGAGTCCAATGGCCAGCATCCACATGGAGCTTACAACCATCTGTAACTCCAGTTCTAGGGGATTCAACTTCCCTTTGATCTCTGTGTGTACTTGTGCTTGTTTTTCCAAATTTCTGAGTGGCATCCTTCAGTCATTATTTGTGCTCCTTCTGATCGTTTAATGTAGGCACTTAGAGTTACTACCTCATAGGACTACTTTCCATGTATCCCACAGGTTTTGTTGAGTTTTCATTTAACTTTAAAAGTTTTTTTTTTTTATACTTTTTTCTTAATTTCTTCCTTGACCCAGTCATCATTTGGTAGTGACTTGTTTAATCTCCATAGGTTTGTGTATTTCCTAGAGGTTTGCTTGTTGCCAATTTGAAGTTTTATTGCAGTGTGGTTAGATAGGGTACAATGGAGTGATTTTCATCTTCTTCAGTTTGGAAAGATCTGTTTTGTGTCCCTAGGTCTGCTCTCATTCAGAAAAGCTTCTGGTGTACTGCTGAATAGATTCTTTGGTTTGGTACATTCTTTGGTTTGGGGTAGAATATTCTATAGATAATTGTTAAGTCCATTTGATGTCTAATATTAATTAATTCTGATGTTTCTGTTTATTTTTTGTCCATATGATTTGTCTGTTGAAAAAAGTGGAATATTGAAATTACCAAGTATAATAGATCATTATTAACCTGTGTCTTTTTATATATTAAAGACACACACACACACACACACACACACACACACACACACACATGTATATATATGTATGAAATAAAAGTAGGTGCACCAGAATTTGGTACAAATATGTTTAGGACAGTAATGTCTTCTGGGTTAAATGTTTCTTTGATTATGATTACGTGCCATCTCTTCTTATTTTTTCTATTTTAAAGGTTTGATTTTATTATGATGTTTCACATTTTCTATATATTCCTTTTCTGTGGTTTTTAATTTTTTTATATTTCTTATTACTTGGCCTAGATCTTCTATTTTATATTCAAGTCCTGATATTTAATCTTCTGTTTGATTCATTCTACTTATACGGCTTTCCTTTGGTGTTCTTATTGCGTTATTGGGTCTTTCAATCCCAACATCATTTCAGCTTGGATCCTCTTTAATGTTTCTATGTTCTCATCAAAGCCTATTCTCAAATCCTGAATTGTCTTCATCATTTTCATCATGTTCTCTTGGGTAGTTTCATCACTGACAAATTTATTCTCCTTAAGTAATTCTTTCTCCTTAATTTCATTAATCTGTAGGTGTGGTGTGGTGTGTGTGTGTGTGTGTGTGTGTGTGTATGTGTGTTTGTCTTCTTTAGATTTCTTGAATTCTTTCATGAAATTTATAACTCTCCTTTTAAATTTTGTGTCATGAGGTTTATTTGTTACTTCTTATTGTTAAATGTTTCTATAGCACAGATAGGCTTTGGAAAGAAGATACTGGCTTGACCTTTCCTTCATATTGTTTGTATTTTTGCAACGAGATCTGGAAATGTAGAATGTTTTTTCTTACTACTAAATTTGATATGAGCAGAACAGGTTTTGGTAGAAGAGAGGATGCTATGGTGGGTGGGCCAAGAGATGGAACATAGTTCGAGTAGAATGAAATTAGGTAGACAGAAGGAACGGGGCTGATGTAGATAGAGTACATGCATCTTGATCTAAGTCTTGAGTATAGAGGGAGATCTGGCTTGGTGGAAAGAAAGCATGAATGTGGCATATGAGAGGTCTATGGATTGGGGGATGGAGATGAAGTCCTGGAAGAAACCTAGAAATTGGTTACTCTACAGATACAGGTGGCTGCACAAAACAGAGTCCTGGATATGAGACCCAAGCTAGATCTGATGTTTTTGGAAAAGGATGTGGATGGGGAGAGCCAGGGAGACTACGAGGCTAGACCCTAGAGAAAAATGTAGACGATCTGGCTGGCTGGGCATGTTGGATTCAGTGCAGAAGGGACATGTGGTTGGTGGCAGCTATATATATTTTCTTTATCTGTTCACCAGGCAATAGATACTTATATAGGTCACATTTCTTGGCTGCCATGAATATTGTTGTAGTGACCATAGGCATGCAGATGTTTGTGCAACACACTGGTTTTCTTTTCTTGGGCTATTTACCCACAGAGTTATTGCCAGATCACATGGCACATATATTTTGTATTTTCTCAAAAACTTGAATCTTGAATCCCAGGCTAGTGATATGGTGGACAATGGCAGCTACCAGTCAGCATCAGGTTTGCAAAGACACAACCTATCTTCTACAAAGCCCTGAAGTGCTAAGCTGTGAATCTCTGTACGTTGGGACCTAACTACTTTGTTTCAAATGTTTTGTTTGAGAACTTTATACATGAGTACTTCATCAACAACAGCCTCTCCTGTCCTCTCCTCTTCCCCCCAACTCATCCCAAGTCCCTCTTCCCAATTTTGTGATTTTCAGCTCATGATGGTGGTATCAGAATGTATCCCAGACCTCTGAGTCAGCTACTGATCTGCCTCCACGTTGGTTGGTCTAACCTGTGACTCTCTGCTCCTTGTGTCTTCTCATTCCAAGATGTAAATTGAATTTCCTGGCATTTTTTGCACTGGGCACAGATTTAGAGGTTATAAAACAAATCCCCCAGATGTATAATCTTATGATAGTGAGTAATAACACTAACCCTAACCCTCTAACCCTAACCCTAATAAGTATAATAAGTGATACTATAGTAATCAGTTTATTCTTGTTCTTAAGGATGAGGTGAAGAACATTTGAAGTGGTAGAAACTGATTTTTGTCAACAAGCTTCTACTCAGAATTCATTCACTGTCCAAGAATGTCTCAGCCAAAGGCAGTGGTTTGAGATATATTTAAGGAAATATGATACTACTTTTTATCTTCATAAAACGTCCATTTTTCTTTTATAACCAAATGCTATATACTCTCAGCCTCCAGAGAGAAAAACTCTAAATACCGATTGACTCTTGAGGTTAATCTCAAAATCCAAGGTTTCCTGGCATTCTTTGCACTGGGCACAGATTTAGAGGTTATCAAACAAATCTTACAGATGTATAATTGTACGATAGCGAGTAATAACCGTGACAAACTGCCCCATTGCAATGATGATAAGAAAAGTTACTTAAGCCTTTCTTTTTCTCAGTCCATTTTTTACAGTACTGAGCTAATCTGTCTGTAGGAAACCTTGCTTTTGTCTTCCTAGCCACGTCGTGAAAGTTTTCACACAATATGCATCTTATGGGACTTGGGCTTTGGAACCTTGCTACCTCTTTATACAGAGACATGAGCCCCAAGGGGTCAAAAGTCTTAATAATTATATTCTCCTTTAATCCAAGACATTGGAACTTTTGGCACGGTGACTCCAAAAGTATGTTTACCTTAGAAGTGAATTAATTTTTCTCAGAAGAATGAGCAAATAGCTCCCTGATTGCTCTTTGGACAGGTGCCTTTCTCTGAAGGCTTCATTACCGACAATATGAGCTAACAGGATTGGAGAAGATTATAGGCACCTTTCTGTTAAAGTGTTTGGTCTATGTGCTTTGCCATAGATGAACTGAAGACATTCAAAGGTTGTTCTAAAGGACATGAATGGCAAATACATGTTACTGGGGCACACTTTAAGCTGGATGTCTTTGTCAAATCATTGAGCTTCTATTACTTTTAATAAATAGAAACTGTTCTCCTTTCATCTCTGTAATCCTTAAAACTTCATGTCGGTTTTCCCTGCTCACACCAGAGTCCAGCACTTTTCTGAGCTCCTCTGACATTTCAGAGGTCAGAGGATAGCAACAAACAAGTAGCACTGGTAACATTTGTTAGGAAACTGTTTCTGAAGCCATCCTTTAGGAAGAAGATAAAATATCTCCCTTTCAAGGCACTGCAGGTGCCACTTTACTAAACATTGAACCACTCTGGGGCACAGGCCTCCTCTTTCCCAGCTTCTAGTAATAATATACAACTTGTATCATCCTCAATGTCAGCAGTCATATTTTTAATAATTTGTTATGTTCAACTGTATCTCAGTCTGAGATACCCATATCTTTGCTATAGTAACAAATAAGGTCAAAAGCCTAGTCAGTATTTTTTGCTTATGTAGCAGAACCTTGGAGCACCTACAGTTCTGTTAGAGCAGAGATTATTAACCGGTAAGACCATTGGAAAACTAATATGATTCATAACTGTAGCAAAATTACAGTTATGAAGTACAAGCAAAAATAATTTTATGGTGGGGGTCCCCACAACATGAGGAACTGTATTAAAGGGTTGCAGCTTTAGGAAGAATGAGAGCCATTGTGCCAGTGGCTTTCAGTAGGGTGATCTCTGCTCTGCTATCTTTTCATCTTGTGACTCAGGTTAAAAATCTAGCTTCCATACTTGCGATTCATGTCTCTTAATGATTCAGCCCTGATTAAAGGGAAGCCATCTGGTGCCTTGTCCCTTTGGCTCACATTCCGTTATCCAAACCCAGTTACATGGTTTAGGATGAAATTATCAGCACAGAATTACAGAAATTTTTATAAAGAAGGGTTATTTGAATAACCACAAATAACCAAACGTAGCTCTCTATCCCTTCCCATCTTAACAACGTAAAGAAAAACAGTATATTACCCTCTAAAAGGAAAGAAAAAATTAAGAAATAGTAGAAATAACTTTAGTAGAGAACAAGCATATGAAAAATGTTAACCTGACTAAATCACTTATAAAAGAACCAATAAAGGTGAGAAATATTTGGCAAGCTGTTAAAATATGTTCAGACTAAAAAAAGAGTTTCTAATCAGAAATGTGGCCAATATTATAAGAAAATCATATGAAGAATTTAATTGGAAATATTAGATAATGTAGAGAAATCTGTATCACTAGGAGGGTAGTTCACATTCAGAAAGAATGTGAACAGTTGAATATTACCTTGTTACCTTAAAGACAAAGGATTAGGATAAAAATATAAGATTCAGGAAGTTGAAAGAGGAGAGCCAGACCATCCCATGGGCAAACTTTATAAAAGTTTGAAGAAATAAATGCAATGATTATAAAAAAAATATTGTAGAGAATAGAAAGTGTGAAAGATCTTGCCCTGTAAGTCAATGAGGAAGTTAACTTTGTCATAAAGGAGGAGGAGGAAGAGGAGGAGGAGGAAGATAAGGAGAAGAAGTAGTAGAAGAAGAAGGAGGAGGAGGATGAAGATAAGGAGAAGAAGAAGTAGTAGAAGAAGGAGGAGGAGGAGGAGGAGGAAGATAAGGAGAAGAAGTAGTAGTAGAAGAAGGAGGAGGAGGAGGAGGAGGAAGATAAGGAGAAGAAGAAGAAGAAGAAGAAGAAGAAGAAGAAGAAGAAGAAGAAGAAGAAGAAGAAGAAGAAGAAGAAGAAGAGAAAAGGAGGAGGAGGAGGAAGAAAAGAAAGCAGAGGAGGAAGAGAAGAAAGAAAAAGAAAAATTAATAGTAGAAGAAAGCAGTATAGAAATATCTTATTCCTAAACAGGATGACAAAGATTCTAAACACAAAATGACAAGCCATACCATGAACATATGAAAAGACTGATGTAGCATTTACAGTTTAGGCTCACTCTAGTAACACATGTCTTAGAACAATACTCCAGTGGTTTTGAACATAACAGGGTTAAGTGAGAAACGTTCAAACGATCTCAATGGGTGTATTAAAGCTTTGGATAAAGCTCGACATTGTTTGGAGCCCCAGTAATGGCTCAGTGACTGAGTTGCTTTTGTGGAGAACCCAGGTTCAGTTCCCAGCACCCACATGGTGGCTTAGAGCTAACTGTTTGTAACTCCAGTTCAAGGGCATCTGATATTCTCCTCTGACTTCTGCAGACACCAGGTAAGCTCATGGCACACAGACATACACACAGGCCAAGCAGTCACACATGTAAGACAAGAAAAATAATATAAAATTAATTCAGCATTGATTATTGATTTAAAAAGACCTCAAATATCAGCAAAAAGAGAACTCTTTAAGTGCTAAGTAGGGTCTACCTAGGTATAGTAATCAGAAAATATTTTATCGAGTATTATAATTGCTTTCTTTAATAATACAAATAGAACTGACAGCATAGCTGCTAGGCAGTGGTCAGTTTTGTAAGAACAGTGAGGTAAGCAAAGGAAGCAAAACATATAATGACTACAAGGAAAGGAAAAGTGTTAGTTTTAGCATAAAGATCCGTAAGGTTGCCAAATAAAATATGTTAATACACTTAACTTTTGAAGCATAGGCAACAAGGAAAAATAATAATAGTAATAACACACCACTTATTCCTTAGGATACTGTAAGTTTCTAGAAACATGCATAATATAATGTATCAGCACACAACACACATATAACATTTTACTGAAAGACACAAATAAGACTTCACATGGACATTTTCACTACAATGAATCCAAACATGTAAATACTCAAAATGAATATAAACATGTAAATACTCGATCCCAAGAGATAGCATTTTGAAAGTTGCCAAGTTGTAGTTTTATTTATTGATGTTTCTTTTTTTCTCCAGTGCTGGCATTAAACAAAAGGCTCCTGAATGCTTACAATCATTGTAGCATCTGCTGCATCACATCCCTAGCCTGTTAGAAGTCCTTGATGGACAGACACAGAATGACAGAGTATTAGGATGATATCTCCAAAGCAGACCTGAGGATTGAGATGCAAAGAGGTGATCACTGAAAACCTCCAAGACCTAACAGATAAGGAACGTTAAGAGATGGTACATGGGTGGTATGGGGCCTGTGTGTGTGTGTGTGTGTATGTGTGTGTCACTGTGTATATCTGTGTATATACAGGCATATGTTGTTTATTTACACACACACATGAAGCCCAGAACAAGACATTAGGCATCTTGCTCTGTTGTTCTTAGCCTCCTTGAACAAGAGTCTCTTACTCAACCTGAATCTTGTCTTTTTGGCTAGGCCACCTGACCAGTCAGCTACTAGGATCCTCTTGTCTCTGCCTGCCCCAAGAACTGGAGTTCTATAGAGCATAAACGGTCATGGCTTTTCACATGGAAGTTGGATAGGAAATACTCTAACCCACTGAATTATCTCCCTGTCTGAAGGATTTGTTTTAATTCTTTTTTTTTTAAATTTCTCTATAAGGTTTTCTTTAAAAAACTCTCTACTACTTCTGTTGTTTAATTCATCACAGTGCAGAAGAATCCTTGAGTAAACTTTTTCAGTATATTATTACCTTGTTGGTGTTGAAAGAGAGTGTATTTATCCAAAAGATATCAGTATTAGTTTTAAGTTTGATTTTGTGCCTAACTCTATAAAGGCGACCATAAAGAGTGTTTGGTTTTCTAGGTGGCATAGCACTTTAAACTATGACATGTGTGATAAATGAATGGATAGTTCTTATATATGACTTAAAGTAGTTATTACTGCATTGGGCAATTTTATTTTATTCTTTGTTATACTAGGTGGTTCTACCATAATAAATTAAACTACCAAACTAGTAAGATTTTGCAATGAGTTCTAGGCTTGCAAAGGATATAAGTCTATATTGTAGAATGATACAATATAACTCCAGGGGTTTGGGACAGGTACTGTAATGAGAGCCTATTATTGGGATCTAGCTTTGAATGGGCCTTGGGCTTCCCATTTTAAGTAGAAGCTTGTATTAGTGGGCAAAGAGTTTTATCTCTGTGGACGGGAATGCTAAGAATAACTGTTCTTTATGAGTCATGCAAACACATTCCAAAAGGGCTTTCTTCTATTAAACATCTGTAGCAGCCTTTCCTGTCCCTTCCCACTACCTCAGTCCAGGTAGAGCTGGCAGGCAAGAGAGAATGGACAGTGGTTATTTTTACTCCATTGAATTTCAATAAAGGAAGAGAAAATAATTCACAAGAACAAATAATATTCAGTTCTCGGTCTTCAGAGACAAAGTGTGGCCAACAGTGACCCTTGGGGACAGGAACTATACATAGAAGAGACCTTTATCCAGCTTGTGGTTGGTGCCAGTTTTTCCACCAGTGGAAAATTCTGGCACCCTGGCTGGGTCCTCATTTTCCTCTCTTCAGTGGGCATAATGACTACTGATTTGTAGAACACGTTTCTGCCTTGAGTAGCATCAAACCTTACCCGGAAGCTTCCTAATTTTACCTTGTCATTAATTAATCTAATGGAGAAAGCTGACATTTGAATGCGACACAGTGATATTGCGTTTATATATCGAAAAATTAGGAGAAATTAAACAATTTTTTTCCATTAAAAATTGACCAGTAAAAAAGTATTCCTGTTTTCATGACTCGGAGAAATTGAGAACTGTAGTATGACATTTGGGAAGAGGGAAGCTTTTGGCTGAGGAACTGGTGAAAGGAGTTGGAGTCAGGAGGTTGGCTTTGAGTGGTGGGGATTCACTGTAAAACACAACTGTGCTTTGATAGTGAAGGAATGTCTGATTTCTCTCTTCCCACAAGCCATTCTCTCCCTCAAAACATTGCTCTCAAGTTCACTTGCTGTTCAGCAGACAGATACAATATTAAGATACAATATTAAGAGGCTCCATACTGTAGAGGAAAGATATGCCATCCTTACTGTCTGCGCTTAAATCAGGGCAATAAAAAGAAAAGAGACAGAATGTACCCGTGATAATTATAAAAGAAAACCCATATTTTGGAAGGGGTCAGCTTCTAGCTTTCTTGAATATATTCTTGAGGCAATAGAGATGTTTTTCTCTGTGACATTGTAGCTGTGTGATACATTGCCCTCACAGAGTAAAGGCTTAACAATATTTATTGCTAAGGACAAATGGCTTTGTAAGAAGAGGAAAATATATATTAGTGTATTTTTCTAGCTGAGCATCTATGTCTTTGTGGCTTGACCTCAGAGGAAACAAACAAGCCACTTCTAGTTGGGACACGGTGCTTTTCTGTATCGGCCTAGCAGATCAGCAAACGTCCAGCATCCAAGGCGGCCAAACAAGTCAAAACAGCTGCCTAACGAAGCCTCAAATTAAAGCTTTTTTTTTTTTTCTCACTTGATATCCCAGCACGACAGAGCTAATGGAGGGCAAATTCTACAAAAATAGTTTAAACAGTGCCAGCTTTCACAAGCAAGAGGAGGGTCCGTGGCCAGCACAGACCCTAAGGGCTCGCAGCTGCAGACGTCAATTTGAAGAGGTAACAACCTTTCTCACCCCTAGGAGCGGGCTCATTATTCTGTAGCGGTCCTGTCTCTAATGAGAGACCTCTCAGATCCTGCGAACGTGCCAAGAGGACAAGTGCCTTCTTCCATGGCAATTTTTCTGGTTGCCATGATTTCACAACTGGTTCCAGTTTCTCTTTGTTTCGCGCATGTGCTGTAAGGCGACAGAAGAAACCAGGAATATGCCTGCAGCGCTTTTGATGGGATGTGGCTTTTTCCTTTCTCGGAGTTTATTTCTGTTGCCATCTGTATCAAAATAACGGTTTTACACTCGATTTGAATGTCCGCTCCTCACAGAACAATGCATGTTGGTTACTTACCATTCTTCGTTTATTTTAAAGCTTCTGTCATCTATCTCTACCGTTTCCAACTGAATACATATTTTCCTGCAATTTTTTTGTTCTTTTTACTTTCCCACGTGTCTATTCCCTTTCTGCTTTGCTTTGTACTTACATCCATCTGAGGGTATGGGGGAACGTTTACATTTATAGGACTATTTAGCTTAAGTTAGTTGAGGCCTAGGTTAGTTAGACCTATCTTATAGGTGACTCTAAATTTCCAGAGCTCTAAGATATGAAATTTTGTTGAAAGTGGAATGTTCTACTGGTGTGTGTGTGTGTATGTGTGTGTATGTGTGTGTGTATGTGTGTATGTGTGTGTGTGTGTGTATGTGTGTGTGTGTGTGTATGTGTGTGTGTGTGTGTATGTGTGTGTGTATGTGTGTGTGTGTATGTGTGTGTGTATGTGTGTGTGTGTGTATGTGTGTGTATGTGTGTGTGTATGTGTGTGTGTATGTGTGTGTATGTGTGTGTGTGTGTATGTGTGTGTGTGTGTATGTGTGTGTGTGTATGTGTGTGTGTGTGTCTGTAGCTCCCATAAAAAAACTTGGAAAAAGTTGTCATTGTGAAAATAATCAGTGCTGAAAAATTATAAATATGTCATGAAGATGTGATTTAAAAGTAAAAAAACAAAAAACAAACCCATGTGGTTCTCTAATAATCTCTCAAGGGAGATATTACTATCTTATGAAAAAAATTGTCAAAAATTGTCACCTAGTCTTCTCCGTTAATTGCTTGCTTCAACAAGCTGCATTCTGTCTTCTATAAAAGCTGGAAGGCACGATTTTTCAAGTGCAATGCAAACACCCCTTCCCAAACAGCAGCAGACTGAGTCCAGTTTGAATGGAAGGCGGATCATGGGTTTATGAAGGGATACTGTTTCCTGCGCCAGCCATCGCCCTTTTGGAATGGCATCTGCATCAAACTGTACCTAAACGATGAATGAGATTGTGAGTTCCGGGTACAGAGTGTATTTGCCTATCACTAAAAAGGGAGTATTCCACCTATGTGCAGTAGTTATTTATTTAGTATCTACTGAACTCTTCTATGGCCCAAGACAAAATAGCTAAACTGCAGGTTTAACTCAGTGGTAGTTTAACTCAGCGGTAGGACATTGAGCATATACTGAGCATGCGTGAGGCCCCATGTCTGTCGGTCAGCACTACATAAACAAACAAGCAAGCAAATGAATAAATAAACAAGCCAACCAAAAATAGAGTTCCCTCTTCAAGGAGTTGTACTAAAATATGCACAAGAATACCAGTTTTAGTTGCAAGTGACAAAATATACAAACTACCTTCAACTGAAAAGAAATTTATTAACCAATGAATGAAAGGTATACAGGTATTGCCGGCATCCATCAGTCATGGCTGGGTGTGGAGGGCAGACACTGAGTCCACGAGTTTAGCTATGTTTCTTTCTGCAAGTGGAGTTCATCCCCAGACTGACAAGGCAGCAACATGGTTCAAGGAGCTTTCCCAGTGGCGTTTGGTTGTATGCTCCTTTTAATATTGATACTGGGGAGACTGAAGCAGAATGACTTCAAGGTTGAGGCAAGTATAGCCTACAAAGTAGAGCTCCAAACTGCTTTCTTTTATGTCACATCCTAAGTAACAAAGGACAGCATCTCTCATTAATGACTTTCGAAGTTCCTGGAGTTCCTTTAGACGGTAAAGATGTCATAAATCCTTTAAGTGCACTAGACAAGGAGACAAAAACAATGAGATTATAGAAATTAAGGATGCCAGGTCGCATGATCTTGGAAGATGCTAGGTCACGTGACTTGGGAAGCTTGAATTTGAATCATGTACTGGGAAAGAAATTTCACGAATGTAACTGGCCATATCCCAGTCACATTTTACTTCCAAAATCAGGATTACGGTCCAACACCCAGGAATAGGAGGTTATTTTTCAAAAGAAATTCATTATGTTTATTGGAAGGGAGGGGAACAAACTAAAAATGTTTATCTGTAGTGTTACTCTGTGCAATAAAAAAGCATTTTTGATTATTACCAGTATCATAAGAAACAAAGGATCATATCAAAAGCATGTTGAAATTATAACAAAGGAAACCATCTCAATAGTTTCTATGCTCTGAACTTAGAGTTTGAAGCAACTTAACCTGTTTCACCCTCTTTAATTTTTTTTTTATCAACGCATGGTTTGATTACAGTGTCTACTAAAGAAGCCAGATTTTTTTTTAAATCAAGTACACCACTCAAATCCACACAACTAGAAAGAAGCAGAGGCAGAAAAGAATTTCAGCTTTGTATATCATTCGATTTGGAAGACTTTGACCTCAAATACCATGACACACCCCTGCTTTCAGACAAGGACAACAGCTAGTATTTACTGTGCAAAGTAACCGAGTAGATTAAATTCTACTACTAAATCCATGCAGGGTGTACGAAGTTTATCTCCTAAGCAAGGTTTTGTGGAGATAAAGGGGTGGACACAAAGCTTGGACCTCCCCTCCGAATGAAGAGACAGCAAGGCTAGCACAGCAGCTCTTGAATAGCAGCCGGTGTGTGTGTGTGTGTGTGTGTGTGTGTGTGTGTGTGTGTGTGTGTGTGTGTATGTGTGTAGAGGGGCTTGCCAGGTTTAGGGAGCTAGCAGTGATTGTTAGCAGGAGGATACCCAAGTGTTTGGGGACTGAGAAAGGGCCAAGATAGCCAGCTTTTGATAAGACAAAAGAAAACAGGGAGTTGTTTATGCGGCAAAGTTTCAGGGCAAGTGGGAGGGGGCGAGATTAAAGCTTTCAGCCTTGAATATGAGGGACACCTTTTTTTTTTCTTTTTTTTTTTTTTTTTTTTTGCTTTTTCCTTTTATTAATTTATTTATTTAGTCACTTTATGTCCTAATCATCGCAGCATCCCCCATGTCTCCTCCCAGTTCTACTCTCACATGCCTCTCCCCCTCCCCTTCTTTTTAGGGTTGATGCTATGGGTACCAACTGGCTAACCTTTTCTCTAAGATAAATGTGAAGGAAGGATGAGACAACAACAACAACAAAAAACAGCTTCTTTGTAAATGAGAACCCACTTGTGTTGTGTTTAGGCTGCTTAACTCTTTGCATGGAATAAATGGAGTATAGATCTCCATAATTCAGCTTTGATGCTACCTTTCACAAGGTCAGGGGTTTCTTGATTGTACCACATCACTGGGATTTTAGTTGGCTTTACACAGATTTAAAAGGCATTCATTAGACTCCACTATGGAAGTCTTGCCAAGTTGCCTTGCCTAGTTGTAAACCTGATTACATTCGTTAATAGTGCTTTCTTCCCCTCTGTCTGATGTTTAAATATTGAATGCCCACAGAAAAACTAGATCCACAGTTTTTTTTTATAGACTGACTGAGTCATGATTTGCTATCCACGAGTAAATAACACAATGTGTTTTGAAGAAACAGAGCAAGCTAACTAATTAGCTGCAGTTGGTAATTCAGATCCATTGGCAGCTGGAGGTGACAAACCATTGCTTCATAATTAATTGACTTGGATCATTTTAAAATTAATTAGTTGAGAAGTACAGCTGGGCAATGATTGATGCACAGGAGGCCCTTGGTACTCCCATCAGAAATCAAGGTCAAGCGAGTGTGGCAATTTTACCTTTCACCTGCCTGGTCAGCAGTAATTCAAGCAGCCAATTATTGCTGATAAGCTTGCTAACTGTCTTCTCCAGGTTCTCCTGACTCTGCCAGGAAATCTGCAGAATCTGGGTTTTCTAAATATTGATCTATCCTAATTATAGCCCGATTATTCTGAAATTAAAAAAAAATGAACGTACACCATTATTGAATGAGCAATACCTCCAGGATCCATGGTTAAGTCATTTATTTAGTTCTTTGTTTCTTTTCCCCAAGAAGCTCTGTGAGGATTAGATGTTCAACAGGAGGGCATAATGTAACAGCGAGGGTCAAGATGGATATGTCTGACATCCAGCCCAACTCCTAACTGCTAAGGGACTTTGTACCAATTTCATAATTTTTCCCTCTCTCTGTTTCTTTATCAGAAAACAGCATTTTTCATAGTACCATCTTCACAACGACCTGCACGGATCCAACTAACTTAGGCTACACAGCATTGCGAATGCAAATAGGCTGTTGCAATGTTAACATTCCTTTTCCTCCTCACCACGTGCCAACGCTGAAGTATATTTTGAGTACCTGAATGCTTCTGAAGAATTAGTGAATGTTGACAGCAGTAGCCGTCCCAAGAATGTCATGTGGCAGATGAGGGTGATTGAATGTGGGAGTATAGGTAACTTGCCTAAAGTGACCTAATTATGCATGGAAGAACCAAAATTTGCCCCCAAAAGCTCTAGATTTGAAAGCAGAGCTTTAGGCCACGCTACGATGGCTGCTCAGTTCTTCTTTGCTTTGTCTGTACTGAGTTTATACTGAATGAAATGCAGTCCCAGGATGAGGGAGCATGTTTTGTTTGTGTGTTGAAATGAAAACCTATTCAGCCATAAATAGTCAATATTAACAACAAATATGGCCTCTTCTGAGATGCCTTCCCAACCCCCCCCCCGCCCCCCGTGGCATGCACGCATACCTCTTTTATAAAACATAAAAATCTGTTAGTCTAGTAATTGATAAACATTTAGGAGGGCCTCAATAGCTTTCATGGATTCCTCTTCCTGAAAGTATTTGAATGGAAGATGGTAGACTTGAACCTTATAAAGAAAAAAAAATAATTAATTTAATGCCAGTTATTCAAAATAATGTTTGGAGACTATGCATGGAGCTAATCAATACGGCGCTTCATCTCAGCCGGTTGCAGATGAGACTTGAATCCTCAGAGGTAGCCAGACTTGCGGTGGTAATCACAAATGATGTATTATGTGGGATAAACAGCAAATACAGAGGGTTTTTTTTTTGTGAGATCCACCTTGCTGCATTTAAGGGGTGAAAAGAAATAGACATGACCAAAAGTAACAACCGTTACATTACTTATGGCTAAGCGCTGTGATTTATGTAATGTACCTCTGTAAAGCTTGAATATTTTTAGGTTTGGGGTAGGTCCCATGTCTCTTTGACTCCCCCATGTTTAATACATTTCCAATACTATTTTGGGTTCTAAATGCCTGCATAATTTGTTGGAATATTGAACTGTTTTCCAAGGTCTCTTATTTTTCTTCCCTCTTTCCTTTTCCATCTTTTTAACTCTTCTGCAATGATTCCGATTCTGGTTTTCCTCGCTAGTTCTCTTTCCACATTTGCTCTCTTTTTTTATTTTTCCTTTTCTTTGATTTCTTGCTGCTCCAGGAAGCTCCATTCTGAGCTGCAGGATTCTAGAAGGTCATAGGACTTAGGCAGAGGGTGAAGCCTCTCTATCTCAGACATCTCTTCCTTTATTTCTCTACCTTCTTTCACAGATCCTGAATAATTCCTTCAGAGTTTGGAGGTCAGATACCTCAACTGAAAATGTAGCTTGGTGCTGAGATCTCCTTTGGAGAATGAACAGTAGCTAGTTCTCTTTTAAGTGGTTATTCTGAGTCCTGGCTTTCCAAGAGGAGGGGATGATGAGTCACTTTCATGTCTGAGGCTCACCCAGGGAGAAATTTTATTGCTTGATTACTCTTAAAGAATGAAATTAAAGAAGTTTTTAGGGAAAAAGAAGCAAAAAGGAATGACCAGTTTTAATAGTTTAACAATAAAGGATTTCTACACTTTTAGCTTTTTTTTTTTTTTTTCACCTGATAGCAGGAAAGAAGCCATACCTGGGCCTTTGTCTTGCAAGGCAGCTTTGATCTGCTCCCTAGGACTATACAGTGCTATTCAGGAGGAAGGATAACAGAGGCTGAGCTCAAACCTCCCTGGGTGCCTTAAAGGCCATCTCTTTTAGTAGCTACTTGACTGAACAGACAAATTCACAAACTGTGGTTATATAGAATTTAATCAGCTCCCCTCCCGTTCATTCTTGTCTTTCAGAAAGTAGGTTTCACCTCCAAAGAGCTTCGAATCAATTCTGAAAATATAAGATCAGCTCTTTCCTGTCTGCGATTGTTCTTGAGATGCCAGCCAGTGACCTAATTCCCTGTCTCTTCTTCCAGACACTGCAGGGATTTCAGCAAAGCCACCTTCATCCCTCAACTGCAAACATAACCCAGTGAGATGACCTTTCGCTGCAAAAGAAAACCTGGGGCTCCCTCTGAAGCTGTTATTTTATTTTTTACAAAGCATTTGCTTTAGACACTAGTTATAGAATGCTTATAATACTGGTAATTATTTCAAGAGAGTATAAGGAATACTCATACCTTATCAGTGTGATGGTAGGGTATCTTGTGCTTGGCTCAGGAGGAATACTCCCAAAGTCAATTGCTTCTAATACCACTTTGAGATGTGCCATCTTTGAAGAGGTGAAGAATATGTCTTTCTCACTTTCTCATACGAAGTGAGAAAGACGGTCACATGCTAAAGAGCTGGGAGGAGAATTCAAAACAGATGAAACCAGGGATGCACAGAACATAGTGGCTACTCAATAGAAACACTCAACGAACTGTGGCAAATACGTTGGCCAGTTGAGTAGAGGGTAGAAAGAGAAGAGACTGAATATCACACATTTCTGGTTTCAGCCATATTAGGACAGATTGGATATTTTTCGCCTGGGTTATTCTCCAGTGAGGCTGCGCAGACTGATAGTCAGGTACTCCTAGGATACATTGTATCTCTAACTGAAGTATGAAGCTTTCTTATTGGATAATAATAAGAATAATGATACTACCTTGGGAGTATACATAATTTAGAATGTTAAGATTACCCAGATGGACATTAACAAGAAAGTAACCATCTGAATTCTATCAAATAAAAGTACCTGGTGATGCCTTCTGGAAAATTGATTTTGGTCGTAGGTGGGCGATAAGCTTGAAAATTATTTTCACCTCTTTAGAAAAAGACAGAGTTACTGAACAGAACAGGTAAATTTCATTTCTTTTTTCTTCAGAGATTCTGGTACAGCATATAATACAGCACACTTACTGGTGCTGATGGTACTAGACACAGATGATGGGCAACTTCTCATGTGGGAGAAGAACACGGCATCTCAGCCAGACAATGAGATAATTACTGTGATGTGCTTGAAAGTGTGGACTCTGGAGAGAGAATGTCTGCATTGAATGTGGAGTTCCTGTTTACTAGCTATTGGACAATTCATTTTAAGCTCCGTGCATTTTAATTTTCTCAACTTTTAGAAGTGGACAGAGCATCCTTTTCAAGACTGAATTGTTAGTGTTCAGTAAGAAAACACACTTAGGTACCAGTTCATCATATGAGCTCAAGTGCTCAGTGAATGGTTATTTTTGTTATTACCAAAGATTAATTTCATTTTGTAAGGTCTTTGTGTGTGTGTGTGTGTGTTTAGCCATTTCTTCCTGATCCAGGCTTTTGCACAACAGCTTTACCCAGACTAAACAGAACACATTTAGTTACTAAGCTATCTGTTTTAGATGCTAAGTTGAAAGGCACTCTTGAGGTTTTACAAAGGAATTTTATTTTTAGAAGGACAAGTAGACTAATGTGAAAACCGAATGACTTTATCCACTAGACCTTACTACTCATGATATCCCCATGTGGTACAAAGGCCGGGCCAGAAGATCTCATGTTAGATGTTAGCACCACCTGCTAGTCAATGCACATAACCAAGTATCAAGCTTCAAGACCAGTTCAGCCTCTGCCACCGAGTAGCAAGTTACCTTACCTCAACCTCTTTTCTCCCAGCTTCCAAATTAGGATAATAGGGTATTTCTACCCACATGGGGTGATGGGTAGCTTAGCTAATTGATGTTTGCAATATACTAGGAGATAAAAGGCGCCATGGAGATGTAACTTGCCTTAATAGGAGAACAAAGTGGGATTTTAAGCTCATGGGAGATGTAACAGAACTAATAGACACATTGGGCAACAGAACCTGGAAGACAAGGAGGCTGTAACACTGAATCATGATATTTATTCTGGGTTTTGAAAAGCCTATTCAAAGAACGTATCTCTTTATATTTAACAGCTAATTTCTCTGTGTCATAACACCTTCTGTCTTTTTTCAAATACACTGGTTTTTAAAGACGGTAGGTGAGTTCGTAACCAACATTCCGGCGTCCTACTTTTTTGCTGAACCGTGACCTCCATAACTTTGAGGCATTCACTCTAGCTCGAAGACCACAGATTATCTAGCAAAAACAAGTAGCTAGATACCCTTCTTTGTAAAGAGATGATTTTTAAAATTTTATAATTTTCTCCATCTCCAAAGTCAATGCAGTTCCAGTCAACAACCCACCTGGTTCACCTGTCAGTGTTCGCAGTAATAAAAGCTGACTTGATCAAAGCGACTGTTTTCCCGTTTCCCATTTTGTCATTAGATCTAATACCTGTGTCTGAGCCATCTGGTTTGACAGTCATAATAGTTGAAATATTTTTCCCTTACAGTCCCCAGAAATGTCCCTTGGGGCAAATAAGCCTTTGGCACACCGAGTAAAGAGTAAATATCAGTAGGCAAGGACGTTTCCTGCTTGCTCTTTCTGAAGTCGCATATAGAGGAGTGAGAGCAAAGGATAGGGACACCTGCTGTTTACTTGACAGATTTATGGAGGCTTTTCAATGGGACATACAGTTTTCAAGGCCCCAAAGAATTTTATCTCATTTCTGTTTCACAGCAAATAATGAAATAACATGTTGCTATTCACCTGCATCTGTCAGTAACCTTGAGGGGATTAAAATTTTGCAGAAATTAAAAAAAAATTGCCCTACACACAATGCCTTTTTCTCCTCCTCCTCCTCCTCCTCCTCCTCCTCCTCCTCCTCCTCCTCCTCCTCCTCCTCCTCCTCCTCTTCCTCCTTCTCTTCCTCCTCATCTTCCTCTTCCTTCTCCTCCTCCTCTCTCTCGGAGTTTTTGTTTTTTCTGACTATAGATATTCTATGAGAGTTCAGAAGGACCAGGAATTGGGGTCTGAGAAGACAAGAAACAAACAGACAGACAGACAGACAGACAGACAGACACCAGACATTCCATCCTTTAACAAAGTAGCCATGATTGCCTTGGTACATAAATGCAGTACGGTAGAGTCATAAACCACCAGAGTTGTAATTTGCACGTTAGGCATTGACTTCATCAATACACGTGAATCTCTTAGCATTGCACAGGTCACACTAAACTCAGAAATCAACTGAACAGCAAGCACTCGAGCATCTTGCTTCTTTGCATTTTTGTCCTGAGAAAATTGGGATTTGTGAGAACTTCACACCTATTTACTTTTTCACCACAATCATTTGAGGGAAATTACAGGCAATGAACTAGAGAGACCCGGGAGGGCGAAAAGAGGGGAGTTTGGGGTTGTTTTATTTCCTTTGAATAATGCACGGTATCTTAAGTTTGTTTTTGAATTCTGCTCCAGCAAATGAGCCTGCCAAATTCATACATGAGATCTCAAGTTTGCCACAAGGACTCCAGTCATTTCCAGTTTTTTAAAACAATAAGCTATAAATAACCCCCACAATGACAAGATTGTATTAGTTTTCTCCCGACGTCCTCTGGCTGAGGCTCTTGCTCCTAATCCTTAGGTGGAAAGCAGAGGTTCTGTCTGAGCTGCAGGGTGATCCATGGCCTTTTCCAAGATGAGCTGAAAAGGCAGCTTGCAGGAAGTAGGCGTCCTAGCCAGGCACTCATTGTGGGGTTTCTGAATTATTTATTGTGTAAGAAGGCTCCTGGCTTTAAGCACTGGGAATGTAGTTTCCCAGGACACAAGGCTTAAAAATAGATGCCTGTCCCTTTCCTTTTGCACTATTTATGTACAACCAACTTATCCTTCCTCCTTTTCCTAACTGTCCATATTCTTTTTTCTTCCAGTGGCAAGGGACGCTATTGCTTAGTTTCTGCTTATTAGGGGTTGCTCTTAAGATGGCTCACTTCCCCAGGGGAAGGCTTTTACAATGGGCAGTGTAGAATGACATTCACAAATTCATCGTGATTTGTTTCAGTAGTATTTCAAATGGTAATCCATCGCCCCCCCTGCCGCCCCCCCCCCCCCCCCCGCTGAAATTATTGCATCGAAGCAGAGACACATAACTGGAAGATTGTTTTTGAATAGGCGGCATGGCTCATGGTGTTTTCATGTTCCCAAACAGTGCCTTAATGATACATTAATTACTGCTTTCATCTAGACCCATGGGTCCATCTTTAATTGCTACACCCTTCATCCAGCCAAGTTAAGGATTCCTCGGGTGAAGACTATATGGTAGAAACTCTAACTGCCTTCTCTTCTTTGCTTTTGCTCAACCTGTACATTGTCTGGATGTTGGCTTCTAGGACTTAGCATAAATCTGGGAAGAAAAGCCATTACACAACAAAAACAGTGGGAATTGTTTTTGCAGATTATGTGGATAGCAAACACTTGATCTTTGCAGCAGCGTTAAGGGAAAAAAAAACCTGTGAAGATGTGGTTTCCCCCCAATTGTTTTTAGAAAGGAAAAATTCACTTGTAATCTGTTCAACAATCTTTACCTAACTTCAGTCTTGTCTGTTTAGGTAAATATTCTAACATGTATATGAAGCGTCTACCACACAGCATGCTGTGCGCTGTGGCACATGCTAGCAAGAGAAAGATGTGGTGAGAATCCCAAGGTCATAAGATAGCTGGCCATAAGCATATATATCATTTAAGTAAGCCATGTGTATTTCTAGTGGTGCCCCTTAAATTGCTGGGCTCATCATCTGATCTTGTCTGTGAGTGGAAACTAGACAAGCAAAAATTTGCTTTTGTCACATGAGTTATTTGCTCCACTTCCAGACATTACTGCTTAAGAGTAAAAGCTGAGTTAAATTTCTCATTATTCCATTGGAAGTTTTCTTTGGGTATGGATATCTGAATGACAAAGCTAGTTAAAGGAAACTGATTTTTCTGACACAGTTCCCTGATTTCGGTTATAACGTAGGTTCAACGTTAACTGAGAGCCGTGATTCACATCCATCCCAATGCTGCAACCCTTTAATACAGTTCTTCATGTTGTGACCCTCCAACCATAAAACTATCTGTGTTCTGTCTTCAATAACTGTAATTTTGCTACTGTTATGAATTCTAATGTAAATATCTGTGTTTCCCAATGGTCTTAGGCTCCTGGAGTGAAAGGGTCATTCCACACCCACAGATTGAGATGCGGGCTACGAGGTTGTGCTGTCTTCTGGGTCCCACCAGGACTTTACCGAGAATCCTCTCTTGGTACTCAAAGGTCAACAACGTTCTGAATCAGATGATAAGTTTTGTAAGGTGGCATGGTCTCTGCCGTTCTAGTTTTAAACAGCCAGCTGCAGATACAATGTAATAAGCGTGCATGACTTGTATCTAGCCAAACTATAAAAATTAGAAAAGAGGTGGATTTGGAGGCTGGGCTATAGTTTGCTCATGCTACGGCAGCAGATGGATGTATCCGATATTGCCCGTGGCTAAGTGCGTTTAACAGTTGTAACTGTCAGAACTTCAGAAGTTGAGCAGAGCTCCAACTAATTTTCAGACTCTTTGTACTGCACACCCGATTTACATAAAATCCTGTACAAAGAATGATGGTGGGAAGAACTGAACCTGGCTCAGGCTCTAAGAAGCTTTCAGGGCACATACATCCGTGTGAATACACAAGAAGCGGACAGCTTCCCCAAAATGACTTGTTTTGGGTAGGAAGTAGTGAAGGCAGAATAAGCTATGCACGTGCTGAATGAGGCCTTTCTCCTCTCTCAGCACACTTGCTTTGGTTGGTGATGAGCCTTGTGAATGATTTATTTACTCTAGCTAGTTCGTATAAAGGACACAGAATCTTGGTATTTTATTTACAAGCTGTAAGCCTAGGTTGGGCAGGTTCTGAGCTATTCTAACCTACATCCCAGCCACATGTCCCTTATAACTGGCTGTTTGAGTCTTTCCTAGGTTATTTCTGTTTCATCAGCCTGCCCTCAGGGTCCACTTCCCCTGGCCACATGCTTATGGTCCATCTTCTCTCACGATGGCCTCCTCCTCTTTCCATCTCTTTTCTTCTTTTCTCCCTGGTCTTTCTGGAGACCCATCACTCCATCCTCAAGTCCCACCTTTCTCTCTCTCTACTGCCCAATCCCAGGCTCCAGCTTTTTATTAACCAATTAACTTTAAATTGGGGAGCAAGGTTTACATAGCATCACTTGATGTGCTTGAGGATCTGCTAATCAGACACAACTGGGGGGGCAGTATTTTGCATTTGAATACATAGTAGTACTAGGCCAGTCCTCAACAGAGCCTTAGATAAACTCAGAGTCTACAAGAAGAGGATTTCTTTCTTTCTTTCTTTCTTTCTTTCTTTCTTTCTTTCTTTCTATCTTTTTTTGAGAAAACATTTTTTTCTTTATTGGATATTTTATTTACATTTCAGATGCCATCCCCTTTCCCCATTTCCCCTCCCTAGAAAACCCCTATCCCATCCCCCCTTCTCTTTTTTGCTTTTATACTATTTTTAAAAAATGTTAATCAAAGGCTTTATCAGTTTGGTAATGCTCAATAACAAGATGCCCCTACAATCAGAAGTGTAACCCAATACCCAACCTAGATATACTAACTACCTTTGACTGGCAGAGACAGGAACATCTGCCTCCCTGGTTCCCCCCCCCCCCCCCCCCCCCGCTTGTCACCAAGGGAGAAGAGGATTTCTGATTCATGCAAGCTTTCATACCATTGAGTCTATGCTCCAGCCTCCTGCTGGAAATAATTGACAAAAGAAGTTGGTGCTGGTTTTTGTTTGTTTGCTTGTTTGTTTTTGGTTTTGGGTTTTTTTTTTTTTTTTTTTTTTAGCAGTGCCCATTGCCATCCCAAGGCTCACACCAATAAAACAATTGCCCATCTTTCCTTGTCGCCTTCACTTCATAAGCACTGTACAGTCATAGGTGGCATCTGACAACTTTAAAATTAATTTTGTTGTCATTTCATAAAATAATCTCATCTTTCCATCTGTCTTCCCTGCTTCCCGTAATATTCACGGATAGGAAAAACAAAGATCCTTTGAGGATAAAGCTCCAGGAGTCATTGCGAAAGTCATTTTGTGGTATTTTGACCCGAATTCAAATAATAAATGTCGTACAACCGTCGGATCCAACAGTCATTTTTAAATCTCATTCTTGTTATCACTTCAGTCTTTGATGGTGCTTTTTGTCATGCTCTTCTTGGGAAATTCTTCTGGGTATTTGAACTTAGAATTTTCTTCTGAAATGGAACAAACCCAATAAATATCCTTACTTTCCAGGCTCCTGGCCATCTCTTTTAGCCCTTGCTTGTACGTAGGGCTTCAATACTTGATTCTTATTGATGAAAGGGGAAGTATACTTGAAGTATTGTTGCTAACTAGCTGGAGACACAAATATTCTCCGCAAAGAATTCACATCCCAAAAGAGACAGGAAAAAAAGGGGGTGGGTGGGGTGGGAGAGAAGATAGGCAATACAGGAGAAGGGAAGGAAGAAGAAGAAAGGTAATACAAAACAATAATTTTACTGTTCAGAGATCAGCCATTTTCAACCTGTGGGTTGTGACTTCTTTGGGGTTGTCTAATGGGCCTTTCAGAGGAGTCACATATCAGATATCCTGCATATCAGATACTTACACGACTTACATCCTAAATCATAACAGTAGCAAAATTACAGTTATGAAGTAGTTTTATAGTTGGGGGTCACCACAACATGAGGGACTGTATTAAAGGGTCACAGCATTAGGGAGGCTGAGAACCATTGTCATAGATGTTAACAGAAGTCAGTATCTCTCATGTTTGGGGTGTGGTGGGTGACTCTTCCCCAAAGTGGGATAGCTGTATAACATGTGGAAGCCTCAGTACAAGCTATCGGGATGGAGGTAGATTTGACCTCTGACCCTTCAGGACTATATGTTCCTCTTCTCTGCAGTTATAAATGTGGTTACTCATACTGACTTATTATTGTACATTTTTCTGTTGTCATTCCTCCCTGGAGCAGAAGGTTCTGGAAAGTGCCATTATCGTCCATGGTGTCTCGGGCATATGGACAGTGTAAGGCCTCGGTAGTAAGTACTGAGGCCTGGGAGATAAAGGCCCTGAAGCTTAGGTCATGGTGGGTACTTTGCCTTTTGTTCAAACTTAACTAGAGAGGTATGTCAAGCTTTATCTTTATGCCTGAATTTGAGCCCACTTCTCCACTGTCTCTTTAGACATTCTCGCTGACTGTGCCACCATAGGTTCAGGATGGTTAACAGAGACTTATTCCTAAGTTGAGATGACTTCTGTGTGATAATGATATCTAATTTCCCCATTGTATTCCAAGACTCCTGAATGCAGCTATCGATTGTATAAAACCATAGAAGGCAAAGATTATTTTAGGGGGCTAGATAGATGGCTCAGCAGTTGAGGGCACTGACTGCTCTTCCAGAGGTCCTGAGTTCAATTCCCAGCAGCCACATGGTGGCTCACAACCATCCATAATGGAGATCCAATGCCCTCTTCTGGTGTATCTGAAGACAGCTACAGTGTACTCCTATACATAAAATAAATGAATAAATCTTAAAAAAAACAAAGAAATAGTTGAAAAGAAAAGTGTGAAATTAATTTTAATATCAAACTTTATTTAATTTAATAGTCTTAAAATCGTGATTTAAAATAGTCATTCAAAATGTACTTCAAGTTTTTGAAACTGAATATTTCAGACATTATAGTATAGTATACGTCTGTGTGTGTATGTGCCAATATCTGTGTGTGTGTGTGCATCTTCATATGGTGGGTGGTGTATATCCCTGTGTGTAAACATGTGGAAGCCAGGGAAGGATGGTAGATGTACCCCTCTACTGCTTCTCTGCCTTTTGTTCCTTGAGACTGAGTTTTTCAATGAGCGTGGAACATTCAGGGTTTTATTTATTTATTTATTTATTTATTTATCTATTTATTTTGGCAAGTAAGTCTCAATGAACCTCCTATCCTCCCTTGCCCCTGATGCCAGAGTTACAGATATTTAAGGCTGTGGTCAGCTTTATACTTTGTTGCTGCGTATCTGAACTTAGACCCACATGTTTGCATATAACTCTTAATCACTTTAGCTCCTCATACACCAAGGTGTGTAATTGATGTTAGCGATATTTCCACTGCTCCACATATCACGTAACTAGTATGTTGGACAATGATTTTGTGTAAGGGATTAAAAATAACATCGTGTTCTCATGTCTCCATTCACTTCTGGTTCTCTCTTCCCAGTTTGGCATCTTTAGGACTCAAACCCAGGTGACTGGCAGGCACATGGAGGTTGGAGGAAGTGTTTGCAGCAAAGCTAAAGAGGAAAGCTTATCAGGAAAAAAATCAGTGCTGAAACTCTAGCGCTTTGTCTACATACATGTCCTGTAGACATGTTGTGTTTCCAAAAGGACCGTAATAATGCAGCTGACATCAAGACCTGGACAATATAGTTAGTATGGATCATCCTGAGGAGGAAATGGAAGCCATGGCAAAGTATCTGGCCACTCAAACTCATTCTGCTAGAAGGGTTCTTCGGAGGTGGGCTGAAGTAATGCACAAAGCCGAGTATCTCTTGCTTACTTGCGTTTACTTCTTTGCCCATACAGTGGCGCATGGGTGTTAATGACGATGCTCATTGACAACCTGCTTGTCCTTGTCAAGTGTTCCTGGTCTCCCAAACAAGAAACCGGGATGCTCTTGGTACCTTCTAATCCTTCTCTCCTTTCTAATTGACCATCATATCCTGAAATATCTTTATTCATAGAGGTGTTTCCATTCTAACTCTCTCTATCCCATTCTATTTCTGTCTATTTTTCTCTTTCTATCTCTATTTTCATCTCTATCATCTTTCTTTCATCTCTTCTTTCTAAGTTTCTTTCTCACTGTCTCTCTATGTCCATCTTTTTTTATCTCTATCTGTATTTCTTTAACTCTATCAGTATCTCTCTTTATGTCTATCATATCTATGTCTCTATATCTGTCTGTCTGTCTGTCTGTCTGTCTGTCTCTATCTATCTATCTATCTATCTATCTATCTATCTATCTATCACCTATCATCTATCTATTTCTATGTTTGTTTCTACAAGTCTTGCTATGTAGACCAAGCTGGGTTTGACACACTCAATTTATCTTTTATTGTTAATACAGCCTACTTCATAGTCTGACCATATAATGAACTTCCCAATGATCTGCTCATTTTGAGATTCTTTATGTTTTCTGCCCACTTTCACCATCACCTTTCCAAGATAACACCTCCTTTACATTCATCTTCACCTCTGCCCTCTCTCACTTTATAAATAAAGGCATTATATTATTTCTGCTTTTTACTATATACTCCGCCAATTTAAAATTTTCAAACCCTTTATTCTCCTTTCTAGGCTCTGTCCTGCTTAAATCCCATTTGTCATGTTAGCATCTCACTCTCATACTCAAACCTGACAACACATAATCTCTTCAAGAGACATTCCTCCAATCATTGCATAAATGGCATAGCACATGCAAGATGGTCTGTAAAGTTGCTAACTCCCATGCGCTGTGGGAAATGACTGTTTTGGTGGTGATACTGGGCATACAGACAAGCGGAGACTAGGGTACCAACAGTGCTGGAAATCAGGCTAAGATGGAGTCTTCATGAATTACAGCAAGTAGAGCAACAGACATTTTTTGAAGAAGGGTGAGATGGCAGATTCAGCAGAATATGTAGAGCCCATTAAAATCAACAGGGAGGCTGAGGCCAGGGCTCAGACCGAAGTTCAGTTTCTACTATCTGTCATTCTCTCCTGGCCTCTGCCAGCCCTGTACCTACATGCACCCCTACAAAACTCTCTCTCTGTCTCTCTCTCTCTCTCTCTCTCTCAAAATCTTTAAAGTCAGATAGTCTTGGAGCACTTTTGAGGTTGTTAAACAATAGCTCGTGGAAAGAATTAAGTCTAAATAGATTTGATTTTTCTTTTGGTTCACAGTCTAATTTTAGTGAGTGTATTTATTAAGATGTGTCATTAATGTTTGAAAAGATAACTTTTCATAAAATGTGAGTGCGTTATCCTCTCCACTGTTCTCTGCATGTGTGAGTAGGATATGCGCTTGTTCATTTAGTCACGTGTATATGCTTGTTGGTGGGTGGACACATTTGTGCGGAGGCCAGAAGGTAACATTAAATATCTTCTTCTATTGCTGTCCGTCTTATTATTTTTGAGTGGGTGATATCTTTCACAGATTTACCAACTGGTCTAGACTGGCTGGCTAATGAGCTTCAAGGATCTGCCTGTCTCTGTCTCCTCTTGAATAAAAAAAAAAAAGAACATATACAAATGGATAAGAAAAATGACCAATTGTGTGTACCTGGAAAGCAGTTTGACAATTTACACTAAGGTGAACACACACATTTGATGCTGAGATTATAGTTCCCATGATTTATTACATAAACTTGAAAGCACTGGGGTGCTGGAGAGATGGCTCAGTGGTTAAGAGCACTGGCTGCTCTTCTAGAGGACCTGGGTTCATTTCCCAGCACCCTCTTGGCAGCACATAAACTGTGACTCTAGATCCAGAGGCTCTGACACCCTTACAAAGATACACATGCAGACAAAACATCAATGCATATGAAATTTAAAAAAATGAAGATACTGGTACACAATGAAGGTGATATGTGTACAGAGATGTTTTCTGCAGTCATGTAAGGAGTAGTAAACACATGGAGACAAGTGGGATGGATGTCCACCAGAGACAACAGGGCATAAAAGTTCCTCATTCTATACTTTGACTTTACACTGTGAACTGTTATGTGATAGTAAGATACGAGGTGCTGTTGGAGACAGAGACATTTCAGATAGGTAGAATTCAGAAAAACAATACTAAACTCAATGTATGTACCTGTAAATCTGTGAAAGCGTTGAAGGACATACTAACAGTTTGGGAAGAAGTCTGCCATTTTGTAGCAACAGAAGTAGTGGAGGTAGGTAAACTGGAAAAGGATTATTTAAATTATCTAAGGACATTTCTACACATTTACTGATTCTAGGTATATAGTCCTTTGCGATGATTAAAACCCGAGAGAATTCTGAGAAAATATTTTACTTCATACCAGAAAATATTAACTTACCTTATGTCTTAGGGTTTTACTGCTATGAACAGACATCATGATCAAAGCAACTCTTAAAATGAACATTTAATTGGGGCTGGCTTACAGGTTCAGAGGTTCAGTCAATTATCATTAAGGTAGGAACATGGCAGCATCTAGACAGGCATGGGGCAGGAGGAGATGAGAGTTCAACATCTTCCTCTGAAGGCTGCTAGCAGAATACTGGCCTCCAGGCAGCTAGGATGAGGGTCTAAAAGCCCAAACCCACAGTGACACACATATTCCAACAAGGCCACACCTTCTAATAGTGCCACTCCCTGGGCCTGTCATATACAAACCATAATACCTTTTTAAATAGCAATACCATTGAAGGTACTGTGTAAGGCTCTTATGAATTTTTCATATTGTATCTTTCACCTCCAGATTAGAAAAAGCCTTAGGAAGCTGCCTAGAAACTCTTCAGATGAGGCAAGATATGCAGAGAGGGTAAAGGACAAGGTCTATTACCCTCTGTTTCTATTCTCCTAGTACCCATGGCTACCTTCCATCTACCTCACAGATCATGCAGGGGGCTGAGTGCTTCACACCATTGAGATGGCAGGATTTGTTACCGATCAACCCAAACTGAAGATTAAATGGTGCACACTCACCCTTGCTGCGATTTTAGAAGCAGATTGTGTTTGGGTATGTATCACATATCGATCCCAGTATGATTGGAGCAAATTAACAAGCTTATCTGAGCTTTAGCCTATTGTAAAATTAGCCAGTAGTGTTCAGTGAGATGCCCTGGTGAATAAAAGCACTTGTGACAAAAGGCTGATTAATCCCTGAACGTTGTCTTCTCATAGTCACGCATACAACATATACACATCCCATAGTAACGATGATCATAATAATAAATGAAAAATTAAATTCGTATATGAAATTGTTGAAGGGTTAATTTAAATAAACTTGTAAAAACAAAGCAAAAAAGTAGGCATTATCTTCTTGATAGAGACCTTATGCAGAACAAATGAAATCTGACCCCAGTTTTAAGGAGGTTCCATTGTTTCTCAACACCTGTATTTATATTTCTGCTCATATTGATTTAAGATACTCATTGTTATTATACTGCCCCTGTTTCTGCTTCATTCTTCATTTATTGAATTTGGATAAGCAGCTGAGCAGAAGATACAGTTGAATTTGGAGACCCCCTGATTTTTCTTTTTCTTTTTGAGACAGGGTCAAACTCTGTCTCAAAACTCTGTCTCTGCCTCTTCCTTGTCTCAAAACTCTGTCTCTGCCTCTTCCTTGCAAGTACAGGGATTAAAGGTTTGCAGTATGATTGCCCAGCTGAATTGTATTTTTGATTTTTTCCCATTACCTCTAGATGAGTGCATCATGACACACCCTAGTGTTCAGCCTCAACAGTCATAGAAGTTGTGTTATTTCCCCACTTTTGGGCCAACTCTGACTTAGCTATTACTGTCATCTTAAATTTTCTTAAAGATTCTAATTTATTAACTCATTTTTTTTTTAAAATAAAACTTACAACCTGGCATAAAATCTTCAGAAAATTCCTAGAGTATGCTATGTATCTTGGGTTACATACAAATTAGTATTCTGGACTTGATCAGGGATATGGATGGATCTATAACAGAGCTTAGGAAATGTCATGTATCCATCCTCCCACCTACCCATCTGCCCATTCAGTCAGTCGGTCCATCTATCAATGTCATCTATCCAGCCATTCAGTCCTCTCATCTATCCATTCACCCACCCATCCAATAGTTACTGGGCATGTATCATTTCAAGTTAGGCTCTAGAGTAGATGATGAGGACTTTAGGATGTACAAGGTGGATAAATTTGGCCTTTTTTTGTCTTATGGATTTTCTAGCGACAGAAGAGAGACAAGAACTTGTTGGCACTAATCACATGATGTTAGTTTTAATGGTAAGTACTAAACAGAAAATTGGAAAGAATAAAAAAAAAAAGAAGTCTGTCTTGAAGCCAAGAGGCAAGAATTTTTGAATACAGTGTTAAATTAGAGGTCCAGAAAACAGGGAGACAGGCAGATTAGAAGGGGCTATCGGAGCTCAGGTGGTTCCAGGTAACACAGAGACTGGACAGATGGGGAAGAAAGATTACCTTCAATCTGGCTTTCCGCCTCTATCAACACAGAAATTTCTCTCAGAATCCTGGCCAACAGGTCAGTGAGGCTGCATCGGACTATGCAAAGACAATAGAGTAGGAGAAAGGGCTTTCTTTCCAAACAGCACTGAGGTTGCTACATATTGGCAGCTTCTACTAATTTCCTTAATTTCAAAGAAAGTCATGGATCAAAGAGGAGGTCAGAGTGTTGCACAAAAGGAAAACGTATTCTTCCTCGGGGAATGTCACAGTGAAGTCCCTTACAGATTCTACACTGGAGTTACAGGCCTCAGCACAGTGCTCATATGGCTGAAGTACAGCAACAAATTAGGGGCAATTAAATGTTTTCTCCTCTCCCGCACAGCCGAAACCAAAGCTGTGAAAAAAGGGCGTAGCTCAAGCAATTAATTGCCGAGAAATATTTAATAACCTCGCCTCTGCTACATTAAACACGAGGCATGAGATCTCCGTTCCGACTTAATCATGAAGTTCCCTGAAGCCACGGGCAAGTCCCAGCAGCACACTAAAGGAAAAACTCCAAACGCCGAGCTTATTTAAATGGTAACTGTTGCCACTTCACCTCGCACCTGAGTTCTCTATCCTTTGGGCGCGCACAACCTAACCACGATGAACTGCAGTAACATCTCCTTTATAGGCACAACTTTCATCTACCCACAGTTTCCTCTCCTTTGTAAAACCATTTGGCTGACTGTCTCAGAACGACAGTAACCCGTCTTCTCTCTTTGTAGCCTCTTTGTAGTCAAGGACCGTGCCGAATTCAGGAAAGAGGTTATTTTTATGCCATCATTTTGCTTTAATAACAGAGCAGAAACCCCTTTAATGTTAATATTCTCTAGCAAAGGACATTGTTTTAAAAGTATAGATGATAGTTAACCCAGTATGGGCTTCTGTCCTAATGAACTCATCCTAAGCTGGAAAGGATGTATGTATTTCATGCATTGGGCATTGCTTAGCTTTTTTTTTTTTTTTAAATTTTCTTTGCCAATGCTGGGGTTGACCTTAGGGCTTCACAAATGCTATACAGAGTCTCTCTCCCTAAGCTGTAACCCCAGCCCAAGACTAGTGTACTTTCAGCATCCTTGAACAGTTACTCTGGCTTACAGATGGGCACGGTCATTCAGCACAAAGTCCATCTTATAATAAAGTTTTGAATATGTCATACAACAGCTTTCTCTCCTGGGACCATTTCATCTACGGAGCTTATTTACAACAGATGGCATTGAGCTTAAGTCCATATTCTAAAAACAATTAAAAATTAAAAATAATAAAACAGATCGGATGGAGGATCCATGTCTAATAACGTGGCAGGACGGAGGATACATGTCATTTACTGTTGTCGAACTTTGAAAAAATGTTGATCTCGACTTGGACTTTTACACACTAGATGATCGTGGAATGAGTCTGATAGTTGCATTTAAAGAAGTGTTTACCACGACATTGGGTTGGGCTATTGGTTCTGCTGGTCTAACTCTCGATACAAAGGGGCGGATGTAGACTTCTAAGGTTGCGGAAAATATCCAAGATTCATTACGGTCATTCTGCTTATAGCAGAATACTTCGGACTGGGGAGTAAGCGTATGGCATCCAGGGCAAAGGTCAACACTTAAGTTCACTGCAGCCTATGGAGAAGATGAAGGCAGAGAGCTACTTCTGTTTGCCATTGAGATTTGAACTAGTTTTGAACTCATGGCTTCTCCAGAGAATCCCCACGCATAGGGGTAGAAAGATGAACTCCTTGGAGACTTGAGTGGTTCTCATCACCTACAGTGTAGAATTCGCAGTTTTGTGTTGTAAAGAACAGCAAGCATCATGCTGGGTTAAATTCTTGCTTGAGCTCACCCCTTTAACACTCCTAACTCCAAAATCCTGACTAGTTTATTAATTACCTGGGAATTCCTTCAAAATCAAAGGTTCCTTGCTCTGCCTTCAGAAACTTTGACGGATGTGGGTGGTTTGGAATAAGATACAGAAATTAATACTGTACGAACAAAAATGAAAGCAAGGCCAAAATGAACGTCCCCTACCCCCAGATGACTGTAATCCTTTTGTACTGACAGGTTGCTGAGTCTGTCACTGTTGTCTCAGTAACCAGCTTATTTTGGAGCTGAACCCTGACCTTGGACTCATTAAGTGCCACACACTGGATACTGCAGCTAACTGGTTCCGTTTGGGAATATATAACCTTGTCTCTGATCTAGCTAGAGGGCACTCATGTGAGAAAATAACCCCTAACACTATTTGGAATCAGCTTGATGTGTGATTTTAATATAGTCCTTTAGTTCCCACTATACAATTTCAAAAAGTGCTTTAATCTTCAAGAGAATATCTACATTTGAGTGAAGAAGAAAGCAAAAGCATGTGGTGTGTGTGTTCTGTCCTTTAACCATCTCCCTAAATCTCCCAGTAAGAATAGTTTCACACCTTTTAATGACCCTTTTACAAATATGAATTTAAATCATTTTCTCTTTAAACAGGAGCTACACACCTTTTAATGGACTAGCATACCTGTTAGAAAGAAATATAATTCCTGGTTTGAATCTTTCCCAAGCTTACTGTGAAGTCTGATAGGTCCTAAACAAAGGCTTTGTGTGTGTATGTGTGTGAAAATGAGGTTACCAAACAGTCTTCCCTCCCCTCCTCTCCCCTCCCCACAAGGCCAGTCTCACAGAAGTGAGAGACACCTCACCATTTTGCAGTAACACTTATTCTGTGCATCGGGTTTGCTTTAGTGTCTTTCATGAATATTTTAAATGGAGGAAAAAAATGAATAGCAGAAATAAGTTTGTATGAACATAATGCTGGAGCAAAAGCATGGGGGAGTGGTCAAAAAAAAAAAAAAAAAAAAAAAAAAAGGGCAGCGTGCAAAACAAAACCCCAAACTCTGTTTCTTAAAGAGGACAAAAGATATTAAAGGGCCAGCTGACTTGTTTAAGTCTGCTGGGAACCCATTAACCAAATGCCATATTGAGTAACGTCTCCAGGAGGACTTCAGGAAAAATACTGAAAAGAATGTGCATCTCAGGAAAGCCTTCTGCTTTGTGAAGCTCAGAACAGCCTCGAAGCACTGTGTGCTGATTAATTTTGGCTCTGGAGAGATACGCAAATGTTTTTAGGTTTGTACTCTGGACCACTGATTCACAAGTACAGTATACACAGAACCCACTCCCCCCCCCCATAATAATGTTAAATGGCAGGTTCCTGGATGTCATCTACAAGATCCCAGATCATTAAATCTAAAAAAAAAAAAAAAAAAAAAAAACAAAGCTAACAAGGAATTTTACTATCCAATCTTGTGGTTTTGATCACATCTGAACTATTGTAGATAATAGACTTGGTGAAAATGAACTCAGATTTCAAAAGCAAATCCCTCCCTTATTTATGTGAGGAGTGATGTAGGACATATGGAAACTCCAGAAAAATAGAAAGGAAAATAATTCTGTTCAAGTGTCATTAATTTAAGCAATCTGTGGCATCTACTAGAATCTCTCGTTTCTTAAATTCCAGTGGCTTTCCCTCTGTGAGTCTCCCGTAACCAGAAGAGGATGTTGCATCCCTTGGGACTGGAGTTACAGATGGTTGTGAGCTATTTTGTGGGTGCTGAGAACCAAACTCAGATGTGGAAGAGCAGCCAATGTTTTTGACCATCGAGCTATCTCTCCAGCCCCCATTTTTGTCCTTACATTTCCATTTGAAACCAGTTGCTTTAAATTTTCAAATTTCCCCAAGGACCCTTTGCAGCCGTCTCTGACAGACAGGTGATACTTTGAAATGTTCAGTCCTGTTTGACTCTGCCCTGAAGTCACTCACTAGGTACTTAATACCACTTTACTACTTGATCTATTCTCCTGGGACTTCCATAAAAACAAAAGTTAGGAGTTTGCAGGGGTCTCTGGTTTAAGAGCCTCCAGAAGCCATGGTAAATCCCTTGGACAGTTAGTTCTTCCTCTGGCTGGGCAGACTCCATGCTGCTCTCCTGCCTGTAATATCATGGGTCTGACTCACATTTCTCAAGTCTAGCCCAAACTGGAATAATCGCACTTATCAGCGGCACATCAGTCTTCCTCGGACATCTTTATATGATCATTCCTTGATTCCAAACATTATTGATGTACTAGAGAAGTATTGAATTAAGCTAGGTAAATCCAGTTCGGTAGACTACCAAGAGTCTACTGTCTGATAAATGCCAACCATTTAGAGCAGTGGAAAATGACAAAGTGAACTATATAGAAAATGCAGAGATAGAGCTGAACTCCAAGCAGCATCAGAGCAGATACAACGAAACATGGAAAACAGAAGGCATAGATGAATATTATAGACTTTGAATAACTTTATTGTGAGCACTATGATGAGATGGACCTTACCTCACATTTTAGTGTGACAATCTCTTCCCAACCTTCTTTTCTGTGTCCCTAGGTCTTATATGTGACTAATCATATTTATAGGTTACTTCCATAATTTGATCCATATCTTTTCTGTGGAAGTTAATATAGTTTCAATGAGCAATTAAATTTTTTAGATGAAAGGGAAATTAATATTTTTCTTGATTTATAAACCTTGATGGTTGTAGCAGAGATGCTGGTGTGTGGTTGTATTGTTGAAGCAAACTATAGATCATTCTGCATTGAAAAAGATGAGAGTTATTTTGCTATATAGTTAAAAAAACTCCAATCATGTCACAAAAAGAAAACACCATTTGTGTTTGAGTGTATTTTTGTTTCATTTTTATGAATACTTTTATAAGAGTGAAATTAAGAAAACATGACTTCATAGCTTATTAAACAGAGTAAGATAATCTCCTGCCACTCAAATTAACTTGTGTAGACCTTATTGCCATTGTAATAGTATTTCAACTATGTCAAATGACTGTGTCACTTATCATTTTTGAATATTTATATTTTAGAATTTTTAGCATTATCAGAAACAGTGCTGTTTTATCTATACCAAATATTACAAATAAATGCATTTCTTACATTATTATAATACACAGCCTCTGAAGAAACTTTATGAGGTTTTAAAATGATTCGTTCTTAATATAAACAACTTTCTTTCCAAAAATATATTTTAAGTCAATTTTTATTTTTGATCAATAAAATAAGAAAACACCCATTTTTAGCATACTTTCTTCACTTCCAGACTGTCTTTATTTTATTGTAATTTCAGTATACAAAAATTATGTCTTTATTTTTCTTTGCTTAGTATTTGAACTGAACATAGCCTTTTCTTTTTAGGGGATCTTTTGGAGGTATTGTATTGGCAATAAAGTACTAGTGGTTATATCTTGAATCAAATCAAGATTGAAAATGAGTGCCAAGTGCCAAGTGCCACTGAAAACTTGGGTACCTCAGACTTATGAGAATTAAGCTTTTCTTCTATGCCAGTTGTCTCAAACTGCAATGGCTTAATGTAACTTTATTGCAGTAAAAAATATAAATTATTAATATGTATGTCATGAAGGCAAGATGAGATAATTCAGACAATTTTGAGAGAACAAAAATGACACAAAAATACAGGTTTTGCCTCACTATAAGCAGCCTGACTATAAGAAATACCACAGGCTAATTTTTCATGTCATATGACTACCATAATAATTCTACCTTTAACTGCATTTATTGATACTAACTATGGGTTAGTGACATGAAAGTTATGAAAGTCAAACACTTAAGTTAGGGGCCCAGATTTTGAAAATAGCTGTATCTAAAGAGGGAAAAGATACACAAGTAGAAAAGCAAAAGTGCACGTGTTCGCTCACTAGTGAATGTAATGTATGTTGTCATAAGAATCTGTGAAATTATGGATGATGGAGGAACAGGTAGGGAGGACCATATATGTGGGATATTGATGCTAAAGTGACAAGATAGGAAGGGAAGGGAATGAAGCCGGGATCTGAGATGCCTAAGACAGAAATAAAGGAAGACTGGTGAGACTGGAGTAGGTAGGACTTCTGTGAAGGTGTAGAGGTGAAGAAGGCATAGGTACCACTACCAAAGTCTTTGTACACCTTTTGATGAAATTGTACCTAATCAAAATCTGCTGTAATGATTAATACTTCAAATATCCTTTACTTACAGGCAGATGTTGATGAAGACATAGGTAATTTTTTACAATGTAATTAGTGTTATTTTATTATTATTATTTTTCTTTTTAAGTCAGAGAATCAAGAAGAGAGTCACGGTCTCTGCTTAAGGTCAGGAAGCAATTACTGTTGATGATTGGTTCAACTGTCTTTTGAACATGCACATTATCAGGTGTCAGGTCAGTGCAAGGACCTGAATCAGGTACTGCAGACAGAGTGAGATGCCCACATCTTCTTAGAAATTACATCCCACAGGAAGAGATAGTGGTTAGAGAAGGAAATAAGCCGGTATGAAAGGGCCTGGAAAGTACTAGTAAGCTTCATGGAAGAAATAGAAGTAAACGGGAATCTCCAGTCTTCCACATAGATTCCTAGTGCCTGTGTAGTATTCTCAGTTCTGGCAATTTTGTTGTACATTAAACAGTTAAGGTTCCACGTGCTCACAGATCTTGCATTCTTTGCAAAGAATGAAAATCAAGAGAGCTAAGGAGGAAATGGATGTAGATCGGCTTGAGTTCTGATGATATTTAGATCTGATGACTTAGTACGATGATGACATCATGATACTTTGCCTCCTTTAATGTCATTAGTAGTTTTAAAAAGAGACCTTGGAGAAAGCCTAGGATTAATTTGCCCTGGGAGGACATATTGAGAAGACACTGTCATGAAAACAAGAACTGAGTGTTCACCAGACCCCAAATCCACTGATGTCTTGATTGTGAACATCCTAGTCTTCAGAATTGTGAGCAAATATTTTTTGTTGTTTGTAAGCTTCCTGGCTTGTGGTAATTTTGTGATAGTATCTCAAGATGCCTAAGAAGTATGATGAAGAAAGGCCATTCTAAAAGGAGACTGCTTAAAACCAAGGGCTAGAAAAAAATCAAGGAACCTGGGAAAGAGCATTCTGAGAGGACATGACTTTGCCTATTTCAGGAGCAGAAAGGAAATAAGGATGGGTGTCTTGTGTAGAGGGACGGACAAGGGAAGTTATGGAGACAAGGCAAAAGGATGCTAGAAAGTCCCTTCAATTGTGCAACAACTGGACCAGAGGAGCAAGGAGAAAACAGAGTGGACTACTGTTGCCATCTGAGAGAGAAGTTAGACTGGTTTAGATCTGGTGATGGTACTTTAGAAGGATGGATGGAAGGAAGAATGGATGGATTTGAGAGGTAATTTGGTGTTATAATTGTTTGGTGTATTGGGGAAACTAAACAAACCAGCCAGTGTCTTTCAGCTTACAAATCCAGGTCAAGTCTACCATTGAGGGAAGTTAAGACAGAAACCTAAAAGCATATCTACTCACTATTCCGTACATCATTTGCTTTTGACCAAGGAATTCACTTCACAGCCAAGGAAGTGTGGCAGCAACAATGGAGCAGGATGTTTCTTTAACTACTCCTAATCCTAGCTAATTTTTGTATACATTTTAAGACCACCTGCCTAGGGATGGTACTGCCTACAGTAGGCTGAGTTCTCCTGTATCATTTAACAACCTACACAACCCCCCATAGTCATACCCAGAGGTCAATCTGATCTAGGCAATTCCTCAAGTGAGACTCTCCTCTCAGAGACTAGGCTGTGTCAAGTTGATAGTTAAAGGTAACCAGGGCAAAAGAAGACAAGGGCATTTCCTATCTTATTCATTTAACTAGATACCAAAGGGAAACTAAGTTTGGTTAGGGAAATCAGAAGCACCATTTTTTGATTTGGGATGCATTTAGGCAGTCATGTAGAGAATTACAAATAATGAGAAGGCTACAATTGTCACTCACCAGAGAGTTTACATCTGGGGCAGTAATCCTGGGCAGTCCTTAGCTTCTCTACTAAATTTAAACTTGGAAAGTTTGTAGTTCAGGATAGTTTCTGTCAACAACAGAGAAGAGATAGTGAGTAGAGAAACAGAGAGCACAGACCAATCCCAGAGTTATTCAGACATGTATTCGAACTGAAGTCAACAAAGAAGACCACATAGAGACATAAGATGGAAGCAGCAGTGACAGAGACACTGTGATGTGTGCACATATATGTGCTCTTTTCTTAGAGGCTCAATATATTTCCTTACATGTTTATCTGTGCATCTTTTTTTTTTTTTTACTTTTAGTTTCTTTTTTTAAATTTATTGGATATTTTATTTACATTTCAGATGTTATCCCCTTGCCCCATTTCTCCCCCCCCCCCCGCCCAGGAACCCCCTATCCCATCCCCCCTCCTCCTGCTTCTATGAGGATGTGCCCCTACCTACCCCCCCACTCCCACCTCCCCACCCTTGAATTCCCCCAAACTCAGTGTTCATCTTTCATGGGACCAAGGATCTTGTCTTTCACATATGCCTGACAAGGCCATCCTCCCCTACATACACAGCTGGAGCTATGGGTTCCTCTTTATGTGCTCCCAGGCTGGTGGTTTAGATCCTGGGAGCTCTGGTTGGTTGGTCTTGTTGCTCTGCTCACGGGGCCACAAACCCTTTCAGCTCCTTCAGTCTTCTGTCTAACTCCTCCATTGGGAACCCCTTGATCAGTTCAATGGTTAGCTCTGAATATGTCAAACTCTGGCAGACCTCTAAGGAGACAGCTATATCATGCTCCTGACAGCATGCACTTCCTGACATCCAAATCAGCGTCTACCTTTGGTGACTGCACATGAGATGTATACCCAGGTGGAACAGTCTCCAGACGGTTTCTCCTTCAGTTTCTGTTCCATACTTCATCTCCATATTTGCCCCCTTGAGTATTTTGTTACTCTTTCTAAAAAGGACCGAAGCACCCCCACTTGGTCTTCCTTCTTCATGAGCTTCATGTGGTCTGTGAGTTGAATCTTGGATATTTCAAGCTTCTGGGCTAATATCCAATTATCAGTGAGTGAATACCATGTGTGGTCTTTTGTGATTGGGTTACCTCACTCAGGATGATATTTTCTAGTTCCATCCATTTACCTAAGAATTTCTCGAATTCATTGATTTTAATAGCTGAGTAATACTCCATTATGTAAATGTACCACATTTTTTTTTTGTATCAATTTCTCTGTTGAAGGACATCTGAGTTCTTTCCAGCTTCTGGCTATTATAAATAAGGCTGCTATGAACATAGTGGAGCATATGTCCTTGTTATATGTTGGAGCATCTTCTGGGTATATGCCCAGGAGTGGAATATCTGGGTCCTCAGGTAATGCTATGTACAATTTTCTGAGGCACTGCCTCAGACTGATTTCCAGAGTGGTTGCACCAGCTTGTAATCCCACCAACAATGGAGGAGTGTTCCTCTTTTTCCACATCCTTGCCAACATCTACTATCACCTGAGTTTTTTATCTTAGCCATTCTGACTGGTGTGAGGTGGAATCTCAGGGTTGTTTTGATTTGCATTTCCCTGATGACTAAAAATGTTGAACATTTCTTTAGGTGCTTCTCGGGCCATTCAAGTTTCCTCAGTTGAGAATTCTTTGTTTAGCTCTGTACCACATTTTTAATAGGGTTATTTGGTTGTCTGGAGTCTAATTTTTTGAGTTCTTTTTATATATTGGATATTAGCCCTCTATCGGATGTAAGATTGGTAAAGATCTTTTCCCAATCTGTTGGTTGCCTGACAGTGTCCTTTGCCTTATAGAAGCTTTGCAATTTTATGAAGTGCCATTTGTCAATTTTTGATCTTAGAGCATAAGCCATTGGTGTTCTCTTCAGGTACTTTTCCCCTGTGCCTAGGTACTCAAGAGTCTTCCCCACCTTCTCTTCTATTAGTTTCAGTGTATCTGGTTTTATGTGAAAGTCCTTTATCCACTTGGACTTGAGCTTTGTACAAGGAGATAAGAATGGATCCATTTGCATTCTTCTACATGCTGACCTCCAGTTGAACCAACACCATTTGTTGAAAATGCCCTCCTTTTTTCTTATCTGCGCATCTTACCACAAGGCATCTAATCCGGAAGACCTGACAGGTATGCTACCCATTTATATTGGCATTTGATAAACCAGCCAACCCACATTTTAGGCTTAAAAGCCATCTTACAACAAAGATAAACTAGGTTAATTCCTGTTTTTTATTAAATATTTCTATCAAGGATTGGGCTATGCCCTACCTGCACCCTTAACTACAAATGATTTGGTATTCCCTGTTCCTGGAAACAGTACCCATGTTTTTGGTTAAAAAAACTAATAACCATTCTGCAACCCTACCTTTTATTTCAAAATGTTGTTATGACTACTTGTTGTTATGACTACTTTATGATCACACTGCTGTCATGTCTTTGTTTTAGGAGGTCCTGTTTTAGGAGGTTCTGCTCCTGTAATTTTTCCTTTTTTGCCCACCAAAATCTTTATTTGGAACCCCCTCACCTTTGAACTGTAAAAACACTGTCTTCCTCACATCCAAGACTGACATCTTGAATCTTACCTTAAAGGAAAGCAACCCATGTACACAAATTTAAAAAGCTTGCTTTAATTAATTGTTTTCTTTAATTAATTTGACCATGATGATTTGAGTCAGTAGTCTTTCCCTTCCCATCTTTGGGATTAATGCATTCCAGACTCTTTCCTATAGGCTTTGCTGAAACACAGAAATTAGAGGCATGGTTTTCTTACTAAATCACTTAGCAAGGATGGTTGATATGAATCTAGATCTCCCAATGCCTTTCTTAGTGTGAGATATTCACCTTTTTAACTGACCAATATACTCCTTTTAGGACTGTTTCAACCTCTAAAGCATGCAGTACCTTAAGCGATAATCATTCCTGAAACTTCCTAGATAAGAGCTAACAAATTTTTTTCATGTTTGAACAATTTAATTGAGTTGTGTTCTTATGGCTTGTGACTGGAGAGACGTCACAGCCATAGATGCCTAGAGAGTTCAAGAAGGGTGGAGTGGCCAGTTACTGCAAAACAGCCTTTGAAGAGTAGAGAAAGAGGAGATATTCATGGATATTCAAGTTGTCCTTGAAGCTCAGTGAGAGAGGGGTAAGCACATAAACTGAGATGAAGGAGGTGGGGCAGAGACAGTGAAGGTAGAACTGAGGAAGAGTTTCTTTGTATAAAAATACAGAAAGGGAGGGAATTGGAAGACATAGAAATGATCAGGGGAATGTTTGATATTCACACCTAGCTCTTCACCTTTCAGATGTTTATTAAAGGGTAAGTACTTAGGTTAAGCTATCCTAGCTTCTAAAAGAATTGAAAATAAATTTGCTGCCCTAATTCTTGCTTCCTACCCAAGTTTGGTGATAATAAACTTCTAAATGAGAGAAAAATGATGTATGAAAAGTTCCTGCAGATGGGAAAATGTAATCAAAGTAACATCATCACTCTCTGACTCATCCCATTTTAGACTGCTGCAAAATATTTTCAGAAAATTGTTCAAAAACTGTTTGGCACACACTGAGATAGGTCTTTCTTCCAGAGAATGAGCAATTTCATGAAGAACAATTTGAAGCCACTTGGATCTTCTTTAACCATCTCCAGTAACAAATGGTGACAAATAGTTACAATGTATCAGTAAAGGAACAACATCAGAAAACATGATGCTTATTATTTACCAGATACTCAAATAGTGGTGACTGCAAAGCTATACATAGAAAATTACAACCTTCTTCTCTAAGAAACCACATCTAGTTTGGGGATAGATCTAAACACAATATGGAGGACAGCCATGGACTGACACACACCTATGCACACATGCACGCATACACATATAAATATCCATATACATACACCAAACATACACAGTCACAAACCAAACACACACACCACACATACACAAACTGACACATCACATACACATACATGCAAAATCATATACCACATACCTATTTTCATATACATATACACAAAACACACACCAAACACCTACCACATATATACCACATACATATACAGACAAACCTCACAACACAAATACACCCCACATTTGTCACAAACTGCATGCATACAGCCAACACAAACATACACGTACACCCATCACACAGACCATATAATTTACACATACACACAACACAGATACCATGTAAACACATTACACACAACACACACAACACACACATATACACAACGTACATACACAACTTACTTTGTTCAAAGAAAGCGAAAACTATTACAAGTCATACAACTTGTTATATGCTAGTTTTTTCATTTGAAAAAGCCTTCAATATTTTCTTAATTTTGTAAGGGGATAAAATCTGAACTGTAAATATAATATCCAATAAAACAAAAACAAAAAGACTGTGGAAAAGACAAAAAAAAATTTACTCTTCTCTCATACATCCTGACTCTAGTCTCTGCTTCCTCCACCCCCCTCCACTACCTCCAATTTTTGCTCTCACCTTCTGTGTCTCCAAGATCCTCTACTTCTCAATGTTGCTCCAGGAAAGAGCAAGAAAAGGCCCCTTTCATAAAATGCTAACTTACTTGAATAAATCATGCTTTTTGGCTCTGTGGCTTGCTGATTCATTCCTTTGGTGGTTTACTGCCATTTAAAGCTATGTAAACAACCATGGCTTCTGTAAAATTAGAAATTTCAAGTCAATTTACAAATCAATTGTGTTTGAAAACAATGACACATTTACAGGGACCTTCAAATATAGGCACAGATGTGTCAGGGGAAACATTCTGCCAACGTTTGTTGAAACAAATTGGACTGGCAGCTAATGAACGTGGTCCACTTTGTCTTGGAGTTTTATATATGCACTTAGGAATATATATATATGTGTGTGTGTCTATGTCACATTTGTGTGTTCTATTTTTAAAGCAATTTAAAAGAATAGCTTAGACAGCAAGTGAGAGTTTTAGAGCTTCATGTGATTACAAATGCTATAATTATAGAGTGGATAGTCTCTGTTTTGTTTACATGCTCACCATGGAAACTTCTTGTTCATTTGTTCATTCATATATAATGAAGCCTTTTTTTTTTTTTTTACATTGATAGTCTAAGTGTATGCATGTGTGCATGCCACTAATCTTCATCTATCACATGAGTTCTGGTATTGACCTCAGATCATCAGGTTTGGTAGGAAGCACCCTTACCTGCTGAGGCATCTCACCAGCCCTTGAGTTTTTAAATTTTACATATAAAATATTTGACAAACATTGATTATGCGTTATGTTATATTTGGCATTGGAGCAACAATGATGAATTCTTACTCGCAACCTGGAAGGCTTGACAAACTGGTAGTAAGATGTATAAAGGTGTGAAGAAGTAATTATAATATGCAAGACAGGTGCAAAAGGCTAGAATGACAGGTCAGTATGATGAAAGAGAAAATGTCCTTCAGAGCCACAGGGATCAGGCTCCAGTCTTCATAATTCTGAGGTGTGTAAACCACACTCTTCACAAAGGTCCTTTGCAATCCAGGTGGCTTGTCAGTAAAGCTGCAATTACTGTGCCTGTTTTATTGCAGTGTCTACCTAGATAGTTACAGTTCCAGAGAATAATAAATACTCAGCGGAGGAGGTGTGGTTTATTACATTATGATCGTGATTGGGAGAATTTTGGCAACCCAAACATGGCTTGCTGCCATCCACCTTGGAGACTTGTTTCCCAAGGAGCCATAATTGAAAGGGAAACCATTAAAACAAAGAGCAAGATGAAAGGGAGTTGCTGGGTATGCAGTGTGCAGTGGTGGGAAGAACATGGCTATAAGGGTGTGTGAACAGGGGCAGGGCAGATATGATACTGTGCGCAGATTTTTTTAATTGGATATTTTATTTATTTACATTTCAGATGTTATTCCCTCTCCCCATCTCCCCATAAGCTCCCTATCCCACCTATCCTTCTCCCTTTTGCTTTTATACAATTTTAATTTCATGCAAGTATTAAGGTCAGTTCCAGGTCAAGGAACTAGCAATACAATAGATCAAATAGTCAAGGAACAAGCAAGACAATAAATAGACGATAGTCAAAGAACAAGCAAGGCAGTAAACAGAGTCCATGATCACTCCTATGATCACTATTTCTAAGGGCTTATTAGGATGACCAAAATATCTGAGCCTACCTTCCCTATCTTAGCCCAAAGTCATTTTCATGTCTGAAGCCTACTTCTTTGTTCTAGCCTAAGGTTTATATTCCTGCCTGAAATTACTTCTTTGTTCTAGCCTAGAATATCGATTCCTGCCTGAAATTGCTTCTTTGTTCTAGCCTAATGTCAGATTCCTGCCTGAAGCCCATTTTCTTTTCCTTGTCCAATGTCAGATTCCTGCCAGGCACCCCCCAAAACTCTCCACATCTCCTCCTTTTTTATTGCATAAACAAGACTGAGCCTGTCTTAGGTTGTTCTGACAAGAGTGCCTTCCTTACCCATCGTGGAACTCTTTCTGTAAATATTACATCTGACTGCCCTCGATACCCTTCTCCCTCTCTTCCACCTATCATCTCTGAGAGTTCTCTCTTACACTATTCCACAGAAAAGTGGTTGCTATTGTGCTTTTCTGGTCCCATTCCTACATCTCTGCTCATCCCTACCTTCTGCGACTCATTCCTAACATCCATACCCTGCCCCCATGCTCTGAAAGCCTCCAGCCTTTCATTAGCTGCCCATCTGAGACATGTGTTCCCATTTCTCTCTGTCCTGAGGTTTCTATTTCTTGAGACTCTTTAAGGAGGTTATCATTAATCAGTTATTTTTTATTTTAGACATATAAGCTCTCTGTTGAAAGTGCTTTATAAAATATCTACAAAATATTTTTACTGCTCTTTCTTTTAAACTCTTTAGTGCTCCTTCCGTCATTCCTTCAATACATCCAATTTGGGAATTCTTTCTTCAGCAAAACTTTATACTCCTTTGATTATTTAGTAGGGGCTGGTGAGATTTGAACTTGTTCTTCAGAGGACTGTTTTTTGCCTTGAATTCTGAACACTAATAAAAATCCATCCAATTGTAAAACAATGAAATAACCTTCAGCATTGGCCCTTCTGGCCCCTAGCAGCTGACAGAAGGGACTCTTGGGCTTTTCCTGTTTCACACACCACAAGAACTGACCAAATCAGGGTATCTGTCTTGCCTTTGTGATTTCTCTATAGTCAACAAGGAAGAAGTCAGCCACAGAGTGGCAAGAGCCATGCCCTTCACAATGTTTTTTTCTGTTTTTGTTGTTTAAATTTCTTTTCCACTTGTTATAACTATAGTTGTACAAGTAGTGATAGCAATTATTGTTGTTGGTTACTGGTATTGGGTATTAAACCCAAGGTCTCACTCATGCTTGGCAGCCACTGTCTCACTAAACTATTCCTCAGCTCTCCCTCATTCTTTTAATTGTTCTGCATTTCAAAAAGACTGTCCCCAATTTTCACTTCCTACTTTAAATTTTTAAAAAAATTCCATCTGGTGTTTTGCACATGTCTATTTATAAATATTTTATATGATTCCACTAAGTTTTTAGAGACTCCTTCACATTATTTTTTTTATTAATTTTGTGATAGTAATTTTCATTGGCAACTTCACAGTGTCTAGAATAGCCTAGGAGATGGACCTCCTAGGTCATCCAGAACAAGCAGGAAAACCTATCTCAATTTTTAGAGCACTTTACAAAGGCCCTCTTAAAATACACTAATCTAGAGCCTGAAAACCCAGAAGGTAAACAGCTTTTGATAACCTATTTCTTTTCTCAGTGCTACCCTGACATTAGGGCCAAGCTTAAACACTTGGACAGAGGACCTATAACTCCACAGTCAGAAGTCTTTTAACACTATACTGCAATTAGTTAAACAAACAAACAAACAAACAAACTCATGAGACCTATCACTGGTTAGAGATCTCCAGCTTCTTAATTCTGCAGTGGTTCCTCTCCATTCTGTTGTGGCTAACCCTTATCTGCTTCTTTCCACTATCACCCCAGGGATCTCACATCTCTCAATCCTAGATCTTAAGGATACATTCTTCTCTATCCCTCTAGACTCTAAATCACAAAACATCTTTGCTTTTACCTGGACTGACCCTGACACCCACTTCTCTACCTAACTCACCTGGATTCTTCTATTTCAGCGCTTCTGGAATGGCTTACATCTATTTGGTCTAGCCCTGGCTTTTGACCTACTTTCTTTTTCCTCTTCTTAGATCTAAGCTTATTCAGTGTGTTGATGACATTTTCCTCTGCAGTCGCTCTCTAGAGATTAGCCAAACCAACACCTCTGCTCTTCCAAGTGTTCTGTCCAGCTGAAGCTACAGAGTCTCACCTTCTAAGGTTCAATTGTCCACCCCTCAGGTCACCTACTTGGGACAAACAATTACTCCAACCCACAAAGCCATTACCTTAGATGGAAAGCACCGAATCCAGTCTCTAACAGTTCCCTCTGCTAAAGAGAAGATGCTGTAATTCCTAGGAATAGTTGGCTTTTTATGTTCTGGGTTCCTTCCTTATCTCTCCTTTCCCACCCCTTATATGAATTAGCCTTAGGCCCTACCCAGGATCTTCTTCTCAAACCTGTTACTAAGCCCTTTCAGAGGCTCCAAGAGGCCCTTCCTTGGTCTCCAGCCTTTTACTTCCTGGACCTAACCTGTCCCTTCTTTCTCTATGCAATAGAAAAAGAGGTGTATTCCCTCAAACTACTAGGTCACAAACCAGGACCTTTCTTTACAAGTATTGTCAAAAAAATAGTCCTAACCATATAGGGATGGACATCTTGTATACATGCTTAAGAAGCTGTTGAGCTCCTTATTTGATCTCAAACAAAACTAACCTTTGGGTCACCTATCACTATCTTCTCCTCTCATAACCTGTCCCAGCTCTTAACTTACATAGGCTTACAAACTCTCCCTCCATCCAGTGTTCTTTCCCCTTCAGGTAGCACTACATACATTGAAAAACACTGTATTATTGTTAGTGCTGGGTGGAGTAGTCTAAAATCTCAGTTGGGTCAGTTTTGTAGAAAGCATCATGGAGGACTTTGACCGTTTAATGCTTCTTGTTTCCTGGTTCTGTTAGCTGACAATGGAATGGTGTAGAACTAATCGGTGTCAATTGCTAATATAGTGTGCTCACTTCTCCATTTAGTTTGATCAGTTTTGTTTCATTTCTTCTGAATCTATGCTACTAAATATGTATAATGTTGGAGCTCTTGTAACCTCTGGATTAAAAGAGTTCAATGTCTTTATAAAATAAACTCTTAGGGGTATGCAAGGGACACAGTAAGGAAACTGACAAAATGGCCATTTAGTTATTGGAGGGTTTGGATATTGTGAATAAGAGAGAGAGAGAAAATATCCAGAGGCATCTAGAAAAGTCTGAGCAGAGAGAAAAAGAAACATGTTTGACGTGGCCAGGCCTATCTGTGAGGGAAGCAGGAGAGAAGAGAGATGATGAGATAGAGAATCCAAGAAGAGCTGAGTGCAGGGGTTATAGTGAGAGAGGGATGTGAGGTAAGAAGAGGCAGGAGGTTAGCATGGGACTTTGACATATATGACGAATATCTGGGAATAGGGATTGGAGGAGCCTGAAAGATAGTGTGTATGGACGTTGATATGCATTTAGCTGACACAGGTATACATCAATTGAGAGCCATAAGTTTCTTCTACCAGAGGCAAGGTAAATGACTCCCTTTGGGGATGTGTAACCTGTTTCACGAGTTCCTGAGGAATGCTGGCTTTTATCCTTCTATTGTCCAGCCTGAACTAAGACAAGACTGTCATTTCTTTGTATCTGAAACATTTCTGGACTGTCTGAGACCTAATATTACCTCTCTAGAATTACTTGTTACACCTTGAATTATATTCACATAACAATGTCATTTTGTTTCTTATTAGTATTTGAATAACATAACTTTTGAAATGTATTTTTATAAATGCATCTTTTTATGGTATTAGTGTCTGTTTCTCAGTTTCACTGTATATTGATGAATTTTCCTATGTATGTATAGGACAAGGTCTGTGCAGCTAAATGTGCCCACTTTTGACTCATGTCCTGTGGTGCAGGTTCCACGTGGTATGTTACTGAAAGCAATTCAATTTCAAGAATCAGCAAACATGAATTTTTGATGTGTTTCTACCCTTTCTATCCTTTTTAAAATGATTTTTTTTGTTTTAATATTTTCTTTCCTCAAAAATTTCAAATTAAAGTAAAATTTTAAAATGGAAAATAGAGTTTTTTCTGTACAGCATACTCTGCTTATGGCTTCCCCTCCCACAATGCTTCCCAGATCCCCCACACCTCCCTACCTACGCAAATCCATACCCGTTCCTTCTCTTTCTCAGTCAAAACAAATAGGCATCTAAAAAAAATAATAAAAGAAGAACAAAAAGACAAACCAGAATAGGACAGAACAATCAAACAGAAAAAAAGAGCGAAACAAAAGGCCCAAGAACTACATACACATAGATACAGAGATACACACATTAGTACATACAGAGTGAGTTATCTCTATTTTATATAATTTCAGGCAAGCAGTCTCATTTAATCTTTGTCTTTTCCTCTAAACATAATTTTGTCTTCCTCATTCTAGCTGTTTTACGGTCCTTTCTTTATCACTCATTTTCAGAAATATGCTTGTGATACGCCCTAGCCTGCATTTTTTTGAATATTTTTCTTGGGCTTGTTGAGATTCTTCAATTTGCAGGTTTATAATTTTGGAAAATATGTGCCCATCTTTTTTTTTTAACTAAAAAAATTTTTTTTTTGGTAAACCCTTTTTTTTTCTCTCCAGAACTCTAAATACATCTGTGTGTGATGTTGTAGTTGTACTGCACTTTGCGGTGGCTCTATCTTCCATGCTTCCCATTTCAACATCTTTGCATTTACTAGTTTTTTTCTTCTTCAGTATCTAATAGATATAAAATTTCTAAAAAGAATCAAAGTTTTTTTCATATTCAGACATTCATTTGGCTTATTTATTCCTTATATGTTTGTTTTTCCCCTCAATTTATTTACTGGTTATGCAATCTGTAATTGTAAATTATTTTAAAATGATACTTTAAAATTAGTTTTTTAATGACTTCACACTTGTTTTTCTGCACACATACACACATATGTAGAATATATGTGAATAACCACACGCACATATGTTTATATACACACACACTCATGCACACACATACACACACATGTACACACACACAAATGCATACCTGTTAAGTTTTAATTATTTGTAGATATTATAAACACTGTGTTGTCAGGTTATATCTTCTTTGCATTCCTTTAAGTTATGTTGGGATGTATTCTAGCACAGTTATTAGAAACCTTCGTGCTCCATTTGAGCCTACTTTAAACGTTTTCTTGGATTGGACCAAAATTACCAGTTTGTTTAAGTCTGACATAGTCTTATTTCCAAGACAGGTTTCTTCTGATGATTCCACCCTGCAGCTTGTTCATTTTAAGATCATGTTCCTTCAGTTGGGAACTTTGTAGACTCCTCCCTTAACATAGTAAAGTCTAGAGATGGCCCAGCTGACTGTGTTCTAGAAGTTCTCCCTCCTAGGCTCATGTAGCTTCACTCCTCACACCCACAGGTCAATGATGAATTCAGTGAGTTCTCTTTAAATATTTTGACTGACATTTCCTCTCACTTCCTTTTCCTCTTCTTTAAAAAAATATTTTAAAAAATTCTTTACTTAGATATTCTACTATACAAATTCTAGCTAAGATAGTTTCCTCACATTGTTATCACTGTGAGAATGCTGGACTCTGTTTGTTTCTATGTCTGGTACACTGGAAGCTCTCTGGGCCGTCAAGCTGATGTGTTTACAAGTGTTATTTGCTTTCCATCTCTGAGAGAATACTGCTCTGTGAACATGCTGTTCAATGCTTAAAATAAAGCATAAGAAATACATTTGATCTGAGTTTCTAGTTGATTTTGGTAGGAAAGAAATCACTATAACAAGTAAAGCTCTCTTGACTGGTTGGTTTTATGACAACTTGACACAAGCTAGAGTTATCTGAAAGGAAGGGACCTCGTTTGAGAAAATGCCTCCGTAAGATTAGGTTGTAAGGCATTTTCATAATTAGTGTTGATAGGGGAAGGCGCAGTCCATTTCTGCCTCAAGATATAATAGTCTACATCCAAGAATGTAAGTCACCGAATTCATCTCTGTAATAGAATCTATTGCCATCATTCAGTGGACCAAGAACTGCTTTATAGGTTGAGAATTTGAGGGAAGTTGATGTTTTGAATTACTCTCCAAGCTGAAAGGTCACAAGTATTTCTCTCTCTATATATGTAAATTCAGCGGTGATTCACTAATTTCAGGGTAGTATGGCATTGACAGTCAAGTCCTTTGAAAATGGCATCAGGTGATTTTTGTGTTGGGCCCAGTAACCATCTGATGTTTTCTGAGTTCTAAATCAAGGTGAGCAAGTTCTGAGAAACAAGCTAGTAAGCAGCACTCCCCCACGGCCCTGTAACATCAGCTCCTGCATCCAAGTTCCTGCCCTACTTGAATTTCTGTTCCGACTTCCTTCAATGATGAACGCCAAAATTAAAGTATAAACCAAACAAGTCCTTCCCCCTGCAACTTGCTTTTGATTATTGTTTTTTTTTTTTTTTTTTTTTTTTTTTTTTGTCTCAACAGTCATAGCCCTAACAAAGACAAAAGCCAACTGAATTAGACTTTTTTTTTTTTCTTGATGGTACTGGAAGGAGTGTCCTTTAGGAGTCAGCTAATTCCTAGAGATGGTAGACACTACTCCCAAAATGCCTTTCTTCCATGCAAATCAACCAGCTCAGGACCCATATCTTAACACCTCCTTCATGAGGTTTCTCTATACTATCCATATAGGTTTCAAAGCACAACGTGTGAACACCCTAGAGACATTCTTTACATGTGTTATAAATTTAATATATTTATTTTTACATAAAATAAAGTCTTTAAATGTTGGGAAAATAACACCCATGAACAGATAGCTACTCATGTCTTAACTTGACCTCAGTTTTTAAAGTCTTCCTCCTGACTTTAAGTATTGATGCCATTTTTATTGTTTTATTGAATGCTCCAGCTTTCTCCCTACCCACCAGCCCCACTGTTACCCTCATACTCCACTAGAATGCTTTATCTTACAATTCCATTTTTAGCTACATTATTTTTGGTAGAGTTTGAATCAGAATTATCCATTAAAGATTTGTGTTAATTGGGCACGTGATTTTTATACAGTTGAAAGTTGGCAGAACTTTTAAGAGATGAGACCTAGAAAAGAATCAGGTTATTGGATGTGTGCCCTGGAAAATAGACACTGGCCCATTTGTGTTTCCTTTGATGTTTCCTGGAAGCTACCAAGTGCTATACATGATATTCTATATGGCCTCAGGTCCACAAGCAATGGAATCCATAGACAATGGATTGAAACCCCTGAAACTGTCATCCCCACTCAATTTTTTTCTCATAACTTGGCAACCACTAAGGTCTTGACACACTCTTTTTAATATATCTCTCCTTTCTTTCTTCCTTCTCTCCATCTTTTTCTTTCTCCTTTTCTTATTTACCTCCTCCCTCTCTCCCATCCTTCCTTCCTTTAATTTTGTAGTTGTCTTAGTTACTGTTCTATTGCTGTAAAGTGACACCATGCTCAAGGTAACTTATAAAAACCATTTAAATTGGGCTTATAAAATGAAGTATTTAATTGGGGACTTGTTTACAGTTTCAGATGGTGAATTTACAGCCACTGGGGCAAGGAGTGTGACAGTAGATGAGGAAAGATAGCACAAGAGAAGTAGCTGAGAGGTTACATCTGATCCACACCCAGGAGGCAGGGAGAAAAAGACTGGGCCTTTGTGGTCTTTAAAACCACAAAGCCCATTGCCAGTGACATACCTCCTAATCCTTTCCAAACCACTCCACCAACCGTAGACCAAACATTTAAATATATGAGCCTATGAGGGCAATTCTCATTTAAACCACCACAGTAGTACTGTGTTTTAAACCAGCATCTTGAACGTATTGGGCAAGCCTTATATGACTGAGTTATGTTCCCAGTACTGTCTCCTCTTCTTCCTCTTCTTCCTCCTTCTCCTCTCCTCCTCTCCTCATCTCCGCCTCTCCTCCTCCTCTTCTTTTCCTTCTTCTTTTTTACCTTTCTTCTCCTTCTCTTCCTCCTCCTCCTCCTTCTTTCTCTCCTCCTCTTCCAACTCCTCCTCTTTCTTCATTTAAATTTGGCAATAAGATATCAAAAAATTTCCAAGGCTGGCTTGAAATTCATTCTGTAGCCCACATACGCCTAAAACTTGTTTGTGATCCCCCTGCCTCAGCCTCCCAGATATTTAGGATCACATGCAGGTGAAATGTGGCCTGGCTTGACTACAACATATTGAACCACCAACAGTCTTACTTAGTGAGCATTTAACTAGTCTTAGTTTTATTAGGAATTTTAAAAATCCAGTATGTGCTTTTGTCATATCTCCTGGTGTTGTCTTTGTCATCTTTGTTCTGAGTACACTTTCCCACAGTGTCCACAGGAATCTCCCCCAAGCTTCAGCTTTCTGTACTGATCCTATATCAAACGTCCTTTCTATTCGTGGGTGACAAACACACTCACAAATGTAGTAATTCCCCTTTCTGGATTTCCTTTAGACTAACTTCCAATGCATTTTATTTTATTTTCCAGAAAAATTATAAATGGAGAATGAAGAATAGATTACTATGAAATTTCATCTTCCTTTCATTTATTCTTGACTTTAAGGAGATCTCTGTTTTATTATATTACTCTCATTATCTAATCAACCTGAGAAGAGAAGTGGTGTTCTTTACGGCTTATGTAGGTGTTACGTAGAACTTATAATTTCTAAGATACTAATTGAGTTAAAATAATCAGAACAATCCATGCTCTGAGAGAGAAGTAAACTCTGCCGACAAACACCCACCCTTTGATGAAGACTGTCTAGATTTTTATAGGCTGCATGCTCTACCATCAATACATGAAGTGTAAACATCCTTGAACAGTGGTTCCCAACTTTCCTAATGGTCCAACCCTTTAATACAGTTCTGCATGTTGTGGTGACACCCACCATTAAAAATTATTCATTGTTACTTCTTATCTGCAATTTCCCTACTGTTAGGAACTGTAATGCAAATGTATAATATGTAGGTTAGCTGGTATAAAAACCCTATGGGGTTGTGACCTACAAGTTGAGAACCACGGCCCTAGAGACACTCTTGTATTTAAATTTAACGCAAGTTTTTATTTATTTTAGAGTTTTATCCGAAGGATTCAATTGATTTTCAGACTCCAATGAACTTATTTGTGGAACCCAGGGTAGGTCTTATTTACTGGTGTGATATTATATAAAGTGAAAACCGGGTCTCAGGATTTCTCTTAGTTTTACTTTGGCGTAGAGATGCTGGTAATCTGAGAGTGACAGATATTTGGGTCTTTAGGGAATAATAGAAAAACTGAAAGATATTATTATCATGGAATAGATTTTGTGTCATCTTCAGTTCTCACTACAAAGAAAGATGTGAAAATGTGCTTTGCTAACTTTAGTTCTCCTTAGCCTGACACAGAGTATGCTTTAATCCCCAGAGAGGATTTTTTTTCCTACTTATTGTACAAGGTTTGAAGGCTAAATGATTTTCGGATGAAAAATGTATTTTTTTATTTTGTTGCTTTGTTACGACCAGATTCTTAGGGAAAAAGTCTGCCAGCATACCCCCCATGATAAGTTGCTGAAACCAAAATAGAGTTTAAATTGTTGCTGAGTAACTTCATTTTTATAAATCAATTTTATGCTTTGACTGACAATATATTTTAGCAGTATTTGATTGATAGATTTTTTTTTTAAAAAGAAACCACTTCATCTAAAAATTAACCTATGTTAAAACTGATACCTCTATTTCACTCTTTGTAAAGTGGTTTGAGTACATTTTCAAAAGACGTTACATATTTCTTAGCCACTATCTTACCTCAGCAGGATGACAGGAATATAATATGCTTTCACTTTGGAGACATAGAATCTTTCTTGTGCTCTTTCATCCAAATTATGTGCACTTGACACAGCCTTTGACTGGGTGTGTTTTCTTCAGTAGGGAAGATCCTAGGGTAATAATAAAGTTTATTATCTGTTTTCTGTCTAGTCTTGATAAGGGGGCAAACAACCCAGGATCTACCGGGCAAAATTTGATTGCAATGTTTTATGTCATGCAATGCCATTCAGAATAGTAAAATGGAAATCCCCAGATTTTTCTAACCGGGGTCAGACCATCATATGAACAACTTAGTCCCATGCCAATTGCTAGAGCAAGACTCAGGACCATTAAGCCAGAGTAAACAAGCATGGATGCCTATCTACATGAAGAATGTAGAGGTCATTGATGCTGTTCTCATTAGCACTGCCTTGCCCAGTTTGGGCAAAGAAGAAACGAAGCCCTACAAACCCTGTATGAGACAAAGATGGGCAAGGGCAGTTGTTCATATCATATTTATGCTTTCATTGCCAGAGCCTTTCCTGTGCCCAGCACATTAACATTTGATGCAGGGAATGGAGTGAATTAATTCTAGCCCATATCTGCCATCTTTTTACTCTATCCCAAGTCATCCTGAAGCAGCTATTTAAGTTTAGCGGAAACTGTCTTTACCACACGTAAAATAGAAATACCAATTCCTATCTTCGCAGTTATTTTGAAGCATTAATAATGTAATGAACTTACGTGAATATACTTTTTCCAATAGGACTCAAATAGATATGTTTATTTTGTTAGAAAGGTATGTATAAATATCCTAGTTCTGAAATTTGAGTGATAATTAAACATATAAACACGGACAATCCAATCTAACTTTCAAAGACTGTCACCTCTAACAATGTTTCCTCGAAGTTTACATCATTTTTTGTGTGTAATTATATTTACACATGCCTCTTCTGTGCCTCATAGAAGCCCCATATAGAAAACTAAGATGTTTTCTAGTCCTAAAGATATAGCAATGTAGGAGACTGAGCAAATGGTGACCAGTTCTAATGGTGCTTTGACAAAGAAGTGGTCACAGTATATGACCCAACTGTCCTCTTGTGTTCCTTTACATTGACATCTACAGGACAAACTTACTGGGGTGAGAAAAAGAGAATTATCCTCCTTAGAGGTGTGTATCATGGGAGATGTATGTGACTTGCAGGCATGGCATGCATGTTTTGGACACCCAGGAGTAACAGTGGAATTAATGTTTTGCACAGTAAGTACCCATTGGCTCTGAGATATATGCCTGGCTTCTTCTGGAATGAGTCCTGTCATATTACTGTGAATAAAACATGTGCCAGAAACATCTTAGAAGAGGACTGGTTTATTCTGGTTCATGGTTTCAGAACATCTTAGTCTGTTCTAGCAGAGAAGATATGGTAGAGTTCATGACAACCGTGGTGTGGGACAGAGGCTACTCACATCACGGTGGACCAAGAAACCTTTCTGTAGCTGGAGAATGTTTCTGTAAGTCTTACTTGACAGTGCTACCTTCTTTTCTACCTGTCTTCCCTTTCCTTTGAGGTTAAAAACTTTCATACTTCTGTTGGCTTAACATTACTGCCCAAATATCTTGGCACAGAATAAAAAGATGAATTACTCAACTTCTTCCTCACTTAGCCTTGCTGTTTGTAGCCTTCACTGGGTCTACAACATGTGCACTTCTCTATACTCCTAAGGAAAGCTTCCTTCTAGACATCATTTGTACTTGTCCAGGCTATTCTTCCTGGCAACACGTACTCTTCCAGGAGTGCACTTGTGTGTTGTTTCCTCCCACCCCTTAACCCACTCCTGACCTCTTAGAACTGAGTTGGATGCTCTTTTCTGTATCCTTTTAGCTCACATAAAATCTAACATAATATATTGTGACAAGTTTTCTTAACACATGGATTGTATCAGATAACTTGCTTTCTTCCTTCACTAAGTCTCCTTGAAGGCTATGCTCCATTTGCCATGGTGACCTAGAAACCTAGCCCTAGCCATGGTTAGTGGCCTGTACTGAGCAAGGGCTGGATGGCTAAATGCATCATTAGTTTTAAGTGTGAGTTTAAAATGGTAACTTTGTGTTTATATGTTAGGAAAACAAAGGGTCAAGTTTGATAACTTGCTGACACATTATAGATCATATAGAAACTATAATTATGCTTTATTTTTAAAATGATTTAAAGTTTCGGCAATACAAACAGTTGCAGATATTTATACCTAAGCATTCCATGGACACATTCCAACCCCATAAATGTCAAAACAGTAATGATCACACCTCATTGAAAAGCATAAAAGTTGCCTGGCCAAGCATTTTAACAGTTAAGAATGCCGAACATTTTGCTGAACCAGGAGTAAGCATTGAAGTGTTGCAAAATGGAATTAAATATAAATGTGTTTAATAAGAGCTCCCCCCCCCGTCTCAATTTTTTTTTATAGAATTAAAAGGTTTTATTGTGAATATTGACTTTTGGGTTTTCCCAATGGTTTATGAAACCCTAATAAATATTGTTCCTCAGGGAAAAAAAATGGTGTCTGATACTTCAATGTGTTTGAAATGAGGCAAATGTTTAAGAAAGTGTGACACTATGGACTCTTGAGTAAATGCTAGTGGCACAGTTAGCTTAGTGGAAACTGTTCAACTTGATGTTGATTGTGTAAGACAGCCATAACTCCTCAAGAAATGATGGATTCAATTGTAGCATACGTTCTGAGCCAAAAGGGCTGCACCGAGATAATTCAATATTAATTGGGAACACCATTCAGAGGTCAAGAATATGGTGAATTTATTTAGTGGTGAAATCAGATTTTGGTCTTGATTAGAGAAGAAAATAATTAATGGCAGTTTGGCTTATTCTAGCTGCTACTTGAGTGCCAATGCAATTAGAACTTAGCTCCTTGTTGTCATGCCGATGGTGATGTTTGGATGCTGTTCCTTTCCAGCTCATGCCAGTAAGTGCTATAAATTAGAGCCAACAGCCTTTCTTAAAAGGAGGAGACACAGTACTTCAATTGATGGGCAAATTCTCTCCTATGTGAATTGTGTATAATATGTGAATTATAATACTTCTTTTAGTTTCTAATGTATGAAATAATTGCTTCGGAGAACAATCCAAGACGCTGACGTTTCCTTGAATATTGTGTTTTGAAAAGGTCTATCAACTCACAAGGTGAGCTTGAGGTTATTCATTCAAAAGATAGTGCTGTGAGATGATGAAGAGTGGATAAAAGTCACCCTGTCATTGCTACCAGTTGGTCTTACTCTATTAAGGCCCATCAAGGTTGACTTGTACAGAATTTTCAGAGTCAAGAATGCAAGAGTGCAGCAAGATGGTTCAGTGGGTAAGGGTGCTTGTTCCCAAGCCTGATGATCTCAGTTTGATCCCAAGGACTCACATGGAAGGAGGAGAGAATGGACCTCTGACTTTGACATTCATGCTGTGACGTGCATTCATGCACAATGCACGCACATGCACATGCACAAGTGCATGTGTATGCACATGCGTGCGCGCGCACACACACACACACACACACACACACACCCCTACACACCAACCTCCAAACACAAAATAATTAAATGTAAAAGTTTCTTAAAAACCAGAATTCAATAGAGAAGGTTTGGGGTATATCACAGTGTTCAGTACATGTCTAGCATTCATGAGAACCTGAGTTTCAGTCCTCAACATTGCAGGGGCATGTGTAATTTAAGTTTCAAACTGAAAATTCAAAATACAGCATCACATCACAGCAGGCAATGTTATGAATCAGATAAATACCTTATTTTTTCAGTTCCTATGCTTTATTTTGAGTTGACATAGAGTTCATGGTCAATTTAAAACACTCAACAATAACATGCTTATGAGTTACTTATGACCCACAACTAGTAGCAGTTTTTACTAATGGATCAGGTTATCGCTATTTTTGTAAACATTTTTTTTCTAGTTTCATGGCAGCTGGTAAAGCTTCCCATTGCTGATGTGGGTAAATTCAGGTAAATTAGACTAATCTGGAATTGAACTCAGCTTCCAACTTTGACACTGATGGCTGGCTTAGGCAAAGTATCCCTTTTCCCTTTTTGTATCTTCATCTATCATGAGTTACAAGTTAGCCCATCTCATTCCAAAGCTTATTCTGGCAGTAGCCGTTCGTTTATGCCGAAGTGTTCAAACATTATGCCCATGGCTCTTTTGATCCCTAGATATGACGTGTACGATGCTGTAGAATAGCTCAGAGAGGCATAATGTTGGGAATTCCAGAGCACAGACATAACTAGAACTTGGCATCACAAAATAGGATGCACTTGTTCATGTCAATCTCATAAGACAATGTTAGGGCAAAAGAAAAAGGAGTGCTGAGAGACAAAGGGAAGCCAAAAAGTTAGACAAAACAAAATTCTGTTTTGGCCTATGCTGGGAGCCCAAGAACAGAAACTAGCATTGTGCATAGATTTGACTACTCATAAGAAACTGACAATATTGGCCCTTCCAGTCCTTTGAGCTTTGTTTTGCCAACCACGATGCTAAGTGAAGCAAATATGGTCTCGTATAATTCTCCCAAGGGCTTGATGAAATGCTCGAATGGAAAAAAAAAAAACATGAAATGGGTTTAGAGACATTTAAAAAGGTGTCCCAGATGACATAGCTGACAGGTTGACAGAGACTGCAAAGAACATTGCACACTCTGTGCTGTTCATATACACCATGTTGTGTTCTTATGTGAAAGAGAGACCATGGAAGAAGAGAGGAAATGCAGCTATCGGATCTGCTAGTCTTATTGACTGTGTATTGGGAAGACTGTAGGGGTGTGGTAGCTTTCATTGAAACGATACTTAACTCGGAGTTTTAATCTAAATGAAACATTCTCTTCAAAAAATAAATATACACTAAAGTTTTAAGATAACCATAAAATTATGTAACATTATTCTACCTTTTCCTTCTTACAAATTCCTCTTTATGGATGCACATGTGGCTTCTTTATTTTTTTATTTTCTATTCTCCCTCTTTCCCTCCCTTCCACCCCTGCTTCTTATTCTTGCTTATCTATCTGCAGATAGTGTTAGACTTTTCATGGTCTGTGCTCATCACTCTCCTAGCCTCCAAGCATAAGGTGGTGATTGCTTATGATGCTCTCTTTGTAGACTGTTAACACAATAGCAGAAACAAAGAAAAGTAAACACCACAGCCTACATAGCTCAGGAAACATTTTGTAAAGGTCAAGGTTTACTGATTATGACATCAGGACACCAAGCTCTATTTGGTTCTGGTTTTTTGACATTGCTATTCATCCCTTACCTTGTTCTTATCTTGGATCCAACTAGATGGTTATAGCCAAAGGCTCCTGCATATACAGACGCTTCTCTCATCTTCTCGGTACCTCTCAGGAAACTGCTTCTCAATGATGTCAGATTTCCTTCCTGCCCTTAGGAATGACTTTTAAAAGAATCACTTCCAGGGACTGAAAGACGCAGCTCAAGTCTCCTGGAGCTGAAAGTCCCGGGCTCAAGTCATGGTACCAAAATAGTTCATTAACCTGAGCTTTCCCTTAGTTACATCATAGTGACTCAGTCTCTTTTTCAGATTGTGAAGATAATGCTCCCAGCCCCTTGCCCTACAACCTTTGTCAATTTCAGTACCTTCCAAAGGCCTTAGGAGGGGTCTAAGGAAATCCTATAGGAGAACAATCACAGGAAATTGACCTAGTCGTTAAGAAGTCTGGAAAAATTACATTAGAAGAAAGCAGAGCTCCGCCTATTGCCAATTTTGGAATAAGGAATGAATGGCAGGCTTTGGAGAAATAAATATAAAACTTAAAGGGGGTGCATATAAAAAGTTCACTGAAATAAAGTTAAATAAATCGAGAAATAGGGATAATAGCAGAAGTTATGTTTTTGTGTACAAGATTTACATCTTGTAAGGACCAGTGTAAATCAAAGCCTTGATTTTTTTCTTTCTTTCTTAAGACGAAGCTTTCCTTGGACTTGAGATCAGTGATGTTCAAGTTTCTCAGCACAGAGCTGATTCACTGACCTGGAAGTCAGGGAAGGAAAGGCTTGTTTGCTTCAACATCTGTAAGGAAATACATTGTAAAATATTTAGAGGTTTCCAGAGCAGTTTACAATCACAAATCCTAGAGAAATAAATAAGATGTGTGATTTGGAAAAAATGACCTCATGCAGGGTGTGGTGGGGCAAGAAATGAACTTTTTTTTTCATTTATTTTAAAGGAAATTCATCAACGGTTAGTTGGACCCCATCAGCATACATTAGAGGCCCATACTGAAAAGTCCCTTAAGGAACTGCGCAGCAGTGAAGGAAGGCTTCATGAGTGACCAGATGACACATGTATTTTCTTTCAGCATAAAGCACGCTATAAAAAGTAAAACTTTCTTTCATCAGAGACACTTGGTACACCGTAAGTAATAAAGCTTGTGTTTTTTTTTTTGTTTGTTTGTTTGTTTGCTTTTTTTTTCTTTTTTTAAGAAACCTTAGGACAATTCAATGATTCTTTTATCACAGTTTGAGATGGGCACAGAGCTTGGGTATGACTTCTGCCTGTCACACATTTCTTAAATAAACAGGTATATATGTACACATAGGTGTGTGTGTGTGTGTTTGTGTGTGTGTATGGTTTCACGATCATCCATCCAGTGCTACCACAAAAAGTTTAGTAAGTTTACTTTTACTGATTTCGATGCAAACTATACAAATATCAGCCAAACGGACTATCATTTATGAACCTCAAAATTATAGAAAGACTGCGCATTTCCTATTAAGTCAATACGGACTAATTATCCTTGTACAAAAAAAAGGATTTTTTTTTCATTTTTGGGGTGTGGCATGGGCAGTTGGTCAACTAGATGAACTTGGACAATAGTATCTATCACCTGGAACCAAAGAGCCTTGGGCAGTCAACTGTATTTACCTGATCCGTTGGACTTTATCACAATGTTAATACAAATGACACAGATAAAAGGAAAAGCTAAATCTGAAGCTAAAGAAAGGAAGCTGTAATGTGCTAGGTTCAATGATCGCAAAAAGAAGACGAGGGAAGAGCAAAGAGATGAGAAGGAAACAATGCAAACATGAGCAAGCAGGAAAAGCTCCAGCCACGGTCTACAGTCAGAGGACGATAATCAAAGCCTAGGCCAATATGTATGGCAGGTAGTCCTGGGGAAAGAGACTGAGAATCAAAACCACAGCCAGGAAAGCCTACATGTCTCAAAAACATTAAATCTACTTGTGAGCTCTGTGAGAGAGATGCATTCCTTCAGTGAGATGGGCTAGCACTGCCAAGGACATGCACTTAGTTACTCTCTATGTCTTGGGTGGTTGTAGCCAGGGCTCACGTTAAGAGGGAGCCCAGTGTTTAAAACTGTGCTACTCTGGGAACCTGGGAATAAGAAACCAGCTGGGGTCAACCTGCCCCAGCCACTCTGTCTTGGATAGAAGACATTTGCAGGAGGTAGCTGGGAATGGGAGCAAAGATCGAAATGGCATGCAGGAAGACACCAGTGGCAGTAGGCTCAGCTTGTGCAGTAGTGTCACTCTCAATAGCTAAGAGCTGATCTCATTTCCCAAGGGCAGTTGCAGAGTCTAGCAGAGGTCAGCAGGTGGTCCGGCGCTTTATTAGCTATGATGTACTGTTGGATGGGCTAAGAACTTGTCAGCTTGAAGCTCTAGTATTTGGTTTCTAGATCCTCGTTCTTCCAATAGGGTGTTTAATATCTGGCAGCGTTTGAAGGCACAGAGATGTCTCTACTTGTACAGAGCTCAGTGCAATGTTTACTTTCCTCGTTCAAAATGCTAATGGGAGGCGCACCCCAGGACACTGGCTGCTAGAGAGGCCCTGCCTGCCTTCTCTATGGTCAGCAGTGGTTCCTGGGATACAAAGAAGAGAAGTTCCTAAAGAAAAGACAGATGGGGTTGACATCTGACCCTTGACTATTTGAGTTAGTTCAGCATCAGACTAAATGTAGGAAAGTAAGAATCTTCAACTTCATCTCCACTGAGGAAGAGTTCAATTTTAAACAGATTTAAAAGATGCTGGGTTGGTTTTGTTTGTTTGTTTTTGTCAGAGCTGAGGACTGAACCCAGGGCCTTTTGCTTGCTAGGCAAGCACTCTACCACTGAGGTAAATCCCCAACCCCAAGAAATGCTGTTTTAATCTTCTCCTATCCCACATTTTTCTTTTTTACTATGTTTCAGACAGCAGGGACATGATCAAGAGAGAATACCTTAGAATACATGAGATAGAAAAAGAAGCTGAGATTAAGAAAAAAACATAAAAAAACTTATTGGATGAAATTATAGTAGGGAACTTCTCAAATCTAGTAAAAGAAGTGAAACAAGAGACATTTAGAATCCTAAGTAGACATGAATGGGGAAGACACTCCAAAATTTTGTAGTCAAAGGTCAATACTGTACAAACATTAAAAACTTCAATAGAAAAATGCCAAGTCACCATAAAAAAAATAAAAAAAGTAAAAGGAAATGCCAATTCACTTTTGAAGACAAGTCCATCAGAATAATATCAGACCTCTCAGCAGAAACTCTCAAACCTAGCAAAGAATGTTATATTTCAGATTTTGAAATAACTTACTGCCAACAAAATAACTGTACCCAGAAAAATTATACTTCAAAACTGGTAGAAAATTGAAGATATTCCAAGACAATGAAGACATCTCACAAACTAATACAATTCATGACCAACTTGTACATACTTGTAATACAATTCATGGCCATAATTGATGAAGATAATTAAAGAAATTAATTTTGAGAGAGAGAGAGAGAGAGAGAGAGAGAGAGAGAGAGAGAGAGAGAGAGAGGCAGAGAGATGCAGAAATATGCAGAGAGATGCAGAAAGAGACAAGACAGAAACTCAATATTTTTAAGTCTTAGAACCCAAAAAAGAATAACAACAACAATCAACAAACAAACAAAAAAAATAAGTCATTCTTCTACATATCAATAATGAACTGTCTGAGGGAGAAGTTCGAGGAAGGATTCTATTTACAATGTCATTAAAAACAAGCAAGTAACCAAATACCGAAAAATCAAATTAACCCAGGAAGTGATGGGCCTCTACAATGAAAACTTTGAAACACTGACAAAAGGCATTGGAAACACTAGAAGAGAAAGACTTATCACACTCATGTAGAGGCGGAGCTAATATTAGGAAGATGGCTCATTACCCAAAGCAATCTACAGATTTAATTCAATACCCATCGTATTCTAACAGCAGCACAGATGTGACAGCATACGCCATTAATCCCAGAACCCAGGAGATAGAGGCAGGCAGATCTCTCTGAGTTTAACTAGCCTACTCAACACAGTAATACCCTGCATCCCACCAAAAAAATTCAATGGCCATCTCCAGAACTTGAAATGGGCTTCTGTGGTTCAAGAAAATGATAAAGGAAGGAGGCATGTGGAAAGAAGGAACAGAAGGTAAGGATAAAGATTGTATATTTTGTCTCATTCAAATAATATGGGATCAAGTATGTATTCAAGAATACATAGGCATGACATGAAAGAGAAAGAGGACTATTTGGGAGAAGGAGGGATGTAATGGTTTGTATATTCTTGGGCCAGGGAGTGGCACTGTTGGGAGGTATGGCCTTATTGGAGTAGGTGTGGTCTTGTGGGTGTGGACTTTAATACCCTAGTCCTAGCTGCCTGGGTGCCAGTCTTCCACGAGCAGTCTTCAGATGAAGATCTAGAACTTTCATTTCTGCCTGCCCCATGCCTGCCTGGATGCTGCCATGTTCCCACCTTGGTAATGAACTGAACCTCTGAACCTGTAAGCCATTCCCAAATATGTGTTGTCTTTTAAAAGTCTTGCTTGGTCACCAGGGAGGGATGGTGCAGGCCTTTAGTCCCAGCACTTGGGAGGCAGAGGCAGGTGGATTCCTGAGTTCCAGACCAGCCTGGTCTACAGAGTGAGTTCCAGGACAGCCAGGGCTACACAGAGAAACCCTGTCTAGAAAAACCATCCTCCCCACCCCCTGCCAAGAAAAAAAAAGAGTTGCTTGGTCATGGTGTCTGTACATATCAGTAAAACCCTAACTAAGACAGAAATTGGTACCAGCATAGGAGGGTATTCCTGTGACAATCTGACCAGGTTTTGGGGAAGACTGTGGAAGGACTTTGGAACTCTGGGCTAGAAGAGCCATTGGTTGTTAAGAGCACTGTGGGATATTCTATAGGAGCTTGTAAGATAATGTTGAGAACAGTGCAGAAGATGGACGCCTGGCTTGTGAAATTCAGAGGGAAGATTAAAGACTCTTATCAGAGCTGTTGCTGTACTGATTGTGAAGATTCTGGGGTTTTGGTTAGCAGGGGCTAAAGAATCAGCTGTGATTAACAAGATACCAGAACTAATAAAGCAAAACCTTTGCATTACTGGGACTATTGATGCTGGTTAGCTGGAGCTAAGAAATTAGTGGGGATTAATAAGAGACCAGCAGCATTGAGGTGAAATCTGGGAAGTTTTTGCTGAGAGCACAAAGAGGCTGTGCTCCAGAGATAGCCAAGATTGTATTTCATGCTGAGGCTGGACTAGGTAATATGTGAGAGTCACCCAGGTGGTACTGGTTTTGAAGGCATGCATGTGCAATAAACCCTAGCCTACGTGCCACCCAGGCTTCCTGAAATGGTGAACCAGGCAGGCGCCATCTTGAGTTCCGCTCCCCACAACAGTGGGACTTATAAAGTTATTTAGGTTGTGGGAATGAATAAGAAAGTAAGGGTTAAGGCTTAATTAGTGATGTGTTTGTGTGTCAAGTTGACAAGGGGTCAATTGTACTGGTTGGTTTTGTGTGTCAATTTGACACAAGCTGGAATTATCACAGAGAAAGGAGCCTCCCTTGAGGAAATGCCTCCATGAGATCTAACTGTAAGGCATTTTCTCAATTAGTGATCAAGGGTGGGAGGGCCCATTGTGAGTGGTGCATCCCTGGGCTGGCAGTCCTTGGTTCTATAAGAAAACAAGTTGAGCAAACCAGGAGAAGTGAGCCAGCAAGTAACATCCCACTATGGTCTTCTGCATCAGCTCCTGCTTCCTGACCTGTTTGAGTTCCAGTCCTGACTTCCTTTGGTGATGAACAGCAGTGTCGAAGTGTAAGCTGAATAAATTCTTTCCTCCCCAACTTGCTTATTGGTCACAATGTTTGTAGATGAATAGAAACCCTGACTAAGACAGAGGGAGACTAGTAGGAGACAGAACAAGAATGTGCAGTGGAGGGCTGCATGTGAATAAAGTACAAGGTTCCTCAATCATGAAAATGCTATTATTTTGCAAGCTTAGTAAAAAAAAAAAACAAAAATATATTGAAACTAGAAAAAATTAAAATGAGTTTGAAATTTTTTTTACCAAAGATAATCACTACACTAGACCTCCCAGTAGCTAAAAGTAAATGGGTATTTATTTTTGTGAATCTAAGATATATGTTCATATTAATCATCCACTTCCAAAAATATATTTGAAGCATCTTACAGTAATAATTTTTTAAAAACCCACATGTACTATAGCATAAGTAAAATAGAGATTAAGAAGGAATGTCATTGGCTTGAGAAAGCAGTTCGAAATGAGAGCATTTTTTTTTTTTTTTTTTTTTTTTTTTTTTGGTTAGGGATGCCTTGTGGAGTGATACACAAAACTTAATTACAGTAGCTCCTGATTGTAAATAATTCTCTTTGCAAAAAAAGAAAACAGGATGCATATCAATTTATATTACACACATCTTCCTTGCCTCTCTACTCCGAGATGAAATTTATCTAGTGGAAACTATCATCAATAGTAGATTTCAAAAAAACCAGATGAAATCATTTTTGCTACAGTTTAAGGGCATGATGGTTAAAATTTACACTGGGCCAAAACATTTCTATTGGGAACTTAAGTAATCAAAATGGATACAGTACTGAATATGGCTTTTTTTTTTTATAATTCAAGAGAGTCTTAGGAAGATGGATGAGAATATTACTTATGCAGAATAGTCCTTGATATATGTTTATTGACCAACATGAATGCAGATTAAGCCTGGACTGCAGAAAAACTTAAGATTGAATTCTTTGTATGTCCCTAAAATAATTATTCTTCACTATTAAAATAAGTGAATCAGCTTTCAATAGATATAAGGCATGCATTTCATAAAGTTATGTACCTTGTTATGAATATTAAAGACAGTTGTAGTTTTATGCAAATTACAAGGTGACTTTCATAGACGGGCTAGAGGCAGGCCATGTGGTATAAGAGGAGCTTCTGAAAACTTCATGCATCTCAAATAACTGCTCATTTGAGACCCTAGAGGTCCTAGGCACCGAGCAGTAGTTTCTAATAAGGTTTCTGCACAAATACCATTTGAAGTCTTATTTACCTTTTTGAAAAAGTATTTTCTTCACATATCCAAAAAAATTTGAGCCTGCAAGAATAAGGTGTGGATATGAATGTTTAAAACCCAATGTTCCTAGGAGACTGTGATACAGTTCTTCCACGTGAGTTCTGTCCTCAAAGGGTCATTGCTGCATCGCCTAAGAGGACATGAGGGAAGGGGTTATACTGTATATAGTTTGTCTAAAATATTTTGTTTGGAGAAGAATAACATTTATATAGTTCTAAACTTGAATTAGTTGCAAAATGTTCCATAAGAAAAGTTTCATGGAATAGGTTTTCTATAGAAAGTTAATTATTATTATTATTATTATTATTATTATTATTATTATTATTATTATTATCATCCTTCCATAAGTGAAAACACACCATACTGGTTTGGGTTTCTGCATGTTCTGGTTACTTTTTTGTCAACTTGACAAGAACTAGGATCATCTTGGAAGAGAAAGCCTCAGTTGGGAGCATACCTTCCTCTTATTGGCCTATAGGCAATCCTGTGGAGCTCTTTCATGATTGATAACTACTATGGAAGTGCCCAGACCACTGTGGCCAGTGCCACTGCTTGGCAGGTGATCCTGAATTGTGTACGAATATAGGATGACTAAGCCATGAGGAGCAAGCCAGTAAGCAGCACCCCTCAATTGTCTCTGCTTTAGTTTCTGCTCCAGGTTCCTGCCTTGAGTTTCTGTTCTTACTTATTAGACTAGTAGAGTCTAAGAAGAAAATGTTACAAACTAGGGACCACTTCTCCACCCTCACGTTCATCCAGCACACATAAGCAAAGCAACATAATTAAAGTCATACAAATATTACAGTCACATCAAACTTGTCCTTCCATGTCAAGTAAACCGGTAGGTGTGCCTTTGTCTGAAAGTCTGGTATTTAAGTATTGCTCTTATAGTGTGTTTATTTTTTATGTTATAAAAACTGCTTTGTACCAAAGTGTTAATTGAAAAGCAGTTATCAAAGCACACTTAGCAACAAGGAAAAAATCATAGCTAAGGAGAGGCATAATCAGATGTGGGCTATTTTAAGCAGAATTGTTTGTAGACAAGTGTTTGTGTTGCTGAAAGAACTGATATAGTGAGTTACTGGACTGTAGAATGAGTTAGACAAAAGACAAGGCTCATTGGCTCCGTAAGAGCGGGAAATGTTAGGAAAGAATTTTTTAACTCCATCAACTTTATGGGTGATAACATTTGCACTTACTGAGAGAAGCAATGCAGGAGCACGGTTGCATTAGGCTATGGAAAGGGGTAACAGAGATTTAATACTTGTTGGTGCTTGGCCTTGCATCATAGGCCTTTAATCCTAACTACGCAAGAGGCTGAGGTAGGAGGAGAACAATTTCAGGAAGATCGTGGGCAATTTAGTGAGAACCATCCTCACAATAAAACATGAAAACGGGATGGGAGATATGGCTGAGTCATAGGGAGTCCTTGCCCAGCATGAGTTAGGCACCAGGCTCAATCCTCAATACTGGAGAGTGGGGGACATTGAACTAGATGGCAGGGTACCAATTCCTGATCTGTTATTCAATATCTAGGTCTTTCCCCCACCCCTCACACACATATACACACTCATATACACACACACTCAACACACATATACACACTCATATACACACACACTCAACATACGCACATTCACATACATATACACACAGAGATACACTCATACACATTAACATGCACACACACACATATACACATGCATACACATTTACATGCATACTCATACACACACAGATACACACTCACACATACACATGCACATGAACACACATGAACACACTCACACATACACATACATTAGCATGAACACACTCACACATATACACAAATATGCACACACACTCATATGCACACACTCACATACACACACACACTCAACACATACACACACTCATATACACACACACACACAGATACACATCCACACATATTCATATACACATACACTCACATGCACACTCTCTCACATATACTAACATACTCTGTTTGTAACACCTCGGTCTAGATTCTGAACCATGGCTTATGCTCACTTTCATTATTAGACAGATGAAGAAAATCTTGCAGAGTACACTCACTCAGTGAAACCAAGGAAAGAGGCAGGAGCAGGGAGAGGCATTTGAAAAGAGGAAGTCTTCCAGAAAAGCTGAGAGTGTGAATTTCTTAAATGAACTTTTAATTTTGGAATAATTTTAGTTTTTCAGATAAGCTACAAAGATAATTCTTACCTAATTTCTGCTCATACTGGGTAACATCTTATAGAACAACTCATATGTCAAAATTGAAACTAACATTAGTATATCACTTTATTGAGATTTTTTAAAGTTTTGTTTCTACTATTCTTCCCTTCCATTCCTTACCTCCCTCCCTTCCCTTGTCCTTTTTCATTCCTTTCTTCCTTCCTTTCTTCCTTCCTTCTTTCTTATGATTTTTTTCTTCTGCTCTAGGTTCCAGTGTAAGACCTCACATCACATTTACCTGAAAGAGGTTTTAAGATGGCTAATAATCAGATGTACAAAGAAGAGAGGGAGAAGTTGTCAGTAGTGAGATAGCTACAAGGCAGTACTGAGTAGGTCTGGAGATAAGAGGACAAGTGTGAGAGTGGGGAGACGGTACCAGAACAGGTCATGTGACAGGCTGTGAGGAAAAGAAAGGCCCCAACCTTACCTCAGCCAAGCCCAGCTACAGTCAGGTAGAGAAGCTGTATTGTATGAGTGATATGGAAAGACAGAGAAAGACACAGGGTGTTTAAGGAAATTGGGGCAAGAACATGGATTTCCAGTCTTTCCCATTAAGATCTGGGTGTGGAATGAGATGAGTTTTCCTATAAGCAACTGGTGGGGCAGAAAATGACCAGGCAAAGGCTTCATTGTCCTTCCTGGACTGAATCCTGTTAAGCTTTTGGGATGATAACATCATTTACTTATATATTATGACCTAATTTATATAACAAGCATAGTTCTTGCTGTGTCTATATCATTCCCTGACCCCTGAAGGCGTGTGTGCAAACATGAGTGCGCACGCGCGCATACACACACACACACACACACACACACACACATCCATGTTCACCCTGGACTCTGTTTTGTCTAATTCATCAACCTTTTAGGTAGGTGTCACTTAATATCCATTTCAGGAGAGGAACCTGAGGTTTAAAAAGGTCGTGTTATTTTCATAATGCCAGACTCCGCGGTGAATAATGAAGAAGCATGAAATCTAACCAACTTCAGACATCAAAGCCCACACTTTATTGTCTCCACCAAGCTCAAGGACTTTATTTGTTTATTTTTGTTAATACAAACATTTTTATCATTTTTCATTTTCTGCAGAACAACCTGAAGTCTGTATCATGGCTCTATAACAGGTAACCCAGGGGTTTATGGTGTGTTCATCTCAACAGTGTGGTGCTGGAGTTGGGGTCCATACAAACACAGGCAGGAGTTTTGGGGATAAGGAGTGGGCACAACAGGAGTGCATCTCTTAGGGAAAAGACAGTAGAACATTCTGAATCACTGAACATTTGTGCAAATGGGGTTGTTAAGATAAATGCCGTGCTATGAGCTCTTACTTAAGGGAAGAGCAAAAGGCACTGATAATTAAAGACCGTTTCCTTGACAAGGGATGAGAAGAAGGCTTACTGTTTAAAATGCCCCTAGCCCTAGGTCTATCTAATATTCAATGGGAACTATGTATAATTGCTGTTCAAAAAAGAAAGGCCAGAACCCCTGGGTCCAGAACCTGAAGAGGCTGGTCATTCCTGAGCCCTTGTTCTGTGCCAGAGCATATTAACAGGAGAAACTTAGGTCAGAAGATTGTGGCTTATATTCCATGGAAATAAAAGACCTAGTTCACATTAAGGACTGATAAAGCCAGACGACCGGGAAGACCACAGATGGGACAGACCTGCTAAGAGAGGCCCCTAGCAGAGTCCAGGACAGGGAGACACAGAGCCTCCTCAGCTTGAGGCACAGCGGGTATAGAAAGCCTGGAAGGAAACAGAACACCCCCAGACCTTAACTTTAATGCTATAATTTAAAAGGAGAAATAGATACAAATGTTGGGTGCTGGTCACAATAAATACCATGCCATTTATGGTCATCAGATAGCATAAAAAGTTGCCAAAGCACCTCCAGCTATAACCAAAAGATATTGCTAGGTAGGAGGTGCTGGTGTGTATGGGAAAAGGCCCTAGCATTTGACAGAGCTGGCATCCAACATGGTTTCTATGGACATAAAGGGGACCTGTCCATGGCCTAAATGATTTAGGGGCTGGCAGAATAGAAACAAAAGCGTCACTGAGTGACTGCAGCTTTCCTGTAACCTGCTTTGACTTAAGGAAGAGAGGAGCCGGACTCTTACTCTAGAGATGGTGGGTAGCCAGATCTAACCCTGACCACCTGCATCAGTCCCGGTCATTCTACGGACTGGGGGGAGGGGGTAACTCATACCAGGAGGGGGAGGTGAGCTGGTGAGGAGAGAAGGGGGTCACTTTGTCTTTCAAGTCTTTGTTTATATTTTAACCTCAAATGTATTTTCAGTGCCTCAGATACAGTTTAATCTTAAGTCTTAAAAGCAAACAAAACAAAATTATACTTTATTTTAAAGCTTCCTCCCCCCGGGCCCCAGTCTCCCATTTTACCCTGATTTAGAGTTCACAAACTTCATCAGAGCATCCGTGCTCATGGACTTAGGCCTTTCTAGAGGGAAGCCTAGGGCTCTGCTCCAGATGAGCTGGGCCAGTACACCCAGTGCCCTCGACACGCCGAACAGGACTGTGTAGTAATTCATCTCCGTCATGCCATAGTACTGGAGTAGCACTCCGCTGTGAGCATCTACGTTGGGCCAAGGGTTCTTGGCTTTTCCTTGCTCTAAGAGGATATCAGGCACAATCTTGTACAGCTGAGCAACCAGCTTAAACATGGGATCTTTAGGCAGATATTTCAGAGCGAACTCTCGCTGACAGGCGTAACGTGGATCAGTCTTCCTTAGCACCGCATGACCATATCCTGGGACAACCCGTCCCGTGTTGAGTGTGTTCCAGATGTAGTTTCGTAACTTCTCATCTGACGCGTCTTTGCCAACTTCCTTCTGCAGCCGCGTCAGCCAGACAAGCACCTCCTGATTTGCTAGTCCATGTAGAGGCCCCGCCAGCCCATTCAGGGCTGCTGCAAAGGATAGGTAAGGGTCTGAGAGGGCACTGCCCACCAAATGGCATGTGTGGGCGCTTACATTACCACCCTCATGGTCGCTGTGGATGGTGAGGTACATACGCATGAGCTCGGTGAACTGAGGGTCCGTGTAGCCTAACATGTTGGTAAAATTGTGGGACCAGTCCAGCTTAGGGTCAATGGCCTCAATATTTCTGTTCTCCCGGTACAGATTCCGGTAGATCTTTGCTGCAACACATGGTAGCTTGGCAATCAGGTCCATGCAGTCTTCATAGATGAGCTCCCAGTACTTAGCCTTGTTCATTCCCTCTGCATACGCTCGGGCAAAGTTGCTTTCACCGCTGAGGACTGTGATGGCTGCACTGAGTTGAGACATAGGGTGCAGTTTGGTCGGAAAATTGTCTAGCATGGTGACCACATAAGAAGGTAGAGCTGCCCTTTTGGCCCATTCTTGTGAGAGCCAAGATACCTGTTCCTCTGTGGGTATCTGTCCAGTTACTAGCAGCCAAAACAAGCCTTCGGGGAGGGGTTCTTCCCCACCCTTAGCCTTAGGAAGCAGTTTCTGACATTCAAGGATACTATAGCCTCGGAAACGGATGCCCTCATTAGGATCAAGAACCGATGTCTCATACACAAGTCCCTTCATGCCTCTCATGCCACCGTACATCATGTCCACAGTGATTTCACCCAAGACTGTCTTCCCATGTTGCTGTCTGAAGGTCTTAACCCTGGTCTGCTCCTTAGGTATCAGATTGCTCAGTACAACTTTCAAATTCGTAGAAGCACCACTGGTGTGCCGGGCGGCAAGGATGAGGCAGGATGAGTTCTTGGCTGCCAAGAACCGGGCTGCCGCAGTGAGAAGAGCCATGGTGGGCAAATTCCAGGACCTGGTGGGAAGGGATCGAAGGGAGAGAGCTGCAGTTGCCAACAGGAGCTCGCGCCGCTGTGATGGAGACCGAGCCAACCGGCCGACAAGGTTGAAAGAACAAGCTCAAGGACTTTTGATTTGCACTTATCAGAGATTGTAGTGTAATTCTCTTCCTCCTTCAAGCGGACTGCTAAATCCTACAGTGTCGTATTTTATCAGCAACTTTCCAAAGGAATGAAGCTACTTGGGACTTTGATGTCCTGAACTGCCCCTTTGAGGCTCAGATCGGCCTGTTTCTCCATGGGTAGAGATTACGTAATAAACGTTCCTCGAAGAGGCTCAGTCGTTGGAGTAATGGGGTCAGCTTAACCTCATATTATAAGCAATTATACATTTTCAAAATTCAACTTACTTAGGAGGGGCGACCTCGACCTATATTGCTGTCTAGAAATTCTCCCACATCGTTGACCGAAACCGGCCCTAAGGGGCCACGTGAGCAACCGCACACGCACACGTGCACGCACACGCATGCGTAGTTATAGACTAGGGAGGAAAAGGGGTGTGACAATGACATCAGGGATTTTGACCAAGTAACTCAAAGGAAAAGGAAGCTGCAACAACTGTTTCCTGGCTTCAGTCCACATGGAATTTTGGTGCCCCTGAAGGCGAAACATTTGAACTTAAGTCACAGAATCTCCCCTCTGACTTTCCCCTCTTTGACTTGTCTGTTTTCCTCTTTGCCAGTACTGTCCAGAGTTACAGGCTTTTTGCATTGCTTTTTGAATAAATTATCCATCAGGGATATTTTGCCTCAACTTGGCCAAATTATTAAAAATTCAGCATTGGCTCTATCACAATATTGACCTTCAAGACAGATGAGCTGGAATTGTCTTGGCTTTCTGTTGGACTGGTACTTACATTTATTTGATAGTGTGAAGAAAATCACACTACAATCTCTGATAAGTGCAAATTAAAGTTTTTGAGCTTGTCCTTTCAACCTTTTTGGCCTGTTGGCTCGGTCTCCATCACAGCAGCACCCACCCCTGTTGGCTCCTGATGGAATTTAGAATTATAACTGTCTTTTTAGATTATTTTTCTTCTATCTCAATAGGTCACTATTTGCTCATTGAACTTGATAGTTAACACCCCTGTTTGTAATAGACAGATGTTATAGGTCCATAGTCTCTGGTCTTCATGTTTTCTAACTACAGACTTGCTTTAGGTAGATGCATCAGACCTGTGGTACTAAAATCTACATAATATGCAACCAACAACCAACCAACCAAGCTGTCTTCACCCCCTGACTTTAACCATTCATCTACTTGACAACATCCTTCTTTGAACATCTAATAGTCAACACCAAGTCTGGAACGAAACTCTTGGGTGACCCAAACTTTTCCCTTTCGATGTTTTCTCACACATTAAGGTGCACTATCAGGAGCTGTTACTGGTTTCTGGAGTTCTCTCATTCTCCATTTTTTTTTTATACACAATTAAGTTTTCTTAGAAGGAGGAAATATGGAGACAATGTGTGGAGCAGAGACTGAAGGAAAGGCCATGCAAAAACTGCCTCATATGCTTTTCAATTACACATACATTACTGTACTCCACAAAACACCTACCTTGCTTACCTTCATGACACCTATCTCACCCACTGTCTCCATTGTGCTTCATCTAAAAGGTTAAGATTGTCATCCCCAGTAATATATGAGTAGTTCCTGATTCCTGTCAGATTCATTGTCTCCTTCTCTATACAACACATGCCTTCTTGTGGTTGTGTATCTGTTTAATTAAAATCTTGAATAAGATTTTATTCATTGCACTGCTCAGTCTGTATCCACCTTTTCCTCATAAACAAAAGTCAAGTAAGGCCGAATGTTTTGTCCTCCCCAGGAGGATAAAAACTTTACAAGGACAAGCTTCTGTCTCAGCATGTAGCAAATGTTCACAACTCTCCATTGTTTGAACTGGAGCTCACCACTTTCCTTTTGAATGTCTTGTCTAGTTCTCAGTTTCTGTGAACCTCGAAGTACGCAAATGTCCATTTTCATCTTCCATATGAACCTCAATACTGTTAATGAAAACAGATATAAAAGTTTAGTTCTTTTAAGGGATCATTTGTTATTAGCATGGTTTGGAAATCTGTTTTTGGAATCTTTTATCTCACATAAGAGATATTATGTGATGATGTACCATCCTAAGCATGAAATTCTGGTTTTTGTTGTTGTTGTTCTGACAGTTGATACAGAGATAAAAGACATAGGTGGTAAAGAATGACCAGCATGAAGAAGTGATAAATCATTGGTATATATCATTGAGTTGATATAAATCACTGAATGCTTATAATGTGAAAGGCTACCTTGTTGGATTTCTTTCAAATGACTTTCACGTTTTGTAAAAAACATGCAAGCTGTATTTTGTTGTTGATAGTGGTAGTTTAATTTTCCAATAGAGAATATGAAATTTGATATTTAACAGTTTGTCTGAGGTGAGGTCAAATGTATAGTTGTAGTGGAACATAAATGTCACTTCTGTTCATTTCAAATACTATTTTTTAAACTTTATCATCATGCATATTATTAGAATTATGATGAATTTTGAAATGTGTTATCCCTTTGGAATGACATGATTTTATTGTGCTGTAAAGTTTTAGGAGTGATTCCATTAGCAGTCGCTTCCTGTCTTATTTATGAACTTATTAAATGTAACTGCTATTTGATCTAGACTTACTAAGGCTGCCGCTGGCTGAGATTGTGTTTTCATATTCTGAAAAAGCATATAAAACAAGACTCATAGAGAAGAAAAAGACACTATTACAGTGAGTGAAGATGAGCAAGAAAAATTATTCCCAAGTATATGCTTAAGTATGGTCTTCAAAGTAGAACCATCTAAATTATCCCCACAATTAATTTCATAAATGTTCTTCTACTGTCTAATAAATACTTGAGAGAAGGAGGAAAGGAAACAGAGACAACTGGAACAATTGTCTCTGGAACACCAGGAACAATTTAAGAATACTGTTTCTTTTTATCTGTAATTTTCTTATTTTTCACTTTTAAAAAGATACTGAGTTAGTAAGTAGACAGATTTATTCTAAAGCAGCTAGTTCTTTCCATTGGTGACCATTGCTGCTTTTCTAACATCAGTCATGGCATTCATTGGTTTTACATGTTGAATTTGTCTTCGACGACTCTTGAGTTTACAAAAAGGAGCGGTAAGGATGGGCTTTGATATTAGGGTATGTATTTTTCTTTTATTTTTGAGATTATAATATAATTACATAAGTTCTCCCTTCCCTCCCCTCCTTTAAAATCCTCTCATATACCTCTCCTTGTTCTTTTTCAAATTCATGACTTCCTTTTTCAATAATTGTTGTTATATAGGTATATGTAGATATGTGTATATAAAGTATAACCTATAACAACATATACATATATGTATACACACATATATATACATATATATATATATATATATATATATATATATATATATATGATTGTATGGTTTTTCCCTCATTCCACTTTGATATAGCTACCATTGTTGACCTTATTCACCTCATATTTAGACAGTTGTGTTGGCGACTTTATGCATGTAGCTTCTGACACTACTAGAAATCACAACCTCACAATGAACTCCCTGGCCATTACAGTCTTTCCTCTTCTTCTTCCATATGTAAATTTTAAAAAGATTTTTAAGTTAAACTATAATTTTAACATACCCTTCTTTACCTTTCCTCTATCCAATCCCAACCCATGTTTGCCCTTGTTCTCTCCCCCTTCTTCCCCTCCCCAACTCTCTTTCAAATCCATGGCTTTTCTTTAATTATTATTGTTACACACACACACACACACACACACACACACACACACACACATAAACACAGCCTTCTCAGCTTTTTAGTGTTATTTGTGTGTGCATGATTTCAGAGCTCATATTTCAGTTGGTATTAGATATCTAATTAGGGGATCATCCCAGGGAAATAATATTTCTCATGCTTTTAGCACTTAGAGTATTAATTTATTTTACAATATTATTTATTATCTGTGTGATTATAAAGCATAGCCATTTTCTTCACTTTAAACAAATGGAAAATATTGGTAGAAATACCATTGGTATTGGTAGATACCCATTTTACTAGTTTTTCCAAATTAAAATACAAGTAAATTAATACCTCTTCTGGTAATTATCTGCTATCTACTCCACATCTTAGATATTATTTGTAGAGATTATGATTTCTGTCTATGTTGTACATTTTGGTTAGATATAAGGTAATTGTCATGTCATTTCATAAGAGAAATTAAGGCAAGCCTCTGAAGCACTGGAATTAGTCACTTTGTGATATGACATTTTTATTCTGCACGAAGTGAGGACTGAAGGAGAGGCTAGCCTGAGGGAATCTACACAGCTTCCCTTGGTTTCTTCCCAACAGAAGATTTTATTGCATGTCTCACTAATAGGTATTAATTTTTATCATTCCCTAGAGTCTTCTGTATACCTTACTAAAGCAGATTTTCATTCCAAAGCATATTAAAAGATTATTGACATAATTCCTTTGTAAAAATCTGATGCTGCTGCTGATACAGGTCTTGTGTTGTAGGTTAGAGATAACATTTGAGCAGTGGGCTGAACTTGATACTTTCTTTTTTGCTCCTTAATTTTTTTAAAAAAATTATATTTGAGAATGTAAGGTAATTACATCTTCTTGCCTTCTCTTTCCTCCCTAGGATACCTTCTTTAACAATGAAAGTAAGGACGACTCAGAGACGTACTTCTTTCTACAAGTTCATTTGAATACCCAGCATAGGACACCTGATAAGAGATAACAAACATGACTGCTTCCATTGTGAGAATTTTAGCAGAAGTCATGGAATAAAAAAACCATTCCAAGTACACTATTGATGTTAAATAAATGCTACGCCAGTTAGTGTATTCAAAATGTTAATTTTCATTGGTATTTTATGACGATATTTTCGAAAGTCTATAGAGGCAGTATCTGTTTGGGACAGATGGATGACATAGCTCCTCTCACTCCAATGCCACTTTGACTAGACTTCACTTATCAATTACACTATAGTAATGCTTCTAAAAGTGTAAGGCTTTAAAAGAACTGCCCACAGTTTCAATAAGTTTCACTTAAGATTTTGTTTTAATATGTTATTTTAAAAATTAGATTTTATATTAGGGTCTGTTTTCCTAGTGTGCAATGCATCATTTTATTAGAATTTTAAATGAGACTACAAATCCTATTTTGAACTATAATGACCTGAGATACTAATAAACTTTACATAACACAAAAATTTTTTTTTGGAGCAGGGGACTAGCTTGAAGAAGACACAAATATTCTCTTCAAACTTTTCTTTTGAAGGAAAGAAAAATTTATCCAGAAGAGGGGCATGCAACATTTTCAAATTATTAATAAAAAAGTGTTAAATACAATTTTGAGTTTCATTGACAAAATAGGCCTAGATGATTCAGAGATAAAAGGTGCAGATTGTTCATGAAATGAGTCGAAGCATTAGTAAACATCAAAGAATTTTTGCTAAATAAAAATTTGCTGGAAAGTGAATCAGAAATTTTAGAGCAAAACTGTACTTAAAATGAACACATGTATATATTCATACATTTATATTTATCCATCTATTATTTACCTCTCTGTTTATTATCTGTCTGTATGTCTGTCAGTCAATCTATCATCTATGTATGTATGTATGTATGTATGCATGTATGCATCTATCTATCTATCTATCTATCTATCTATCTATCTATCTATCTATCATCTATGATGAAGAATGAACCCTAATCATGATTGGGACTCTTTAAAAAACAAACATATCAAGAGTAAAAGATTTTAATAATGTAAAATCTAAATTTAATCTATTCTTGCCAATATTAAATGATATTGCTGCAGCCAGGCAGAGGGACTGTAAGGCAGCAAAGCATATACCATAGAGCAATAGGCCTTGATCCCAAATTTGTCATCTGAACCCACTGTCCTGGGTTCAGTGTCCTCATTGACATAATGAGGATGGTTGTAGTGTCTTTTATGTCTTATTTAAAAAAGGAGATTAATAAAACATTCTATAAATACTATATAAGAATGGACCAAATAATGAAGGAACATCATAGACTCAAAAAGAAAACAATTTTCTGAATTTGGTTGAAGCAAACAAAAATTACTAGCAGCTGTGTCTGTTTAAAAGCATTGTGTGTTATTTATTATCTTTAGTTAGATTTAATTCATGATCTATTAGTATGTCAAAAATTATTAAAAATACACTAGCTTTATCTGTTTTATTATGACTTTGTTGGTTAGCAATTTGAGCTGATTTAATTTGGCTGTTCTACTACTGCTCTTACTTGGATCTCCTCATGTAACTAGTCATCTGGTGACTCTGGAAATGTACATATCTGCCCAACTCTCAGTGCTGGTGTTGGGTAGTTGATCTAAGTGTTATTGGTAGAGAAGGTTTTTATTTTTTTTTTTTTTTGATTTTCCTTTTCCAGTGACTATATCTGGCTTCCTCAAATGTTAATTCTAGTAACACCATTCTGAGAGATCAAAAGCCATATGTTCTCCTGGATCAATGTTCAGAAATAGTTTTTCATTGTTACCATGTCCTATCAATAAAGTTAAGTTATTAGAATAGTTGATATTTAAAGAATAATACTCTTTATTGATAGGGACATGTCAAAGCATTGACAGGGAGCATGCTAACACAAGGGAGTGATGTGAGCAAATGTCAATTCACCCAAGATTGAGCATCAGTGTATAAAAAACAGTTATTTTCAATTAGAGGGAGAGGGGGGTGGAGAGGTATGATGAACTGATGAGTTAATTGAGGTCAGCTATAGCAGTATGGATGAAGGGGTGTTTCTTATGGGATCATAGGTGACTGAAGGGTAGCTGTATCAATAAAACGCTCTGCTTTGAGTTGTAATAACTCATGAAAGTTGCATAGCTGTCTAATATTAAGCAAGCTACACTGGAGTGTCTCCTCTCCCATAACAATCTTTTATTACTTATACAACCTTGGAGGTAGATTGTGAGTCTTGAAATTCTCTTATCTTCCCATGCCTTGTGAATGAAGTTTGTGAGTTTCCCAACTTTCACGAGTCTCCCTTCTCTGTCCAAGATAGAATATTTCAATCTGAAGGAAACAGCTGAACGTGAGATTAGATAAAATACTGGGACCATATTCTTCTGCAGTTTTTCACACCATTAAGCTTGTCGCTTGATTTAATAAATAAAACCTCAAGGAAGGCACAAATTCTAATGAAAAATAATCACATTTCCAATACAGGCATTTCATTAAGAATGATGAGTCAATAAGCAATGAAACAATGAATGTGCTGAACTTCTGTGGTATTCATAGAGTTATAGGAATAAGCTAAGGAGAGACAGACAGAGATAAAGCTGAAAACAGAGACAAAGAGATAGAGATACACAGAGATAGAAGAGACATAGACAGGGAAGACAGAAAGAGACAGAGGAGAAAAGGGAACTAGAAATGGAAGGAGGGTGAGAGAGAGAGAGATAGAGGGAGGGAGGGAGGGAGGGAGGGAGAGGGAGGGAGAGAGAGAGAGAGAGAGAGAGAGAGAGAGAGAGAGAGAGAGAGTATTGACATCCATCACTGAGAATAATGTGCATTAAGAGGAAGTAGAATTGAAACTATGGGATACACTTGTCAGAATACCTTACAATCAGAATCTGGGCTTACAAATTATGACCAGGTTCACCAACTGAAAGAGAGCTAGTGTACAGGAGTGTGCTCTCTGCATCGAGTCTGACCAAACAGTCAAAATCAAGCTGTCCACAGCATAGTTTCTAGAGGTATCATGAGCAATTATTAGCTTTGACAACGCAAAGTTGTGCGACTGAATTGAGATATGTTCAGGAAGAGACTGGCTGAAAGTAAAAGCTAGGTTCAGAGATTTACCAATGTGCCGAGCAATTGAAGTCCTGCTTTACCTACATGTTATATGACGCTGTTGATTGTCATTTGTCTTCTAAAAGCCAAATAATATTGATTATGGATTCCATTGTATACAACACACACACACACACACACACACACACACACACACACACACACATACCATACCACACCGAGAGAGAGAGAGAGAGAGAGAGAGAGAGAGAGAGAGAGAGAGAGAGAGATATTAGGTTTATATAACAGACTGACTGGTGGTTTGGCTCCCAAATACATGTTTTTAACTAGGTTATGTGGACTTTTGACATTTTATTGTAACCATTTTGGCCAAACCTATTTTAATGCAAAGATATTTTTATTATTTGATTATTTTTATGGAGATATTCTTAGACTTACCCTTTAAAATTAAACCTTCAGGATTTTTACTCTGGGATAGAGTCTTAGGGTTTTTCTATTGCTGAGAAGAGACACCATGACCAAGGTAACTCTTATGAGGGACATTTAATTTCAGATGGCTTACAGGTTCAGAGGCTCAGTCCATTATCATTTTGGTAGGAGCATGGCAGCATGCAGGCAGACATGGTGTTGGAGGAGCTGAGAGTCCTACATCTTCATCCAAAAGAAGCCAGGAGCAGACTGTCTTCCAGGCAGCTAAGAGGAAGGTCTCAAAGACCACACCAAACAGTGGCACACTTCCTCCAACAGGGCCACACTTCCTAACAGTGCCACTCCTTGGGCCAAGCATATTCAAACCACCATAGATACGGAACAGAAATGTCATCATTACTCCATTCCTGAGCCTCCTCGGCTGTTCATCTATCTCATTTCTATGAAAGAGATGGAATATAGGCTGAACATAGACCCTCTGTAGCAGACAGGGGGAGAGCTGTGCAGACCATACTCTCTTATTTTCAGAAACAAAACACATAGCTGCATTGGGGGTGTGCTCAGATGGATAACTGGATGAGGATTGGGGATAGATCACAGGGGGAGGATAGTTCAGGCACATTTGAGCCACAAGTTGGATCCCTATTTTCATTTCTAAGCCTTGCAGGAGCGCTATCAAAAAAAGGGCACAGAGGATATATTAAGCCTCTTTTGACTTACCGTGGCCTATTTCGTGAACAAGAGACCTTAAAATAAATTTTAATTGTGGCACCTTTTATGTTCTTGGTCTTTTATAGACTGGATAGATGAGTTTACGTTTCAGTTCTTATTCGTAAGGTTCTGGGCATATCTAATAAAAACTGGAAAATATGTACAGTTCACTTTTACCAAGGAAAACGCCAGAGTTGGAATTCTGAATCTTCCAAACGGTAATGTAGCTCATTTCCCAGACCCTTAGTGGACTGAGAAAAAGAAAACTCTCTTGCTGAGGGATTGTTTCATTTGCTCCCTTGAGAAATGCCAATTCACTTGTGCCACCAAATATAGTGTCAGAGCTCCACAAAAGCTTCCAAACCACCAGCAGTTATGTCCTCTGTCCTCTGGTGCAAGCGTTGGGGTGGGGAGTGGCAACGCAAATACCAAATCATATGATGTAAACCTGGTTGGCTCGGGTTTTGTTGTCTTTTAAAAATACAGCAAAAGACATTAATTAACTATCTTCCTCATTGTTTTTAATTGAGAAATTATGCATTAGACATGACTTCTGGATTTTTAAAGGCGTTGGTCATTATAATAGGCACTTAAAATAATGTAAAGAATATGACCAATGAATTTTTCCCACAATACCATTAACTAAAACTAGGGCCTTGTACATGCTAAACAAGTATTGCCACCATATCATTCATTGCTTTACATTGCCAAAGGAGTTTCAATGAGTTACCTTTGGGTGCGAGCAAGTTGTCTCATTGAGCAAAGGGTTCCATTAGCAAGGCTGACAACAAAGGTTGACCACCAAGGACCCACATGGTGAAAGGAGAGAAATGATTCCTATAACTTTTCCTCTAACCTCCCTAGCATACTCTAGCACATGTGGACCTACCTACACACATATACACACAAGCATACAAAGCAAGTAAGTAAAAATGTAAGTAAAAATATAAATTCCTTAGGTGACCCTTGAACCCACTTCACAGTCCAGACAGCCCTTGAACTTAAAATCCATGGCCTTTGTCTCCCAATAAACTAGTTGTTAAAGGCATTGTAGTTCTTACTGTTAATATCATTTTTTAACAGCCATACAACGCACACATGAACATTTTTGTAGTATTATTTTCAGAAAGCTTTTTAAAAATGATGTACTTTCTTACTATGAGAAACAAAGATACCTTTGTCTATATTTGTCAGTAATTTTGCACTATGGAATATGACACAGTTGATTGCAGTAGTCTCATAATGACTGGCAGAATTGCTTGATTGCATCATGACACTGTGATGCTTTATAAATAATATGATTTAAAATGTAGAGATTCAAAGTGTATGAAGTATATGAAGATGTTTTTGTATATAGATTAATTTGAAGGCTATCCCTGGAGTGGAAATAAGTGGAGGGGGGGAGATCATCTACTGGAGACAATAAATACTTATAGGAATTCTTCAATTCAGTCAAAGAAGAAAATACTGTCCTGTCCAGAAAACAATAACCATCTAATTTAAATACTGTTAAACAAACAGGGGCATGCGTTTCACTATGTTCCCAGTGGCATTATTTGTGATAGCCAGAAGCTGGAAACAACCCAGATGTCTCACCACGGAAGAGTGGATAAAGAGAATGTGGTTCATTTACACAATGGAATACTATCCAGCTATTAAGAACGAGGACATCCTGAGTTTTGTAGGCAAATGGATGGAGCTAGAAAATATCATCCTGAGTGAGGTAACAGACCCAAAAGGACATGTATGGTATGTACTCACTAATAAGTGGATATTAGCCAAAAAAACTACAGAAAACCCAGGACACAGTCCACAGAACTCAAGAAGGTTGACAACCAGAAGGGCCAAGTGAGGTTCCTTCAATCCCACTTGGAAAGGAAAAGAAAAGAATCACAGGAAACAGAGGGAGGGAGAGACCTGAGTGGGAGAGGGGGCAGGGAGGAGAAAAGAGGAACATGATCAGGTATTGAGGAGGGGGACCAGGAATGAAGCCCCAAGTGCCAGCATAATGAATGGAAATATTCAACCTCTGAAGGTGTGGGGACCCTCTAGAATGTACCTGAGACCTGGAAGGTGAGAGAATCTTAAGGCTCAAAGGGAAGGATCTCAGATGAAATGCCCTACACTGGGGAATTTGTAGAATCCACCTCCAGTAGAAAAACAGGGCATTAAGTGGAGGGTTGGGGTTACCATCCCACAGTCAAAACTCTGACACAGAATTGTTCCTGTCTAAAAGAACTGCAGGGACAAAAATGGAGAAGAGGCTGAGGAAAAGAGGTCTAATGACAGGCCCAACTTGGGACCCATCTTGACGGTAGGCTCCAAGGCCTGACACTATTACTGATGTATAGTGTTCTAACAGACAGGAGCAGGGCATGACTGCACTTTGAGAGGCCCAACAAGCAGCTGACTGGGACAGAAGCTGATTCTTACACCATACCAATGGTCTGAAGTCGGGAACCCCCGTGGTTGAATTAGGGAAAGACTGGAAGTCGTTGAGGAGGAGGGTGACCCTATAAGAAGACCAGCAGTCTCAACTAACTGGGATCCCTGAGATCTCTTAGGTACTGAGCCACCAAGTAGGCAACATACACTAGCTGGTCTGAGGCTCCTGTCACACATGCAGCAGAGGACTGCCTGGTCTGGCCTCAATGATACAAGACACACCTAACCCTTGAGAGACTTGAGGCCGCAGGGAATGGAGAGTTCTGGCATGGTGTCTGTGAAGGGTGTATGGGGGTGAGAATATCCTCTTGGAGATGGGGGAATAGGAATGGGATGAGGAACTGTCAGATGGTGGACCTGGAAGAGAATAAAAACTGAACTGTAAAAAATGATTAAAGTTAATGATGATGATGATGATGATGATGATGATGATGATGATGATGATGATAGAAAAAGAAAAACTATTGTTAAATAAAAAATGAAAGAGAACTATTTAGCTGAACCTCTATCACATAATTGTGGAGCAGATGCTGTCACAGATAAATCTTATCTCTCTGACTACTAGAAGTCCTATTTACCTGGTTTTGCAGGTATTACCTGCCAATTACTAATACCCATATCCTGCTCCAGTCAATGGGAGTCATGGTCTTGGGAAATCCTCAGGAGAAAGATAAGATAGCTACGCTTTCCTATGCTTGTACAGTTTTGTGATAAAACCCAAGTTCTAGAGCCCCTTAGGAGAGCAGACTAGATTATAGTCAAGGTTCATTTCTGACTGAATGAATTCTCACCGTATCACACACACTTCACCAAAATGATTTCTAGTACGGTTACATTTAAAATTATTGTCTCAAGCTCAGCTTCTACAGAAATTACTATAAGGGTGGGCAGATCACTCAGTGGGGAAAGCGCTTTCTATGCAACCATGAGGACTTCAGTTCAGACACCTAGTACCTATGTAAAAGACATACATAGTAGCAAATACCTGTAGCACAGTGCTGGGGCCGTAGGACAGTAGTACCTCTGGGACTCACTGGCCACCAATCTAGCTAGAATAGCCCTGGGTTCAGTGAGGAACCCTATCTCCAAAAACGGACAGGGAGAATGACAAAAGACTACCTTGAAGTCAAGCTCTTGTGTCACATACACCTGCAGAGGCTGGTGGACCCATACCCTCATGTGCACACATGCATACAACACACATGTTGTGAGGGGCAGAGCAGAGAACCATTGTTATTGTCATATAGGTTTCCTTTTGTGTACAGAGCCATTCAAACACTTATTAATGGTATAGACAGCGTACCTGTATTTTTAGCAACCTATGTGAACTAAAAAAAAAAAATCCTAAGCTGTTCATTTTTACTTAGCAAAAGGACTTTAAGTCCCAGAGATCACAGGATTTATGATGAGAAACGTATCCAGTAATCCTGACCCAATTATTGATTAGATCCTGCTCATATCACAATTTTTCCAAACCTATATTCAATTTATGTAAGACTTGCGTGATAACTCCAATGATCTTTCATTTTTATCAGTACTAACCTTGCAGATGCACAAATTAAAAAGCTTGAACGGGCGCCGGGCACAGAACAGCTGCTCTGTGAACGGGATTGCCAGCAACAGAAAAAGCCTTTAAAGGCAGATGTCAGCCAATCAGCTTATTAAGAATGAGTTTGCCCTTTTACTGCCATCTCTTGCTTAGGTTCCCTAATTAGTTATGAATACTCCTTTTCAAAGTAGTCAAATAAGACCTGTCTGACCTTTAAAACACCTCTAAAGTAAACCTGGGTCTGCTCACTGAAACCAGAGAGTCATGTGGCAGTATAGGAGTCTCCCAGACTGCAGAAGCTCTAGGTTGAAAGAATTTGTACATCGGCAACACGTAGGAGCTTCTGTCATTGACAAAATTTGGTTCTACAAAATGAAAATGAAGAAAACTCATACAGCTGATCTAGCACTAACTATTAGAGGATTGTTCCTAAAATCTAGATCTGGCTTCCCTTGAAAGGGGACAGGATATCATGGCTATCCAGAAAACTAGTAGAGGCTGCCTTTCTTTACAGGAAGAATAGTTGCCTTCCAGTTGTTCAGTTGGAATACCCACATAACTTCCTTTCAAAAGCAGAGTTCATTGAGGATGGCAGGATGGTGTCAATAATCACATCAGAATAGCAAGCAGAAATCAAGCCTGTCCTCTAGCACACTAAGAAAAATTGCTGCTGTAGCCAGAGTTCCCTGCACTCCCAATTGCTTTTCCCAACAGCGAGAACTTTCTACCTGTTGGTACCATGGGATTCTCTTCAAGAGCATCTGGTTCGTTGAGTGATTCTGAGACTTGGTTAATTAATTTTTGGGGAGTTCAGGATTCTTGTAAGTGAATTCCTATTAAGTAAAATATACTTCTAATAAAGTCTGTTTAATGTATCCCAAGATGATCTACTATGTTCAAGCCATTATATTTTTCTCTACAGCTTTCTTTGAGGTAAACATACACACACACACACACACACACACACACACACACACACAAACACAATTAAAAATTTACTTAATTGTTTTATAGAGTAGGACAGAAGGAGAGCAATAAGGAAGAAATGACATAGTCTTCATATGATTAGGATGTCAAATAACTTTTTGATTTTCATTGAAGCACTGTTCATGGCAAAATTTCTTTTTCATAGAGCAGTTGGTGATGGGCAACCAGAGAAAGCGACACATGCAAGACAGAGTTGGCAATGAGTGGCCGAAGTGAGAAATAGTGCATTCGTGTTTGGAGTGGCCAGCAGGCTTTACAATCTGTTGCGCTGGAATTTTAGGGACTTACCACAGACAGTGTTTGTTATTGCAGAGTTTTGTTTCCCAGGAGGAAGGAAGATTAACCAAAAGAAATACAACAGTAAAAAGTACACAGATGATACAGCAAAACAAAATCCTGGACTATAAACCACAATTGGCCCGATGGATTTGCTTGGGAATAGCTGGCGAGATCCACTATCTAAGGCTTCCATTCTAAGGATGTTTACTGAAAAAGAACATTGAGTAATGCTTGCACTGGCTCTTCAGCAAAGTCCCCTTATTCAGCACCACCACCCCAACTCTTTGTGGTTTGTGAGCCTTCTATTATTTCTTATTGGCATGTTTGGCTTCTTGTTTTCTCAAATCTGGCTTGCCTGTGGAATGTGTGTCAAGAAGCAGGACTTATTTACTCATTGAGAAACTGACCACCAGTGAGGCCTTGAGCATGCCCCCAGGGAAGAAAAATAGAAGGGCCACGTGCATAGGACAACAGCTATGGGTGATGAGCCATTTTGCTCTCAGCATCAGTGTGGAGACCACAAGGCAGGCGGATTGGCATCTCAGGCCAATTTGCCTGTGTGTGCTGTTCAATTTACTCACTGGCTAAGATCTTCAGTGAGTTGCACAAATTCCTTCTTCATAGTTAGATATGTGTAAAATTCTTATCTCTCCCTTGAGGAAATGGTCTCTAAGAATGTTTTCAAAACACGTGTGTTCTTCATTTCAACCACAATAGAGATGGCTAAGCTGAAATATAAACAATATTTACTATGACACTTAGCCTGGTTTGTAACTTAGTAATTCCATTCTTCTAGGCTTCCTGGTACAGCAATCCTAAGAGGGCAGGATGAAATAAATAGCACTATTTCATGAAAACAATAATGTCTTATAGCAGGAGTTAGGCGTATTTCTCCTTCTGGTCCACATTATGTGGCTTTGATAAGTGTGATGTTGAAATCTGGAGGGGACAGTGACACTTCCATGATGAGTAACAGTCATTCTCAGGCTGAATTTTTCACTGGCTTCTCATCAAAGCCACAGTAAAAGAGATAATAAGAAGAAATAAGCATTGTAGATGAAAAGAACACTGAAAAATTAGGTAAAAAAAATTGTATCTTTACTGATTTATTATTGAACCCTATTGTGTTACTGTGCAACCTTGTAATAATGATTGATCCTTACTTTGTGGTCTTAATACTGACTAGGTCACTAAACATTTTACATGCATTTCAACATTTTGTTCATATAGTAGCCATTGGACTTAGTATGAATGCTAATCTAATTACTTTATTTCAGAAAGGGGTTTACAGAGTAGATGTATCTAACTGAGTTCATCTAACTTAGTAGTGGTGACAAGTGAGGGATTACAATTGTCCTACTTAAATGTCAAGGTCATCTAGATCAGTGGTTCTCAACCTTCCTACTGCTGTGACTCTTAAACACAGTTCCTCATGTTGTGGTGATGTCCAGCCATAAAGTTGCTTTCTGCTACTGTTACTGTTAAAACTGATACTTTATAACTGTAATTTTACAACTGTTATGTAAATATCTGTGTTTTTCAAAGGAGGGAAAGAAACATAAGGAAAGAAGGAAATAGCAGGGTGATATGGAAACTAGAGAGGAAAAGACAGACAGAGAGAGGGGGAGGGAGGGAGGGAGCAAGAGAGAGAGAGAGAGAGAGAGAGAGAGAGAGAGAGAGAGAGAGAGAGAGAGAGAGAGAGAGAGAGAGATTGTCCTTAGAGCAAGAGGTGGCAAAATTTGATCTGGTGATGTTGATAAATGAAAAGAAAAAAATTAATTTCAGAAGCAACCAAGATGTTAAACGTCTCACAGTGGTTCACTCACGGGGGTGAAGGAGAACAGTCCCAGATTTCTGGCTTTTTTTTTTTTTTTTTTTTTTTTTTAACCAAACTGGACTATGGTGGTGTGATAAAATGTCCTGCCCCCGCCCCATAGTGTAGATGCTGGCAAGTCATGAGAGTCTTAATTTTCATTTTTTTTAAATGTGAATGGAAGACAGAAATAGTCCTCCTCACATACAATTATGAGGATAAAGGGATGCAACAATGACCCATAGCTTGCTACTGCACAAGTCACTCAGAGCTCCCTTACTTTGTATGTCATTGGCAGGAGCGGGGAGACCAGCGAACGCTCTTAGTTTCGGGGATCTTCAGATGGAGGTTCTTCCAGCCATCTGACTCATAAGAGTACTCTAGACACTGTCAGAGCCATAGTGACAAGATCGGCCATCCTGGAATGATTGAGGAGGCTCCTGCTATTTCCAGTACAGCGTTCATTTAGGAAGGATTTCAACATCATCTGAGAGTCTGTATCTTCCAACACATACTGTGAGTGCTTGCTTCTATAACCAGGCTGCTACCCTTCAAGGCCCCAAAGTTGCCAAACCGCATGAAAAATGTACAGAAGACAAATCGGCTTTTGGATCCAGATTTAATTTGGTGTTGTAATTCAACCTGTTGTTTCTCTGTGTGTAAGCGGTGCCATTTAATCTGTGATTTTTTTTTCTTTCTCTCATTTCCTGTGTATATTTTTAAATGTTTAAAATTACTTCTTAGTGTCATGGTATTGTAACATTTAAACTTTCTCACAGTAGCGCTTTGGGAAATAGCCTAAAATCTTTGGTCTGTGAGTTATAAACTGGAATGAAGAAAACCGCTCAACATTTAAACATACTGGCTGCTCTTGGAGAGAACTAAAATTTAAGTCTCACAATCACCTGGAACTCTAGGTCCAGAGTCTGATGCTCTCTTCTAGCCTTTGGTGGCAACTCTTAGTGTACACACACACACACACACACACACACACACACACACACACACACATTAATAATAATGGTTAATTATTATTAATTAATATTAAATTATTGATAATTAACCATTAATATAAGAAAACATATAAATCTAAGCTGTGGTGGTGGATGTCTTTAGTAGTATTCAGAGGCAGAGGCGGAGGCAGAGCCGGGGGCGGAGCGGGGCGGAGGCGGAGGCAGGTGGATCTCTAAGTCTGAGGCCAGCCTGGTCTACAGAGTTCCAGGACATCCAATGCTACACAGAGAAACCATTTTCTCCCCGCCCCCTCCTAAAAAAAGAAAAAAGAAACATATAGTACTATATTAAAAAAATAATCGTATGCTAACTTTTCTTTGTGGAACTTAGCTTCTACTCTCATCAAGAACTGGGGGATGTGGAAGTGACTGATCTTTGTATTTAGCGGAAACACTAATGACTAAAGGCATTTTAAGAGTAAGCATGTCATGTCAGGTCCAATAGAACCACTTACCGCTTAGCTTCAAATGAAATGAAGATCCATGATTTTCAGTAGCTGACCATCTGCTAAAGCATAAACTAGTGTGCTCTAAAATGTATAGGTCAGGTTATAAAAACAAATATTTATCATATTTCTTAAGCATCATGATCTCCTGTTGATGTATCCTTTAAAAACCGTATACAAACTAATTCAAGCCATAGCAATCCCATTGCCATTCCTTCAGGAGACAAAGTGGAGCACAGTAAAAACGTACAGTGTCTTTGTGGAAAACAAGGCTGTATTATGTTTAACAAAACATTCAACAAACATAAAATAATAATTGGAAGCATATTCTTAACTTTATGATTCTGAGCAGCAGACTAAAAGTACTGCTTGTTGAATCTCTGTCTGACGTGCATTGTTTATATAATATGTTGCCACTAGATTCATATCTTAATTGCCCCAAACCATATGTAGCACAGACCCAAGAATGTTATGTAACCCAAGAATGCACTCCATAAGTGACCATGGCTCTTGAATTTAGCATCTATGAAGGACACCACTCAACTATTCACAACAAATAAGCAAGTGGACATCTTAAGATGCTTCCTTTGATATAGACTACACCGCAACAGAGGCTCAAAGGCCACTTATAAGAAAAATGGCATCATCAATCGTTTTTAATAGTCTGTATAAGGTACAGGCTCAGACGTCTGATTAGACAGCCCGCTCTGAATATGTTAGAGTTCCAACTCATTTCTACTCATCCCAATGGCAGTCCATTTGTTATGTCGCAAGGATACTGCACTGGATATTCATCTTACAGATTGCTTTCTCTCTTCCTTCAATAAACAGAATGTCACCTTGCCATTTTTAACAGGATAAGCTCCCTTAAATCATTTCTTTCTGAATGTGTCCACCAATGGTCTGGATGACTACATGTGTATATGTGAACAGAAAAGAAGAAACTGTAAGATCTCTGGAAACAATACCGGTTCCTATTCCTGGTAGATAGCTAGGTTACCTCATAGCAGTGTTCACACACACACACAGTTAATGTCTAATGACTCCTTGTGTTTCTATCATGGGAAAATACCACCTCCCTGATGTTCTGTGTAGGTGTAGTTCTGACAAGGAAAGGACAGAGGGAGTTACCTTTTTAATGGACCCTTAATCCATTTTGATGTTCTAGAAAGTCGAGGCTGTGGAGGATTGGGATGAAAATGGTTAAGAGGTCCAGCTTGAAGAGTTAGAGCAGTTCCCAGACTGAGTAGCTGTGAGAAGATTCTTGCTCCTGATGCAGGATCTACTGCAAACAGGAGTCATCTTAGACTCTAAGGCAGTTAGAATGAAAGGCAGGCTCATCTCCTCTCTGAAATATAGAGGTAGGGATCCCAATCCTTTATGTCCCTCTTGGACCATGAAGTGAACAGATACTACATTTACCACTAATATATCAGCTGAGGACCTAAGCTGGGTTTACGTTGTTTTCATAAGCCTATGGTCTAAAATTGGTGTGGCTTTTCATAACAGTCTTTGTCCTCATGTGACTTTACCACATTGCATTCTTTTGTAACATCTACACTATGCCTAGCAGGTACAGACAGTGTATCTTTTAGAGTGTTGTCACGGATGGCTTTATAGTATAGGCCATGGATTTAATCACAGATGACTCAAGGTCACGGTGGACTATCAAGACAAGGTGCATATGCTCAACAGGCATGGTGGTGCATGTCTCTAATCCTAGCCTCTGGGAGGCATAAGCGGGCAGATCTCTATGAGTTCATGGCCAGCCTAGTCTACATAATAAGTTCAAGGACAGTCAAGGCTACATAATGATTCCCTATCTCAAAACATATATACACACACATGGGAAAGGAGGAGGATGCTCTTGTCAAGAGGGTAGAGTGTGTTCTGATACCATGGGTACCTGGGTAGCAGTGAATTCAGGTAGGACAAAGTGACAAATAAATACTAATAAGATTTTCCTAAAAGCATGTGAATGTATGTTTTGATGTTAGGATACTACCTAAACATGGATAATAAAAATAATTTTCAGATTTTGTGTTAACTTTTTTTGTCTGTGTGTATAATGCTGTGGGTGGTGACTAGGGTGTTATCACATTCCATAAAAATGATGCCTAACCACCAATCTAAATTTCCAATCTTATATTAATCTCTCTCCGCCATGTGTGTATTTGTGTATGCATGTGCATGTATGCAGGTTCATGTGTGTGCAGGTACAAATATTTACATGTGATAGAGGATAGCTCTCCACTTTGTTTTTGCAAGACAGAGTCCATCACTAGTCTCAAACTCACTTAGACAGGTAACCTGTCTGGTCACTGAGCTGCAGGGACTTACCCGACTGCACCTGTGCAGTGCTGAGATTACAGACGCTTACTTATTACATGGCTACTGGTGAGTAAACTCAAGTCTGTATGCTTCTTTGTGCTCAGTAGACAAATGAGTCAAGTGCACGGTGGACTGAGCTATCTCCCAAATCCCTTACATTAACACTGGAAAAGAAACAACAAACGGTGAGCTGCTTTATGCAAAGAGAGTAAGGATGCAATGTGTCAAATATTCCTGGAGTCGTCACTTCTAAGGTAGAAGAAAATTCTATTGAACCAAGACAAGAAAGCCATTAGTGAGATATACATACATATATGTGCATACATATGCATATATGTATGATATATTACATATATAATATGATACATATGTTATATATGTATGTATGTGTGTGTATATATGTGTGTGTAAGACACAGACACACAGAGACACAGACACACACAGACACACACATATATATTACAAGGCATTCCCAATTTCAAACCAGACAAAATCCCAGTACTGGAAAAAAAGAAGTGGACACACACACACACACACACACACACACATACACACATACACACATACACACACACACACACTCATGCATGCACACACAAGCACAAACATATGCACACATAAAATTGAGCAGCACCATGTGGGAAAGGGGTTAGGATTGATATAGAATTAAAGCAAGGCACAGAAACCGAGGACATTAATTTGGATGTAAATCTTCATTTTACCTGAAGACATATTCTTACCTTGAATAATTCAGAATGCTAAAATTTCTGCAGAGTATAATCATAGCAGAATGAAATCAAGGAAACTAATTGGTTATGCTTTGGGGGTGATTGAAAGAGTCTACAAAACAAGGCTATGACTTCCACAGCAGGACATTTCAAAAGATGGAAAGTGTTCAAGCATATAGAGCAAGTCACACTGGTTAAAAGTCTTAAACTTGCCAGGCAGTGGTGGCGCACGCCTTTAATCCCAGCACTTGGGAGGCAGAGGCAGGCGGATTTCTGAGTTCGAGGCCAGCCTGGTCTACAGAGTGAGTTCCAGGACAGCCAGGACTACACAGAGAAACCCTGTCTCGAAAACAACAACAACAAAAAAGTCTTAAACTTAGAGAAAATATGGTAGAATTGGTAAGTATGTATGTATGTATGTATGTATGTATGTATGTATGTATGTATGTATACATTCTCTATTCACCAATCTAGCAGTCTACTATTGAAGCACATCCTATGGGAGTCAAAGTATGAATGAGAAGAGATGATGACAAAGGGAGAGGAAGAAATAGAGACATTTCACATCCGTTTATAGGTAAAAATGTAGAGATGTTATAACAGCCTTGTTTATGGATTAAAAAGATCCTGAAAATTAGAAAATACTTATAGTGGAAGAAAAGATAACTAGAATTTGACACACCCATTCAATGTAAAGCTGCATAAAATAATTTTTTAAGGACATGACCACTGGGAGGTTTTCTATTCTCCAGTAGATGGCTCCCACATTTATGCACATATAGGCAGTACTAATTGAAGTTGCATTATTAAAAAGAAACAGAAGGAAAATAGACAAAATTGTTAGGATAGTATGTTGAGATGGATATATGGAGAGTCAGAGAAAGGAAAAAGAAGGAACATTGATCATTGTATACGTGTATGAAATTGTAAACATTAAAAAATATTCAGTCACATGTATTTACTGTGTAGGTTTCCAATCCTTGTCAGAAAGCAAATTGTAGGGTAATCCCTATAATGTTATGTCTAAAATGTCTTAAATCATACATTTATTTGTTTTGTGTATTATGTGAAGCCGTGTGTATGATATTGTGCACACGTGTCACGACTCATGTGCATAGGTCATAGAGCAACATGTGGGACTTGGTTCTCTCCTTCTACCCTGTGGGTTCTGCAGATAAAACTCAGGTTATCAGGATTAGAAACAATGAATTTTCCTGCTTATCCAGCTCTGTAGCTCACATAATCCTAGGAAATTGAAACAAAATCAAAATTGTGTATACATGTTTTATGAGAATAGAGAAAAAACGGTAATATAGGCTGTACTTATTTGTTATTTCAATGAAGAGGACTGGAAGAAAGGGAGAGATGAGTTCTGAAAGCAACATCATTTAACATGACCACATTCACTTGGAGATGTTCCTCAGAGTTTTAGATTCAATATCTAAAATGAAAAACAATGTCCAGTGTTGAGTCTCTGTGTTAATTTTCATCTACTGCCAGAAGAAACTTCTCTGATGATAGTTGAATGGTATACTGATATATAAGCAAGAGGATGTCATTAGGAGTCATTTTATTGCTGCAGAATAATACCAGTAGACTTTCTCCTAGTTCCATGACCTAGTCAGTGTCATGTATAGACTCCCTCTCATGGAGTGGGTCTTAAACCTAATCTAAGTGTTTGTTCACTCCCATAACATTTGTTCCAATATTGTATCAGTGTGTCTCACAGCCAGGTCACTGTTGTAGGTAATAGGATAATGTGTGTGACAGGCAGTTTGGGTTACTTAGCTCTAAATGGGATGTCTTTATCAATCCCCTTAGTACAAAGATCTGTGCAGAAAACAAGGGTGAAAGACTGTAAGAAGCAGGAATGATGGATGAGTTCAAGGAAAAAGCATCTTCCAGATATAACAGAATTGAAACATTTATGAACTCAAAGAGACTGTAACAGTACATACGAGACTGCACAGATACAAACCAGACAAAATCCCAGCACTGGGGAGGAAAAATGGGCACAATCCCATCTTCTAGCCAAGAAGAAGTTATTTGTTATTGATACCTTTTGGAAAGGGGGAAATCAGGTTTTCCCAATAAAGTGTCAATGGATATATCAACCATACTACAGTCAGAGCAGACTGAGAGAAAGGTGGGGGGAGGGGGAGGGTGAGAAGGAGAGAGAGAGAGAGAGAGAGAGAGAGAGAGAGAGAGAGAGAGAGAAGGGAGGGAGGGAGGGAGGAGAAGGAGGGAACGGGAGAGGGAGAGAAGAGAGAGAGAAGAATCAATTTAGATGAGTAGACAGTTGGGTAGATCTGGGTGAAGTTCAGGAAAGAGAAAGATTAAGATCAGATCACAATGCATTTAAAAATTTTAAAAATGAAAAGTAAAATAAGCAGAAACAAAATCACTCAGGGAACTGCCTACTTTGTTAAAAGAAGAAATAAACTTTTATAAGTACTGTTCTTAATATCTTTTGAAACAACACTTTCAGTATTATAAAGGATGTGATGTTTATTCTAAAGGAATGAAAAATTGTGAGTTACTATGTTTTAAAACATGACAGTCAAGGGTAAACACAAATAATTTTGCTCATATTTCTTTTTATTGCAACACAACTCAAGAGATCAATTAAGGTTCATGTTTGTGACATAGTTATTCAATGGAAAAGCCATGCACACTCAGTTCTAAATTGCTTAATTTCTCTGTCCCATCAAGAGAGTCAGTAAGTCTGTGTTCGGATAGTTTCTGAAGTTCATTTGCTGTGTAATGTAACATTTCATTGTTCATGAGGATTTCATTTTGTATAATCTTTAAGAAATTCTTCTCTCTCTGTCTCTTTTTCTCTTTCCTTCCCCCCTTCTTTCTTCCCTTTCTTTTCTTCTTTCTTCATTTTATTTAATGCTCTTTTTTCTCCTCTCAATTGCCTGGTATCATGATGACTATTAGGAATGCAATAGGCATAAACAGTTGAGCAAGAAGCATTACATTCTTCATTTTACAGAACTTGCTTTCTCTCAGGGGACTTTGTTGAAGAGAATGGGATGATTTGGATCAATGAGAGAACTGTACAGACACAGAATAGACTACCATTGATACACGCTTTCAAAAGAAAGAAGCATGGCTTATTCTTTGGCTCTGAGAAAATAGATGGAAGATGCTACCATTTATGAAGACAAAGTCAAGAATGTCACAGACATTTTCCACATCTCCTTATTCAAACCTGGTAATCAAGAAATTGAGAATCAGATTGGTTCAGCTATAAAGAGTTGGAGAAGGTACTTAGCAATACAGTTGGGAATGTCAACTAAGGGGTTAAAGATGAGCTTCCAGAGCTCGGGGGGGATGGGTCAAAGCTAGAAATAGCTATTTTGCCATTCTCATTATCTTAGTTCAGTGGTCAATGAAGAAATCTCCAGGCTTCATGATAGCTGGACAAAACAAAATGTAACAAAATAACAAAACAAAACAAACCACACAGTTATTGGTAAAGTAAGGATTAAAATCCAAGGTTGTTTATGAGACAGTATTGGCATTGTGCCATGATGACTTTGTCACCAGTTATCTCCTTTTGGAATTCACAGGAAGATGGACTTAATGGTTTTTTGTTTGTTTGTTTGTTTGTTTGTTTTTCGAAACAGGGTTTCTCTGTGTAGCCCTGGCTGTCCTGGAACTCACTCTGTAGACCAGGCTGGTCTCGAACTCAGAAATCCGCCTGCCTCTGCCTCCCAAGTGCTGGGATTAAAGGGGACTTAATGTTTATCTTGAAATGTAACACTGTGTGAGATCTTTATCTTAGGCTGATTTGAGAGGCTAGACCAGCACTGGAAGCAGCATTTCACTGACAAAAGTAGTAGTGTTCAAATTTGCATAAAGCATATGCATAAATAAGCTTTTATTATTGAAGTCGGTTTTATTTAAGATATGTGGAAAAAAAAAAGAAAAAAAAAGATATGTGAGGTGCTTCTCAGCCACATGTTTTTAGGGAATATGCAGTTTTGTTCCCAGTTCATAGAGAGTTGATGGTGTCATCTCATATTTAAAACACTTTTCGAAAATTCTTAACTTACACAGCATGTTTAAAGGTGTTCTTTGCCCTTTTTTTGGCCATGATTTCTCTACTGTGTTATTTACTACTTTCAAGAAAGTGCTTTTACTTTTACCAAAAGTCTGTTGCATAGACTATGCAATCAATTGTGGAATCTCACAAAGCACTTTTGAAAATGTATGCCATTCCTTTTCAGTGATCTATTATTGCGTTCTCAAATAGCAAAAGAATGTTTCCTGTTATAATAATCTGGAAGGATAGACACAAATTTTAAAGTAGTGATGGAGAAGAATAGATAAAGGAAAAAAAAAACAAATACAGCTCGAGGAAGAGAGTAGAAAAGCTCGCGTACATGTAAAATGTGAACTATTTCCATCAGTGTTCATTTCATTGCCGGACTACAGAAATGGATCACATAGCTCCCTGGAGGTGTCCAGCTGTGGCAACGAAGATGGTTGCTGATGCACAACCATGCTCAAATACTATCCCAGGAGAAGTTTTTGATGTTTGTATGAGAGCCAGCCATCCTGTGGTTTGAGACTTGAACAAACTGCTCTGGAATGAGCTCTGAGAGCAACCAAATATTGTAGCCTTATACATGTTCTGTTCCAAACTACCAAGAAGAAGAGATCAGCAAAGTGCCTTGAATACCACAGAGTGCTTCTTCGCACAGTACCATTTTGCTGGTGGAAAATATAAACAGATCTCTGCCCAAGTTTCCATTGTGATTAAGGAAAAATTGCTGAGGAAACAGGGCTAATCCACAGAGAATTGTGAAACTGATGAGGGTTCAGATACCCACAATTTGCCTTTGAGCCAAAACAAATGCAGCATTTAGAAGTCTCTTTCCCATAGGTATTTAAGGGGAAGGAGATATTTCCACTGCAATCTCAGGGCTTCGTTTTATAAAATGATGCCTTGATCCTGATAAGAAACAGGATGTCCTTAATCTGGGTTTCTAGACTTTGATGAGATGAACATGCTAATCAGTTGAGCTTTTACTTTAACCTAAAATTACTCCTCACCCCATGGCAATGGTAGACATGGTTCTAACTCAGCATAAACGCACATCTATCTGTTACTTAACTAGATTTACTGTCTCTTCATTGTATCTGTTAGCATGCATTTCTATGCAATGGTTTCTTCTCTATAATTACGTTAAACTTTTAGTTCATAAAAGTAAAGTTGTTGAATCTTTGTGGTCATTTTAATTTTATTGATATCCAAATAAAGCAGCTTGCCTCTCTGTGAGAAATGATCTAAGGGGATATACATGAAAAATTCACAGATTAATTTCCCCCGAGGGAAAAAGAACACAGGTTCATTCATTGACATCTGACCATCCCTGTGCAATCACATGTAACTTCTATTGACAACTCTAAAAGGAAATAAGCCAATGTGAGTTGATGAGCTAGCTCAGTGGGTAAATCAGCATGCTGTTTGCCTTGATGACCTGAGTTTGATCCCTTGGAGGAGAGAACCAACCTCTCAAAGTGGTCTTCTGGCTTCTATCATTGCTCCCAGCAACCCACAAACAAACAAATAAGTAAATGTCATTTAAAAAGGGGTAATGAAAGTCAAATGATCTTTTTATATATATTCTCCTAGAGATACTGATTTGTACTAATACAGAAAATCTCAAGGCTATAAGATAATTCTCACATATATGTAATTTATAGCATTGTAATTTTTCGCATATCATAATTAGTTTTTGGAATGCCTTTTGATTTTGGAGTTTTTTTGTTGTTTTGTTTTTGGGTTTTTTTTTTTTTTTTTTTTTTTTTTTTTTTTTTTTTTTTTGAGACAGGGTTTCTCTGTGTAGTCCTGGCTGTCCTGGAATTCACTCTGTAGACCAAGCTGTCCTCGAACTCAGAAATCCGCCTGTCTCTGCCTCCCAAGTGCTTTGGGATGCCTTTTATGAAGGGTATAATGATTATGTTCCTGAAGAATAAATGCAGACTGTTGTCTGTTCTTCTGCATCTATGTTCACTATTCATAACAGTCTTCTTCCTGGTTGCTTTGGGCAGTAGTACAATATAATCACCCTGGCCTCTTGCCCCTTCCTATAATCTGATCAGGTCCTGTATTCTTTCTTCACCATGTTATACTTTTTAAGAAATCCAATCTTCCTGTGTCTCATGCCTTCTTGTATTTAAAATGATGATTATTTGAAAAGTCCTGATGCATTGTCTCCATGAAGGACAATGGGTTCAGATTGTTGAGTTGTGCTTGACCATTGAAAGTGATGAAAGATGACTCTGTTTTCCAGACTGAGACAAAGTTTAGATATGTTTTCTGATTAAGATATGTTTTCTGATTACAGTCACTCTGAGCCTGAACAACGTAGAGTAATGTGAAATGACGTATAGCACCTGTTGAAGTGGACAGAACCATTCAGCTATGAGGGAAGCTATGGCAGCCAAACAATCCTCAGAAATTCCATTTCTCACTGATGTTCAACACACAGCTTCCACCAGTATAAAATCAGCAGAAACTCAAGATCACATGTTTCCAGCCATATAATAGCTATCAAAGTACAATACCTATTGCCCATTACTTCACAATACCAATGTATTCATTGAAGAGAAATTCCAGTTTCTTTGTTAATTCATAGAATTTAAGGGCTGGGGTATAGACCAGTAAGTGCTTGGTCAGCAGGTATGAGCCCCAGGTTTGAGTCAGCACTTTAGCATTGAGAGGGAGGGAGGGAGGGAGGGAGGGAGGAAGGGAGGGAGGGAGGGAGGGAAGGAGGGAAGGAGGGAGGGAGAGAGGCAGAGGAAAAGAACAAACATATATATACAAAAGACAAAAGAGCTAGAAACTGAAACTTTTCCATTTATTTTACTTATTAATATTCACTAAATGGAGTGAACAGAGGGGAGCAAGGTGGGGCAAGTGAGTGAAGGAGGACAGTGAGGGATAGGTATGAACAAGACCAAAGCTTAATGCATATATGAGAACCGCAAAATGAAACCCATTGCCACTATACCTGCTAACATAAAAAGTTAATTAAATTTAAGATACTCATTCAAATTGATGATATATAGTTAAAATGAATGGCAATGAATGAGTTCTTTGTCTATACTAGAATCAATCTAGATCTAGGAAGAAACATGATCACATTATAAGCTTTTCAAATCAGCAAGATGCAATATGACATTGGTGAAATAGAATATCCATTGAAAAGAATGGAATATTGGATCTCCTTACATAATTATAATGCAGACAGGTTAATGAACTATATAATCTTATTAAATAAAACCACAGGGAGACCTATGGAAAGTCATACTATAATCTGAAGAAGTAATAAATGTTACCTAGTAGAGACACAAGTCCAGATACCCAAAAGGAAACAAGAAATAAATCCTATTTAATTCAGTATAAATATCTCTTTAAGGTACTACAAACAATAAGAAGCAGTTGGAGAATATTAATATCTAGAAACACCAAGAATTTCCACTAATCGGTAAGTAAGGGAAACACAGTTTGTAGGTAGTTTGGCAGTAGAATAAAAAAAACAGCCAAAAAGTATAAAAAGTGTTCTCATATTTATGATCAGAGCTACACATATCAAAATATTCATTTGATTGGAATCAGTGTAAGCCTGAGTAAAAACCCATGGAGAATTGCAAACAGCCTTTCTCCAGTGCCCTTTCTAGAACTGGGTTGTGACCAAGCCATTTTGTTGAGCAATTAGGAAAGATCTTTCAAAACCAGAATAACATATGTCCCTAGCTCCAAAGTTCTTTATAATTCCACCCTTTTAAAACTTGTACTTGTACTATGTACACAAACATTTACCTACAGAAAGAATTGCTTTTCAACCATTTTTGTAAGACGTAAAATATGGTAAAACAACATTGTATTAAGACAAATCATTTCTGCAATATTTGGCCAAAGAATCCCAAAGAACAATGGCTTAACAACATTAGAAATATATTGTCTTTCATATAAACTCCAAAGGCTATTCAGCATGATTCTTACTTGGCCCTTTGCCCTAAGTTGCTTTTATCTATAGTACCTGTGATCCAAATTAGAGTTAGCAGGTAGAAAGAAGAGTGAGGGACAGAGCGTGACCCCTCCCTCTGAGAACATTAAGGAGCTGTTCCCTATGTCACTTCTACTTATCTATATACCTGCTGTTAAGGCCATACCTAGCCTCAAGGGAAACGATAAGACTTAGTGGTTGTCCTTTGAGTGTGTGTGGCTAAATAATGTTTAAAAGTCCATTCCTGTCAAAGAAAAATCCAGTTTTCCAGGGCAACCAGTAGATTCTCTCACAGTCTAACCATCTGTCCATCCAAATAACAATCCATTCTCCTTCTGGCATATCAGATTCAACTATGTTTTTCCGAGAGAGAGTCTCAATGCCTCCCAGTGATCCATTCTCTATTCCCACCCAGGCACTGTCTTCTGTTCCAACAACCACTAAGATATCAAGCCAATTCTTCACTCCTAACACATCCCACAGAATCCGCTGGAACCAGATAAGTCTGAAAAAAAAAAAGAGAAGTGTAGTTGTTAATATTTTGTCTAAATTCTACCTCCACAGTTACCTAGCAACAGCCAGGTATGCTCCTCCCCACAGTTACCTGGCAATAGCCAGGTAGGCCTGGCCCACTATAAAAGGGGCTGCTTGCCCCCCTCCTCCTCTTGATTTCTTGATCTCTTGCCTCTAGCTCCTCTCTGTCCCCTTTCCCCTTGCCCCTTCCCTTCCCCCTCTCTCCATGTGGTCATGGCCAGCCTCTACTTTCTCTCCTCTTCTCTTCTCTTCTCTTCTCTTCTCTTCTCTTCTCTTCTCTTCTCTTCTCTTCTCTTCTCTTCTCTTCTCTTCTCTTCTCTTCTCTTCTCTCTTCTCTTCTCTCTTCTCTTCTCTTCTCTTCTCTTCTCTTCTCTTCTCTTCTCTTCTCTTCTCTTCTCTTCTCTTCTCCTCTCCTCTCCTCTCCTCTCCTCTCCTCTCCTCTCCTCTCCTCTCCTCTCCTCTCCTCTCCTCCTCTCCCCTCCCCTCCCTCCCCTCCCTCCCCTTCTCTCCCCTCTCTCTTTCTATCCTCTCTCTCTCTTTCTCTCTCTCTCTCTCTCTCTCTCTCTCTCTCTCTCTCTCTCTCTCTCCCTCTCTCTCTGCCTTTACTACCCTTATGGCTCCCCTCCCCATGCCCTGAATAAACTTTATTTTATGCTATACCGGTGTGTGACTGGTTGCTCAGGGAGAAGAGATGCCTCTGCATGGGCCCACTGAGACATCCCCTTCCCCCATACCTTTCCACATACCCACAGAACATACTCTCTTTATCTCTTTATCTTTTTATAAACACATCAGTAGTAACTGACCTTTGCATCAGCACCACATCCTCTTTGTTGGCAGGTTCCTGGCCACTGCTGTGGCTTTTTACTGTTACTCTTGTCATGACTACTGTTTTTGATCTGTACTAATAACTCCTGCTGGTTGTGGTTAAAGTGCGTGGCCTCTCAACCACACCACTCCACTCTCAACCAATCAAGACTGTAAGATGAGGTTGAAAGCATCTTGTAGATGGACTTAGATTTCTCCCATATCTGTTTGAGGACTGGCTGACTTTAACTGTGAACACAAACTTTCTAGAAAATGTTCTTTAAAAGTAAAAAGAAGTAGTTAACATACAACAATCATTATCTATTATTTACCGAACACCATAAACAAAATGAACGCTTACTTTTCCTTCAAAGTACTACAGAAGGCAGTTTTATTGAGTTTACCATAAAACAATGAGTTATATCATTTTTGGGGGCGGGGGGAACTAATGACTGAGTCGGTTTTACCATTGAACTTACAAGCCACTGCCAATTACATGTTTCTGTTGCGTGTACTTCTGAATTACCATTCAAAATATCTTTTTACCCAGTATTGCTAAGAGAAGCTACTTCAGATAAGAGTAGTACAAGGGATTAGTTGTTTCAGTTTCATTGGAAGAGATAAAGAAGTGATGTCTATGTATCTGTAGAAATGAGGATTTGTGTAGCTAAGGGTGAAATGAAAAGTACCGTGTAGCCAGGCACCATTCTTGAATCTGGTAACTGATGGATGGCAAGAACCAAACACTCCTACAATCTATTAGCAGGGATGGCAGATGTACAAAGTTGTGTTCCCAACATGTGTATGTGTTTGCTCATCAACAGCGAGCAAATCCTGATGGAAGTGTGAACTAAAAGAGAGTCTGAGAGAAATGCTTTGTAACCCCAGAATCTATCATTCAGTCAATCCCCGTCCAAAGCACTTGAAACACACTGAGGTGAGTGAATATACAGTATCTACCACAGGTCCTAAAAGTTCATTTGTGGTAAAGGGGCTAAATTAATTATGAGGCATTCAGCCTAAGAAGTATTAAGATATCACTAAAACAAGAAACACAGACACATACAAAGAGCTACCAAGAAAACATTCAAATTCCCATGAGGACCCTTCACTCTTTGACTGAGTTCTAAGTTGTACATAGACTTTGTCAGACTCAGTAAAATTGTATCAACAGGAACGTACACCATGCACAATGCAGAGGCATCTGACCTTTATCTAGCTAGTGTAGAGATTCTTCAGTCACCACTGGGGCGTTCTGGAGAGAATTCAGAGAAGTCACATGTAATAAGGAGACTGATCTATGCCTAGAATGAAAATTACTCTAGACATGTTCTAGAAATGCTTAAAATAAGAATTACATGAATCAAACTAATCTTCCAATAATCCAGTGGCCTATGAGAACGAAATGTAGCACTCTTTGAACTAGGACGTCAAGTTGCAGAGTGTTTCCTAATATGACTTCACAGTGTCCACCATACAATCAAAATTCTCTCACCCACCGAGCACATGGTTAAAAAAAAAAAAAAAAAAAAAAAAAAACAAAAAACAAATGTCAATAAACAGAACCACTAGGAGATGTCTGAGAGGAGAGTATATCAAGTAAGCACATCAGAATAACCATGATCGCTATGCCCAGTCTTCTTTGGGAGCTTTGAGAAAAATAGAAAGCAACGGGGGGCATATATGGGCGATGGACAGAATAAATATATGGAAATGAATGACTCAGTATGTGGAATGGGAAATCCACGGGAAGGGATATGGAAGAAAATAAGACAGTAGGAATAAGGCCATGGGACCAATGCAAAATGAAACATAGGGGAAAATGGACAGCTTTAGTGACTACAGGAGGGATGAAGCAGTCTAACTTCCACATTCTGAGTACCAAAGGCAGGAGTCATAAGTAAATTTAGTAGGCTCATGGGAGAGAGGTTTTAAACTGCTCAGTCGCATTTCCCTGTGTGGCAATACACAACTGATGTTTTAATGTAAATATTATTCACGATAGAATAAAACTTCAAATTACTTTAAAATGTACTTAGTAAAAGACATGGAAATTTTCCTCACTGAGAATTATAGAATAACTTGCTCAGCAGAGTAACAGGCCATGTCTGTGGAAGGCATTGTTGTTAAGGTGCTCACTGACCACAGTGATCTACAAATCCAACTCAATTTAGGAGAGATTACAAGAAACACAGATTGTATTTGGTGTGAAGAAAGCTGAGCAGCGTTTCCAGGAACTGGTGGGGTGGTGAACTGCTGCAATCAGAGTTAACTGTTCATGTTAATGTGTGTTTGTCAGGTCTCAGAAACATGCACACTTATACAAGTTAATTTTCTTAAGCATAATTTTTATTTACAAATAAGTCAATTGCATTTCAACACTACAGTCGAAATTAGAAGTATTGTTTTTATAATATCTTTTACTTTTTTAGATTATAGAATAATAGCTTCATTTCCCCCTTCCCTTTCTTCCCTCCAACCCCTCCCATGTAACTCTTGGCTCATTCTCAAATTTATGGCCTCTTTTTCATTTAATTGCTGTTACACACACACACACACACACACACACACACACACACACACACAATCCTAACAACGTTACATGTGTATATATGTTTTCCCAACTGTTTGTTATTAGAATACAAACTGGGGAACTCTTCTCTGGACAAGACTATTTCTCTTGGTCCCAGCTGTCTTAGTTAGGGTTTTACTGCTGTGAACAGACACCATGACCAAGGCAATTCTTATAAGGACAACATTTAATTGAGGCTGGCTTACATGTTCAGCAGTTCAGTTCATTATCATTAAGGCAGGAACATGGCAGCATCCAGGCAGGCATGGTGCAGGAGGAGCTGAGAGTTCTACATCTTCATCTAAAAGCTGCCAGAAGAATACTGGCCTCCAGGAAGCTAGGACAAGGGTATTGTAAAGCTCATGCCCACAAGACCATGCCTACTCCAACAAGGACACACATCCCAACTGTGCTACTCTCTAGTTCAAGCATATACAAACCATCACACCAGCATTCTTTAGCTGCCTGTACTTCTTTGTCTAGGGTTGAGGCTCGGGAGCTTTCTCTCTTCCATGTTAACATGACTACTGGTATTATCATTTTTTAGGTCTTGTGTAGGCAGCCATGCTGCTGATACTCTGACAATGATGCTTCTCAATGGTGTAGCCTCTCACACATTTCTAGGGGATTCGGTCTCACAGCAAACACTCTGATCCTCTGACTCACAATCTTTCTGCTCCCTTTTCTGTAATGACCCTGGATTTTTAGGTGCAGCAGTTGTGTTGTTGATGGATTTGTTGCAACTGAGTTTATTAAAAGCTACCCACTTATAGTAGCAATGGAAAATGCTTAATTACCTAGGAATAGAGCTACAAAAGTATACAACCTTTCTGTGCATACTTGTGCATGTGTGTGTTTTCCTCTACTGTATAGACCTATGCTTTATTGCACTTTTCAATTTTTAAGTATTTGGAATTTCATATGTTATTAAACTTATAAAGAAATTTACATGGCCCACAGATACAGTTTTTTTCAAATTATTTTTATAACATAAGATGCTTTTCCAATATTTTCATATTCTCATATGGCTTACAGTTTGGTTCTGCATTCTCTAAGATACTTTCATTTCACATGCCTGCATTGTTTTGGTGTCTTTGGCATTATGGAGAACAATGAACCTGAGATGCACATTTATTTCTTTGAGTAAAATTTCAGATGCTATGGCTCTTTCTTTTGTTGTTAGTTTAGGTGTTGTCCTTTCTTTCTTTTTTTTTTCTTTCTTTTTTTTTTTTTTTGTTGCTTTGCTATGAGCTACTGCTTATTCTAGGTAAAACTGGAAAAGCCAGAGTTGATGTTGTAAGCATGATTATCTGAGATCGTTATGAATATTTTTACTCATAGTTTTAAACTGACATGACAACTGTTTTATTTCCTTTTTCTTGATAGTTAGTTACATTTTCTTTCAACCTTTTAAAAAAAATTTTGTTTTTTTATATTTAAGAGAATAAAGTGATAGTCAACAAATCTTTTAAATCATAGAAATCAATCTTGATTCATAGAAGTCATCATGATGAATGACAATCATCCATTTTTCCAACGTGTCCTGCTTGACCACAGGAAGTTTCCCTTGTCTATTGTACTGGCTGGTTTTGTGTGTCAACTTGACACAAGCTGGAGTTATCACAGAGAAAGGAGCCTCCCTTGAGGAAATGCCTCCATGAGATCCAGCTGTAAGGCTTTTTCTCAATGGGTGGTGGCATCCCTGGGCTGGTAGTCCTGGCTTCTATAAGAAAGAAAGCTGAGCAAGCCAGGGAAAGTGATCTAGTAAGCAGCATCCCTCCATGGCCTCTGCATCATCTCCTGCCTCCAGGTTCTTACCCTGTGTGAGTTCCAGTCCTGACTTCCTTTGGTGATGAAGAGCAATGTGGGAGTATCAGCTGAATAAATCATTTCCTCCTCAACTTGCTTCTTGGTTATGATGGTTTTTTTGTTTGTTTTTGTTTTTTTTTTGTTTGTTTTGCAGAAATAGAAACCCTTACTAAGACATCTATATATATACTTGATATAAAATTGAATATGAAGACTCTGAGGAGTGGATAAGAATACTTGCTGAGAAAAAATAGCAAATAATCTCAAATCCTCAGAATAGACAAAAAAAAAAAAAAAAAAAAAAGAAAAGAAAAGAAAAAAGAAAAAAGAAAAAGTCATGGCTGTGAGTGACTGTAAATCCAGAGGTGAGGAATACGAAGAGGCAGATGTCTAGAGTTGCCAGTCTAACAAAGTTGACAGGATTTGGGAATGGTAAGAGACCTGTCTCCAGGGACTAGGAATAAGGTGCTGTGTGACAGCTCAGCAATACCAGTGTCTGCTGGCCCTCATGTATGCATGGGTACATAACCAATACACACACACAGAGAGAGAGAGAGCGAGGGGGAGAGAGAGAGAGAGAGAGAGAGAGAGAGAGAGAGAGAGAGAGAGAGAGAGGTAAATATTTTCTCTTTCATTTCCATATCCAAGTAAAATATGCATTGATGTCCTTGTGTATATAATTTTTTAAGCCATGTTTTGAAATTTCATCAGTTCATTCAAATGCTTGGATAAGACTAAAATTTTAGGAAGATTGGATTATCTTTTCAATTTCGACAAATTATGTGACCACTCCAGCATTTTTTTCCTAGTTTGTTCTCATTTCAATGAAGTCGGCCCAAACATTTTATACATTTTAACATGTAGACATTACAATATGTAGACAGTCATTTATTGCTGAGAACACGACATTTTCTTTTCCTTTCCTTTTCAAAAAATCTTGTTGTAAGTGTACCCACATATTAGAAAGTGGTGGCCTTCTGTGTCTGGAGGGAGCTCTGTGTGAGAGTATGTGTCTGTGTGGCTCTGCACAAATGTGTGTGGGTGTGGACGCCAGAGGTTGATCCTAGGTAATTTCCTTTGATGTTCTTCATTGTTTCTTTTGAGACCGGGCCTCTCACTGAACCTGGGTTTTGGTGGTCCAGAAAGACTGGCTGGCCAGACAGCTCCAGGGGGCTCTATATTTCTACATATCCAGCACTGGGGTTACAAATATGTGCTACCAGGTGGATGCTGAGGATCTGAACACAGGTCCTTGTGCTCTCATGGCAAGTGCATTATCAACAAGGCATCTCCCAAACCCAGTGGTGGCTTTATAATGAGATTTCATTCATGTCTATCATGTACTTTCCACATACTCACTCCCCATTTCCCACTCTTCTTCCACACTAAAGCCCTTCCTCTTCCCAATAGTTCTCTCTTTTTCATGTCATATATATAGACTATACATGCTGTGTCATAGTATATATAAGCCATATGATATCTGCACGAGTTTATGCCTGAATCTTCTATTTCATTGCTTGCCAAATTAGTTTTAGGCCTTTATTATACTGTTTTGTTACTATACTGGCTCTCTCTCTCTCTCTCTCTCTCTCTCTCTCTCTCTCTCATCCATATATATTAAGCAAATTTCTTAGAAATATTTGATTTAAGGTACAGAAAAATTTACCCCAATTTTACAACCTGTCTACTTTGTCTTTGGGATATATTGCTATAGCCAGTAAAATAAATAAATAAATAAATAAATAATAAAAATCAAGAGGCTGAGAAGATAGCTCAGTGGGTAACAACACTTGCTGAGCCAACAACTAACATGGGAAATAAGTTAAAAATCCCCAGTACTCATATAAATACTGGTCATGGCATGTCTTGGCTAAGGTTTCATTGCTGTGAGAGACACTATGACCAAGACAAGTATTATAAGGCAAACATTTAATTGGAGCTGTCTTATGCTTTCAGAGGTTTAGTCTATTACCATTATGGTAGAAATCATGGCAGTAGGCGGGCAGACATGTTCCTGGAGGAGCCAAGAGTTCTATATCTTGATCCAAATGCAGACAGGAGAAAGCTGTCTTCTTCAGGGAGCCAGGAAGAGGGTCTCTTCTATCTTAGTTGGAGCTTAAGCACAGGACTTCAAAGCCAGTTTCCTCAGTGTGGAGTATGCCATACCTAACCCTAGCATAATAGTCGACTGATTATATCTGCCTAGACAGAGTAATCAGCCCTTAATAATTCTGCAGCACTAAGGTCTGTCAGATGATCCTGGGCCAGAAGGCAGAAGAACAGATGCTCCAACGTTTTGTAGTAGAGGGAGTGTCCAGGTGTTCAGAGGTCTCTATAAATTGGCTAAGTTTTAGAAGCTATGCTTTGTGCTTCCCACAATTATAGTTAACTCAGTCATTCTGGATTTCTGACGGGGTTGAAAACTTATAGCCTCATAGCCAATCCTGGCTATTTACCTTGAAAGAAAAGATTTGAGTGGATGGTCATCAGCTGACATTCATCCTAAAGCCAAGGAAAAAGCCAGGTTCAGAACTAAGTGTTTTAGTTAGGATAGATGATAGAGGTTCTGGTTAGTCAACAAAATGATGGACTGGGTATTAGGACTATCTTGTACCTCACTGGTACAAATTGGCATAATTATGCCAATTTGCTGCTGCTGTTCTTGGTAGTTACTCCATGATATTGGCATCTCCAATATACTGGTGTCTTACACTCCAGCTAGGTGTCACCAATAGCCTTTCATAGGTTCTCTTCATGGTGCCAAGCCTCAATTTGTTTGCATGACCCCTTAAGCCCTGGGCCATCAACTGCAACTGAGTCTGCACCTTTACCCGAGGACTTTTCCTGACTTCTCACAGTGCCAAGCCTCAGCTACTCTCCATGGCCCTTTCCTGCCTTTAAAGCCAGTACCACCTGGGTGATTCATATATGTTACCAAATCAGACTGGCAGCATGATGTCTATTTTCTGGACACAGCTTCTTTGTGCTCTCAGAAAACACTTCCCAGATTTCCCCTCAGTGATGCTAGTCTCTTCTTAATTACCACTAATTACTTACTCTACCTACTCAGCATTAATTGCCCCAGTAACTCCTTCTATTCTTGACTCTAAAGCCAGAGCCACATGGCTAAAGATGGCAAAACTAAAGATGCTGCTTGCTGGGGCTAGAACATGCTCACCTTGTTCTAGTCCATCCTTCATTGCCTACGCTTGGCTGTCCTGGAACTTGCTTTGTAAACTGACCTTAAACTCAGAGATCTGCATGCCTCTGTCTCCAGAGTGCTGGGATTAAAGGTGTTCACTACCATGCCTGGACCTAAGCTTTTCTTTTCACTTGATCTTTATAAGCATGGCCACTATGCCTCAAGATCCGGATCACAGGTGTGTCCTCCATTTCTGGATAGTAGTTCATTTCAAATTAGAAGTCCAAATGAAAACAATAACCAGGTCACAATAACATAACATAACTCTTCATTATTCAACTGCAAAAGCATAAACAATAAGTTTAGCTGGATGGATTCTTGTCCTGAAGTACCATTCCCTTAATTACAATTAACAACACTGAACACAGGATTTAGGTACATTCCAGTTCCTGGTGCCCCATTAATATTTGAACCATATATTTTGTATTTTTCCCTTCTAAGCTCACTACACTTGACCAACATGCTCTTCAGGAGAGTAAACCAGAGGACAATAATCTATGCTGGGTTTCTTTGAGACTTCCTTTGTCAATGCAATTAATCTGAATCTCTTCATCTTAGCCTCAGGCTGACTCTTCAGACAAGGGCAAAATGCAGCCACATTCTTCAGCAAAATATCACAAGAATGATCTCTAGGCAACATACTAAAATTCTTCTCTAAAACTTGTTGAACCAGGTCCCCATAGTTCAAATCACCCTCGACACTACTGTTTTCCATGCTTCTACTAGAATGGCCCATTAAACCCCACTTAAAGCATTCTAAGGCTTTCAAAAATCCTCAAATCCATATTCCTCCAAACAAAAGCATGGTCAGACCTATTGCATCAATACCTCAGTCCCTGGTGTCAACTTCTGTCGTAGTTAGAGTTTCATTGCTGGTGAAGAGAAGCAATGACCAAGGCAACTCTTACAAAGGCAAACATTTGAGGTTGGCCTACAGTTTCAGAGGTTTAGTCCATTATTATCATGGCATGAAACATGGCAGCCTGCAGGCAGACATAGTTCAGGATAAGGATGTGAGAATTCTACATCCTGATTCAAAGGTATCCAGAAAGAGACTATTTTCTGAAGGCAGCCAAGAGGAGGGTCTCTCTTCTGCACTGGGTGGAGCCTAAGCATAGGACCTCAAATCTCAGCCACACAGTGACACACTTCATCCAACAAGGTCACACCTATTCCAACAAGGGCATACCTCCCAATAGTGTCACTTCTCGTGGGCCAATCATTTTCGAACTATAACATAGCACGAGAGAAAATACATGACATTTGACTTTATTGTTCTTGTTCATTTTGCTTAATGGACCTCCAGTTCCATTTTCTTGGAGATAGCATGATTTTATTTTTCATTAATTCATAATAATAACAAAGCTCTACTGTTTATACTACATTTTCTTTTTCCATTCTTCTGCTGATGAACATAGAGGCTGGACACATGGGTAGAGTAAGTAGCGCTGTATAAACATAGGCAGGCAAGAGTCTCTGCAATATTTTCTCTAAGAATCCTTTGAGTGTATTTATTCCCCTGAGTGGTTTAGTATAGGTGTATCATATAGTAGTTCTTTTATAGTTTGAGCAACTTCCATACTGATTTTCACAGTAATTTCTCTACTTTAAACTCTTATCAACAATGAACTGTGAGACATCTCTGACAGTATTTGAGCTGGTTGTTAAGAGGGCATTGTTTGGCATTATGAAGCATGAATTCATTAACCCTGACCATTCTGAACATTCTGTTAGAGATGATATAGACTCTTAATTTAAGTTCCATTTCCATTGCACTAAGAGGGATAATTTAACCTCTTTTATATTTTTGTTCTTTTTTATTTATTTCCTTTGATTTATAGCTCTGGCTAAAACTTCAAGCATGATATTGAACTGGAGCAGATAATGAATATTTTCTTTATTCCTTTGTGCTCAACTTCAGAAAAAGTACTTTCAGTTCAGCATAATGTTAAGAATAAGTTTGTCCTATGTAAGCATTAGACTTGTTAGTTGCATTACTTTTATTCCTTGTTTTGTTGGGGCTTTTAATATGATCTTGGATTTTGGCAAAGACTCTAAAATCTGAGATGGCCCTGTGATTTCTGTCCCAGAGTCTATTTATGTGATGTTTAAATTTTTTAATTTACATATTTTAAACATTTATGTTGTATGTGCTGTTTTGTTAGAACATGTTGTTGAATTCAGTTTTCAAATATCTTTGAAAATTTTTACCATCTCTGTTCATCAGGAAAATTAGTCCTTGCTTTCCTAACTTGCACTCCTTTCTCCATTTCTCTGGTGTGTGTGTGTGTGTGTGTGTGTGTGTGTGCGTGCGTGCACATGTGCACGTGCATGTGTGCACTTATATGGTTTTGATATCAGGGTAATTTTGTTTTCAGAGAATTAGTTTGGTAGAATTCCTTTCCATTCCCCTTTACAGAATGAAATGAGGATTATTGGTGTTAGTTCATTTATTTTTAAATTGTTTGTCCAGACCTTTATTGAGTTGTTAGACTTTCTGTCTTGATTTCATTCACTGTTGTAAGTTAGTTTCAGATTATTATATCCTATTGGTTTACTTTTTGTAACTCATATATCTATAAGTTATTCATTTCTTATGAAAATTCCTATAATATAGTTCTATATTACAGGAATATAGGTTTCTAAAATACCCCTTAGAGATCTTTTAAAATTCATTAGTATTTTTTATAATGGCCCCATTTTCATGTTTAATGTTATTAATTTGGATCTTCCCCTTTTATTTGGTTAATTTTGGTAAGGATATGTTGATTTTTATGTATCTTTTCAAATACCCAGTTTTGTTACCCTGATTCTTTGTATTAAAGTATTAGTGTCCATTTCATTAATTACTCCTCTGAGCTTTATTAATTCTTTTCAGTTACTAATTTTAGATTTACTTTGTCTCTAAGACAAAGCAGATTATTGGTTTATTTGAGAGTTTTCTGAGTTTTTAACATAGACACATAGTTGTAGACTTTTCGATTTCAATAGCCTTCGATGTATTCCAAAGTCACTGTTAGTTCATTTGTATTGATTGTAAGAATTTTATATTTTTATCCCTAATTACTTCAAGGACCCTTCAAGAGAATGTTGGGTTTTTTTATTTAATATTTTATTTACATTTAAGATGCCTTCCCCTTTCCCCATTTCCCCTCCCTAGAAAACCCCTGTCCCATGCCCCCCTTTCCTTTATATATATATATATATATATATATATATATATATATATATATTTAAATGTTAATCAAAGGATTTATAAGTTTGGTAATGCTCAATCAGAAGCGTAACCCAATACCCAACCTAGATATAAAAACTATCTTTGACTGGTGGAGACCTGTGAACATGTACCTCCATGCCCCCTCTCTCTTTCTCTCTCTCACCACCTAGCTTCTCCTCTCCTTCATCTTCTGTCCTTACTCCATCTCTTCCTCTCAATACTCCTTCCCGCTTAGCTCCTCCTACATATCACTCTTCCTGTTAAAGTAAAACTTTTCTCTCAAAATACAGTTAGAGCATACTTATTCCTAATTGTACCAGTGAGGTACAAGATAGTCCTAATTATTTTCATGGTTTATATAGTTTCTATAACTTATTGTGTTACCAAACTAATAATATCCCACTGTAATTTATTAAACACCGAATATCATTTTGATTCTTTTGTATATATAAAGCTTTGACTTAAGGCCTATAATGTTATCTCTATTGGAGAAGTCTTGTGGGCTGTTGAGTGTGTGTTTCTTCAGTTGCTGTGTAGAATGAATTATAGATGTGTGTCAAGTCCTTTTGATCTGTGATACAGTTTACATTTGAAGTTCCATTGTTGTTGTTCATTTGTTTTGTTTTGTTTCATTCTGGATAATCTGTTCACTGGTCAGTATGGGCTATGGAAGTCAATTACAGTTTATTTTACCTTACCTTATTTGTTTATTTATATTCAGTAGTATTCAATTTATGAAATTAAGTACTCCCAACATTTGGGGCATGTATGTGTTGATATCATCTTTATCTATTTGGTGGACCATACCTGTTCCACTCGCCTCCCGAGTCCCCTTCACCCTCGAAAAAGACACGGAGGCAGTGATTGGGTAATACTACAGCGAGGCTTTACTTCTTGTATAAGCAGAAGCAGAAAGACGGAAAGACTGGAAGAGGCACTGCTCATATACACCCTAGAGTGACTTATTCACTTCTGATTGGCTGTTCACTCATTACCCATAATACGCCCCGGGATGGGCAGTGACTTTTGGCGCGCTTTTTGCCTCTTCCACCTGCACAATCAGTTGTTTATTTGTGGGAGGACAGGATGCCCGCTCCATCTTGGAATGGCGGAATGTATCACCGCTAACCGAGGCTTCCTACATCTCCCCCTGTTTAAATTATTAATATGGAACAGCTTAAAATATTGTGATCTTTTTCTCTCTTTTAAGTAATTTTGACTTAAAATCTGCTTTACTGACTATAGGACTGTATAATAATATCTGCATCATACGTCTATATAATTGATTGTTGGGAGCCGACTTTAGCAGAAAGCAGCTAGATCAACGTTGCAGCCATCTCTAGCCATATACCCTAAGAGATTAGTTTTTCAACAGCCTACAACAGCTGAAGCACACTCTGATAAACATCTTGTTTAATCCCACATAGCTTGTTTCGCTGTTTAGTGACCCCAGCTGCATGGTACACGAGGTAAAGAGTCTTCAGCTGTGTTCCCCAGTTTGTGCTTATAAATACCCAGGATTTCCTTGCAAGAGAGACAATAAGATAGAGAATATGAGACAGTAAACAAGACTTGACTACACACCCTGTTTTGTCTCCATTCTTCGAGTCTCTTGCCCCTGCAGCCCCACTCTCTCTCTTGTTAGACCCTGACCTGCGAACTGGAGCAGCAAAGCAGTTTGGGACATTTTGGCCCCCAAGCGTGGGGCAGCTCGGGCGGGCTGAAACACTTGATAGACAGTATTGCACCTTTGTTTTATGCTATGTGAGTCTTTGCCAATGAATATGCATTTTACAAGTAATGAGTGCCAGAGTTTGCAAAGTTGAAGCTTTTGGCAGCTGTTATGTAAATTCTTCTTGTAAGCCCTCACTGGCCTTAAACTAGCAACAATCCGAGAGAATAACTAGAGAGGACTGCACTAGGTCCCTTTTATCCAAGGGAGATGGTCTCCAAGCTCCATGTTCTCATAGCATTCCTTGAAGCTGTAGATTGTTCAAAGGCTTATATAAAATGTTTTTCATATTCATGCACGTCTTCAAATTGCAGTTAAACATAGAAAGACATTCACACTAATTAGTAACTAATAATAATGTAGGGCAATTATAATAGAAACCTACAATAAAATGTATAAGCTAAAGAATTGTTTGTTTCTGGAATTTGCCACATAACACTTTCATACTGTATTGATATTTCAGTTATCTGAAACCATAGAAAATGAGATATGGTTGGCAGGGAGAACTACATTTCTATTTTTTCCCCTCAGTTCTATTTCACAGGATTGTAGAGCTCAAAATCTGGGTTTCTCAAAACATATAGACTCTATAGCAATGACCCTTTAGAAAAAAACCTTTTATTAAAGAACATATCACTGATTCTGTTGGTCAGGATGGAAAGGTCTTGAAGTGTGCTGTAGTAGCCTTGTCCTTCATCAAATGTAGAAATGCAATAGAATGAAGTCCAATGGAATCCATACACCATGTACTCAGAGACAGTGGAGCTCATCTGGTAAGCTCACCTTCCAGCAGAGGGCTGTGTGTGGGGAAGCAGAAAGGTGGTGTACATAAGTACATACAGAAATACTAAGAAAAGAATGTCAGCCTGCACTGTCAGCCACTGGGCACTAGCATTCCTCCCCCAAAATAAGAATGGGGAAGGGGTTACAATTTTCACGTGATGTACCTCCCTGTTTCCTATGTGAGACAGAGCACCTTCCGTGCAAAGCCTCCCTGAGTGTCCAAAGAAGAATCATGTCAGAGTGAGCAGGAACATGTCCCCTGTGTCCCTCAGCTAAAAAGCAGTAGGGGTTGACCTCATTTTATCTCTAAGCTGCCTGAAAATAAAAGGTCAATATGGGAATAAATGGAGCTGTAAGTCTGTGGTAGACCAGTTGCCTGTTTTCAGAAGCCACTGGCTTCAGTTCTCATCATTCAAATGAATAAATGTATCCATTCATTCTCCTTCTCAAAAATGGTAGGAGGAGAAATAACAGTAGTAACCTCATTCCGAAATGTGTAGGAGACCTAAGTAGGCATTTCTTGGAAGAAAACATATGAATGGACAGTCAGTGTATCACTAAGCAATGGGTAATTAAAACCACAGGCAGACATGGTATGTAGTTTGTGCTTATTAAATATTTGAGGCTTAGCTAAGTAACCAAGCCATGAGGCCTACAGTGAACTTCAGTGTTGTGTCCTACTTAAAGACATCTGGGCTGTAAAATGGACAAATAAATCATAGCCACAACAGGCCTATCAGACACATACGAGATGCAGCTGTGCCACATGCTGCACCTTTCCCCCCTTGCCCAGACAGAGAGCACAGATTGGAAAAATGGCCATTCTGAGAAAACGGAGAAGGGAGATTTTCTCACCTGCAGAATGACTGCAGTTAAAGATAAGGTGTGTATCTTTGTGTGTGGTATCACTAGAGCTCCAGAATGAGAGAAAAAGAATATTTGAAGACAGGATGGCTAGAAATGGCTAGTCAAAAGACAGGTTCAGAAAGCCAAGAAAACCCAAAATATGATAAACCTAAAGAAATCCATGCTGAGACACATCATAGCAACATATAACAACAAAACTCCAAATCCTGAAAGCAACTAGAAAGCAAAGGCATGTTGTCAGTATTGAGACCCATTTCCAAGGACAATAGCAGTCTCCTCTCATCTGGGGCAGAGGGAGCATGCTGATTTTCAAGTACCAAATGAAACAATCCAGTGTTAAACCTGGAATCAGGCTAAGGAAAACAGAAGCATTTGTCCACAAGTAAAGAGGGAGAAAACATCCCTTGTTTCCCGCTCAGGTTCTCAGAACATGAGGGAAGGTTGGTCGGGAGGAACAACAAAAACATTTTATTCGGAAAATGCCATAATACAATCTAATTATTTGTAAACCAATAGTATCAGCTGGTTTGTATCTCTTTGTTGGAGAGTTGGGACCATTAACATAGGGTTATTAACAAGGCATATTTCCTTATTCCTATAAGGGTCTTTTCAAGATTCTTAGCATCATAAGTCTATTAAGCATCCTAATTTAAATAATCCAGGGATGTGGAAGGCAGCCTTTGTGGTTTGGAAACACAGTACTAACTTTTGTACTTTCCCAACCAGAGTGGCTTGGTTGTAGAGTTTCTCTCCAAATTTGCTTATCCTTTACAGGTATCATGGCATGGCCAGCATTGGGAGGGTTCCTTATGCATGTTCCATGTGGCTTGCATCTCTCTAAAATTTTGGCTCTGTTGTGTTTGCTTTGGGAGAGTTTCCTTTTTACTTGGTCCTACCTCTTTTATTTGCTTTTGGTTTTGGTTAAGTTCTAAACAAAATCATTCCTAGCCTCCATTTTTGCTGTGTGCCAATGCTTGCAATATTTTAGTCATTCATGGATTCTGGGTGAGAGTTTAGACAAGGTTTGGAATAAAAATGTCATAGCCAGTGTGCATATATTCATGTAAAATCTAAGCAACTTCATCACCATCATAAACACAACATCACCTCATCATACAACAATTTATACACTAGATATACAGGTATGCAACAGTCTGTCAAATGAATTTAGTTTCTAAATGCTAGCATACATTGCCTAGATACAAAAGACTTAACTTATTCTTCCACAAACAGAACATGCCTTGACAAAGAGAAAGAAGATCTAGGTTATCTCCAGAGAGTATTTCCAGCAAGAATTCAGTTGTTCATATAAAGAAACTCAATAAAGAATAAATGTCAGAACTTCAGTTTTTATTAGAACAAATGAGCTATATTTGTGTCAATTTTACATTACCTTATATAGTCACTTAAGTTAATCTTTTTTTTTTTTAAAGTACCAGTGCGTACCAAACTAAAAAACAATGCACTGATTATAGTTTACATATGAAATGTCATGTTGTATGGGTGAAAGCCCAGGTCCTCAACCTTTTAAGGAGGTTGAGTTGCTAGTTAGGCAGTAAGTGGCTTTGTCCTTTATCCTGCCTCTTTTTCTATGTCCTGTCTGCCATGAAGTGAAAACCTTGCTTTTATTACATGTTCCTACACCATGAAGTTCTGGACCACTGTAGACAGAGAAACATAAAACCAAGTGACCACAGAATGAATCCTCTGAAATGTTAGCTAAGATAAGTGTTTCCTCCATTTGGTTTTGGTCTGTTGTTTTGTCACAGTGACACAAAGGTAACCAATGTAGAACTCTTGATGATGTCACCCATTTACTTGAAAAAATCTTACTGATCAAATTTAATAATTTACAAATCTAGAGAATTCACATGGACGTATCATACTCACCTAAAGGGGTTTTATCATCCCTCGCATCTACTTTTGCTGTGTGTCAATGCTTGCAATATTTTATCTATTTATGGATTCAGGGTGAAAGTTCAGACAATGATTGAAATGCTTGTTGGGAAAAATAAAGAGTTCTGGAAGATACCAAGTTCTCTATTAAGAAACGGTTTAGTTCAAAAATTACATTTCTATCTTTTTCTCTTAAATTATAAGGAACCGCAAGTTTTGCTGCATCTTTGTCCAGAACTTACACAGTTGTTCTAACAATCACCACAGAATAAATGCCTTGCAGAAGAAACCTGTGTGGTTTTCCAAACATGAAATAATTTTCATAACAATCTTGTTCCCCTAACTTCTGAAAAGGTCAGTCATCATTACCTTGAGCTTTACCTTAGCTGTTAGTATGAGACAGAAATGTGAATAAATAAAATTTAATGTAGAATTTCTATAAGAAAATTTCAGGGACTTGAGTATTTTGGTTATATTGGTATATTGTATATGTATGTAAAAGCTTAGTCTTCATTTCACACACAGGCACATACACACACACACACACACACACACACACACACACACACACACAAACCCAATGGTTAATGACAATTGCCATCCAAAGGTTGTATTTAAGATTAAGCAATCTTGAATAATTATTATTGATTTCTTATTTTGTCTTTTGCTTTAAATCCTTTGTTCAGTGGGTAATACTTTTTCTCAAGGAGCAGCTACGATCTCTAGTAATTAACTCAGTCAGCAGCTGATATTCTAATAACCTTGGTCTGTAGGCTTATAAAGTCAGTGGGAAGGCTCCTGGAAGTTTTTTCCATTCTAAAGCTAATGGACATTTATTTTTATTGTTACTTTAAAGTTTTACATGTTTGATCTTTAGGCAGTCAATTTCTGCTTCTTAGGTGCCTTTCATAAGTGAAACGTATCTGCAGGAGCATTTCTGAGATAGCATAACATTATTTGTGTTTTATTTTAATGGTTGCTATATCGTGCTTTTTTTTTTAATAACATGATTTATTTGAAGTTTCTGCTAATAAATAGTTTTATACAGATAAATGTAGGTCGAGAGACTTTGATCATCCTAAATCTTCCCTTTTATCTCTGTGTTGATTTTCTTTTCTTATTATTTCATGAATTGCTGTTCTCAAGGGCAATGCAGACAGCTGTGTATGTTTGAGTTGATTTCTCATGCTCACAGATTTAACTTTAATTATATAGAGATCTTCAACCTATTTCCAAGTTGCAACTTTCAATCACAGAACAGATGTGTTTGCCAAAGAAGTAGTATATGGTAAAAATTCTCAAAAGCTAAAAACAATCTGATTCTTTAATAATGATTCTACTAGTTTCTTTAGTGAATTCTTAAAGTTGTAATACTAACGTTTTCATATAAAACCTAATACATCACTAAAGCATTAATGTTTTGTGTTGTCTGGAGATGTTCTTTTAAATCTCAATTTTTTTTTTTCTGGAAGAGATGACGAAGGGAGGATTTGGAATATTTTCATAATTAAGACTTAGATATTACATCAATAATTAGATAGGATTAAAAATTATTTATTGTGTTTTAACTGCATTATATCTCCTGTGCTTCAAGTAAAAATTATATACAGGATCTATTACTATAGCACAACTGATATTTGTTGTAATTCATATCTTTCTATTTGTATTTTCAAACATTTTCAATTATGACCTTATAAAAGAGTGTCATTTGAAAGCATCTGACTTCACAGTGGAAATGCAAAATCAAGTATTTGGACGGGAAGATAGTCTGCCACTGAAAATATACTCTGGATGTCACACACATATCCAATTCATTCACACTTCTGCTATTCTCTTACACATTGTCTCAAAATAAACATGAACCAACTTTCTTCGTCTTAACACCAGCAGGGTAACTAATCCCATGGTATGTTTTGTGACATCTTTCCAATTTACCTGGTTTCCAGGGAAACTGAGGGTCACGAACCTTAACAGAAGTGTTAGAAAGCCTGTCGCTACTTTTGAGATTGTTTTGCAAATAATTATCTAAAAAATAAATATACCCCGGCAATAGTCATCTTAGTAGTTAAGTGGTGTATAGGTGAAAAGTTCCTAAGGAGGAGGTCAAATCTGTTCGTAAACTACTGGAGATGTGCTCCTGATACAAACAGCCATGCACAAAATAACTGCCTGTTAAGTAAATGATTGGAATATCTATCTGTAACAGATTTAAACAAATGATAATATACTCAGCAATCAGAAATTGATTTCTTAGAAAATGAATTCTTTAGCGTTATGATGGAATATGGACTGATTCATTGTTTTTAGAAGGGTAATATGGCTTTATGTATCAAAAATTTATGAGTGCATTCACAGTATAGTGATGAGAAATGTCACTAAAATTTTTCTTTAAATGAATACTTATATTACTATAACAGTTTTATTTCTATGAATTTATTCTAATAAAACAATTCTCAGACAAGTGATTATTTAGTTACAGAAACCTATATGATAGGATTTTCAAATCAGCCAAAATTTATGGATCTGAGATCTTTCTTTTCCACGTTTTCTGCCGTGCATGTACTTTGTTGATTATAAATGATTGAATGTAAAGACACACAAAAGGAAAAGCAGCTACAGTAACAACGTAATTTAACAAAAAAATCTGATTATCAATACAGTAAAGTTTCTGTGTTATTATTGTTTATGAATTTTGGAAACTGGTTCTAGCTCTGTACTTCGACTGACTTGGAACTCTTCATCTTTACACTTCTGCTTCCCAAGTGTTGTGATCACAGCTATGCTTCTGGTCACTTTGGGGGCAATTATTAATGAACATTAACATAATACTTAAATGGTGCCATTGAAAGCTTACAGAAGAAAGGTTTTGAAAAACTTCTCAGTTTAGTCTTTCTCTTCAGTGTATAACCATCACCAATTTCTGTTTGTTTGTTTCATTGTTGTCCTTCTCAACAAATCATTTTTATCTTGTAGCCTTATCAATAATCGATAGTGAAATACTGGACTCTCCAACTACTACTATTGGATTGACTAGTGCTCCCTGAAAGATCATGTTTAATACACACACACACACACACACACACACACACACACACACACACGTATGTATACACACGTATGTGTATGTATGTATACACACATGTGTATGTATGTATACACACACAGACACACAGACACACACACACACACACACACACACACACACACACAAACATACACACACACACATAGTTGAACCAGGAGCCTAGGTCAGTGTTTACAGCTGAATAAGAAAGTGGCATTAATACAGATAAAAAAGAGACAGCCTTAGCTAACCTTGGTAGGAGCAGTCTCTGTGGGGGAAGAACAGCCTTGGACCATAAACAACTTGGGGTTGGGAGAAAGCTGCAGTGGAAGTTGCTTGTATACCCTGTAAACATTCACATTGACCCAAGGAAGACTCTCACACCCATATGAGCCTCACCCAGAGAAGGGTTTGCCACTTCCTTGGGACTGAGATTGGTCCTTGACATGGCCATGTAAACAACATCTGTTTCCTCAGGACTTCATCCTTTCCCTCCAGGATTGTCTTCAAAACTACTCTATCTGTGTTTTTTGGTTAGAGTTTTTAATTCATTTATAATGAATGTAATGACTAAAAAGGTGGCATTTTATGCCTGCCATTCTCCTATCTGTTTTTTATGTCATGCTCATGTCTTTTTCTCTCCCTGCATGTCACCCCTTTTAGTTAAGTTCATGATGTCAAGTTCACCGTTGTTTGTTATGTTTTAAACCACACATGTCTAATGCTGTGCTCATTTTACAACATAATAGGTTTCGTCATTCCATTTTCATCCGTATGTATCACGCTCTTTCATCATCCCCACCCCCATACACTCTCTTGTCGTACTTCTTTGTTCTGTATCATCAAGTTTCATCATACCCAGTACAAAGCATTTGGACCAAATTCACCCCCACTCTCTTTCCTTCAGCTCCCTGGTAACTCCCACAGTCTTTTCTTCCCAACTTCATGTTGTTTTTGTCTTTCATCCACTGGATCCATTTGGCACTGCCAAGATCTACGTGGGTGTAGGGCAATCCATTGGAACACGGGCAACCTAACAGGGATCCATTGGTGAAGAGAACTGGTTCTCCCTCCTGAAGCAGCTAAAAGCTCCAATGCTAGGGATGGGGCTTTGTGATCTCTTCCCTTACCATACTGGCATTTTGCCTGGGTTATCTTGAGCATGCAGCCACAATTGCTGTGAGTATATACGCACAATGGCCCTTCATCTTTTGAGAAAAAAAAATCTGTGATGCAGCAGCTGTTCACAATCTCTCCCTCTTACGATTTTCCCACTCCTCCAGTGATGAACCCCTATCTTTGGGGCAAGAAATAGAACATAATTATCACGTTTAGGACTGAGCTTTTCATCTTTACTCTCTGCTCTTGAACCAGTTGATTGTTAAGTCTCTATTCATTGCCATCTTGTGGGAAAACAAACACCTCAGCTAAGGGACAAGGGTCACGCATCCATTTATAGATATAAAGATAAGAGTCTAGAGAGAATTTTGATATCATGTGTATCCAGCAGAGTACTAGTAGCAGCTTCTCTTCTAGAGCCTGTGGAGTTATAGCTATAACTGAGGAACACGTTCATCCCAGAGGACTCCTTTTTCTCATATAGAAGGTTCAGAGGTTGAAAACTTGATTGGTATTGCCCCACTACTGGCTTATCTTATGGCCATCTCCGTATTAGAGTCCTATTAATAAGGCAGAGAATATCATCTTCTGTCTGACCCAGGGACATATGTGGTACTACTCAAAATTTTTACTGGGAGATGCTCTCAGAACCTTGCAACAGTGAGATACTCAGACCCTAATCTGAGATTATAATAAATTTTAGCAAGTGGATAGATTTTTTTAAAAATATAGGGGTTTGTGCATAATGGAGACGGACTGCATATTGCAGGGTATTTTTTTTTTTTTAGATTCATTGTTTCTATTTAGTTGGAGCTATTTTGGGTTTATCTTTGTTTAGTGGCCATCCAAGATTAATTATGTAGGTTATCTACTTGCTGCAGGATGTAGTCACAGAAGGTTTTCTGTTTATTTATCTGTCTCTTAATCTATCTATACCCATTCATCTAGTCTCTGTCTAATATGTGCATATACATCCTTGTTTGCATTTCTAAGCCTGTATGGATGGTTTGCTTTGGGTCAGCATAGCTTAGTTGCCAATGATAACTTAGATTCATTTAAGCTGACAGGACACCTACCCTTTTCTACTGGGAGTCCTGTGCCTGGGAGCACATTTTTGAAGTTCAATCATCTTTAACATTTGTGTTAGCCTTTACTCCTTGCTAAGTCAGCTTGCCAAGGTCAACCACTGATAATAAATAACTGATGCCCAAGCTAGTATTTTCTGTGGACGCAGATGTCCTTAGAATTCTGGATCTCCAGAGATATATACGAGCTTTTCAAAACCCTGTGGGATCATTTCAATCCTCAGCATTTTCTTTCAAATTTGTTTCAACTGATATTGTAGCTTTAGTCAGCCTAATGCTAATTATCAGAAATAGTTGTTTGCTTTTGACAATGACCTGAAAATTGGGTCTGTTTGATGAGTATAACGCCATCCAAGTCATGGTAAACAGCAGTGATGCTCTATTTCCAGTGGACCTTGTCTTCTTCAGGCTCTGCGTGTGCTCAGAGGGTGACAGAGCTCTCGAGTATCAAGCTATGTGATGTGTTCCATAGAAGTTCAGTTCTTTCTAGTGGCTCCAAGACTTCTAGCCACCATGGTTGCTTGGCCATGCAGTAGTAAATGGGTGGGAGTATTTCCCTACAGTGGTCTCACTTTTACTATGAAAATGGTAAACTTCTTTAAACATCTTCTGCCCATTTATATAACTTTGTAAATTACCAGTGATGTGACATGGATAATCTAGATAATTTTGCTAGTATTTTCATTGGTTTTAGTAGAAAAGAATTGGCAACATCTGTTTGCTATTTGAAAAGTTTCTTTCAAATGATTAGTTTTTATTTTTTTTAAATTTTGTTTTGCTTTGGTTTGTTTTTTTTTGTTTGTTTCTTTGTTTTCATTTTTCTTGGAAGTGAATGTTTACAAAACTACCCTTAATCTTTATCATATTGTGTTTATATCATATGCCTTTCCTAGTCAAAGTGAATACGCTAATCAATTCTAATGTAGTAAATTATTCTTGTTATCATTTATTTAGCAGCCTTTGAAACTTCACAATATATACAATACTTAACTTGTTGTGGAGGAGAGACTAGAGACATTAAAGAAAACTTCAGCCACCTCAGGCTCAGGAACCTTACACTTCAACATACTACAGCCTTACAGATGAACACAACAGTCCACAAAATGATAGATATAGGTAAATCAAAGATTTTAAAGAGTAAGCAATAGTTCATGTGAAGACATTATAAAATGCTTTGTGACATTGTTGCATGAAAGTTAATATATTCATGGATAATTATATCATGTCAGTATGATTTCCAAATGGGTATTTATTTACATATCACCTTGTACCAAATGTTTTATGAATGCAAGGTGCTTTGAGCATTGACCCAGATTACAAGGAGGCCCTGTTGACGTAGGTCTTCACTGCTACTAAAATCTTAGTTAAGTGACATTCTACTCAAGCTAGGCATGTCATCCATCATTATCATAAGTAATCATTTTTTAATTAACAAAATCATCTCATATTTGCCAGTGCCAATTATTATTAGCCATTTGGAAGTTACTATGAGACCTACTGTCAGGAAATATACGCCATGTTCGTTGGAGAAAACTAAAGGTGGGGCTAGAGATATGACCTAGTGGTAAAAGGGTTTGGAGAAAACCTGACAATTTAGGTTCTTATTCTAAGACCCCCGTGGAAGCTGGATGCCGTAATGAAGTGTTCATTTCAGACACCTGTCCTCCAAAGGGACAGAGTATAGAGACAGAAGAACTGATGAATGCTTTTAGGCCAGAAGTGGGGAAGAGTCAGGCAAGTTAGAAAGGCAGGGAGGGACACCTGGATGTTATGCTCTGACTTTCACACCAGCACCATGCAAGCATCTGTCTGTACACAAGAACATGCAGGCATATCCATATGCTCACCTATATCACACACCACATCAGGTACAGACACATGAAAACCTAAGGTCAAAGTTCATATAATAGTTAATAAATACTGCAGATCTTTTCATGATAAAGTGTTCACCTGGGAACAAGCTGATCATGTCCATATTTGGTGCACGAGAAGATGTTGAATGAACAAATGGGGCATCTGTGGAAGCCCAACGAGAACTAACATCTTCCAAATAAATGTCTAGGCAAAAATAAACAATCAAGGAGCAGATCTGTTTAAGTCCGCTGCTGGCTCTAAAAATAGTTCTACATGAAAATAGAGTCAAGTGTTTTTCAAAGTCCCTTGGCCATAAGAAGTGCTCTTCCAGTGAGGTGTAAGCCCTAGGAATTCAAAGAGTTGGATAAAGCATCTCAATGTCTGTTATAAACACAGGTCGCTAAAGGGAGAGGCATTAGTAATAATGACATGAACAGTGGGAACCCCTGAACACGGCACCATAAATCTGACCAACTAATGTCAGCCAGACACAAAACAGCAGCAGAAACAAAGGACTTAAAAAAAAAAACTAGCTGAAAAAGGGTCAGTGGGGAACTGTGAATACTTCAACGGAATAGTAATGGACAGGGCCAGACAGTCTTTCCCTATGACCAGAACATTACAGTTTGGAAGCACTCAAATAAAAATGAAGTAGTAGATGTTAAAATGCATTTTGGGTGTTTACTGGTAGGTGGTTGATGTTAATCCTTTTAAATCTCTGTTCAGTATTAAACCTCAAGAGAAACCCTTCATGTGTCGGCGAGGAGTCATTTTTCAAAGGCGGTGTAATGGAAGGATAATCCTAATATTTGTTGCTTGATTTTGAGCGTCCATTCAGCCCACGTGAAGTTGGGACTCACTTCACAGGTTGATTATGAAACATTATAAACCTCAAACTTTAGCCTAAGCATACATAAACACAATTCCCAATTACCCATCACGTACGTGGGGGTGAGGGTGGGAGGAGGGCAGGAATATGAAGGAAGGCTCAGCTCCAGTTATAATGTCGCCATTTCCTTGTAGATGTGGTGCTTTCTGGGTGTCTTGAGCTTTCAAGCTTTCAAGCTCTCTCTCTCTCTCTCTCTCTCTCTCTCTCTCTCTCTCTCTCTCTCTCTCTCTCCAATAACATTATGTATTAAGCAGAATAAATCTAGGCACCACAGCAAAGATAACCATTTGTACCTTGACTTCTGCAGTCCTCCTTTGGTGACACTTTGTAGACTATAATAGGGCCCAGCAGTCTCTCCATTTAATGAGCTACAATGGTACTAGAGTTTAGAGCCATGGATACTGATGAAAATGCAGTTTCCCAACATATGCCGTAGGCTATGTTAGATATAGATATAGGTATATATAGAGATAGAGGTATAGATATAAATATATAGATAGATTCTGTGGTAGTTTGAATATGCCTGGCTCAGGGAATGGAACTATTAGGAGGTGTGTTGTTGGAGTAGGTACAGCCTTGGTGGATGAACTGTGTCACTGTAGGGGTGGGCAGTGAGACCCTCCTCCCAACCACTTGGGAGCCAGTCTCTCCTAGTGGCCTTCAGATGAAGATGTAGAACTCTCAGCTCCTTCTCCAGTATGGTGCCTGCCTGGACACTGCCAGGCTCCTGCCTTGATAATGGACTGAACTCTGAACCTGCAGACCAGCCCTGATTAAATGTTGTCCTTACAAGAGTTACCTTGGTCATAGCAATGAAAACCCTAAGTAACACAGATACACACACACACACACACACACACACACACACACACACACACAGACCACACAAACATGCAACCTGGGTCAGACTTGTGTCATTCTTGTACTTACTACTTCAGTCTCTGAATTCTTAGGTCCTTATTCTCCTGATGGCCTCCATCCACTCTGTCTCTTTCACTTTTTCTGCCTCCTCTTCTGCTGTGTTATCTGAGCTCTGAGTTGAGAGATTTAATGGAGACAGCTCATTTAGAGCTGTGTGTTCTAAAGACGACTTCTCTGTCTACATAATGTCTGGCTGTGGGTTTCTGTGTCTGTTCCTGTCTGCTGTAGGAGAAAACTTCTCTTATGACGATTGAGTAAGGCTTAGGTCTGAGTGTAGCTAAAAATCATTAGGAGTCATTTTATTGATCTATATTTTTTTTTAAAAAAGACCAGTAGTGTTTGGTTGTACCTTGGGTCTCTAGACTATCTGGTGTCTGGTTCTTGGTCACCTTACCGGTGTATGGTATGGGTTCTATTGCATGGAGTGGGCCTTAATTCAAATCAAACATTTGTTAGCTACTTCAAAGGTCAAAGGTTTTATGCCTGGGTTAGTATTTAATTTTTTCTATTGGTATTCTGCAGAGTAACTTCCTGCAACAGACACTAGAACATAGGGATAAAGGCTCCATGTAGACACCAACTCAACTTACTAACTAAATTAATTAAATTGTGTGTGGGTTTTCTCAGCAATGGGCCCACTGTCAGTTTTTTAAGAGCATCCCCTTGTCTTGGCAACATCTGGATTGTTTAGGGATTTCAATGGGACCCCCTTAGCCAACAATTCAACTGAATGCAATTCAGTGCCAGTATTGGAAGTTTCATTTGGTGACAAAAGATGGCCAGTTGGGACTCTGTCTCCCTCCTTATTAGGAGACCTCATTAAGCTTGAATTCATATATTTTATGAAGTTTCCACTGCAAAAGGTTTTCATACCATCCCTCAAGTGCCCATCAGTTCCACCTGTCTCTCTCAGGATTTCCTCCCTCTTGCTCTCGTCTCCCTCCCCACCTGATTCTCTCATTCCTATAGCCCTGACACTCTCAGTCCACTCATAAAATCTATTCTATTTCCCCTCCCCTGGAGATCCTGTGTGCTGCCTAATTCCTTTCTCTGCACATAACCTCTCTGCTCTATAGATTGTCAATTTGTTGTGATTTATTTAATAAGTAATATCCACATATAAACAAATACATACCATATTTGTTTTTCTAGAGCTGGGATATCATGTTCATGATGATAGTTTTCTAGTTTCATTCCTTTTCTTTCAACTTTTATGATGTTATTTTTCTTTAATGGCCAAGTAATATTCTGTTATGTAAATGTACCACATTTTCTTCATTTATTCTTCTGGTGAGCAACAAACAGCAAGGTTTCCAATTTCTGGCCATTATGAATAGAACAGCAATAAATATGACTGACCAAGTGTCTTTATTATAGGATGAAGCATGTTTTGGGTATATGCCCAAGAGTGGTATAGCTGGATCTTAAGGTACATCAATTCCCAATTTTCTGAGGAAACACCACACTGATTTCACAGTAGCTATGCAAGTCTGCACTCCCACCAATAATTGAGGAGTATTCACTTATTCTAGATCCTTGCCAGTATCAATGGTCACTTTGGGTTATTGATTGTAACCATTCTGACAGATGTAGGATGGAATCTCAGGGTAGTTTTGATTTGTATTTCCCTAATATCTAAGTATGCTGAACATTTATTAAGTGTTTCTCAGCCATTTAAGTTTCCTGTATTGAGAATTCTGTTTAGATCTTTTCCTATTCTAAAGGCTGCTGTTTGTCCTGTTGATGGTGTCTTTTGACTAATAGAAGCTTTTCAATTTTGTGAAATCCCACTATTTAACTGTTGATCTTAGTCCTCGTGCTCCTTGTGCCAGTGCATTCAAAGCTATTCCACATGTTTGTCTACCAGGTTTTGTATATCTGGTTTTATGTTGAGGTCTTTGATACATTTGAAGTTGAGTTTTGTGTGGGGTAATAACTATGGATCTATTTGTATTCTTTTATGTGCAGACATCCAGCTTGATCAGCACCATTTGTTGAAGATGCTGTCTTTTCTTTCTTTCTTTTTCTTTTCTTTTTCTTTTTTCTTTTCTTTTTTTTTTGGAATGTGTGTGGTTTCTTTATCAAAAATCAGGTGTCATTAGGTGTGTCGATTTGCATCTGGGTCTTCAATTTAATTCTATTGATCTATTGATCAACATGATTGTTTTTATGCCAATACCCTTTGCTTTTTTTTATTACTATAGTTCTATGGTGCAATTTGAAACTGGGATTGATGAAATACCTAGAAGTTCTTTTATTGTTGAGGATTGTTTTAGTTACCCTGGGTGGCTTTTTTTTTCTATATGAATTATCCTTTCAATATTTGTAGAGAATTACATTGGAATTTTGATAGAGATTACATAGAATCTCTAGATTACTTTTTGTAGATGGCCGTTTTTACTATATTCATCCTACTGATCCAAAAGCTTAAGAGCTCTTTCTGACTTCTGATATCCTTTTTCAATTTCTTTCTTCAAAGACTTGAAGTTTTTATTACACAAGTCTATCACTTGCTAGGGCAGAGTCATCCCGAGATATTTTATATTTTGAGGCTATAGGAAAGGTAGCTTCACGATTTCCATGATTTATTTCTCAGTCCATTTGCCGTTTGTATGTACTAGGGCTTCTGAGTTTTGTGAGTCAATTTTGTATCCAGCTACTTTGCTGGAAGTGTTTATCAGTTGTATAAATTCCTTGGTAGATATTTTAGGGTCACTTATGTAAACTATCAAATCATCACACTTTGACTTCTTCCTTTCCAACTTGTATTTGCCTGATTCCTTTTAGGTGTTCTATTGCCCTGAGACTTTACTATACTTAATAGAAATGAAAAGAATAAGCAACATTGTCTTTGTCCTGACTTAGGTAAAATTGCTTTGAGTTTCTCTTTATTTAAATTTGTGTTTGCTATAGGCTTTCTGTAAACTGCCCCTTTAAAGTTTAAGTATGTACCTTATATCCCTGATCTCTCCAGGACTTTTATCATGAAGGGGTGGTAGATTTTGTCAAAGGCCTTTAGTGCATAGGGATGATCATGTGGTGTTTTTGTTGTTGTTAGTTTATTTGTTGTTTTAATTCAGTGTGTTTATATGGTAGATTCCTCTATTGGCTGGTTTTGTGTGTCAGTTTGACACAAGCTGGAGTTATCACAGAGAAAGGAGCCTTCCTTGAAGAAATGCCTCCATGAGATCCAGTTGTAAGGTATTTTCTCAATTAGTGATCAAGGGGAGGGAAGGGCCCAGACCATTGTGGCTGGTGCCATCCTTGGGCTGTTAATCTGGCATTTTATAAGAAAGAAAGCTGAGCAAGCCAGGGGAAGAATCCAGTAAGCAGCACTCCTCCATGGTTTCTGCATCAACTCCTGCCTCCATGCTTCTGCCCTCTGTGAGTTTCTGTCCTGACTTCCTTTGGTGATGAACAGCAGTGTGGAAATACAGGCTGAATGCTGAATAAACCCTTTCCTCCTCAACTTGCTTCTTGGTCATGATGTTTTGTGCACAAATACAAACCCTGACTAAGACAATTACATTTACTGATTTCCATATATTGAATTGTACCTGCATCTCGAGGGATACAGCATACCTGATCATGGTGGATGATCTTTTTGATTTATTGTTAGATTTGATTTGAAGCATTTTATTGAGTCTTTGTGCATCTCTGTTCACAAGTGAAATTGATCTTTAATACCCTTTTTGTTGAGTCATTATGTGGTTTTGGTATCAAGGTAACTGTAGCCTCATAAAATGAATTGGGCCATGTTCCTTCTGTTTCTATTTTTGGAAATAGTTGAAGAGGTATTGGCCTTAACTCTTCTTTGAAAGTCTGGTAGAATTCTTTGCTAAAACCATCTGGCCTTAGGCTTTTGTTTGTTTGTTTGTTTGTTTGTTTGGTTGGTTGGTTGGTTGGTTGAAAGACTTCAATGACTGCTTGTATTCCACTTACACAAGCAGTCATTAATACAAAGTTATAGGTCTATTAAAATTGATTTAACTTGGAAAGTGATACTTATCAAGAAAATTATTTATTCCTTCTTAGATTTTACAATTTTGTGGATTACATATTTTTAAAGTATGTCCTTAGGATTCTCTGGATTTCCTTCATATCTGTGGTTATGCCTCCCTTTTCCTTTCTGATTGTGTTAATTTAGATATTCTCTCCCCATCTTTTAGTTTGGATAAAGGTTTATCTATTTTGTTGATTTTCTCAAAGAACCAACTTTTTCTTTCACTGATTTTTTTGTATTGTATTCTTTGTATTTTGGTTTTTATTGGTTTCAGCCCTGATTTTGATTATTTCCTGCCATCTATTCCCTTTTGGTGGTGTTTTCTTCTTTTTGTTTTAGAGCTTTCTAGTGTGCTATTAAGTTGTTAGCATGAGACCTCTCCACCTTTTCTCATGAAAACACTTAGTGGTATGAACTTTCTTCTTAGCACTGCTTTTCATTGTATCCTATAAGTTTGGGTATTTTGTATATTCATTTTCCTTGAAGTCTATAAAGTCTTTAACATCATATATATATATATATATATATATATATATATATATATATATATATATATATGTATTTCAGTAGTCATTGATCTAGTAGTCGTTGACCTAGTGGTCATTCAGTAGAGAGTTGTTTAGTTCCCAATGAGTTTGTAAGCTTTCTGTTGTTTCTGTTGTTTTTGGTATCTAGCTTTAATCCACAGTGGTTTGATATGATGCGGAGAATTATTTCAATTTTGCTGTATCTGTTGAGACTTGCTTTGTGTCCGTGTATGTGGTCAGTTTAGTAGAAAGTTCCATAGGGTGCAGAGAAGAAGGTGTATTCCTTTGTGTTTTGGTGAATTGTTCTGTAAATATCCGTTAGGCCCATTTGGTTTATAGCATCTGTTTGTTCTGTTATTTCTCTGTTTCATTTTTATCTAGATGGCCTGTCCATTGTTGATAGTGGAGTACCACAGTCTCTTACTACCAGTGTGTGAAGGTCAAAATGTGATTGAAGCTGTAGTAGTGTTTCTTTTACAAATTTACGTGCTTCTATGTTTGGGGCAATGATGTTGAGAATTGAAATGCAATTTTGGTAGACTTTTTTCTTCAATGAGTACACAATATCCTTCCCTATCTCTTTTGATTAGTTTTGGTTTGAAGTCTATTTTGATATATATACATACAGCAGCTTGCTTTTTAGGTTTATTTGGAATATCCTTTTCCAACCCTTTACCTTGAGGTAATAGATGTTGATATGTGTTTTTTGAATGCAGAAGGATGGATTGTGTTTTTCCATCCATTCTGTTAGTCTGTGTCTTCTTAATAGGGAATTAAGGCCATTGCTACTGAGAGATATCAATGACTAACAACTGCTATTTTGGAAGTGGTGGTGGTGGTAATGGTGGTGATGGTGGTGGTCTGTGTGCCTGTGCTTCTCTTCTTTAGATTTTGCTGTCTGAAATTATTCAATCACTGTTTTATGGATTTAGTTAATCTCATTAGATTGGTGCTTTCCTTCTAGTACCTTCTGTAGGAGTGTATTTGTAAATAAATGTTGCTTAAATGTGGCTTTGTCATGGAATATCTTCTTTTCTCCATCTATGGTGACTGAAAGTTTTACTGGGTATAAAATAGTGTGGGCTGGCATCTTTATTTTATACAGTCTGCAGCACATCTGAACTTGTCCTTCTGTCTTTTAGAGTCTCCACTGAGAAGTCAAGTATAATTCTACTAGGTTTACAACTTTTAATACTCTTTATTTGTTTTATATGCTTAATGTTTTGATTATTATATGGTGAGGGAACTTTCTTTAATGGTTCAATCTATTTGCTGTTCTGTATGCTTTGTGTACCTTTATTGGCAACTTGTTGGGGGCCGACTTTTAGCAGAAAGTGGCTATCAGCTTTGCAGCCATCTTGAGCCATATACCCTGACATGAGACTTGGATTACAATTGCCTACAACAGCTGAGCACACTCTGATACCATCTTGCTTTGGATACCCAGGACTTTCCTTGGGTATGTGAGATTAAAGGTGTGTGAGATTAAAGGTGTGTGAGATTAAAGGTGTGTGACTTAAGAGTGTGACCTAGAGATCAGATTTAGAGACAAGACCTAAGGGCATGATTAAAGGTGTAACTTAGAGGCGTGGCTTAGAAGTGAGACATATAAAAGGCAGAGGCAGATGGCAGAGAGATATACTCTTTAGGGAGACTCTTTAGAGAGTACAGCTAGACTTGGGACTTGGACTAGGAAGAGAGACTGAAGAATAAATGGGATCAAATCGCATTCTGTCTGGTCTCCATTCTTCGAGTCCGTCCTCACTCTCTCTCTTGCTGAACCCCAACCCTCCGACCAAGCGGCAGCTTGGGCGGGGATACAGTGGCCGCCAAACTCGGGGCAGCCCGGGCCTCAACATTTTGCTAGGGATGCAACAGTTTTGGCACCTGAACGTGGGACTAGTGCAGTTCTCAACAGCAACTTTGTTTTTAGATTAGAAAATTTTTCTTCTAGAATTTTGTTGAATATTTTCTGGGCCTTTGAGCTGAAATTCCTCTCCTTCCTATATTTCTATTTTTCTTAGGTTTGATCTTTTTATAGTGTCCCAGATTTCCTAGATGTTTTGAGTCAGGAGTTTTTTAGATTTAACTTTTTTTTTTTTTTTTTGAGTAATGTATCCATTTCTTCTATCACAACTTCAAAACCTGAGATTTTTTTCTTTTATCTCTTGTATTCTGATAGTGAAACTTCCCTCTGTATTTCCTCTTCAAACTGATTACATATATATATATATATATATATATATATATATATATATAGTTTCAATATTTTCTCACTTTTAAAAATTGATATATTTCCATTTTCAAGTCTTGAGCAATTTTATTAATTTTCTTCCATTGGCCTTTTTTTATGTTTTTCTGCATTTTTAAGATTTTTTTTTAACTTTTTCACAGTTAGTTTATGTTATCTTGAATATCTTTATAGAATTTACTTATTACCTCTTTAAAGATTTATATCATCTTCATTCAGGCAGTGTTAAGGTCTTTTTCTTGTGCTTCAGCTATGTTGGATTATTCAGGGCCTACACTGGTAAGTTATCTGGGCTCTAGTGGAGACACATTGTCCTGGCTGTTCTTGTGTTTTTATGCTGGTGTCTAGACATCTGGGATTGGCGTGATTAAAGGTCTAGGTACTGATTTCAGGGTTTGTTTTTGTTGGGTGGGTATTTTGTTTCTTGGTTTCTGTTTTCTCTATGGATTTGTGAGAGCATGTTGGCTGTATGTTGCCTGGTAGAAACTCCTCTTTGGCTCTGACAGTTGTGGTCACTTAGTAGTGGTGATATGCTAAGGGTAGGTATTAAAGGGTTCATAGTAAAAAGGAGATCAGAGTGTTCAATCATTTTGTCTCCTTGGAATGTGGTAAGACAGTAAATAAAGGTCATTCCAGAGGGTCTGCTATTACACTGGGTGGGGAGGGGTTTGCTCTAGGGCAGTGGTTCTCAACCTGTGGGTCACAACCCCTTTGGGAGTGGTCAGATATAAGATATCCTTCATTTCAGATGTTTATAGTGTGATTCATAGCAGTAGCAAAATTACAGTTATGAAACAGCAACAAAATCATTTTCTGATTTGGGGTCACCACAACATAAGGAACTGTATTAAAGGGTCGTAGCATTAGGAAGGGTGAGAACCACTGCTCTAGAGGAACATAAGGAGAAGGGAAAATCTACAGACAGCTTGTCTGCTTTCCTGGCAGGAGTGATGTGTAGGTTAGCAGGGAGTACCTGCTGGAGTTGGGGGCTGGGATAAAGTGATGGGTGGAAGGAGAGAGGTGAGGAGGGGATGCTTTGTAGGATTCATAGGAGATGTGGGCAGAGGGGAAGGAAGACTGCAACTGGTGTTCTGTTGCAGAGCTAGGGATGAGACTAGGTGAGGAGGGAGTGATGAAGGTCTTCAGTTGGCTTTCTTGTTTCCCTGGCCTGCCCAGCAGGCATGTTCCCAGTGAATGCCTCCTAATGTTGGATCCTGGGATAATGGAGTGGGTTGCAGGAAGGAAGGTTGGGGAAGAAGATCTCTCTGATCCTCTGGGGATGGGGTCAGAGAGGAAAGGGAAACTACTGGTTTTGTGCTACTGAGCTGGGGATGAAGCTGGGGGATTGGAACTTCTGGATCAGAAGGAAAAATGTATACCTGCCTCCAGCCTACTTACTGCCCTAGGGGGGGCCACCCTTCGGTTAGTGGGTAGTACCTACTATGGTTGGAGTTTGTGATAGAACAATGAATGTCAACAGGGAGTTCTGAAGGGGATGATTTGTGGGATCTACAGGACATGGGAACAGGGAGAAGCCACACGTGTTCTGCTGAAGAATTGGTGATGAGAGAGATCTCGGGGAACAAAGAGAGTAGAGCTCTGCAGGCAGCCTACCTGGTTTTCTGGCAGGTGTGACAAGAAATTCTTGAATGATGGTGGGACCTTCTATTAAACAATTTGTTTAAAAAATTATTATTTATCCAATGAATATGTATGTGTTAATGTGGGTATGTGTTTGTGCATGTGCATTTGTGTGAATGAATGGTGGTATTTGTGTGTTTGGGGGGGTTGGAACGAGAAAAAAGGGAATAAGCAAAGAGGAATTTGTTCACACACCCCTAATGACTTGGGCAGTGTATTGAAACTAGGTTCAACTGCAAAGGCAGATGAATTTAGGAGCCCGTAAGTTGGTCACTAAGTGTAGAAGTCTAAGGTTCTCCAAAAGGCATACCAAGGGGAACAAGGAGGTGGATGATGGGATAGAGGCAGGGAAGTACAGAGGGATCCCTGAGTTCCAGGCATCTCAGTGACCTAGTGGGGACTGACAAAAAAAAAAAAAGGCACAAGCTCGTCAGTGGCTCATCAAGTACTGAGCAGGGTCCAGGGGTTAAGAGCCTAAGGAGACTCAGTCCTAATGAATGAAGCCAGAAAACAAAAATGTACTTGAAAAACACAGAGTTTCAAGCAAGGAAAATAGTCCGACTTAGGGAAGCATTTAAGCTCACTGGGGTCTGGGGGAAACTCACCAATTGCTGGTGGTGGATGGAATCCAAAGTGATTGATGTACCAGAAAGTGGATCTGTTGTGGGTAGATTGGGTGAGTAGGGTTCTGGTGTAGCTGGACACTAGGAGAGCCCTCCTACTGTCTGAGTCACACCACCAATGATAGGATAAAGTGGTGAAGGTGGGACACCTTTGGTGGGCCTGTACTCAAATATGTCACTAGCTAAGAAACTCTGCCACTCAACAGATCTAGTATGAGAGGCTTATTGGGGGAGGGGGAGGGAAGCGAAAGGCCATCTTGTGGTGGCACATGAGAAAGAGGGGAGAGGGAAGAGAGAAAGAGAGAGGCTAGGGGAAGGGAGGGAGGGAGAGACAGAGATAGAGACAGATAGAGAGACAGAGAGACAGAGACAAAGACAGAGACTGAGACAAAGAATGAATAAGACAGAGAAGAAGGGAAAAAGAGAGAGAGAGAGAGAGAGAGAGAGAGAGAGAGAGCAGGAGAGAGCAAGACAGAGGGCTGTAAAAGAGAGAAATCTGGGTTGCCATGCGAGTGTGACTTTCTGGGCCATACCTGGCCTCAGCAGGTGTAAGCTGTTGTTAGGTACCTGAGGGTAGGCCTGAGGAACAGCCTGATTGCCATTGGCCAATCCTAAGGAGTTGCTGGGAATATAGGTGTATGTCACCATGTCTGCCTGGCTCTTTCTTGTGTTCTAAAGAACAAACTTTTTAGATCCTTATGATTACATATCAGTCACTGTAATGAACGGGTTACCTCACTGATCTCAAAATTTTATTATTTAAATTTCACAAAACTCAAAATTTTTAAAGTCCTTTTCAAATGACGGAGTCAATGAGTCATTACTTTTTTTTTCTTACCAAAGTACTTTTGTGAGCTACTTGAAGTCGCCATTATTTCTCTTATTAATTTTTTTCTTTTCTTTTTAACCAAGAATGGCATCACAGACATTAAGTAACTTCTCTTGGACAAAACTGAGTGATTAATGCTTTTAGTGATGCCATGCCGTGACTTCTGGATGGTTGTTCTGTCTAATAATTATGACTGGAGACTTTGGATTCTGTATGAGCAATTTAAAAAAATTCTGAGGATTCTTTGGATAGTGTCAATTAAGCCGTTTAGGTTGAATGTATTGAGCAAGAGAGAAAGAGATGATTGATAGAGGCCAGGATATAATTGCATCAAAGTGATACCTTATCAACTGGCTCAGAAATGACATAACAGCATTTTACAGTGATAACGAACTTCAAATTAAGGTAATGTAACTGACAGGGCTTTACTCGTGTCACTCTGAGAGGAGAGCAAAGTGATCAGTCATGTTCTAGGGAAAGGATTATATGTATGAGAGTGCATAAATATCTCAATCTAAATCTCCTTTAGAATTCTGTAGTTCTCATTATACACTCAACTGAAATAATACATGGGCTTAAAAATCCATGAAGATCTTTTGTCTTTCTCTTTAACACACAATAAAAGTGGGTAAGGGAATATTTTCCACAGAAATTATGTAGGCACACAGGATTCTGACTCCCTGTGGCTCGAACCTGAGTAGCATCTCTGGTCGAAGACATGTGCATCCTCTTTTGGCTCTCCCCTGCTTCTCTTGGTTCTATTGTTCTTTGCTATCCTTTTGTCTCTTACTATATGATTGTTGATAACTTACTGGATTTAACTTTCTGCTATACTTATTTGCTGTCGTTGGTCATATCTCCATCTTCTGAGGCTGAAAATATTACCCCATACTGATGTAGGTGCTTGTTATAGCAGCTCTAGAGAATGAACACACACTATATTTCTTACTTTCCAAGTTCTAACGCCACAGTATAAAAAAAAAAGAAAAAGAAAAAGAAAAGAAAGACCTTTAAAGGAATAGATTAGGAGCAAGTGGATATGAATAATCAAACAATATAAATTGGTGTTGAACTTTATCATATCAAATGTTTCATCAGCTTCAGTTGATATGGTCATGGAATTTTTTTTTCTCTTCACCCATTGACACAGGGATGTCAATGACTGACACTATATTGTTCAGGTAGCCTTGTGCACTGTAGGTGAATACTCATGCTGTATATTTTTGTCCAAAGGCTATTAGAGTCATTTTGTTGATTTATTAAACGACTAGTCTTGTTATTGAAGAGTTTTTAATGAATTATATCATGAGGAATTTGCTCCATAGCTGCCTTTCCTGCTCCTTCTTTGCTTGGATAGTCTTTGATTGTGTTATCATAGTAAGTTTAGCCTCATTAAATAAATTGTAAGTGTTCCCTCTTGTTTCCTGAAAGGTGTTGTGTCAAGCTGTGCTCAGTTAGTTCTTTTTAAAATGCCTGGAAGAATTCTCTAGTGAAACCATCTGGGCCCAGGAATTTATTTGAGGGAAGTTTTTAAACTACTAGAGCAATTTCCATAACTGTTTTAGGGCTATTCAAATGATTTAGTTCCTACTGTATTCAGTTTATGCATTTAAAGGAACATATGTTTTCAAATAATGTAGGCAAAATTGGGTGTAGGCTCTCTCTCTCTCCCTGTTTCTCCTTCTCTCCCTCTCCCTCCCACCCCCTCTCTGTCTTTCTCTCTCCCCTTAATATCAACAGAGACTACAACAATAAGACCCATAATACCCATTTTCATACCAAGTATTAACAACTGGTATCTTTCTCTTTGCAATTTTTACCACAGTTTTCTTGGTTTTTGTTGTTTTTTCCATAGAAATTCTTAGTTTGCTTTTTCTGCTGTTGTTTAACATGTTAACAATATCAAATTCTATTTCTATGGTACAATTTATTGTCTTGGTTGTTTTTCTGTGTGCATACACACTGTAGTTGAGGTTCAAATTTGAGGTAGTTTTGCATATTAAGAAAGCATTCACTTACTGAACTACACTGCCAGCCCTAATTAGGTTCTTGGTAAATAATTTAGAACATCTATGTATGAAGCAAGACTCTATTAATTAACGTTGGAGTGCAGGTACCAAGGTAGGATTGACTTTTGGTAAAATATGTGAGTCCACAGCTCTATGCTGCCCTAGACTCATGACCTTTGGTGACCATCTCGCCTTCCTGATGTCTATTTTCTAGTTTCTCCTTGAATCAAGCATCTATGACAGTTTGTACATTTTTATTTTGCTGAAACTGAGTTTTCATAAATGTGCTAACCAAAAAAGAAAATTCTGGTTATTCTGTTTTATGTAGAGAAACGTAACTGAAGGCTCTTGGTCCAGTTACAAGGAGAAAGCATTGTTCAGTTGCATCAGAAGAATGACATCCATGCCTCTGTGGCTCTAGAAAGGCTGCTCAGGATAGTACCTGGTGTAGTTATAACTTTCAGTTTTCTTCCATGCTGACTGGAGTTTTTTTTTTTTTTTAAACTGTGATTCAACAGTCTTTATGGCATAATTTCAGTAATAAAATTTCTAGGCATTTTGTGAAGTTTCAGCATCTGTGTGCCACCATTCTGTCACCCCAACTGGCTTTACGATAGCTGCAATCATCTCAGAGTAAAGCGCATCCTCTTCATTATGGTCTTTCAGAAATTCACAGCAGATCAGAAATTCACAGGACTAGCTGTCAATTCCTCTGACCCGAATAGGGTTTTAGTTGTCAGGGGGTATCCTTCCTCTTCCTGGTCATTTGCATCTTGCAGTTACACCTTTAAACATTGCAGTTCACTTCAGATTTCTTCTCCAGAGTGTCTGGTTTCTTTGTGTTTTCATCCACCATCCTGCAGGATGCAGGGAAACCAATCGCACTGATCTTGGTGCTGATGTTGGCTGTGCCACCCATCTGCTCTATTTGGAATCATCTCATTCTTCCGGCTTCTCGAGACTGTGAATTTACAGCTTTTCATCTTCTCCAATGTAAGAACTTGGGGCGAGAAGCTCCCCTCTTGGTAGTATTTTAACACACTCTTATAAATTGTGCTTTCCTTTTGTCATTGTGTCGTGCTTTCATTTTTGCTCAGGTCAGTACAGGTGCTAAGGCCTCTCTTTGATAGCTGTGCCCCTGGATTGTGAGACTCAGGACTTATTTAGCAATACGATGGCCAATGGCTTTAGGTATGATGCCAAGAAGCATTCTCTAACCTGGGAAATATTACAAGTTTGTTGTCTAAAGGAAAATGCTAAAATCAACTATGAGATTATCTGGTTAGTGACATTTAGAATTGGGGTATTTTTAAGATGAAGTCGTCATGTTCAGAATTAAGTATTGGCTTAAGAAATTTTTTTTTTTTTTTTTTTTTTTTTTTGAGAATATCAAATTGTAGGGCTAGTGAGGGAGCTCTGTTGCTTCTCTTGAAAGCCTGAAGACCAAATTTGGGCTACCTAGCAATACTGTAAGAATTCTAAGCATGGTGGTACGGAGTTTGAGTCCTTGTGCCGCAGAGAAAGAGACAGAAGGGTCCTTGGAACTTGATGGCTAGCTATTCCTGATGCCCCAGTGAGCCCAGAATTGTGATTGATAGTAACTTGCCTTTCTTTATATGACAATCAGGTTTACTGTAACAGGAACAAGAGAGCAGTAAAGATATATTAAAGAAGTAATAGGTCAGAAGAGGCTGTGTGTGCACATGATGGAGAGCTAGGAGAGAGCAGAAAATTTCTGGTTAGAAAGATGGCATGTCTTGTGTCCTTTATTTCTCCTCCAGTTCTGCTGTCTCGTGGCTGAAGCTACAACCGTTGTCAGGGCTGTCTCTAGCTGTGATGTTTTGTGAAGAGCACCATGTCAGTAATGCCTGCAAAGCATAATTTTCACGATGAACTCTCAACCTATGTCTTCTGTAATTTTATTATTTCAGCCTTAAAAATGAATATGTAAACCCAGGTCAAAAGGTCTGTGTCTTGATAAGAAAATTGATTTGGAAAGCTAAAGGCATGCCCTCATTTTCCCTGATACAAGCCTTCCCTTAATTCAAAAATCTGACATCAATCCAGATGAGTTTGGAAGCGAAAAAGTTTGCAGTGGTATGTTAAATTTCTCTATCAAAAATAATGGTCAAATTTTCATACTCAATTGGAGCTGGGCACTCTTTACCAAACCCTTATTCTCTTCATTGTGACTGAGCTCTGTGATTGAGCTCTGTAATAGTCTCCATCAGTTGCAAAAAAATGAAGCTTCTTTGATGATGCATGCTAGCCACAATAACCTATGGATACAAGCATCAGTATTCACAATAGTTAGAAAGTATATTAGTTTAAGCAGTTGGCAGTAGTAGGGTCTTCTTCAGCTTCTATGTCCTCTCCAGCCACTAGCAGTTGGCTGGGTTTGCCGTGCCAGAAATGAATTCCCTCTTATTGAATGAACCTGAACTTCAGTTAAAGAATATTTGCTTATCTTCCAAGTGCTACTATTGCACCACTGGGAATATGGTGCCTGGCCAGTCACTATGGTTTACAGGTTTTATCGGTGGGCAGGACTAGCGATTGATTTTCTTCTTTGGCAGCTTGCATGGCACCTTCGGAAATGATGAGAGCTGGTCCCCAGGGAGGAGGCTTCTAGGCCACTTCTGGTTCAATTCTTCCAAGTCCTCTCCCTGAAATATAAAATGTCTTCAGCAGAAAGATCTTGTTTTTGAGCCCTGGGATGCAGCTAAAGACAAACTGACACTAGTCTATACTGTGTAGGGAGCCTCCTGGACAACTGGATCAGTAACTAAATGGTGATGGTGGTAAGAGGGGTTTTGTTACCAAGTGTAGTTTAACTGTATTTAATCTCTCTCTCTTTTCCTCTCTCTCTTTGTGTGTGTGTGTACGTGGTATGTGTGTGTGTGTGTGTGTGTGTATTTTGAAATTGGCTATAAAATAACACAACCTTAGTTTTATTTGTCTTTTGGTCCTCTTTCTCCTTCTGCATTACCCCATCTCACCTTACTCAGTTAACGTGCCCCCCCCCCCCATCTCCATTTTCTCCTTCATAGCACTTGCATCCTACTAGCTCCCTTTCTGGAGTTCCTCTTCTTCCCCTCTTCCTTCTCCTTTTCCTCCTCATCCTCCTCATCCTCCTCCCATAGCTTCTTCCTACTTTCTCGACATCTAAACTCACTGCAGGTTTTATACTCAAACCTAAAGATGCAGAATTAGGATGCACGAATAGGAGAGGAAATGTGTTTGTCTCTTTGGGTCCAGGAAAATCAAGGAAACAAGAGCAAAAAGATTGTTCAAGAGCCAAAGGACCAGGAAGCCTATTGCTAGATAGTATCTTCTAGACATAACAGGGAAACTGCACCCATGACATCTGAAGAAATGCTTTCCTAAATAAGACCAGTACAACATCACATGTTGGCGAGCTGAACCCAAACCTTTTTGGATATTTAGTCTAGCCAAAATTTAGTTCCAAAACCAGTGAGTGATTGGGTTTCTAAAAAACAAAAGCTAAATACAGTAGAGGAAGATACATTATATGGCTTCAACCTTTGTCCTCCATATGAATATACACTGCTTCCCCCAACATCACACACATTCACACAAATACACCACATATATACACACAAATAAAAGCCAATGAGGTGCTGGGAAATTAAGAAAAAATGGGGAAGATAATAGGGAATTTCAGTGACAAAAAACAATGGATAATATATTCAGGAGGAAGAAAAGGTGGTTTGTAATGATGATGTTAGACTAATTGAGAGAAAATGATGCAGTATTTATCTGCTTAAGGAAAAAAAGTGAGGGCCCGCATATATTTTTTAGTTAGAGCATATTATTTTTCACTAATGTATAGCTCAGCTTCTCTATGTAGGCATAGCATTTATTACATACATCAATTATCACTGTCACTAAATCAAAATCTAAAGTGTCCCAGACCAAGACTCTAGTGATTCTTAGGTTTGCAGTAGAATTTGGTGTCAATTTAAGAAATGTCTCAAACATCTTGGTTAAACTATTAAAAAGCACAACTGAGATATCTATTGGTACCTTAAAGATAATAACCAGGTCTGTTTTCCCTCTCTCACTGTAATTTTCTCCTAATACGTATTACAAAATTATAGATTGTACCCCTACTGAATTACAGTTTGGAATATTAAGTGATAGATTTACAGCATAATATCTCACTTGGGAATAGGTTTTAAAGTTTGCATCTAAACCAAAAATAGAATCCACAATGCCCTTGGACGTGTATGAAAACTTTTCATACAGTCTGACACCACCTCTCATTAATCCAGTAAATTATCCTTTTAGCTGTGGGCAGGAGCTCCTTTTCTTTGGATAAGCATTACGTTGACAGCTGACTTGTATGGAAGGCACTGAAGAACCATAGCCCGGGGAAAGTATTCACTGAGTGTCTGAAAGGGAAGATAGCACTCAGCACAGCAAGATGTTGATGCTCAGGCAGAGACGGGTGGCAACTGGGCAACATCAGCACCATTCTATCCTCCATTTCCTGCTAACCCAGAGCCATGAATGCATCCCGTGGACACGGACATAATCAGCTGTTCTTTCTCTCCAACCTTACACATGTACAACCGACTGCATTTATAGTACAGAAGCACATGATGTTATCTATTCTACTCTAATATTTACCAGATGGCATCGGTACACTAGAGTCTTTAACATTAGGAACAGACTTTCCACAAACATATGTGAGAGTGAGATTTCCTATTGCTAAAGGGATTTTTAAATGCATTAATTTAAATAAGCGAGCCAACAAATAAACCCAAGGAATTTGACAGAACCTTTGCCCAAAGTTAGAGCTATGACAATGATAATGATTTTTAATAGGGTACATTGTGGGGCCAAACCATCCAAAGTAGTTATATTCTAGTCTTGCACAATACAGCTGTGATGCATAATAAGAATCTGGAAACATCTGCTTCTCTCTGATACATGGCTGGAAAACCATAGGAGGGGATGTTGCAAAGCTGAGTGGCCATATTGGATGTGCTAATTGCTGCTTTATATGCTGAATTCCAATTATCTCGGCAATTAAGATAGAAATATTTGCTGAGTAAACACAAAAGCAGAATTTCCCTCCGTCACAGGTTCACAATATATCCTAACTTCACATGCTATCTCAGTGAATGTTTTGGGGATAGGTGGGGGAGGGGGTGCTGAAAGCAACTTTATTTTCTATATGTAGATTTACTATGTACAAATCAATGTTGTACTAGGCTCTATAAGTCAATAACTAAAATTGAGGATATTGAAATAAACATTTTTTTCCTTCCTGCAGATGAGCTCACCATGTGGTCAATTATGAATAGACTTAATGGATTCTTTGTAAATAAAAATAAAAAAATGTCTCTTTGAAACAAATAGAGAAATAGAGCCTTCCTTTCCCTTGTCTAAACTGACTTTTGTATCTTTCTAGACTCAATTTTTTTAAGCCTTCCAAATATTTTGAAGAGAAGTGTATAAAACAAACTTGAAAAACAATAAAGATAGAAGGGAAAAAAGAACATAAGGAGACAAAGGGAAAGCGAGGAAAAGCAGTTCCAAGATGCAATTAACTCTAATAAGCTTATGAAAGTTAGAATCATCTGGTAGCATATTAACATCACTTGGTTATATTCTAAAGGAAAAACATAATTTATGGCCATGAGAAGTTAAACAATGAGAACCACTCAGTTTGGCCTCTGTGTATGTTTAGAGACCTGGACATTCATTAAACAGATCTACTGCTGATCTGAGGATAGACTTGAGTTTATTTTACTTTTTGAGATATGTCTCCCTTGTAATGATATCTGCAGTTCAATAATTCGGTGTGGAATTATAAAAGCTTAGCAATTCAGGTCTGTCTTGAAATACCAGTCCATTGACTGGGCACGAGATTTCTAAATCCTATCTTCAAGGCTGAATTATGGACAGCCAGGTTTTAACTGGGCATTTTGTAAATAAAGCAATGAAATCTTTTCTTATAAATTAAAGTCAAAGTATCCAGTCTGAAGGGAGTTGCAAGTGTTAGCACAAAGGAACATCCCTTCTCACCATATACTGCCACAAAGCAATGAAGAGACACAGAGATATTTATATATAAAGATGTACCAATAAAGAACTCTATAATCTTCAGTACAAATTATCAAAAACTGAGTCACAGGAATTTTGTTTTGTTGATGCCAATGCTGTCCTTCCAACTACCTTCAAATAAAATAATAAACAATCTGAATATTTACCTGAGTTATGTTGGTGTATATATTCTCTTGTTGGGTTTGATTCTGAGCTAGTATTTCTTTAAGCACTCTTCATCCCAGATGTCTAGACAAACTGTTTCAGATAAGTGAGATCAATCATCAAAGGCTACATTTGTTTGGAGCTGTGTTGAAGTTAGATCAGGCTTCTGGTTACTAGGGTCCTCTACCCTCTTCCTCTATTTCTAAAATGAAAACCCTTTTAGGATTGGTTTTGCAGAAGACTATATTTCCAAACAAGCTCAATTTCTAGTAGGTTAAGATGAACTTGGCTGTAGATGAAGAAGGAAAGAGAGAAAATGAGGTCCTTTGGGGGAATACTTCCCTTTGTATTCTTGTGTTTCTGAGAATGTTAACTAAAACACAAAGAAAAGCATGCTGAGTTGTTGTGACTAGACACTATGGCAAAAGCAAAAAAAAAAGCTTATAAAAAGAAAGCACTTATTTTGGAGTTTGTTTACCATTTCAGAGGGTAACTCCATTATCATCAAGAAGCAGACAGGCATAGGACTGGAACAGTAGCTGAGGGATGTACATCCCGACCTGCAGGCATCTAGAGACTAGCATGGGCTTTTGAAACCTCAAAGCCCACCCAAAGTCAGACACTCCTCCAAAAAGGCCACACCCACTCCAATAAGGCCACACTTCCTAATGCCTAATCCTCATCCTTCTCAAACAGTTCCATTCTCTTGTGACCAAGCATTTAAGTATTTGAGCCATGGGAAGTGGGGTATTCTCACACAATCACAAGAAACTATTCCTATCTATTCCTCGATGCTGATTCCACATTTTATCTTATCTGGAGAAAGCAGAAGAACAATTTCCTAAATGCCATTTTTACTTCCATAAGGAAGAAGCAGGCTCCATTGATGAGATTAGTAGAGGCGTCACAAGGCCTGCCTAGCTTGAGTACCACTTAACTTCTCAGGACTTGGCTTTCCTTGGGTCTCCCTCATTCTCCTTGGCTCCTTGCTACATGAAAGTGGGTGGGATCAGTCATGCAAATGGTAGCTTAAAATGCAAACTTGAGAGTGAAAGTCACAAAGTGTCATTTGAATATATCAGTTTGCCTCGAACTTAGCATTTAAAAATAACTGGTCCCTGGGACACTATCCAGAATACTATTCCTGATGTTTCCAGAACTCACACATGGTCTTTTTGTTATCATTAGAGATACTAAGACAGCAGAACTTTATTGCTTCAAATAAAATATATTAATAAAATTGGACCTACTTAAAAGATTCTCATATAATTTTTGAAGATAAAAATATGTGTTTTTAATTTTCTACCATGACTACAATAAAAAAAAAAACTAAACTGCTTGAGACATAAAAAGCAAAGGCAGTAATAATAAGAAATTAGGTAAGTCTATAAATTTTGCTGCCTGACAGTTTTGTTTTAAAAAACCACAAAATTCTGACACATCATGGTTTAAGAATATGCTTTCAAAATGTCTAATTGCCAGCTGAAAGAAAGACACGAATCTGCATTGAATCCAAAGCGCCCATCTGTTAGCTGATTGATTTAGTTTGAGTTTGCTAATAATGAATTTTATTTTTAAAAATGAACATTTTAAATAAAGATGTGAAGACATACTTCTCCTTTTTGCTGATGGTCCTGTTGTGGTAATATCTCCAGGCCAGGCAGCTCTCAGTTCACCATTCTAGAGCATTCTCCATGTTCAGGAGCTCTTGCTATACCCACTGATTTTTCTTTTTTTCTTTTTTCCTTTTTAATTGGATATTTTATTTACATTTCAGTTATGATTCCCTTTCCTCATTTTCCCCCCCACCCAGAAGCCCCCTATCCCATCCCTCCTTCTTCTGCTTCTATAAGGATGTACCCCCACCAACCTACCCACTCTCACCTCCTTACCCTCGAATTCTCCCACACTGGAGTATCCAGTCTTCACTGGACCAAGGACCTCCTCTCCCAACTATGCCCAACAAGACCATCGCCTTTACATATACAGCTGGAGCCATGGATCCTCCCTATGTGTTCCCAGGCTGGTGGTTTAGACCCTGGGAGCTCTGGTTGGTATTGTTGCTCTCCCCATTTTTAATAGCTGAGTAATACTCCATAGTGTAAATGTACCACCTTTTTGTATCCATTGCTCTGTTGAAGGACATCTGGGTTTTTTCCAGCTTCTGGCTACTATAAATAAGGCTGCTATGAACATAGTGGAGTATGTGTCCTTGTTATATGTTGGAGCATCTTTTGGGTGTATGCCCAGAAGTGGTATAGCTGGGTCCTCAGGTAATGCTATGTCCAATTTTCCGAGGAACCGCCTGTTTTTCTTTAACACCTGCTATTTCAGGAGATGGTGGCGTAATCATGGTTAATGCATCACGTTCCTTAGAAAACACGTGCCCAATGAACAAAAGGACTGGCCACCTTTATTTATTTGTTATCTTATTTCTATACCCCCACATATAACTTGGTAAAAGACAAGAAGATAAACTTTGCCACAAACAACATGTCACATTTTGAATTCAGAAACAAATGCTAGAATCAGCTGTATTTATGAAAGTTTTTTTTTAAAGAGGTTGCCGATGCCATTCTACTCAGTAACATATTGTTTTTTACATTTTAGAAAGCACCCCCCATGGTAATAGGTTACTCATGCTGTCCAGAGACAATCCAATTAAAGCTTATGACACACTATTGAAAACACTGCGAATGCTCAATGAAAATAATCCTTAGCAACATCATTGTTCTTGAAGTTACAGCGACATGTTCGGTGCATTCTTGACACAGCCTTGAAAAACTGATTCCAAAAGGCATTTCAACAGCTACTAGCTGTTTCAATTTCATCTTCAGGTCTTTTCTCTCCTGCTAGTGTTTTTTGGAATTTCGGGGTGTCTCTTCTTAGTTGCCACACGAGACCATAATAATAGAGGTGTCACCTACTGGAGTTCTTAGTCTTACTAACTCATTAATCAAAGAATTTAAGAGTGGATTCAGATAAAAGTTTGAGGGAAATTGTATAAGAGTTTAAGAGAACAACCCCTAGGGCATGACAACTGTAAATCCAAGCAACTTCCCAGAGAAGGAGAATAAAGAAGAGGAAAGAAAATGTCGTGACATTTGAGTTTCTGGAATAGAGGTCCACAGGGCAGCGTAGCATCATGGTAGGATTATGTTAGAGGAAGAGTAAGATAGACCAACGTTTCAGAAAAGGCCAACATCTTAAAGAAACAGAGAAAAGGTTGTATCTGTGTGAATCAGAACTGGGAAAGGTGGGTAGAAATGCTCAGCTGACTCCCATGGCTGCTCAGCTCAGAGAGACTATATTGTGGCCAGGAGTTCAAGGGGTTAATTATCTCTTTATCATAGTTTAAGGTGAACCCATCTTCCTAGCAGTAGTCTCATAGCCAAGTGATTGACCTAACTCAAGTGGAATATTAGGTGCGAGACCTGGCCAGAGAGTCTAAACCAGAAGTTTACTCTTAATGAAGATTCACTGCTACTTATATCTTAATCACAGAGCTGAGATTCTCTCAGAACACCAAACCTAGCTGGTTGTCTCATCTTCAAACACATGATTTCCTTTTCCTTGAATTTCTTTATTTCCTAGACTTGTTAGCGTGCTCCTTCCTTCTTCAAACCTTCACTCTCGGAGTCATTCTGTGTCTCAAGGCACTTAGAACATAGCGCTTTTAACACTTTTGTCTTCATTGATTTCTACCCTTTCAAGCTTGAAAAAGAGAAGTGCCTCGCATGTCCCAGACACTCAAGAGTGTATGAATCCATTCAACTGGTCAGCTTGGCTTTTAGCACAACATGGATTTTTCATATAGTGCTTTATTTTTCTTCTACAGAACTTGATTTACTGAAAACGGTCATTGATATTGATGGATGTAGCCCTGTTACTTCCTGCCAAGCCTTACCAGATGTAGATGTGGTACCAAGTCTTTGTGTATACCAGCGTCTGTTGCCAGGAGTGGTTTTTGGATGGACTAGAAAGAAGTCTGTGTTGTGTCAATTCCTGTGGAACAACAACAAATGGAGTTGCTGCTCCCACAGACTATCCAGGGACAAAAACAAGGCCACTTGGGGTCTCAGGGCAGATGCCTTAGTTGGCTCTCAGTTGGTACACGATGACGAAATCCCAGTCTTACACACACACACACACACACACACACAAGAAAAAAAGCCCATTTGCCTGGGAAAACTGGGACTGGCTGGCTTTTCTAGAAAGGAGGACAGGCAGGAAGTGTTAAATGCTAACTGTGGTATATTTTGTTCTTTACTGTATGAATTTCTTAAACTCAGTTATAATTGAGTTTCCTCTAGGCATGAGCATTTGTGATTGACAGAAACAAGGAGCTTTGCTGTGCTTCTTAATAGATATCCTAATTCCCTGCTTGATAACAGCCGTTTGGAACTGATAATTGGAATGAGGCCAGGGGTACCAGTAAAACCATGTTCATAGTCTACAGGGCTTCACCAACCACCCTTCTTTATCCAGAATGAAAGGTTTTCTGGGGACATATAATATCCCCAGCAATAGGAAAAGAAACTAAAACTATTAACTAATAACTTTCTTATTTAATGCTTTAATTTACTTACTATATTTTATTTGTGTGTTTTTCCAGATAGAGGATTCTCTGTGTAGCCCTGGCTGTCCTGGAACTCACTCTGTAGACCAGGCTGGCCTTGTATTTACAGAGATCCACCTGCCCCTGCTTCCTGTAAACTGTGATTAAAGGCATGCACTATCATTCAATGACTTACTGTAAATGGAGGTAAAGCACTGGGCTGTTGTTAGGGTTAGAACAGAGGAAATATATGTTACAATGCCTACTGCAGTAACTGGTGAAGAGTAAATAAGTTCTACATTTTACTTAGGGTCATTGTAATTATAATTATTAAAAGTATTATCGCTTTCATTATTTTGTCTGCTTTAGGGTAGTTTTTAGGCAGGAAACGCATTAGTAGTGATCTCAAATGCCTTGGATTTTTGGAATGATTTTAATTTTCTAAATTAAGGTTACTGGAATTTTTATTTCAAGTTTTTGCTCCAGCACTTAACACTCTGTCATATAAGGGTGGCTTTTTCAGATGGTGAAAGGAGCTTGGCCCAGTTATCTGCCTCTTCTTGGCTATCAGAGAAGACCTTGCAAAACTTATGGCAGTGACAGCTGACTCTGGAGATATATCTGGACAGTGGCTTCATGTCCTTCCTTTTGATAGCACCTTGGCTCCCTTCTCCCCTTCCTTCTTTCTTCCTTCTCTTCCCTCCTTCATTTTCCACTCTTTTTAAGAATCTTAATTCCTATATCAAAACTTACTTAAGGCTGCTTTCTCCCATAAACCTAAAAAAAAAAAAACATTTTAACATGGACTTTTATATAAATGTTCATATATAACATCTTGTTGAGAAGGGAAAAGCTGGGAACTATTGTTTTAAAGCAAAGATTACTGATTGCTAACAGGACAACCATGACTGAAGTGAAGAAGGAGATAAAGAAGGAGGCTAGATGTCGCCAACCAATTGGCAGAGTTGAGCTAACCTCCCAGGAAAACAACACAATTGAGTATATATTCTAACTTGTCAGGTGACTATGATCACTGATCTCCCAAATCGTATGGTGGGCCATTTGTTGTAACTTAGCAGGTACAAGGGACCAAAAGACTGGTTGCAGCATTTAAGTTATTACACGAGGACTTATCGAAATACAAGTCAATCTCAGAACATTTAATACCATCGGTACTGTGAAGAGTGTAAGCAAATCTGGCCTTTAAAATCTCTAAAAGGTGTGAAGCATTGAGTGAGGAATGTATGTCCTCACATGAACTGATTGTATAGCATAAGCACTTAAAAGTAGTGCTATTTGTAAGGAAATATGCAAACTCGCCAAAAAAAAGGAGACATCAGATACTTTCAGGTGGCCTAAACCCCAGCTCTTACAAGCACGTTTAGATGCTCAGTTCACTGACACCCTGTGGTTGGATTTGAGGGCCTCTGCACAAAACCAAAGGAGTGTAGCCGGTGCATGCAGGGAGATCATTTTCATCCCATTCCTGTAATTTGGCCCTTTTCAGAGTAACAAAAAGAGCCCTGAGAGGTTTAGCCTTCCAGCTAAAGACTTGGTTTTTAAGCTCAGCCGCCTTATAGTTTGTGATACGATAGGGTGGAACCACAGGGAGCATAGGCAATGTGCCAGGTAAAATTAACACGTGTATGATTAAGGGACCTGAGGCAAGGGAGCATGGGCAGGCACACTTTCAACCAGGGTGGCGCTGTTTCTCAGGATGTCACAGAAGAGAAAGAATGCTTTTCAAGATTTTAGAAGGTAGACCCATTGTATGAGGGAAAAGTGAATATCCTTTAAGGGATCTTTGATGTGTTTCTGTTAAATTGATTTTATAAATAAAGATGATTTCTGGGAGTCGTTGAGTTTAGTAAGTCCATATATTCAAGGTATGCTCAGGATGTTAGTGGGAAAAGGAATGGGTATATTAAGAAGGGAAATAGAATTACAAGAGTCTCTCTGAAAGCCAGAAGCATTAGCAGAAAAGCTACTCTCAGACCTTGCCCCTTACTTGGAATTCCTGTGAGGACAGGATGCACACAGCTGCAGGGACACCTCATTGCAATGTCATTTCCCAGCTTGCATGCGCTGTTCTTTTCTCTTGATTGTCTGCAAGTCTTACAATGTGTATGCATCATAGAATTCATGCTGTTTTACACTGGCTCACTGAGATCCATGCAACAACATATCTTTCTCAGGAGTCTCCTTTACTCCCCAGTCCAGCAACTCAAAGGCAGGTTTCCCATGTCTGGCACTGAATGTTTTGCTAAATAGTCTATGACTCTTGCGGGGAGCATTATCAGCCCAGGTACCAAATGATATACTTTTATTTAAATACATGTATATTTATATATTATATATTATTTATGAATAAATTATATATGTTAATATATACATGTATAAATAAAATATATAAATATAAACATGCATTGTTTATATGTAAATTGTACATATTAATATATCTTCATTTAAATATATGTATATTTACATATTTATATACTATTTATGTATAAAATATATAGTTAATATATACATGTGTAGATAAAATATATAAATCTAAAATATAAATATATGTTTTTTTATATTTAATGTATTCTAATTAAATAGAAAATAATGTTTCCCCATGTCTTTCTCAAATGTCTTTTTGTTATTTATCTCTCTTCACTGTCTTTTCTTTCGTACTACCTTTCTTCTCCTGTCCCAGTCAAATCCACCAATTCCATTTTTCTCGTTTCCAATCTTTTGGCACTTATGTTTTCCTATCTCCCTCTCTAGGACGTCCAACCCCCCCCCCCCCCACACACACACACTCCCCTGCTTCCCATAGTCATTCTTTAATTCCCTGGCTTCCATGGTTACTGCAAATTAACGACTCATGGCTAGGGAGGTCACAGGCCCTAGAGGTGAGCCCACTGCCACCATTTTTCTGAACCAGTATAATTTCTAACTGCACTCCAGATATTGATCCTTATAACCACCGATAAGCGTAGCACTCATCTCTCACCAAAGAAGTTTCTTTTTACAGCAGGAGAAGACCACCCCGGAAATCCACAACTGGTCAGAATTTAGAGAACTGACCATGGGTGCCCAACACCAATTAATACATCCACACCCCACCCCTACATTTCCCAGTCAGAAAATATTGCAAAAGACAGGGACAAAGGATCAGAATAACCAGAGGACTGGGAAATTGGCTGTGGGATAGGGATGGTGTCTTCCATATGTGGCAGGGAAGCTGCCCATGAAACCTCAAAGAGAAAGTCACAGAAACAAAACTTGTGCAATACCACCACTTCATGTGCCAGGGCATCTGGGGAAATTTCTCAAATTCCTACCCTTACAGAAAGAATTATAAGTGATTAGTGATTACTAAGAGAAGGAAAATCAATCTTCTCTATCATGAGTCCTTGATGAGGTATCCAATCCCCAGAGGTTATCCCTAAACAAATACATATAAGAAACATTAAATCAACCCAGGAGGCTATATTTATACACACACACACACACACACACACACACACACACACACACACACACACATATATATATATATATATATATATATATATATGTATATATATATACATACATATATATATATAATAAAAACATATAATATACACATGTAACTAAAGGAGAGATTGTGAGTTTGAGAGATTGGAACACAGAAGGAGTTGCAATAGGCAGAGGGAGGGTTGTAAATTAAGTAAATTCAGTAATTATGCATAAAATTCTCAAAAAATTAATTATAAAAATATATTTTAATTAGATTACAAACTAACGCATTCCTGTGAGTCTTCGGTAATCACCCCTAGTTTTGACTAGCCACTCACTGCTTCTTTCTGTCATCTTTCTGACCATCCTGGCTTAAGCTTTTAGTCCCCAACCCCCTTCTTGTTCTCTCAGATCACACATGTTAATCTTCCTCCCAAATCTGTTTAGAGTAAATCTTATTACTTCCTTTTATAAATACTTTCCTGGACCTCACCATCACTGAATGACATACCTAAACCCACAGGTCTGGTAGCCACAAGCAGGGTTTTTCCACATTACAATTTGTCTCATTTCCTTTTCTATGCCACGTTTGGGGTTTCCTTGCCAAATATTAAATCTTTGCAGGCAGGGAAACGTATCTTCAACTTTTACGGGCTAATATGGAATTTCAAGTGATTTATATGCTCAATATATTTTTATTTGACTTCTGATCAAATAAGAACCAGGGTCATTGGCTTTTAGATGATTCTTCTGCAAGGTTGTGGAGCACGCGCGCGCGCGCGCGCACACACACACACACACACACACACACACACACACACACACACACACACAGACACACACACCAGCAAGTGGAATCAAGCCACAAGAAAGAACATAGTCTCTAGATAGATAAAAATCTATGTGTGTATGGAAAAAACAAAAGACATCTAGCTACTGAGGTGGTAATGTGATTAGAGGAACGTTTTTAGAAGTACAAATAATAATGATGATGATGATGATGATGATGATGATAACAATAATGATAATAATACAGGGTGAGTAGCACAAATACATGTGATTTCTTATTAATCATGCAATATTCATTTCAAATTAGTTAACTGAGTGTTTTAAAGTACAAAGAGTCTGAAACTTAGCTTACTTTTACCTCTATCAATAATTCATAATTGTTTACAAAGCCCACACGCTATGATATCATAATTTGAGGGATCAAATCTATGGGCTCTTATGTGAGGCCTGTGACTGAGCTATATCCCCAGGGCAGAAGGAAGTATTATTATCAGAGCAACATGTCTATGCGGGCTAAGACAATTCAAGGAAGGGGACAAAGGAATATGGAATAGGCCTCAGGAAGTACTGAGGAAGGGATGGCCATTAAATTGGCTTCTACAGGAAGATGAACTTTAGGCATGCCAAAAAAAGAAAACGAGAAGCAGGGTGGGTGGATAAGCATGTAGAAAAGGAACAGTGGAAACTAAAGAAAAATGAGGTGCCATGGGGATCAGAGAAAATTCATGTTGGAAAGTCAGGGGCTGTGGGAAAATTAGTGAATTAGCAAAAAGTGGCTAGGCTAGCGTTAATTGAAGAACACAGATGTTTTCTGCAGTACTGGAAGCCAGCAGAAACACAAGGAAAGGGATATTTCTGGAAGGGAATTCTGACTCTTAGGGCACATGCTTCCTGGAAAGAGTTCAAAGCATGAAGTGAACTAGAGTTGCAACTGTGTGCTGTTTTGCCCGCCAGCATCAGGATGTGTTCTCACGGTGGGAAACAGACAGCCGTCTACTGATGAACCTCCTCAAGCATCATTTGGGATACTTGAAATGATCAAAGTCACTTCCCTGTCTTGCAGTCTCTCTGTTTCTCCCGCTAAATATTTTGAGGCAAATCTATCAACTCCCCTTAGTGAGTGGTCTCTCTCTTTGTCAACCATGCAGTCAACTGATCCCAGGCAACTCTGCATGGTAAATATCCCCTTCTGACCTCATGCCCACTGAATTTATTGACTGAGCTTCTCTCCAATGTAAATACTGCAGTCATGGGGTAATATGGTAGGTACGTGGCTTTATGGTCTGGCACAGCAGAGGTACTTGGAGCCAATGTCCCAAGTATGATCATCGTTAAGGAAGGTAAGTCCTCCTGTGTAGGAGAAAGCTGTAAATACCGCTCTGTGAAGTCAATGCAGGCTTTCTTAGCAATGCGATGACAGAACTCAGTAGGGTAGAAGAGTTTAAATGAAAGAAGGAACAGAATTTCAGAGACAGAAATGTCATGTGAGATGGTACTGAGTCTAGAAAAGACATGATGGGTACGGGGCTGGGGGCGTGGGGGTGGAGGGAATAGACTCAGTGCATCTACATGGCCTTTGACTCAACTACTGGAGTTGTTATGTGTTAGTTGTTAAGTGTTAAGTAAAGGTGCTTTCCTGCCTTTCTTTCCATCTCTTGAGAATGACTTTTGTCAGTTTCTCACCTTGCTGCTAGAGAGATACTTTCAAAATGTAAACCACAAATTCCACAATGCCCCCTCCTCAAGAGCCCACATAGTAAAGGTCAAATTCCCAGCATGAACACTCACAAGAATCTTCTGTTCCTTTGCCTGTGTTTCCCACACCCTTCAGCCCTAAATGCCAACGACTCTGTTTATGGCTTTTCAAAGCAGTCCAGTTTGTTCACCTACTTCTGTCTGTGCCAACTGCTGCTTCCTTTGCTTAGAATACCTCCGACCGCCTGGAGAAGTGCCACGCAGCCTTTCATGGGGCACAGACTCTGTAGTTTGTAAACAGAGGACAGCAAACGGTAGTGACGATTCAAATTCGAAGCTTTGACCATTAACATATGCTCTCGCTCTCTAAAAATGGCTTTTGCTTTTTAACGTTAAAGTTAGTGTAAAGGGACAACGTGACAATGAAACCGAATGCAAACATCGGGGGGCTATGAATGCAGTCCTGTCTTAGAACAGATCCTGCTTATTCCTTCATGTATTGCTGTTTTTACTATGACAGCTGAGTTGTTATAAAGACCCCAATGCAAAAATATTACTACTCTCTGGTCATTTATAGGACAAAGTGGCTGATTCCTGTTTTACTCCTGTCTTTCCAGTGGGGTCTCTGGAAATCCCTCCCCTGGAGAAAGATTGTGTTTTCAGACAAAATCCTATGGCATGCCTAGTGTCCATGTCCCCTTAGGAGATGTCAGCGCTTAGCTTTTGGCATGTATGAACCTCAGCATCTCAGTATTCAAGTTTCCCCACATTTATTACAGAGGCAAAACCACACCCATCTGAGGAATTTTTTGAAGATCAAAGCAGTTAACACCATGTGTATTTAGAACAGCACTTGATATCCAAAACCAGTTTGTTGCACTGACTATATTGACATCTTCCTGCTGACGCATCTTATATATTCACCACTTTATTGCATTTTAGTTCTTTCTGCATGCACACATTGTGATTTTTATTTTACTTGCAGAAGGCAAGTCTTAATAAGATGTTTCTTGAATGAAAAAAACGAGTGAATGTGAATGGTCTCTGTGAACTGGGAATAAGTGTGTTTTATGTGGAGAACCATTATTAAGAGTTAATACCCACATCATCTTCTCTGTGCTGTTTTCCTTTATGACTTAGCTGGATTTCTGAAATGCAATAAAACCAAGAACCATTTGCATGCAAACACCAGAACACCTAAGACATTTTAAAAACCAAACTAGAGGGCTATATTACATATTAAGGGTTTACAAGTAAGTGCCAGTAACTAAATGTGAATGTTTATAGACTTGAGGACCATTTTCTGAATTTTATTGGGACCATTTTAGGAAGGTATATTCATACTTTCTGATGTCCTGGTGCTCTTCTGTCAAACTTATTTTTGTGTCTTCTTTCTGCCTCCTGTGCACATGGTTACATCTTCCAAATCAGCTCAAAAGCAAGAATAGATACTTTCATAATGTGAAGAATTATGAACAATCCAAACTTTAAAACAAATGACTAACATACATACAGAAAGAAAGAGAAAATTCACAAAGCTTTTTCACACACACACACACACACACACACACACACACACACACACACACACACACAAACACACACAAATATTGTAGATCCCAGCCTTAACCAATGTATTTATTAGAGGGGTTTAGCACAGGTTGTTCATTTTTCTTAAGTTGTTAGGGGTACATTCTCTGTAATCCCATTCTTGGAAGGATTTGCAAATCTTTTAAACTTTTGAATAAGTAGAGTTTGAGGACTAGGCTTAAGGCAGTAGCAGAGTTAGTATCAGAGAGAAGGGGTCACAGCAGGGCAAGTTCTAACTCTCTACCATAGACTCATATCTGATTCTTACATATGTATGTTATACCTTAGAGAACAATTGCTTATGATCTATACGCTGAGTTGAGTCATGATCTGAGATGCTGAAGTATTTTTCAAGCCTGTGCTTGAGAGGACAGAGGCAGGAGCATGGGGGAGGTAGGAAGAAAAAAAAAAACTTTTGACCTATTTATGAGCTTTGACTTGACAACAGAAGATTCAGTGGTGGCGGCAGAAGCATGGGCTATGGTCTGAAGTCATCTAAAAAAAAAATACGTGCAGCTCAGTTTTGTGAAGAAAATTGTGCCAAGTACAAGTGTCAGTCTGAGTTCTGCACATAGGTCCATGAAGCAAGCACAGAAGAAGCCCACTGCAACGTAGCAGGTCAAAAGCTTGCCGAGGCAAAGACTGGCTAACCTGAGACCTTTTTGGAGGGATCAGGAAGATGCAAGAGTAACTGTTACAGAAGCTTGATCGGATAATTATGTGAGAATCATGGACCACAAGGTGAGGGAAAATCATTTAGTACAAATAGCCATTTTATGAAATGGATATAATCATTCCCCTTTAAAAATGAGAAACTAAGAACTTATTGGTAACACAAATTCAGTGGCATAGTGAAGAATTAGACTGTAGGGGATTCAAATCCAGGGAGCCCTAGTCCAGTTTCTAGAAACTCTAAGTCTGTAACATTTCTAGTGTAATAGCCATCTTTAATTAAACATGTATTATGCCACATACTAGGTCAAGGACTTCACATGCAGTGTTATGTCTCAAATATGCTTCAGCCACCTCTTGCTTCATAGCAAAACAGAACAACATAAAGATCATTTTGGTTCATGAATCTACCCTTTGGGCTAGGACTGGCTAGGACTTGCTCCACCCAACATCATCTCAACTGAGACCTGAAGAGTCTACTTTCAAGATGGTTCACTCACATGCTGGGAAGTTATTGCTGTCCAGAGGTCAAGACCAGCAGCCTTGCTTGGTCTTTCTGTGAGTGTCTCCATATGGCCCGGGCTTCCTTGTAGTTCTATGGCTTGGTTTCAAGATTAAGCATTCCCAGACAGAGCCAGCTGAAAATTGATTTACTGTTTACGACTTCTTCCAAAGGCAGATGGCCCCACTTCCATTCAGTGCTACTGGCTGAAGCCATCCTAAAAGCCTGCTCAGGCACAAGCAGAAAAATGAAGCTACCACTCCTGTAAGGGCAGTCACTCCTGGTGGAGCAGCAAGGGCCTAGAGAGAACATTCTTGCAATGTGTCATGAAAATATGTTTACATGTATTATATGATTTAACCTTCACAGTCTGAAGAAACTTTTGTTGTCTTCCTTGTTGTGATTCATAACGGTTAACTGACTAGACAACAGCTCTCTACAGCTGATAGGATGTAGGAGAGAGTGTCTCTCTCTGTTTCAATTTTGCACAGATTGTATTAGATTCAGCTTCCAAAGCTTACCTCCTCACTTAAGACTTACCTATTTTATCATGAAAACTATCACTTTTTTGTGTAATAATTCACAATTTTTCTTCCATGGATCTATTAGTGTGTTACAGAAATATAAGGTCCTAGCATATATTGTTAAGAGGCAGAGATTTAAGATCCAGACTTCTTGAGTTTGAACCCTAGCCTGAAGCTTCTTGGACGTTGTGTTGAATACAGATTGGTACCCGACCTCTCTAAATTTGTTCATCGTTACACTAAGGATAAGAATACCATCTTCTTAGGCAAGTTGTTAAGGATGAGAGTGATAATTTTTAAATGCCTGCCACATGGCAATTGCTATAAAAATGTTAACTATTGGGCTGGAGAATGGCTCAGTATTTAAGAGCACTGGCTGCTCTTCCAGAGAACAAGGGCCTAATCCTCAATACCTACATGGCAAATTCAGAGTGTTATCCTTCTGGTCCCAGGGGATATGACACCCTTCTCTGGATTCTGTGGGCACTGAATGCATATACTATACAGACATGCATGCAAGTAAAGCACCCATACATAAAAATAATAAAATGAAAAATATGTTACAATGTTAGCTACTATTTGTCAATTTATTGAATGTCTGCATTTCCTGGGAGATCATTAGCTCTTGGGGGGCAGTGATTCCTTTTTCTCCTCTTTTCCTCCCACTGATAATAAATTTTATTTTTATAGCATTTTTAGATTCATAAAAAATATAAGGGAAATTGCAGAGATTTTTCATATGTTCTCTACTCACCTGTATATATAACCTTCTTTGTTATCAATCACTTAGTATTTACTAAAGTTGGTATACCTCTTCTGATGGATCATATTGTCTGGAGTTCATAGTTTCCATATTTTAAATAACTATCTTGTCTTAGTCACTGTTCTACTGTTGTGAAAAGACACCACAACAAGGGACAGTGTTATATAAGAAAGTATTTACATAGGCAGACACTGATAGAACTAAGCAGTGAATTCCCACAAAAATCACACCATGCAACAGGTCTCAGGAGGAGAGGTGAGAGGGGGCACAGAGGCTGTTTCTGGGTGGAGGAAGGGAAGAAAGGGAGGGGGAGAAAAATGCACTATTTTTTTTTTTTTAAATCAGGACCATGGAGCATGTAAGAGGAGTAACAGGGGGAATGTGTTCCTCTGGGCAGCTAGTGATGGCGATGGCATATCTTGCTGTCAGTGGATCCTTCAGGGCTAGCTGTGAAGGAGACTGATTGCTAACATTGTCTCAGGTGTTCCGAGCCCTCGCGGTGTTCGGGTGGTTACCACAGCGAGGCTTTATTCTTGTATCAGCAGAAGCTGAAAGACCCCAAGCCTGGAAAAGTCACTGCTATATGTACCCTAGAGTGGCGTGTTCACTTCTGATTAGCTGTTCACTCATTACCCATAATATGCCCCAGGATGGGCAGTGACTTTGGCATGCTTTTTGCCTTTTGCACCTGCGTAGTTAGTTGTTTACTAGTGGGAGGACAGGATGCCCGCGCCATCTTGTAATGGCGAATGCTATCACGCTCACGCGGCTCCTAACACTCAGGATCCCTTTGGGCTAGTCATGAAGGTACCTGATTGCCAATAGACATGGTGTTGTAGAGGTAACTGAAAGTTCTACATCATGATCTACAGTGAGAGGGAAAGAGAGAGAGAGAGAGAGAGAGAGAGAGAGAGAGAGAGAGAGAGATCGAGAGAGAGAAGGTGAGGGAGAGGGAGAGGGAGAGGGAGAGGGAGAGGGAGAGGGAGAGGGAAAGGGAGAGGGGAAGGGAGAGGGGAAGAGGAGGGGAAGAGGGAGAGGGAGAGAGTAGGAGAGGGAGAGGGGAGGGGGAGGAGGAGAGGGAGAGGGGAGGGGGAGGAGGAGAGGGAGAGGGGAGGGGGAGGAGGAGAGGGAGAGGGGAGGGGGAGGAGGAGAGGGAGAGGGGAGGGGGAGGAGGAGAGGGAGAAGGAGGAGAGAGAGAGAGAGAGAGAGAGAGAGAGAGAGAGAGAGAGAGAGAGAGAGAGAAGGCTTGGCAAGGGCTTTTGAAACCTCAAAAACACACCCAGTGACAAACTTCCTCTAACAAGACCATGCCTACTCCAACAAGGCCACACCTCCTAATCCTTTTAATCTTTTCAATGAGTTTCCCTTTCTTGTAACTAAGCATAGGAGGCCATTCTTATTCAGATTACCACAAATCCTTCAATTTGCTGTGTCTTCAGCAACTATTTTATCCTGGTCTAGGATTTCCCTCTATTCTCATGAACAAGGAAAAGGTTTGGATTTTTTTTTTACAAGTCTAGGTTCTCAATACGTCTCATAGAACATAGCTTTCGTGCTGTATGTTAGAAGCCATCACTAAATTGAAGGCCATACCAGTTTTCTCCTATACTCTTTTCTTGGAGCATTCTAGCTCTAAATCAGTGGTCACTTGAACTTAACTTCCTACAAATGGTATGTGGTCTAGATTCTGTCCTTCATATATGGATGTCCAGTTGTTTCCCCACTTGTTTCTACTCAGATTCTTCTATCCATTTAGTTGTTTTGGTGTATTTTCCAAAGTATTGGGTTCGAGGTTGAAGCCAAGAAAACTTACCAGAAGCTTAAAAATCAAAGCTGTATTTTCAGAGTCCCTCTGGAGGCAGCCAGTTTGGGATCTGAACCACGTCCCGGAAGGGAGATTATACAACAATTTTTAAAATTAAAATTTAATTTTTTACTTATTTACTTTGCATCCTGCTCACTGTCACCCTCTCAGTCACCCACTCCACAACCCTTCTCCCCTTCCCCATCCTCTTCTCCTCTGAGCAGGTGTCCCCCCCCATCCCCAGGATATCCTCTTACCCTAGCACTTCAAGTGTAGGTGCTTCCTCTCCCATTGAGGGCAGACAAGGCATCCCATCTAGAAGACCATATCCCATGTACAGGCAACAGCTTTTAGCATAGTCCCCAGTCCAGTTGTTCAGGACCCACATGAAGACCAAGCTGCACATCTGCTACATATGTGCAAGAAGGCCTAGGTCCAGCCTGTGTATGTTCTTTGGTTGGTAGTTCAGAATCTGAGAGCCCCAAGGGTTCAGGTTAGTTGACTCTGTTGTTCTTCTTGAGGAGTTTCGATCCCCTTTAGGGCCCACAGTTTTTCATCCTATTCTTCCATAAGCGTCCCCAAGCTCCATCCACTGTTTGGCTGTGGGTGTCTGCATCTGTCTGAGTCAGCTGCTGGATGGAGGCTCTCAGAGGACAACTTGCTCCTATCAGCAAGCATAACAGTGTATCATTAATAGTGTTAGAGATTGGTGCTTGCACATGGGATGAGTATCAAGTTGGACGAGTTATTGGTTTGCTATTCCCTCAGTCACTGTTCCATCCCTCTTGCCTGCATTTTTTGTTGACAGGATAAATTTAGGGTTGAAAGTTTGTGGGTGGCTTGGTATCTTTATCTCTCCACTGAGGTTCTTGTACAACATTTTTATAGAATGGGAGCACAAAGTAAGCGGGAACTGGGTCTGCTGTTGCACTGAACAATTAGCTTTGATGACTGGGCCTTAACTGGGCCACATGGTTTCAGGTCCTTTTTGAGTCAAGTCTCTTCCTGGACTCTGGCCCTAATTTTGAAATGATTTAAAGAGAGAGAGAGAGAGAGAGAGAGAGAGAGAGAGAGAGAGAGAGAGAGAGAGAGAGAGAGAGAGAAAGCTGCACATCATCAATTAAGTCAAAATAAGCCACACATTTTTATTTATGACTTGTGAGCCGTAGTTTAAATAATGGGATAACAGCATCTTTCCTCTTTGCATCCTTAAGAGACAAATATAAAACATCTGAAGAAGCAGGAAAGAAGTTGGGTTCTGGGACCCAGGAACATGAACTCAGTTTTGATTTTGCCAGAAACGTGGAACTTGTTCCTGAGATGGCTGAACTCAGGAAATTATTTCCTAATGTAAAGATCTATTTCCTGATTTACTTGGGTCTATTTCTAGAATTACGAATTGTCTCCATTGTCATGACTATTTTATTCAACTTGCAACACTACAATGTTTATTTCTATTTCTTTATGGTGAGTCTTGAAATTGATCAGTTTTAGAGTCATGCAACTTTGCCTGTTTCTTTCGATATCATTCCGGATATTCTGAGTCTTTTGACTTTCTGTATGAACTAAATCACTAGTTTGAGGTATTGACAAAATAACCTGGAACTTTATGAGGTTATATTAAACAAATCTGCAGACAAAGATGGAAATAATGGATATTTTGATAATACTGAATCTTCCATGAGCATAGACTTCATCTCCACTTACTAATCTTTCATTTTTTTCAACAAAGTTTATTCCTCATATAACTCATAAGCTTTCTTTGTTAAGCTTTCCAGTATTTCATGGGGGGGGTGCTAATATAAGAAGTACATATATTTTTTCCTTTCCAAGTTCTACTTGATCATTTCTGGGATATATGGGAACAATTGATTTTTCTGTGTTAATTTTGTGTTATATTTAGTAAACATTTTGTAATCACATATTACCTCCAAGAGACCCCTCAATTTTGTAAGATTTTGTACAAAAATTATCATATCAACTGCCAAAGGTAGTTTTATTTTTTTACAAATAATCTATATATTATTTATTTCTCCTTCTTGTCTTAGTGCATTATCTGGGCTCCCAATATAACACTGAAAATCAGTGGTGATAAAGGACATTTTGTAAGACTCATAATTTTAATGAATGGCTTCAACAAAGGTGGCCTCAATGTCTATGAAGTAAGCTGTCAGTTTTATGTGGGTATTACTCATCAAGTTTAGGAAGTTCATTTATAGTCCTCATTTACTGAGAACTTTTATCATGAACGGGCATTAAAATTTGTAGAGTGCTTTTTTTGCATCCGTTGATATGAGCATGCAATCTTATCTTCTTTAGCCTATTAATATGATAAATCATGTTGATTTTTAAAAGAGGACATAGTCTTGTATCATTGAGATAACTCTATTCGCCAATGGCACTTCCTTCTCTTCATATATTGTTGACATTTTAAAATTATATCTTTTAAAGTCTTTTCACATCTATGTTCACAAAGGGTTATTATTCTATAAGAATTATTATTATTTTAGTGCTATTTTTATTTTCATTTTTGATTGCAGTGAAGATTGAGTTAGGAAGTTCTTTCCTACTTTTATCTTCTGAGAAATTATGACTTCTGCCTTACATATTTGGTAGCATTTACCAATGAACTCTTCTGGATCTAGTGCTTTGCTTTCTACTATTATTAATTATCTGTACAAGTTCCTTAAATATATATAGTTGTATAGGTATGTTAAAGTTGGATACTTCTTCAAGATTTGGAAAATTGTGTCTGTCAATTTATGAGTTCATTTAATCTAAGTTATTGTCCTTTCAACACCTGGGTTCTCCACCAATGCCCCTCTTCTCTTTCTGATATGGGTAATTTGTATCATCTCTCTTTTTTGGTTCTTATGACTAGGGGCTTATCCATTTTATTGATTTTCATTTAGTTGATTTTTTTCTTGTTCGTTTAAATCAGAAATGTCCCTCATAGGCTCACATATTGAACATTTGGTCCCTAGCTGGTGGCACTATTAGGGAGGTTATAGAACCTTTAAGAAGTAGAGCCTTGTTGGAAGAAGTCATCCACCAGGGGCAAATTTTGAGTGTCTTTCCCACTCCAATTCTCTCTCTCTCTCTCTCTCTCTCTCTCTCTCTCTCTCTCTCTCTCTCTCTCCCACTACTTCTGTATGTGGACGAGATACTATTTCTGAGCTTCCTGCTCTGGTTGCCAGCTGTCACATCTCCCCTCATTATGGAGTCTCCCTCTAGAACCATAACCCCAAAGAAACATTTTCATCCATTAGTTACTCTTGATCATAATGTTTGGTGTATTAGTTACTTTCTGATTGCTGTGATGAAACAGTCTTACTACCTTGCCCAGGCGGGCCTCAATCTTCTAGGCTCAGGTGATCTTCCTGTCTCAGTCTTCACTTCAGATTAGCCGGGATCATCAATGTACAGTGGTATGCATAGTCATCTGTTTATATCAGTCCATGTGTGTCTTTACACCAAAAGTGTGCTTCTTGTAGACAACATACTGTTTTGTTTTCTTTTATGATCCTCCTCCAGAAGAAAAAATATCCATGTTTTAATCAGTGCATTTATATCTTCATTATTCAAAGTGATAACTGATACAGTTATATCGATATCTATTATATAAGGTAACATTTCTTCTGTTATTCTATGTTTCTGTGTTGTTGTTGTTTTATGTGTATGTGTGTTTTTCTAAATGTCAGGCTGTGCACTTAAGTACAGGTAACCATGGAGGCCAGAGGTGTTAGATTATCTGGATCTAGAGTTTTGTATTCTGACCTCCACATAGATGTGTGTGTGTGTATGTGTGTATACGCACGTGCACACGCGTGCGTGCATGTGTGTAAATAAGTAAATAAATAAGTAAACAACCAATGTCATATGATGTTGCAAGTAGTATAACTATTTTAAAATACAAAAAAACCTCAATCTTCTCCTTGTTTTCCTCATACCCTGGTTATCATTCATTTCCTTTACCTAAGTATATAGGTGTATAATTAAGTACACGGCTGCTCTTTTAATTTTCAACAGCTTATTTATCTGCTAATCCTTTAAGAATATGAAAAAAAAGGCTTCGTTTCAACCTTCACATCTTCCTCACCTGCTGCTCTTCTTTTGCTACACAGATCCAGATTCAAGACCCATCACTTTTCATTCCTCAGTCCACACATGAACATTCCTTATAATTCACTAATTTTTTTTTCCTTAGAAAGTCCATATTTCTCCTTCAATTTTAAGTCTAATTTCATAAAGTACTGAAGTCCATGGGCTTATCTTTTTGCATTAGTTTAACTGTCATACTCATATGGTTTCTAGTAAAAATTCAAAAGAACATCTTACTTTTTGCTCTTGTATAGATAAAAGGGGGATATTTTAAAATCTGCCTTTCAGCATCTGATCTCTGTAATGTGACAAATGTATGCATAGGTGTGTGCTTGATGTGATTCACCTAGCTTGTAGTTTTTAGGCCTCCCAAACCTGTGATATAGTTTCCAACATTAATTTGAGGAATTTTTCAGTCATCATTGATTAAAGTATTTTTCCTGTTCTTACCTTTCTCTTCCTTGTACCCCCATTTTGTGTATAGTCTGTCATTAGCAGTTTGAGGATATTCTGTTTTGACATTTATTCCCATCTTTGTTATTTCTCACTTTCAATTTCTCAAGGTTTCTTTTGGGCTCTCCTCTGTTCAGATTTTTCCATTATGTTTAGTCCACTACCAAGTATGCCGCAGAAGTTCTTCATTCCTGTTATGTGCTTTTCAATCTTTGGGGCTTTTACATCTTGCTGCTTCTTTCTTCTGCTGCTGGTTTCCTGCTCTTGAATGCAGTCAACTTTATCCATTAGATGCCTTGACATAGTAATCATGGGGGTTTGATATCTATGATATCAACTCATGCTGATATCTGGGTGAGGTTCAGTTATTTACTCTCTATGATTGGTTTTGCTATTTTGTTTGCTTTGTAGCATTTTCTTGATAGCTGGATATGACATAGAAAGTTGGAAAAATTATATAGAAAGACCATTAACAGCGTGGTAACAGCATGTTAAAGTTGAGGCATTCTACAAACCTATGACCAGTTCTCAGTTTTTTAGCGAGCCTGAGTCTCTGGGTCATAAGCTTTGCATGTGCCTTTCAGTTACCTCCTGGATGTTGGGAAGTGGCAGAGTTTTCTATTTTTCTTCTTCCACTTGGAACCCTGGAGGAGCCTGGAGTTGGGTATTTTCTGTCCTCCATGTGGACGCCAGCTGGAATTGAATGTAGCAGTATCTGTTCCCCAGACATTTAGGAACTTGTTAAATGGTTTCTCTTGAGAGCAGACCTTGTTAAGAACAGAATACTTTGGTGTATTTCAAGATGGTTTCCTTTTCTGCTGGAAACAAGGGGATTTAACTTTGATATTTACTGTGAAGTCCTCACAGAACTCCAGGAGGTAAAGTCTACAAAAGTCTGAGGGACTATCATGACTGAATTCCTTGGAATCCCCTAACTCCCATGTAGAGTTTTTTGTAATGGTTGCCACTGCAGGTGTGCACCACCTGTAACACATCAGTTTCAGTTCAGACTTTCCTTGTTCTCTATTCAGGGTAAGTGGTGACTCCATATTTGCCTGTTTGTATCTCAGATTTGACAAGGCCTTCTATTTAGTGATCTCACTTCTCTGTACAACAACAACAGCAACAAGTCATTTGTCTTTTGGTTGCGTCAAACTTTCACATGTTTCTGGATGGAGTAGCAACTTCTAAGTTTCTTACAGGACAGAATGAAAACCAGACATATGTATTTTTCTTAATCCTAGGTTTTACTCGTGACTTTACAATACATTAGTTGTAGCAAATTGAGAGAGTTTTGCTATCTACCTTTCCTGCCAGAGTTCTCATACATGTAATTAATTAAAAATAAACTCCCCGAGTTTTCTTTAGAATTAAAAACATTTAAAATAGTAATCCAGCTAAAATATTTTTAAGAATAGTTTTAAAAGCCAAATCCTATCACATATGTAGAGAGTCAATTCTACATTTTGTACTCTTTAATTCTGCTTAAGCTTTATATATGACTTTCTAGAGAAAAATGAAAAATTGTCTTTGCTTGGGCTTTCGCTGTTTGAGAAATAAGGAAGCAGAGTCTCACAGAAATCAATTGGCCATTCTCCTGCCTAGGGAGAGATTGCGAGTAAACCCGGGATGTCCATTATTCTTTGTTAAGTCTCACTTCTGCTTTGTTTGCTTAAGATGAAGTGAGTACCAGTTGACTGTCATGACTGAAAAGCTAGGAATTTATTGATTAATTAATTAAAATACTTTGTACATGCTCACTGTTTATTAGGTCCTGATAGTATTAAACAAATGAGTCACCACTGTGGCCCTCAAAGAAGACAAACATGAGCATAAAGATCCTTGCTGTATGAGAAACCAGCCAGCATACGATAACCATTATGATGTACTCCTGAGAAGAACGAAGGCATGAAGTCTAAAGGTGATGTACAGAGCAGATTTCTTATTCGAATTATATCTCTCAAAATGGCCCCAATTCACTTGGAAATGTAGTATAATATCAAGTATATGGTTCACATATGGAGTTCTTATTAGAGAGTTATTGTGGGTCGGGCAGTATGCTACATACTAATACTCAAGATTGAGCAAAAGTAGATCCCATTTCTGCCTTGTATGCTGTCTATCCTAGTGCAAAATCTTAAAAGTGAAGTGAGAATAATTTTTCTTCTAAAAATAGAGTGAAAATGTTTTTAACGTTATTTTTAAAAACTTGACAAGTAAAAAAAAAAAAACACAAAAACTATCTGATAAAGGATTTAGCTCAGGAGTGGCTGAAGACAGGAAGCAGAAATCCTTCCTCAGAAAGCCATATCTTCCTTAATTAAATCCAAAATGATTGCAAAGTTAACCTCCACACACAGAGTTGTGCAAAAGGAAACCTACCAAGGGCAAACGTAGTACTACCTTTAAAAGACTCTGAAGAGCAATCAGCTACGAATGAGTTTTGAATAGTTTGAATGTCAACAACAGGCATAGGATTAGATGAGGGCACTAGAGTCTACACACAGACATGTCAAGTAAGATTTTGTGGGTATCTTGAACAAGGGGGTGGACCAGGAAAGTAAAACAAAACAAGATTAAAATTTATTGATTCTATTATAGGGGAAAATGGATTTAAAGACACACAGAACCCAATATAAAGTCTAAGGATATGGAAGTTTAAGTTGCAAGGATCTAAGAAAGTGTTTGAAGGTCTAAGAAGGAGTTTTAAGGTTGGGAAATGCAAGTTATGAAGGTTGTAGAACATAAAAACTTAAATGGTGATAGGAAAGTGATTTAAGGCATATAAAAGAAATAAAAAAGGTTTCAGTTTTTCCCAGTCACTAGTCACTATGCTACTGTTGCATTAAGATGTCAAAGTTTAGAGCTTTAACATTATTCAATAAAGTTCTGATGAATTATTCTTAGTCTAAGTCTGGTATGCCTTCCACTACACAGTCCCCTGATATCATAGTCAGAAGCTCAAGATTTTAAATATCCTTTAGTATAGACTTAAAAGTCCTTTTTATTGTGCTAAAAAATAATCTATATGCACCTAGTTTTCTGAATAGAGGACAAAGTGTTAGTGCTTTTAACCAAAATCATTTTTTTTGCAGCTTTTACTATGCATACAATGTGTATTTCAGTACAGATTACAAACAGTGGTCATGTAAACATACTTAAAATGTATCTCTTTTTTTTAAAACTTAGATGATTCTTATAAGCTTCAGGGAATACATTCTAATTCACCTCTCACAGATCGAATGGAATCCAGGTGAGTATTGTCAATCAACAACCTGTGTCCCCACCTGCCTCTCCCTAAGGGTGGAATCCCTCCCTCTTTCCCTGGTTTGGGGGCTTCCCCCACCCCAGCTTCTAAGATCATGTGTCTAAAAGTTTCACATGTACACCCAAGAAAACACTTTCCCCTACATTGCTCAACTTTATCTTCTGCCCCTAACACATATGTTTGTTACAGCATCCTGCCAAGTCCAGGTGTTTCCTCAAATCCTGCATCCAGGAGGGCTCCGAACTGGTTACTCGGTGCAGCTCTGATCCAGTTTGCTTCAACTGGCCCTTCTTGTCCCCAACCCCAGATGGTCCTGCAAACCTTGGACAGCAGCCTGCTTTTCCAGGACCTAGACAACAATCCAGCTTTTGGACTCCCAATAACAATGTCTTACTGTCAGATGGAAGTAGTCATAGAATATTATATCATCCTTTATTCATGTATTATCAACAAAAGGCTGGGATACTGGGTTTCAGGCCCAAGGCAAGTGGCTGAGGTGCATATTTAACATACCAAATCAGAGCTGGCCTTCAGGTTCTCCCAGCATCCCTCAGTCCCCACCTGTTACAAGGCATAGCTGGCATACACTACCTTCTATTCTTTCCAGCTCAGGTTCTGGGCTTCCACTCACCCAGAGGTTGTTTACTGTAGAATCCAGACATTTTGGTTCTCCTCTCTCCCTCCCTCTTTCTGCCTCTCTATTTCTCTCTCTCTCTCTCTCTCTCTCTCTCTCTCTCTCTCTCTCTCTCTCTCTCTCCTTACCTCCCTCCCTCTTTCTTCCTTTCTAGTCCCCCTCCCCTCCATCTTCCTCTGCCTAGCAATTTCCCTAGCTTCATTCCTTGGGACCAGCGATCCCACCCAAGAGCGTTCCCCAATAATCCTGCTTTTATACCTTAATTTGCCTTTATTTGGCTCATTTCATCTGCAGAGATAACCTATCATCCTAAACTGAATGTAGTTTTAATTTTGAAGTGTTAGGGCCTAATGTATGGAATCATAAGAAATAAATCTTTGGTCAGATCCTGATGGAAAATTGATCTGTCTCAAGAAAGACTATACATTTTATCCAGGAGGGAAGAAGGACATGTTGCTGGGTTCCATGTAAAAGAATAAAATGCATATGTACAAGCATACATATACACACACACACACGTGTGTGTGTGTTTGATGGATGTATGTGATGTGTGTGTGTGTGTATGTGTGTGTGTGTACCAAAAATAAAAATAATAGGCCATGGCTCAGTGGTCAAGCACGTGTGCCTTGTGTTCTATGACTAGTTTCACAAAGCAAGCAAAAAATCAAGACCAAAAATGCAACCCATGTATTAGATATCTGTGATATAGGGAAGAGATTGACAGATTATATAATGTGTAGAAAGGGTTGGAAAGGGGAAAAAAAAGTGCTTCATTTGAGTAAACCAGAGTGATTTCTGATTTTTAGTTATCTGAAGCTTGTTGAACACTTTAAATGCCACAGAACACCAGCCTCCAGAGGACAGATAAGGATAACTAAAACCTGGATACGCAATCCCCAGTTGAATGGACTTACTGGCAAACACGGTTTTGGTCTATGCCCGGGCATCTCCTTGAGGAACTTACATAAGCTCCTTGTGGAAATGCCCGGGCATAGTCCAAAATGGAGTCTGCTGATGTGATGCAACCCAATGCTGTCTCTACTTGCTGCAATTTTCCCTTGTGCCTCTGGGTGGTAATTACAGATTGTTTGATCTTGGTCAATAAAATACTATTCAATTTCCCCTAAAGACATCAGAGATGCGTTTATTGCAGTAAAAATATTTTCCCATGCCACTATTTGAATCTCAAGGCTAGATGTCTGCTCATTTAATTTCCAGCTATGTCCATAGGCTTTTTAACATACAGAATAGGTACAAATTAAAAGTGTAAGAATATTAGTCACATTTTCAAGGGTAAAGAGAGATAGATGTTCAGCAAATTACACCTACCCTTCTGGACGAGGATGGTGATGGAGACACTGAAAGTTAATTTCTTGATTTGTCTGTATTGGCTGCCTTTCATAACACAGTCTATGTTCTGAAGTACCCTACTAGGCAGGTGAAGCAAGAAACACCTACATTAAGAATGTGGGATATACCTTTGAAAATTCAGTGGAATTTTATGGTAGTGAATATTCAGTTCACATGTCTTACACATATCACAGTTCAACTCTTGTTCTTCAAGCCAGTCATTTTGAGACAGGATGTCTCTGAATAGCTAGAAGCCACCCTCTTTTCACACCTTATTATAGAGTTGTGCCGTTTTGTTTGGCAACCTACTGGGCTGTTGGTAGTAAATTCAGCTATGGAAACAGTAGCCTTGGGAGGGAGACAAGCTTTTTTACTCATCAAACAATAAAGCCATACAACGTCACTGACACATTTATAAAGAACAGGAAAGAATTTGTACTGTGGCTCAAGGCATTGTCCACCAGGAAATATAATTCCATTTGGAACCTTAATATTTGGTGAGATATAAGCTCTAAATTTAGAAGTTGAATGTTTTCTGTTTCCCTCAATGCAGTATATCATATGGAAGCAAACCAAAGTTTAAATAAATATTATGATAAACTGTATTTGAGCCCATTATGATATTGCTAGTAAAACAGATTTTCCAACAAATGAGGCAATATTTTATATCAAATGTATTAAATTTCCAAAACCTCTTTATATTATAATAACGTTTAAAAAGTATAGGAAGGTAGATAAGTGAAATCATTTATAATAAAAGTTAAAGGTGGTATTCTGAAAATGCTTAATCAAGGTGCTAGGGTTTTAATTCACCCACCAACATATACAGAAAAAGTATTTAAATGGTTAAGTTTTATTGAATATGACACTGTAGCAAGTTAAGAGTTATAAGTGACAAGGAGAAATAGCCCATGCTCAAAATGTACAGAACCCAGAGGAACATAGATACATACACTAAGAGTTCAATGATAGAGCAATTGAACAAGGAAGCATTGGAATATGTAGGACCTCAGAAAAGCCACCAACATAACACAAATGAATTGTTAAATAAAAATGATATTATCAGGAAGCAGCATGTTATAATTTTTTAGGCTTCGAAGTACAAGAGCACGGTGCTCCCACAGGGAGGTTAGCAGCTCATTGGTATTAGACATTAGCAGAAAACAGGTAGGTGGGAAAACTGGGGAAAGGCTTTGAAAGATAGTGTGTATGAGTGCGTGTGTGTATGTGCGCATGTGTGCATGCATGGTATGTGTGTGTGTGTGTGTGTGTGTGAAGCTATAGCAACATGCATTAGGCTAAAGAAGAGGGATCATCCCATATGAATATCAGACACTGACTAAATTCTTCTAGATGTAATTCAACTATATATATGTGTGTGTATATATATATACGTATATGTATATATGTATGTGTGTGTGTGTGTGTGTGTGTGTGAAGCTATAGCAACATGCATTAGGCTAAAGAAGAGGGATCATCCCATATGAATATCAGACACTGACTAAATTCTTCTAGATGTAATTCAACTATATATATATATATATATATATATACACAGATATATATATATATATACATATATATACATATATACATATATATACATATATATATCTGTGTGTGTATATATATGTATATGTATATATATGTGTGTGTGTGTGTGTGTGTGTGTGTGTGTGTAAAGGATGATAGTTGAAAGTAAGCCCCAATGTTAGGTAGAAGGAATGAGAAGGACTCTGTTATCTTTACTGAATTACTGTCTCCCACTGTCTCCCACAGGTATTTGATTGCATAGTGGTATTGAGTGCTGTTTATGTCCTTCCTTCTTGGCAGCATCCCCTCCCGTTCAGAATCAAAACCATGTGGAGCTTGGGACACATTTACAAAATAAGAATGCAGGTGATGACCTCATCAGCCTCTGGGATGTGCATCTGTTTGTCCTTTATTGAAGTTGTCTGTTGGGCTTTTACACTTTGGAATCCTCTCCATCCTTTCCCAACATATTGATAATGGAATTCTTCTCTCGTCTTCCCTATATTTGTTGAATAATGTACTCTAAGACAATTCCACTCCCTCATCTGCCTGGGCTGCAAGCTGTTTTTCCATATGTAAAAATGACTATAACATTTATCATCCAAGAAAATAGAAAAGATCATTAATTGCACTGGTTCAACAGGTACCAATTGGATGATGCTGCAAAAGTCGGAACGAAGTCTCACCCTATGTAACTTTTCTGTCATTAGGTTCAGCCAATTCTTTGTTTTAATTTCTTTTCATTACTTCTGTCCCCACCCTGTCATGGATTCTTCAGCAGACACATCCCTTCATCAGTAGCCTCCTACCCACTTACCCTTTCCATCTGACACAGAGGCACGAACCTAAAAGGTGATTGGTGATCACCAATGTTCAAGTGCCTACAAAGGATCCTCGGTATTTATGCTCAAAAGGATAAACTCCCCCTTCTGACTTTGTAGAACTAGATTGGCCTACATATCTTTATCTGATGTTATCACCTGCAATTCCTAGCTTTAATACTGCATCAGTCTAGACTCTAGCATGTCTGTGTCTGTAATTGTTTCCTAATGGAACGGCAGCATAAGCCATAAGCCATTGAGTGCTTCCTGCTAATGAGCCCACCTTTCAACTGCACATCTATTCTGTGACACACTACTAAGCATTCCAGTTCATGTTCCTTTTACTGCCTCTGTCACGGACTTGGACTGTTAAATGTGCTCATCTGCATTATCCACTCCTTGAGGACACCGAATAGCGACGTCATATGTCATTTATATGGAGTGTATTGTCAAATATATGATAAGTAAGTGCAGTAATCTTGGCTCATGTATGGAAAATCTTGGCTCTATATAGCTCTGGCATTGAAATAAGACATGCCTGCAGACCTGCTATTTAACCCACCAAACACTGTGAGTGAATGAACGAATCTATAGATAAAGAGTATTTTAAAAAAGATATATGAAGAGAGATGTGTTTTTCCCACTCACGTCTTTTTTCTTTATTACTTTCCTGCCTGATCTTTCTCCACATCTAGAAACAAACACCTAAAACAAAACAAAAAGGCATGGAGAAAGTCAGACTTATCAACATTCATCTTTTAACTTTTCTACTCAAATGTAAATCAGTGGCGTCCCCTTCCTCATCCAGAGAACTAAATTCCAATATATGTAACGTTAGCATTCTTAGACTTCAAAGTCTTCACCCATTTTTAACAGATTCCATCTCATGGAGTCTCGAGGTTTGCTTTCCTAAGCATTTTTAAGGTCATACATAAACATTTTCTGACAAGGATTATTTCTGGAAAAATTTAAATTGGGTTGTGTTCTCTATGCTTTTATATTTTTCTGTCTTTGAACATGAATTTAATGTGTTATATAAACTTTTATGTGTGCACCAGAGGGGACAGCAGAATATGTAGAACGAAATGGAGGCTGTAAATTTAATTCTTACTGGATTTAGATTTCAGAGACAAGGAGTCACAGAGCTCTTGAAGCCCACCTGGTGATTAATTTGAGGACTAGGAATAAGAAGGCAAACTGAGTCTAGGGAAATGGCTCCGTGAGTAATGAACTAGCAACTCTGAGGGCCTGAGTTCAAATTTCAAGAATTTACATAAAGCTGCCTGTGGTATTGCACACCCATTGCCGTAGGGCTTGTTTGGAGAAATGGAAGACGGAGCTAGGTACTTAAAATCCCTAGAAGCTCATGGGTCAGCTAGCCTGGTGTACACAGTAATGAACAGCAAAGAGACTGTTCCCAGCTCAAGGTGGAAGGTAGGAAGATGCGCGCTGTGCGCACCTGAGCTGGTTATATATAGTATGATCCAAATCCGTAAACAATTCATTTAGCTAGTGTTCTATCTCTGAGTTTGTAAGTTTCATCAGCTGGTGTCCTATGGAGAGTCAGTGAAAGGGCATTGGTAAAGCGTATCAGTTCCTGGTGTCATTTACGTCACAACTTCCTTTGTTATTTTCTATAGTCTTCTAGTCCCAGAAAGCACTAAGGGGCAAACCCAGCAGCTAGGACTCCCCTGAACCCTCGAATTGGTAGCTTGAGCTGTTTTACTCAGTCTGCCCTGCATGGTCACAGTGGTGTGGGCTCAGGATGCTTGGGACTGAGGCAGTTCAGAAACTGTACACTCAGCTGAGAAGAATCCACACTTCCGGAACACTTGGGTCATTATCATGGCGGCTACTTCCCACTGGTGAGCATGCTCTTTGTTCACTCCTTCATTTTCTAATGAAAATTGACCTTTACACTCTCTTTAGAAAAGAGAGGAAATCCTGACTTCCTTGCTTTGATTTGCATTTTCTTTCTCCTACTATCCACCAAGCATGAAGGTCGGGGTTGGGGGGCTGGATGTTTTATTTTTTCTCCCAACCCCCCCTTTTCCTGATTTGTCTCAGTTAACTAGACATTAAAAGAACTGGAGCCCCCAGGATTTGGTCCCAGCTGTATTACAAGAGAAACCATCACTTCCTTTTTACACCTGAAGACACTTTCATCAGTATAATCTTACAAAGAGGCCAAGTGTAAGCTTTCTTCTACCTCAAACCAGATGTAACTGAACAAATGAATATCCATCACTAGACTACTTAAAATGCAAATATCTGTACCGCACACATGACTGAAAAATGGACCATTAATTCTTGTTTTGCACAAGAATTATCTCTCTCTTTTTTTTTCACTAAAAGAACAATTATTCACAAAAGTGCATCTCTATATCAGGATGCTAATATTCGAAATTAGACCTCAGGAGTATTTAGGCACAAAAATCACCTCTTGTAATTCTGGAGTCAAGTGTCACATGTGTGGTTATGAAATTGAATAGCTTAAGCATGAATGATCAACACAGTTAACCCATGTGTCTTAAAGGAAGTTAAAAAAATACCAGCTTCCTACATAGCACCATTTTAAGTAATAATTATCAGTACTGTTCATTACTTAGCTATTGCACCCCTAAATTATTCACTCAGAACAATGACATTAATAACACATTGCTGGGAATCTTAAGAGAATAAAACAGCCTGCTAACTCTTGAGCATTCTCTCTTCTCCTTTAAATTCAATGCTCATTCATTCAGTATTTATTCAAACCTATTTTGAATCAAGCCTTTCATGGGATGAATCAAAAGCGATAATAAACATGAGAACGCCATAACTTCATACATATTTCTTTTTTTGTATACTTAGTCGTTTCTATACTGCTTTCCTCTATACTTTCATGATATGGTAACTTCTCAAATAAATATATATATATATTTCTAAATGATAAATAGAAAAGAGCAGCTGGGCTTTGAAAAGTCACTACTTTGTGCAAAACAAGAATTAATGGTCCATTTTTCAGTCATGTGCTCTACTGCTCACGTCATGAGTTTTATGTACCCATTTATCTTTTACAAAAGCACCGAACAAACATTTATCAACCCGTAACTGTAAGTTATCTGCTGGAGTTCATACTGTGGCCTTCAAAGCATCACAGTTTGTGGAGACACTGCAAAGATGATGCTTTAAATGAAACAATGAGGCAGGACTGACTCTGTCCGATTGGGATGCAAGCATTTCACAGAGGACTAGGTAACTGAAATTGAACGCTAAGGACACAGACATCAATAAAACAACTTACTGGGGGAAAAGCCATCTTGTCTCAGTGTGCTCTGCAGACAAAAAGAGTCATGACTTCTTTATTCCTGCGGTAATACAGTGGGTACCAGAGCCAGTTGCTGTTTCGATAAGCATAAATGGCATCTAGAGATGCCATTCCTCAGCTTTCCCTCCAGATCCTGTTAAATGCTGGCAGTGTGCTTAGGCCCCAGTTAAGGAGCTATATTAATTACTTGCAGAGTGTGAGGTTTCCAGGAGAAGATAAAAGAGGAGCAGGTTCAACTAGAATAGCCTTTAGCCCCTGGCCTTTCTTGAGTTTCCTGCCTGTGTGTAATGTGATGCCCAGGGAACCATGCCTTGTGCCCGCAAAGCAATAAGTGTGGTCTGAGCAGAAAGATGCAGGGAGCTTGCAGCCCCAGTATAGGAGGAAATAGCACTGTAGGCCGTAGACTGCCTACAAATGTTTGTGGAAGGGAAAGATTCCTTCATTACATAAGGCATTACTTTTTGCTTTTGTGTTATGCAAACGGGGTAATCCCGAACATGTCGGAAGAAGCAAACATGTCTGAGCCAAACCTACTAGATTCTGATGTCAATCATCTAGAAGTCACCCAGAGAAATTCCAACTTTATGTTCTGACAAAGGCAGGCATCTTCTTGCATGTTAGCAGGAGCCAAACAACTAAACCCAATAAATGACAACAATAAAATCAAACAATTAATATCTCTATTTACAGGCGGTAAGGCAGGCTTTCCTTCTACTTATCTCTCCCTCTTTGCCTTCCTACAACACAGGTAGATAGGAAACTGCCATCCTTCGCTCACCAAAGTCAAACCAAAGATACCTATGTTACGTCATAAACTGATGAGAAAGTCCTTTATATGTGACACTGAAGTAGCCCTTGCTAGATGACAGGCAGGTGGGACTTTAAAAACTTGACTATTATGAATTCCTATGAGTTTTACTTTCTAATATTTTTAAAGATTAGTTTGTGTATATGTGTCCATGTATGTTTTTGTGTAATTGAATGCACGTGTTTGGGGTGGGGGGGGTGGCGCTGCTTCTGCATATGTGTGCCTGTGCATTTACCTATGGAAGTCAGAAAGCAACCTCAAGATTTGTTCCTCAGGAGTGGTCCACCACTTGTTTGCTTTGTTTTGTTGTTGTTTTGAAGTCTCTTCTTCTCCTAGGACTCACTACCTAGGTTAGAATGATAGACCAATAATTCCTCAGGGATCACCAAGCTCTGGCTGCCTGGAGACATTGGAGTGCTAAGGTGTGCTACCTCACCTAGCTTTTCATGTGGGTTCTGAAGATAGAACAAGGGAGTTTCTTGCTTAAAATGCAAGGGCAACACCAACTGGGCTATTTTCCCATGCCACAATCATGCAAGTTTCCTAACAACTCAACCAACGAGATGGAAGCTACTATAACTCCAGGTCGGAGATGTGGAACAGGAGGCGTAAAATGTTAAATAACCAGATCTTATAGATTCTGAGTCACCAATGCTGCCTCTTTAATCTTGGCTGCCATGGATTCCTCATTCGTGATAGAAGATGCAAGACATTCCATGATACAATCAGTTATAATGAAAATGAAGACATTACCACCATCTGGCTGTTCTGAGACGAGCCTGTAAAAAAATAAAGATTTAATAAAAGCATCTAAGCACGAAGCTAAATCCCATGGGCGGTGTGGTTGGTTTTGATCAGCAAGTTACTTTGTTTGCTTAGCTAATCTGCAAACATCTGTTTCTTTATTTGTTAACTTCTGGGTTTATAAATTGGGGACTCTCAAAGGTCTGGAACTCTAACCACTTTAAATATTATGGTTACACAGTAGCACTTTCCCAAATATTCATCTTAAACAGTTGCTCTGCAAGATGTTAAGTTTTAAGAACTCTCCCTGTTTAAGTAAGTTTGGGAAATCATAGATTATACAAAGTCCTTGTGAAAAGGCTAATATAAAAAAGTCCAGTGTAAGGGCTGGAGAGATGACTCAACTGTTAAGAACACTGGCTACTTCTGCAGAAGACCAAGGTTTGGTTCCTAGCATCTGCACTAAGTGGCACATAACTGCTTGTAACTCTAGTTCCAGGGGATCTAACACTCTCTTCTGGTATCTTCAGATACCTACATGTATGCACCTCACACATGTACACACACATACACACACATTCAGCTGTATACATATATACATAAAATAAATGGGTATCTGAAGAAAATGTTTCTACGTAGAATATAATTCTAGAAATGATCATTATTGTGTACTCCAAGTTATTTTTTTTTTGACTTTGGACAACTTGAAATAATATGTTTTGATAGAACTACTGACAAAGGACCTTTCTGTGGTCTGTGGGTATCATTGGTCTCTGTAGTCATATGTCACAGAAAAAAGGAATAAAAAGAAAGACAATGGAAAACATGCTGACTATAACTTTCCTTATCAGAATAAAACTCACAGCTTTATAAGTCATTTTTAAATTTTCACAGTAGAGGTTTTTTTATTGGGGGGGGAGTGTTTGTTTTTTTTTTCTTCCTTTGTTTGCTTGTTTTGTTTTTTGAGAATGAGTCCTACCACATAATCCAGGGAGATTTGCAGTCTTCCGATCTCTACCTCCCTCAGGCTGGGATTCCAGGTATGCCTTACTATACTCAGCATCTCACTGGCTTTTAATTGCTTTCTAACGTGCTGGAAACTTTTGTTCTAAACCTTTCCTAACCCTGCCTTTGAAAAGATGTGCCCCCTTTCCTTCCTCCTGAGATCTGCATGATCTAGTATGTGCTCATGTCTCTACGAGGTCTTCTTCTTTAACCTAAAACTGTAACTATCAAAGATACAGATGAAAGATACATCTTCCTCATCCCTCCAGTAGACCTCTTTCATCACCTCAAGTAAGTGGGAGGTGATGAACCTTTATGTATAAGGGATTTAAAAAAAATAAAACCCCATTTTTCTTAATGAGCTCATGAGCAGGGAAATGTTTGTTGTGGATAAACAAACAGCAGGGCAAATAGTAAGTAAATATGCCTGGACCTCTCTACCACAGAACAGTCTCTCATTAACCTTGCTGTTTTGCTATTTTGGGTTTCATCAAACATGAAACAAGAATCTTTAATAACTTGCTTGATTACATTACACTCAAGGCTCTGAAAGGACTGCAGGATTTAATAAGAGGCGCAACAAAGCATTATTCATTGGGATATTTTTAATTAAATATTCCAGTTAGGATTTTTTTTTTTAAATGTTACTTAAAGATCTTAAAGATAATAAAGGCCCGAGTAAGTCAACCAGTTCAGTCCGGGTCATGTGTAGACTTGCTTAATATCCAACAGCTACTTCTTGTACCGTCTGATAAAAACACGTCTCAATTGATGTCAGCATTTTCATCTCTCTGGAAAATAGCGTCTCTTAAGGATTTTGGAGCACCACCTCTCTTTATTGGTTCTCCCCTTTGAAAATGTTTTCACCTTCATTATTGTAAGCTAGAGTCTTTTTTTTTTTTTTTAAATAATGGCAGCTGGTTTGGATTCCTCATTTCATTTGTAAGGAAAGGAGATGGCATCAGATTCAAATTAATTACCTTTGCTGATGACTCCTAACTGTCTTTCATGAAGGGAACACAAAGGTGAGCTAGAGGAATATCCATTTATGGAGCTGCAATACATCCAACTTCCAAATCTAGAATTGTACTACCTAAAGGAGTATGTTGCATGTAAAAATATTCATAGTCATCACGTTACAAACTTTGAGGGGCTGAAAAGCATTGTTTTCTATAACTATAACTTTAAAGAGATCACAAAGACTGGTCATTTTTGAAACTTTTAAGATATACTCGATTTGAAAAGCTTAAACTTCCCACCCCTTTCCATGGAGAAGCAGCTGAAACGTTCTAAGGCGTGTTCACCTTCCTGCTCCTCACCAACAGAACTTGCCAGCCTAGTACTTGTGCAAAGGCATTAAAACCCCAAACAAACCTGCTTACTTTCTGTCTCATGTCTTCGTGCAGTTATCATCAAGCTGTGTTTTATGTATAAAACCACAAGAAGTCACTCCATCTACCAAAGAGTTTTGATGCTTTATTAGAAAAAAAAGCCCTAAGCAGCTGGATGAATCAGAGCAAAATGTTATCACCTCAATTAAAAAAAAAATGAACCGAATATGAGGTGTCTACTATGTGCCCAGCACTGGATTGAGCCAGCCTCATTGTGCAGGGGAGTTAAGTGGGTCAGTAGCTGCATGGTGAATTCCTCATTTCCTTCCTCTTAGCTTGGGATTCCAGCCATAGCCACTAGGCTGATGAACACTCACCTATGAAAAGAGGCAGATGCTCACAGCTAACCATTGAACTGTTCAAAGGGTTCCCAATGGAAGAGTGAGAGAGAGAAGACTGAATTGAACTGATCAAGGGGTTCCCAATGGAGAAGTTAGAAAGAAAACTGAAGGAGCTGAAAGGGTTTGTGGCCCCACGAGGAGAGCAACAATACCAACCAACCAGAGCTCCCAGGATCTAAACCACCAGCCTGAGAGCACATAGGGAGAGACCCATGACTCCATCTGTATATTTGTCAGCATAGGTGGGAAAGGAGATCCTTGGTCCCATGAAGGCTGGACGCCCAATGTGGAGGAATTTGAGGGTGGGGAGGTGGGAGTTGGGGGGTGGGTGGGAGCACATCCTCATGGAAGCAGGAAGAAGGGTGATGGGATAGTGGGTTCCCGAGCTGGGGGGATAAGATAAGGGGATAACATCTGAAATGTAAATAAAATATCCAATAAAAAAAAAAGAAAAGAAAAAAAGCAGGGCAAGCTATTGTCACTGGAAGTTTTTAAAAGGGTAATTTCTGTGGGTTCCTAACTTGTGACTTGCTTCAATAAGTCAGCACCTGTAGTTATTATTATGATAGCTATTAGCAAAAGCAAATAGAACTGTTCCCTTCAATATACAAAGTACTAGAGGTGGGTAGCTGCTGAGAACTTGGAAAGCAGCCCAATCCAAATGATGATGCTCTGTAAGTTTGAAACACGTACTGGAGTTAAAAGACAGCAACAAAAGAATATGAGATTATCCCATATTTTGTTGGATCCTGGATTAGCTAACATCTGAGGCTTATTGATTTATAAGTAAAACATTATTTAAATTAATTGTTTTTTATTATTCATTTTAGCTGTTTTACTTTTAATGAGGATGCTAGAATACTGAAAGTCTGTGCATGATTTCCACTGTAGCTCATATACGCAGCTGCAATACAGCCAACCTCCAGCGCTAGAATTGTACTGTTTCAGAGTGGTATTCTAAAGAAGTATGTTGCATGTAAAGTATTTGAAATCATTATGTTACATAACTTGAGAGGCTGAAAAGCACTGTTTCTGTTGTAACTTTATTTTATTTTTATTTTATCTGCATTTACTTTATGCTGAATTTACTCCCGTGCCATGAGTTTTTGTTTCTTCTGTTTCTTCTGGGGTAATTTTTTTTTCTTCTGTGCAACCTCCTCTTTTGGCTTTGGAACAATCTGTTCCTTCTCAGTGAGGTTCCTCTCAATGTGGCAGGGGGAGCTCATGTGTGGGTTAATCCGGCCATGAGCTCTGTAGGTTCTTCGGTGCATCTTAGGCGCCTTGTCCATCTGGATGTGTTCAATGACTAATCTACATCTAAACCCTAAAGTCCAACATTACTCTATGAATTTTTAAGCCTTTGCAGCAAAAATTCAGCACTCGTTTTTGGCCACCACCCCTGTGTCCAGTTTGGCCTGGGCACACCTACAGACTCCACCATTATACCACTAGAATGGCACATGTCTTTAAAGCGACATCCTTAAGATACTTGGTGGCTTTGCGGATATGGATACCCTTGATGGCTTGGGCAGTTTCCCAAGGGGTTCTTAAAGGGAACACAGAGGTGTCAACCTCTTGATTTGCATGATTTTGTGAGGTTTTCTGGGTCAAGAGAGTAGCAAACTATCTTCACAGGTCACCTCTGACCACTTACAGGAAGAGCTATACTGTAATTTAAACAGATAACAAATACTAATAACTTTTGAAACTTTTAAGATAAACTAGATTTAAAAAGCTTAAACCTTCAGGGAATTCTCCTTTTTGTGCTCAGCCATCATCTCTCCTTGTTACATAAATTACCAATTCATTAGAATATGTAAACGCCAGTACACAGCTTTGCTATCCTTGTCTACATCTCTAACTAGCTCAAGTTTCTATATTATCTGTTGATACAAAGAAATTTTCAAATAGCAACAAAAGAAACATTTAAAGAAAAATGTCAGTCAATAATAGAATTGCTGCCAAGGAAGTTAAGTAAAGAATTAGATGCACATTCTCTAAACTGTAAGAAGGACTTCTACCTGTTCACAACCTTATATACTATATCTACTGTCTATTAATTTTTATCTGTATTGGATATTAAATTTAGGGCTTCATGCATGATAACTAAAGGTTCTACCAAAGAGCTACATCCCCATGTTCCCTTTTGGATTTCAATTCACTTAATTGCCCAGGCTGTCCTTGATTAACTCTGCAGTCTGGCAAGCCATGAAACTTCGATCCTCTTCCTTAGCTTCCTGCATCCTTAGAATTACAGGCCTGATTCGCCAAAGAACATTCCCCTGGGTCTGAGAGTGCTATGAAATTCCACCAATGTAACTGATTTTTAAAGAGCTGTGAAAGAGAGCTGGAGAAATACCTTAGCACATGGTTATCAACCTTCCTCATGCTGCGACCCTTTAGTACAGTTCCTTATGTTGTGCTGACCTGTAACCACAAAATTATTTTCATTGCTACTTCATAACTGTAATTTTGCTACTGTTATGAATCATAGTGTAAGTATCTGATATTCAGATAGTCTTTAGGCAAATACCTGTGAAAGGGTCATTCGACATCCAAAGGGGTTGTTACTTACAGGTTGAAAAACACTGGTTAGCAGTTAAGGGCACTGTCTGCTCTGCTAGAGGGTCCAGAGTCAGTTCCCAGCACCTTCATGGTAACTTAGAACCCTGTGTAGCTACAATAGTAAAGAATCTGCCTTTTTCTGGTCTCCCTGGGCACCAGGCATACATGTGGTTCCTAGACATATTTGCAGGCAAGACATTCATACATATAAAAATAGATAAATCAATTAAAAGTTGATACTAGAATGGACATGATGGAGCAGCTCTGTAATCATAGAACTAGAAATCTGAATCAGGACAAACACAGGTTTGAGGCCAATCTCAGCTATGCATTGTGAGTTCCAGGCTAACCTGGGCTACACAATAATACTCTGATTCAAACCAAAGAAAACAATGAACAAACAAACATACAAACAAATAAATCATTAAAATCCACCATAAACACATAGTGATAAATATTCCTATATTTATATAAATACCAGAGGTGAAAAATGTTGAAAATAAAATAGGAACTATAAAAACAGTACTACAAAACGGAAGCAACTGACATTTTTTTTTTATCAGTTGCAAATACTATCAGTAGAATAGATAGAATAGAATCAATATGACTTCTAATCTTGGGAGCCAAGAGATCCTGAGTTCAAATTCAAGTTTCACGTGATAAACACAGACAACTTCCTTAATCTCGTCAAAACTCTCATCATCCAGCTTATTTCTAAGACATGCTGTGGCAGTCATGGGGTAGTTATGAAAAACAAGGAGTATGTTGTTACTCAGAGCTCATGACATGTGATGGTACTGATGTAGGTGTGATAGAGCCGTTATTCTTCCTTAATGTTAGTGGCTTCCTATATTTCATCTAAAATTCTTCCGGCTGTCATGTTGTCCAGAGGGAGGAACAATGAAAACCTAGAGTCAAAGCCAGGGATCATAACCCAGTAGAACACCCAGTAGTAAGTTCTTGTACAAATCCAGAGGTCCAGATACATGTCTATAGACAATACCCATTTTTATATCTAAAAGTGTCCCACCTCCGTGTATTATAAGCAACAACTAATTTAACTTCTGAATAAGTGTTGGCTGTTACTTTTACACGGGTCCAGAAATAAATTGATAGAATCAATGGTGACACAATGGTACCTTGGACCTAATGATAAATGTGCATTTTAGTAGGTAGATTCAAAATCTCAAGGTACTTAAAAGTTGTTGGGGGCTGACTTTTAGCAGAAAGCGGCTATCAGCTTTGCATCCATCTTGAGCCATATACCCTGACATGAGACTTGGATTACAATAGCCTACAACAGCTGAGCACACTCTGATAACCTTGGTTTAGATACCTTGAGATTAAAGGTGTGTGAGATTAAAGGTGTGTGAGATTAAAGGTGTGTGACTTAAGAGTGTGACCTAGAGATCAGATTTAGAGACAAGACCTAAGGGCATGATTAAAGGTGTAACTTAGAGGCATGGCTTAGAAGTGAGACATATGAAAGGCAGAGGCAGACGGCAGAGAGATATACTCTTTAGGGAGACTCTTTAGAAAGTACAGCTAGACTTGGGACTTGGACTAGGAAGAGAGACTGAAGAATAAATGGGATTGAATCACACTCTGTCTGGTCTCCATTCTTTGAGTCCGTCCTCACTCTCTCTCTTGCTGAACCCCGACCCTCGGACCTGAGCGGCAGCTTGGGCGGGGATACAGTGGCCGCCAAGCGCAGAGTGGAGAGGGCCTCAACATTTTTGGCTGCCCAAAGTGAGGCTCCAGCTCGGGCCTCAATATTTTTGGTGCCTGAACAGGGACAGCTCAGGTCTCAACAAAAAGTACCATTGGATGCATCTACAAGTAAGATATTAGAAAGGAAGACGCCAGGTGTTCAAAAAGCCTTTCCAAATGCTAAACATTCAAGATTCTAAAATGTTTGCCTTGATATGATTGCAGTATTTAAACTATAGTATTATAGTTCTTCCTGGCCTAGCCCATACTTGCTAAAGAAATCCTATTCAATATTTCTTCTTGGTGTTTTCTTGTTTGGTGATGTATGTTTCCATTATCCTTGGAGACTGATAACTTTGAGGGCTGAACAACTCCTAGCATGCTAACATGTCATTCGATACTATATTTAGTCTAACCATGGTAACATTTTGCAGGTATTGAGGCCATTTTCTTTAGTAGCACATGTTTTATCATTGCTATAATAAGCTTAGCTGCCTGACTCTGAAAAGACCAGATCTCCTTGCTTTCACATCCAAAAGACAGAGCCAGCCATAACTGATAAACTATTAATGAATAAATTCTGTTCCAACATTCACTTACCGGGTTGTTGATTTTTAAATTCAAGATGGTCTACCTTTGCTTTCACATGTTTAAATTTATACACTAAACTTCATTATGTTCGTCCTTTCATACAAACTACATCCAAGCTGCAGAAATTAATGAATCTACTTTGATAAACTTGCTCACATTTGACATTTGGAGCCTTAAAATTTATTTTTGAAATATAAGAGGCACCTCTTAAGAGCTATGGAACTCAGAAGAGTTGAATTTAGTAGCCAAATGCTAAAGCATTATGTCAAACTTAAATTAGAAATCGGGTTCTTTTGCCTTTCAACAGCTTGTTAGAGACTCACCCTGAAGAAGCCTTGGCAGATTGTGATTCCAAGTCTACAATTAAGGAGGAAAAAAAATAAATAAATACCATCTTAGCTCACACACAGACACCACACACACGTTCTCTCTCTCTCTCTCTCTCTTCCCCCTTTTCCTCCCTCCCTTCCTCCCTCTACCTCTCTCTCCTCTCTCTACCCTTTAACTTCTAAGAAATTGAACATTTCGAATAGAACATACATGAATACATGAAAAAGAGCACATTTTCTTCAAAAGAACAAGCAAAAGATCTCTTATATTTAATTTCATAGCTTATAAAATGACATAATTTTAAATGCAATTACATTAATGAGCACCGAAAGGCCTTTGTTCAATGGTTTCGCTTGTTTTAAGAAAGGAATTACTAAAGTTTTTTTACCCTGCCCCCAATTAGCGTCATTGTAAAAAATCTGGTGCACGTCACTGTCTTAAGGTAAGTCTCTAACATAATACTGTTTTGCCTTCTTACCATGATGGTTTTCTTCATTGCCATCATTGTCTACCTTGCTGTGTCTTAGAGCTGTGTGTACCATCGAAAACTATGTGGCCACAAAATGTTTTACCTATAAATCATACCACTTCTTTACTCAAAATTGTGTGCCACATGTGGTACATTAAACATGGCTGCCATTACCCAGGAGTTTCTTTCCTTCAAAGGGACTGTGTCTGTAAAGTGAAGTTGCCATGCATTCCGCAAATGCAGTCGGCTGAAAGTGTGAAAGAATTATAATCAATCCAATTTCAGAGCCTGAGCCTTCAAAAGCCAATAGAGTCTGCCTCCTGTTTCTTAGAATTCCTTCTCTCAGACTCCTAGACTATTCTACTGTTCCTCATCTACCCCTGGAAATACAGTCCATAAGAAGCTAAGCACTGCATGACAAGGTCCCTGCGATCTCAGTTTCCCAGCCATCTGTGATGTGCAATAGACACATGAGTGAGGCTATATGCAGGTTCTTTTACAGCTCCGTATCAGTCACCCCAATTAATTCAACATCTGTCACTCCACTTAATGTAAAGTGGAGGAAACATCACTCAGTTAAGCCCTCACCAAATTCTTGACTCTAAAACCCTGAGTTCAGGGTACTTTGTTAGTAACAAGTTACAACATGTTCTTGCTCATGCTTCATTGCAAGCAAGAAAAACACATCAACCTTTTTTGCATAGTTTCTCTTAAATTTGCATCAACATAGGCATTATGCAACAAGTCATTTTTGGGTTTAATTTTGCTTTCTAAGATTCATCCATGTTGCTTTTCGAAAATCTGGTTCTCTGCTCTCAGGTGCCAAAATGGCCACCACCACGTGTTTCTGTATCTCTAGAACCGCCAACCATAACACACATCCCATAAAAGCTTCTCTGTCAGCCAATGTAATTGTCTCTCTGGGATATATTCCAAGGTGTGGGATTGCTATATAACAAGGTGTATATACATTTTCTTTCATTCATTGTTTAGTAATGGCACCAGTATATGCATGTGATGGTTACTGTTGTGTCAAGAGTTACCACACTTCTATCTCTTGTGGCTTCCTTTTCCTTTTCTTTCTTTTCCCTCCCCTTCCCTCCCTTCCCCCTCCCCTCCCTTCCCTTCCCTTCCTTTCCATGCTCTCCCCTTTTTTGACTTTCATTAAACAGATTAACTTTTCTTCAGCTGATTCTAAAGTGAGTTCTATGTATCCAGCTAGTGATTAACATATTTTAAGCCAGGGTTTAGTTACAAGGCACAGAATAGCCACTGACTCCTCTGAGCATACAAATTCTAACTTGAATAGTTTATGGATTCAGAGGGGCTAAGGAAACACTCTCTATAGACTGCATTTTGGAAAGAATTAGAGAAGTGCTTAGCCATTTTATTCAAATACCTAATCCCTTTGACACACTGTTTTTGTTTTCTTCCACCTTAACAGAAGTATGGATACTTTAGAAAAGTCTGTTGAGTTTTCTCCTGTATTTCCTTTTCTACCAAATATTGCCTCATTTGGATAGTGACTTTCATCAATTGTTATAGCTTCTGGATCCATTTTCTACTGCATCTGTGTAATATGCTTCCCACTTATATTCATGTATGTAGTTGAGGTTGTCTCAACTACCATGATTTGGATAACCAATATTTACACTTTTTAAATGATGACGCTATTTCATTTCCAATGCCTTCCCTACACATGTGAAAGCATTAAGCTTATTTTTAAGTGCCTTTTAAAACAATCTGTTGCATTTCTTTTGGTATAAAATGTTTGGTTCACTGTTTTTTCTGTCTGTTTTATTCCTTGGATTTGCATTATATTTCTTTGTGTGTTCATACTTCCATAGGGTGACGGATGACAACAGCAAGCATACTAGGCAGACTATAGCATTGCTGCCTTAATCTCTATATTATCCTCTGCTTCAGTGTAAACTGGATTTGGCAAATATGATTTTAATGAGACTGTAGTATGGGATGTCACTTCAAATGTGAGGCTAGAGAAAGACTGAGCTCTATTCTGTCTGTCTCTCCCACTTGCTGTCTACAGTTGGTCAGCTGTAATAGTGTACCATTTCATAGAAAGGTGCTTCATGCCAATGAAGTTGAAGGTACTAAAAAGGAATTCTCTAATAATCCATCAGAAACATAAAAGGTAGTACTTCTCAACTAGTGGCTTTAGGGGGTGAATGAACCATTCACAGGGGTCACCTAAGACTATAGCAAAACATAGATATTTACATTATATAAAACATTATATTGCATTACAATTCATAACAGTAACAGAATGACAAGTATGAAGTAGCAATAAAATTTTATGGTTGGAGGTCACCACAACATGAAGAACTGTGTTAAAGTGTCACAGCATTAGGAAGGTTGAGAACCACTTGTAGAAGGGAGGGAGCAGAAACTGTGTCCTCCTTAACTGAGCATTCAGAACCAGCCAGTCCTTACTGATACTTTGAGTATGTTCTTTCCAGAGGTCTTAAGGCCAGCAAATCCACAGACCCAAGTCTCTGGTCCCCAGCAATGATGGGACAGTAAGTGTGTTAATACTTTTCTCATGAAATGACAAAATTCTGGACAGGGATAATGAAGGAAGGGAAGATTGAGCTCAAGGTTTTGGAGTATGTATAGACATAGTATGGAATAGTACTCAATAGATACTAGTGTAAAACCAATTAACACTAATTGAATTGTTTCCCATTAATACTTAAACCATATTCAGTGATAATGTAACTTTATTTAATGTAGAAGAATTGAAGCATCTGAAATTAGAAGAAAGAAGATGACAAAGGGAAAAAAAGGCTGTGGAAGAGAAATTAAATTAAAATCATACACTGATCTTTTTTTTTTTTTTAATGAAAAGGAGGTTCTTGCTTGGTACTTTTGAGACCCTTTCAGTTGTTAAGGAACCTAGAATTTACAAGTCTTATCCCATTTTTTTTTTTTATAGAACTCAAAAGCTGAGAAACATAAGTTCCTTCCAGATATTTATTTGAGATCAAACTTTCACATTGTTCCTCAACAAATTTCCTCAATGTATCATTATTCCCCCAATTTTGTACTCATTTTTCTCACAGCCAAGTCCAAGAATAACTAGAGATCTATTATATCTAGGTTTCTTGGAAGTGGTAACATAATTAAAAGACACTTAATTGTATTAGAATATTAAGTAGTTTTTAATACCCTGGCAATCTCTCTGAAATTTGGGCTTAAAGTGTGTGCAGCAGAGGACAAGTGAAACTTGATGTCAGGAAACAAACTTGTTGACAGGAACCAGCAAACGACATTTCACAGAAAGAGCATAAAATAGAGACTCTGGAGCTCTGAAGACTATAAACAAATATTTTTTGAGAAATCTTTCTTTTAGTTTTGAGACTGTAATTTAATTAAATCATTCCACCCTTCTCTTTCCTCCCTCTAAACCATCTCCTTGTTTTCTTTCAAATTCATAGCCTCTTTCCCATTAATTATTGTTCCATTAATTTCCAATAATTAATTTTTAAGTAATTAATAAGGGCAAACATTAAAGTGTAATTAGAAAGTATGCTGGTTTAGTAAAGTGATGGTTATAAGTGCTCCTCCAAGATCCATGACTTCACTATCCCTGGGTAGTTGGTAGTTAGGTTTCCAGGACCAGGTGTGCTTTTCCTCCTAACTACAAAGTTTTAAGTGCAATCAGAGAGTTGCTGGTTACCACCAAAGTACATGTGTAACTACGGAACTCTCAGAAATATGGTGCCATGCTAGTCATTGCTGTGGTTCATAGGCATCATAGTTGGGTAGAACTGTTGCTTGCTTCTTTCTTTTGTAAGTTTGCATAGCATCTTCAGGTGTGATAAAAGATAGTCCTCAAGGAGGACTGTTACAAATCAGTTCTAGTGAAGAGTCCTATGGTGCCATGTGTCTGAGAGTATGGTGCCTTCTATAATAAGAACTAACCTTACAACTTGAAGGTCAACAAAGAGCTTATAATGTTTTTGGAAGTCTCTTGGACACTCCAAAGAACTATTCAACAGAGGGCTTTTTATGCCTAGTGTTGGGATTTCTGTTAGAGAGTAAGCCAGGAGAAGAAAATTTTATTTAAACATCATATGTATATTTATACACAGACTTACATGAATTATCGGATTTTGAGGGGATACATTGTTAATGGTATGATTCCTTATGACCTTTTCAGACATGTTATTTTACCCTTCCCCTCTCTGATGGATTTTGTTACTTGTCAACTGAACTAGATCTAGAATTCACTAAAACCTCAAAACGGAGGGGAACACCTTTTAGGGACTTTTGCTTAATTCAAAGTAGTAAGAACCAATTCTAAACTGGACCTTTGAAGTGGGAAGGCATACCTTTAATCTGGATCTTTTGAGGTGGGAAGACTCATCTCTAACCTAGGCCACACCTTCTACTAGGAGTCAATATAAGGACACAGAAGAAGTTTTGCTCTTTGCTTACTTGCTCTTTCCTTGTTAACAAGACTAGTTCTTTACTGGCATTAAAGCCTACTTCTTTGTGACTTCTATGTATACTAAAGACCCACTAAAATAATCAAACTTTTAGATTTACTAGATTCTTGAACCTTCTGTTCACAGGCAGCCATGTTGGATTAGCTGGACCACAACTGTAAGTCATTCTAACATATCTCCTTTCTATATATTTAGAAAGACTCATTCTAGAAATTGTGTTACTCTAAAGAACCTTGACTAATGCACCCTCTTTTGTCTATATTCATTTCCCCTTCCTCATTAGAACTCCCTCATTTCTTTATTTCCCCATAAGAGCACTTGTATCCCGATATTTTCCTCTCTATTTTTTCTCCTCACCTATGCCCTAGCAATGGTCCCATTGGTTTCCATGGTTTCCACGGTTGCTCCAGTGCATATCTCATATCTGAAGATTTGGAACTTGCAGCTTCCAATTGGAGAGAACACACATTTGATTTTCTGGGTATGAGTTACCTCACTCAATATCCGCTTTTCTAGTTCTACCCATTTACCTGCAAAGTTTATGATTGCATTATTTTTGCAGTTGGATAGCATTCTAGTATCCATCCACTGGTTGAAGGCCATTTAGGTTGTTTTCATTTCCTAGCTACTGTGAGTAGAGCAACAATGAACATGGCTGAGCAAGTATCTGTGGAGTAGGATGTCGAGTTTCTGAGCATATGCCAAGGGTAATTTTGCCGGGTCATAGGGTAGATTTATTTTCAGCTTCTTGAGAATTTTCCATGCTGATTTCCATAGTGACTACATCATTCTGCTATCCCACCAGCTGTGAATGAGGGGTTCCCAGCACCCTGCACCCCTTCTGACATTTATTGTCAGTTGTTTTGATCTTTGCCATTCTGACTGGCATAAGATGAAATCTCAAAGCAAAACCATTTTTTTAAATGTTAAGATAACTTGATGTAGCCACTCAAGTCATATTTAACATTCTAATTTTAGAGGATAAGTTGAGGAAAAGTAATTATGTCCAGCACAGTGCTAAAATAGGAAAGACATTCAGCAGAGGGAGGGGCTGCTGAGTCCTAAGATACAATGCTATGAAGTCTTCTTAAGTGAGTCAATTAACCTGGGGAAACAATCCATAGAAGCAGGAATATTCCATCTATAACACTGACCCAAGCATGAGGAAACAATCTCCTCACTTTGAAAGGAGTCCAGGTAAGGCCCTGCTAACCTTATCATCTATGCTGGCATCCAACTCCATAACAATATTTATTTCATCTGTCAGATACTTGGACTAAATGAAATTCACAGAATTGTTGAAGTGTAGCCATGTATCTAAACAAACAACTGGTACCTTGGCAGGAAGTTATAAACATTAAGGAGTTTTACATCTATCTTGTTTGGGAATTCCATCAAGACAAGAAAGCCATGTCTTGCATCTGCTAGGCAGTCCTTCATTCCCCCAACAAAGTTGAGAGATGGTTATGAAACTGATGGCATGGAGCTGAATAAGAAAAACATAGGCCCCCAATCCCAAGGAGTGCCCAGTCTCATAAAATAAAAGTGGCTCACTGGGCTGGCCTCCAGCAGAGTTAAAAAAGCAACTTCAAGGGCTCTCCTTTTTACACCCCTGTTCTGGAGTTAGGTACAACAGCAACACTGGATTGACCTGCAATATCTCACAAATGCCAAAAGATTGTCCATCTTCATCTGCAAGACAGCCTTGAAAGCTTGCATACTGGTTATATGAGTTCAATTTCTGGAATCACAGCCTCCGAGCAGCTTAGTAAGTCTTGGAAAGTCAAGATCCAGAATTGGATCCCAGCCTCCTCCCCAGCAGCAATTTGCAGGTTGTTCCTTCTGCAGACAGTCTTCTGACCCTAGTGACACCTGGAGTGATCAAAGATCTCAAAGCTCACATTTTCAAACCAGCTGATAAATATGCTTTTTCCCCCTGACTGTCACCAGTACACTGTCTCAAAATAAAAGACTTCTCTGGGAGGTGAGAAGGTGGCCAGGCACCCTAATGGGATGACCTTTCACTCCTGCTCCTGCGGTGAGGAAGTTGACTGTATGGGGTCCATTAAAGAAGAGATGCCTGCAGAAGATTTTTTACTTTAGGGTCAAGGAAGCAGCTAAATTCTTTGTCTTGGGGAGAGAAATCCTGTAATGTAGGAAAACAGAGCATATCTGGAAGAATTTTTAGAATTAGCACTGTGACATAATACGTAACAGAAATAACTTGAGGAAGGAGTTGAAGGGTTAGTCTTTCTATCATGGAGGGAGGATGTGTGTCAAAGCAGATCAGTTGATGTCATGGCTGTCAGAAAGCAGAGAAGGGAGTGTTGACATTCAGCTTCTTTTCTGTTTCCCCCCCATTTCATTCTGCCCTCTTGCTCAGCCAGTGGGATGGCGCCACTTACGTTCATGTTAGCTCGTCCCCACTAAAGCTCATCCTCTTTGAAAATGTCCTCAAATGAATGCTCACAGTGTGTATGTCTCAGCTAATCTTCTAGGTGATTCTAAAACCAGTCAAGTTGACAATCAAGATTTCCCATCACAACCACCTAAACTCAGAGGCATGTGAGTCTAGTCTAATAAAATAAAACAGATGCCCGATTCTCTTAGAATGTAGTGACTTTGGTAAAACCAGATGTGTGTGGTGAATAATTCTCATCATGGAAAAGGGCTCATTTGAAAGAATATTGTCATGCTTTTTTTTTTTTTTTCTGCCTGAAATCTAGAATCCTAGCTCTCATCACGAATCAACTCATTTTTTTCACCAGCCTTTCACTTTCAAAAGTGAAAAAAGTCATTGAATGCTCAATAAACAAAATTTTAGGAAGGAAGATAGGCCTATCTTTTAAAATGACCACACCATTAATTTCCATCATGTTCAAAAGTGTTTTTTTGAATGCTTACCACATACCAGGTATTATAATTTAAAACCTCTTTTCTTAGGATTCCTGGTCTGGAGTATTTGGGATAAATGATCAGTACGTTTAGTGGTTATAAGGCTTTTGGAAATAAAAGCATCCGCGTCCTCCATCATCGAGAAAATGTATGGGTTGTTTTTATTCAGAGCAATGCATATGTGCTTACATAGGTTTTGATGCCTTCACCCACACTTCACTATTTCCATTTTCTAATCTCTATGGTCTGTGAATATAATCTTATTCGAAGGAATATAGTTGAGTGACTATTGAGCTGGGGTGATCCTGGATATAAGGTGGCGTCTAAGTGCAGTAAGGAGCTTTCACAGAAGAAATAACAGGGAAGAAACGGAGAACAGCAGAAAGCATCAGGAAAAAAAAATGGCAGCAGAGATTAAGGTTATGCTGCACAAGCCAAAAACCACCTAGGCCTACTAGAAACCAGAAGTATAAAACTGATATTCCTGTGGGGCTTCCAAGGAGAAACACCGTTACAGTGACTTCAGGCTGTTGCCCTCCCATACTCTGAAGGCAGAAGTTTCTGTTTCTAATTCCAAGTTTCTAGTTTCACACTAGGTAGTAAACCTTGCTATCTGGTGTGTTAAATAGCAACAAAGCTGGGAAGTAAGTACTGTATTTTATACATAGTACTGATCATTCAAGAAAGCAGGGTTAAGACTTGAATTAGAATATGACCTGGTCAGTTTGTGATAAGAGCGCTTGCAACCGAATCATTGCACTGAAGATCAGCCATGAACAGTTTGCAAGGAACTATATGACAAGAAACAATGCCTGCACTCAGATAATTAGAAAAGTAGCAAATCTATGCTCTCTTATAGGTGAGTAGACACTTATTCAGTTTTTGTGTATATACACATGCATGACATGGTGTGTGTCTGGAAGATAGAAGGTAACATTGTGGGGTTGGTTTCCTTCTTTTTTTTTTTAACCCTGTAGTTACCAGGGGATCCAACTCAGACCCACAGGTTTGGTGGCAAGTACCTTTACCTGTTGTGCTATCTTGCCTTCCCTGAATGGGATATTTCTGACCGCTAAAAAAGGATGAAATTAATAACTATGCATTATATGTACAATATAAATATAATCTTTATACCAAGTCATGTCAATGAAGGCTATGTCAGGGAAATTGAGTCATGAAGTCACTGTGCCAATGAAAAAACATGAAAAGAGCCAAAGAATGAGAAGAAAATACCAATACTATCCCAACCTCGTTGGATCTTTCCCAGGAGAAACTTATAATTGCTTGGAAAAGAATTTCAGAGGAACAGTATATTATTAAATGGGGGCCTCCAACAACCTTTCCCAAGGGTTTATATTCTGTGACTTGGATCCAAATTTGAATTTAACCATTTTCCATTCGTGCTTCTGGAAGAACAATTATCAACTGGAATCTCTCAAGAACTGATTCCCATTCTGGCTCAGTTATTGCTTAGTTTACAGCATTGGGGAATCTAATCAACTTCATTGAGACTGGAAACATCTAGTTAAAAGAAAGGGTGGATGTGGGCATCTAAATCACAAAAGATACATTATCAAAATAAAAGCTCTCGTATCCTAGTGAAGTCTGTACAAACAACTGTAACATTGGTTGATTACATGTTTGGCCCAATGAAATAACAACCTTTGAGTTCTTGAGAAGTTATAATTGCTTCGATGATTTTAGATCACTAAGATTGAAAAGTTTTGTCTTGCATATACATGCAAGGAAAGGGGTAAGACAGAAGAAAGTAAGAGCAACAGGAAGGAATAAATTAATCAGCTAATGAGCTGGGTGTATAGATGAATAGGAGATAATGAATTTATAAATGCAGAAAGGAAGAAAGAAAGGAAGAAAGAAAGAAAGAAAGAAGAAAAAAGAAAGAAAGATGGAAGAAAAGAAGAAAGGAGGAAGTGAGGGAGTTGGGGAGGGAGGAGGAGAAAAGGGGCAAAAAAGGGAGGAAGGGAGGAAGGGAGAAAGGGAAGGCAGAGAAAAGCATAGAAGTGTAGATGGAAGGAAAGGGAAAGGAAGGGTGTAGAAGGGAAAGACAAATGGAGAAAGGGAAGAAAAGAAAGATAATACAAAAGACAATACCACCATTGTCTTTTCTGTTATATTGAGAATTTCCCCTTGAAGATTTCAGCTGACACCCAGGGACTATAATCTGACTCACTTACATTTTATATGAAATGTTTTCCCAAAACCAGTAGCTACACCAGAAAGGCTCTGCACGCATTAGACTATCTGTACCTCAGATACTGTGTATCGATTTGCCCTACTGAAATAAGACATGCATGCCTTGGGGACAGTTCACTTGGGGTGATCTGGAATGTGTTTTTACCAACTTAAATTTTTATCCACAGGTCTAAGTTTAATTCTTTTAATGGTTCTAATAAAGACAATAGTTAAGGAGCGTAGATAATAACACTTGTCCTAGTTTTCAGGGTTCTCGTGAGAATCAAATGAGATAATAGGACGAAAAAGCCTTAAAACCTTAATTGCTATTGAGTGGAAATTTCTATTAATAATGAGAGTCAATAATGACAACAACCATAGTGGAAAAAAGTCAAGTCTCCTTGGCAGCAGGGACAAGAGATGTATACTTATGACCCAAGGACATGGAGACTCTGTTTTACTCTTGAAATGTGGGACATCTGGAGAGCACATGCAGGGACTTTAAAGAAGACTTTAAGGTGCTAAATCAAAAGCCCCATTGCCACTAATTTGAAAGAATCAAAGGACTAGGGATTTGGAGAACACAGAATGTAAAATCTCAAAGCAGGCTGCTTTCAAACAGCAGCCAGGTATTAATAACCAGCAGCTGGCCTGCCAAAGTCCATGAGAGAGTATGTTACACAAGACGCAGATGACCATACATCCCCAGGGTACCAGGGCACTTGCTTTGCTAACTGAAACTCCTCTCTGCTAATTTATCCCATGGACCATGCCTTCAATAGGAGGATAATTTATTGGAAAGTTACGCTCGTATGTTCTACCAATATATTTTCCCCTCCCACTTCTTAGAAGCAGGCAGTCTTTATAATTATGATCCCTATGTTCTGTGCAGAGCCAATAGGGAAGCCACCAGATGTCATTGTCTGTTTCTAGCCTTTTGTTTAAAATAACATACCTGAAACAAATTACGTTAAGGAGGAAAAGGGAAGTGGAAAGAGTATCAAAGAATCTAAGGGATACTAGGGCTGGTTTGCAAAGATCAGAGGGGAGAAGATTCCTGCAAAGCCACACAGAAAGTAGGTAGCATGCTCTCCAATTTCACATTGCAACAGGAGACTTCATAGGGAATGCAATATACAGAAAGACAGATAGACAAACATGAAGCCTTTGGCTCCTGGCTCCTCCAAAGACCAAGATCTCCATGGCAAACAGCCACAAAGAGAACAGAGAGCATAGAAATAATGTCTCACTGATAAGAGGTAACAACACAATATCCTATAGCTGGAGGAATCCCCACACCCTTGGGCTAGGTAAAGTCTAAAATCTGACAAACTCAGACTGAAACCTGTCAAAATATGATGGAGATCTGATTTGTTACTGTTCTATTAGCCTCGGAAGTTTAAACTTGGGTAGTTTAAAGAAAAATCGTCCCTTTATTAATTTGTGTACCAAAGAAAGTTTGTGAGCTGAAAGTTGGATATCATTGTATTGCGTCTGACTGAGAGCCAAGGCTTTACTCAGTGCTTTCCCTGCTCAAAGTATGACCCCCCCACCCCCACCCTGTGGTACACAAACACTTTCCTTGTTTTTTTATTATTATTTTTATAGCATATGTAAGCAATTCTAGCATAGAGGCGGTTGTCTGAACATCACCCTATCTTCACACCTCTTCACAGACAACCTCCAGTTTTGTTTTTACCTTTTCAAGGAAGTGGAAATGACTATACACAAGGTTACACTTATTAGAGTATTTGGACCCAGAGTGAGATAAATCAGTGGTTCCCAACCTATGGAGTGCAATCCCTCTGGGGGGTCACATAACAGATATCCTGTGTGTCAGATATTATATTACGATTCATAACAGTAGCAGAATCACAGTCAGGACATAACAATGAAATGATTTTATGGGTGGGGGTCACTGCAATATGAGGAGCTGTATTAAAGGATCTCAGTATTAGGGAGGTTGAAAACCACTAAGATAAATACTTATGCAAATTTTACTAGTTTTCATGACTGAAGTCATACATGTTCTGCCCAGTCTTCCTGGCTTACTAAACCTAAATTAAAATTGACCTGATTGTTGTTCCAAAGCACCTGGTGCCTAACCTTGTCATGTCACAGTGTGCAATGGGCTCTTTCTTTCTCAGCCTCTGTCTTGTCACATGGCTTTGCTCATATTAAGGTAATAGCTGGGACCTTACCAAACACTTTCTTAACATAATAAAATCTTATACCATGTGTGGATTTGACACTGTGGGTGGCATTTCTTGTTTGAAGAGGAGCAACCTGACCCTTCTAAAAGGATATTGACTCATGGGGTGAGAAAGAACCAAATACTGACCAAAATCAGTTCCCAAATATATAACAAATTCAGTCAGAGGAAGAGGAATATACTGTAGTTTTCCCTTAAGTTTAACTTTGATTTTATTTAGAATTTAAAAGGAAGTAAAAAACTGAATTAAAAATGTTTAATGAAACTATCTGTAACATTTTAGCTGTCAGTTGCCAATCAAATGTAACTCATTTAATAATTTTAAAACCAGAAATGTTAAAGTATGAATAAAATTTAATGCAAGGCATATAAGGTTTGTTAAATACATTCTAAAAGTCAAAATGATTTTTGTGCATCCAAATAGACATTTAGTGCATAGCAGAAGACACACATATTTACATTATAATTCATAAAAGTAGCAAAATTGTGGTTATGAAGAAGCAGTGAAAATAATTTTATGGTTGGGGGTCACCACAACAAGAGGAACTGTACTAAAGGGGTTACAGTATTAGGAAGTTTGAGACCCACTGCTGTAAGGTATTCTAATTGACATCCTCATTATATGTAGATTATTTTTCTTTCTTTCCAACTCTGGTGACTGGTAAGAGAAAGCTTTAGGCTTTCCAGCAACTTATTGTCATGCTACATTTGCTGCTATTGGTAAAAATGTTCATTTTCACATTATATCATTTTTTAAGAGTATGATACCAGATGAAACCAGACTTACAAAATCACAACCTACAAGCGAACTATAAACATAGTCTAGAAGAATATATTCATTCGTTTATAATATGCAATTCTATGAATCAAATATAGACATGGTAATTTTAGATGCCTTTTGCAGTTGCTTCACCAACAAATGGTTTGTTTAAAAATACAGTGGTAATTTTAAAAGTACACGTGTTACCATAATGTTTTAACACCCCAGTCCTTGTGAAACGGGAGACCAAAAAAGCAACTCTTTTTATTCTCCTTAGGTTTAAAAAAGTGTCCTGTTTCTGTCTTTTTGTTTGTGAACCTTAAACTTCTGCATAGGCCGAAGATTTTTAATCTTTCTTACAATCATAGTGATAGGTTGTTTTGTTTGTTTGTTTGTTTGTTTGTTTTGTTGTTTGTTTGGTTAGTTCATTTGGTTGGTTCTTTTAGATAGGGTCTCTTTGTGTAGCCCTAGCTGTCCTGGAATTCTTTCTGTAGACAAGGCTGCCCTTGAACTCATGGAGATCTGCTTCTTCCACTGGAGTGCTGGGATTAAAGGTGTGTGCCATCGCCACCTGGCTTCAAAGCCACTGTTAAAGTGATGTGTTTTCAGAACCATAGCTGATATAAACTAGACAGAAGGAGAAGGCTCTGCTTGTGGGTGAGGATTTGAGAGTTGCAGGTGTCATTGATTGTCCATAACCTCTGATACAAGTGAACTTGGGGGCACAACTGCTTTTGCACAGTCCCACTGCCCCTCACTAACCTCAGAAGAAGCATGCTTCTGTGGCATCTGTCACTCAGGTTGTATGATTGTTTTGTCAGTGAGGCACTGAACTGGCAGGTTTTGCCTGTCAACTTGACAACAAGCTGGAGTTATCACAGAGAAAGGAGCCTTCCTTGAGGAAATACCCCCATGAGATCCAGCTATAAGGCATTTTCTCAGTTAGTGATCAAGGAGGGAGGGCCCAACCCATTGTGGGTGGTGCCATCCCTGGGTTGGTAGACCTGAGTTCTATAAGAAAGCAAGCTGAAGCGAGCCATTAAGCAGCATCCTCCATGGCCTCTGCATCCACTCCCGCCTCCAAGTTCCTGCCCTGTGCGAGTTCCAGTCCTGACTTCCTTTGGTGATGAACAGCAATGTGGAAGTGTAAGCTGAATAAACCCTTTCATTCCCAACGTGCTTCTTGGTCGTGATGTTTTGTGCAGGAGTAGAAACCCTAAGAAAGGCATCATGAGCAACCCTTAGAGCTCACGGAACTCTGGAGATACCAGTGATGGAGAAACTGTCCAGAAAACCCACAACAACGCTTTCTTTGTGACCTTTCCTCTCTTGCCTTATTGCCATGACCCCAGACCCAGGCTGCATTTCTTTCTAGATGATTCTGGCTAACCATTAGGTAAAATACAGTTTGTGCAAATCAAAGCATCCTGTCACCTGCCTTTCTATATATCCATCTTGGTTTGTCTTTTGGTGTCAATGTCTCTGCTGTGTACCAGTTTCCTGGTCAGAGCTTTAATTACTATTTACTTTTTTCCTCTCTCTGCAAGAATCTGTCTAATTGGTAACTTACCAAGTGTTTCTCCTATATACCTTCTTATCTCCACTGCCTAATATCAACTTTCTAATGAGGGTGAATATGTGTTCTCATATCTGGTGAGCCAAAGCATATGCCTCATCTCCCTCTCATTCCCAAAATGTCTCACCAGCTGCCCTTCTTGAAGTCTCTCATTTTCTCCACAGATCGGTCCTGACTCCTCTCAGTTTGAAGCACATCTCCCTCTTTTGAATGTCATCTGCATCTTGCTTGTCACTTCCAGTGTGACTTTCCACTTTGGGTCATCAGTCTTTACATGTTCCATTTCCTCTGCAGCAGATCAGCTCTTAGAACAATAATTTATGCCTTACCTTAGTGCTTTGATGGCACTTTACCCTTTACAGTCCTGGGGATGTTCATTAAATGATTAATGAATTGGATGGATAAACCAATATAAGATGGAACGTGCTATCTATACAATCATTGCTTCAACCTTTAAAAGTGGACACAGATGATATGTTAATCACTCTCTCCCCGCCCCATTTCCAAATAAGAAAATGTATCAGTTTGTCATATGCTTATGCCACCTTGTTCTTTGAAAGGTCCCACAGACTTCCTCTTAACTTCTGCTATTTGCATGAACACCCAAGATCTTCAATTTTTTTTTCTCCTTACCATTCAGCTAGCCCCCATGGAGAAATAGTGCAGTGCTATGATATTGAATAAGTTCTTAATCCTGGTTATTACACAACAAAGAAGAAGCAATGCATAATTAAAGCCATGCAGTTCTCCCGTACGACAAAATGCTACTGTGGTTTGTTTTATATGCTCAGTCTTGACCTCCAATAAAGCATTATTTTTATAGTAACCCCCCCCCAATGTAATGTTCTCCTTTCAATAACTTTCATTATCATGAAAAACTCTGTGAGTTGAAGCCACAAACAGGACCCAGTGTACAGCAAGAAAAGTCATTAATACCTTACCTCAAGATGCTAAACTAGCTCCTTGGTGGGTTTAGTGCATATAAATACTTCCTTTTACAATCTAGTATGTTGCAAGCATCATTTTAGAAAGCCAAATTCTAGATAATTTCCAACCCCTTATTCTCTTGGTATAATTACTATGGTTGTCACTTTGCATCCTTAAGGTGGCTTCTGTAGGCATAAACTAAAGCAGCCAGCACATGGGGGCTCTACAGCTCCACAGACTTGAGTTATTCCCCCATCTTAACTAGGCTTGGAAGCACCCTGCCCCTCCCCCCCATGTCCACAAATAAGAGCTCAGCCATTTGCTACCTTGCTAATTTTGTGCAATCCTGAGAAGACAACCCAGTTACTAGGCCAGAATGTCTGTCCTATAAAAGTAGGAGATAGGAGATAGTAAGTGAGAGTTTTAAGGTACTGAGTTCTTTATATTATGATATTTATATGTATATATTTATATATGTATATATTTATATATTTTATATATTTATATATATTTATATATATTTTTATATTATATTTGACTAATTAAATGGGAATTCCATTTCTGTGGGAGTCTAGTTATTGTTATTTTAACCTTCTTTTCAGGACTCCCTAGATCCTTATTGCATGTAGTCTTTCTGCTCATATTTTACCCGTTGTGAATTGCTTCTAAGCACCAGTCCCTCTCACAGACACAGTTATCTGACTTTCCACCATGTCTTTCATTTCCCAACTTCTGTTCCTTTCCTTTTTATTCACTTTATATCCCAATCACCTAGGTCCAGCCCCCACATGTCCCTTGGTTGGTGGTTCAGTCTCTGTGAACCCCCATGGGCCCAGGTTAGTTGACATTGTAGGTCTTTTTGTGTGATGTCTTTGATCCCTCAAGCCCCATCCATTTTATCCCCAGCTTCTAACTTCTCTTCTTAGGAATTGTCCTCCATCGCCATGGCATGCCTCCTCTACAGTTCACTTCTCCTCTGCCTTTCATTAAGCGTCTGTCTTTATGGTTTTCGCCCTGCATAGAGAAGATAACAACATCCATGACTGCCTACCCTAACAATTTCCTTCCTGGTTCCTTCATAACTAGCTTTCTGACTCTGATTGGTGAAAGGATTTGAGGATGATCATACTGAAAAAAGAATAACAGTGGCTGCAAAAATAGCAACAAACGCTCACTTTTGTTAAGCTCTGTGCTAAATACTTCTTACTATATTTCATACTAGACAGCTTTGAACAATCTCACTGTTTTTCAGATTCACAAAAGTCCTCATGGCTAAGACAATGTCATAGTGAACATCAGCTTTGGGCAAAGCACTCCAACAGACAATTCTGGATAAGATTGGAAATTCATTTTATATGTGTCTTCTTAGAGAGTTTTAAGGGAAGAGGATCAGTTTGAGGTATCTACAGGATACATCTGGGGAATTTATGTGGATTCGATGAATTCTAGTATTTTTCTCTTTCAGCTTTCTGCTGTGCTGGGAATATTTCAAATCCTATTTTTAATGTTGGGTTAGGAGACTGGTAGGAAGTAATAGAGAATTTCATCAAGGCTATGGTGGTTCCAAAATTTAGGAAGTCAATAAATCAATTGATTTTGGAATGTAAAGAAAGGAGTATAGTTGCCTGAAGGGCAGATGCAATCTCTTCTATGGGGAAAGCCTCATAAAGCAATTACCTCTAGGTGGTTGTCTGGCTAGAAAGGTCAGGCTCTGTAACATTCGTTAATGATTATCTGAGTGTAGAATTGTTTTGGAATGTGTCTAAAGCTAATTTTCAAAGCCCAAGGAAAACATGAGAGTCACTGAGAAGACAGTTATTTGAACACAGAAGGGAAAGTAAAGAAATTAGAAGGCAAGCACTCTATCAGGTTTTTTCCCCTCTAATAATACTGATTTTACTTTTTGATCATGTCGAATATTTTCAGGGAATCCACTTTTTACATTCATATAGGACATATATACTAAAGACAATATTTATTTTATTCTCCATGCATTGGTCTATAAAAATAACTACAAATGTCATAGAGTTAAAAATGAGACATAAACCCATAGTATTATGGTGATTTCATTTAGTATTTTATTAGAATCCGGCTTTTATTTTTTTTTTTACTTTATTGTGAAAGGATGTTGAAAAAATTCTTTAGGAATGTGAATATGATTAACTTATTTCATAATAAAATTTACATCTGGGTTTTCTGTGGTTATTGGGAATAAATAACTATTTAATCTAGAGATATGCTATGCAAATAATTTTAAAGGCACACAAATAAATATTAATGTGAAACTTACTTAAGGAGACTTGTAGGCATTTTCACATTGAAATGGCATAGCGTAGTCCCTATTTTAATTTCACTAACACTACCCAAATCCTTTTAATAATCTAAACACAACTTCTAGAGTAGGAGGAACTGCCATTCATTTTTGATCCAATTCCAAAGTTCCTTTCAGAGTAATAAAAAAACATTTTCTGAGGAAGCAGAAGATGACCTTGTTTCATTATTTAAGCAGCTCAGCCCCTTTGATTTTTTTCCAAGCTCATGGGGTTTGCTTAAAGGACATTTGACTTTCATAAACATTTTGTTTGAAGAATGATGATGTCACCATAGAGGTTGTCAAGCATGATCCTGTGTTGGTAAGGAGATGGGGGGGTGGGGGTGGGAGGCGGAGAGAGATAGACAGACAGAGACAGAGAGTCAGACAGAGAACTTCAAAAATCTACATCCCAATCTTAGGGAAAAACTATTTGGAAATTACTCAAAGGGAAACTAAAATATTTCTGTGAAACAGCATCTTGTTGGATAAAAATAATATATACACTCAAAATAAATCACAGCCAATTTAATAAAAGGATCAAAGTTAAATGTTATTAAACTAGCTTTTTTATCTTTATTCTGCATTATATTTCCTCTGGTAACAGCATGTAGATAAGCTATACATGCTAAATATCTTAAAACTATGCTGAATCTGGCTGTCAAAATTGTGTGTTTGAAAGTTCTTAGAACATGCATGTATTTTTTTCTATCTTCTCCCAAGCTGTGGTATCTCAGCATCCAAAGCCTAGTCTACATTTATTTCAAGAGTATCAGAGTAATAGGTAAACTGGAAAAAACATGAAAAGAATATTTAAAAACGCTTTGTCATATTTTGTAAATAAATAAATAAATAGAAATTTCAGTGTAGACTGTATCTGCATTCTATACACTATAATGAAATTATTGGAGGTTTCCCTTTTACATGTAAGGCTCCCTAATTCTGGGTTTGTTTTTTGTTTTTTTTTTTTTTTTTTTGTTTTGTTTTGTTTTTTTTTTTTTTTTGTATTTTTGAAAGAATTAAATTAAGTAGCCTCCAAACCTACTTCTCTCCTAACACACTGACAGAACCTTGCACAGTTTTCTCACCTATGCTGCAATTAACTTACCTCCTCTTCTAGGCTTACTCCACTCCCTGATCCTCTCAGTTTGGCCATGGCACCTTCTTACTGCACGCCAAGGCTTCACTGTCTCCCACATTCAATCTGGTGCCATGGCCTTGACTTTAATTTGCATGTTTTACCTCGCCCCTTTTCCGGAGAGCACCTTTGCACAGTGCAGGCTATCCTCTCTACACGACAAAGCCTTACATTCACTGCCGTTCTTTATCTAAATATTTAATAGCCATGGTACTCTGTAGGCTTAAAATCAGGGCTGTCATTTTAATGAGCCTCACTGCCTAGCTAACAATTTAATGTCAGTATAAAATATTGAAAGAGTTGAAAAAATATAAAAGTTGCCAATTTTCTATGTCCACGCTGGGCTGCAACTCACATGTTCCTCAGCCTTGGGTTTCTGGATCTTAGGAATACAGACCAACCCATAAAAATTGTTTATTCCTTCTCTCTTGGTGTGTGTGTGTGTGTGTGTGTGTGTGTTTGCACACTGTTGATTAAATCCCCTGAGCTTTGCATATGCTGGGCAAGAATTCCTTAAGTTTTATCAATCTTTAAATTTATATATATATATATATATATATATATATATATCATAAAAATCAGTTTAGTCCTTAATAGAGGTTAAAGGGATTTTTAAAAATATCTTCTTCCTTATAATCACAAAAATTCAGAACCACATTCATTCTTCAGAAAGTAGAAAGCAAGAGTCAATCTGAGTCTGAAAAGATCTTTCTTTGTCAAAGTGTTTTAAGGTGGATCCTGAATTATGTCATGTGGGGAAGAATGTCTTCGTTCTCCATGGTGAACAGAAGAACTGTTGTCAGCACTACTGACAAAATGAGCCTGGAAAAGGCTCGGCTATTTTGGAAATAAATGTCAGGACGTCAGTTCCCCGTATCTCTGGCCTGGGGCGATCATTACTTGGCCATATCACACCAGTTAGTGCTGGCCCTATATGTTAACCCCAACCAATGAGTAAACAAAAAGGGGCAGAGACCCCTGTAAATCAATGTTTATTTCTTTACTGTCACACATGTAAAGACCTCGCTTGGTTTTTCTCCCTAAATGTTAACTTTTGCAGACTGATAATTCATTATCGATTTATAACTACACAAACACCAACAATAGCCCAGACAAGTTACTCGATTATGTATCAGTAATGCTGGTCAGCTAAATATGACAGAGGCAGATGAGAATGTAGATTTGATGGGTAGATGAGGCCAGCATCATATAACCTTCATAAAGAAAGCACTGGGATGAGCGACATTTGAAATTCTGTCCCTTATAGCCTTATAGTCTGTGTTTTTTTTTTCTTAATACTAGTGTAGCTGTGACAATTTCAAGGTGGTCACAAAGATGCTCGAGCAAACATGATTATGTGTAGTTGCGTTTCTGTAGCATGCTCTGCAGCCACAGGGCAAACCACAATGCATCCCTAAGTACGAGAGTGCATAGCTGTGTGATTTCCACTTAAAATCATTCTCACCTACACTGCAGTCAGTTTGAGACCTACTCAGTGACCATGGCTCTCCCTTACTGCATACCAAGCTTGCACTCTTTCTCTCACACTCACTCTAGGTACTTTAAATTATTCAACATCTTCTTATACTTTCCTAGAAGTCTGTGGAGTCTATGGAGGCATTTTAGATACATACTTCCAAAGGAAAGAGAAGAGTAGAAGGGGAACGTTATTTTATAGGCCTCATATTTCTGGTACATCCCATATTCAGCTAAATCAACTCTACTTTCAAGTAGGTGACATCAGCAACTCCCCATAAAGATTTTTTCTATATGGCTTTCTATACCATACTGGAAATGAGGAAACCCTTGAATGTCACTGAAAGATTAATAGGTTGATAGAAGACATTGACACAAAATGTGTGATACCTGTCCTAAGATATCTGAAAGTACTATTGCATGTGAAAATATAAGGTATTCTTATGTTCACAGTAAATACATGTCTATATTCACTGTTCGTACATACATGAGCATTCAGTAGGAACAATATGCTTGTATAAACATGCTAGGACAGATTACAAAACAAATGTGGTTTATCATTGTGTTATAGGATTATGGGTAATTATTGGTTTCTTTTTAATGCACGTTGCTAAAATTATTATGGTAGGTGCATTACAGATATTATTTTCCTAACAGGAGAATAAAATAAAATATATTTTACATAAGATTTGTGGTTCCTTAGGGAAAAAAGATTTAAGCATATTTTCATGTGTAATGCATGGATATATATAATATATATATTATATATATATTATATTATATATATTATATATATATTATATATATTATATATATATTAAAGTATATTGTAAAACTTTCTGACCTTTTGACAACAGTACCACATATATGTGCTTGATCAACACAATTATTGATCAATAATTTTATCTTCATTTCATCTTTTAGTCTGATTACTTACTGAGTACAGAAATAAGCTAATGCCTTGGAAGCCCAAGGCTCACAGACTTGTCTTAATCTTGTAAGCATTAATTCAAGGTTGGATGAGTTTTCAATTTTCTTTTTAATCAAATGTGTCATTCACAAATCAGGAAAGGAGATTGTTGCAGCTCACTTGTCCTTGTCCTTCACCCCTCCTCCAGTGCGAAGTCCAGGCAGATCAGAAATGTAGAAACACCAAGCTCATTAACCAAACACAGAGAAGAAAAGAATTATAGCATGTGCATGTGCAAGCACACACACACACACACACACACACACACACATTCACTCACCACAAACATTTTCAAATATCTTAAGAAATAGTTTAATATTTGAAGATACTTTGCTCTCTCTTTTAAAAAGTATCATGTAGCCATATGCATTCCAAAAATTGAAAATAAGAGAAAAATACTTCTAAAATAAACCACAAATGAATTCAGAGCAATATTTATGGTTAAGAATAATGCCTACAAACATATCACTGCATTGTGAGAGTTAATATCTCATCTCACTATCACGATCCCCAAAGTCATTTTCACGATTGTTTTACATTTGTTCTTTTACAACAAAAAACGCTCACGTACTCATAATTCTTAAATCCCCTGAACTTCTCCTTTAAGATAAGGGTCAGAGTAAGTACACTCAGCTCTGTATATTTTCTTTGTCAGTGTCTTGTCAGTGAAATCACAAGTGGTTCAGTGCTAAGCCTGCTCTCCCTTTTACTCAAGCTGTTGCTTCCAGCACTCAGATCAGTGAATGGGATGGAGAAGGTGCATTAAAACTACATATGAATGGGCGGGCAGTATCCGATGATTCAATAGCATCTGAGTCACTTTGACACTTCTATTTTAAAATGAAATAGCACTCTTAAATAGTATTGTCTACTACTGTTTGAGGAGTCATAATCTCTGTCTCCTGGAATTATTCCTAAGAACTATGCATTTAGCAAATTGCCTAAAATGCCTACCTCTGAGTAAGTAATATTTCCCATTGTGGCATGTGAGGAATACCACGTGATCTAGTAAAAAAAATAATCAGCCCACAGTTAAGTGCTTGTTCAATGACCTATCTTGGTGATTCTGGAAAAGCTGTCTTAACTATGTTGAGATTTCATTAAACATCTACTAAATTAAAGAAATGCATGAGAATTTAGCTGGCCATAGTTATGGCTATAAATCGTGTGTGTGTGTGTGTGTGTGTGTGTGTGTATGTGTGTGTGTTGTATATACAAATGAAAGGTACCTAGGATGCAGAAGGAAGTCCTATCACAGTTACTTCAAATAGAGACAAAGTGACCTTTTTTTTTTTTTTTTTTTTTTTTTTAATTTACCTCCTATAACAGACATTCTCAACCTGTAAGTTATGATTCCTTAGGGGGTCAAATGACTCTTTCACAAAGGTTACCTAAGATGATCAGAAAACATAGATATTTACATTTTGATTCATAACAGTAGCAAATTTACAGTTATGAAGTAACAATGAAAATAATTTTATGGGTGGGGGTCACCATAATATGTGGAACTGTATTAAAGGGTCACAGCATTAGGAAGGTTGAGAACCACTGTCCTTTCATAATTTACAACCTGATGTCATCAACTTAAATTTTAGAATCCACAAAATCAAGGCTAGTCATGTGTCATTACAAGACCATTGATCACCTGTGCCAAAACAAGAAATTGACTACTAGAAGAGTACCCTTTGTGGCATTGCGTCATTACTGTATAGACAAAATTCATCTCCATGGGAGAAAACAAGGAAGACATAAAGAATCTATAGTCAATGAAAAAACACTAATCCTGATAAACATAACTTAGCAAAGGGACAGAATCCATGTGTTAATTTATGAGAATGTCGATAATTTGTCACTCCAATCAAATGACCAAGATCTTGAAATCAGCTACAAACAGAGGAACCACACACCTACCCATCTGTGTGATAGAGCACCACTAAGATGTTGAACAAGGTGGGTAAAAACATGATTTATTCAACAACAAATCTGGTGACATCTCCAATTGTCCTATCTTTAATTAGGAAAGATTCATAATTCACAGATATGAATTAAAGTTAATTGGGGTCCTAGCATTAAAAACACAGGGCTTATATAATATAGACGGACCCTATAGCAAGTGGCTTGCTAGACTTACGTTTTGCGTAATCCTTTGTTTTGTTCATGGATGATAAGGACAGGTAAATAAATAAGATGCATAAAAACACACACATTTTTAACTTCTTTTCCCACAAATCTAATAAGAGTAAGATCAAATATTTCTGCTAAGATGTAAATCTCCACACTTAATAGATAATATAATTAATAAACATGGATCTCCCCTTGATCCAATTCATGGGGAGGAAAAGAGATAAAACCCTATTTACATATTGGTTAGAGCGAGGCTGAGCCAAGGCAGACAAAAGGTAGGCCAGTTCACCTTCCAGGTCCTTGCTACCATCCCAGGATGCCATTGTATAAAAGCCCTTTGAAACAGCTGGGAGAGAACAGCATCCATCAACAACCTCTGCCTTGATTTAGTGAGAATTTAGTAATTTAGGTAATGTTCTGTATAGCCGTCCCCTTTTTGTTCTGAAATAAATTACTATGTCAAGAAGACCTATGCTTTAGTGATCAACTCAGTAGAAAAGGAAATGAAGCATTCTATGAATGGGGTAATTTTCTTCTCTAATGAAGTGGGAAAATAAGCACTTGCTAGAGTCATGTTTAGCATCTCCCGTGGGCCCCTTCCATACTGTGATGAAGGATGCAGAGAAGCAACACTCAGTCCACTTGTGGCTGCATCATACTCCAAGAACAAAATTGATTCTATGATTAGCATTTGTTCCGGGAAACACCTGGTTGGGAAAGGAAGGAAAATTGGCAGTTTAAGGAAATAGGTCTGGCTTAACTTCTCTCCAACTCTGCATTGCTTTCAGTAATTAGGTGCTCAATTTGTTTCCTTCACACCCATTCTGCTTTCTAAACAGATATTCTTTCTTGAGTATGTTTGGTCTCCTCAAATTGGTATGCCTCATAGATTATCTCGACCCTTCCCCAGCTGCACCAATTTGCATACCCAGCATGCGTTTTTAATCAAATGCAGAGGATAATTTGACATTTATAATCCCATATCTTAATCAAGGAAGGATGTATTTTGCCTCATGGTTTTGGGGAATATAGTCCCACTTAAAATTTTTATATATCTATATATATAATTATTTGCATGATTTTATATGTATATGTAAATATACCACATGTAGCCACAACCCAAGACTACTTTTGTTAAGTGCACTTGTTAATTGAATAGCTGCTTGAGCTGTGCAGCTGGGCAGTTCTCTGTTCTCATGAGGTTTGCCTGGTCTCAATATACACGGTTCCTGAATCTGGGCAGGAAGTGTAAGAGTCCCTGGCCCACCTCTATGACAATTTTCTTAGAGATGCCCTTTCCCAATTCAAATCCAAGGGATAGTTTATGTTGTCGCTTCCTCTTGAGGACTTTTCTCCTACAACTGCAAAAGGAGCTGTGGCATTTCTTTTTGGAATTCCAAGGAAAGATGTTAATTATTTGCCAGTCTAAGAAGTAGTTTACTAAGATAATCTGTTTAATGATTTACCAGACTCTGATTTTTTTTTTTTTTTAATTAGCCACTCTGCCATAGGCCCAAGTCGTTACCACCCATTGTTTCTGTTTAATCTTGTTTTTATCTTAACTGCTCATGGGAAAACGTCTTGAAAGGGGAAAATAAACAAATAAAAGTTTACCCTGTTAAAGTTCTTAGCTTCATGCAAGCCAATAGTTGTGTCGTTCCTTCAAGTCTATGATCTCTGTCGGGATTTTTGTCTTGACCACAAGCTCTGCTAACTTTGGGGCCTTCTAGGAAAAGGCTAGGTCTCACTCTACCAGATCTGCTGTGCTAATGCTTATTTTGAAGGAAGTGTGGGTGAGTCAAAGAGAAAAGATACAAACACATATATCTTAAGAATACAAGAATTGCAGAATCTTACCCATCCTTGGCTTGCCAGCCTGTTAAATTAATAGCTCTGTTTGGGGGTCCATTTTCAATTTCAAGTCATGTACTTTGGCTGCCAACCTGTTGATGCAGTTAGAGAGACTACAAGCTTTAACACAATGGGCAGAAATAAAAGTATCCCCACGACAAAGGGGGCCAGCCTGATCAAGCTATATATGCCATTCCTGAGGTTTGCCCAAAATGGAAATACTGACCTCAAGCCATGGATAATTTTATCAGCATTATTTGCAGCATCAAAACTCAACAGAGCAGCTTTCTTTAAATTCATAATCTCACTATGCAAAGTTAAAACATCCAGAGAGTTGTTAGAATTATGGCAAATACTAGAAGCAAATACAAGGATTGCTGGAATACTGATTGCCTTCGGGGAGCCCAGGACTCTGCTTGGAGTCTCTACATACCCACCGCATTTTTTGTGCATATTTTTATGTCGTAAATGTTATATAAGTATTAAACTTTAGATTGTATGTAAAGAAATACATTGTTTATAATGCTGAAAAGAGGTGGTTAAAGTCACCTATTTCACACACACACACACACACACACACACACACACACACACACACACAAAGAATACAAAAATTGTGCTTAAAGACCCATCAACCATCACAAATGAATAAACAGCTAAGTGAAGATACATATTCTAAACTAAGTTATGGTGAGGTCCCTAAAAATAATGTGAGTGGCTGAGTTTGTGGATGACAAAATAATATTAAATTAGGATAAAAGTGTTATTTTAACCAAAATAGATACTTGGATATGATGGTTCTTAAAGAGAGCTCAACTAAGCATGTTTCACGCAGCAAAATTTCAGTGACGTTACTCATTCTCTGCCTAAAAATCCAATTTAGAAACCCCTTAGCAGTTAGGAACATGTACTGCCTTCTGGATGTTTCTTCCAGTTGGATGGAATCGCAGCAGTGTAATGGAAAGTCCTTACATCATTGCATTCTTGGCTGAAAGAAATTCCGGTGCATCTGTGTGAAATTAATGAAAAATAGAAAAACATTTCAACCTAATGTTTCAAGGCTTTTTCTAAATGTGGAGTCCACATAGAAGGAAGGATTAAAATGTAACTTTAAAAAAAAAAATGAGGACCGACAATGCAGCTCAGTAGTGTGTTGGAAAACCCTACGTCTATTCCCCAACAAAGAGAATAAATAATTGGGAGAAGGAATGAATAAATATACAAATAATTGAGAACCGTGTCTGAAAACAACTCTCTAAAGGTACATTTCTCTGTTTAAAAAAATACTTTTTTTCTGTAATAACATACGCAGTAATTGTTCAATATTAAATATAGCATTTAAAACAGAAATCTTAGTTATGTATGTATAAATGTAATGTAAAATATTGAAAAAAGTTAAGAATTACATACGCATATATTATAGAAAGGAAGATTCCCCATTGTAGGGAGGTCTAATCCTGCCAGAGTATATCTTACTCTTTCAGTTTCCATTTGCACAGAGGTTGGTTTTCCAGCCCATCTCTTTCAGTCTATTCAAATGAAATGTCCTTACAAATGAAGTGGGTATCATATAAACAGCATATATGTGGACATTAGTTTTTAACCTGTTCATTTCTACATATTTGGATTAGCCAATTTAAACCATTTATATCTAGCATATTATAAATTACATTATTTGTAAAGACAGATGTACAGCTTACATGCTGTTCATTCTCTTCACTTGTAATTCTATTCTTAATATTGAGAAAGAAAGATATGAGATAATAATTCATTTTATATATTTGGATATATTTCCTAAATAGACCTTCATCTAACTACCAACAAATTAATTATAAAAAAAAAATGTTGACTTTGTTGTTACATCTGATTTGTAAATACAAAATAAAATAGGAAGTTTTCACTCTGTGAGAATGTAAGCTAATTAAATTGCAGTAATTTCTCTGATCAGACAAATAATCAAATTACATAAAGTAATCCTCATACTGCCATCATTGCTTTTACAGCTTGTGGGGTTTTTTGCTCTACTTTATAGCTACTGCTGGTGGCTCCTGAGTACCCAGAAAGCTTGCACTACTCTTTGGTTTTAAATGGCAGTCTTTGACTGACTTCAAATATGAATATTCTAGAACATTCTGGGAAAAAATTAACGTGATTTTAATTCCTCACTTAAAAGACTTACTGGATTTCTTTTCTGATGAATGACTACACTGCCTTTGACTCATGGTCACGTGTCTTCTATTTCAGTTTTCTTTCCAGGTGTCAGGACTTTTTACTCATTTAGACCTCAAAGTTTTTCATCAAAACTCAATTCTGTGTTCTTGATCAACCTACAAAAAATTCCATGTTTATTTTGTTATATCTGAAAGCCTGTTTTCTTCCCACCGAAGAAACTTTATTAGTATCATCATATTCATGATATTAGGCAGGAGCAAGTGACTATAATATAGAAGAACCTAAACAAGATGGAAAACATGAGTACTGATTGAATCCTCAAGATGGTAAAGGGATAACCATTTCACATTATGGTATTTTTTTAAAGTGCTAATTCCCAGGAAGAGAAGAAAGGTAACATTTAGAAAATTCAGCAGAGAACAAAATGACAACCATGTACAAAACCCTTGCACATTTCATAGAAGAGCAGAAATAATCCTGATATGCACATACATTGGGTATTGAATACTATAGTAACGAAAACAACATCATGATAGACAGGGACACTAAGTAACAACGCTTCCTTCAACTACAAATAAAAAAAAAATGGTTTCAGCATATCCCATTAATCAATTAGGTAAGCACACAAGGGGAGTGCTTCATTCGGAGAGCCAAGTATGCTGAGGAGCCAGGGAAACATTGGGTAGAGAATTTCAAAAGATATACAAACAAAATCTATTACTTCCTCAAAATGAAAAAAAAAAACTAAAAATTTTCTACTTTTATATCTTTGTCTCAAGCGTCTGTCCATACTCACATGTATCTAGTGCAGATCTCCAGAGTGCTCCACTTGTTTGGAAGGCAGGTGGAGCCAAGGGTAGCTAGTCTCCTTTCTAATACTCCGGGGGAGGGGAGGCACTTTCTCCTTTATGGATGCTCATTTCTCTTTATTTCAAAGGACTAAGGGTTCTTTAGCTACCAATATGGTCATCAGTATGGGGAATTGCTTTATGGAATTTGATTATTTGGTTATGGTTCTAATCATGCGGGTTAATCTGACATGCCCCAGGCCTTCGTGGCATAGCCAACTGGCAGAAAACGCTTTAGAAAGGATGGCCCAATTCTTGCTTGGCCCAGAGTGATGAGGAAAGTGGGGACAGAAAGTCCACTTTTTAGTGTAATATGAAATATAGAAAGGTGGCTGAGCCCTACATGGTTCTGTCATTATAGGTAGAAGGGCTGAAGCCCTAGAATTAATTACTACAGAACATTGCGTATGTAGATCCATTTATTTTCTCAGCACACTGTCCTTGGGAATCCAGGCACTAAGATACATCAAGGATGAAAAACAAAAGAAAATAATCCATCTTACACATGCTCTTCCTTGTGCTTGGATTTCTTCCTTCAATTCCCTTCACCCCACCCATTCAATGTTTTCCAGCTGACAGTTTAAAATCTGTTAGGGCTCCATTTTAGTTAACAGAGTCCCATATTCCATAAATGTGGTCTCTGTTGTTCTGTCCCTCATAGACGTCTGTTTTTTATTTCTTCCACATATTTTGTTCAATTCCCCATTCTATTCTTATTTACATTTTTACTCATTCAAGTTTCTTCTTTCAAGATAGAGTCATTTTTCTCCTAGGGCAGAACCCCTATTTGTTTTGTTTACCCTTTCATACTTACCAACTTATCAAGAAATGCCATATTTTGAATGGTTAAAAATTATGAGGAATGTATTAATAAGTATGTAGCTCATAAGGAAAACCAACACTAAACTGAGAATTACTGTGCTAGTTCAATTTTCAGTACTATGGTAAGCTACCTGGCAGAACTTTAGAGCAAAGATTCATGGTAGTTCATACTTTCAGCAGCCTGAGTCTATAGTTACTTGGATCTATGCTTCTGTCCCCAGGAGAAGACAGAATGTCATGGCAGCTGGAATACATCAGAAGCTACACTACCAGACAGGAAGAAAAGGCCCATGACTAGTTAGGATCTTCATAGATACCTTCCCACCTACCCCTTATCCTACTACTGGTAATCTAGGCTCCACCTAAATGTTTCTAGAACCTCCTAAAATAGTGCCACCAGCTGCCATCTAAGCCCTCAACATGGGAGCCTGCTGAATACATTTCATTTTGAAACCATAACGATCAGGTAGATAGACAAGTAAAATATTCCCTTCAAGCTGCTTATTAAAGGATAGTTCTTCCCAACATCCTAGAACAATTATGGAGAGTATTTTGTATTATTGGATTTCACTACAAAAATTGGGATAGTTGTAGGTAAGCTAAGGTGCTTTTTGCTTCTGTCTGTTTGCATACAGAAGCATAGTTTGCATGACACTGGGCATTGTAATGAATACAGTGAGTCGTACATTATATGTGTTCCATAATTTTAGGTGTTAAGAGAACATCCAAGTCTCTGTTCCCTTTTGTTCTTTTGAGATAAGAAGGCAAGAGACTATTGCATCTATGTTTCTTGAGAAGAATCTGAGGCTTAAAGAATGTAATAGATTCCTTCATAAACTTTTCTTTAATAAACATTGTCACAGGCCTGGAAGCCAAACCTTTGGGAAGCCATACAATGCAGTGCTTGACCCAACACTATAACTAGCTCATATAAAAACTGAACCCATGACCTTGGCCTAATGAATCCCACATTTCTAGTAAATAAGTAATTTGAGACAAGTGGACATTCATTATAAAAGTCTAAAACGTAGCCAACTACTTTCTTTTATAATTTCTATAATAAGTGCAGTATTTCGGTGTCAAGAATATTTTGTCTGAATTGGTGTTTTCTTCAGAACTTTGTTGTATTTTTTTGTTTCTATTGTCATGTTGTTGTTGCTGTTAATTAATTGTCTTCTTGACACTAGCTCATTATATGTGTGACCTGTGTGCATTTTTTGAAGCTCACTCTATTATACTGTGACCTTTTCCATAGATACTGGAACAGGAATGCTTTTCTTGACCCTTGTTTGGCTCTGACGGAGGCTCAAGAAAAAGCCAATTGTAAGCAATTATAAGCTACTAAATTTTAAATTAAGTCTTGGGGCAAAGAACTAAAAGTATGATTTTTTAAAACCACAGTGTAATTAAAAGATGTAAAATTTTGATATTTCCATAAGTCCATTCCTTTGGTTGCTTGGGAAAAATCATCCACTTGCTGTTTTCTTCCTGATATGAAAACTCTGGCAATAGAATTTTTAACAGGCAGTACGATAAATCTATAAGCTAAAAAAAAAATAGAAACAGTTAACATTTTCTTGTTTTCTTGTAAGAGAATGTTAACTGCAGTTCACTTGTGGAACCTTCTTAGATTGAACATGTAAACAAAAAAAGATAATACATACAGAGAGCGGCACCTTCCATGAATAAGTGGGTAAGGAAAGAGCGATGTCATTTTTCTTCCAGTGTAGGAGGAAGAATAAAGGGATAGAACAGCACAGCAAGTTATTGAGTTGGAGCTTAGAAATTGTATTCCAATCAATTGCTAATGTAAAATGAAGTGTACTTAGTGTAATCACAACCTGGGAGTCAGAAAAATAAAGCGTTTGCCATCACTGTGGTTCAGCTCTTGCTGACATGTGAATGAAGCTTTTCAGCAAAGGTTGAGCCTCTGTTCATCCCCATGCCGTCTCTCATGCAGATCTCAAAGGTGCTCTACATGTTTGGAAGGCAAACGGAGCAAAGGGTAGCTAGCCTCCACTCTGATACTGGGGGGCGGGGGGGAGGCACTTTCTCCTTTATGGATGCTGATTTCTCTTTATTTCAAAGGACTAAGTGTTCTTTAGCTACCAAAATGGTCATTTTTCATGCATGGATGACAAAAGAAAAAGCACTAAACATTCTTGTCACCGAGGCCATTTAACTTTAGGATCAAGAATAAAACAATCAAAGAATGAGAGGCCTTCCTCCGGTAAACGCTTTTAATTTGACCACCTCCCTGCAGCACAAGTCCTATAATTAATCAAAATCCCAAAGAAAGAGGCCACCGGCAAGAGAACAGAGAGTGTTGAAATTGGGAAATAGTCTAGATATATTGAGATATAGCAGCATCATAACAGGGCGTGCAAAGCTGGGAAAACGTTTAATAAGCTTTGGCCACGGAGGCGTTTTTGTTCTTTAGTAAATAATGAGGTAGATTATGCATAGCAAAAACTCATTAAAGGAAAATGGTTCTCATACAAGATGGAAAGATGATTATGAACATGTAAGTGATCTGGCTGTCAATAGCTCAAGTCTTCAGGTACTGGGGAATCAAGGGGATTAACAGGAGCTGAAAATAAACAGAAGGCAAAAGGTATGCAAATCAGTCACTTTTAGGATTTTTTTTTTTTAATTGAAAACAGACAACAGCTAAGCTGAAGATATGAATTTATGGAATAATGATATAGCAGGCATGAAAATTCATGTAAAACTTCACTCTTAGAAATAAGTGTAAAAGGGAAGAGGAGGGAGAGAGGAAACTGTGGTCAGGATGCATTGTATGAGAAAAGAATCTATTTTCAATTAAAAAAAGAAACAAATTTAAAAATAGATATAAATGAAACATCAATATTTTAAACAATTTATTATAAGTTTGTAAGAAGCAAATAAAAGACATAAACAGAAAAGAATTAGGCAGAATAAAAAAATTTAAACTGAATGTATTTCAAGCATCATATTGTTTTCCCAATAAAAGGCACACTTGTGTCTCAAGTGGCAATAGAAAAATAAAAGACACTGATCGATATCTGGCAGTAATGCTTGTATATTTTACAAAATAATAATTGTGTATTCGGTATGACAGTTTTAAAAATGAAACTGCTTAGAGATTAGAACTCAAACACTTTGCAAGTCACAAAGTGCTTTGTAAAAATGAAAAAGTCACTCATTAGACCCAAAGAATACAATAAGCTATAGTTAGGTTAAACTGGGGCTTATAACTGTTTCTAGCTTCACAATATAAATATTTTAGTAGGAAGATGAATGAAAATACTACTTACAAATAAATGGCATTTTGAAATATATTCATGCTTATGAATATATTTTAAAATCAAGAACACAATGAAAATAAGAACCGATTTTTTAGGATCTTAGAAGAAGACAAAGCCCAAGGAAGCAAATGGAAGAGAATAATTTAAACGCACAAGTTTAAATTCAGGGGGAAAAAAGATAATTTCAAAAAAAAAATCACAGTCGGTCTCTTAAAACACACACACACACACACACACACACACACACAGACACACACAGACACACACACACACACACACACACACACACACAGAGTAAAGTTGATTGATTTCTTCAAGACTTAATGGATCCCAACAATAAATTTAACACTTAAAAGGGAACTTTGAGAACTGTTAGAAGCAAATATAAAAGGAAAGAGATCTTGCTGCCAGATATTAGAAAGATGAGTCATATGAGTATGTTCTAGTGCTGACTCAAATTTCAAAATCCAGTGTTGTTTTAGTAGAGAGCAAGCATCTGATTCTCTCAAATATAAGAAACCATACATTCTCACAGAAGTTACATAGGTAGACAATAGAACTTAGTGAAACAAACTAATTTGCTCAAAGTTTCCCAGCAAAAGATTTACATTTGTATGTGTTTGTTTGAAAGCAGGTCTCAAGAAACACAGGCTAGACTTAAACCTCATGGCCCCAACTCCGGGGTGCTGGGATTGAAGGATGACTCTTTTAATGTCACATTCTTTCCATGAGTTTGCAGAATTCCACACCATGACTCATCAACCTCCAGCCTGTTGCCATGTCCTGAGAGTAATTCTAGAGTCACGTTCACCACAGTCACCCACTTTTGTGTTCTGTAACATTAATCTCTTCAGCCTAAACCTTATGTGACAGTACAACCAATGTTCCTTCAAAGATATTTTAGTTATGTCTGGTTTAAACTGGATTAAGAGAAAAAAATATTAATCATTTATGAGATTCATCTAAGGACATATGCTTCCTTTCTTCCTGTGTCTTCTCTTTAGGGTGATTACATGCTGAGGTGTGAGAGTGAGGAGCTTGTATAGGCTCTGGTCCTGGTTTGTGCTTCATAGTTATCTCCCTGCTGGTAGACATGGCTCAGATTGGTCAACTCTTCTATTGGATGTGCATGATAGGAAATTGCCATGTTGGCCTTCCATCTCTAACCACCTTCTTCCTCTCATTTGCCACAGAATTACCTCATTGTGTGTCTCTGGGACCATTAAGGGGCATGCCAGCTTTTCTGAGTTCTTTTGTTCCACGCATTGGGTTCCTTCTTTAAATATGGAGGGTGAGATTTGATGGCCAACCTTTCGTCCTTCTTCTCATCCAGTTTGCCTTGTTGTCTGGTCCTCTTAATGGATGTTCTCCCATGGTAAGATAAACGTCTAAGAAGTTTCCTCTTTCTAGCCCTAAGAGTCCTACACGAGAGCCAAAACACTTGTCTTCTAGACATGTCTAGTTACTCTCACTCAAAAGGAATGACTCATGGGTAAGTCTCAGAAACCCAATACATTGAGCACTCGTATCGACTTGTTAAAAATCTCCCTTATCTAGCTTTCCATATGGGCGATCCTCTTTTATAGCCCTGATATACCGTGTTAAAGAATGAATGAGATGAAGATGGGGCCAAACTTCAAGAGCCTCATAAAATGCTCAAACGTACAAGAGTCCTCAACAATCACTTAGCATTTAGATGAAATAGTAGACTCCTACAGGAATCTAAGCCTCCAATCTTTACTCTGCAAGCAAACTCATTATTTAATTCTAAATGTATGATTCTAGATGACAATGGTCATAGTAGAGAATAATGAAGATCCATATACAGGTAATTTACAAAGACTTGGAACAATATTTGCCATCTCAACTATTCTACTTCTATGCACAGAAAATACAAAAGCCAAGACTTGCGCAGTTAATTGATTCACTTTTAATTTTAAAGGCACATAAGGCTAGTCTGCATGGGGTATGTTGCTGATTTTGTCCTATCTCATCAATTCTTACTTTACACAAAATCTAGCACTCACAAAAGGCCCAGAGAGACTTGGAAGTCACCCTACATTTCTCCATGTCTCTTCAGTCCTTCAAGTGTCATTTGTCAAATATTTTCATTTCTATGCTTTCATATTTTTGGCTTTTGTCCTCTCTTTTCCAGTCTTATGGTTGATGGTTTAGTTTGGTCATTTTATTGCATTTGCCATAATGGCTTCACAATTATTCCTTTTTCTTCCTTCTCTTTCCACAACGTTCCAGCATCTGCTAATATTAATTGGATCTGAAGACTCTTGAATAGCTTCCCAACATTTTCAGAACAAAACTCCAAACAACATAGGATGCAAATCTAGCTACCCTTCTCCTGCTTCACTTTTCTCTACCATATCCTTCTCATCCCTAGTGGCTACCCCTGGGTATCCTAGAACTTGTCAGACAAGCTTTGAATCTAATGCTTGATCATACCCATTCCTCATTTTAGAATGCATTTCTCAATGGACATTCTTACTTATCCTTCAACTTGCAGTTCAAGTGGCATTCCTTTTCAGAAACTATTTTCTCCCCACCACACATTCTACACCCATGAAATAAATGCTGTTTGCCAATGGGCTCTCATAGATCCCTGAGGATACCACCCTATGAAGCACCATGTTGAAATGGTTTGTCTATTCTTTGGGAGCGAATAGACTAGTGAAATATTTCTGTATTATCACCAAGAATTTAGAACTAGCACAATGGTAAGTAGGTATAGTAGCCATTCAAATTAACCAAGCTCTTTAATAACTACAGATACTTATGGTCTATGAAATAACAAAGACACTGAACTCCATTTTTTCATCTGTAAAGTTGGTATCATGTTGTACCTACCATCTAAGACCTATCTATAATAGGATTAAGTTATATTACTTTGTAGAGTTCTTCAATAATCTCACCAATTTTCATGAGACCTTAATGCTAGTATGACCCCCTAATGTTTAAGTGAAATAATGCTTATAAAATATGTTGCAGGGCTTGGATAGCTAGTAGCCAATAGGTTTGGAGCAGTTAAATGTTTTCTTAATATCAATGTGTATACAGAAATTAATCGATTATTGGTGTTGAATGTACAATATACTGAAGCTAAAAGACCTAAGTTATTATCAAGATTTATACTGGGTATCTTTGTAGAATTCAGCGGGACTTTTAATTATATAGTATAATAATAGTTAGCAATACACTTATCTAGGGCAATATATTTTGACATTCTTCAGCGACTTTGGCACCTTAAGCATCAAGGGAAGCAGAAATAGCACAGATAAAAAGAAAAAGAAATTAAAAATGACTTTAGAGAAAGCAAAAGAAACATCTTTTACATTTGACCTACATTTATCTGGCAAGTACTGCAAAATAGAAGCATACAAAAAAGCATTAGGCAAACACCCAACACTCAAATTCAATGTTTGCCCTAGACTGGAATCGTGATTAACTCTCTAAACACCGTTTAATTCATTGGCTCCATTCAAAGAACAAAACAGAGCATATTGAAACGTGAAAATGTTAGTTGTTCAGAAAGGAAATTTCTCTCTGGTTTATGCTTGATCAGTTTTGACAGAGAACATGTACTCTCCTTGCCACAGCCACTCTGAAGATTCATTTCCTGTTTGTTTAACATTATCAATAAAGCAAGTGCCGTATCAAGCACAGACAGATCGGTGCCTGCCCTGAGGGTAAGGACAATTTCCAAATGGGTGGACAGCAAAGCTTTAGTAAGTACATTATATTTATCTTTTGACTTTTGGTTATGTTTGGCTCCTTGGGATGGATGGTATTTTCTACCTAGTATCAACCCAACCCAGCTGGAACGGCAGAAACGCAGTTTTCAAAAGAAATGAAACATTCTGCGCGGATAGAGCAGCTTTCCTTGTTCTTCAATTACCTAAGCAGCCTAAAACCATTTTTGGAAGAAGCCAGGGAGTGAACTATAAACAGTTTCTTTAAGCAAAGCTTATTATTTTCAGAGCCAGCACTGGTCACTCTGGAATATCCAACCTCTCTAGATACAATTTTGAGGCACTTCAGGTATGGCTAAGAAGAGCTCAGTGGACATTTTAAAATATTTCTTTCCTTCTGGGACAAGATGGATAAAACAAAACTGGCAAAAAAAAAAAAAAAAAAAAAAAAAAAAAAAAAAAAAAAAAAAAAAAAAAAAGTCTTGACTTGAAATCAAACCACAGCTTAGTGTCTGAGATTCAGGTTTTAACACAGTCAAGAGAGATGGTGTCGGCAGGGTCGGGAGGAAAGTGAGAAGAGGAGAAAATTAAGAGGGAGCAGCATAAGGAATTTATTATAACAAACACTGTAGCATGTATCAGGGATAAAAGGACCAGTCCCCTACCCCCAAACAGGTCTTCTCAATTACATCAATTGCACATAAACTCAGAAAATAAGATTTTCCTTTTTTAAATTTTATTTTCAAAATTCTGATATATTGAAATCTCTCCCTTCCTTTTCCTCCCACAAACCCTCCCGTATACTCCTCCCCACTCTTCATATTCATGGCCATTTTCCACTAATTGTCATTGGGCATGCTCCAGAGTGTGTGCGTGCGTGCTTTTCTATATATAACCTGTTCAGTCCACGTAATACAACTTGGATGAATGTTTTCAGGGCTGACCCTTTGGCACCAAACAACCAACTGGTGCACTTGTCAGAGTTCTTTCTTTATATTTGTATACTCCCATACATTTTTCAGCTGACATTTACAAAATCAATATTGCTCGGTAACTTCTTGTGAAAAATCTCTCCATCGTTTCATACATTTTGATGCAGTCCTTTCTTTTTGTCTTGGAAGCCATATACTGACTTCAGATTTTAATTCTGTAACCTTGAAGTATGTTTCAGACAGAAAAGTTTATCTTTCTTTCAGTAATTCATCAGATTTGGGGATTTGAAACCATAAGTTTTTCTAGCACTTAACTTACCTACTATCCTTGTTTTGCTGGATGTCCCTAATTTGATTGTTGAATCCACTGTCTGTTATTCTGTTGGCCTGCATTAGTTTGAGCTAGTGTTTAACAGGTAGACAATAATTTGTTTTAATTTTGTTTTGTTCGATTAGTAAAAGTATTAGGTGAGAGATCACTAATAAATAATGGCTTCATTTCATTCATAAATTTTTTTAAAAAAATTCTAAGAGTAAATAGGAAATTGATGCTTTAGAATGAGGCCTGGGACTCAGTGGGTATAGCACTTCCTATACAAGTATGCAGACTTGTGTTCAGAGCCCCAGAATGTACATAAAGCTACTTGTGTCCTGGCCCTCTTACAGAAAGATGGGAGAAGGAAGTTCATGGACCAGTTAGTATAGCATATGCAGTGACAAACTAAGAAGCCCTGTTTCAAGGCAAAAGGCAAGGACTGACCCCCAGGATTCTCCTATGACCTCCCCAAGTATACCAAGGCACATGTACATTCACATAGACACGCAAGAACACACATAAGTGCAACACACACACACACAGGCACACACATACACAGAGATGTATTCATTGCTGTCACATACTAAGAGCCACTCTATTATACAGTGAGCAAAATAGATGATGTATTGCAGAAGGTGAGACGTGCTACACAAAGGGTGGGAAAAAGCAAGGAGAGGACAAGAGAGTGCCAAGGTAAGGAAGATGGCACTCTATATAATTGGAGAGACGTTTTACAAACTGGCCAGGAAAGTCTTTTCAAAGAGCTGATTCTTGGACATGATTTGAAGGACGTGGGCAATGAACCAGTAGAGTCTGGAAAAGAATTATCTTTGTTTGCTAAGAAAAAGAAGGAGATAGGGCATAAGGTATAAATATTTGTGTCTGATATCTGACAGGTAGCTCTTTGCCACTTGAGCGTTGTGAGTGACACTGAATACTTCAGGAGGTGAACCTAGAGAACAGATAGTCTGTGGAAGGATGCAGGCCATGGATGCCTGATGTCCATTCCAAGGACTCTTTATGTAGAGGAGATATAAAGGAGGATTTCGATGATCAAAGGACAATCAAAAACAGCAAGAAGGTGTGCCAATGATCTAGGCAAAAATGCCAATAATGTGGCACCAGCCAGGGCAGTGAATAGTGGTCAAGAGCTTAAGTTTCCGTTCTGGTGACAGTCCGCAAGATTGGAAAATGCAAACTTTGAAAATCAGACAGAAATAATGCATGGCCAGAGTTATATAAAAACATTATTTAAAAAATTGGAAATCAGACAAAAGGATTATGCTGTGTCTTTTCCTATTAGATAATTGCCTGGCAGGCCCCAACAAGGCTGATTTAGTCCTCCAGGGCACAAGCAAATGCTGATTTTCTAGTTGCCCATTATTCCATACTATCAGAGCATTGCTTGTTTAGGTGTATACATTTGCAAATGTTTTTCATCCAGGAGAGGCATGTCATCTGTAGCTTTGTGAGAAGGTTATTGTCCACATTTCATTCTAGTCAAGGAAACTCATTTTCACCTGCTTTGCTTTCTCACTGTCTTAGGGTTTTACTGCTGTGAACAGACACCATAGCCAAGGCAAGATGACAGAGGTTCTGGTTAGTCAACAAAATGATGGACTGGGTATTAGGACTATCTTGTAGCTCACTGGTACAATTAGGAATAACTATGCTCTAATTGCATTTTGGGAGAAAGGTTTTATTTTAACAGGAAGGGTGAAGTTAGTTGATGGGAGAAAGAAAGAGAAGGGAGGGCATGGAGGCAGATATTCACGTGTCTCCACCAGTCAAAGATAGTTGATATACCTAGGTTGGGTATTGGGTTACACTTCTGATTGAGCATTACCAAACTTATAAAACCTTTGATTAACATTTTTAAAAAATGTATAAAAGCAAAAAGGAAAAGAGGGCATGGGATAGGGGTTTTCTAGGGAGGGGAAATGGGGAAAGGGGATGGCATCTGAAATGTAAATAAAATATAAAAAAATAAATAAATAATAAATAAAAGGTCTTATAAAGGACAAAGTTGGGACTGGCTTACAGGGTCAGAGGTTCAGTCCATTATCATCAAGGTGGGAGCAGGGCAGCATCTAGGCAGGCATGGTGCAGGAGGAGCAGAGAGTTCTACATTTTCATCTGAAGGCTGTTAGTGGAAGATTGACTTCCAAACAAGTAGGGTGAGGGTTTTAAGCCCACTTCTACTCCAACAGGGCCATACCTCCTAATAGTGCCACTCCCTAGGCCAAGCATATATAAATCATCACAACTCACTATATAGTATATTTCTCTTTATATCTATTTTTTTCTCTGGCAGGCCCTTTGATTTTTTCCCTTCTTTTAGTTAGCTCTATTTGGTTTTGCTTTTGGCTTTTTTTCCCCTATTACCTTTTTTTAAATCTTTGCTGAGAAATAGATTTTTTTTCTCACATTGTATATTATGTTTTATTTTGTCTAAGTGTTTTGCCTTCATGTATGTACATGTAGCACATATGTGCCTGGTACATGCTGAGGCCAGAAGAGGGAACTTGTTGCCCTGTATGTGGAGTTACCATGTGGGGCTTGGGAACAATACTCAGATTCTCTGCAAGAGCAGCAGGTGCTTTTAACTGCTCAACAATCTCTCCTCCTCCTCTTTGACTTTTTGAATCAATGTTTTTTCAGTGTACTGTTTCCCTCTTCTGAGAAGTGACACGTTTATATCTTTAAAGATTTATTTTATTTTAAATTAAGTTCACAAGATCAGGGATATGCACATGAATAAAGGTGCCTTCACGGTGCAGAAAAGATTGGATCTCCTAGAGCTGGAATTACAGGCAGTGATGAGCAAAGTACTAAGAATTGAACTCAGGTCCCCTGAAAGAGCAGCAAGCTCCCCTAACCACCAAATTCTCCCTGTGGCACAAGAACCAACACGTTACTAACCCATAAAGTAGATCATCATACTCACATTATATTGGTATAAGGCTCTTTTGTCCATTTTTGTTTCTATTTTTAATTCCATCTATTCAGTGAATGCTCAGTTACTGCTGTTCATATGTAGAACATCAAAGGACAACTTGTGAGTTTTGTTTCTCTTCTTCTACCACAGAGGTCCTGAGAATTAAACACAAGCTGTTAATCTTTGCAGCAAGCACCTGGGCCAGGCTGACACATCTCAGTGTGGACCAAAATGCATGATTTTTTTTCTAATCTCACTTCCTGTGTATTAAGGTTATAAATGTATGTCACCATGCTTGACTATTCTTCTATTTTTCCTCTTCCACTGAGATAAAAAATGACCAGAAAGAAGGAAAAGAAACACCAGTAGCTTTGAGAAAGCTGTATTTAAGCTGTCTGAGCACCAGTTCTGAGCAGCAGGTTATATGGAAAGGTTTGAGAACACAGGAAAGGGGCTAAGTTCAAGATCTGCAGTAAAGACCTGGCCGACTGCCTAAAGACAGTCATTAGAATCAAGTGTAGGCCTGCATCAGGTCTTCTGTAAATGTCATGGCTGATATAGATTGGTGTCTGTGGGACTCCTAACAGTGGGAGCGGGGCTATCTCTGACTCTTGAGACTCTTATCCTCCTGTTGGGTTTCCATGTCCCGCCTAGATATGGGGGCATCTGCCTTGTCCTCTTGCATCTTGCCTTTTCCTGTTTGACTGTTGTCTTTTGGAGGCCTGCTCTTTTCTGAAAAGGAAATGGGGAGTGAGTTTAGGGGAGAGGGGAGATGGGGAGACCCAGGAAGGGTGGAAGGAGAGGAAAGTGTTGGGATGTACTGTATGAGAAGAGAATCTATTTTCAACAATGCTTAAAAAGGAAACATAAGGCAAATAAAACCATCAATTATATCAACTAGAAATATTTTTCAAAAAAGAAATTTAGAAATACTAAATTTTGAAACATGATAGTATCTGAGAATCCAAAGATAAGAAGGGATAAGAAAAGGAAGCAGCTAGGAGATCTGGAAGACATATGTTGACCTGGGTGTAAAGGCACTTCAAACAGGGGGTGTAAATCTATTCTCAAATAGGGGAAAAAGAAACTTGACCAAGGAATTTTGAAACATACATGTTCTTGATGAAAAACCTTTTGATGAAATTATGGCAAGGAATGGTATCAGCCCAGGACCCCCAAGACCAAAGTTCTCAGCACAAAGGAGATTTATTTCCTCCAGAGAAACAAAGGCCAGAGAATAAGAGACAAAGACAGGAGACAGAGGACAAAGAGGAGGGGGAAAAAAGCAAGGAGAGGGAGCAGGGACATTTGTCACAGAGGAACAAAGGACTGCCTGTAGATAGAGGAGACAGAGACCAGGAACTAGGAAAATGACAGTTTCTAAAGGTAAAGGGGAAACCCCATGTTAAGATAAGGTGTTTAATTTTAATTGAGCACATAAATAGGTGAGCCAAAAAGCACTTTTGATTGCTGAGCATCAATACTTTGATAGCCAGACCTTGGCAATCAGCTTCAAGAGGACAAAATGGCTAAATAAAGGAATAGACCTGGGTGTCTAGCTTAAGGAACGTAACCTATTAGCTTAGCAAGCCAGAGGGAATGGGAGAAGGGCAAGGTCTGCCAGAGCCATGTTCACCATACTTGAGGTGGTCAGAGTCCCTTTAGTTGTAGAGTTCAGAACTCAGTGGGCAGAGTGTGAGCCAGAATAAAAATAACGCAAATGAAATTAGAGAATATATGTAAATTAGCAGGGATGTTGGCGTACCCAGGAAAGACACTGACTTCCTGTGAAAAAGAGGAATATGAAGGAGATTTTTAAGCACGAGAGAAATTTATTGTCTTAGTATGACCATATTAGTGATCAAGTTGATTAGAATAAATGGGTATGTTTGAGAAAGAGACGAGAATGGCTACCATGCACTTGTGTGGGCCAGGTAATAAGCAAGAGTAGTAGGCACGCTCATTAGTGATGTCCTTACTCTTGATAAAGATTGATTATCCACAAAAGAAGGGGAAAGACAGAGTGTGGACACACTTTAGAGCCCAGGTTCACAGCTATGCCACTCGAAGGAGGCTTTGCAGCCTGATTGTGTCCTGCAGTCACCTCCCACTATGAGGTGGCTAACTTTCCACAGGTGTGGAAAGTTAGATTTGGTATCAGTTGGTCCTTGTCAGTGATCCCAATAAAACAAGAGCATCCAAGAACTTGAAAATGCACAAATAAATTATCATTGTAGACCACAGATTGAAGGGGATGGAAAAGCATGCAAGACAGTGATAAAAGTGTAAGGTCAATCAATGGATTACGGGACCTGGAACAATTAAAGAAAAGTTGCAGCTGTGAAACTTAAGGAAGTAAGCTAGCTATAAAGGGAGGGGCTAAGATTAGAAGGTTAAATTCTGGTCATTCATGATATAGATGGTTAATTATAAATCTACAATAAAGTGTAGCAGCTAACATAAAGTAGAGGCTTAAGGTCTGCGCTATGAAGAAGGAGGAAGTAGAGACAGAACTCAGGAGCGTGAGCATGGAATCGATCCTCCAGGAAGATAGTCACCCAGCTAGTCGGTATTATGGAAGGATGAGGACCAGAAGTCTGGTGGCAGAGATTTTTCTCTTAAACAATATCTAAGAGTACAGGGCATCTAGTTATTTGTAGAACAAGCTGCATTGTTTTTCATAGTTGCAGTGTAGAGATATTGAAGGATTATAGAATTATTTATTTTGCATATTAGAGTACTTGGCTCCCACACAGTGTTTTCTAAAATGCCATTTTCTATTATGATAGTACTTACCAGATACTCACCTGCTGTCCTTTTCACTAAACATGCGAGGGGTGGGGGGAGGTATCACAGAAAGCTAGGCAATAGAAAAACGTATATAAAGTTTAATTTAAGCATTTACTAAATGCATTCATGACTTTATTTATGCCACCTTCCTTATAATTGACAATGTGTTTTTACATAAAATGTAAGTATTGTTTTAGATATTGAATCAAAAATATCCTAAGAACATAAATATCATAGACCACAGCATGCTCAGGCAGGGGTGGAGTCTTAAAGCTGGTTCTGCAGAAGGGGAGTGCAAATTTAATATCCAGGCACGCCCAGTTACATCATGGTTGTTCTTTGAGTATAGAGAACATTTAACACCCAACTTTTACTTGGCAAAGATAGCATTACAGTGATAAAATCTGAACTAGATTGGTATCAGATCTCTTTTTTTTTCTCATTGCAATAGCAGACTGGGGGGAAAATCCAATTATAAAGCAAGAAAGGCTTTGATATATATTCTATCTGCCTGGGAAGAGTCACATGATTTTGCAAAGTTGCGTCCACACTCTTATCATATAAAGTTGATCCTCTGACTCTTTTCCATGGTCTTAAAAGAAAAAGTAGACTGAGAACAAATACTAACTACATAATGCCAGTGTAAAACAATTCAATTGGGAAATTATCTCAAGCTATCTTTAGCACAGCAGACATGACTGGGCATAGACACATCTGCTCTGCTCACTTAACTGTCAGAAAATACTGTTCCATAACTGGTTCACGCATTCCTAGCAATTTCATAACAATAACAAGAAAAACCAAACACTGCATTTCTGGAGAATTATAACACTTCTAAGATAGTCCTAATCACTTGAAAAGCACAGGAGGTGCAAAGCTTAAGGCCAAAATATACTCTTTATGCACTAAAACACTATCTTTAGAGAAGACATCCGAACAAGACAGAACAGGGTCTCCACATACATCCACTACTATACGGTCTTTAAGGGTTTATGATTATCAAGTGACTTGAAATTTTAGAGAGCATTGCTGGTGGCTAGAAGAGACGCTAGGGTCAAATTAAAGATAACAAAGGCTCTAAAAATCTCCAGAGATTCCATTTCAGGAAGGGCAAGCCCAAATCTAAACAAATGCAGCTCTAGCTGTCACCCTGATGAACAAAACTTTTACTTCGCTAAGCTGGAAGCTTCAGTTCCTAAAGTTCTTTCGCCTCCACATGCATGCATATCGATTCCCTGTTGCCACCCTCCAAATAGTCCTGGAAAAGACAGGCTGGGCAGTCAGTGCCTGCAACTTCCTTGAGGTTTGTGAGTACGTGAGGGTTTCTTTCTCATGGACTCACCAATCTCTGCAGGCACGTCTTTGGGACTGTTTATGGATCGTTGATTGTTTGCTTTTAATGCTGGAAAAGAAACCCAGGCAAGTTCTCTATCAGAATGAGATAGTCCTGGCCGTGCAAGTCATTTTGCAATTATGTTTTTCACATCCTGAGATTATAATGTAGTTTCGTCCTTTCCCCTTCATGTTTCTCCCTCCCAAAAATCCTCCCTGCAAGTATATTTTATTCTAGAGACTATACATTTCAAATGTCTTACAATGTGTCTGAAGATTGTGTTTCTGTCCACAAATTATACAGATTCTGAGTATTTTCTGGCAGAGAATACTGTTAAACAACCTGCTTTAGTATGACAGATTTTAGATGCTTCTGTTTCTCTGTGACCATTATTTCTCTTGGAGTAATGTTGAAAAATAGCTGAGTGACTATGAATTCTGTTTTTTTTTTTTTAAGGTACTTAATGATGTCTTAAGATTTTCTTTACCTAGCATTAAAGCCATCAGCAGTCTTATGGTTAACGGAGTTGGGCAACACAGCTGTATTCCTAGGAATAGGTGAGTGGAGGCAGGAAGGTAGTAAGTGAGGTCAACTGGGGTTACTTAGTGAGGTACACTCGAAGGAAGAATGAGGGGAGGAGGGAGGAAGAGATCTCTCAAAAGTCTAGGATGACTATATTTCATGTATTTCATGAAATCTGCAGGCTTGAAAAAAACAAAACAAAAATGCTAATCTTAAAAAAAAAAAAAAACTGATTATAAAACACACCCCTTTATCTGGTATGTCAAGTTGTGGGTGATTCTAGAACCAGTGACATATGTGCTATTTTCTCAGACTACCTGGGTTGTAGTAGAATTTCATAGCCCTTATAAGGAATCAATTATGTTAACAAAAACTGTGTCTCTATCTCTGAACAGAGTGTCAGTCCCGGAAAATACTGTGTGTTGATCAATCTCAGACTCCTTGGGCTAAAGCAAATCTCGGATATTATTTTTCAAAGGGGAAAAAGGAGGTTTTGTTTCTGCAGAAGAATGAGATATGAATTTCAGAAGGACAGAAATAAAATAACCAATACTATGAGTATAATTAATAAAATAGGCCTTTTGACTTTGGGTGATCAATTACAAATGTCTTTACTGAACATTCAGTAGCTATTTTAAGAATAGTTAGAACATGGAACAAGGTGGGGGAAGCGTTTTCAAGACTGAGCAGTATCTAAAAATATTTTTTGTTTTTCTCAGAAGATGTTTTCTCTTTCTTTGTTAGCTCCTCATTTTTACTTCAGACCTCTCCTCCATCTCTCTCTCTCTCTCTCTCTCTCTCTCTCTCTCTCTCTCTCTCTCTCTCTCTCTCTCACACACACACACACACACACACACACACACATCAACATCAGACTGTGAGAATTAATTCTGAAATCTATAGAAACAAAGCTATCAAGTAGATAAAATGGTATTCCTATGGTACCTTTCTAATAATGTATTTGTTTGGATGATGCTTGGAGGAGCTACATTTCAGCCTGTTTTAAGAAAGATGCAGATTATGTAATAATTCAGCATCTATGAAGTACTGGAGTTAGCATTTCTGTAACAAAATGAAATGGACAAATACATTGTGAAAACATCATTACTTTTAACTCAAGCTAGGCAAAAAAAATTGGCAATTTTAAGTTTTCAGTCCTTTGTTTTCCTGTTGCTTCTAATGAATGGCACTTGGGATTTGTGGCTAGTGGATTCCTCATTCCTCCAGAAGAGGAAGAATAGGATACCTCAAGGGCCAACTAAAGTACCCTCGCGATCAATCAAAGAGAGTCTAAAGTGCAGGTCCCAGTAGAGAACCAAGTAAAAACTAGGAGACAGGAAGCAGAATCAGAAGTAACCTCTAAATATAGAAGTTATAAGATTCCGTGAAGATGTTGTGAGTTTTAATGCTATAACACAGTTATCACCAGTCAATCCAACAGCTAAGCAAACAAAAACAGCAAAGAAGTAAAACACAAGAACTGTCCATGGCAATATAGTACCACATACAACTCCCAGGAGCCCAATGGTGAAGGGACTTGAGAGTGAGACACATGCTGTGTAGGATGGTAGAGAAAGCAATAAAGCCCTAAGCAGTAAAACACAGAGAGCAATCAGCAACTCCTGAAGGGATGCCTCGATCTCTAACAACCCACTAACAGGCAGTGGGGAGGCTGGCAGAGTAGGGAAGGTACATAACTAAGCATACATCACGTGTGCTGCAGTAAACTAAACATCATTTCATTTAGATCCATAACAAACCTTAGGAGAGTTACTATTGTTTCTGTGTTATAAAGAAACAAATTGAGACCATGAAGTTTTGTTAAGAAAACGGTGAGCAATGGGGTGAGTACAGCCCTCTGCAGTGGGCATTCATTCATAAATTCAAGAATTATTTTTTGAGTACCTTCTCTATGTAAGGGAACTTTATTTAAACTTTATTTAAGTAAAGTAATTACTCTTAATTAGACTAAGTCTGATAAATTATGTAAGAACAGACTTTTAGATTATTAAATATACAAAAGAAGAGAAATGTAAAGAACAAAGAAGTTGATCTGGGAAATAATTAGACAGAATTCCTAAAAATGAAAAATATGGTTATGAAGGACTTTATAAAATGTATTTGATAGTCTCTCAATTAACCGACACTTCCAAAACTATGGATTGACTTTGTTTCCTCAGCCTACTGTGGAAGCAGGAATGATCATCACCAGCCTCATGGGTTTCAGGACATAAAAGAACATCTCTTACTATCACAGTTGCAAGTGGGGAAGTCATGAATTAAGCCTGACCATTCTCATTCTGCTATCTCCAGCGTTAAAACAGCAACATTGACAAATAAACCAGCTTACTTGCAACAAAGAGAAATAATTCAGATATTATTTAGAATCTATAAGGTAAAGTTTAAAGGTGCTGGGTTTTAGTGTATGCAAAATGACATTGTCATCACCACAATCTAATTTGGAGTCTTTTAACGCTTCTGTTACCTGCAGGGCAAAAAAACCACACATCCACCCCTGCTTTCCTCTGCTCTATTTAAGCACCAAACTATTCTCTCTAGTTTTGCCTATTCTAAAAATTTCATACAAATGGAATCATACAGTCGTTATGATTACTACTTTCAATTTGCAGTTTTTTTCCAAGATTCATCCATAATATATTACGTCTCAGCAACAAGCAGATCACGTATATGAAAGACATGTTGATTAAAAATGTTTAAACACTTATCACAGAAAAGTTTATTTAACAAAGCACTGGCCCAGAAAATATTGACAGAGAATAATGCATACAGAGACATACTTCTGCAAAACTGTTGTGTTTAGAATAAAAGAAAAAAAAGAAAAATCCTATGTATATGGCTATGTATACTAAGAACATATGCATATGAAGAAGAGAGAGATCTTTCATTTCATTTCAATTCAAGTAACAGCCAAATTTCATATATTGTATTTTGTACCTTAGTAAATTTGGGTAAATTCTACATTTACCTACACTGTCAACATGACTATTTAGAGCAGTGGTTCTCAACCTTCCTAATGCTGTGGCCCTTTAATACAGTTCCTCATGTTGTGGTGATCCCCAGCCATACAATTATTGCTACTTCATAACTAATTTTGCTGCTGTTATAAGTCATAATGTAAATATTTGATATGCAGGATGTCTAAGATGTGACCCCTGTGAAAGGGTTATTTGATTCCTGCCCCACCACCACCACCACCAGGGGTCAAGACCCACAGGTTGAGAATCTCTGATTTCCAAGTTATTTATAATATTAGGTATCATGCCCCAAATTAGCATAAACCTTTTAAATTTATATAATGTAGTAAATTATTATATTTGTTAGTATAAAAGTTTGTATTAATGGTTACTATATTGAGAATATTTTCACAGTTTCTTAAATAATCCTACTTGGATCATATTGTATTCACTTTGATATACTATTTTTATTTTATTTTTTAAAATTTATTCACTTTGTATCCCCTTCCAGTCACCCCCTCCTACAATCATTCTCCTTACCCCTTCCCTTCTCCTCTGAGTGAGTAGGGACCCCTTGAGTATCCCCCCCAACCTTGGCATTCTGAGGCTCTGAGAGGTTTGGCGCTTCCTCTGCCACTGAGGCCTGACAAAACAGCCCAGCTAGAGGAACATTTGATATTCTGTTTAATTGTCAACTAACACTTATTTTTAAACTTAATATTTATAGCTATTAAATTTATTTACTTTGTGGTACTGCATGTCTTACCAGCCTAATGAATGTCAGCCTAATGAATAATTTTCCATGAATTTAAAGTGGCTTAAATAAAAGAATTGCCTGTTGTTTAAAGGTTTTACTATCTAAGGATTTGTCTTTATATTACTCTCCTAATGTGTTCTGCTTATTGTTAGTTTAGGTTGTCCATTTTCTTTATGTTGCACAGAGAAACCCTGTCTAGAATAACAAAACAAAACTTCCTAGAAAATCATTCAGTTTGTCATGGGAAAGAAGTCAGTTCTTTCGGCTTTCAAATATATTGCTGACAAATATTGTCTGACAATTCTCTTAATCCCTTCCAAATCATGTGTTGTATTTCCTTTCTTCTGTTTCATCCCAAAACATCCGGACAAAATCTTCAGAGTTCTTTTGCTGCCTTATTCAGCTAGGCCTCAGTACAAGAGTTCTGGAACTTATCCATTCCTGAATTCCTGGGGCTTACTAACCTACCATATAGGCATAACTTACTCATTTTAGATTTTTAAGTCATAAACCAGAACATAAGCAAAATTACCAGTAGTCACCCTTGACCACTAGAAGTTGCCTTGATTTTACAAGCCGTACTATTTGAAATACAAGTATCTGTGTACACCGCAATCACTCAACATACACTATCCAGAGCATGTGGACATGGTGCTGATGAAAGGAACAAGAGCCACGGCATCCATTATAGACTTGCTGATGGGAAGTAATGCCTGTGATGGGAAGGAAGGATAGAACTGTTAGCGGTATTGAAAATTCCCTCTCTTTCTCCTTCTGCTCCCTCTCTCCTCACCACCTCCTTTCTTACCCCAAACAGCAGTTCTATGCAATGTTCATTTTTTCATTTGTAGTGATGTGTGTAGCATCTGCTTTGGGTGTAATATTTTAATGTATAGAGAAGCAGCACTTTGGATCTATCCTAACTTTTTCTTCTTTCTCTTCTCGGGCTCTTGGTTGTTTCGTTTGGACACAAGTTGTATGTTTATCAAATATACCCCAGAGCCATTTACCCCCCTGAACTCTTGAGTCTTTTCTTAATCTACCTGTGTCTGGTCAGATGGATGAGATCTTGGCCAGGCATGTGACTTCTACATGGCAGCTCTATTTAAGTACATTCTCCCATGCAAACGTCCCTGTTCCCTACTATCTGGAATTACAAACGATGTGACCAACACGTAGTGGTACTACTTTCTACTTCCTACCAGGTTTTTCTTTTTATTTGTGGATATTTATTTAAAACAAAATAGCAAGATAGGGTTTGTTGTTTGATTTGAAACGCAGTTCCTCATAGGATTCAGTAGGAGTTTTCAATCACCTACTTAAAGTTCGTGCTTAGTTCAGACCCCCCCCCTTTTTTTTTTTTTTTTGACATGACATCTAATTACAAATACTGAACTGTTAAAATGTCTTCTGACTCCTCCTCCAGTGGCTTCCACCTCAAAGGAGTCCCTTGTTTTTCTTATCTCAGAGAACTGGATCCTTAGTTTGTTCTTGGGTTTTGCCTATTTTAGATTATTTATCTCTACCGTGCTTCTATGGTACAGGCGGTCGTTTATTGTTGTTCTTGTCAGATTAGAGCACAGGGCTGCACTGGAGTGGGGGGGGAGGCACTATTTTGCACTTGAACGCGAGTAGAGAAAATGTTAATATCTGCAAACACTTGAGAGAGATCCAAAAAGGCCGTTTGACTTTCTAGTCTCTTCCAGTGCAAGTAATCAGGCTGTTCACATCTCAGAGCTAGGGCAATGCAGTTACCCAGCACCCCGCATCGGATGCATCAGATTTCCATGGGCTCTTGAGAGAAAACATACAGAAGGAAGAGGTTATCCAAAGAGAAGCAGGTGACTCCACAGGAGCACCGTCACAAACCATGACATCGAGGTCTTCCCTGGAGGCATCATACACCTGTATTGTCATCCATGTACAGATTACAAGGCAGGGGACACAAGAGTTACATCTGTCTACACATACTTACTAAAAGAGTCTCTTAACACCACATAGGATGTTTTGATGTCCAGGGTGCCAATTCAGCTTGTCTGCCTGTTCCTGGTTTCACTTCACAGTTTTCACTTTTTCTACTTGATGTTCCACAGTGTCTCACTGTGGTGCACATGGTTCAGTTAACTCTAGTTGCCATGTTGTGGACTTTCTCTGTGCACATGCTCACAGAGTATCAGTGTGTGCCCCTTTATTTCCTTTGCAGAACATAACTGGAAACAGGCTTCATCCTCACTGGCTCTCAGTTTCTTTATGCAAAGAGAATAAAATTGCATTGGTATAAAGACTTTTGATCTTGTAACAAGTATATATTTCTTTTAAAGTATAAGTTGTCATTGCTTTAATATCAGGTTTACCGGTTGTTAAAAATATAATAACACTCTCTATCCCTTTAGTGCCTTTCATCTGAGAATGTCAAAGTGTTTCATAAACCTTTGCTAATTAATCATGCTTCCCGGGACCATTGTAGGGAAGGGTAGAATTATTAGCTCTATTTAGTGGATTGGAAAATGGGAGGTCACCAGGTTGTAGACTGAGGGACAGACTCCAGTCTGAGCCACGGCAGAACAAAGACAAAGAACTCGTTCTGAAGAACTCAAAGACTCTCTCCATGCGAAATAGTTATTTACTATAAATTTCTTGTACTGTCCTCAGGGCACAACCAATACTTCTCACTCATTCAGCCTCTCTGAGTACCATTTTGGCCAGAGGAAGAGACACAAGAGTCCTCTCAGCTTTTGACCTATGGACAACACAAACTTCTAAAATGCATGTGGAGAAATGACAGAGGACATTCATTTCTTATCACTTTGAGCAGCTTTGTGCACATAAATTGTCCACGAGCTCTTTGTGAGGAAACCTGTTGTCTCAACATGACATTATTTTTAGTAATAACTGTATTTATGTGTTCCTTGGTTTGATAAATATTTATAAAATATCCGTTCAGTGCCAGGGATTAATCAAGGCAGTAAGGATCCACAGAAGCAAATCAAATAGACAAAGACATCTTTCTCAAAAAAAAAAAATGTTTACATTACTAAGGAAGCAGAGAAAGGAGTAGAGCAGCAGAGGACCACATATCTCATGGGTGTGCATCCTCTCCACTTCCTCTGTCTTATTTCTCATTATTATAATTACTAAAAGCACTGGACTTAAGATATACTCTTCAGATAATTATTATAGATGATATCAGTTCTTCTTAAATGTATTTGCATGTGTGTGAGTGTGGGTGGGGGGTGAATGAGCCCACCTGTGTGAGAGTGAGCACACACATCCTTATGCAGAAGCCAGAGGATGACTTAGGATGATGTGGTTTATCACTAGGGTACCTATGCTTTGTTCTGCAACAGGCTTGTTCATGAATCTGGAGTTAAGCTGGCATTGGACATATCCCAGTAATCCTTCTTTCTCTGCTTTCCACAGTGTTGGGGTTACAGGAACTCCTCCCTTCCTTCCTCCCTTCCTCCCTCCCTTCCTTCCTTCCTTCCTTCCTTCCTTCCTTCCTTCCTTCCTTCCCTCTTTTCTTCCTTCCTTCCTTTCTATTAGTATAAAATACAGTATTACTGACTATGGTTCACTATGGTTTAGAGTAAAACTCTAATATGTATCATAAGTAACTCTAACTTTATACCTCCTGACTTAAACCTCTCTGTTTCTCCCCACTCTGAGAATTACCATTCTACTCTCTGCTGTAAGTCTGACCATTTTATTACAACTTAGTACCGTTCTTGTACTGTCCCCAGGGCACAACCCAATACTTTATCACGGAGGTATATTACATAGTATTTGTTCTCCTTTGTCTACTTCATGCAGCTCAGTGGCCTCCAGGTTCTGCCATGTTGTGCACGTCGCAGGTTCTCCTACTGTTATAGAAAGAACTATATTTCATTATATGTGTAAGCCACACTTTTTTTTACCCATTCTTCTGGTGATGGTTGTGACCCTAACAGATCTGAAAGAAAAGGTTTCCCCAGGCAAGTGTTGCAGGTCTGAAGTGAAAGGTATTCTGGATGTTGGGAGCCAAGGAATCCCACAAGGTCAGGCTGCATAACAATCTCATGCAAGAGATTCCCTACCCCACGCTCCCAAGATGCAAGAGTGGGGAATCCACTGCTCAAGTAAGAAGCAACTAAGAACCAAGCAAGAGGCATGCCTTATATGAGGTGTCTTAGGGGTGGAACTTTCAGGCTGGCCTGGGATTGGTGGGATTTTATAGCGTCATCTAGGAGCAACCTCAGGGATTGGTGGGATTCTGTGGCCTGATCTTGGGCCCTTTTTTCCACCCTGGAAGGTAGAGCTTGGCAGCCTGGAAGGGCTGTGAATGATAGAGCCATTAGAGTAATCCAGGGTGGGTGGGGCCTGGCCACTTGTATCGCAAGATGCTTACAATGGATGTTTAGGGTCCTCTCATGTTCTGGCTTACTAATGCTGTAACAAGCTTGAGTGTGCAGGTTTCACACTGAGACTTCTTTTTTCTTGAGTATATATACACAGAAGTGAGGCTGCCATGTCATATGTAAGTACTATGATTAGCTTATCAAAGGAGCTCTTGGGCTTCCCATAGTGGCGATACCAACTAACAATCAATCCCAGAGCAGTTCTGGACAGAGCCCTTCTTGTTAAACTCCACATTGTCACCTGCATTTGTAACTTGATTTTCCTAACAACCACTTACCGGGTATGGAGTGATACTGCAGTTCGATTTTGCTGACAGTTGGGGAGTTTTGTACTGTCTCATTTATTTGTATGCTTTCACTGGTAATGAGATTCATTGGGGTTGCTTACGGGAATAAAAGTGAGAGGTTACCTATAGCTGCATCGCCAAGGTCTACCCCAGCACCGGTGACAGCTCACAAAAGCTGGAACTCACAATGCACAGCTGGAGCACAATGCACAACCTGCAGGCAGCTCAACAGGTCGGAAGGTGTCCTTTCCAAGATAGCCTGTTGTTGGCCTAACCTCTTCCAGGCACCTCTGCTGGTTTCTGCAGCTTCTAGACAGCAGGTCCAGTCTCCGGGCAGTGCGGCTAGACTTGTCTGGGAGCAACAATCAGCAATCTTTATTGTTTACTCTAGCAGGGAGGGGCCAAGTGAATCTGGTAATTTTCAGGGATTCCTGAGGCTATTTCGGGTTGTTTGCCCTCTGTCCTAGCTGCCTCCTGAAGTATGGAAAGTTTCAGTCTCAGAGGAAGATGGTTCACAGCCGTCACCTCCCCGGTTCCTTCACCTGCTTCATAATGGGTTTGTTTGCTCCACTGCTATAGGTTGAAGAAATGCCTTGAACATACTTAGCATCTGCTACTTATCGGATATGTTGTAAAATATTGTCTTTCGGGCTAGGGCTTGTCTTTTTATTTTGCTGGTCATTTCCTTTGATGCATAAAAGCTTTTCAGTGTGACAGAATCACACTGGTCTGCCTCAGCTTTTGTTGCCCGTGTATTTGATGTCAGATCCAAGAGCTGGCTGCCAAGACCAATATCCAATAACTTTATCTGTTTTGGCCTAAGACTTTTACAGTTTCAAATCTGAAGTTTTAATCCACATCATGTCGATTTGTATGTGTTGGATGTAATTGGGGTCTAACTGCTGCATGTATATCTCCAATTTTTCCTAGTGTAATTTATCACCATCAGCGTGATATAGAAGGACTCTATCTCAGTACAATAAAGGCCCTGTGTAGGAAGCCCACAGCTAGCATCATTTTTAATGATACAAAATATTTTTTGAAGTTTCTCTGTTAAGACCCAGAACAAGGGGAAAAAAATCCCTATTTCCACAGCTCTATTCAGTATAATACTGTAAGTCCTTGCAAGAGCAATTGGGTAAGAAAAAAGAGTTAAAGTTGTCTAAATTGAAAAGGAACAAATAAAGTTAACTCTATTTAGAAATAGCAAAATATTACATAGAGAACACTCTAAGACTACAAGTTTGTTTGAACAAATAAATACCAATAAAGTTAAAATATGTAAAACCAACATCTAAAAAACTATTGTTATTTCTATACATCTCTCTGACTATTTATATAAAATGAATTTAAGGAAATGAGCAATTTACAACATCAAATATAATACAGTACATAGAAACAAACGTAAGCAAACAGATTTTTAAAAAGAGAAGCAAATACACTGAAAACTACAAATCTCTGAAAAAAATAAAACTTAAATCAAATGCAAAGGGAAGATCACCCACGCTCATGTGTTAGAAGAATCAATACTGTTAAAACATCTACACTCTGTAAAGAAATACACAGGGTCAATCAAATCCTTTCAAAATCCCAGTGGCATTTACTACAGAAATAAAAATACAATCCTCAAATTCATACTGAACCCCCCCAAAAACAAACAAAATCCCCGAATAGCCTAGGAGATATGAGAAAGAAAATCAGCATGCAGCATAATTCTTAACTATACCTTTATATTATAAGCTCTTCAGCATCAGAACTATTTATTTCTGGCATATAGGGAGAGACACTGCCAATGGAATAGAATAGTCAACTGATCTTGACAGTAATGCCCATAACACACACTGGGGAAAGAAGGTGTCTTTGTGTTACCAAATTCTATAGCTCATGGATCTCCTTCTTAGCAGAGAAATTGTGGTCAGTGTTTTATTCATAGTTACATATTTACCTTCAACTTCTTATGATAGTATTTTTCTTTTATCTCATTAGTGAAATGTTATCATTCAACAAATACTTAGTGCCTAATATAATGTTTTCTCTTGTAAAATTTCTTCTGGGTATGTCTGTGCCACTGAGTGTATGCATATGCATTGTGTGTGCACGGAGGTCAGGAGACATCAGGTCTCCTAGTCCTGGAGTTACTGATGCTTGCGGACTGTCATGTGGGTGCTGGGACTCAAACCTGGGTCTTCTGCAAGAGCAGAAAGCACTCTAAACTGCTGAACTTTCTAGTCCCTAATGTGCTTTCTTAACAAGTTGTAATGAATTTAAACATACTATTTGAAACGGACAGAAAAACCCTATTAAGACTAAGTAACATAATAAAAAGTAGAAATACCTGAATATTCTTCAGTTATTGGAAATAGTTTTTAATCCATGGTTTCTTCCTGTCCATGCTAACGGCATAATTCATTGATGTGAAGTTGCTTTTAGAAAGTGCCAAGTTGAGTGTAATTTACATTTAATAAAATATATGTGGTTGATGAAAGGAGAGCCACTTTCAAAATCCTCTTCTAGGCACATAATTCATGAAAAGCTATTATGGCAAAAGGTAGCCAGTGTCTTATATTTCAAGTTTCTATGGCTGCAATGAAACAGCATGACCAAAAGGCAAGGAGGAATGGGTTTATTAGATTTACATTTCCACATTGTTGTTGGTTATTGAAGGATGTTAGGACAAGAACTCAAACAGGGTAAAATCCTAGAGGCACGAGCTGAGGCAGGAGCTTATGTAGAAGCCATGGAGGGGTGTCACTTACTGGCTTGTTTTCCATGGCTTACTCAGCCCGTCTTCTTATAGAACCCAGGACCGCCAGCCCATGGATGGCACCACCTACCATGGGTTGAGCCCTCCCTTCCTCTCTTATTGGTACTAATTAAGAAAATGCCTTACCAATGGATCTTATGGAAGCATTTTCTCAATGGAAAGCTCTTTCCTCTCTGATGACTCTAACTTGTGTAAAGTTGACACACAAAAACAGCCAGTATAATTAGAAAACCCTCCAGAGCTGAGGTGATCCGCATGAGTTCTGAAGCCATTCTACTGAATAGAACCCTGGTTTGACCCTTGACCATTAACATGGCTTCATATAAATTGACTGAAATTTATGTGGCCTAATTTTCTTTTATTTATAATGCAACTAGAATGCTTATGGCTAATTTGTAGGATGGATGATCACATTACAATAAATTAATAAATGTAGTGTCTTTGGCATAATGCCTGATACATACCAAGCACTCAGTAAACGTGACAACTAAGAGCAGTTTGATGAAAACAGGATAGAAACAATATGACCAATTTCTCTCTTTTTTTCCATTCAGAACTATAGATTAACATATGTAGATAGTGCTTCTGTTGAACAAAACATTTTCAGAATATTTCATTATACATTGTCAGATAGCAAGAAATTTCTGGAGACAAAGAGAAGTAAAAATCGAAAAGAAATCACTGAGAGGGCAGAGTAATGTTTTTAGTACTGGCTTAGTTTCAATTGTCTAGAGGCAGAATTTGAAGCAGGAGTTTGGGCGCATAGATAAGGAAGGCAGTTTTGAACTGATACAAAAAAAGAAATAGGTAGGAAGATAAATCACAGATTTCACAGTAGTACTGCTCCCCCTTGAAACACAGGAATTAGATTTTGGACCTCTCAAGTTACACATACAAGCCGATAGAGGCAACTTCTAGAATGGGTTTGTCCTTACCAGCCCATGTGGTGGACACTTCCTTACTGTGACTAACAGCCAAACGTACTTCAGCTGGGGATACAGGTACCAGTGTCTGATGAGGTTGACAGTCAGTCATCCCCGAGGCTTTCTTCTCCTCACTTGCCCCACTCTGATGCACCTGCCGTTCACATTAAGTTCACCAAGCATCTGCCAATATTGTTGATTCCAAGTCTTATGGGAAAATTTGCAAAAGCAATATTATTGGCATGAGTAAATTCTCTGCCCCTGTCATTAACATCAAAGTCATAACAGACACTCATAGTCTAGCTCTCCACCACCCTAGAATAGCAGGCCTACCATCTAGTTGTTTGTCTTCTGTAGCAACACAGACTCTCTTCCCTAAAGAATGCCCAACCTCTCTACTCATCAGGACCTTATTAGATCATGGCTCCTTTATACACACTCATATAAGATGACTAAACAGGACACACATTTGTAAAACTTCAGCCTTGAGCTAGGCTCAGTTACTTAGCCCTCATACTGAGAGGTAGTCACCTTCCTCATAAAGATCAGGCTGATTTATACTTGACAGTAAACACCCCGAGCATGCTAACTTTTCTACAGGCAGAGCATCAACAACCACAGAACATAAACTTGTGGGAACAAGAAAAGCAACTTTTTCAAGTAGTTCACAGGAAGAAAGGGGAAAGGAAGCCTCTTTTTTTTTTAATACCTTCACTTCTAAACTTATACATGTTCTACCTTTTGGAAACATATCAGTAAGAATTGGATGCTCTTTTTAAAATTACTCTATATTCTAGAAGCCCTGTAATGAATGAATTACTGCCGGTCCAGATCTAGAGTGATAACATACCACATCTGCTTCTTCACTAAAGAATATGTTTCTGCAACCAAAACCCACCTGTCCCAGGAGGTTGAGGATTCTTCCATTCCAAGAGGAAGGGCTACTTTAGTCAAAGATTGGCTAACACAGTGAGTAAAAGGTCAGCATCCTTGTTCCATGTAGAGCTGATTGATAGATTTTGTGCTGTAGGATCTTCCCTGTGAGATCTGAATGAAACTCATTCCTCTGCTCTCTCTATATATATGTTCAGCATGTTTAGATTTTATATGAATGAGAGCATGTAGCTTCTATATCTTTTTGTCTGACTTACTCACTTAAAATGATGTCTTCAAGGTTCTTCATATTACTGAAAATGACATTTCTGAAGAGTGTTCTGGATCAATACATCATATTGGGCCTCATTAATACATATATTTGTCAGTAAAAATGAATGAAACTAAGCTAAAAATTAAAAATAAGAATAACAATCTGTCTCTCCAGCTGGGATGAGAATATTACAGGCCTTTTCTTGCTGTCCTCTGGCCAGTCTTCTTCAGATAATCTTCCTCTGCAAGCTTTGTGCTGAAGTTTCAGACATTTTCTCTAGGGAACTGGGCCAATGCTGTACCTCATCATTGCCAAGCATAATTTCCATATATGAACAAGTGTGTCCTTAAAAGACCAAGCAATCTTTTGCAAAGCACACACACACACACACACACACACACACACACCCCAATCCTTTGAGCTGGCCGTCTCCTCTATCTCTGTACCTTTGAAGAAACAGGATCTCCCTCAAGCTGTCTTTAGAGCCCATGTCTCTAGATAAAACGCAGATACATTGAACATCTCACTCAATTAGAAGCTGATTGTAGGGTCCTGGTAGGGGTCCTGGTATGTGTCCTGTTCCCTGAGCCCTCCCCCCCCCCCCACTCCACCCCACTCCTCCATCCATCCAGTTTATCCTAGGCCTCTCCACTTTGTTACTTGTGAGTAGGTAGCATGATCTTCCTCTGGTGGTCCTCAGATCTTCTCTGCCTTTATCTTACCTCCTTTTCAGGGGCCCCAAAGCTGTTTGCTGAACAAGTGACTCTGAGAGGATTTTTAGAAGTCTGAAAGGGCCTATGTTTGTTAGCAGCAGAAACCTTTCCGTTTAAATGTTGGGTTTCTGCCTTCCCTCAAGGCACATAAATTGATTCTTTTTAAGCTCCTGTTTGGAATACCTTCATTTACCTGCACTGAAAAGAGTGTCCCCAGAACTGAGGTGACAAGGAATGTCCACAGGAGACCATGTCCATGGGTCTGGAGGTTTATCAGATTTATCGGAGGTTTCAGTAGGAGTTGGGGATGGGGTTGTCATGGAATGTGGGTCACTTATCAGCTGCTAAGTAGTCTTGCCAGTTGTTTCGATTTTACTGTAAAGGCATTGGTGACCCTAGCACTGAAGAAAATGATGTGATCTTTCCCAGCATTCAATAAACTGTCCACAATCCATCAGGGAGTTTTTAGGACCACAGGAACCCTTCTCCCACACAAGATGAAGTAGGATCAGTTAACCCTCTGCAGGTAGTCACAGCTGTAATTCAATGGCCAGAAGACACAATATTCCTCCTGAACACACACACCATACTTTTCTCAGTCTCTTTTATGATCAAGCTGATAGAGCTTTCCTGATTGGCCCCTTCCTTACCTCTGAACTTGTTCCCCATCCCCCAATCATTCCCTCAGATGCCCGCCGCCCGATAAACCTTTCAAAAACTAAATCCAATCTTGATTCAAGTCTTTCTAGGTTCACCAATGCCTTTATAGTAAAATCGAGACAACTGGCAAGACTACTCGTGTGTGCTCTGAGATTAATGTTACCTTCCACCTTCATCTGAGAAGTTTCCTGTTGACGTACATGGTAGGTAGTGTTAACATTCACAGCTGGTCACACTGAGAGAAATGAAAGGCTTGAGAATGGACTGGCCCTGAGGTTTACATCTGTGTCAACCCCTCTGAGGATCAGATGATTTCATATGTGTATATACATATGTGTGATGCATGTGTGTACCTAAAGATAAAGAGGCTGCCAACTTGAAAAGGTGCACGTGTGAGGTTGGAGAAAAGAAAGGGGGAGAAAAATGATTTAGTTTGATTTCAATTGAAAAAAATGAAAAAAAATTAAAAGTCGATCACTTAAGGTAAAAATTAATATTTTATATATCCCAATTCATGTAAAAGTAAGGAAGTGGACTTAATTCCAGAGGAAAGCAGTTGTAGTTAGTGCATTGGAGGTAGTTGGTTTTGTAACGGTAATTTAAATGAGCTTTGATGAGTTAAGGGTATACAGTGTAGTCTCTGAAGCAACTAGAAATAGTGCCAGGAGAAATAGGTAAAAGACATTTTCACAAAAATTGGAAAGGACTCCCAGGAATTAATTGTATTGATGATTGTCAAATTTGGTGAGACTCCTAGCCTGGTTTAGATGAGAATGGAAAATGTGACACCTCATCTGTAAAATTAAAGTGTAAGAATGAAAATCAGCAAAACGATAAGTCGAGGAATCTCAGTACAGCCGTCCTGTTGACATAAAAGATACTGCCAGATACAGATTATCATAATGACATAATTCTAAAAATGCTGACCTTCTACTTACAGAGCTCATAACACATAAAAAAAAAATCAAGGAGAGCTTATATGAGATGAAGAAAAGCCTGGAATTATAAGTGGTGATTTGAACACTCTCCTCAGAGTAACTGATGGAATAATTAGCAAAACAATGTCCACTATTTCTAGAATGTAAAGCTATATTTATGAAGAAAAGTAAGCCACAGAGTAAAGACAGAAAAACTGGTAGATGGAAGAAACAGACTCAAAAACAAATACATACTTACATTTCTGTGTTGTAAAGTGATCTTTCATAAAAAAGAGAAACATAATTCAATGGCAAAATAATGAAATTTTTCTCTGTAAATGAAAATATGTAAAAGAAAAAAAAATCAAGATGTATCAACAAACCTCTAAAGCTAACCCTGTGTGTTGGTATTAAGCTCTGAACCCAGTGACATCACATCTAGGCGACCCCCACATCGTTGACAAGGCAACCATCATACACTCCCAGAATCCACATGGCTACTTCACCTTTACCTGGGAGAGACTACATCACCGCCCATATAAAACAGGCAGAACCCCCTGACCTCTTTCTCTTCTTTTGTTTTCTTCCATGTTCTTCCCCCTTCTTCCCCCCACCTTTGCCCTATCTCCTGAATAAAATCCTCCCCTTGGAACCTTTTGGTCTGGAGTGGTCTGTTGTAAGTTGCTCGCAGACATCTAAAACTGAGGGACTTCTAAAAAATATACAGGGAAAATATCTTTACAGTGCTGAGATCAGTAAAAGTTTCTTAGACATCACACATTCTTACTACAGCAAAATAATAATGAATAATTTTCTATTGAAATTCATTCCATGTTTCTAAGAAGACAGTAACAGATTATGTTTGTAATTCACTTTATATTTTCAGATTACATTAAGAATTTTTTTTAGTAATAAAGATAGATGCAAATAAAACACATGCAAGAGACTTTTACAAAATTATTAAAAGAAGATATTGAATATAGCATACTGGAATTTCTAAAGCATGTATATGTGAGAAGCTACTCAACATCATTAGGTTTTCGGGAAAAAAAATGAATTAAATCATCACTGTAGCCATAAACTTGATGTAGTCAATTTAAAAGAGGGAGATTTACTTTTGGCTATTTGGGTCAGTTACTTATTGGCCTCTAGTGATCACAGAATGTCACAGGGAGAGCACACAGAAGGTGGAGAACGCATGCTGTGGGTGGCCAAGAAGTAAAAAGAGACAGAAAGGTCCAGGTTCTACTATGTCCTTCAAAGGAATGGTTTGACTTTCTTCCTGTGTATCTCATTTCCACAGAGTGGTAGCAACTGTTCCCGACAAGTCAAGGACCATGCTTTCAACACTGTAGGTCTTTGGAAGATTCCAGTAGGAAGGCTACTGGGAGGGTAAAAATAGAAATACTCAGTACTGAGCACGTGGAGTACAAGTCCCCTCGTATATTAGCAGTGACAGACTAAACTGGAACTTGAAAGGGATCTGGAAGATTTTTACAGATTTAAACATCTAATATATAATGTATGTTCTAACAGTTACATTTCCAGACACTTAATAAAGTGAATAAAAAACATACATTCATCAAAAGACACGGGCAATGATGGTCCAACACTTTTGTTTCCAGTGGTAAAAAAAAAAAAAGAGAATCAACAGCCATCTGTTTGCTTATTAGAGCAATCCTGGAAACATTGTGATGCATGAAGAACTTGAGATACTTGCCCAGGCTTGTCCGTACATGCCTAGAATTCCAGCACCACGGAGGAAGAGACATAAGAATGTAACCAATTCAAGGGCAGCCTGGTCTAACACAGTGAATTACAAGACAGCCAGGACTTTATATTGAGATGTTGTCAAAGAAAGGAAGGAAGGAAGGAAGGAAGGAAGGAAGGAAGGAAGGAAGGAAGGAAGGGAGAGAGGGAGGGAGGGAGGGAGGGAGGGAGGGAGGGAGGGAGGGAGGGAGGGAGGTAAGGAAAAAAGAAAGAAAGAAAGAAAGAAAGAAAGAAAGAAAGAAAGAAAGAAAGAGGAAAAAGGAAGAAAGGAAGAAAAAGTCAGTATATCAATTTCTATGACGTTATAAGGAGGTAAAAAGTGAAGCTATAGTTTGAGAAATCAGACTGTTTCCTTGGCTGAATGGACATGAACCATTAAACATTAAAAAGAGCATTAGGAAACGTCTGCAATGATAGGAATAATCAGTATGATAATTGAAATTTATCTGTCAATTATACAATTAAAATTTATGAATTTTATTACATACAGAATGTACTGCAAATAGTTTTAAAAAGCATATTGAAGCTTTAATCCTCACCCTTGTGAGATAGAAGCAGGAGGGTGAGTAGTTAAAGCCATCCTCAGCTTCATAGTGACTTTGGGACAAGCTTGGGCTACATGAGACCCTGTCTCAAAAAAGAAGTGGTTTTTTTTTGTTTGTTTGTTTTTTGGGTTTTTTGTTGTTGTTATTTTCAAATTAGAAATGAGTCTTTTCCCACCTACCTAAAAATAAATAGCAACAAAAACAGCAATAATAAGAAGTTGATATTCTCGGGTTATCAATCTCGGGCTGATATGTTGGGTTTTTGTTTGTTTGTTTGTTTGTTTGTTTTCTGGTTTTGTTTTTGTTGTCAATTTAACACAGCTAAAGTTACCTGGGAAGAGGAACCTTAATTGAGAAAGTACCTCTAACAGATTGCGTTTGGGCAAGTCTGAAGGGCATCTTCTCGTGGAGTGATTGATGCCGGAGTGTCCAGTGCATAGTGGGTGGTGACACCTCTGGGCAAGTGGTCCAGGGTTTTGTAAGTAAGCAGGCTGAAACAGTCTTGAGAAGCAAGAGAGCAAACTGCACTCTTCCATGGCTCCTCCATCAGCTCCTGCCTCCAGGTTTCTGCCTCCAGGTTCCAGCCTCCAGGTTCCTGCCCTGACTTCCCTCAGCGATGGAGTGGGACCCAAGCTTTGTAAGGTAAGATGACCCTTTCCTCCCAAAATTGCTTGTGGTCATGCTGTTCATGCATGTTTGTCACAGCAATAGAAATTCTACTGCAGCAGAAATTGGTACCGGGCCATGGGATATTGCTGTGGGAAGGATTGTGAAAGGACTTTGGAACTTAGGACTAGAAAAATGTATTGAGTGTTCAGAGGTTGGTGAGCTGTCATGAGAACCTAGAAGATAATGCTGAGAAAGGAGCAGATGATGGAGAGGCCTCTGGCTTGCAAAGTTTATAAAGAGAAGCTTTGATATTTTGATTTAGGAATCTGTTGTTTTGGTCAACTAGAGCTGAAGACTTGTTGATAACTAATAACAAGAGACCAGAACCACTAAAGTAAAATATTTCTTTTGCTGGGACAATTGGTACTGATCAGATGGGACTGAAGAACCAGTTGTGGTTGCTGTCAGCATCATTGAGGCAAAGACCTCCTAGGAAGTGTTTTCTTGAGGTCACACAGACACTGTGGCCCAGAAGGGATTAAGGTTGTACCTTGTGCTGGCTACTGAATTTGCTAATGTATGAGTCTCCAAGGTGGTATTCGGTCCAAGGCATGAAGGAGTCAGGGAGTGCAGCTGAGCCTTGGCACTGGGAAAAGCCAGGAGGAGCCATTGGTGAAGCCTCAGCTGCAGTAGAAGGCCCAGGATTGAGTGGCTCATAAAGAGAAGTTGAGGCGTGGCACCATGCTGCGGAGTTGGAGTTTGTGAGTGTAGTCCAGGAGAAGCTATTGGTGAGGAGGGTTCAGCCCCTGTAGAATAGTCAGACTGCATGCAGACTAGACAAGCTGTGGTGCTGTGCAGGGAAGAGCCAAAGACGTAAAGCTACTCAAGCCCTTTGGATGAAAAAAGGTCATGAATGAATGAATCCCAGATGTCCAATACAGAGTTTTTGACACTTGGTCTTTGGGTTTGCCATGACTTAAAGTCACCATGTCCTGGTTCTTCCATCTTGAGGTAAAGTATTTCAAGTGTTTTTATTTGTTTGTTTGTTTGTTTTACACTGTAGGAGTCCACATCTGAAAGACTGGATATTTTTGAAGGGTTTTGAACTTTCAGAGGGACTTGCATGTTTTAAAATGTCTGAACTTTAAAAGTGTTTGAATTTTTAAAGACTGTGGCACTTTTACAATGATTTCTGTTTTATGTTGTGATGTTTATATTAATATGAGATCTTGGGGATAGGCAAGAAAGAAAACATTACAGATGGTTTGGGTTGTGCTTGTGTGTCATGTGGCAAAGGGTCAGTTGTCTAGGTTCTTGCTTTGAGTTCCTGCCCTGAGTTCCCTTAGTGATGGAATATGACCCAAGAGTTATAAAATGGAATAAGCTCTTTCCTATCAAGGTTGCTTTTGGTCCTGGTATTCTTATCACTGCCATAGAAACCTATCCAAGTTGTGGGACAAACACTATGACAAATGCATGTTAACCAATGCCACTACTTTCATCATTATTACGATACTGCCTATCATAGGTGTGATATCTTCCATTTTTTCTTTTGACATAATGAAGCTGAAGCCCAGTAGGCTCGGTTGCTCGAAAGTAGAGACTATTGGGGCCAGTTTATTAATGTAGGCATTTCTCCCAATTGTCTACATCTTCCAAATACCTGTTCTTTTAGTGCCTCATGTGAGGTCTCTGAATTCTTCATGGCAATCACAACTGAGTGATTGAAAGATAAGGAGTTAATTTTTTCTTACGAATATTAGGTTCCACAGAGCTGAAAACTTCTGAAACTAACACGAGAGCCAGCTAAGCATGTGTCAATTCAAATTCACTTCCCTAGGCATCTGTATGGCATGGATCCACAGTGGGTATGACTGCATCCTTTCTCCAGGTGCTGATGCTAGACTGCCAACCCCCCAAAGCTGGCAACGTTACCAGCAGCTGGTTGGTTGGGTTTGAGCAATACCACTGTGTGGTCTGTGAAAATAGTTTGGATGTTTTCTATTCTTCTTTTCATTCCTCGCTTTCTCAGAAGGAAGAAACAAGTGTCTTGTTGCCAGGTGTTGCCAACAAGGTTCCACTTGTCACCTTTCCCTTCAACAGTCCCCAAAACGCACTAGGACAAGGCAGGTTACAGGCCTGTGTTGGGTTTCTGAGTAGAGGACAGGCATATCAGTATTTATAACTGATGGCATTTTGCCATCTCTGTGTGTATCGTATGCTGATTTGACAGCAAACAAGTCGGAGCGTACATCAGAATCTTATTAATCTAATCTGCACTATAATCTATAGATTTCCCTTCACCAAGACTCTATGTAAGAACTGGATTTCATGACATGTAATTAGGTTTAATGAAATCTCTGTAATGCTTTATAATCAACCAGCAGGTTCTTGTTTGCTTTCCATTCAGCAGCGACTAATACTTCTTATAGCACTCAAAGGCTAGGAAAGGCTGCTTCCTTTTAAATAGATTGGTTTTTTTTTTTCCATTTTTAAAACATTATTCATTGTTATGTGTATGACTGGGGTTCCAGGAAATTCATCAGTTGAACCCAGAAAAAGTCTTTTTTAAAACAGGCTGTTCAGTAGCATCATGTTCACGTTCTTCCAGAATTATTTTGGCCCATTGTTTCTCCCCAAACATCTCCATCTAGATGAACTGAGTGCTCCATTCAAAAGCAGGCTAGAGGACTACCTTTTTTGATACCCCTAAATCAGCAGGTTAGCTGAAGGTCTAGCTATCATTCCAGGGGGCTCCGATTCATCTTTATATTTTGCAATGTCCGCTTGCTGGCAAGGAGAAAAAAAAATGGCCACCAAACACATTATTTGAAAAAAAAAAAAAAAAAAAAAAGCAGTTTCTAGAATGAATGGAGAATTCAACCCCAGCCAGAAAAAGAAACTTTTCACATGAGCCCAGCAGCTCCTGTCTATACAAAGCTACTTGCTGGCTTACAACCTATAGCACACTATGCTATTATCTGCAGCTTCACAAAGAGGTTTTCAGATCTGCAACATGAAAGATGCTGTAATAAGCCACACAAATGCTACGCGAACTAACGCAAATGTGAAGGGAGAATTTAATACCTGCAGATATAAAACCTCCAAGTTTGTTTTTAAAGCTCCCTTTGATCTTGAGAAGAAAGAGAGATTTAATCAGTCTTTTGGAGAAGTTATCCCATGCTGGACTTTGGCTGCCTGGTTTTAGTTCAAAAGGGGGCAAAGGTAGTTTCTATTAAACCGGGTTGGAGACGGGCAGAGATTGATACAAATGAACAGGATTGATACAAGTCCTTGATTTCCGTGGATCAAACGATAAGGACTGTAAAACGCAACTCTTTTTTATTTTCTTTGAAGAATTTGAACAGCCGGTACTCTGAAGACACCTAAAAAGTAGGTGAATTGTAGTTTCTTAATCTGCTTTATGCTTTTTCATGAAATCCCAAATGGGCGAATGAACTAATAAATCATCTTAAATAATTTGCTTGAACATGTTTTACGCACTTCCTGTTCCTTGAACAGTTTCCCTTCAGTTACCAGGATTGCCGGAGCATTACAAATGAGCTTTTCCTACTGGTGAACTCTGGCTGGCCTCAGTCAACCTGACAGGCCAAAAGAACAAGAGAAAGGTCCCTGGAAGCAGGTGGCTTCATGCAAGACTCTTAACCCTCCATCCATTCGGAGCCATGTGGCCACCGGTTTCTCTGAGCAGCTGGGGCTGGGTGCCAGCATGCTACTTTTGCTTTCAGGCTAATGTCATTGTTCACAGCCTTCACCGAGTTGGTCTCCCCCCCCCCCCCCCCCCCCCCCCCCCCCCACACACACACATTCCCTTTCTTAGTCTTTGTTCGGTGCTCAGCTAGACAGCCATGCTCAGAGAGGTTCTGTGGAACCACAGTGAAGACTGGAAAGAAAGCAAACTCATTTATTTTTGTCACAAAAGAAAGCTCGTCTATTACAAACCGACTTAAGGATTCTGATAGACTCTAAAACTGCAAACACTCTTAAGAGCAGAAGTTTGTATAAAGAGTGAACACTAGGCTCTGAAGGCTGTTGATGGCTTTCTTATCTATCCCATGTAAAGTGGCAAGCTCATTTATCTGTTAGGTACTTTATTAGCTATTTGGGATTCAACCTTGGGTTGGGTGAAAGCAATGTTGTAGAAAATAAATGGGATTTTTCGACAGGGCTTTTGGATTAGTGCTAACAAATATTAGGGCAATTCTGGACACTTTGTTTCATAGGTAGAGTTTTGCAACTAATTTTTTTAGTCAATATTACCTATTTCCTCTGAAGCACCAACACTGATATTTTTTTTTCCACTGTGGAGAATAAGGGACATTCATTATGGCTCATGGTTTCCAGAGTTCGACTCCAGGGCTAGCTGAATTTGTTGCATTGAGCTTGAGGTGAGGCAGACATCAGGGTGACAGGAGCAGGTGACAGAGTCTTCTTGCCTCATCATTACCAGGAAACAGAGCAAAGGACTGATGGGCCTTTCCACAGAACTCAATACATGGGATGGACCACACATATGACATGGACTGTGTCACATCCAGAGGATGGCTTTTTGGGGCTGCTCTTCTCTTTCTACCATTTGGGTCCAACGAATTAAACTCAGGTTGTCAGGTTTACTGACAAGCTCTGTTACACACTGAGTCATCTTGCTGGTCTATTCACTATTGTATAAATATTATTCCATTGGATAATTCAACTTTCCTGTTCTTAAGTGTTGAAGTTACTGTCGTGTTTCTAATGTTCTTAGCCACCTCGCAGATCAATAAATACAATAAAAATGATTTTACAGGACAATATGAGTTAAGGCCTGGTTACTGATTTCTATATCCTAAAATAATCTAGTGTGTGTGTGTGTCCTTTGAAAACTGGATCCCATATATCTTAATAATTTTCATTCCTTCTCCCCAGAAGGAATTCCATATCCACCCATGCCCTATTCACCCGGCTTTCTGTCCTTTTTGGCTTTAAACTATCACATTGATTTTTTTTCCACCCAAATACTCAAAGATACATGGCTTTCTGCCAGAGCATGGTCCACTGGTCAGGAGCTACAGTCCTATAGAGTACTGGCTCTTTCTCTCCTAGAAACTATCAATTGCCAATAGTTCCTCCAGGCCTTCATGTCCAACTCCCCTCTCCATGCTGGGATTTGGTACCTTGAGTGCTCATGTCTGGTGCATGCTATCAAAACCATCCTGAGTTCTTCATGTGCAGCTGTCCTGCTATGTCCGGAAGGCATTGTTTCCTCAAGGCTGCTGACCACTTCTATCTCTTACAGTTTTCCTGGCCTGTCTTCTGAAATGTCTGAGTCTCGGGGAGGAAGGGATGGCCCATATATGTTCCATTTAGAGACGAGGATTCGAACACCTCTTTTTCTCTGCACTTTGGTCTCTGTGTTAATTGTCATGTGCTGCAAATAGAAACTTCTTTGATGCAGGTTGAGAAATGAATTCATCTATGGGTCTAACAATAAGTAATCAAGAATTAATTTAAAACTATAACATATGGCAGTGAATAGTAGTCAGTTTTCCCCCTAGGGCTTATGACCTCTCTAGCCATAGGATCTTGGCTGGTGTCTGCTATGCATTTCAGCTTGTTGACAAGACTTAAATCCAATCAAAAAGTTGTTGTCTACATCCGTGATATTTGAGCCACTACTGCACCAATGACCATGTCTTGCAAGTCAGTCACTACTGTAACTCATAGATGTGGCATATAGTACAAAGGATAAGGCTGATGACTTTTCTCTTCTCGTAATATACATAGCACCTCTAGCATTGTGAAAGCTAGCCAGTAGGGATAAAACTTCCATATGAGCACCAGCTTGATTGGTCCATGTTTAAAAACCAAAGTACTTGGTATCTAAAGCAATTGGGTCCTACAATTATGGAGGGGAACCAAAACCATGGTAATGGTCTGGAATGTTGGATAAGGGTCTATGGCTCTCACTAGTTAAGAACTCTAAAAGACATAGTGCATTTCTAACACTGTGCTTTTTGTTTGTTAGCCTGTGCTGTCTAGTGGAGGTATTGTCACTATGTTAGAGAACAACCCCATTTTAACTTTTTGTGTATGACTGTCACCCGGAGTCCTGAATAATTATTCATGCAGACATCACAGTAGTTGATCATATCCCTCTTCAACAACCTCTCTCTGGCTGTTTTTCCACACTCTAAAAGGACAGAGACCTTTGTCTCATTTGTCTTTGTGTCACTAAAGCTTAGTACATTGTGTGTCCCAAGCAGGTCATAAATATTTAGTCATTAAATCATATCTGCTCCTATGATCAGAATTTATCTGGACTGACAATAACAAATACATATTTAACCAACCATAATGCAAAGATGAAAGAGCCATTATTTTAAATACTATCTCTTTATAGAACAAGTTAGTTTTACAAATAACTTACAATCACTAAGCAGAGTCTTCCTTGGCAGGAAACCATATAGGTAAACAACATTTTAAACTATATTTTTTGCCTAACATGTATTTTTCCCTTTAGAAAATAAACTATGCATGCTTGAACTGCTACATATTGACTTTCTATTTTACTGCAGAAATTTGCATAATTGTGAGGCACTTAAAATGAGAAGTTGTCTTCTGTTTTCACTCTGATTTTGGCTATGTGTAGGCAAACTTAACTTAATCAAAACTTAACCCTATATAAGCAAATTATATATTTAGTCCCACTCAAAAAAAAAAAAAACAGAAAGAGAGAAAGAAAAGAATAAAAGCAAGACTATGTTGGGAAGAGAAAAGGAATTCATGTTCAGTTGGGATTGTAGGGGTGGGTCTGGGTAGATGGAGTACCCGCTGCTCTTTCGGAGGACCTGAACTCTGTTTCCAGCTTCCATGTTGAGTATGTCACAGACACCTCTAATTCTACCTCTAGATAATCCAATACCCTTCTCTGGCATCTATGGGCACCTGCACTGATATACAAAGGCAAATACATATCCACACAACTATAAATAAAATAAGCTCTCATTTTAAAAAGAGTTTATTCACAATTACAAAAAACTAACCTTGCTACGTAAGAGGTTAAGTTAGGCAAATATTTGCCATGCATTAATACTTATGTTTTTGATATGTTTCTCACCTGGTTGTTGTTTTTCCACCATGGTGATATTATTAGTAAAATAAGACTACTAGTGACTCTGGGGTTTGGATTTGTCTGTTTTTGTTTGTTTGTTTGTTTGTTTGTTTGGGGTTTTTTTGTCCGGAAAGTATTTTCTGTTCCCACTGTAGCAAAATCCCTATGTTAAACTAATTTTCTCTAGTTAAGTGTAAGTCATTGGTAGACAAGAAGGCCAAGGCCTTTGCTATTCACAAGTTTGAGTCACATCCTAAATTTGTTAGGATGAGCAATTGGCTCTGTCTCTACAGAAAATTAGAGCTTCCTCTTCACTAAAACAAACCAGAATTAAGATTCTTCTGCCAATGATGTATCTCCTTGCTACATCCATCGACTGGACTCCAGCCTTATTTCTCAGGAAATGTCACTTGGCAGATGGTAAATGACTGACTCACGTGACCGCAATGACTCACGTTTATTTGCCTTTTTGAAATGTTTTCATAATGATCACTATTCTTCATGAATAAAATGTACTTTACTTTTTAAAGACAAAAAGTCTTTATTTCTAGTAACCGTGAGACTTTCAACAACATAAATTAATATTGAGTTTAAGACAAGTATAATACTAACTTCTTTTTGAAGGCAATAAGGTGTAGTTATCAATTCTTTGAAAATTTCATTTTTCTACATAAGGTAACCAGGTTTGTTCTACATTCCCCAAAACTACTCTCTCACATCCATACGTAAATGTACATGGATATGGAGCTGCCTACTGTAGCATGGACAACCTACAGGCACCACATCTCTGAGGAAATTGCCCTCCCCCCACCCCCCCCCACGCCCGAGAAGTTGTCAATTGCCAACAGCTCTGAGCTAAGGGCAACACTTTATGAGCTCCTCCCCATCCATGCTGCAATGTTGTCTGGTTTGATCTCATGCTAGTCTTATGCTGGAAACCAGACTACTGTGAGTTCTGCATTCAATAGCCCTGTCTTATCCAGAAGACAGTGCTTTGCAGAGTTCTCACCAACATCTGCCTCTTTCTACCCTGTCTCCCACAGTGTTCCCTGAGTTATGGGAAAAGGAAGTATATATATATATGTGTATGCATATGTATATGCACATGTATATGCGATATATATGTATATGTGTGTACATATATATGTATGTATACGCATAGCCCATCTATGACTATGCATAGATATCACAGTGTCTTGTTCTCTACATTTGTCTTGTGTGTCTCTGTGATAGCCATTTTCCATGACAGTCAGCAGCTTTTCTGCAGAGGAATGAGAGTGGTTCCCATCTATAGACAAGGACTTAGAAGGCTGTTCAATATTATGAGAATAATTTTTAAAAGGAATTTGCAATTGAAGAAACCTTTCCATTGAATGATAGTGTTTCCATTAAAATCACTAGCTTCAAATCTGGGCTTCAAAATGTATTATGTACAAGGGCAGCAATAAAATGTCTGACTATCCACAAGACTCAATTTCATCTCCACAAATGAGTGATTACATAATTGCCCCCATAAAGAGATACATTGTCAGGATTATATCAACTTGTGTGAATATTTAAGACTTCTTGTTGACAATGGTAAAAGAGAAATTCAGCAAAGCAGCTATTTTATTACTATCATTAATAATGATATTAATAATTATTGATATAATAATTATTAATTAATATTAATAATGATAATGATAATTAATAATTAATGATATAATAATTCTAAATAATGCCTACAGATTTGGATGATGTTTGCCTTGTCATTTAAGTTTCTGTCATAAATTTCTGAGGTTGTTCTTAAGAACAGACACTAGGGCAAGAATTTCAGTGTGAGTTATTTTTCCAGGAGGTTATTTTAGAAAGTGTCTCGGTCAGGGTTTCTATTACTGCACAAACATCATGAGCAAGAAGCAAGTTGGGGAGGAAAGGGTTTATTCAGCTTACACTTCCACATTGCTGTTCATCATCAAAGTAAGTCAGGACTGGAACTCAAGCAGGTCAGGAAACAGGAGCTGATGCAGAGGCTATGGAGGGATGTTACTTACTGGCTTGCTTCCCTTGGCTTGTTCATCGTGCTTTCTTTTAAAACCCAAGACTACCAGTCCAGGGATGGCACCACCCACAATGGGCCCTCCCACCCTTGATCACTAATTGAGAAAATGCCTTACAGCTGGATCTCATGGAGGCATTTCCTCAACCGAAGCTCCTTTCTCTGTGATATCTCCAGCTTGTGTCAAGTTGACACAAAACCAGCCAGTACAGAAAGCATTAGTAGGAAAGTAGAAAAGTGAGACAGAAGATTAAAGATTAAAAAAAATATTCAGAATCCAGCTAATTATTCCTAAGCTCCCATTTAGAAGCACCCTGATAAATATAGTAGAATATTGCTCAAAGGTATCCACGCAAGTGAGGATACCTAGGCAGTTGTGTGCCCTGTAACTATATCTCAATCATGGATGGAAAGTATCACTGATGGTCCGGTAAGATTTTATCCTCTGTTGCATCGCAACCACATTAGTTTGTGTATCATGTTCATAAAGCATCACTTGTCTGATGAAGCATGCCTCAGGATGTGTTCCCAGCAGTAGCCAACTTATAAATGCATTAACTTCGTAGATTTGCTCTCCTTGGTATCATATTGATGGATTGAAGAGCATGAGACCCCAATCACATGCATGCAGGTTGAAGACAAGTCTGAAGATAGAAAGTTCTTGATGTTGCCCTGGGATTCCATTAACAGCATACCAAAATGGAGTCACTGGAATGGAAGTTATGCTATAAATAAACTTTAGAGGGTTTTGCTTCTAGTATAATGTTGGAAATGCAAGGCTACGCACAGTGAGGAGAAGTTGAAAACACTAACTCAAGTGCACATGGACTTAAATAATCTGCCCACCCTGAGACATGCATCATTTACCTCCTATACGCAAAATGTCATCTTGCTTATTCAAACTGTGGGAGCTGCTATGTGTTGGATCTGTTTTGCCTCTGTGAATTTTAGGTTCCAATTCAGTCCCTAGTTTCACAGTGTTGGCCTTGGTCAAAGACATTTAAGTGGTGAATAAGTTGTTTAAGATAGACTAATGGCCTTCCCTCAAGGCTGAGCTAATTACCATGATGGTGAGAGACTTGTCAGTCTACAAGGACTGGAGTGGTTCTTACAGAGTGAACCATTGCAAAGCAAGTTTGCTGCCTCTGGGGACATTTTTGTTCCCCCCTTTCTTCCTCACTTACTGTGTCTTATTAATTTATTTTATTCCTGCTTTTCCGCCATTAGATAATGTATCATGAAGCATTAACTGGATACCCCTTCATAATCTACTTCCACCCTCTGTTTCATGAAGTACGAACCACTATTCTTCCTAAACCATCCAGCCTGGTGGATTCTCTTACAAAACAGAAAATTAACTCAGACAGTGATGTGCTTTCAAAAAAAATCAATCCAATATCTGAAAGAGTCATATCTCTTTATTAGATATACTTTCCTTAAGACAGATCATGACTTAAAACTCTATTCAACAAAATAGTATTACCAGAAATCCTTTCACAAGAACATCTATTAATTGGGGCTTTTGCATGGCTTTTGTTTCCTAGTCTTGTTTAATCATTGTTTAGGGTAGAGGAAACACCAGGGTAATCTACTTGAAGACAAACTACAGATGGAAGCTGAAAGTCTTAACCAGCTAGTTTTTACATCTTATACCTTAAGAGGCCCCCCCTCCTCCCTTTGCTCATTCATATGCAAAGTACAAATTCTCCAGAAATAATTACCACCTTCTTTTATTTATAGAAAACCTGCAACTTTGTGAATGGAGAACTGCATCTGCTCTGCCAGTTTTCTATACATATAATAATAATTATTGTTAAGACCACCGGTTAAATTTTGAAAATAGCTATTGATAATTAGTAGGGCTGCCATTCACATGCTGCAAATCAGAGGAAACCATACAGCATTTACAAAAAAAAAAAAAACCAAAACTGTAATCATGATGTCTTTGCTGGATCCAACCCATAGTTTCTAATGTCAGAATTTTATATTCCCATGGTATATGATACCATTCATTTTGTGAAGTTGCATACATTAAAAAAAAACAGTGTCTGAATACATAAGCAGAGGTCCACAACGACTCACTTCAAGCCATCTCCTCTATTTTAGGGAGTAGTTCTCAGGCTAACCTATGAGTTGGTGCTTTTGGAATGTAAATAGAACCTTCTCTAAAAACATTTGAAGGCTTCAGAAACCAGCACACCATCTTTCAAGCTGGAATGCTGGATTTTCTTGTTGATCCCACTGTTGCTATAAGGACAGTAACTTGGACACATTAGTCTTCTCTTTCCTTATGCGTGCTAGCTTCCGGGGTTTGGGTAAAAGCAAATTGTGAGTGAGCTTACTCATTATTTCTAATAATAATAATATAAAAAGGCCCAAGTAAATGTTCATTTTAAAGTGTGTTGAATGAACGGTTTGGGAAATGGCTTGGTCAGAAGAGGGCTTATGTAAACATGAGCCCTGATTTCCATCCCCCCCCCCCGCAACAGCCCCCTCCCCCCCCCCGCCATATAAGAAGCTAGACCCAGTGGAGTGAGGGTCTAGTTTCTGGAGAGGCAGAGGCAGGTAGATCCCTGGAGATTGCTGTTCGGGAGCCTGTCCAAATCAGAGAACTTCAGATTCAGTGAGAGACCCTGTTTCAAGAAGTCAGGTGAGGAGTGAATGATGAAGACACTCAACATCATCCTTTGGTTTCTACACACACTGGCACACACACATACAAACACACATAGACATGTACACACACTCACACCCAAACAGCATTGACTCAATGAATACAAAAGAAATGGTCGTTTGAAGAGGTAGTTCATTTTTAGTCTCTGTGATCTCTGATTTTTTAAAACTAACGGGCTCAATCAGACTATTGCCTGGTATTGATGATCTCTGCCTGGGAGTTTTCAATCAGTTATTAATCAGCCTTGTATGTTTCTGCTGGCTCATGTGCGCCACTCATTCACTAAATGAATTTCGGCATATCCTATTCACCAGTAACAGCTCCTCTTACAAAGAATGGGGTGGGTGCGTGCAACTTGCAAGTTAAAGTAATAAATCAAAATGTGTTGGGGGCTTTATTCATTGGTACATTTCTCTAAGACTCCAAGTGAATTATGGGTAAACTTCCCATAACTAAAATAGAACAGACTCTAAACTGTGTCAGTTCTCTCTCACTGTGTAACGTATCCATTGGGATGATGTAGAAGCACTAACAGTTTCTGTGTGCCATCCCCATTCACCAAGGAAAAGCAGTCTGTCACCAGTGCTTGACAGCTCTATACACTCAAACATGTAGTGAATGCTTGCCATGTGCCAGACAGTATGGTAGGAATGAATACTCAGATCTGGTTATTAAAACATGTTTGCATGGGTTATGATAGCAAATGGGGAATAACTGGGCATTATTCTACTAGTCTGTAAGCTGCATAGAAGAGTGGGATTCTACAAAAACAAGAATGATTTGTCTTTGGTTAAGAACATGCTTTCTGATGAAATACTTATATTTTTAAACACTTAAACTTTTCTAAAAACTGGTCCTCAGAACTTTTGTTTATTTACTAATCTATCATTTTTTATATATAAGGACCTTTTTTTTTCAATGTATAATAAAAAGTAATAGCTAACTTAGATAGAGGACTTGTTATATATTCTGGATTATTATAAGTACTTAATGCTTATGAAATTATCTCATCTTTGTGTTATCACTGTGAGGAGGAAATACTATGATGTCCATTTTATAGATGTGGAAACTGAGGACTAACAAAGTCAGTCACTAGCTTAGGGTCAACATTTGTTGTGGGAAGCATCCCAGTTCTACAGTCTAATTTCATATCACAATATTCTACTGTATTTACTAATGAGGGAACAGATAGATATACTGACTGAAGAAGTGGGTAAAGTGCCGGGGCAAGCATGAAGAGCTGAGTTTGAATCCTCAGAACTTAGGTACTCAAGCAGTAGCTACCCTGAGGTAACTGGCACTTTTCTATAACCCCAGAGCTCCTACTATGGCAAGATGGGAGGAGGAAACAGAACTCCCAGAAGAGGTAGGCTAGCTTGCCTGGCAGACCAAGTGAAAAACAAAGAGAAAAGTCTCGAACAAAGTGAGAAGGAAAAATTGACACATGATTATCATCCAACCTACACATGTGCATGCACACATATACACAGAGAGAAAAAGGGAGAGACAGACAGACAGACAGACAGACACATTCACAGACACCAGCACACACAGACAGACAGACACCGAGAGAGAGAAACAGAGACTGACAGATACACATAGACAGACAGATGCTCACACATACACACATACACACATACACACAGAGACAGACAGAGAGAGAGACAGAGACAGAGACAGAGACAGAGACAGAGTCAGACAGACACCAACACACACATACAGACAGATGGACAGGCAGAAACTGACACACAAGTACGCACACACACATACAAGGAGAGAGACACAGAAACAGACAGACAGAAACCAACACACCCACAAAGAAAGACATAGAGAGAGACAGGGAGACAGGCAGAGAGGCAGAAACACAGAGAAATTGGTTAAAAGAACAAAAAGGAGCAACATCCCTTCAAAATCATACTGGAAATGATCATATTTTTCTTGGCATGAGGTGGGTTCATAAACAGACCCACATCTAATGTTTGCAGCAGTCCTGGAGGGCAGAAGTCCGTGCACAGACTCATTACACAGCCATGGATGGGTCACCTGATACTCAGAGAAGTTATGTGACTTTCACCAGTTCGCCCAGTTTTGAATTGGTGACTCAGACAGCTTTGCCAAGTCTTCTACTGTTGATAGCACACAACGGCGCTTCCTTTAAGAATGATAGCTCTGTATATTTTGAGAAGCAACACTAAACCAGAAATATTAACTGTGAAGTACTTCAGGGGCACTTGTTACAGAATCTCTTATCACATCACACACTAAGGATATAACATTTGATATTTGAGCCATTTAGGATCATGAAACCAATTGTACTGGGTATCTCAGGAATAAACGGATGAATGTTTCAGGCTTCTGCATTTTTATCACTTTGAGATATAATATTTTATACAAGTCTTGTCAAAGTCTAATGTGTAAAACAGATCATTGTCTGAGCACAATTAAAGCCCAAGTAAACAACATGAGTGATTCTGACAATCTAACCACTGCTAACCACACCCACTGGCAATCTTTCTTAAAACCACAAAAAGACAATGGGGTAGCTTGTGTTGAAAGAAATTTAAAAATAAACCATAAGTTCTTGCCAAGACATGGTAAAAGATGGAATCTTGACAAATGCTAATGAATAAAAAATACCCAAGCTTATGTAAGAGAGTGATTTTCATTCTTGGTTTTTTTTTTCCAGGGGATGTTTTGTTTTTTGTTTTACTTCTTTTTGTTTTTGTTTGTTTTTTGCTCTATGTAGCTAATATTCTTCCTCTTTTCTGATTACTATGTAGTAATCACTATTTTCAATAAGAAAATCTTCTCGAGTATAGACCAGGAGCCATATAGGTATCAATTTAAATTTTGTCACCTATGAGAACAAAAAATAAAGGTTTTAATTTTACTTTGGGGATTAAATGAGATGCCATAGATCTTTACCCAGTCACTCATTCATATTTTCCTTGTATTGTTCTAAAACACACTAGCAAACAAAATCCTTGCCCACGGATGATTCATTTAAATAAATACTGGAAATAAGAAAGTTTCTATGATGATTCATGATACCACTGATTTTTTTTCATTTCTCCCATCATCCCTCTGAAGGTATTGGTTCAGTGTCATATGAGGAATATGGGGTTATAATCCACACAAACTGATGTAAGCAATGGCCTTTGATCCTTGGTAAGCATCCTATTGAGAATAAAAGTGGCAGTTTTAAGGGTTCAGACAGGAAAATGACTTTGGGCTAGGACAGGGAAGTAGGCGCAGATATTTTGGTCATCCTGATAAGCCCTTAGAAACAGTCATCAAGGTAGTGTTCAAAGAATTTTGTTTATTGCCTTGCTTATTCTTTGACTATTTGTATTTATCGTCTTGCTTGTTCCTTGACTATTTGCATCTATTGTATTGCTAGTTCCTCAACCTAGAACTGACCTTAATATTTGCATGCAATTTAAATGGTATTAAAAGCAAAAAGGAGGACAGGGGATGGGATAAGGGGTTTCTAGGGAGAAGAAATCTGAAAAGAGGATGGCACCTGAAATAATAAATAAATAAATTAAATAAATAAATAAAATATCCAATAAAAAGAGAGAGAGAGAGAAGGAGTTGCCTCTCTGGGTGCAGGATGACCCCAGTGCAATGGAACAATAAACTTCTTGCTTTTACATGAAAAAAAAAGAAAGAAAGAAAGTGTGTTTTAAGATGAGTTCCACAGAACCAAGTAACTGCTTATTCATCTATATTTGCAGATGTCTGAGGTGGGTGGAGCCAAACTCATTGACAACAAACACACTGCACAATGATGCAATCAATCCTGAGGTCTGATTAGCTGGTTCCCCCTCATGAACTAAAAGTACCATGCTTGAAGAAGATGATAATCAGTCAATAATTGGTATCAATTAAGTACACTTACTTCTTTATGTGAATATGAATCACGCTCTTTCTAGGAATCCGTGACCGTGTTGCAAACTCAAAATTATATTCATTTACACACTGCAGAGGGAAAGAAAATAAAAGGGGTGGGCTCTCTGTGAATGTCACTGAGAAGGAAAAAACCAGAATTCCACAGCTATGCACAGATATGAAGAAAAGTATTTCAAACTCATGGAAATAGCAAGAGTCTTGGGCTTTGTTTTATGGTAGCTTTGGTTTTGTTCCTATGATGAAATAAAAAAAGGCAAGCTTAAAATCTGTAATTTTAGTACTGCATGCATGGTTGAAGCTATATTACTGAAAACAGATGAGGAAATTTACAAGCTTAATTGCATTGCAAACATATGAGACAGACTGGAGGATTTCTGCTGTTCATCTAGAAGTGACATCCAACACGTTAGAAACAGCATCTTTGACAATAGCTCACTCATAGTTACTGAAATGAAGCATGGAAAATATGATAATCCTAAAACCAATGTCAATTGTTGCAATTAACTTGACACAAATAATTTGGATTATTATTAAACAAAACATCGCAAAACTAGAATCAATTTTATGTTGACTGATTGCAGTGTGCTCTTCTCACAAGTAAACCAAGTGGCTGAACCAAATGAAAGAAGTTGGACCAAACCTATGGATAAAAAGACTATCCGTGGTGACAAGGAAATATCCCAAGATGACAGTTAGGCAGCTGACTCAGTAAGCAACAATCTTATGTCAGCAGAGAAACAGCATCCCAGGATCATGGGTCCAAGAAAATTTATTAATCAGACTGGCAGAGGTAGACACTCTATGCAGTTCGAAGTTCTAAGGACTGGTGATTATTCCCTCTGTAGAATACTAAGAGAGAGATCTCTGTATAGACATATCTTTCAACCCATGTACTAATGCCTGAAGGAACAAAACTGAGCAATAAACAAAACAAAAAGAAGCCAGCATCAGTGGGACATTCAAAACATTGTGCTTTGTCAACAATAGGAAGTGCCCGTGACACTACAATTCTAGCTAACTTTCACTCTGTATCAATGGATAGTCAAAATTAGCAGAAAAATATTATGAAACAATATAAGAACAGGATTCATAACAATCTTGAGTTATAAGGGCTCTCCCAACCTGCACAGGATAATTTAAACAAATAACAAAAAAGGAGGAACATGGAGAGGGGTGAAAGAAAACCATGGGTCAACAGCCATGTTTAAGATGACAGGAGGAACCATTCTGGACATCAGAAAGTAAGTTCAAGACATCCACTGTGGTAACAGCATGGACAATGAGCTCCCAAATGTTCTCCATTTTTATGAAACTTGACAAATGAACCTGAGAAATGTCTTCTTAATAGCACCAACCATTTTTCTTATAGTACCATCAGGCTGGAGATAATCTTGCCCAAAATCTTATTAGTTGGGTCTAAGAAGACCGATGGGGGCTGGAGGGCTAGAGAGATGGCTCAGCAATTGGAAAGACTCAGGTTCAATTCCCAGTGGCCACGTGGCAGCTTACACCTGTCTGTAACTCAAGTTCTAGGGCTTCTGACACCCTCACATAGATACATTCAGACAAATACCAATAATAATGAAAATGATAATAATAATAAACATTAAAATTAATAATTAAAATTTAAAAGATTGATAGATGCCTTTTTAATGACATTAAAGGAGTTCTCTTTCATGTGAACACTTTATATTGAGTTTTACTGTGATAAAAATGGAAGGCGAGAAGCAACATTTGAATTCATTCAAATCTTGTAATTGTAAGTCATTGGTGAAATTAAATATCCCGTAATGGTAGAAAATTACATAGCAACTTTAAAAGTGACAGAGTAAAAATATAAATAACAGCAAGTAATTTGGATGTCTTAACTTCTAATGGCACAGCACTGAACCCTTTAAAAATTTTAAGGTTTAAATTTTGTTTGTGCATTTTACATAAAATTGCTTCTGTAATTTTATGGTGACTGCGTGAAATGAGTCAAAACCATGGAAATTAGAAAATAAGGGTGTTTATATTTATATAAAAGAAATAGAATATGTTAGGTGTTTTACTATGCATAAAAATTACACTATAGTTTTTCCTATCACAAATATTCGTGGAGTTTTTAATCATTGATGGTTTTTGTAAGGAACTATGCATACATATTTTATTGATTTTTAAATGTTCCATTGTAACAACATTTATTTTTTAGGTGTAGATATTCAGAAAAAAAATTTATTTTCATTTTTAATTAAAGATTTACTTATTTAATTGTTTTACTTATATGAGAGCTCTGTTTTTATGCACACCAGAAGATGGAATCAGATTCCATTACAGATGGTTGTGAGCTAACATGTGGATGCTGGGAATTGAACTCATGACCTCTGGAAGAGTACCCAATGTTCTTAACTGTGGATCCATTTCTCCATTCCCTCATTTCCATTTTTAATTAAAATAAATAAAAATTCCAATTTTAAAATGATTGCATAATTTTCTATTTTCTCTTTCCTTGTTCCCTTCCATGTTTGACTGTCTAGTTCCCTCACAAATTCATGATGTCTTTTTCTTAATTTTCATTCTTATACACACATACTCACATACACACATACACTTATATATATATACATATATAGACATAGATATAGATATATGCCTAAATATATAAGTACAACATGCTCATATTCAGGCATGCCATATGTAAGATAATTTATTTTAAAAGAAAAGACTCATACACATTTACTTTTAATGAAATGTGTATCACAGTGCAATTTGTAATGAGTGTGTGCATGTAAAGTCTATCTGGAAAATTGTCTGGGTCTAGAATAGTAAATGAACAGTCTATATACCATAAGTTTGTTGTGTTCTGAGTTCACTGGGAAAATTGAGGGAGGAATAAAATATTCACTCACCTTTTTGGCTAGTTTTGATGCAAAACTTTTCACAGAACCAGCAGGTTATGCACACAATAAGGTGTATTTTAAAGAAATTGGGTAATAAGATGTTGAGTCCCATATTCTGCCATATATAACCTAGAAGCCTTGGACAATGGCTCCAATCTGACTCTGAAGGCCTGAAGACCAGAGGTGCTGATGATGTACATCTGGTGCAAGGGCTTCCCACTGTGCAAATACAGGCGAGCATGCTATGGACTGTCGCACTTAGGATGACTACTGCTGTGATAAAACTATGACCAAAAGTTAACTAGAGAAGAAAGAGTTTATCTGGCTTACACTTCTACACCACTATTCATCACTGGATGAAGTTGGGAAAAGAATTTAAGCAGGAGAAGAATCTGGAGGCAGAGGTTTGGGGCAGCAATGGAGGGGTCCTTACTAATTTTGTTTCTCTCTTGCTTAGTCTCTTGCTGCTAACGACTTTCTCAGCCTGCTTTCTTACAGATCTCAAGATCACCAGCCCAGGAGTGGCCTCACTCAGGAAAGGCTGGGCCCTCACACAGAAATCATTAATTAAGAAAACACCTACAGGCCTAGCCTACATCTTCTGGAGTCATTTTCTTAATTGAGGTTCATCCTCCTCCTAGCTTGGGTCAAGTTGACATAGCGCTAGCCAGCACAGACTTATGACTTCATTCCTTTCTGGTACTTAAAAAAGTGTGTGTGTGTGTGTGTGTGTGTGTGTGTGTGCGTGCGCGCGCGCGCGCGCGCACACGCAGGCACAAACAAGTATATGTGCCATTGTGTGTATGTTGAGGTCAGAGGACAACTGTGTGTGGTTGGTTCTCCCCTTTTACTTTGTGTGGGTTACAGGAATTGAACTCATGTCTCCAGGATTGCACAGTGACTGCTTTGTCCCACTGAATCACCTTGCTTCAAAAATACCTTAATTATATAGGAATGGATAAAAGCACCAATCAGGCTGGATTTGGCCCATAAGCCACAGTTGAACGCCTTTTCTAAAGTATCAATAACAAATTAATCAAAAGATTATCTAGCTGGGTGTGGTGGTACATACCTCCAAGGCAAAGATTCAGAGGCAAAGGGTAGGAAGTTCCAGTAAGCCTGGGGTACACAGTGAAACCCTGTCTATATACATATATCTATATATATGTATATATGTATATATACGTGTGTGTGTGTGTGTGTGTGTGTGTGTGTGTGTATAAAATCTCCAAGGCAGGAATCTGAACATAGCGGGGCAGGTCAGTCCTGCTGCCTGTCTATCATCTATCTCCCAAATAAGCTCTGATCCATCTCACCATTTCTCTCCCACATCGCTCTCCCTTTGTCGTCTGTGCCCTTGTATTGAGGGAATACTGGTTTCGATTTCAGTCAAAATCAAGCTCCAGGCTCTGATCAGGGACTCCCCAGACACGAAGTTCCTTCTGAAGATGAGACGCATCCCTTCTGCCTGGCTGTCTTCCTCCCCATCTTCTTCCCACTGATGATAAGCATCTTTTGTATTTAGTTTTAGTGAAGTAATGGGAAAGTGTCTGGAAAACACCCGCACACTGTTCCTTGTGTGGTCTTGGGGTCATGGCGTGAGCAAGAAGGTAAATATGCGTAGTACAGCAAGAGTTATATTTTGTTACGCTGATCATTGTCACACAATGATCACATTCTACATTCCTGCGTTTATTCTAAATTACGTTACGTTTATCTTCCTAAGGCCACTCACCTGTGCAGCGTATCTTAGCTGAAGGTCAGGTCCATTCTCTAACAGAAGTCTCTGAATTGAGGGTCAGGATCCTAAGAGAGACTCTCCAGCTGCAGGGCAGATCAAGGTGATATCTCTCCAGATGTGCAGAGTAGAGCATTGCTTAGTCTCTGTTCAGTGTACGTCATAAGGTTTGAGATCTACGTCTGGATATCTTGAATGAGGGATGTCACAGAGTTCTGGCCTTGGGTGCAGTGGGGAATCCTGACTAAGCTATTTTTACATGTCTAAGAAACATTTTTCACCAAGCTCATTACAGGTTACTTCACTTGTCAACACTTAGTTTCCTATCAACAAGCCAAGGACCTTGAAATAAAGAAGTATGTCATATAATTATGGATTTTTGCCAATAAATTATATAGAACAATGAAAGACTTGGGATAACATACTGGAGATATGTTTGTAGAGTAAACAATCATTTTAAGAAAAAAAATGGACATAAAACAAATAGTTTGTCTTCCAGGACTCAGCAGCAAAATAATTCACTGGATGAGAGTATATTGAACTTTTTTTGTGATCTCAGAAGCACATGCATTATATTGTTTCTGAACTTGAGGGCTAAAATTAGCATTTGATTTTTTTGCATATGACCAGTTGAACGTGTAAAGATGCAGCTGACATGAGAGATGACATGAAAGATAAAGATTGGACGGCAGGCACTGTACTATGTTACTTTCATACTTTTAATGTCTGTGTGAAATCTGATGATTGTGGAAGAGTGAGTTGTAATACCATGTTCCTTGTAGTAACACAACCTAAACCATTATTCTCCCAGGGAAAGGAGGACTTAGGCATGGAGACTGACAACAGGACCCACTGAAGTAAAATTACAGTTTTTACTTACATTTACTTTTAATGGAAACAATTTGAAAGGCAGTTAGGGTCTATTAATTTATATACTGGACCTGTTACTGTCAGTTGCTATGGTAACCAGTTAGCCTGATGCAAAGGCCATAAGAAAGGAGTGCATACTCATTCATTCATTTCAACCCTCCAGTGTGGCTCAGGTCAGCTGATACCAAATGCTGGCAGGATCTCAGGGAAGGAGAACCGGTGTTCGTTGTTGGTGAAGAATGCATACAACGTGTAGCTACTGTGGAAATAATTATGGAGAATCTTGAAGAAAAACTAAAAATAAATCTACCATATGACCCAGCTTTATCACTCCCTGGCATATGCTCAAAGGACTTGATATCTTACTTGAAGAAGTTGTTCTCGGCACTGTACTGGCAATAGCTAGGAGACGGAAACAACCTAAACGACTTTCAGGTGATGGATGGGTAATGAAAACGCCGTACATACAGGCGACGGATACTGCTGGATACTGCCCAGCTGTAAAGGAAAGCGAAATCAGGAGATGTTCAGATAAACAGATGGACCTAGAAAAGATTGTACTGAGTTAACCCAGACCCAGATAGATGAGGCCCCATGTGTTGTTTCTTCATTGTATTTCCTAGTCCCAAATCCTCAAGTGTGAGTATACCAAATCGCAGAAACCAAAAAACACAAACAAACAAACAAATGAAAAAACCAAAGCAAATGAACAAACATCAAACAAACAATAAGTGTAAAGGGACAACAGGGTGGAGAGAGGAATAACAGGATACTGGTAATATAACGGGAAACAGCTTAGAAAAGCCTGACGTGATGCTGAGAGGAACCTATAAAGATGGGGAAGAGAGACAAACGTGACAAAGAAAGAATAGCAGACGTGACACTTCTAGAGCGAGTGATTCACCAGATACTGTGCAAGATGAGGGTGAGAACAGTACTCTGTTCAATGAAGTTCAATGACTTCAGTTTGGTACTTATAACCTGTTTTGTCCATTGAAAGTTTCACTCTGATCTCATGAAGTTAGTACATTGGTCGGTCTTCTTACATCAGCCAGCATCTTTGGCTATCTCTGGTAGAGAAGTAACATGTGTCCATTTTATTAGTGACCGGAGAATTGGTTTCTCCTTTATTTGAAAAGTATTCCTTCATTTTCCTTGACACACTAGGTCAGGAAGCCTTGTATCAAGGTTTGATTATAGACTGCTCGTGTGTAGGGATATGCCTCTCCAGTCAGCCTAGTCAGAGATACATGCAGCCTCAAATAGCTGTACTTGTCTTGTTTTTAAAATTAATGTTCCCTAACAATCCAGACAACATATCCGTTGCGTTGCTTTGAGATATACGATGCAAGGCAGTTCCTTGAGATGTACCTGGAGAGCTTTGAGGGCTAGGTTTGCACCTCGTTTTTTGTTTTTTTGTTTTTTGTTTTTTTTTTTTTTCCTTTCAAAGTTGCTTAAGGTCAGTGTTTATCTCTCACTTATTTTGCCTCAGATCAACAAGAGGGTCCGAAATAGGAGTTCTGCACTCTAGATTAGACTGTTATCTTCAAATTTGGGGAAAGAATTACTGATGAGTCACAGATTAGACAAATAGATGGTTGAGTTGACAAGAGTGCTTGTCATGTAAGCTTGAGAAACTGAGTTCAGTTGCAGCACCCGTGTGAAACACTGGGTAAGCAGGTAACACACACCTATAATCCCAGTACTGCAAAAGTGGAGGCAGGAGGATTGCTGGCCAGCCAGTGTAGCTTCATCAGTGAACTTCAGGCTCAGTGAGCAAACTGGCCTCAAATTATCAGGTGATAGAGAAAAAAAACATGACATGGATTTCTTTCTGGTTTCCACTCACTTGCACACACAGAGCTTCACAAACATGTACACATCAAAACATATTTACAACTTTTTAAATTCTCTTTCTCTCTCTTTTTTTAAATGATTGAAGATTCAGGAAGGCATAGCTCTGACAACTCCCAGAGCTGGTAAGCCTCTCTGTGAAAAGCTATAAAAGTCAGGGCACCCAACATGTACAGAAACTGCTTCCAGGGAGCGTATGTGATGTAGGTTTATTGATGTTGTGAGCCAGGAATGAAGGCAGAGACTGTTCGTTGACGCAAGCAGAATTCTCAACCTCCTGGCTCGAGGTGACTTCTGGCGTATAATTATCACCGACATAAGCTAGAGGAGGTGTAGGAGTGGCCACTATTCAGACGTAGAAAGATTCCGCAGTCTCCTTCCAGCTGAGGATCGCTTATCTGTAGAGCCAACTGGACAAAAGGGCGTGGGAGTGTCACGCCTTCAATGCCTGCCGGCTAAGTCCTCTCACCTCTCTCTACGGAAAGACTGCAGAGCTGGGATTATCTCCATAGCAGGCCAGAGAGAGGGTGAAGGAAGAATCCACTCTCCCATTTATGGAAAGAAATGGTACACCTTGCTTGTAGAGGAAACCGAGTCTATAGTCATCAATAAAGCAAACCAGGAAGAAAGGAGGCAGCCATGAAGTGGTCCCCCTCGATTCCCTCTTAGGAGAGGCTGTAGATATCCATTATCAGGAGCGAGTTAGGGGAGAGGGCACAAAGATGCTTTCCTCTCCTTGCTGGCGAAGGACCTCTTTCCAAAGAGAGGCTGGCAGGCTGGAATTATCCATGGAACAAGCTGAGGAGGCAAAGAGACAGCTGCTCTTCAGATAAAGCACACAGGGGCAGGCGGTTTACATCCTCTCTTCAGGGGAAGAGAGTTCTAGTTCCGAGTTATCACTACAGCAAACCAGGAAGGATGCCACAGGGGGCATCTGCTTCCTTCTCAGGCACAGAGAGGTCCCCTGGCTTCCCTCTGAGAGATTGCATGTATCTATCACATGAGAATGCACGGAAAGCAGTGATAGCATGCCATCCTCCTATTCGAATTGGCAGAGGACTCCAGCCTCTTTCAATGAGATGATTGCAAGGCTGGAAGTGCTCAAGCCAAGGATGAAGGCATGGAGGGTGCTATTCATCTTATTTAGACTGGAGGGGGTCATTTCTTACTGGTGCATAGGTGCTCGGTGTCTGACCTAGAATCTGGAGACATGGGGATCTTCTGGAGTTGTATGTGGCTAGACGCGTCCCAGGGAAAGCAGGAAAGCTGGATACATAGTGGCAGCTACAACTGCTAGCATGATGTCTCATTTCAAAACCTCCTTTTTAAGTTGTGCTTGCAGAAGCGCTCTGTTTGCGTGTCCCTGTTGTGTTGGCGCATGAATTAGCAGCCAAGCCCTCTCTCTTTAAAGCTGGACACTCTGTGAGATGTAAGCCCTTCATTGCTTGTGAAGCAACTGAAAGGTAGAACTTCCTTTGTGAGTCTGGTGTTGTAGACAGGATGAGATCAGTGTGTAATGACTCTGCATCCCAGACTTGTTTGTCACTGAATGTTTCTCATTCTTCGGTTCTGTAGGAATCTTTACGTGGATTCCATTCTGGCTTTTTTTTTTTTCTTTTCTTTTTCTGGAAAGAAGAGATCTGTGTACAGGGGTTTGCTTGGTATGTCCATGGGAGGAATGGAGCTAGGCGCCTCCCATCACCTTGTGTTGCTATCACTATTTCGATCTTTTAAAACGTCAGTATCTGGTATCATTTACATAATAAACCAATACAATGCCGTTTGCATGTGTTCTATACGTAGGCTTCTAAGTCAGAAATAAAGGTACATGATTTCAAGGAGGTTTTACTAACTAATAGGAAAAAATTGTAGAGGCAAAGGTTTAAAAAGGAAATTTATATAACCAGCCAAGTAAATGCAGGAAGCAAGAAAAAAAATAAAAATTAAGCTTATTTCATGAGTATACTGCCAGAAGTGGAAAGGAGCTTACTTTATTTACCCTAGAGATGCTATGGATTATTTTTATTTTAATTATGCTTTTAAGTTAGCATAAAAACTAATGAGCTTTCTTATTCATGCACACAGTGTCATCCATCCCTCCTTACCTCCTCTCATGCCCTTGTTTCCCTCTGTCTGTTTTCCTTCCTGTCCCTAGATAGTTTCTCCTTCATTCATGTGACACGCATCCCACCACTTTCTCAGTCCATTCTTACCCTAAGATCTCTTTCTCCTTCTGATGATTCTCAGACAAGCAGACACACACACACACACACACACACACACACACACACACTCACACACACACACACACACACGTACACCTACTTCTACCACTTTCTCTGTCCCCTTCTTACCCTGATTTCTTTCTCCCTCTGATGATTCTCAGACAAGCACACACACACACACACACACACTCACACACACACACACACACGTACACGTACAAACACATACATGCACACAGGCACACATTTACATGCACACACATACACACATGCATACACTATACACGCTCACACACAAATACGACCATAAATATGCACACCCACATGTCATTTTACATCAAGGTACTGCATACGCGGCATTAAGACTTTGTCTCTCTTGGTGGCTCATTTTACTTAAAAGAATGATTTTTTTTTTAAATCTTATCCATTTTCCTGCAACTGTCACAATTTAATGTTTCTTGGTTGCTGAATAAAATTTCATTGAAAGTGGAGCCAGAGAGAAGACTCAGTGGTGGGAAGTACTTACTGCTCTGGAGAATGACCTGAGTTTGGCTCTCAGCACACACATGGCTGCTCACAACCTGTCTGTAACCCAGTTCCTGAGGAACTGATGCCCTCTTCAGAACTTCGTGGGCTCTTGCATGTGTGCGCTGCACATGCATGCACTCAAGTGCACACATAAATAATAAATAAATAAATCTTAAAATTTAACTGAAAGCACGAGCCGCATCTTCTCTATCCACTCATGTGCTGATAGGTGATCTATTTCATTTTCCCTATTATGACTGGTGCCTTAGTGAACATGTATGTTTACATAAGAGATTATGTGCTTCTTAGATGTCCACGAAGCAGTCAGAGTTACATATCATATGCATGTGGGATACTGGAACCATACAAACTATATAAACTCAATGATAGCCTATCAGAAACAAATATTCATGATGATAGCCTACCATGAAATATGGTTTTCAGAAGAGCAGCACCAAATATTATTATGTGGAGCTTCAAAAACCCAGAATATATATTTAAGCAGTGCTCATTCACATAAAACTACCAAATGAGAAAAATAATCTCATTGAAAAAAAATCTTTATTTTTTTTCTCATGTTCATATACTGGAAAACAACATGGTTAAAGTTAATCGGCCTCTAAATTGATCTGTCAGTTAAGTGTGATCCCAGTAAAAATCCCAATGATAGTTTTATTTTCAAGAGAAATTGGAAATCAGATTCTAGAGTTTGTGTAGACAAAAGTTGCAACCCCATGCTTTAAAATCTTGAAGGAAAAAAAATGTATAACATTGTGCTAGCCTATCAGTTTTCAAATTATATATATGAGCATGAATCGTAAGAAACTCAACAAGGGGGTAAAAAAATGGCTTGACTGTTAAGAGAATTTGTTGTTCTTCAAGACAACCTCGGTTCAGTTCCCAGCAGTTTACAATCTCCTGTAACTCCAGCTTCCAGGTATCTAAAGCCTCCCTATAGCCTCCATGGGGACCTGCGCATATGTGATACAAACACACACACACACACACACACACACACACACACACACACACACACACAGAGGAAATAAAAATAAATCTTAAAAAGAACCCCCAGAAAGTTAAGTTATGCTTTGCCAAATCAAATACTTCCTCATAAGAAAATCAACATTCTGAGGAACGAAACTGGAGCAGCCCAGAAGCTAAGAATATGTGTAGCATCATCATACATATCCCAAATGATTTATGTTCAAGTTGCATACGTACAGAAGTGAGCCATTACAGCTCAATGATTGAGAAGCAAGCAATTAAAACTGTAAAATGTAAGCATGTATTTCTGAAGGCATCCTCAGGAAATATTCTTCCCACCGTATGCCATCAGAGCAATGCAAAACAAAACCCAATATAATCCCGCACACTAATTAGAATGGTCAAACATTGAAAATAAAGTTGTATTCGAGGAGCAGATTGAGCATGTAAATTTTGGTTGAGAGACCAGAATGGTCTACCTATGTGGATAATAGTTCGTCTCTTTCTCACAGCTAAACATACTTTATACATTCCCTCATATATTTACCAAACAGAAATGAAAAAAATGCACAAAGACTTATGAACAAAAGGTTTCAGTGCTTTAGAAATTGCAAATGTTTGAAATGTCCATCAACAGATGAATTAAATCATGCAGTATACTTGGCGTAGAGTATTATTCAGTAATAAAAGGGGAAAACATCAGTGATCCTTATAATTATAGTCACAAACCTCAAAAATGTTCTACTGAGTGAAAGAAGCCAGACGGTAATGAATTACATTTATGTTTCCATCTTCAGGGGATTCTGAAAGAGGCAAAAATGAGCCTTCTATACTTCTTACTAAAGAATAAGTCACAGATTGGTCAGCTAAAGTACTGGTACTGAGCAGGGAATTATTGGTTGCAAAGAATTCAAGGCAATGTTATCAGATTATAAAAATACTCTATACCTCATTTAGACAGACTGGTAACTTATTAAAATTTGCAGAACTCAAAACTTCACATGGATGCATTGAATTACAGGTAATTAAACATCCCAAGAGTCTAATGTATGCTTTAGATGTGAAAAGTCCTTACAGACTCATGCTTTGAGTACTTGCTCTCTAGTTCATGGTACTGTTTTGAAAGGCTGTGGAACCTATAGGAGTTGGAGCCTACTTGAGTGAGGACAGGATTTTGAAGGTGATATCTGACCCCTGGCCCCTGCCATGCTATATGCTTCTCGCTCCACTATGTTATGAGCCCCTTCCCTTTGTCACAATCTCCTACCACCATGGGCTGAGCTTCCTGCCTTTCCTGCCATGATGGACTGAACCCTCTGAGTCCGTGAGCCAAATTAAATTTCTCTTCCTTTTAAATAGTTTCTGACAGGTAGTGTGGTAATGGTGATGCAAAAGTCACTAACACTCATTTTTTTTTTTTTTGAAATCTAACAGGTTTTGTTAATTATTCATAGAAATGATAGAGTTAGAAAAATTTACCTTCTTTGCCTTCAAAACTACTCACAGGCAGACTGACACACAAGGTCTAAACCCAGGCTAAGGTCTGTTGTAGGCTTAGAAGCATGTCTTAATGAGGGAAGAGGGGATCTGTTTCCACAGAGTCTTTTGACCCAAATTGACCAGTCTCCTCTACACCTCTCAATATAGAAAAACTGAATCCCAAACTGAGAACCAGATGTGTGGAGAGTCTAATCCACATACAAAGGCTTTGGATGAGTGATATTTTCTAGGTAGAAGCCTAGCCTAAGAGACTATGGTCTTGTCACGGATGGACAAAGGTTGCTTAAGCAGACTAATGAAATAAGAATAAAAGCAGAATAGTTAGTACACCATCTTGCCTAATATCACTGGAGAAATGGAGAGGACACAGGGATGCCGAAGAGCTAGGTCAAGGATTAATTGCACATTATATGTGTCCTGAACTTCCTGAGCTGGCCCATGGAGTATTGGAGTAAGAGAAACAGACTACAAAAGGAAGGAAAGATAAGAAACCTACCTGTGTGGATGAGTGGCAACAAGGAGGCCAGAACCTCTGCCAGAGTATTTACCTGGAAGGTATGGAGAGATAATTTCGTTTTGAACCTTAAGGGTTCCAGTGCTGTGGAGTGCAGTGGGCAGAGTGCTGAATGGTAGGAAGGTTTGCTTCTCTTGTGCCACAACTGATTCAGGAGATGGGACTCAAACAATGAATGGTTGCCACTGAGCAGAATTGGGGAAGTAGTTAAATGCGGAGTAAGCTCGCATACACACACACACACCAGGAATATTTACCACAGTCAGGAAAAGGGTCTTCTGAGAGGGACAGTAGGACTAGTAAGGGATGGAGTTGTGGGTGACAGAGGAAAGGGAGTAGGTTGATTATAATGGTACACTGCATTGTCAGTACTGCACAGAACCCCAAGATTCAAGCAGAGACACTTGCTATTAATGGGCTGTTTTGTCTCCTGAATCTTTTCCTGTCACACATCTCAAATATGTCTGAAAGTGGCTCCAGATTAGATCATTTCAGGTGTGATCATCACATTTTCGGAAGTCAGCTGTTCTGGTCTTAAGGAGGGAAATGGCTTTCTCAGCTCTCTTATGGCAGTGGCTCTATTAAAAGCAATTCTTTTTCAGTGATGGGAAGAGTAGCCTTGGCTGCCTGTTTTCAAGTCCTTAATAGATGTTTTTTGTTGTTGTAATAGATTTTTGTTGTTGTTGTTTTTACCGAACTGACCATCTCTTTGGTGGATTCAAATCTCCTACTTAGTTCACTAAAGATATAAATTGAACCTTCTGCCAAAGCAGCGAGCACCTGCCTAAAGATTATCATTTGTTGTTACTGTTGTTTAGATCAATAGTTCCCAACCTGTGGGTCGCAACCCCTTTGGGGGACGCATATCACATATCCTGCATATTAGATATTTATATCACAAGTTATAGCAGTGACAAGATTACAGTCATGAAGTAGCAATGAAATAATTTTATGGTTTATGACCAACCACAATACAAGGAACTATATTAAAAGATTGCAGCATTAGGAAGTTTGAGAACCAGTAGTTTAGATGAAAGTCATGTCAAATTGTCCAACCAGTACTTCTGCCTTCATCCTCTGGAGTACCTGGGGTTACAGACATGTCACATGCCATGGCACACTGCTAGGATTTGCTACTTTTAAAGTGAAAAGAAATTCATTGAATTCATTAGTAACAAGTCAAGGTCTAGATTAGCATTTTATATGAAATTTGTGAGACACAGGACGCGCAGATATCACAAGGCTAACACAAGCCTTTTGGAATTTAATTTAGGAAAGAGAAGAAAAAGAAATCATTCACCTTCAAAGGTTATGACAAAAGCAAGATACAGAGTTTCAAATAAACAGAATGTGTAGACCGGTATTATGTATGGGAAACATTCACAAGCATGTGTTCAGTGTATGATTTCTTTACATAAATGTAACCGTTTATGCAAAGGCTTACTCAGTAAGTATTACTAGATAATATTCTTTACACAACAGTGTCACCAGTGTATGAAAGAGTTGGTTTGTCTGGGTTTGGCTTACTTAGTTTGCCTTAGGTTTGGAAAGCGAAGCTCCAGAAACATGAATAGTTGGTCAACATGTACCTACTATCTTCCATCAGAGATGGTCACTTTTACAAGCCTGGACACAGCATTTAAGATTCTCCCTGTAGCCAGTCGGTGGTGGCGCGCGCCTTTAATCCCAGCACTTGGGAGGCAGAGGCAGGAGGATTTCTGAGTTCGAGGCCAGCCTGGTCTACAGAGTGAGTTCCAGGACAGCCAGGGCTACACAGAAAAACCCTGTCTCGAAAACAACAACAACAACAACAAAAAAAAAAACCAAAACCAAACAAACAAAAAAAGATTCTCCCTGTAGACACCATTAATGTTGTCAACATTACCTTGCGTGGACTGTCTGACTTCAGATCTTGATTTATCCCCATTATACTGAATGTATTTGGGTTGAGGTGACCTTTTTATGTTACCACTTGACACGTTAATAGGTTGCAATAGCTTTCCATGGACAGTGAAATATTGAGCATCTTATGGTCTGCCCTATTCCTTGAGGTGGAAATATAATAAGAACTCGTTAGACTTATGCTACTGGGCCATTCCACACTAGAAATAAAAGTTTCTGGGCTGTGGACATGTGAGTGCAGATTCTAATTCTAGCTGTGCGCCTGGTTAAGACATATAATATTTCCTGTTTCTCCTCTGTAAGATGGAGACCATACCATCTGTTTAATAAAGGTTTACATGGATCAACAACAACAACAACACCCACAATCAAAGCACCTAAAGGCATTTTGGAAATAACCCAATTTACATGAAATGTGAATTTTTACAAGGCATGATGGTACATGCCTGCAATCCCAGTGCATAGGAGTCTGAAGCAGGAGGGAACACTCGTTTTAGGCCATCCTGAGCTAATTAATGAGACCCCTTCTCAAAAAAAAAAAAAAAAAAAAAAAAGCACTGGGGAAAAGGAAAAAAAAATGAACTGCTTGTCCTATGTACCCTACATTCTAACTCACTGAAGTCTTAATGTGTGTTTCTCCTTTTGTCTCTTCATTTCTTATCTATCAGCACCAGAGACAGGTCTTAGTAATCAGATTCAGATGCTGTTGGAATGGAATTCCAGTAAGAAATGGTACAGATTTTATAAAGTGCATCCCCTCTGACTCTGGTTCCATAGAGGATGCATCACATTGTCTCCTTAAGCATTATGAAAAGATTACCCGCATCAGGCTGCATTTTGACCAGCTTTAGGCTTGTCTCAAACTCAAGAGACTCCCCCAGCTTTCTTCCCCATCCACTTGTTCTTTCCTCTGACCTCAGTCTTCTTCCCATTGCATAACTCCATATACTTCATCGCAGTCCTACTTGAGGCTAGCACGCACATAGAGAATATTTACTAGCTAAATGGGAGCCTCTTAGCAGCAATTCTTTATTCCTATTTTTTAACATCCCATCAGAAAATACAGTTTTCTACTTAGAAATTAATTATTAATATTCAAGGTCATTTTTTTGAAGTAACACAAGCTTATAGAAAAAAATTTATGAAGATACAAAAAACCCATAGTTCCCTAACATTATTAACACTGTGATGATAAACACCCTGGTCTATTTAATTTCATTGACTTTCTATGCTACACAGTGTTTTCCTTTCAAACATTATTATAGTCACATTGCAGACATCATTTTATATCTCACTAGATTATTTTTTCAATGCTGACTAATCGTACATTAATAGCCAAGTTGCTATCCCTAGCAGTAGTATAATACTGTAATAGTGTCTATCTGTCATCTTCCTTGCCAGATAGACAATTTGATTGTTCCTAAGTTTTGAACATTGTAAGTGAATCTGTATGTACATTCAGTATAGTGGGGACCATGGTAGAGGCAGGCAGAAATAGCTGAGAGCTTTCATCTGATCCTCAAGCAAGAGGAAGAAGGAAAGAGACATTAGAAATGGTGTGGGCTTTGAAACCTCAAAGATGTCCACCCCTAGTGACATCTTCCTTCAATGAAGCCACACTTCCCAATCCTTCCCAAAGAGTTCTACCAAGTGGGGGCTAAGTATTCAGATACCACTCTCATTCAAACCAACCACAAATGTAAAAATTCATGCTAAGAGAATAACCCTGACTACTTCTGAGCTTTAAGATTCATGAATCTTAGAAGTTTGAATTGAAGACTTGTTGAAACAGCTTTTGTGGTCTCTGTTATCCCTTACTTAGAAGGAAATCTGTTGTGTATTCTGCCCAGCTATGTCAAATCTGTTGTGAGCTATCATTATAAACACACCTAATCATCTTAAAATACTTTCTAGAGTAAGGAGGCTATAATTAAATACACAATTCATTGGCCAACTGAGTACAGTGATGTTGCTGGTCTCTCTTAAGGACTTTTGGCAAACAAAATTATTTGAAGACTATATTTTGTACTTTAAATGCCAGTTGGTGTTTAACCTCAGACATGTTTGATACACACACGCACACACACACACACACACACACACACACACACACACACACAAAATAGATCCATGTATAGAAATTGCTACTTTACCATAACAGGTAGATGATACCAATTTGACACTACATATCAGACAACACACAGATATAGACCATCAAGGGGAAAACTGTACAATGAACCCAGTAGTATTGCCCCTACAAATCTATTCTAAAAAAAAAAAAAAAACGGGGGGCTTCTTAAAACTAAATGTTTGAAAACAGCTTAAAGATTCAACAATACAGAAATAATTAGGTAGTCCATGGCATGTCAACTGAGCATTGGGAGAATTGTACATTTGTATTGCATTTCTGAATGGAATTGACAATTCTTTTGTAACTAACAATTCTCAGATTAGCCTTTACTATCTCTTGAGAGTGCCAAGCTAATATTTTTTTTTTAAATAAAGATCACTGTGCTTCATGGAATAAAGCTGTCAGAAACTATTCTCAATAGAGCTGTTACAAACATATTGTTAAGAAATCTGTGGGGAAAATACGTTCTGGTGGAACAGTAGCCTTTCATCATTTTTTGTGTTCTGATTCAATGGAAGTTTAGACCACAATCAAAGAACATCTGAGACGAATAAAAACTGATTCCAAACCTAAGTATAAAAGATAGTTTTAGTGAATACAAATACCCTGTGGTCTGCGGGAGTATGTGGCCTTATTTGCCAATGTATTCTCGAGGTAAATTCAATATAAAACACTTATACTTTTTTAAAAAAAACACGATAAAATAGCATATATCTTATTCATTAAAACAGAAATAGCATAAGCAAATAATAAAAAAGCCACAGTTATGAAAAACATGTAAAACAATGTTTTTATAACATGTAAAAATTATATAAACTATGATACATTACCTGATATATACATGAATATGTTTTCAATGACTGACATTTGATTTAAAATTTTTACATTATTTTCTTAAGGGCTTCATTCAACAACATCTCTTTATTTACTCAGCCAATCATCCTAGATTGAGAGCCCACTCTATGTGAACATTGCTCTTTACTGCCTGTCCTGTATCCATTTTCCAAAGAATATGCTTCAAGAAGTGGAATTTAAGGTAGTCAAATGAAAAGTATAATTGGGGTCAGGCATGGTGACACATATTTACATCCCTGTTCTTATGAGGCAGAGACAGGAGACTTGCCCCAATCTTAATACATCTTATTCTACATAGAGTCCCAGGCTAGCCAGGCTATATAGCAAAGCTATTTCAAAACAAATAGTGTGTCTCAATGTGTGTGTGTGTGTGTGTGTGTGTATGCATATCTGTGTGTGGTATATATATACATGTATGTATGTATGTATATATGTATATATATTTGAAGAGACAAATCTGTCATACAGAAATCATATAGAATACCATAAAATCTGATGTTTAGAATTCTGTCATGTGGATTTTGTGCATTTGCATTAAAACATGAATACTGTATATCACAAACACTATATTGGCTTCTGAAATATTATTTTATAAATGGTGCTTATAATTTTTAATAGATTTTTATAAATGATGCTGTCTAGGGGAGAGCTAGATGTGACGGTATACCTTGTTAATCCCAGCACTCTGGAGGCAAAGGCACGTGGATATTCGAGTTTGAGGCCAGCCTTGTCTCCATAGCGGTTAAGACCAGTCAAGGCTACATAGTAAAACCATGCATTAAAGCAGGGAAGGAAACAGGGGAAAATGCAGTATTAAATGCACAAGTCCATTAAGAGAGTAGAATATATTTCTCACTTGCAATTGTTCTAAGATAAATTGCTGGCTCAGAAGTTATTCTTTTGGGAATGTCCGCAGGAAAGGCAACGGTGTGCCAGTACCAAATCCATTTGAGAATTTATTCCTAACGTGTAAGACGTTTCTGATAACCTGTTTTACCTAATGCCTTTGGGTCCTAAATTATGTTTTCCTCAAAGTCTCTCAGCTCTTCCTTCATAGGTACCCATTCTACCCGCTGTGGGCTTTGCTCTACAAACTTGTAGCCCCACCCCCACCCAACACTGATCTTCCTTATAGACAGTAAATCTTTAACAAGGTGCCTTGAAACTTCTGCCACAAGCTCTGTATGTATGCTTCGGAGAAGGATCAACACATTTCTTAGAAGTATAACAGCGAATTACCTCTGTGTGCCAGCAAGCAGCAATTAATGGTGTTGGGGAGGTGGGGGGTGGGGTAAAGGCAACCGGAATGGCCCACGGTGCTCAGTGGCCTGTGGTTTAGTCCATTTCACGCCTGCTGAAAGGAGAGAAGAGGCAAGAAACTACATTATGTGATTAAAGGAAAGAGAAAATCCATACTTTCCACGTGGGATTTCCTCACGTGCTTTCCTAATGAACACAGAGAGAAGTTGAGCGATACTTTTAAGCTGTTAAAACTACTAACATACTCTCTTTGGGGAGGAAGAGTATGAATTTCCTAATTTCATCAAACCCATTAAGGACTGCAGCGCCTTCCTTTCCAGTGGAGGAAGTGGAAGTGTTTCTGCATTACCCTATGACTCCACAGAGTAGGAGGGATGAAAAATGGCTTGTAATCACGCTATGGAAAGAAAACAGAAAAACAGCTCCTCCTAAAACTGACTTTGGCAGCTTGAATTCTCAAAGCTACTCAAAGGCTGGGTGGTTCCATTTATAAAGTAACCACACTCATGAGTTAGCACTTCATAATAACTAGGTTATCTTTTCTCCCAGAATTACTTCTTCTCAGGATGCCATTGCCTCCGATGAAGACAGTACACTAATATTTCAATACTATGCTTGCAGACAGAGCTGACAAAATGCTACAAGTGCTTCATCCTCTCTCACGTATTTCTTTTCTACATCTTTGTTTAAAGGGATCTATTCCTTGCCCAAACAGCTAAGGCCAAGAGAAGTAAAAGGTCCCGGGTCAGGCAAGCAGACAAGACCTAAGAGGTAATTCTTGAAAGTGGGATAGATTGTTCGAGGCGCAAGTTAATTTGAAATTCAGAAAGAGAATGGCAGACACAGGGACCAAAAATGAGACTCTTCAGACCAGAAAAGCTGGGAGCTCCACCCTGGGACCAAGAAGAATGGCTGTGCGAATTTCTTACAGATGCAGAGGGTAAGCAAAAGCAAGAAGTAGGAAGCCAGAGACAGTTTATAATCTGGGAGCTGAGGCTGAAGGATTTCCATGAGTTCACATCAGCTTGAGCTACATAGTGGGTTCCAGGCCTGCTAAGACTATATAGTGACACTTTGTTTGGAAGAGAAAGAGAGAGGGAGGGGAGAGAGGAACAGGGAGAAGGACAAGGACAGGGACAGAGACAAAGAAAGAGAGACACAGAGACAAAGAGACAGAGACAGAGACAGAGAGCTGCTATTGTGTTGGCAGAGCCAGATGAGGCTACAAGTACTAGCCATTTAGCTAAACGAATTTAAGTCTGAGTTGTTTGCATGAATTAAGTATATTCATGTATTTCTTAAATTTAACTACTTTTGCAATCCAAACTTATTTATGTTACGAAGACATGCAGCTATCACACTAGAAAGGAGATAAGCGTAATTATATGATTTTCAGTGAAGATCATCTATAATGAGCCCATTTTAAATATCTACATATTTAGTTTATGAAATGTTGACTTAAAAACAAATACAGTTAGCTGGATGTGGTGGTGCACACCTTTAATCCCAGTAACCAGAAGGCAGTGGCAGGTAGATTTTTATAACTTTGAGGCCATGCTGGTTTACATACAGATCTTCAGAAAAAGATGTTATAGTTTTGAGGTTAAGGTCATAGAAGGATAGTTTATATGATAGGTCTAATATCTAATATATATATATATATATATATATATATATATATATATATTGAAGTTTTCTATATATTAGTCATCCTGAATAATAAAATTTCACTTCTTATATGACATTACAAAGCTGTAAGCCTGAGATTATTTATCATAGCTAATATTTAGCAAATAGTCAGTTTTGCTTTTATTAAAGTTCAAATTCTATACCCTTTATAATTTTTCAGAAATAAAATTAAGAGGTCAAAGGGGAGACTTAATATTTTTAAACGGTTTGAACTAAAAATACAACTTTTCAAAATGTAAAGATTCGGTAAATACAGTTTTCTCTTTCATACACAAAGAGAAATGTCCTACAAGCGTTTGTTAATCACAAAGAGACAAGAGGTATAGTTATGTGGTTTAGCATGGTCTTTAAATTTAAAATTATAAACAAACTCAATTCTACTTGTGTTGTCTCAAAATAAAGTTTTGTGCAAAAAGCTTATAAGGAGATGAGAAAAATTATAAAACCCCAAAGCTATAAATTGAAAAACAATGGTGAAAAAGAGAGATGTAGGTCATGCTTATAGGTCAAGAGACTAAATATTTTCAAGATGGCAAAGGTCTTTCCAGCTTGATCTGTTGAATCAAAATAATTATAACCCAAGCTCCAGTGATCTTTTGTATTTATGAGCAATAGTTAACAGGAATGAGTAGTTAACACCAAACCATCTGCTTGCTGTAATGCTGTAACAATGTAGGTTCATCAGTTGTAACACAGGCCACTCTTGGCTGCCTGGTGGAAGTGATGTGTTGGGTATGAATGAGTCTGAAGTGTAGGGCAGGGCATATATATGTAACCTCTGTGAATCCAAACCTACTCTGTACCTATTAAACTACCAAATGTAAATATAGCAATAACTATCAAACAAAATAAAAAAATGATCAGAAGAGAGAGACTGGGATCCTAGAATATAGCTCTAAGTTGCCAGACAAGTTAAAAAAATAAAACAGGATTCAATTATATGTTGTTGCAAGAGGTATACATTAAATATAAAATCAGAAACATGTTTTAAAGAAAACAGAGGTTGCAAACATGCACAGCATTAAAGAGATATGACAGAATAAATAGTGGGTTGTCTCCATCCACCAGTCTTTGCACACAAGTCGGAATGTGATGCCTCTTGTACCAGTTTACTTGGATTAGCGTAGCAGGATAACACAAACTAGGTAGCTTAAACAAGTCATTTGTTCTCAGTGTTCTGAATGCTCTGAGGAAGAATCCATTCCATACCCCTTTCCTAGTGACAAAAAGCAGTATTTATGGCAGTGCTTATCTTTGTTTTAATTGCCATCTGGGTCCAGACACATTCCTCATAGAATGGAAGTTCTACACTCCCATGGTCTGTCTTCTGCACAAGCTGGACTTCCAAGCCCACACCAATCCCAGAACCTCAAACAGTAATGTTCCATAAAATCTTTTGAGGGATGAATGCACAATTATCTATTTGTTAATACTTTGTTGAAAAAATTACATTGTTCGTATTTGCACATATTAATGTGCATGCACATACAATGTCTTCAATCCATGAGATCTCTGTACCCAGAATCCCAGTTTCCAGTAGGGCTCTCCTTAGGACATTCATACACCATGGGGGTAGGTATAGCCAATGAACCAAGAAAGACAGGGATTTCAGGTGAAGAAATGGAAATTAGTGAAAAGGATTAGTCTCACTTTAAAAAAAAAAATCAGATTCTCCACTTGAAAGTCGAGCTGTTTTTGTGTTTTAGAGGGTTTTATTTCACCATTTAATTTAGCTGAACTGTTTTAGAGAAAGAAAGTCTTTACTGTGACAAAAAAGACAGGGATGACTTCAGAAGAAATGCAATTTGTGAGAGACAAGGGAATGACCTGGAAGAAAGTGGGAGGGGGCCTGGAAGGCTTGCAAACTGAATAACAGATCCCCGGGAGCTTCCATGAACATCCCTAGGTGAAGCTGTCAGCTACAAACCCTACAGTGCTTCAAAAGACACACCAGCATGAAAATCAGCCATCTTCTAAAGCAATGTTTGCCCTCTTAACCCCAACGGATATTGTTTAATTTCATTTCAAAAACTGAAATAAAATTTGTTTTAGAACAAACTTAGATAAAGAAAACAAAAGCCATGTAACAGAAGACCAGACCTACCTTGCTTTACCAATTTTCTTTTTTTCCCTCTGTAACTAAGAGCTATAAGTTCAACTGCTGATCCCCTGAGATTTCAGGTTGTCCCTTTCCTGGAAAAGGTGTATAGCAAATGGAGATTGCATGGGACCAGGAAACTCTGGCACACAGAGAATAGCATCTGCTGGTCAAGCTGCTGAATATTAGAAAGATAGCACTCCTTAGTACACAGTCTGACAATGTTTAATGGAGCAGATGTCATGCTTTTGGCCAGAACCGAAGACTTATATGGTGCTGAGAAAAAGGAGAGCTCTAGATAGCACATGATAGTGTTATGACATCAAATAGGAATGACTGAAATTAAGTAGATCCTTGACTACCAAAAGCATCCATGAGGTAGTAGGGAACCTCTCTTTTTTGATAGTCTCAAATCTCAAAACAAGATAGCTAGACAGAGTCAAGCACTCTGGATTGCACCCTCGTGAACGCTTGACAGATTAAACCTGGCACTGAGACAAGTGCAGAATACTTACTTGCTCTTCAGGGGAAAACACATTCCAAGTGAAGAATGACTTAGAAGGAAAGAATCTTATAACGATAGAGTCATCCCAACATGCTCAAAGAAACATGAATCTGTCGATTCGCCCAGCAAGCCATTATTAACTGCCTACTGCATGCCTGTTGTGTGGACTCCTCCCTTCTCCAAACGTTACCACACCCAGAAAACAAACAAGCAAACACAAAGACTACCACCAACAACAAAACACCACCATAATTTGTCTTGAGCATGCTTCTTTGGAAACACCATGATATTCTAGAATCTATTTCCTGTATCATGTAAGTGATTATCATTTTCTATAACAACTTTAGAATGTTTTATTCTATTTTATTTTATTATTTATCATATTATTTTATTTTATACTGGGAAGCTAGATCAATAAAGCAAACACTACACTTTGCATAAGATGTATTTCTAAAAATCATCCAGAGAGCTGGAAGGAAGTAATCTTATCTAAACTACCGACAATATAATAAGAGTAATCATTTTTTGTAACTGGACTTTGTAACATTAAGAATAAGTCAGATACCTCAAATACTTTCATACAGTAATGCAGTTTCATACAAGAATTATATTTCTGTGGTATCAAGGATCTGTTGGTTTGCCGTTTTTTGAGAACTCCCCCCTTTCCATCAGATTCCTCCCTTCAAAGAGTTTCTGACTTTTCCCTTCACTTCTATTCATCGGGAAAACTCGCTTGGACCTTTATTGCTCCTCAAATTCAAAAGGAGAAAGTGAGAGAGAAAATAACGTTTACAGGTTGGGACCCTCTGATAGATAGTCTGTGGAAGTCTCTGTACCTGTGTTTTACCGTCTGCTCTACTCCACAACTCTACAGAGTAAAATTTCAAAAGGGGACAAGGACACTGACAGACAAAGGGCTTTTCCAGGCTTTGCACACAGCAAGGAGCAAGAGGCAAGAGGCAAGAGGCAAGAGGCAAGAGGCAAGAGGCAAGAGGCAAGAGGCAAGAGGCAAGAGGCAAGAGGCAAGAGGCAAGAGGCAAGAGGCAAGAGGCAAGAGGCAAGAGGCAAGAGGCAAGAGGCAAGAGGCAAGAGGCAAGAGGCAAGAGGCAAGAAGCAAGAAGCAGCAAGAAGCAAGAAGAAGCAAGAGGCAAGAAGCAAGAAGCAAGAAGCAAGAAGCAAGAAGCAAGAAGCAAGAAGCAAGAAGCAAGAAGCAAGAAGCAAGAAGCAAGAAGCAAGAAGCAAGAAGCAAGAAGCAAGAAGAAGAAGCAAGAAGCAAGAAGCAAGAAGCAAGCGAGCTCAAAGTTAGTATCCATGCTTCTCTGTTGGTAACACAAGCAATTTCTTATGCTAACACTAAGTACTTGGGTTTCCTCCCAAATCCTTCATTCTGTCTTTGCTTTTTAGTGTGCATTCATTACGTCTCCACAACTGAAAGTGCGTTCTGTGACACTCTAACTTTCCTAAGATGTCTCCCCTTTCTCTCTGTTTTTGCTGCTCTGATCTTGTCTTGTTCACCATCTCCAAACATTGCTCCATCCCACCGCCACCTCCTCCTCCGAGATCCCCTTGGCCACTTCCAATGTGAGGACCATGGGTAAGGCTCCGGTTTCCCCTGTCAACTACCATATTCCCATCATTTGCGGAAAGTTCTAGTCTCTTTCTTTTCAGGTTACCAAAGTTCTCTTCCCAGAACCTGTCTGTGGCTATTTTCTCTTTAGCCTGCCCTGTTCCCATTCTTGCCCAGCCCTGTTCCCAACAACCTCTTTGCATGCCTCCAGAAGCTTCTCATTGTTCACATCCCAGGTGCCTATGCTGCTCTATGCTTTTCCCTGGAGTTTCTTTGCTTTAACTCATCCACCCAAGTCTTTCCAAAGCCTGTTGCCTTCTCAGACTTGTCAACTCTACTTAGCCAGAATATTCTTTTTTTTTTTTTTTTTTTTTTTTTTGAGGGCGGGCATCTGAGACAGGGTTTGTCAATGTAGTCTTGTCTCTCCTGAAACTTGCTCTGTAAACCAGGATGGCCATTAACTCAGAAAGATTTGCCTGCTTCTGTTTCCCCAAGTGCTAGGGTATGTGACTCTATGCTTGGCTATTTTTGTTTTGTTTGTTTTGTTTTGTTTTGTTTTGTTTTGTTTTGTTTTGTTTTACAAAGGGAGTCATGAAGGCCGAGCTGGCACTAAACTTGCTGTAAGGCCAAAGATGACTTTGAACTTTGATCTTATTAACTCTCTAGTGCTATGATTACAGGCATGTATCACCATGCCAGACATGCAATGAACGGACTGAGCTACATTTCCCAGCCCCTTAGGCGGAGTAGAACAATCTGTAATATGTCTCTGATACATTTCTATGCACCGTTCCTTTACAGACTGATGTTAGGATTTCTTGTCTAGATTTTATTTTTCATTAAGACTGTGCACTATTTTTACTAAACACCATGTGCACCCTACTTGAGCTCTTCTACTTCAGAGCAACATACTTCTGCCAACAAAATAGCAGGAAAATAATGTCTGCATAAAACTGGATGGAGAATCAATTGATAAGAATAATAAGTTAATTATGAAAAACAGAAACAACAAAATTCTTTTAGTCACTGAAGTGTTTAAATAAGACTGCCTAAATGGTTGTGCATAAAAATATCAAGCATATTTCCTCAAGTAACTATCTAAAAATAGATTCACTCTGTGGGCACAAGGAATAACATGTTCTGATTTTTATTGAGATAGAGCAGTAGATACCTCGAGAAGTACCACACAGAAATTATTTTAAAACCTGAAACAACAACAATAAAAATTTTTTTTCAGACATGTTCCCTTGAACATATTAACATATCTATATTATGACCTTTTGAAATAAATCAAACCCTATAGTGGTGAGTATTTACCCATTTGGTAACAAATGAGTGAATAGAATACAAAGATCTGTCTGTAAGTGTTAAAGGAATTAAAAAGCTTCTCTCTAAGAAGACAACACTTTTCAGAAGCAAAAAGGAAACACCCAACTCTTAAAAATGTTTTGAAACTGACGTTTAAAATGAAAACAAATGAAGGCAGATAGGGCCTGCCAATTACCAAGATGAGTGCAAAATTTCTTGGTCTTCATAATCGTAACAGGCATTGCTTCATGTTCTTTTCTTTCTTTTCTTCATTAATCATTTTATTTGTTTACATTTCAAATGCTATGCCCCTTCCCGGTCTCCCTTCCATGAATCCCCACCCATCCCCCTTCTTTTTGCTTCTAAGAGGGTGGTGCTTCCCCACAAAGCCACCTACTACCTTACCACCTCATGCCTCTAGCATCCCCCTTCTCTGGGGCATCAAGTCTCCACAGGACCAAGTGCCTCCCCTCCCACTGATGCCAGATGAGGTAATCCTCTGCTATATATGTAGTGGGAACCATGGGCCAGCCCATGTATATACTCTTTGGTTGGTGGTTTAGTCTCTGGGAATCTGAGGGGTTCAATTAATTGATACTGTTGTTCTTCCTGTGGGGTTAATGTTCTTTTCAAAAAGTAATCGTTTATAATGCCTCTCTCTACATACTTTTCAAGTCTCAAGAGTATTTTACAGTCATCAGATCACTCCTTTTTCCTTCCTTCTGGTCTCCTTGGCCAAATTATATCAGAGAAGCAGCCTCTCATCTCAGTAGCTCTCAATCCTTGATCTGCTCCTAACAGGAGAATTGGCTGCTTGATGGGGTTGGGGGAGGAGTGGGAGCTGCAGTCTTGTTGCATATTATGGCCATCATTTTATAGCTCTTTATTGTCACTCTTTATTTACATATCTTCTCTTTCACTAGAATGACAGCTCCTAGCAGACAAGGACCAGTCCTAAACTCAGGTGATAGGAACATCAAAGAGATAAACCTGGAAAGTTCTCATGATGGGCTAGCAGACTCTTGGCAGAACAAAGGAGGATTCCAGGGATAGTCCTTTCCCCACGGGGAAATTACAGCAGTAAATTTGCCTTGTCCTGTAGCTTACAACTGTAAAATCCCAGGCATTAAAATAAAAAGACAACTAGGCAGAATGGTGAATGCCTGTAGTCCCAGCATTTGGGAGGCTGAAGCAGGAAGTATGTCGAAAGCTTAGGTTAAAAGGTGATACCTTTTCCTCAAAAGCCAATAAAGAAACAAATTCATTATGCATCTAAAAGTGCTTTTTTGACACTAAAACAGAACTTTAGTGTGCCTTAATATAGACAATAGAAAAAGAGGGGACTTTAGGGAAAGTAGTGGAAACACAGTTTCTACTAATAGAGATAGATGCTTAAGAAACAGAGCGCTATGCAAATCAAATCAGTAATAAACTTGTGGGTCCCTCACTCTGAAAGCTTAGAGCTTACAACATTTCTTTAAAACACAGATGTCAGTACTTGGTGCCGAATCTTTTCCCACCTCCAGGCTGCTGAATGACTTCCCATGTCATTTTGAAGAAGATGTCCCAATCTTTCTGAGGATAAAAAATTGGATGATAATGAAATTTATGTTTTTAAATAGCCCATAGAGAAGATCTTTGAGTGTTCTCATCAGAAAGAAATGGTAAATATTTGAGGTGATAAATAACCTTTGTGAACAAGAAAGAACAAAGTGTTACAAAATCAGCTTTGAGCTGATGTAACAAATGATACTGGTCTTTGAGTTAATGTCCCCTCCCAAGGTATAAGAATCAGAAAGCTTTAACAATTTTTATTTCAAAGCCTGGCAGTCCCTAGGACAAAAGTCTTTGCCTTGGTTGGGAGTTGGGGGTGGGGGTTGACAGTCCAATAGAAAAAAAATTGTATGATCTAATTATCCAACAAGTTAATATATGAGGTTTCTTCTTAATGTCGTGGGGTTAAGGGTTTCCCAAAGCCCATCCATCTGTACATGTGGCTGGAAAGAACCCTGGGGAAGTCAGAGGCAGTTCCAGTAGAAGCTGTCAGAGCAGAAGGCTTTGAAAATAACAAGTGCAGAGACAACCAGAAGCCGAGGTACTCTTCCAGAAGCTGAAGCAAGTCACCAGCAGCAGCATCATATCAGCAGTTGGGAACAGAGCAAGCACTGCCAGATGCTAAAAGCATTTTGGGACGCCAAGCCAGGGAGAAATAGACAGAGCTATTAAACGAAGTAAGCTGGGGGAGGAGATTCAAAGAAGCCACATTTCCTTATTTTGATGAGCTATTTAAACGGGGTTGCCTTGAAATGGGGTTCAAGACACATGAGTGGGAATGGCTTTTCTTGTCCTTCACAGGTTCTCTCTTTAAGGCGACTCCTTCAGAGGAGTACAAACCTTTTGTCCATAGTGACAAAGGGGACACCAGACAGTCATTTCTACATTGGGAAAGGCTTTATAGCCATCTCTTGGTATTTCCAATTCCCCCTGCTGCAAGAGACTTCAATGATAGAACAGAATAGGATGGGCTTTGTTTCAAATCAACAAGATAATCTTCCAAGTCCCTGCCTCACTATTTCTTAAAGCAGTGGTTCTCTGTGGGTTGTGATTTCTTTGAGAACCCGATGACCCTTTCACAAGACTATCGGAAAATAACGGCTATTTACATTATGACTCTTAACAGTAGCAAAATTACAGTTTTGAATTAGCAACACAAAACAATTTTATGGTTACGGGGTCACAACAACCATAGATGAGAAACTGTATTAAAGGGCCGCTGTATCGCAAAGGTTGAGAACTGTTGTCACAAAGCACAGACTCCGGAAAGAGAGTTTGTGTCTACTGATCAAATTTATCTTTATGAAAACTCACTATACATTTCTTCAGAGAAATCTATTTGCTAGAAACACATCTACTCTGAAAGGTGGATGAATTAGAGAAAAATCTCAGGACTAACATGAGTGTATACCGTGGTTTCTCTTTCACTGGTTGTTTTCGTCATCTCTGGGACAAATCACCTGCAACAAACCTTAAGAGAAACAAACGAGCAGATGATTTATTTTAGCTCAGTTTTATGGCTAGAGAGGGATGACAGCTGGGCTTCCTTGTGAGGGGGGAGCTTGCAGAAGGACCTATTCCCCTTCCAGAGGTTCCAGAAGCCGGGAGAATTTGAGCTTAGAGCACCCAGTCTCAACCCCCAATCCCAGCTACCCACATCCTCTTCCTAGATCCCCATTCTAAATTTTATACCACTTACAAGGCAGCCACCAGCTGGGGATCATTTGACCACTCAGAGACATTTGGAGGAGCAAAAGGGGAGCCCCTGAAGTGATCTGTGTCACATGCTTCCCAACGGTTTGTCTTTAGCTTTTCTTTCTCTCCTCTTGAATTCTGTCTTCCTTACTACTTCCGTTCCCGTATTTTTCTCTCAGCCTGTTGTCTCTCTTTGATTTCTCAGCTACTGTGTCTTCTTTCCTAGGTAACCCCTATGCTGCTGCTCTTCACTGGTGACGTCCTTTGAAGAAGTCCTTTATTTCTGAATCTTTCTCTTTCAATTCATCCATCCCCCTTAGGTGACCCTTTCTAGTTTCCAGATGTCTGAGGTACATGCTCCTTCAAGCTCTGCTACCTCAGTCTCCTCCCCTCGCACAGACTTTTTATCCAGATGATGGTCTCTTTGCTGATGAGGCCCAGTGGAGCCAGGGAGGCCAGGAAAATAAAGGAACATAAAAGCAAACAGACAAATTAATGACAAGTTTGTTCAATTCTGGCTATGCATTTCAGGGCAGAGGTGGTGGTAAGAGGTCACAACATTCAGAAATCACTTTGACAGTAGGACATCTGTCACAACTGAGGCCAGGCCCTGTCTGTGCCTGGCGCCAAGCTCGTGGCAGCAATTTATATCTCCCTCTAAAGCCCCTGGCTCCTGATATCAGCACTGAGGCAGTGTGTAAAATGACAACCACAATTAATACCCATGATCACCTCTGATCCCAGAAACCAGACTATTGACTACTAAAAGAGTTTTTCACCGAAGTAAAAGGATCAAAAATAGCTATACTTAAGAAGTATTATATATAAAACCCTCAGTGTTCGAGTCAGAAAAAAGGCTCCCACGAATTGAATGATATTTAACTTGTCGACAACGATTTTAAACAAAAATTAATTTGACTCTTCCCAGAAATGCCTCTACTTATGTTTAAATCTAAAAAACCTCAAGGAGGAGGATAAATAAATCAGAGCTGTAAGCCTATGGATTGCGAATGTTTCACTGAATCACGGTGACTCAGTGTGGTTTTGTTGTTTCTTAATCTGAAGAGAATTTGGGAGAATAAAGCAGGGACTTTGGGGAGAGAGAGAGAGAGAGAGAGAGAGAGAGAGAGAGAGAGAGAGAGAGAGAAAGAGAGACTGTAAAGCCAGCATTGTATCAATGGCTGAATTCCAGGACAATGGAAAGCAGCGTTGTGCCTACTTACAAAGTCAGATTGTTTTTTTTTTTTTTTTCTTTGAAATTCTTTTTTATAAGTATTTTCAGTCAAACAGACAGCTCTCATTTTTAACCAGTTGAATGGCTTCTAAGAGTTCAGGCTGTCTGGTACTTCTTGTCTTCCTCATGCGCAGACACCAATGTTGAGCATCTAATAGTATATGGCATATACTGTCCAATGAACTATAGAACAAGATGTGCCTGGAGTTGAGGGATGATTGAAAAACATCAGGTTCCAGAATGTGCTCGCATCACGTCTGTTCATGTCTATAGACCAGCAGTCATATCCGTAGCCCACTTCCATGATATGGTACACTCTGACTGATGTAAGATCCTCACCTCTCTAGGATTGTCAGGTTGCCTTTTACTTAATATTTCAATAAAAAGTATTCAGGCTACTGAATCTGACTTCTGGTATCTCATGATCTGCAAACAGTATGAACTTCAGCACCAGATCCGCCACCTTCTCCATCAGCTACCATTCCTTGGGCTCTCTGGTTTCCCAGTCCAAAGTCTCACCAGCCAACAGTGCAACCCATAACTATGCAGGAACCAGAGCCTCCAGGTCTGGCATCTTTATGTCCTGTAACACCTGTGTCTGGGGAGGCTCGGGACCTGGGGCCCTGGTGGGAGTAGGTGGCTTGCAGATAAAGAAGGAAACTAGGCAAGACTCATACCAAAGTCTGGCTTCCTGCCTGGAAAAGGTGGAAAGTCTTCAGACTGAGAATAGAAAATTGAAGAATGGTCCAGAAGGCCAGAACCTCAAGGCCCTTGAGGATCTGAAGGCTCAGACCATTGAGGATTTTGTAGACAATGTTTGCATTGTCCTACAGATTGGCAAGACTCATCCTGCTGATGACTTGAAGGTCAAATAGGAGACAACAAGGCATGTGTTAGTTTGTTGAGAATGGCATGCAAGGGCTCAGAAAGGTCATGGATGATACCAGTATCACAAACTGCACCTGGAGATAGAAACTGAAGCTCTCAGGGAGAAGCTACTGTTGATGAAGAAAAAATAGGAAGAGGAAGACAAAGGCCCCATAGTCCCAGTCATTGGTCTATAGAAGTAAATGTTCCCCCAAACAAAGGAGGACAGCAAGATCATGGTGGAAATCAGACCTAGTATGAGCAGTTGCCTCAGAAGAACCAAGACGATCTGGGCAGGCAGCAGTTCCAGAAGATTGAAGATACCACAGTGGTCACCACTTAGTTTGCAAACATCAGAGATGTCAAGACAATAATAACAGAACTGAGACATACCCTTCAGGCCTTGGGCTCCATGAGACATCTGAAGACTAACTTAATCTAAGGGATATAGAGACCGGCTACAATACGTAGATGTAACAGCTCAGAGCTAGTACAGACCTGAAGAGGCAGCCTACACTAAGATCAGGAGTAAGATACCCTGTTGAACATGAAGGTCAAGCTAGAGGCAGAGATGAATCCCTATTGTCTGGAAGATGGAGAGGATTTCAGTCTCAACGATTCCCTGGACAGCCCCAACTCCAGGGAAACCATCACAAAAACACCAGGACAGAACATGGATGGAAAGGGGTTTCTAAGACCAATGCCACCAAAACTTTGAGGTACTTCTGTTGAGCAGGGAACTCATGAGGATTAAGAAGCCAAGGAAATTTCAGAGATCAATGGAATGATGATGGGTGGCTAACTCTCTGTTTGCTTGGTTTCCAGCATCTGTCTCTGTTCAAATTCTCCTGTCTCAGTTTACTGGCACTCATGGGAAGAGTTGCACCACAGTCTACTGGTCAACAGTTGACTTTGCTTTTTCTTGCTTTTCTAAATACGACGCTCCTTGTTGTGGCCAACTGGTGGATCTTGACAGATGATAATTTCAATGTGTTCCTTGTAAGCATGCCGTCAGCTTCCTCTTGGCCACAGAAGAAGGAAAAAACTAATTCAGATCATGAGCTGAGTATTGCTCTGATCAAGGAGGTATGTTGCAATATCTCCCAGCAAAATTTACTCTTAGGAATTGATGACTAGTAAAGCATGACTGAAACTTTAATTATAAAATCATAATGTGAAGTTGGTTCCGGGACCTCCTATAGATACACACATCCACAGATGCTCAGCTTCTCTATTTATTAGGACAAATCATTTGCATATTACGTCTGCAAACCTTGGCATATATTTTAAACTGTATTGGACTTACACTACTGAATGCAATGACCATAAGGCATTGGTTAGGGCAAAGTATAATAATAAAATCTGTTTGTGTTCAATAGAAATTCATTTTTTATTTAAATATACTTGATCTGAAGTTAATAGAATACTCAAGATGCCAAACCCACAGATAGAGTGATCAAGTATAAATAGAGGTATCACAATGAAGAAAAAAATTTCAGGGTTGAATGCCATGAATACTCCTGAAGGTCATTACTACCCTTTTGTTTCCTTTTCTCTCTCCCTTCCCATTGCGTTTTGATCATATCCCTTTTCATCTTACAGTGACTCTGATACTACCCCCATTGACTGGATGCAAAAAACAAAAAACAAAAAAACAAAAACAAAAACAAAAACAAAGAATCAATTAATCTAACAATATCTCAGAATGACCTGTCAGCAAACACTATTTCTCTATTTGGCCAAGCACCTTTGTCCTTTTTTTTTTTTTTTTTTTTCAAACCTTTTTCTGAATTTTGCTTAAAAGCTTATCCTCAATATAGAATTCATAAACAGTTGTGCTTTTTTGTCACGTGTTGCTCTAGTAAACATATATTAACAAACCACTGCTCACTAGAGGAGAGCTCTCTCAGAGCGCGACTATATCAGACTTGCTAATGTTTTATGAAAATAACAAGACAGGAGAGTAAAAAGGCTCTAGAGATGTACTTCAGTTAGTTATTGAGAGCATGTAACAAAGCCCTGGTTCTCTCCCCATGGTAAGAGAGAGGGAGCTCTCAATGTTTGCGAGCATTTGCTCTTCTTCCAGGAGACACAGATTGCATTTCCAGCACTCACATGGAAGCTCAGAGCCATTTGTAACTCCAGTTTCTGGGGATCCTATCCCCGCTTCTGCCCTCTTCAGGCACCAGTAGCACACACAGAGTACCCAGAAATGCATGCAGGCAAAATACTAATACACATAAAATAATAATACCCTTTTAAAGAAAGAAAATGGGAAGAGGGTCAAAGGTCAAAAGAGGAAAGGTTCTTGGACTAGAAAAATAAAATAAAAAGAACCAGAGGAAAGAAGGGACAAATGTTTTGCAAAAATCCAGTTGGGACTCTGATTCCCTATGTATCATTAGAAAACTTCAGGGCATTGTAAAAGAGGTGGAGGGTATTTTCATTGTGGTTATGATATAGCAGGCTGTGCTGAATCCATCAGAGTATTGTATAATAACAATGAAACCACATTTTTATGTTCTTGGTGGTTTTAAACAAATGTGAGAATTTCTCACGGAGTTTTACTTATATATTTGTTGAACTGTCACCTTTTATAATGACAAGTTTACATGTTTCCCCCTCTTATTAAACTAGAATTTCTGGCAATGTAATCATATCTGCTGTGACCTTTGTTTTGGAAAAAAATAGAAGAAAAAAGAGAAAGAGATAGAGAAAGAGAGGGAAGAAAGGAAGGGGTGGGGAGAAAACAAAGAAAAGTTCTTATAAATATCTGAACTGTTTGTTAAATACCAAAGTACAGAAAACTGTCTCCAGCATGATTCCATTCCCTACCTCCTCTTCCTTCTCTCTGTTCTATTCTTAGTCAGCTGTAGAAGAAAAACCTGAAGATGCTCTCTCTATCCCAGAATTCTGCAACTGCTTGGTTTTTTGCTTCCTCAGATTGTTATATTAATCCATAGCTATCATGGGGCTAACGCTGATCACTGGGCATCAGAAGGCAACGCATCCAGTTCAAAGTGCTGGGACTGGAGCCAAACAAGATGCTGGTGTGTCCTGATGATGGAGTTGCTGAGCACAGGCAGCAGGGGAGAGTCGGTGTCATCTCCACAGTGGGCAGTATCATACTCCATGAACTCGATAGGGAGACACTATGTAGACAAGACTCCTCTAATCGCAAGTCTCTTCGGCCAGCCTCCGCCTGTTCCAGCCGTTACAGACACTTCACATCTAAATATTTACAAAGTCAGAAGAGATAGGAGACGTTTTTTATGATTGCTGCCCTCTTGCCTTGGTGGCAAGGATCACTCCCAGGCCTACGCCGGTGACTGTGAGCAGCAGGAATTCTTATCAGAGATAAGTCAGGTCTGAAAAACTAAGGAAAGAGAGTTGGCTTCTTAGGCTTGTGTTCTGTAGGCACGGCTTCATGAAAGGTTTCATTTCCCTTTGTAGGACCAAGCACCAATGTCAACAAGGTTATGGAAAGCGTTACCTGGAGGATAGCTTCTTGTTCATAGTGCTATGCCACGTATACACTGATACAAATCGTGAACACCGAGAGCAATGAAATCCTTAAGGGAAAATACTTAAAAAAGAAAGCAGTCCGTTCAAACCACACAGCCAGCGTGAGGACAAACATTCAGGTCCCAGAAACCCAAGCGAGTCATGTTTTGCATTTGCAGAGATATTTCAGTTGCTGGGATATACATATGAATCGCCAGAAGTGGTTTTGAAAAATGCGTTTTCATGAAGGTTTCTAGGCCTCAACTACCCAGAATCCTCTGGGCTGGATGTAGTGCAACTGGACCACACTCCATGGTTCAAACTCAAGCATACCACATTATCGGGTCGCTGAAAAGAGCTCCAAAGCCTGTTATTAGTATTTATATTCCCTTCTCTTTGACCTTGCTCACCGTCTCATAGTCCTACACTCACCTACAGGCTCCTAGATGAGATGAACTTGTCAGAAAGTAGGAATCGTGTTTAAAGTCAGTGCTCTGTCAGTTCTCTGTTGGATGCTGCGAGAGGATACTTGTGGTGGTGGTGGTGGTGGGGGGGGGCGGAATAGCCTCGCACGAAAAGTGATACCGTATGTTCTAAAGGATTTCTCAAATGGGCATGGGGAGAAGGCACAAGTGGCAAAGTCTTTGTTAAACAAGCCTTGGGGATCCACGTTCGAATCCCCAGTACCCACTTTATAAAAGCTGTATGTGCTGGGACACACCTGTAACTCCAGCACAGTGAGCAGAGGCAGGTGGACCCCAGAGGCTTTCCAGAGGAAATGATGAGCTCTGGATGCAGGGACAGATCTTGTTATGATTGATAAATAAATAAATAGCAAATAAGTAAATAAGTGTAAATAATAAGGTGGAGAACAAAAGAGAAAGATAGTTGCCATTTACTTCAGCCATCAGTATTCAGTCACAAATCTCACACACACCACAATGTTTCAGATACTCTAATACTACCAAATATATGCTAACTGAAAGCATAAGTAGTGCCAAAAAAGATGTATTAAAAGGCTAATGTTTCCTTTAATTCTCTACTAGTTTTTCTTCTCCTCTGAGGTACTTAACACAAACTGTTAGGTGCATGTGCTTATGAGTTCTCTATACAGCTTCATACGTAGGGGTGTGTGTGTGTGTGTGTGTGTGCACGCATGCACATACATATGTATGTTAATGGTTTTCTGTTTTTGGAAAGCTCTATTCACAAAAGGGTCGATACATCTTTATCCACCACACAGATAAAAGAGAATGCTGTCAGCACAAAAGCCATCAAATTTAAGTAAAAGACACCTCAGGGTGTGCGACCACTCCTCGGGACTGCAGCATCTGCTCCCGAGATCTTTCCACAGGAAGACTTCTCAGACCTCGCTCACCTTCTAAAACACATTTTGGTCAGTGTGTGAAGCTCCTCAAGCGTATAAAAAGCACCTGTGAAGATGCTAAGGGAAGAGGAAAGGGCGGCAGTCACATCCTGTAAACTCGTGAACGCTGTTACCGTCCTCCTTCAAACCCAAGGTGCTAAATCAACTCACCTCATTGAGAACTCTGTGTGACAGGGTGTGTTTCCTTCCCTAAGAAGGCCAGAGCAGAGGGTGCAGTGGCAAGGATGCTCTGTACATTCTTATGAAATGTATACTTCCCACCCTGCTGTCTCATCTGACCAACCCTGCAGTCCAGGGAAGGTCCCCAAGACTACTAACTGCTGAACGCCGTTTTCACGACCTCAGCAGTATTTCTCAGCTGTCTTTCTCTTCCTTCCACAGCGCCTCCTTTTTTCTCTTCTCTATTTTTGCTAACACAACTGATCTTTCTCTCCGTTTTGACTTATCTCTGTCTCCTAGGGACTTATCTGCTGCTTCTTGGGACTGGAGCATCTGCTCCCGAGATCTTTCCACATGAAGACTCTCCAGACCTCGCTCACCTTCTAAAACACATTTTGGTCAGTATGTGAGGTTCATCAAGTGTATCAAAAGCTCCTGTGAAGATGTCTGCTTCCTAAAACCTACAATGTGTGTGTGTGTGTGTGTGTGTGTGTGTGTGTGTGTGTTGTTTGTTTGTTTGTTTCTTTTTTTCTGTTTCTTCATTTTCTATCTGATGGAACTCCTAAAACCCAGATCTCAATAATGTCACCCAAATCTCATCTACCTCCCTGTTTAATCTTGAGCTTCTTCATAGTAGCTCCCAGCATGTACTCTCTTTAGTCTCTCACCCAAATAACCACCTTTCTAGCAAGCCTGCCTCCCTCACCCCAGGTTTTATCCACATGACTTATGGCTAAAGCAATTTGCCAACTATCTGTGTTAGAGGCCACATCACTAAGCTCTTTCTCCTGCCTTATTCTTCACATGAGACAATCACTAAATCCTAAGGAGTACAGATAGAAGATACTTCCCTGCTCTTCTGTCTTACCTTCCATCAGACTTACAATAATCCCCAATCCTTTCCACTTGGACCAGATGAATTCTACCAGCAAGTATTCCTAATGAAATCTCTTCCCTGTCCCCATCCCAAACATTTGGCGATAAGAATATTCATGGTCTGAAAACACATCCAATCACCCCACACACACATATTTACCTTCTACTTAATAACCTACTTAAGTGATTTTTATATCCTATATAGGACAAACACTGAACATGATTAAGACACGTTCTGACTCTCCCAACCTTCATTTCTACCTTTCATTCTTTATCATAAACAAGAAATGTTCCCCAAGACACCAGGATCTTTATTCTTTATGTTATTTTTATTGGATTTGTTTTATTTTTCATATCTAAGAGTTGTTCTTGTATACATGTGTACCATATGCAGGCCTAATACAGCAGAGATGACTAGAAGAAGGCATTGGACACCAGAGATCAGAGGGTTGTGAACTTCCATGTGGGTGCTGGCAACCTAAGTAAGGTCCTCTGGAAGAGCAACAAGTGCTCATCACCATCAAGCCATCTTTCCAGCCCCTCATTTTTGCTTTTGACTGTTCAGTTTCTACAGTCCCAAATGGCCCCCTCTACTGTTAACTCCTGTGTTTATGGCAAATGTTTTCTCTTCTATCCATCTATCTCTAGCTACACCTCTCTAGAACCTCTTCAAGGATTGCCCTGGCCTTTGTGTTCCCACAACACAACTCCCTTATTCAAGGATTCATTAGCCACACGTTCCTTAGCCTCCAAGGTTGCAGGGACACACAACAGTATGGAGCAGTGAGGTGCAATCTAACCATCTCTAAATCTCACTCATCCTAGTCGACTGCTAATTAGGATCCCTGCAGCAACCTGTCAGGTAACCTGCATGCCTTTGTCTACTCGAGGTTCCTGATGACTCCTAAGGTACTGGCTCACATAATTAGAACAGATTATAGCTCTCTCTGTAGGAACCATCTTTATCTTCCATCGTATTAAGCTAACTACAAAGTGACAGTTTTGAAAAGTATTGCCTCCTGACCCTGTGTTTTGGAATTTATTCATTGATTCTTTTTTTTCTCATGTATTCTACAACCACTAATTAGGGTATTGAACAAAATAAAAACTAATTATAACTCCCTATCCCATACCTTTGAGTAAAACAAACAGCTAATACACAAATATATCAGAAGAATATTTTATATTTCAAGTAGTGGCAAGTGTTAGAAGCAACAGTAGGGACAAACAGGGACAGAGTATTAGGAACCATTAGTACATGCAGCATGGGGGATGGAGAATTAGGAATCATTAGTACATGCAGTGTAGGGGGCTGAGTATTAAAAACTATTAGTACATTCAGCATGGGATAATTTCAAAAGAACTATTTTAGGGTAGTGCAGTTCTGAGTGTCAGTGTGCATCTGAGACAAGGGCACAGAATCACCCAAACCTGCTTTTTAGGATGGAGAGTGCATGTGTAAGTAATGGTGGGGAATCTAAAGTGACCAATATCTCCCCACCAGGTGGTAAGGCTTCAAAAGCATCATCAGCCTGAGAATACAGCTCTGGCCTCTCACTCCTCATTATAAAGCAGTGTATTTTTACAAGAAAAACAAAGCTTAGGACTTTGAAGAAAGAGAGAGTGTGAAGCCTTGGGTCACATGGTTAGGGTTAGAGAAGAGGCCAGGTTTATTATGAAGTACAGGTGTAGGCTGATCCTCAGACGAGCTGAGGTGGCGTGGAATAGCAGAATGAGAAACTAAATGGGCAGTAAGCTTGGGCAGAGTGACTCCAAATAAATATTTTAAAGTTTTATTAATCTTATTTTGTTCTACTCACAGAAGCTAATTAGGAACAAGTGGTGCCAGTGCTGCTTTCCAATGATTTTAAATAATTAATTTTCCGTATGCATTATTTTAAAAAATGATGTTGGCAATTTTTATGATTTAAGTCTGTTATGCATCTTCAAATGTTTACCCTAACGGTTATAGAAAATCAATTAAAGTTATTGAGCAGGAAATAGAATAATGCACTTTTTCAGAAACAGGAAGAGTTTTAGTGCAGAATGCCTGGGACTGGGAGAGGAAGAGGAGATCAAGTAGGAATACCGGTGTTGGGTCTATTAATCACTTTCAAATGAAATTTGTTTCCCGAATTCTAGAATTACATCATTTGAAAATTATTTTATCATTATTTACAATATACGTCTTATTTAGAAATAAAATTAAGTAAGAACTGAGAATTCTAGGATAAATTCATATGTAAACACTAAAACCTCTCATCCTGGCCTATGAATTACAGAATATCTTGTGATAACAGATTTGTTGGGAATGAGGCCGTTTGAAGTGATGGGTTGTCTTGTGTAGAGCAGAGCATTTATGAGAAGGAAGGAGGAAGAGAGAGCAGAAGAAAGAGATTGCAAATGATGTGAATCATCTAATTCTGGAGCTGGGCAGAACGGACTCATTTCTACACTGTTAGAAGGCCATCCTTCAGTGACTACTACCTCTCCCTACTCTGTACCTGTCAAGGTTTGGAAACAAGTACTGGTCAAAGGGAGGGGCCAGGTACCAGAGGATGAGCACTTTGAGGGTCTGCTCAGGGTGAATGAAAACAGAACATAACCCTTGGTCCCTCGGCTCCCACTCTGGTGGATGCTAATCTTTACTTCCCTCATCTCTGATTTATCTCCACAGGGATCAGTTCTAGATGCTCACAGACAGAACAGGGGAAAGACTGTAAATGGAATGATTATTAGGGACATGGCTACTTTGTTTTGTTTGTTTTCCTAGCTTTTATTTTCATTTGTGGGGCTTGCTAGAAATTGAACCCAGGGCTTCCTGCCTTCCAGGAAAGGACTCTCCACCCCTAGACTATCTGGTGGATTACAGTTCATACCTTACCAGAGGTAAACCACCTCTCACCTTGTCTCATGTCTGTCTCCGATCGTGGACAGTGCCTCAGTGAAATACAGCTCTGTAGATGTGAGCAGTAGCTGACTCACATGTATGGCTTTCAGTTTAGTGATTTTTATGGGATTACTGAGTGTATAAACCAATGAGTCTCTGTTTCTTCTGACTTCTCTTGGGGCCCCTTCCTCCCATTTGTTCATTTGTGTTCAGTTCCAATGTGTCACTTTTTAATCTCTTTATATTTTATTATATTCTATTTTGTTTTATTATTGTCCCTTAGAAGCTTGATTATTTTCTAATGATAGACAAAAAAGAATGGATCTGGAGGGGAAGTGGGGAGAGACTGGGAGGAGTAGAAGGAGGGGAAACCATAATCAAAATAAAGTGTATGAGAAAAAAAGTCTATTTTCAATAAAAGGTAATAATAAACATATATTTCATTTTATTGAAAATAATTTTTCTCACATAATATAAATAAATATAATATAAATAAATATATCTTTATTTCCTTTTACTGAAAAATTTTCTTTTTCTTTATGTATCTACGTATCTCTATGTCTAATCATCTCTATCTCTCTCTCTATATATATATACATATATATATACATATATATGTATATATATATATATATATCGATAAAGAAAAAATTTAAACAACTCAAGTAACAGGATCAGCCTGACATGTATAAAACACTAAATTAACACCTTGAGAATATTCATTCTTCAATGTGTATGTGAGATTTGGGCATATAAACCTTCTCCACACAAACTGAAGATGCATGAGAATTTGCAATGACGAATGCCGAAAAGCAAATAGCAAAATGCCTGAAGCAATTGGGAAATGGATAAAACAGCCTGGTAAAAGAGTCAAAGTGTCTGTAGGATACCGCAGCACCTCCTTTATTCCTTTTTCTGTTGTAATGACAGAATGTGTGAAACTGAGTGATTTAAAAGAAAAAGAGGCTGGTGGAGGCTCGTAATTCTAAACCAGTGCTTTTTAACCTTTCTATTGGTGCGACCCTAAAACAGTTCCTCATGTTGGGGTGACCCACAGCCGCAAAGTTATTTTCTGTTGTTACTTCATAGCTGTAATTTTGCTACTGCTTTGAATCATACTGAAAATCTCTGTTTGTAATAGTTTTAGATGACCCCTGCGAGGGAGTCGAGACCCACAGTTGAGAACCTCTGTTCTAAAGGCTGGCACGACAAACATGGTGCCAGCTTCTTCTCAACCTCCTGAGGGGATTCTGGCTTTTTCCACTTGAGCTAGAAAGCAGAGAGCGGAAGCAAAGAACAAGGGACAGACTTGCTCTGTAAACAATCTTCTCTTGAAAATTTTTTAGTCCCTCAAGAGTTAAACCCAGTTGCTTGAGAAAGATCAAAGTCCGCGTTAGCAACCTAGCTACTTCTCAGTATCTCCACCACCACTTCTTAATGTTCTTAGGCTCCATATTTCAGTACATCCCATGGGAAATCCTACAAATGCCCATATAGCTCACCAAACTGACCAACATATTGAACGTATAAAAATTTGCTACGTGCATTTTAAATGCTGTCACTTGACATTTACAGAGTTCAAAATAACACAGTCATGTTTAAACTAGATATGAGATGTATTAGGGAACATATTAGGTGGTTTGGGTGGGTTCAGTGTAGTATAAGCCCCTAGGAGTACATAATACACCACACATCCAGGGGACCATGACTGAGAATATATTTAAGCCCTTCACCGTTGTGGATAAACCATGTCTCAGCCAACATATTCATTTTGTGCTCACACAGTCTAGAAAGCATGAATTGGTATATAATCTCCTATTTCATTAACAAATGAGAGGCTGGGCTAGAAGTAAAATAGAAGACAAAAGCAGATTACTGGTGAACTTCACTAGACAGTATTAGGTTGGCTTATTTTATAAACTAAGAGAGTAGAATAATTTGAGATCTATAATGTCATCTCCGTAATTAAAAATTGGCTATCGACAGAATGGCAAATGGATGCCTTGTGTAAGGATGTTAGCATTGACTGCCTACATTAGTTTCAAGATATTAGGCAAAAAACTGGAAGTCTCTGCAGTAAAGAGTACCTAAGGTTAGTCAACTAAGCGGAATAAAAACAGTGGCAAAGATGCTTTTTCTTGCATAGTCACATCTCTAAAATTGGGCACTAGGATATTAAAATGGCGCTATATAGCAACACATATCTGTGTAACTAACAAGTACTTTCATCCTTGTAGTTCTCCTGATCGCTATACCAACTACTAGGCATTTCCATGTCACAAGTCTGGGAAAAATAACACAGAGGGGATTATAATTTTATTTTTCTCAATTAGATATTTATTTATTTATTTATTTATTTATTTATTTATTTATTTATTAGTTTAAGCAAATCCTTGCCCTTTCTACCCCTGGATATGCTTAGATAGGTATTCACGCTAATTCTACCATCCCCGCTTCATCATGATGACTCGGTTCTGTGCTTTCCCTCCTCGTTTTCACAATAAGTAGATACAATCCCACTCTACGGCATCTAGAAGAGAAGGGAACTACCAGTAAACCTGTATCGATAGAGTTTTGAGGTCCAGGGGTACAGAAAATGGTTAAAATCACAGTTTCAGAGGAAAGTGCATTTGCAAATCGAGATGTATAGAACGCAATTAAAGAGAAGATGGATACGAACTCAAAGCTTTACAAAGTTTTTATGGTTAAAAAGTAGTAGAGTTAGATGGAGGAAGAATTCAATAAAATCTTTAGAACTTTGGTTAGAAAGTGAAAAATAAGTTGTAACTAAGGGATTTACTACTATTACCATTATTATTATTATTATTATTATTATTATTATTATTATTATTACTATTTTACTTATTCACCTTACATCTCGCTCACTGCCCCCCTCCTGGTCTCCCCCTCTCACAATGCTTCCCCCATCCCCTCTCCTTCTCCTCTGAGTGTGTAGGGAAGTGGGCTAGGTATCCCACACTCTGGTACTTCAAGTCTCTGTGAGGCTAGGCTCTTCCTCTTCACTGAGGCCAGGCAGAGCAGCTCAGCTAGAAGAACATATCCGAGGTACAGGTAACTTACAGCTTTAGGGATAGCCCCCACTCCAGTTGTAACTAAGGGGTTTTGAAAGAAGCATATTATTAATCAAAGTAGTATTTAAAATTTTAACATAATGGAAATTTAACTAAGATGATTTTTTTTTTTTGGTTGACCAAGAATAGAACAGGCAAAGTTTTATAAAAACAAAAACAAAGAAAAACCCAAGAAAGTAAAGTAGTAGTTAAATATTAGAAACTAAATATATGCAAACTAGGAACATTACAACCCTACACACAGCCGAGGACATTAGAGGACATTGCGTTAAGTGCAATAAGTCATAGAAAGAAACGCAACTGATATGTGTTCTCTCTATTACGTGGAAGTAAGAAAGCTGATCTGAAGATAAAGTAGTGATTAGTATATGTGAAAAAATGGAGGGGGGAGACGATGAGAAGCTGGAAAAATATAAGAGTTTTCCATTACAGAAGGTAGAATGGAAAGAAGTTATTCCTTTTTAATATTTTATGTTTCCTGGTCGGGATTTTTTTTTTTTTTTTTTTTTTTGAATCTCCATTTGTACCTCATGAACTCCTGTTTAAAATCTTATGACTTTGTGTTATTAGTGTAGTTTTATAAAATACAATTCCAAATTTGATTTAGGATTAGAGGTTCTATTATAAAGCCAGACCAAAGTTTAAATATCATTTTGCTGTTCTGCTTAAAATTGAACTTAATTAAAAATAAAAATAGAGCTGCTGTGTGGGGTGAGACAATGTGAGATTGGATTTACTGGTCTTAGAAGAATTTTGCTCTTATTGTTGTTAAACCATGGCCTTTTCTGCACCCCAGTGTTCCTGCCTGCACATCATCTGCATGTAAACACTGTGTGTGAACAGCAGGCAAGAGAATTAACAAGGACTTCAATAAGAGACAATGTATATTTATGCAATATTTTTGCACTTTGATTTTATATTTGCATATGTATGTCCATTTGGGTTTTTACATCAATTAAGAAAGTAGATTAAATTGTGTTTGTAAGCTTTGTGTCCCTGGATAAATTCCCTAATCTCAGCAACTCTTCCCTCACGTAGAAACTGAACTAATGAAATGCTATCTTCAAAGGACTTAGCAGGCGGTGATTAAAAAAGAAAACACATGCAAAACTGTCAGTAGAGTAACCTTGGAGCTACCCATACACATTAGAGCTCAGTAGAAGGTAGCAACTATACACACACATCACCATAAACTTGGATCCTGGTTCCCTCATATTCAGAGATTATGGTTATTTACTTCAGAGTGCTACATGCTTTGTGGTATAAGCTACTAGTGAATACCATGGTCTGTATTAAAACAGATTAACGGTACGCTGCAATTTCTCTATTTCTGTCTATTGCTAACAAGATTTCAAAGCAAATGTCAAAATATTTTACTTGTCAGAAATAAATAGATTAATGAAGCAAGACTTTTTAAAGCAGTATATGGACAGTGATGATCTACTATTAGAAAAATATATTTAAAAAAAATTAATAATTTTTGATAGCCCGCTTTTCTGGGCCACTGAAAACTTTTATTTTCTCCCCTTACCTGTTCAGAGTTGAAAACTGTGATTTTTGTTTGTTTGTTTGTTTGTTTTATAGGCTCATTTCAATTGTTCTTCAGATATAGCTGAATATTTGATGACTCTCAATTTTCATGGGTCTGAAATTAATTCAAAGCTCAAGCTGATACTTAACCTGTTTTAACTTTTAAGCAAGTCAAGCTGAGGTATCATAGACTCAGAACAGGAAAGTCCATTTTGACTGCTTCGGTCCTGTTCTGTCTCTTATTTAGCTTAATTAAACTTGTCTAGAAAGGATGACAGACCAACAGGACAAGAGGAATTCAGTGGAATTTGGATAGAATTAGGAAAGTATAAGTGTGCTGTTTTGTTTTTTCTTGTTTGCACACATGGTTGCCTATGTGTGTGGTGTACACGCCCACCACGTGCAGAGGTTAGAAGTAGCTGTATTTTATCCTGCTGTCTCATTTTTATTCTCAATGTATAGAGTCTCTCACTGGACCTGGGGCTATACTAGTGGCCGGCCAGCTCCAATAATCTTCTTGTCTCTGGCCACAGCACTAGGGTTACAGTGGTATTCAGCCACATCCAGCTAGAGATTTGAACACAAATTCTCATGCTTGGGTAGCAAGCATTCTTATTCACTGAGCCATCTTCGCAGCAGAATTTAGAAATTCAGATTCTATCCTCACTCCTCTATGTAAAATGAGGTCATCTCTAATTCATCTCTACTACAAGTGAAAGTTTTTCTAGATCTCAGTTTCCTCTTCTGGAAAACCAAGTGTGTGTTAGTGTGTTTGTGTATGTTATTTCTCATGAAACTCTGGCTATGCTTTGAAAAATGAAAAGTATTATTAAAGCATTATTGATGTATGTTGTCTTCTGTAGCCTACAAATATTTTTCTCTATAAAAGTAAATATTGAGTAGACAAATTTTCCAACAGACTTTACATAGATAACTGATAATGCAGTCTTGATGTCAATTGTGTTTATTACCTGGACATTAAGAACTGTAGACCTTCAATACTGCATATTCTTCAAAATCATAGTACTAGGTAGGTAGTCATTATTATCATTATGTGAGAAGATATAAATCACTGAAGATCATCAATCCTGTAGGTTTTGTCCCTGTGTGCAGGACAAAGTTCTAGACTCACGAGCATTGATCGATACTATTCCCACTTTATAGATGAAACCTCTAACACTTGGAAGTTGGGTTGCTCAGAGTCAAATGGAAGACCGACCAGGAGGATGCTGGCAGGGGCCATAGGGCTGTGAGGATGCCCTGGAAGCTTTCCTTCTCCTTTGGAAAGAGTGGGTAACAGGCAGGTAATGAAAGCTACACCAAGGTTCACAGAGAGCAAGCAGAGGAGTCAAGCTCTAACCCCAGATCTATTGGCTTCCCCTACAACAGAGGGGGAGGAGCCAGGTTGGATACACAAGCTGTGCCTTCCCTTTCATTAAAGCAACAGCTGTATCATATTCCTGTTGTGTATTACAATTTCTTTTTTCACTTTCCCCTTTCTTCCTGGCAATGAAGTCTCCTCTCTCCCTCCCTCCCTCCTTCCCTCCCTCCTTCCCTCCTTTCCTCCTTCCCTCCTTCCCTCCTTCCCTCCTCCCTTCCTCCTTTCCCTCTCTCCCTCCTTCCCTCCCTCTTTACCTTCCTCCCTCTTTACCTTCCTCCCTCCCTCCCTCCCCCCTCCATCTGTCTCTGTCTCTGTTTCTGTCTCTATCTCTTGTGTCTCGTTTCTCTCATTGACAAATTAATTTATTTACTTTACATCTCAATCACAGCTTCCCTTCCTCCTCTCCTTCAAGTCCCTCCCTCTCACCTCATCCTCCCCATGCCCTCCTCCCTTTCTCCTTAGAGGAAAGACACCCTCTTCCCCCCACACACACCCCATGTACTCATAGCAATCCTCCTTTATCATAACACATTGTCTGGGCACATTTTCTTCTCCTGAGGGTAGATAAAAGCTCTGTTTGTAATAACCAGAAACTGGAAACAACCTAGGCGTCCCTCAACTGAAGAATGGGTAAAGAAAATATGGTACATTGACACAGTGGAATTCTACTCAGCGATTAAAACCAATAACATCATGAAATTTGCAGGCAAATGGATGGAACTAGAAAAGATCATCCTGAGGGAGGCAACCCAGACCCAGAAAGACAAACATGGCATGTACTCACTGTTAAGAGCTTATAAAGTACAGGATAATTATGCTCCAATCCCCAGACCCAAAGAAGCAGAGGCCTCTTCCTTTTGTTTCAGAGCCACGTGGTCTCCAGAAGTCACTTATTCTACTCTGTTTCCAGTGAGGAAGATGTGTGTGACATTACCCATCCCTTTTCTCTTTCACACCAGCCCTCCCTGTATCTTCCTAAGAGTTCAAGGATTATCTTTCTTAACAATGTAGATCTTTGATGCATGAGATGTACGTGGGCCGCCTCAGCAGAGGGATGAATTGACAAAAACTTTTTAGTAAAGTTCAAATAGAAAAACTTTGTACTTCTGAAAATAACCGGGTTTTTAGCTACCGCTCTTTGTTCCCAGCGTCCTGGGTTGTAGGCTATTCTTCAGTGAACCTTCTCCCTAGGAATCCTTCCGTCTTCAAACACCTTCTTTAGCTTCGCTGTTGGTGCTTTCATATCTTATTTCTGCTCAGTGCAAACTTTTTTTCACCCCGTTCCTCTTTTTCTAGTTAGCACCTTTGGAAGCGAGATGAAGGCGGCTTCTCACTTTGCACTGAGAGTTCATCCGAGATGAACTGACAATCACAAAGGTTACAGAGATGATATTGTACAGGCCACGCTAGGGCCGTGTAACCAGAAACCCAATAACAGGGATTAAGGGAAGAATCAGCACCGATAATCTTTAGCTTCCCATGTTCACCACGAAAGGGCTCAGTGCTTGCCTGCCTATTTCCTTTGCTCTACATAAAAGACGCTTGTTCCACTTAGAGGCCTTCATTGTCATGAAATCAGTCATTTGAATCAAAGTCCTTAGGGACATTTTCCAGGCCGAGAGAGTACTGCTTTTAGGTGTTTAATTATCCTGCAGTACCGGGAGCTACCCAGCATGCCTTGGGATTCGGTAAGTTACCTTTTCACCTTTCAACCAGATAAGAAAACTCTGCGTGTAAATACTGGAGTATCAGATATATTTTACTCAAGTCTTAGTCCATATACGTTTTTATTGGACACAAAGAATTATTATAGTACACCATTACAGAGTAAAGCCTCACAGTTAGAAGGATGCGCTTTGAGGGTTACGGAAACAGGTTGAAACCCTGTTCTGTATCCTTGACTACTCACTTAACTATCTTGTGTCTTAGGCTCCTCGTCTGTAAGTCACACTACTACTCACCCCACTAGGGACTATGATCATCTTGTCTTTCTCTCTATAAATACTGACCACATCATGCACAAATGGCTTACCTAAAACGAGATCCTAATGGCAGTATTGTGTAACAGTTTTCTCGGCTATGACAACATTCCATCCTGCAGGAGAGAGCCTAGAGAAGGGAAGTAATCAGAAACAAACAAACTAAGAACGAAAATGCTTGAAAAAAAAATGCCCTGAAACTGTCTGGATTCATTAGGCTCCTTCCTGCAGGAGTAAACAGTAAGAACCCAGGAACATAAATAAATAAATAAATAAATAAATAAATAAATAACCGATCCTATCAAACAAGAAAGCTGAGCTGCAAAAAAGATTCTCAAGAAAAGAAAAGCTGCAAAGAAGACTTTGAGACCAGCCCAGATGCCTGGAAGAGGCTTGGACCCACTGAGGCACCTGGAAAGGACGCGCTCCAACTTGCTGAACTGTCTGCGGGCCGTGCAGTGTGTCCTTGGTTTCCCAGCTTTTGAGAGCTGTCATCCATGCTGGCTGGGGTGGGCCTTGGTGATGCAGCTGTCGTTTGGTCATTTCTGCTTCTGTAAATAGTCCCTTGACCATAGCCTTGCAAGTAACCCTGATAAAAGTCATTGGTTCACCAAGCTGGACATTGGTGGTAACTATGCTTAGTTTGTTGTGGGTTCTCTCTTTCTCTCTCTCTCTCTCTCTCTCTCTCTCTCTCTCTCTCTCTCTCTCTCTCTCTGGGGTGAGTAGAGTTTTGTCTCCCCAGGAAAACTATTGTCACATAACAGTTGTGAGCACTATTGTGCAAAAATAATGAATATTCATTAATATATTTATAGTACTTACTGCTTGGGAGGTACTCATAAACATTTATGAATTAGCTTTAAGCCCACTTACTATGCATGACTCGGGTTCTTTATGGTGTAAATTATGTGGTCACTATGAAAGCAACTCATAGGTTTAGGTTTTTATCACGTATATAGGCATTGTACGTATTTTGTATTATAAAATGTAAACTACGTAAAGACTACAGTAAAATTTGAAAACGATTTATACATTTACTATTTTAATACATAGACTATGTAATTCCCTTTTTCTTAATGCCCAATTTCAATGAGTAAAGAAAACTTTATCCTATAAAGGGTATAGCTAGCTAATGAAGACATTGTAGGTTTTGGCAGAAGGAGGAGGGTATGTGTGGATGTGCACAAGTGTGAACACATGTGGATGCCAGGGGTCATCATCAACTGTCTTCCTCCATCACTTCCCCGACTTATTTTATAGATAGGCTCTTTCACCAAAGATTAATGGCTAGACTGGTTGGCCACCGAGCTCCAGGGAAGTGTCCGTCTCCTACTCCCCAGCACTGCCATCATTGAAGCCGTAAGAGCTCAGTCCTGATGCTTGCAGGACAAGCACATTCCTGACAGAGCCAATGTTCCATTCCCCATCAGTACAGATTTTCACCAATATACTGGTGTGTGGATAAAAGTCAGGCCATATGAAAGATTCATGGAAGATTAATCGCCAGACCTGGGTTTGATTGGGTCTTTCCATTAAATTCTTGTGTGAGCTATTTGTCTAAGATAAATACAAATCTTCCCACATCAGAAGCTAGACTATTTGAGACTGTTTAGGAATCAAGTCCCTAGTGTTGTTTCTATTGCTAAAAAGCTTCAATTGTCTTGAATCTCAGACCTTTCTTAGTGGTTGTACCTCTAGACTAATTTCAGCCAGTCCACCTATCCTGAGTTTTAGTTTACCAATAAGAACTCTCTTTTTAGATTAGTGATGATGATTAACCATTATTTTTCCTACCACAAACACCCTCCTTGCCCTTATAGTATGTTTTCTGTGAGTATGACCACACATTCTTATTTATATTTCCAATATTCACACATAAGCTCGATCCTAAGATGGCTTCATGTGATTGAAGTACTTGTATTAGCGTGCTCTAGTACCTGTACATTTCTAGTTAGAGAGTTTGCTGTCCACCTATGGACTGAATTTCTTATGTAGAATGACTCTAACACTTGGGATGCAGCATGCTACACAGTACCACCTTGAATATGTTAAGGGGAATGAAAGCTATAAGAACAATAATGAATCTAATTTAAGCATGCATTCTCTGTCACTAAAAAGAAACTATTTAACAGCTGATATTTACAACAATGATCACCAGATTTTCATCCACTGTTTTGCCTGGGTTATATGAGATGTGCCATGAAGCCTCCAGAACATAGATAACAGTCCTGGATGAAACCAGAAAAGAGAAAAGGAGGGTGGGTAAAAATGGGAAGTTATTGTCACACATGATGGCAGTTTATGGTGCTTACAGATAATTCTAAGCTTGGGGTTTTTAAAGCCCCAAAGCTATCTCTTTCCTTAAGGCTTCTGGAAAGTTGGTTCCTAATTGGTCAATCTGGACATAAACTCATGAGATGGGAGGTCATTGCAACCAGTTGGTTTCTAGATGAGAAAAAGTCCAGACAATAAGGTACATTGTTAACAAGTGTCTTTTATTCGAATTGATAAGTGGTTTGAAGACGTTGGAAGAACATGTGAAAAAAAAACATCTGCTACTTGTCTGAGCAAGTTGCACATGTGCTAGAGAGAGAGAGAGAGAGAGAGAGAGAGAGAGAGAGAGAGACAGAGACAGAGAGAGACAGAGAGAGACAGAGAGAGACAGAGAGAGACAGAGAGAGACAGAGAGAGACAGAGAGAGAGAGACACAGTCTATGGGGACCATTTCAGATTGTAGAATGCACAGGGCAAAGTCCATCTGTTGTCTAGCCACTTTAATATTCGATCTGTGGCTCCAACCTCTGCACAGGGAAGAAAGGGGGTCTCACATACATGATACTGATCGTGTATCCCCTCTCTGTTTACATTTTTTATTATTGTATCTATTTAGTGGGGGGCACCTCTCATGCCACAGTAGAAGTTGAAACAACCTTTAGGAATCAGTTTTCTTCTCTACCACTGTGAACTAGAACCTGGGACTAGAACTCAGCTCATGAGGCTAGCAGAAACTGCCCTGAGCTGCTGAGACACCTCATGGTCCCTGTTAATTTTACAGGAAGGTTATACCTTTAACTAGAACGTTTCCAAACAGTACGGATTATCCATGCTCCTCCACTCTTTATTAACTTTGCCATTTCAAAAGCCATACACCCCATCCTTCCACTGTTCTGATTAAAGACTATCTCAGTTTCTGTTAAAAAAAAATACAAAAAGAGTCCTCTCCACTTAAATGATTCTTTAGAGGACGTGCATTTCAAAAATTGAATGTGAAAAGAGAACACTAGACCCATAAATTTCCTTATAAGCAAATAATTAAAAACGTAATGTCACAGGCAAAGATAACGCCCGTCACTTATCTAATGCACATAACAGTCATCAGACATATTCAAATTTTATAGGAATGTGAAAGTGTATAGTATAGCATACATATAGAAGAGTGATGTAATAAAACACATGAAAGTTGTCATACTCTAAGACATTTAAGCATTTCAGATGTATACATACAGTCTTATGGTGAAAATAAGAATATATAAAAGTACATTCCCAGAATAACACATTCTATAGAAAATCAATTTTACCCTTTCTTCTTTTCTAAAAGTTATTATATGAACATTTTTTAAATCACTGGACCAGTGAAATGACTTAGTATTGGCTTTTGTCACCAAGCCTGATTACCTGAGTTTGATCCCAGAACCCATGTAACAAGAAGGGCATTCCCTAATGGCCTGAAACTCCAGCCTCTGTGTACTTGAGTACACCTGAAAACATGGGTGATTATAGTCACACACGTATACATTATGCATACAAATTACTAAATATTAAGTAAATGCTATAAATCACTCATTCCAGTGAGGTGGCACATGCCTACTGTAGTCCTGCAAACTTAGCCATTCTCTATAGCCCAGGAATTTGAAACAAACCTAACCAACAAGAGGAGACCATGTTTTAAAAAAAAATTGTTTTTAAACCTCTTTTAGAAACAGAATGTTTTCTCTTTCATCTTTATTGGCAGCTCTGCTTCTGGATGGGCTGAATCAGTTCTCACAAGTCAGGTCTAGACATTGTGTCTTGTGTCTTCATTCTACTACACATGGGTTCATCTTCATTCTTAGGTATTTTTTGGATTTGTTTTTTGCTTTGGGTTTTTTTTTAATTTTTGAAATTTTTATTTTTTTGTTTTTGCCGTTGCTCTTTTGTTTGTTTGTTTTGATTTTTGTTTTTGTTTAGGTTTTTTTATTTTGGTTTTGGTGGCAAATTAGTTGTATAACTACATTTTTTACCAAAATTCTTTTGCACTTTCACACCTATATCCATAAAATAAAAGCAATTTCTAAAATCTTTAAAGATTAGAAACCAGGCTAATGCAAATAAATATATGTTAAACAAAAATAATCACAATTTAAAAAAACAAATTTTGTTAAACTAGAAATAAAACATTATACTCTTAGGGGAGAAAAAAATGACATGAAGTTAACCATCCTCGAATCCTATGTGCATAGTCTTTCTAGAATATTCTGTTAAGCTTTCCAAGGCTCGTTCTTCTCTTTCACTCGGGGCATCTTGGGCAACACTGTTTATTCTGCATAGTGTGGAGGCTCGTGTATTACAAATTAATGTTCCCATTAACAGTAAAGCTAATTAAAGCTGTAAGGAATGAGCAACCACTCTGCTTCAAAGAGGAAGTGATATTTGAGCCAGGCTTCAGTAATGAAAAGAAGATCTCAGGCAGAAAATAGAGGAAAAGCCGCTTCGTGCTAAAGCAACAATGAGTGCAGAAGCAGGAATGTCCAATGGGGGCAGAATGAGGTGGGTCACGCAATAGATGAGCCCAGGGAACTACATACTGTGACCCGGCTGTGAGAACATTTACACTGGATCCCACATGCCAAAAATAGGAATACATGAATAGGTAGTGAAGTGCCATGATCAGATTTGTACACATGTAACTGTAAATTTGTCAGCAGAGTTGAAACCTTATCTGTGTATAGTTAGGTGGGATTCAGAAGCCTTCTTTGGAGAAAGACACTGATAAGAATGGACAATTAGTTGGAAGACGTTTCTGTTTCTAATAATGTTAAAGTGTCTTGGAGGCCATCAGCTATTGACTATTAATTGTTAATATTTGGGAAAAACAGTCCTTTAGGAAAATATTAATTTTATGAAAATTTATATATCCTATGTAGATGTGTTATGGTATCTGTTAACTAAGTGAGCTAGTGAGCATGTAGCAAGAGTTATTTCTGTAAAGTTGAATTATTACTTTTGACACATACCCAGAAGTTCTACCTTTAAGACTCATTGCTCCAATAACTGGCTCATCTTTGGCTTCAGTAACTTAATCAGATCGATATTTGGAAGAGGCCCTGTGCCCACAGCCCTAGACATTGGAGATACAACTATGTTCGAATGAAGGTAAGGACAGCCTGTTGTTTCAATGGAACGATCACAAAACCAAACGGATGAAGACCTGCAGCTGGTTCCTGTAAGAGAAGAAATTTATGATTCAGTTTATAGTAAGAGGAGTTGAGCAAATGGAGATCATCAGGAGGAGCTTTGCTGGTGAAGGCAGTACAGGGTGCATTGGATTCAGACCTAAATACTGAGATTTGTCCTAGGCAAAGGTGAGAGGGTGGAACAAAGTGAGCCAATCAGAGGCAGGAGGAACAGGGCATATGCAAATGCACTGAAATGAGGGCATTGTGGGAGCAGGAAAATGGCGTACCCCCTAGGAGAGCTCAGGATGTGCCAAGGAAGCCTCCCAGGCTTTGCTAGGTTCTGGATTCTCTATGACAAGAGCAGTGGCAAGCCACCAAAAGCTTTTCATCAAAGGAGGTTCTATAAATCGAGAGTGAATCTCATGTTTTGGCTGTTCCCCTCCTTCATTATCTAAAGTTGAAAATGCCTGCCTTTCTTCCGGTACAATCGTCAACATGCAGATGAAATCAAGGCAAACGCATAGGGCCATTACCCCAGCACTGGGAGGGGAGGAAACAGGTAGATCATGGGCTCTCAGCCAGTGTAGATGAAACTAGGTAACTGTAGGAAGGCTTTCTACCCAACATGCTACTAGTTGAACTCTTAACTGTGTGACAGGGAGTGCATTGCTTCCATGAGAAAACACCCCAATGCCCCTTGTCTACTGGTTTTCTCCTGATAAAGACTGTATGCTGACTTATGTCTGCTGAAGAGTACTAGCTGTAAAGTCTGTTGTTTCTGAGTCTGTCCTCAGTTCTGGATGAGCTGACTTGTTATGTGTGGTTTACTACCAGCCCTTCCCAGTTCCTTTCATGTCTTCCGTATGTTCCTTCCACTTTCAAGTCCCTTAACTGGATCACCAAGATGATAGTGTGGTAATAGCAGTCGATAATGTGGTGTACACCTAGACATGGCAGACAAGGTAGCTCTTAAACAACCTCAGCCTCCAAACTGTAAGTATATGAGAATGCAGACACGCTAGGTAGCTTGATTTTAGAATGTCACTGTAGGGCTGGAGAGATGGCTGAATGACTAGGAATGCAGATTGATATTCTAGATGACCGGATTCAATTCTCAGCACTCACAAAACATACCACAACCATCTATAGCCCCAGTTCTTTCGGATGTGACACCCTCTTCTTATCTCCCTGGGCATCACATGGTCTATAGACATACATACCGTCAAAACACCCATACATATAAAGTAAAAATATAATTTAAAGTCATTGTGTATATATGTATACAAATGCATATGTATATGTGTGCATGTACATATATCTACATATATGCACATACATGTATATACACATTTGTATGCACACATATGTATTACATGAATATGTACATGTATGTACATGCATGTGCACATGTGTGCTTACACATATGTACACACATGTACATACATCTATACATATACACATGCATATACACACACACATATATATACATATATACATGCATCTATATGTACAAAGCATATGTACATGTATATGTGTATACACACATATACACATATATACATAGATATATACATATATGATGTACATATGTATATACATGTGTGCATACATACATACACGCATATGTGTACATACATATATACATATGTATATGTATGCACATATACATACATTTCTATATATGTGTACATATATATAATGTTGTACATAATACACATGCAATTCATATTTGTTAAATATACATCAATAACATTTGGGGAAAGAAAATACTTGACTTCAAAATAATGTCTAAATGTTTTCAATTAATGTTATTATGCAGGTACATGTATAATGTATGTGGGAGTTCACACATGCCACAGTGTGCACATGGAGGAGAGCGGACAACTTTGTGAAGTTGTTGCTCTCTTTCCACTTTTACAAGTCCTCAGTTTTGTACTGCGTTTGATCCACTAAAGCCACTGCATTGGCTCACATAAAAATAATCTTTTTCTAAAATATCTGTTTTTATTTACATGCATATGTGTGTGTCTGTTGCATGTGTGCCAGTGGCCATAAGATTCAGAAGAGGATGCTAACGTTTCTGAAACTGAAGTCACATCTACTTGATAGTTCTGACAATCCAACTTGGGTCCTCTGGTAAAACAACAGTAAGTGCTTTTAGTAGCTGAGCTAACTCTCCAGCTTCACAAAGTAACTTTAATAGAGGAAAACACTTGCTATGTTCCAGTTATCCAGATTAAGCATTTCTTTTTAATATTTTATGTATTTATGTTCATCCCTGTCCCGTTTTTTCCTGCTTCTTATTCTTGTTCTTCTTGTTCCTCCTCCTCCTTCTCCTCTTCTTCCTCCTCCTCTTCTTCTTCCTCCTCCTCCTCTTCCTCCTCCTTCTCTGCCTCTTTTTCCTCTCTTCTTTTTTTTTTCTTGCACAACCTTACTATTTAGCTCTGGCTAGTTTGGAACTCAGAGAGATCCATTGGCTTCTACTTCCAAAATTAAAGATGTACATAACCTATCTTTTTTAATATAGCCCAGCTATTTTTATATTAATTTTTGATAGACAATTTATACAGAAAAAGTTTAAGTGTCAATTTGAAATTATTTATTCTATTCTGTTGACCTATTATATTATTAAATATACTTTTTAGCATATAGTTAGGTTATCAACAAGTTCGCCATTCTGTAAACCATGAGCCACATAAAGTCATCTCAGGGTTTTTATGGTTGTAAATGCCGGGCTTTCAATCTTGGAAGCAAGTTCTTACAGTCTATAAGGGAATCTTAAGGAAAATTAAACTCTCTAAAAACCATCTTTCATTAGATCTCAAGGCAAATTGTAGGGATAAATATCTTTTGTACATACAACAGGTACTTGATTCTGTCTAACAATCAAAAAACACACTGTAGGGGTTGTGTTAAGGCAACATTACCAGAAAGGAACCCTTACTTTAAAGAGTTTCCAATGTGGTTATAACTGGTACCATTGTAGCCTTCTTGCTTCTTTTGGTCAAAATGATATGCAGCACCTTTTGTTTGTTTGTTTGTTTGTTTGTTTTAGCTTTTCTTCTGGTCTCCTGCACCAAAATGTAATAATCTTGTAACTAACAGAGCTATTCTTCTAGGTGGGAGCTCACAGCACAGATTTACCTCCACAATATTGCAGATGAGTCCAACAGACAGGATATCAGCCCCCAAAGTAGCCATGCCCTAGTGATGGGAATCTATGATTTATACCCCCTAGTACTTCTGTCAAGAACCCAGGATTCTGATTGCTAAGCAATTGCCTTTAAAGTGGGAATATTTTTTTCTGGATCACTCAGGTAAACCAATGCAATTTCCCAACCCCTTAGAAATGCCATCGGGAGGCAGGCCAGAAGGTAAGATTTGTCTGATAGGAGACTTAGTTCAACATTACTGGCTTTGAAGATAAAGGTGGATGTGAGTGTAGGAACCTGGGCAGCCTTCAAAGCTGGGAAAGGCAAGGAAATGAATTCTCTCACTCAGCCTGCTGAGAGGAATGCGGCCTTGGCAACAGCTGCTTCTCCCCTTAACAATAGCCATTTTGGACTTTTGAACCTCAACAAGAAGATAAACGTGGGACCACTTACACCATTTATTCTGCGTTAGATTCTCACAGCGCCAGTAGGCAAGTAGCACAGTGAGTTTGGCAGGTTAACATTTTTAACAATGGCAACTGAGCTAATCAAAGCAAATTTGCAATACTCCTCTCTTATAAGAATGAATGGGCAGCATATTTTTCTAAAAAAAATTCCTGATGGGGATTTTCTGGATAATATTTTTTCTAATTAAAATAACAAAAATGCTTTTTTTATTATTCTTCAATTACATGTAAAAATATTGAAGAGCTTTTGGAACAAGAACCTTCTTTGGCGTATTGTTTTTTAAGGGCAGTATATCCAAGGTTCTGGATTTGAATCAGAGCCCTGCTACTTGGCTATTAGGGAAAATGAACGTCTTGAGGATATTTCTTAATCTGGAAAATGGGAAACACACACTCACACACACAGCCACACGCATCAGGCTCTACACACTAGGCCTATGGAAAAGAGATCATTTATGAATAGTTCTTGCGCAACACCTATATGTCATAAAAGGTCCATCACATAATGGTCTGAGCTATTGCTACGACCATTCCATTCTTTCCGATTTTACAAACTTTCCTGGCCTAAAAGTGGACCTTTCAAAAACCCGGGCTGTGAGAACAACCCTCACATTTAGTAACCTTTTTTTTTTTTTTTTTTTTTTTTTTTTTTTGGTTTCCAAAGGCACTGTAGTAAACTGTTGAAAACAGCATCTCCCTTAGTAATATTTGATCCGGAGTCAATTATTTTCTCACTAAAGTGATTGAGGAGAAACAAAAGGAAAAGGGAAAGGAAAAGAAAGGAAAGGAAGGAAGGAAGGAAGGAAGGAAGGAGGAAGGAAGGAAGCAAAGCAAAAAGGAAAAAAAAAACTGGCTGAGACAATTGGTAAACCATGGAGTGTAACTTTTTGTTGTTGTTGTTGTTGTTCCTATTTCCCTGATGCGGGGTAGGGGAAAAGTCTTTGCACAGAACCAAGTGAAGTCTGCCCCACCGCGTCGCTCCAGAGCTGATGACTCTCCAGAGCGCGCGGTGCAACGCGGGTCTCTGGACAGTGCAGGGTGAGCCTTCTGCGGAGCTGGGACTCACGGAGGGGAGCCCAGCACGCGGGCGCAGGGCGGCTACTGCAGGTTGCTCAGCCGCATCCGAGACGCCCAGTGCTTCAGGGACTCTGGCCAGTACCCAGACAGGGGACGCACCAGGTTCGATCGGTCCAACCTCTGGGAAGATCCCCGCCCTTCAGCGCGCTCCCGGGTCTTCCAGCCTAGACTCTGCGCGCAGCTCGCCTCCCCGAGGCTCCGGAAGGGAAGGAGGCGTGTCCGGAGCGGGCGGGCGGGAGCTGTATAAAAAGCGCTCTCGGCGCAGCAGCCCGGGCTTCATTTGCTGTCTGTCACCGGGACTGAGAGTTGCCGCGGGAAAGCAACCGCCGACGACGGGGCGCTGCGCTCGGGCTACCCAATGCTGGGACTATCTGCAGCCGCTGCTCGTGCAATATGCTGGAGCTCCAGAACAGCTAAACGGAGTCGCCACACCGCTGCCTGGGCTGGATCGCAGCGCTGCCTTTCCTTATGAAGAAGACACAAGTGAGTAGGGCACGCCCGGGAGGAGCTCGGAGGCTTTCCAAGGGAATCCGCTCCGGGAGCCCCGGAGAGCCCGGCGCGCCCTGGGACCGGCAGCCCCGGCCATGTGGGGCTGCGCCCGCCCGGTGAGCCAGGAGGGTGTGGGAGAGGCAGGCGTGGTTGTGCGAGCGGGAGCCGCCGCCCCGGGGGTGGTGAGCCCCGGAGCTGGGGAGAAGCCAGGGCTGAGAAGTGAGCCTGTGGCAAGTTTGCAGCCGCAGCTGCGAAGTTTGAAGCTGTCAGTGGCAAACCGCAGATGCAAGGCTTCGCTTCTTTGGCCTGGGTGTTCGAGTTATCCCGGGGAAGGCTTGGATTTTTTTTTTTTTTTTTTTTGGCGGGGACCGGAGGTCTTACCCCCCCTCCCCCCGTGGATTCGGGGAGATTATGAAACAGCTTCCCACGCGCCACCCTCCCCCGCTCGCTCTCGCAGTCAGATTTATCTGTGCAGTCCCCAGGTGGGCGCGGGACGCGGTGCGGACGCGGGTGCAGCCGCTGGAGCGAAGCCAACCCCGAGCTCCCAGGCGGCAGCGCCAGGCGGGGTGCAGAACCTGCCCGGCAGGCGGGGGAAACTTGGCGGCCTGCGGTGTCGGCCGGGTTCACAGCTCTGGGTGGGCCCTCCAGAAAGCTCTAGATGGGGTAGTAGTACTTTCATACCGCATGACACCCTCTCCCATTACAAAACGGTAAAAGTTCTTTTCTTCTTCTTCTTCTTCTTCTTCTTCTTCTTCTTCTTCTTCTTCTTCTTCTTCTTCTTCTTCTTCTTCTTCTCTTTTCTTCTTCTTTTTTTTAATGTGCACCATCTAAGGATAGTTATTGAGATAATGCCCGGAGTCTCTAAATTGCGCTTTATGCATAAAACATAGCCCGGGGGTACAATTATGTCTTTTCTTCGTTGACAGGGGGAGGGGGTGTAGAAAGAGCCACTGTAGCAATCTCTTTTTCCTCTATAGTTCTTTCTACCCTCGCGGTTGCTACCTTTTCATGGTTCTTCTTTCCTGAATTGTTCTGTCATCTGCAGCAGTTTGGGTAAAGCAGCTCTTTCACGCCTTCCCCTCCCCCCAATTCTATAGGTGATTAAAATTTCTGAAATGTATGGAAGGGGATGGGACTCGAGGGTTTGTGCTCATTTTCAGCATTGATGACGGCATCAGTGTGTTGCAAGTAAGTTATCAAATTACTCATAGGACGTCTTATTTTAAATAGATAGGTAGGCTGGGATGCGGACCCATTAGGAAACAGCAAGAATAAAGCACCTTTCCCTGGCTTGGGGACGGACAGGGGGAGGGAACATGGCCTGGCATCCTGGAGGTGTTCTTCTTAGAGCGTTTGCCCTGAGTGAGTCTGGGGAGAAAGGGAAGGCAGGTATCTGCCCCTGCGTGCAGGTTAGTTTTTACCCAAAGTGTCACACCTGAGATCCCTGCTCTTGAGATGAGGATGTTAAGGGTTGCGGCAACAAAGAAAAGTTTCACCGTGATTGCTTGGTGTGTACATGCCTTCTGCTTGGAAGAATAATAAACAAGGGTGGGGTATCTATTCCTTTTTTTTTTTTTTAAAGTAGCATCCGCTTACATGAATAATGGTGGCGGCCCTGAGTGCAGCAGCCTCTGGTACAGGAAGAGAATCCAAGCCTTCTTATTTAAACAAGAAAACAGGAGACAGACAAGGTTAATGTCCAACACGCCAAAGCAGAGAGCAGTGTACTGTGCAGTCACTTTGAGAGTCAGTAGGATTGATGATCCCTGCGCCCTCTTTGCAAAACAAGCGCGAGCTCTGTAATCTCTTTTCTCGCTTTGATTAAATGACTGTGTAAATAGGATTACATGGAATAATTCCATTGAAGACTAGAAAGAGGTCGATCTAGCCCAAAACGCTGTGGCGGTGGCGGCAGTAGTGGCTCAGTGCTGCGGACCAGAGATATTTGAGACAGTTAAGTATTTTAGAAATGTGACCTGTTTGGACCAAGTTAAAGTGCAGGCCCTTTGAGGGGGACAGGCTGCTGCTGATAAAGGGTTTGTAGGCAAAAAGAGGGCAGTGCTCTCATTGAATGGAGGCATTCATTGTCTGGAATCTAATGACCTTCAAGATTCCCTTTAAGGATACTTGTAGAAATCCACATTTTTGTCTCTGAAAAAGAGGACACTGGAAAATAGCTCGAAATCAATAAAATAATCCATTGAAACGAAGGAGGGGATTAGATTCTCTTTCCTATTGTCTAATCTTCTAATCGAAGAGTTGCAAAGAAATTTTCTGTGCCACTCTGAGTGTGGAGAGAGAGCGTGGTGTAAGGGAGCTGGACACTAAGAAAGATCCAGGCCTTTTTTTTTTTTTTTTTGCCTTTTTAATCTGATGTTATCTTTGCCTAGGAGGCAAATCTATTGTTATTAAATAGTCTACTGTAAATATGGGATCAATACCAATTTCCCTTATAACCCCTACCCCTTTCAATATGCTCTCATTACCCAGTAAATTAAAAAAAAAGTAATGTAATGTTAATATTTTAAGGGATTTTAATTTAAATTTTATAGCTTTGAAAGAATCATGGGACCTCAGGCATTTTGAGCCTTCAGTCAAGCTAAATAAGTGTGAAAATTCCATCAGCAGCCACTTGGGGCTTGATGGATGACGCTCTGATTTACTTAGCACCGGTGATGGACCTCAGTCTTTGGAAAATAAGTACACAGGTCCTGAGGAGCAACCGGGACAATGATGCATGTCTTAAGTTTCCAATGTGAATGTGATTTGTATTTTTGAGATTTCTCTTTGTGTGTGTGTGTGTGTGTGTGTTTTTTTTTTTTTCCAAATTGTAGGAATTTATGGTATCTAAAGGAAATTGTGACTCTGGCTCAGAAACGGCTAGCAGCTACTTTTTAAAACCACGGGATTCTAATAGTTACAATTGAGAGGCCACACTGCAATGCCAGTGACGGTTTACGTAAAAGTGCAGTCAGCAAAATGTACTCATGATTATGCCTGTTGTGCTTCCGTTTTCCCCACAGGTTTCCAGAGTTGTGGTGAATGCTGTCAGTCTCAAGAAATAAGGAGACAGGAAAGATCTGTCTTGAAAACAATGCAGAAAGGTCTATTTTAGGAACGCTGAAGCTCCGGGAAAAGAAACAAATAGAATTTTAGCTTTTACTAGACAGGAAAAATAAATTCCCTCCCCCCCCTTTTTTTTTTTGGCCTGTGAAATATTTGTCATGTGCGTGACAATAGTGGTTACTATATAGAAAATTAACATATTTGTGAAAAGAGCATTTGAATATCTTGTCCCTGCAGTCACTCAGTTTGCAGTGTGTGCTTCCAATGGCTCTAATTTATGTAGCTTTTAATTGATACATTCTGCCAAGACTTTCAGACTCAAGTGCTAAGTCGATTACATTTAACATAAAACAGGGAAAATAACCATATGGAAATCTGAAAGTCGGTGCCAAATCAATTAAAATTGCTAAATTTTATTTATGTCTAACTGTTTGATGGGAAGATAGCAAATTGTGAGCTGTATGTTTGTTCTTTAATGACAGGTGATTGATTGAAATCTTACCACTGCCTTAAGTAACATTAGAAATCAAATCAATGCCAAAATAGCTAGTCTTTCAGCTTTGGTCATTTCTTTCATGTTTCTTATCCCATTTCTCCCTGTTGGTGGAGCACCTAAAATATGTTCAGTGAGAGGACTCTAGGTGAAGACTTAAGGTGATGCCTATTTTACCACCTGTGACACTAATGACCTTAGGCAAACGGTATCTCTGGATTTCCGTTTTGTTATCTGTATGATGTCTGTAAAATAGTTATTAAGATGTCTCTCAGATGGTGGTAGAAAAGACTCATGGGGATAAGTAGCTCTGTCCCTGCACAGTAGCTCACTAGTATTACAGTGTGAAATACATTCCTGAGAAGGGAATTGCCTCTCCACCAGCTTAAAAGCCAGAGGAAAATGACCTCTAAGGAGCAAAGCAGAGAGCAAGCTTTTCTAAATCTGGATCCTTTAATTCAGTGCCTGGCCTTCATTACAAGCCGACAGACATCTGATTAGCAGTTTTCTTTAACACAGGGCCAAACTAGGAATGTGCAGAAACTAGGATGGTGTGTGGATCTGAGAAGGGTCTCTGGACATTTTTATTTCAAGTTGGAAGTGCAGAGAGATAAGGGAGCAAACAGAAGGGGGGGGTTCCTTTGATTTACTACTTTCCTGTTTGTATACTTGTGCTAAGTTCATCTTCTGTGGTTCTGAGCGTCTGTCTTTTTTTAGGCTAAGAAGAATTGGTCAGCCTATCCCTGCTCTTGGACTTGCTCTTCTAAGTAAGGATGTGCATCCCTTTCTTCTTTGTTGTTTGAACCAAGCGACAATCAGAAGTCTTTCCCCTCTGCTATCCAAGTCTGGGACATGGCCCTTTCCCTCTGCTACCGTAGTGGTGTTATCCTTAGATCAGGCTAAGGTTTTGGATAGAAATCTCTGAGTAGAGATCGATCTCTTATCTGTTAAGTCTGTGACTCAACAGCAGCTGCTGGAGTTCTGCCTTTGAGCTTAAGTCACCTGAGTGGTGAGAGAGAACACCCAGATGAGATTCTTGGACAGTGCTCTCCTTTGGGGGGGTTGTTGTGTATGTACAGACTTCACTTCATGGAGATGCTTGACTCCCGCCTTGCTGATTTATAGATGCTGCAAGTTGTTTTGCCTTTTCACTTAATTACGGGCATACAAAAAACTGTTTACCAGGACCAGACCTGACATTACCATTATCTTTCCCTACTTATTTCTGTCTATTCAGAAAAGAAGAAGGTGGGGCATTTCTCATATAATTAGGGATCCTGTTTGTTGTTGTTGTTGTTGATGATGATGTTTTTTCAAAAAATGTCATCCTGGGGCAGCCTGTTGTATTGCCCTGTGTCCTTTGGCTATATTTTGCTGGTTGTTTCCAGGCTGCCACAGTAGCTTGGTTATTAGGGAGCTGTGTTCTTTTCTTAACCTGAATATTGATTGAGCTGTGTGACTTTGGGAGAAATTATTTGGACCTCTTTGGACCTGTTTCCTCAACTGAAGAAAAGGAGGGTAGGCCTGGTAATTTCTAAGTGCCTCTGCTTCTAAATATCCTTCTCTTCTAAAGTAATACTATTAATCCCAGCACTTGGGAGGCAGAGGCAGGCGGATTTCTGAGTTCGAGGCCAGCCTGGTCTACAGAGTGAGTTTCAGGACAGCCAGGGCTACACAGAGAAACCCTGTCTTGAAAAAAACCAATAAATAAAATAAAATAAAATAAAATAAAATAACACTAAGAAAGAAGTTTGAACCAGGTGACATGGGAGCCTCCATTAGTTCTCAGATCTAAGTTGCTTTGGTGTGCATACAATATTTTACTATTGTTCTGTGATGATGAACCAGCCAATGGAAGAGACATCAAGATTCAAGTTTAGACTGTTCTTCAGGAGTTTCATCTACTGCTTTTTATTTCTTTAAAACAAGAATGGGATTTCTGCTTGAACAAGACCTCTACTCTCTTCTTATCACCCGAGTGTGGAAGGATCCGAAACAGAACCAGAGAGTTCCAGAACAGTCATTTTCTGAGACAGTGCTTCCCTGAGTCTGCCTGCCAGCCTCCAACATCTATATGGGGTGAATGTAGAAAGTCAATCAAAGACCATTTTGGTGATGTGTCAGAAAACATGAATAGAGGGGGCCAGAGGAAGGGGCTGTGCACTTCCTTCTGTAACCAGGCACGTGGCCTTGGACCAGCCATTGAGTCTTAGGATCACTGAGTGGCATCCAAGAGTTAATACTGAGAAGACAGTAGAGATCAGAGGTGGTAGCTGAGAGGCCACAGAAGTGGACGGCAGGGAGCCTTGGGGGAAGGCTAGCTCCATGGTGACGCTTCACCAAGTTGTTGCTTGCCTCAGTTTTTTACCCGGTTCCAGGGCATCTCCAACGCAATCCCTGCTCACCTCATTTCCTTGGCTAATACTAGATACAAGATGTGTGTCCAGCAGCATATTTTATTTAGATGTCAGAAGCCACTGGTTCTCTCCATTGGCATCAGAATATTCAAAAGCCAGCTGGACCTCCCTGCAGCCAAGAGACTAGAGATCCCTCTGAAAGTCTCGCCATGGCAATGGTACCAATGCTGAAATCTGACTGCTGCCAGAGTGTAATGAGATGCCTATTAAAAGAAAGTTCACAAGCGAGGCAATACTCCAGACAATTAAAAGACAAAGACCACAATAGCCGTCCTCTGGTTATCTGGATGCAAATTTAGCACTTGACTGTGCACCTGTAGCTGTTGGCTGTGCTTGGCTCTCTTGAGGGGCTGTAGATTAGAGCCTGCTCTTAGGAAAGTGATTAGGTGGCCCTTTTTGTGTGTTCTCTGTACACAGACTGCAGCTGAAACATCTCCTAGTTGCCTTGCAAAGAATGCCTTTGCTCGCTAGAGTGACCGCCCGAGAAAAAGGGCATGAAAAGAACTCAGGCAAACCCATCTGTCCACAGTATCTGCATAGAAAAGCAAGTCTGGGTCATTTTTGCAGAAAGGGCATCTCTGGTGTGTAGCTGTGTTGCTGTGTAAACCCTGGAGGCAAGAGCCGAGCCTGGCTGGTGTGTGTGTGTGGGGGGGAGGGGTGTTGGTTTGCTTTGTACACACTTATTGTGTTACCACCAGCAGTTCATCTTAGGAACAAAAGCCTTGTGGGTGCTTAGAACTCCTTCCTCCTTTTCATCCTGATGGATGTGAAATCTCTGAAGCAAATGACCGTTTCCATTTCGTTGTGCTTCCAGGGTAAATCCCATCTCATTACTGCTTTGTGTGTGTTTGTGTGCACATAGACAGGATTGCTGCCAACACTCAGAACTGTGGAGGGTCTGCAGACATGCCATTGTGATGAGCTTTCTGCCGTATTCTGGGGGTCTTCCCCACCCCCAGCAACTACCCTGTAAGAACACACCAGTTCCTGGATTTTGAAGAAGAGCATTACCACAGAAAACACGCTTCTGTTGTAAAGGTCTTGCTGCATCCTGGCATCTGTCCTGTGGGTGTGCTGCCTGTTAAACTGTTAAAACTGTTAGCCAGATGAGCCCTGGGAAAGAAGAGTAGAGACGTAAACCTGTTTATAATATGATCCAGGAAACCCAAAGACTGCAAAACAAAGCTCAGAAGTCAAACGCACGGGCACTACTTATGCTTCTGTATGACCCCACACTTTAACACTTATGAAATAATAACACATTAGGTAGTTCCAGTTTTCATGACCAATCAAACCTTGTGGTTGCCTTGGCTGTGGGATCTGTGATACTTTGCTAAAGTTTACGATTTGTTCTGTAGACCTCATCAGAGACCTTTGGTATGCTCTCCTGGGTGGAGCACTCACCCCATCTCCTCCATCTCTTCTTCTGTAAGTGTGGAGAGGAGGAGCTGTGTACTCTTTCTCCAGGTGATTCTTCAACAGGGACTGAACTGCAGGGTCATAAAGGTGCCAATCAAAAGAAGAGGATTAACATGGAGTTTTTATTATTTAAATGAAAGTATTTTTTGTGTAGAAATACCATTTACTTTGTCCTTTTTTTTAATTTTATAACAAATTAGAAGGTTTTCTTTTCATTTAAGTCCTTTCCAGGAGCATGTTTTAAACCTTTTGTATATATTTATAAAATCTAAAAGCCCACAGAGATCTATAACGGAACACTACATGGAAACCAGTGGAAACTTCATACCACTTTCAGAGTTATGTTTGGTAACTTACTAAGCTAGATGGTTTTAGATCATGAAAATTTACATCTCACTGTGAAGAATTTTAATTTTAAAGATCAGGAATAGCTTCTAATACTTACAGCCAGTTTTTAAATCTACCATTCACAATCAAAGGGCCCCGTCTAAGCCCTTTATGTGCTCCAACATTTTAGACAATTACATTTTTAAATGCAAAGCTGACTTGACCACTTATTCTTCCTGTGCATCTGCCTACATGTGGATGACTCAGCTTTAAGGATCAAAATTTCCTGTAATCCATGTAAAGTATTAACATGTGAAGCTGTTTAAAAGTTACCACTATTGTTTTATAAAATCGAACCATTCTCGTAATAAGACATGACAAAGCAGTGCTTAGGAGAAAGAGAAAGTAGTTCCGTAATTGATTCATTCATCTAACTTTCCTTCTGGCAGGTGGGTGGTACTTCTTTCTGAATTTCATTTTGCCGATAAGGAAACCAAAATAAGCATTCCTTCAATGAGTTTGTGGTATCTGCCATTATTGTCACCCAAAGAGACATTAGTGTGATTCATTAGTGTGACTTAGTCATTACTTTGGGAGAGACTAATCCTGTTTACAGGAACACTAAATAAAAAGCAAATGTGATTCAGATAGTGCATATAGCTGCCAGTAATAGAATCTGGACAAAAAAAAAAAAAAAAAAAAAAAAAAAAGCCATAGTTACTGTTGCCTAGCAAAGTGGCTCATGTTAGATGCTCAGTCAATCATGTTAGATGCACACTGAAATAAACACATCTAGTTCAGGCTGTTGACTGTTGGTTCAATTGTTTGCAACCTTCTCTTTAAAAAGACTAGTTTCATACACAGATAATTGTAGAGTCTACTTTGCTCACCACTTATGAGAGTACTTTTCAGCCAGTAGGTAATGCATTTGTTACTAAGGAGCACATCTTCTATTACTAGAGATCATGTGGGAGAGGAGAGCTCACGATGAGATACAGCAGTGTTTTGGGGTGTTTTTTGTTGTTGTAGTTTTTATTTATTTATTTATTTATTTATTTATTTATTTATTTATTTCATGTATATGAGTACACTGTAGCTGTCTTCGGACACACCAGAAGAAGGCATTGGATCCCCTTTCAGATGGTTGTGAACCACCATGTGGGTGCTGGCAATTGAACTCAGGACCTCTGAAAGAGCAGTCAGTGCTCTTAACCACTGAGCCATCTCTCCAGACCAAAACAGCAGTGTTTTAGTCACTGGTTTAATGACCCTTGGTCAGCTTTTGTTTTTCCTCTTAGAACTTTACTTGCCCCATATTTAAATGGGCAGAAGTAACTCCACGGGATATTCACAGGGTCATCAAATGATAGAATATCAGCTACTGCTTCACCCATGACCATTTCCACGAACAGTAACCCAAAGGAGTAGATGCTAAAGAAGGGAGAGAGTCTTTGGGAGGTGGACCTAGTAAGAGGAAGTTAGATCACCGAGTATATTATTAAGTATGTTGAACTTACCATAAAGGAGACACCGAGTCGCAAACTACACAAGATTTTCAAGCAAAAATAATTTTGAAGTCTGTAATATCCTCCTATTTGCCAAATCCTAAGTTCTTCAAAAATAAAGAAACTAGAGTTCTGATACATTCAGAAGATTTGCTTGGGATTAACAGGGAAAGAACGCCAGGAAGTATAAGGGTTTAGATGCGGAAGCCACGCCTATTGAATTGTAAAGACTAAATTCCTCTAAATCGCTGACTTGTCGCACGCCCCGTGTTTGCGCACATGCTTAGAGACACCACGTGTGCTGTAGTGCTGTTTCCCCCCAAGGCAAGGTGCTGAGGGCTTGATCCCAACTGTAGCACTGTTGGGAAGCACCAGAGCGTTTGGGAGATGGACTTCGTCAAAGGAGGTTAAGTGATTGAGTACTTGCCCTTGAAGGGAGTCTGGGGCCCTGGAACCTCCTTTTTCCTTTCTGGCAACCCAGAGGTGAACAGTCGTCAGCCACATCACCATACCACTGATGTACGGTGCTACCACAAGCCCTGAGCTATGGGGTTAAAATGACCGTCTCACGGAGGACTTCAAGCCCAAGTGAACCGTTCTTTGTTAAAAGTTAATCATCTCAAATTTTCCCCCACAGCTATGGAAACGTAAATTGTTAGGTTTGAGTGGCTGTTGTGGCTGTCCTCTCCCCCTCCCCTCCCCCCTCCTTCTAATCTCCCTCCTTTCGCAGCCCTCCTCCTCCCCTCCTCCTCTTCCCCCTGCACCTCCTCCTCATCCTCCATTTCTGTTCAAACCAGGGAACGAGAAAGCAAGCAAAGTTGACGTGAGGCTTCCTGTTAAATGGAAAATTTGCTTTGATTCCAGCTCCTCAATGCTGTGCACAAGTGCCAATGGTTATGTTTGAACAGTGCCTTGCAAGTCAGAGATCCTGGCCTTCATAGGCAGCTCCACAACCCCCCCATTTCCGGAACAGTCAAATGGAAGCTTCATACCTAAGCCCTCTGACGGTTGTCAGGGAAGCCCATTGTAAACTGGAAAAAAAAAAATATGTCATTTTACTTGATGGGTTTGAAAGCTTGGCATCTTTCAAATAAAGTAGTACTTGAAAGTCAGAAAGACAAGTATTTTTAAATTATGCTTTCAGATAACTTCTTGGAGAAAAGAGGGAAGCTCCAGAGATTACTTTTATCAATTTGTTCTGACCCTATTTCCAATACTTTTTTTTTTATAACAATTTTAAATCTCCACAATTGGATAAAGGAACATTCATACAAATGCCTTTATGATTATGTCTGGGATGTGAGTCTGTAATTCATTTGTGTTGTGTCCTTTGCTTTGGGATCCCTTAAGTATTCAGCAAAGACCATAACCGCCCCCAAAATGTAGGGGGATGTAAAGCCTACCATCAGTATCACAGGCTTGCACTCATGTGCCTGGCTTTTATGTGGGTGTTTGGGGATCTGAACTCAGGTCCTCATGTTTGTATAGCTAGCGAGCATTAGACTGACTGAGCTTCTGAGGCCAAAGTGATAACTTTTTAGCAGACAATTCCAAGAGTGCTTTTTAGCATCCTTAGCAAGAGTGTTGCCATGTAACTTGTTAATTTGTAGTTCCTGGTGAATAAGAGGCTCAGCCAAACAGAGGACTGCAAATGTCCCTGCTCTATCGAAGAAGTCCCCTGTCTCAGCTGCCGCACTTGTCAAATAAGATGAGGATATGTACATTTCTCATAGGAGACTACGAAGGATAGAAGAGTTAATCCACACTTGGGAGGTAAAGCACTTGGGCCAGTAAAAAGGAAACACCCAGGGAAGTTATATTTGCAGGAAGAAGTTGGGATTGGTGAAGCTGTCTGTAGTGATGCCTCATTTCTTAAGCCCTGACTGTACGGTGAATGGGAAAATTAGAAGCATTTATCCAGTCTCAAGAGAGTTTGCCAAGGGCAAAGTTCCTTTTATTTCCGGTGCCCAAGGTCACAGAAGCTCATCAGTGGCGGGGCTGGTTCATGAGCCAGGAGGTCTGTTTCCGAAGTCCACATTTGTCAGCTTGGTGCCTAGAACTGAGGGTCAGGGGTGGAGGGTGGGGTGGGGAATGCACACATCATTAACCTTTTTTCCATTTGGATTCAGAAAGTGATTCCCTACTTTTTTTTTTTTTTATTGAGATGTCAGTTTTAGCATCAGGAGAAATCCACTTAATTGTTGAGGAAGAATTAGGGAAAGCATGACTTTTGTGTTTAAAAGCACCTAGGTTTTACCTCTACCTCTGCCTCTGCCTCTAGGTTGCTGCAGGGTCTTAGGCAATGTATTTGCCTTTGTTTAACCTTTCTGTAACCTTAGGTAAAAATGCAGCGATGAGACTTTGTAGCTTCTCTTTCTTCCTACCTTGTTTGCTTTCTCTCCCTCCTTTTTCTTGTTCTTTCCCTCTCTGCCCTCTCCCTCCCCCTTTTAAATTCAGAAATAACATGTGTGCAATGAACCTTCTCAGAATTGTTCTATGACAAGAAATATCTTGCAGAGCTGGGGATATATATTAGTGGTAGGGTGCTTGCCTAGTGTGTGAAAAATCCCCAGTTCTATCCCTAGCTATAAGCATGCAAGTAAAAAGAAATCTTTCAGCGTTAACACGTTTCCTACTGTATTGTTAGCCGATAAATTCTAGTTTTTTGTTGTGTTGACTGACTGCACACACAGGGCAGAACATGAGTGAGATTTAGGGTCAGAATGAGGCTTATAGCTTTGTCATTTGCTTAGAGCATCATATATGATTTTCTTTCTTTCTCCAGGCTTTCACAGTTTCATCTAGTGGAATAATTCTCAACTTTCCTCATGCAGCGATCCTTTGATACAGTCCCTCATATTGTGGTGACCTCCAGCCATAAACTTAGTTTGTTGCTACTTCATAACTGTAATTTTGCCACTGTTATGAATTGTAATGTAAATACATTTGCTACGCCAGATATCTGATATGTAACCCCTGTGAACGAGTCCATCATCTCCAAGGGGGTCCTAGCCCACAGGTTGACTGAGCTAGATGGAGGGTAATCAGGGTGACGTAGAGTCAATAAAAAAACAAAAAAAAAAACAAAAAAAAAAAAAAAAAAAGGAATAAATTAGTTAGTAGAGGAATACTGTATAACTTTAGGTGGCATGTCCTGTAAGTAGTGTCCCTTATCACTGAGATGGCACATTGACTACTCTGTCAGTTTATTCCGTGTGTAGGATGTGGATGATCATTTAAAAGCTGTTTTCATTGGAAAGCCAAGCAAGATCAGGGGTGATAGGAGAGGTGGGGTTGTGTCACTACGAACAGCCTCGACAAAGGCGTGGGTGTTTGTAAGGATGCTGCCACGGGTTGTTGAACGTCAAGGGAGGCGGTGATGAATGGAGTCGTCTCCATAGACAGTTTTGTCCTATTCTTCGGGCAAAAGTCATGCTATCATGAGGCTAGAGTGAGGGGAAAAACTTCAAGCTTTCTAAATAACTATTTATTTCCGTTTTTCAAAATGAGCCTTAACCTTTTTTTTTTTTTTTTTTTTTTTTTTTTTTTTTTTTTTTTTTTTTTTTTTTTTGTCATGGAGGCTGCTGTTCAAATTGAGGGACTTTGGGGCAGTCTGCATTTCTAATATTTAGATTTTTCTCACTTGTAAAATGAGGTTAAAAGTCTAGTTCCTAATATAGTCCTGAGAATTTCGTGACTAGATAGGTAAAGAATGAGAACCTGATTACCAGAATATTTACCTAGGTGAATATTTCTTCCAGCTAAATGTGTAGTTTTTTTGTTTTGGAGTATAATATTGTTTTTTTTTTTTTAAGTGTTACATTTGTTACCCTTTGAAACATGTCCTTTATAAATTCAGGTTTTGTTTCTTGTCAGTAGTTTTTGTTTGTTTTTTGTTTTTTTGATTTTGATTTGGTTTGGGGGGGCTGTTGTTTTGGGGTTTTTTTTTTGCTTGTTTTGTTTTGGGGGGGTTGTTTGTTTTGGAGGTTTTTTTGTTTTGTTTTGTTTTGTTTTTGGTGCTGGTGACTGAAGACAGGCCCTCACACGCTAAGCACAGGCTGTACAACTGAAGGAAACCCCAAGCCTCTTGCCAGTAATTCTGTTCAGAGCTTAAGAGCTTAATTGTCCAGGTTAATCTTGGAGTGAGTTTTTTTATCAGTCGCAGCAGAGGAAAGTTTCTTTTTATCAGTCCACTACTTCAGGTAAACAAGCATTCCATTCTCTGACAGAACATTAAATTGCTATGTTTCTTCGGTGGCATGCTGACTTCTTCAGAGCACGTGTGAAAGAGAGAAAGCAGCTTCTGTTGTCTTCTCTTGTCCAGCCTCACAGTCTTTTTTATTTTTTTTTAAGGGTTTCTTGCCTGAATCATTGACTACAGAGACTTAATGATGTCTTTGACCAAACTCACCAAGCTAGAAGTGTGTATAGCCAAATTGGGCTCGATGCACAGCAGAGTCTGACCCACAAATTCCAATCAAGGAAAACCAGATGAGATGTCTCTCATCCATATGGTGGTGGAAGGTGGGATGGTGAGGCTTTTGGTGGTGAGTGTTGGTGGGTACCAGTGGTGATAGGTAGTCTACGTTTTTTTAAAGTTTACTACATTTATTTAGTGTATGTGTAGGTCAGGGAAAACTTGCATGACTGGGTATTTTTTTCTTTCTACTATGTAGGTTCTGAGGTTTGGCACCAAGCACCTTTACTTGCTGAACCATTTCTACAGCCCTGAACTAAAATTTCAGTGAATCATTCTTGGGAGCTTGAGGAAACATCTACTGTCACCATCAGTCTAGGGCATTGAGTAGTTTTATGCCTCCTGATGTGAGCTGACACATGGTGGGTGTCAAGGAGGGTAAGTGGGAATGTACACAGACAGCATCAGTGTCCATGGAGACGCATGAAACCATGTATCTGTCGGTCCCCTGCATCAACACATGTTCTTCAAATGTAATTTTGCTGAGAGAGAAAAATGGTTAAGACTACTTGAGTTTGTGGAAGACAGTGGCCAGTTGCTTGCCTTTCTTATTTATGGCACTAGTTCTCAACGAATTAAGAGCCAGTCAGGGTTTTAGGACTGAAACTGTTCGTTTTGTGTGCCAGATTCTTAACTGTGAGTAAAGTGTGTTACTTTATATCCTAAGTTCTTCATATCCTAAGTTGCCCCATCTGTGAGAATGGCAATGTGACAACTCCATTGTTCAGAGGAGAAATATGGGTTCAGAGAGGTTAAGCAAGTTGCCCAGCGTTTTATAGCTGTCAGTCATTAAGTCTGATCTGTTCCCAGTTTCCCGTTTAGCGGCAATACTAAGACAGTTACAGTAAATGGATGCCCTCCCCCAGGTTACCCACAGACATCATGTTTGTTCAAGAATCTCCCCAGGTTTTAGACTAGATAACAGGTACCCTGGGTAGCCAGAGCAATAGACGTGCCTAGAATGTTGTGACTATGTAACAATTTTCATGCATGTGATATGAAAAGTCAGGATGGTATCCGTGTAAGAAGCTTCCAACTGGAAGATAGTTAGGAATGAAAGGCTTAAGGAATTTAGCAGAATAATATTCCCACGATTGAGATCAGAGAGAGGCTTCAACATCTTAGGGATGGGTTAATGCTGCAGTGCCAGTACTTAGGAATTGGAGGCAGGAGGATTGCTGCAAGTTCAAGGCTAGCTGGGCAAAACTTGCTCTCAAAACAAAGCAACAAGCAAACAAAATGCAGACAAACAAGTTAGCAGTTCTAAAAAATAAATAAATAAATAAATAAAAAGTAAACCATTGTGCTTTTTGAACAGTAGAGAACTTTTATCACAAAGGGCAAAGTTCAACTCTTGCCTCAGTTTGCAAGCAGACCTCCAGCAGGGATCTTTAGGAAAGGGAGCAGAAAGAAAAGGGAGTGATGAAACCTTCATGCAGGAAGATCAGTGCAGACTTGGCACTCCGACTCTCTAGCAGCTGAAGCATGTCGTCTTAATTTCATTTAGCTGGATGCTCTGCTCACAAGCCCCTCTCTCCATTTCCTCAGGAAGTACATCCCATCCCTATTCGTTGCCATCTGGTGAGAGAGGCTCTTTGCTCCCCAAACAATCTCATGTTTACATTTCTTCCTCCACCCTCTTTTGAATCCTCAGCAAGGCAGCCGCTTTGAAAAGGAGCCCAGAGGATTATCCCGAGATAGCTTACCCACTTACCCTCTTTCCTGTGCCTAAGAGAACTTTTCTTTCTTCTTTTCCCAGCACGACTTAGTGTAGGGACTGGAGGTCTTGAAGTTTTTCTTACTACTCATCTCTTTGCTAAACTTAGCTTAATTGGTAATCTTTCTGAAGGCTTGACGGAAGGATGCATTTCAGAACATCAGATTAGTGTTTATTTAGAACATTAGTACAAAGCCTTTGAGAGCGGTGGCAGCAGAGACAGGTGGATCTCTGAGTTCCAGGCTGACTACAGATACACAATGAGACCCCGAGATTCACAATGAGACCTGTTTCCCCAAACATTTAGTAATAATAAGAATGTCTGCAGTTACCAGCTGTGCTGGTACATTATAAAAAAAAAAAAACCAATATCTATTTCTTTTTATGTCAGACATGCCTCATGTTAGAGTCTCATTATACAGAATGCAAGGTATGATTTCCCAGATCTTATGGTGAAAAAATTGACGAGAAAAGCTTAAAAAGCGACCTTGTATCACTCATGCTTATTGGCAAGAAAATGCAATAAGGGAGCCTTTTTTTCTTTTGTTTTCTTTTTTCTTTTTTTTTTTTTTTTGGTGGCAGGATGGATGAGATATCAACATGAGTTATTTGGCATGCCACTTTCTGTTTCTTGTAAGACGTCACATGAGGGGGTGCGTCAGCACTCTGGCACGTGACCTTGCAGAAAGAGTAGCTAGTTTCACTCTTGAGTCACAGTGCAAACTGGACAGGCTTACAAAAATGTCATTCTGTGAGTCCTTTCTGTCTTTTGTAGGGATGGCAGATAAGTTAGAGACATCCGAAGCCTTGGGAAGGGATGTGATTAGCATTTAAAAGTTTAACCTGTGTCATCGCTTCCAAATGTGTCTATCCCTGGGTGAAATCTTATTTCCTGTCTATATTTCCTGTGCAGAGTCACCATGAATAATCTTTTTATGAAGCAGTGCTTTAGGAATTTGGATCGATTGCAACTCCTTCGCATCATAGGGAGAAAGTTATGGTTGCATGGAATTGTAACCTCCTCAGAGACTGGCACTGCAAGATGCTGTAGTGGTTTTCTTCAGCATCACTGTGCCAAAGCAATATAAGAACATCCTTTACTAAGTTACCTTTACCTGCTTCTTTAGGAAGGGAACTCAGGATCTTACCACCAGCACTTGGTCATTATGTTTTTGCAGCATCTACTAGGAGAGTGGGTTTCCAATGATTACTTATTCATACAAAACTTACTTAGCAGTCTCAACACTGTCCTGAAATCCAGAGCCGCAATAACAAGCAAAATACTTACTATTTCTCTTGTATCCACGGACCTGGTGTCGCCTCTTGGTTTTATGTACTGATTTTCTGTTTACCTGAACCAAGAGCAATGTCAGGGTAGAACAGGCCGAGTTGGAACCTTCAGATGCCTGTTCTTAGTAATCTTCTCTCACGGGCCAGTCTCCACCTTCTAGAGCCTTCCTAAATAGTGCCCAGCAGCTGGGGACAAGTATTCAAAACTAATTAAACAAATAAAAAAAAATTGAGCCTGTGTTACATGTATCCTAATTAGTCATATTGAAGAACCAACCTTTGGAAGGTTTCCCTGAGAAACTAGTTTTGAATAATGAGAAAGATTCTCCACTCAAAGGAAGCAGAGAGTATTTGGGGAACAAGTACATTTTATATGTTTCAAGAATATAAGGAGGTATATATACATATATATATATACACATATATATGTGCATGTATTTGTACATGTATACATATATGTGCATGTATTTATACATATATATGCACATGTATTTATAAATATATATACATATATACATGTATTCATACACATATATGTACATGTATATATGTATATGTATGCATATGTATATATATACATATATATATATATATCATTAATAAAGTAAATAAATCCAGGTGGTGTGGTCCTTGCTACCCACTCCAATGTTCTGGGTTCCCACATGAAAGACATAAGTATAACCTTTATATTTTGATATGCCTTAATCTGCTCATTGGCTGGGCCACTTCCTAACCTTCACATGGCTAGCCCACCTCCCTCCAACAATCCTGAGTTATTATTTATTAAATCTTATATTTTATCTTGGCTGCCCTGGAACCAGTTGGGCAGCCCTCTTGGGTTGCTCTCTCCCAGCTCTTACATGGTAGTTATGTTCTCTGTCCCCCACCTTTTCAAGTGCAGAATCTCCTCTTTTCCACCTCTCCTGGCACGGAGGAGTTTTTTCCTTCTTTTGTCTTGGTCCCAAGCCCTGGAAAATCCTAAGGTTCCACCTCTGTCTGCCCTGCCCAGCCATTGGCTGCTGACAAGTTTATTTATTAATCAGAATCAACTGGGGACAGGGTCCCTCAATGTCTTACATAGAGTATGGACTCCTATACAAACAGTTTTGGGGACCCAAATTAACATAAGAATACAAACAGAAACAGTCATATATATATGTATATATGCATGCGCACGTGTGTGTGTGTGTGTGTGTGTGTGTGTGTGTGTCCATAGCATTGTAGAGAGAGAAAGCTTTGCAAGGCATACAAATTCAATACAATGACACCATTAAATAAGATTTAACAACACAAGCCCCGGTTGCAAATTCAAATCTTACTGTGAGTGTGATGAAAAAATATAGTGATATTTCAAGAAGACAATGACAGTTTATATTTCCAGGGTGTATTATTGTATCAAGCATGAAAGGGAAAATGCTGTGTATAATATCCTTCAGTAAGGGTGATGGATCTTGGTGGGAACTCTAGTGGCTTAAGAGAAAACCAAGAGGTATGGCTGTTTTGAGATTTGTGTTTGTTTGTGGTATTTGGAAATATGGCAGACAAGAAGTAGAAATTGGGAGATGGGAAGATTCAAGATGATATCCAGGTTTTTGGCCTGAACCACCATCCTGCAAGTTTGGAAATAATATTACTGGGTGTGTGTATTTAATACATGCTTGAAACGGATAATAATAGCCAGAGAAGTTTGGAGACATTTCTCAAGTCATGTATCAAGCGTCTTACACTATTCGAACAACTTTATCTAATCTTCCACACCTCTGTTAAGTGGTTTCTTTTCTTATGTCTCTGCTACAGAAAAGGAAACTGAGGCACAGAAAGATAAACAAGTTTCTGAAGGCCACAGGAGAGTTAATGGCACAGCAGAGAGAAGCATTCTGGCAGCCTGCTTCTGAAATAGATGCTTCCCATCTTTCTCTGCGTTCCCACCCCCATAAAGAATAAACAAACACTTGGTCTTCTCAGGCTGCCTTGGCTTTATCAGTGAAGCCGAAGTTGACTTTTGATTCTGCTATTTAGGTTAACATTGAGCTATTGACCAAACAAAACAGTCTCAGTTTCCCAGCAGTTAGACAGGACCCTGCCACTATTGGGATTACTGATGCAAATCTAAACCCAGGAGTGATTTCAAAAGTTCTTTTTGTCACTCTTGTGTGCTGGTCTTTAATCTTCAGGGAGGCAGAACATGTCCAAAAAATATGTCTTTCACTTTAGGCTGCAGTTTGTGGATTTCAACATTTAAGGGATTTTCTATTGCTAACAAAATATTAAACTAGCACTAACTGTCACATAATGCCCTCATATCTACCAGTCTTTCTATGGGTCCCTTACATATAATTCTGTGTTTAATCTTTTCAAAAATTCAAAAATGTGATTTCAGGAAAACCAAGTCCCAGGGGGGCCTCATAATTTGTTTATGGCCCAAATGTGACAAAAACCAAAATCTTTATGATGTTCTACTTCAAATATCATTGCCTTTGTAAACACAAATGAACCAACAGAGAACCAACCAAGAACGTGCACTTGTATGAGGTGACCATATCCCAGGTATGTCAGTGGACACACAGTTGAAATGTCTTACCACCACCACGAGGACTCCTCCCTAGCTTGTGTCAAATAACATAAATGTGTTACTGTGCTTCAGGTAGCACATGTATATTAAAATTCTCTAGAAACGACTACCAAAACTGCCTTTTAAAGACATTTCAAATGGCTATCGTGTTACAGTTTTTACTGTCAACTGCCAATGGCAAATTCCCAGGAAAATTTTAGACCAACCTATCGGAGCTTAACACTGTTAAATGCTTAACAGTGTTGCCTTCTTATGTCTGATTTGTGCAGATAATGTCGTCTATAGTAGCTGGAACAGAAATGGGTCCACTCAAGTGCAATGGGTGATGTCTAAAATCATTGCAAGGACTGCAGGCATGGGGTGTAAGCTGAGCTTGGGAAGGCTTCCAGCTCTCAGAACCCAGTTAAGTCCACCGCTGTCAGGGAAACTGTTAAATCCAGTGTTGAAAGATATTCGCAGCCACTGTCTGCAAAGCCATGCTGTCCTGCTCAGCAGTCACAGGTTCAGTCAGCAGACACGGCCAGCCTCCAGCCACTCTTCTTCACTTTCCCTTCTCATAAGAAGTCTCACAGAGTCTTGTGTGATTGACTGGCAAGAATCTTGCTTTCAGCTTCCTGGGTGTCTTGGGGGCAGGGTATCCGAGAAGAAAGATGCCATGGCATTTGCAAAGCTAATTCATGTTACTACCGTCTACCACGTTTCCTGAACTTGTATCAAGCATCAACTAGATGACTTTTGAATGGGATGAAACCTTGTGTGCCTACCATCTTAGACATTTGTGTGCATTTTCCCTAATCATTAGGGTCAGTAGTTGCCTAAAATAGTGTTCAAGCGTCAGAGAATGTGTGACAGTCACATAGTGTGGGCATGGGATAGACAAGCCCGAGAAAGCTGGATACTCTGTGACAATCAGGAATCTACATTTTTAAGTCAACATCTCAAATGTTTTTTTTTTTTTTCTTCCTCTAATCATGAGAGCTGGCTCCCCCTTTCCCACAGTCTATGAGAGGGGTGCACCCCTGTAATTCATTCAGCTCACCAGAAGGCAATTGGTGAGTCGAGCATACATTGAGCATTTTGGAAAACTCGTCTCTGGACCGTTGCACATCCTGCTTGCCAATCGACATACTGATGAAGATGATCAAGATTCTGAATGTTCACTGCGTTCCTGCCTTCATCTGCCAGTTTTGATTTTTTTTGAAAGCACTAAGACACATTATGAAAGCTTATTTTATCTTAATGTAGTGACAAAAATCTAGGAAATTAGAAAAGTTTGGATTTCTGAGGCTACCTGATCTACTTCCTGTTTGTTTGTTTTAAATGCTTTTATTAGTATCAGTGATTATGTGCCTAATAACGTTTGGGTTATGACATATTATATTTTATACTAACTTGCCCCTCACTCCCCTCAAATCCCTTGTTCTCCCCCTCCACTCCCCCCCCCATTGGTCCGCTTCTACCTTCACATCTCCTCCCCCCTTGGAGGGTGGCAGTAACTCAGTGAGTTTCATTAACAGGATTATTTAGAAAAGTATGGGTGAGAGATTTGCTTGGAGGAGCCTTTGTGTCTTATCAGTGGCTACACCTCTCCCGAAAATGTCTCTTCTTCCCTAATTAACCACTAACTGTGTATAAATTCACAGGCTTTGCCTTGGAGTTTGTTAAAAATGGAAATAGCCGGTAAGACCCCCCCCCCCCAATGCCACAGTCTTGACAGCTATTCTGACAATACTTTACATTTAATTATGTCCCCAGCAGGAAGCACAAAGGGGTCCTAGGAAGCTCTGGGCACTCACTTCCAGACTTAGTGGGGGACTCACACTCACTTCCCTTCACTGAATTGTTTGTAGTTCAGAAAAAAAACAAAAAAACAAAAAAACAAAAAAACAAAAAAACAAACAAACAGATTTTAAAGAATTGCCAGCTCTTGCTTCTCACAAGCTGACACACTTCAGGATCCTGCCACCTCTGCCCCCCTCCCCACCCCCCATGCAGGAGAGCACAGACTGCTGTTCACAATTTGGGTGCTGGTTTGGAGGCAGCTACAAACACATCAGAGTCCTGGACATCTGGGAGGGTCAGTTTGAAGAGCAGTTAATCGGTATGTGATTGGACAGTGTTACCTTAAAAGAACCAGTGCCCTTGGAGGTCATGGACATTTCAAAAAGGTCAGGAGGTTTTTATTTGCGCTCTCTCTCTCTCTCTCTCTCTCTCTCTCTCTCTCTCTCTCTCTCTTTCTCAACTGTATTTTCATACTCTGGCTGATGTTGGCAGCTGTTCTCTTAGTTCTTTAAAAGTACATCCCAAAGAATTGGCCACAGATATGAGATTCTGTGCTCAAAGTCTCCCTTCCAGTTCTGTCACATACTGTCATCATAAGATCGATGAGAATTAGACGTTAACAAATTTTCAAGCAGACTGCAAGGTAGGGGTCACCCAGCCCCCAAATTTGGCATAACTAAAGAGCTGTTAATATGAATATTTTGTGACATGTATACTCTCGCGGTTGTCTTTAGTGGACTAATATGTATACCACCATAGGTGCTTAGCTGATCACAGAGGCATTGAAAACAGCAGCAGACCTTGATCAACTCAGGCCCAGTTTCTCCTCAGGGTCAGAACATGTGCTTAGGTGTCTTTCCTCAGCCAGCAGTGAGTCATCCCCCTTCTGGGCATTTGAAAACGGTAATTGCTGTGGCTATCATTTTCGGCCTCCTTCTTTTCCCCTTCACCAAGGCAGAGGTGAACTTTCTACCTCTCCAGATGCTGCGCATCCGCTTTGTCCTTTTATGAGCAGCTGTTCTAGTGCGGTTCTGTAGCCCCTCCCCCTCCCAAGCCTCTGACCTCTCCCCTTTGGTCTGATTTCAGTCCCATCGCCTCACCCTCGATGATGTGCTCTTAAGCAAATGCCGTTTCTTTCACCTGTGTTAGAACTTATTTAATTCATCATATCCAGCACGTGGCTCATTGTTTTCTGTTGGCCTTAGGACATCCCTATCGGGCCTCTCTTCTGCTCATATATGTATATAGATGGCTCAGTAAACGCTGAGGGGGGATGACTCACTGCTGGCTAAGGAAAGACACCACTTTTTAACCTACTCAAAGAGCGGCAACCTGAAAAATCAATTGTGCCTTCCCATTGTCCGGGTTCATTATCTGCTAGACAAGAAGGCCTTCCACTTCACTCCATACCCTCTGGAGCTTGGCCACATCCCTCCACCATAACTAACACTGCCTCCCATCTTGCTCAAATATGGATCAAGTTGATAGAGCTTTCCTGATTGGCCCCTTCCTTACCTCTGAACTTGTTCCTCATCCCCCACGCATTCCCTCGGATGCCTGCCGCCCGATAAACCTTTCAAAAACTAAATCCGATCTTGATTCAAGTCTTTCTAGGTTCACCAATCTCTTTATAGTAAAATCGAGACAACTGGCAAGACTACTCGTGTGTGCTCTGAGATTAATGTTACCTTCCACCTTCATCTGAGAAGTTTCCTGTTGACATATATGGTAGGTAGTGTTAACATTCACAGCTGGTCACACTGAGAGAAATGAAAGACTTGAGAATGGACTGGCCCTGAGGTTTACATCTGTATCAACCCCTCCGAGGATCAGATGATTTCATAAAAGAGACTGAAAAAAGTATGGGTGTGCGTGTTCAGGAGAAATATTGTGTCTTCTGGCCATTGAATTACAGCTGAGACTACCTGCAGAGGGTTAACTGATCCTACTTCATCTTGTGTGGGAGAAGGGTTCCTGTGGTCCCAAAAACTCCCTGAGGGATTGTGGATGGTTTATTGGATGCTGGGAAAGATCGTGTCATTTTTTTCAGTGCTAGGGTCACCAATGCCTTTATAGTAAAATCGAAACAACTGGCAAGACTACTTAGCAGCTGATAAGTGACCCACATTCCATGACAACCCCATCCCCAACCCCTACTGAAACTGGCCATAGTTAACCTCCGATAAATCTGATAAATCTCCAGTCCCATGGTCTCCTGTGGACATTTCTTGTCACCTCAGTTCTGGGGACACTCTTGTCACCGCTCCTTTTGACCTGGCCATCTCCTCTATCTCTGTACCTTTGAAGAAACTGGCTCTCCTGCAAGCAAGCAAGCTGTCTTTAGAGCCCATGTCTCTAGATAAAAGGCAGATACATTGAACATCTCACTCAATTAGAAGCTGATTGTAGGGTCCTGGTAGGGGTCCTGGTATGTGTCCTGTTCCCTGAGCGCCCCCCCACACACTACACCCCACTCGTCCATCCATCCAGTTTATCCTAGGCCTCTCCACTTTGTTACTTGTGAGTGGGTAGCATGATCTTCCTCTGGTGGTCCTCAGATCTTCTCTGCCTTTATCTTACCTCCTTTTCAGGGGCCCCAAAGCTGTTTGCTGAACAAGTGACTCTGAGAGGATTTTTAGAAGTCTGAAAGGGCCTATGTTTGTTAGCAGCAGAAACCTTTCCGTTTAAATGTTGGGTTTCTGCCTTCCCTCTCGAGGCACATAAATTGATTCTTTTTAAGCTCCCGTTTGGAAGGCCTTCATTTACCTGCACTGCTTGTTTATTTCGGCCCTGTGGTTTCAGTTAGGAACTGATTAAATGGATAGAGGGGGAGCTCGGTAGGACACTTGCCTAGGAGCTGCTTAAGTTAGAGGAACCTGTATTTCTCCCCCTCCATAGACCTTTACATAAAACTTAATGGTTCGTTGCATGTGAATGAAATCAGCTTTATCATCTTACAGGCCAAGGACTTCTCTTTGCAGCCTAGTCTAGTCTTGGTTAAATCCTAACAGTAATTTACCAGGGGCAGGGCCTAAAGGAAGTTACTTAATTTCTCTGTATAGTGTTTTATTGGCCTCCAGAACAGGGCAGTATTTACTTGGCAAGTGAAAGTGTTATACGGAATATTGTTTGCCAGTTGTTCATCCCATGTGAAGCCCTTAGTAGTCAGCATATGAGAATTATCCTCTAAGTAGCCATTTTGTATGACAAGGACTTCCTCTTTTAGTGTTTTTTTTTTTAATTTACCTTCCGCAATAGATTAATGCTTTAAAGTCTTTATTAAATTTATCTACCTTTTATATAAAGCAATTCATTTTGGGGAAATGCAGAATTGTTTGCTTGCTTGTGAGAGTATCTCTGTTTGCCTCTGCCTCTCTGATTCTCTCTGTCTCTCTGTTTGGACACAGCCCTCCCAAGCACTGGGGTTCCAGATGTTCAGCACTAAATTCAGTGTCAGGTTTTAGTGTTGCTCTTGATACAAGGGTTCATTCACTACAGACTTACCGTTATGCATATGTTGAAACACTTTATTTTCCAAGAGGTTTATTTTACATCTTTACAAGACGATAGAAAGACAGGAGAGGCTCCTCACAGGAAGAGAGCTATCTCTTAGCAGGCTTCACCCAAGGGTAACATTTAGAAAGGAATTCTGCTGTTTCTTTTGTTCCTTTGAAATGACAAGGCAGAAATTAGAGAAAGTTGGAGTCTGTGTGTGTGAGTTAGCTGTGTTCTTTATAATGTTTGATGGTAAATGTTTGAAGCAGTAAAAAAAAATTCAACGAATAAGAATCCTGTTGCTGCTTTACTTGGAAAAAGGATTTTTTTTTTTTTTTTTTGCTTTTATGACCTCAGAAGACCTTACCTTAAGACTAATTACTATACCTGTGTCTTGATAATTTACTTTCCTGTCTCTGGGTGGCTAAGCCAGTTGGCTATGTTCCAAGACACATTTGGACTACAAAGAAACTGCCCATTTCCATAGCGGGCTCCTGAGATTGGTGAGGAGATGAATGGTGTTTCTTGTAGCAGTTGCTGTTTTGTTCCCGGGCACTTCAAATATCCATTTTGTTAGTTCTCCTGCATACGGCAAACAAGCCACTCTCCCCTCCGTTTATGACATTTCGCAGTCCATAATGTGGAGCCTAGTGATGGATGCTTTAAAGACTCCTCACACAGGAAACAAGAGGGGGTTTTGTTCTGTTAAGTTTGCAGAACTGGGGGCTTCTGGTTTCCTGGGCAGCCCTGGCCTGTGTGCATGGTGATTCCTAGTGCCACTGAGCAAAGGATCGCAGTACGGCTTTGAAGACTGCATGTTCAGGTTAAGTAAATGGTTTACTTTAGGGGAACAAACCCTGTTGCTGACTGTGGCTTTTCACTCTGTGGCAATCTGTGTCCTCAGGGATCAGTGATTAGATAACTCCTTTAAGGTGGCTCCCTTTTGTGGGGGGGATAGTGGTGGGATCCAGCTGTCTTCATCCTTCTGACTCCTCCCTACCCATGCTGACTGTAAAGCCTGCTCTCAGCAAAGGACCTGAGATCTGTCTTTTTCAACAGAGTGTGGATTATACTATTACTTCCTTCTCCCAGGACTGTTTCTGTTACATGATTTAGTCCTCCCAGGACATGTAGGCTTTTCATTGTTTTTCCTTCCATGATGCCCGTAGTTTGAAAGCAATCTTTTGCAATAAAAGGATATTGTCATGAGTTTTATGGGGAGTGTGTGGGAGAAACTTTTGATCCCTAACTTAATAGGGGGAAAAAAAAGTCAAGAACTGAACTGTCGTCAGTAAGATTTGTTTAGTGTGTCTGTGCGGTAAAGGTTATCTCAGAGGGAGAGGTTATCACTCACTGAGCGTGGCCTAGAGAGAATAGTTGTGCTGCTTTAAAACAAAGTAGCAAAATAAAATACCATACAAATGAAGAGAATGTTGGAGGGGGGGGTAAGCAAGATGAATCTGCAAACTGAAGTGATACATTTAGAACAGAAGGCAAAAAGAAGGGACATTCTGCTTCAGTACGGTATCTCCCTTGGGGTATGTGCGTATGTCTGTGCGCACACCCGTGCAGGGAGGTGCCGATATACAAACCCTCCTTGAAGGTTTTGGAACTCTTTGAACAAGGGAGAAAAAGAAATGAGGGTAAAGATTCTGTCCATATATTGGCACGCTTCACTAAATTTTCTTAACTGCAGCTACACTCAACAAGGTTGAAAACTAAAACATGGACGGCATTATCTGACCCCCCAAACTATGTTAAAATATCTGTGTATAATAGTTCAGACTCTCCTTCCACATGGCAGATATGATTTTATCTGTAATTTAAAGGCCATACTCTGTTCATTGATAGTTCACGCTGTAAAGGACTTCCTACGACTCCTTGTGCAAGCTTTCCATTCTTTCTTATTTTATTTATTTTATGAGACCAGCTCACACTATGAAAGCCAGGCCTCCCTGGAATTTACTGAGTAGTTAGGCTGGCCTTGAACTAACAGCAATTTTCTACCTCCCAAGTACTAGGATTATAGGTGTGAGCTAGCACGTGTGCCTTGTTCAAACATTCCTAAACTCAATTCATCTACCCAATCCAAAGTTCATAAGCCACACAATGAATTGTTGTACAGTTTCTCTAGTTGGAATGGTTTTCCATTTTATTTTTTATCACTAGTTCACAAAATGGGTGAGGCTTTTATTTACTTTTAAAATTTACATTCCTTTTTTCTTGGGCTGATAAATGGGTATGCCAGGGGATAAACTGACTTGTTTGAGGTCCTCTGGTAAGTAAGGGGTTTGTCTTGTGGCAAGGGACTTATGGGGTTTTTGAATTATGTGTTTTTCTCATGGTTTCTGAGAAAGAAAGGGAAAGGGAGTGTGTTAGAGAGTTCCTTTACCCCCCTGGAAACCTTTGTTCAAACAAAATCTCATTCAGGGACATGAATAAATAAGATAGTACAAAAGCTGGGTTTCTTTGCTTAAAGTAAAGGTTAGGGACTCAGAATTCTGGTAGAGGCAGCTCACCCACTTCAGGCAGAATAGCTTGATGTGGTCAGGTTACATCCTTGATTAATTCATTCAGAAAGTTTCCACTGAGGTATGTTTTGGTTTTTATATTTTCACTGTGAAAATCACCACAAATTCAGTGATTTAAAGGGCTACAAAGAAATTTTGACTTTTTCTTTCTATAGTGTCTAAAATCAAGTCTTCCTTCCCAAAAACTTGAGGGAGGAAAGCATTTCCTTCCTTTTTCCAGGTTCTACAAGTGGCCTTTGCCCTGACTCTTGGATCGTTGTCTTTGTTTTCAAAGCCAGGCTTGGTAAATCATATCCTTTTCATGGCATTCTGTCTCTGACCAGAGACAGAAAATAACTGGGCCCCACAATACAAGATAGTGTTTCCCCTTAGAGTTCACTCTCTCACATATAACAACACATTCACAGGGTCCAGTATTAGGGCACAGTCATCTTTAGGGCTAGTATGCTGATTCCTATGGGTTCCCTTGATGAACAAGACACATGTTGTGTTTACACACCATCAAGAAAGTCTCCTGCAGGAGAGTAGAAGAAATGGGTCTTCCTCAAGGGAGAGCCTACCAATTAGTTATCCAGTACCTAATGGTCAGCCCTGAAAACATACATACAAGTACAAGCTAAGCAGGATGTACTACTGTATCTCTAGAAATACATACATATACATTATATACATATCATATACACATACATATACATCATATATTTATCATATACATCATGACATATACATCATATATACATCATATTTATCATATGTATCACATATATATCATATATATACATCATATACGTATACATCATATATATATATACATCATACACACATACACATACATATGCAAGTATGCATGTAACAACAACTAATGAAAAAAAGAGGCCATGCATTGGAAAGAGAGCGAAGAGAGGTATACAGGAGAGTTTTGAGGGAGGAAAGGGAAGAAGGAAGTGATATTAATTATATTAGCTCAAAAAATAAAAGCAGTAATAAAATTTTTAGCAAGAGCAAGAGTACACAAATTACAAAGAAAATTCTTAGGAAAAAGGAAGGGAAAGCCTTCAGCAGCTAGAAAAGGGACACATTTTCAGGAAGAGGATGATGGGAATAATGACTGACCATCCGTGGGAAAGAGGGTAAGGAACAAACTGAAGTACAAATTGAAAAACAGTTCTTCCTACACGTTCAGCAGCTTGGAGCTTCGGCACAACAGTACAGTGCAGTTGCTTTACCAGGCTTCCCTGTAATGCAAGCCGAATAAGTCTACTGAGATCCAAGAAACCAGGGAAGAGACTTGGCTATAAAGTTTCTTATAGAATCATTAATATTGAAACTGTCCCATGGATTCTGCATTCTTAACTCTGCTCTTCCATCCTCCTGTGGAGCGATACTAAAGGGTTAGACCTTCACAGAAGGGAGGCTCTTTCTTAGTGGCATCCAAGAACATGCAAAACCTACATTACAATGCAAATTTACTTGGAAATAAAGTTCTTCAAGAAAAGCAATATAGCCTCTTCGGTGACATTTGATTAAGTCAGCACAGATTTAATTTTCACCTTAACCAAGCACACTTCTGTAAAAGTAGCAGAAGCATCTTTGTAGACATTTGTACTTGACTGACAGCTAAAATTGAGGCTATGCAGGTGAAATTATCATGCAATTGTTGTAGCAATCTGTCTTAATTGTATTTTAAGAAACTATCAAAGGACATATATTCAAAAGTATGATCATCTGAAGGGTGTAGAATATTCAGCTGTGCATGGAATATGGAACAAATGTGTTCCCATATGTTTGGTATTTTCAAAATTATTAAAGTACTAGAGATATGCTTCAGTGTCCTTATAATTGATCTGACAGATTTCCTCTAGTCTTTGGGACAGTACGTTGTATTTAAAAGGACAGAAATTAGAATCAGACAGACCTGACTTTGTATACTAGCTTCATTATTCTGAAATCATATCGACTTTATAATCTTTAAAATTAGGACACATTAAAATTACATTTTGTTATTAGATATGCAAGCTGCTTAATATATAGTAAATGTCTAAAATAAATAGCTTTCTTCCCTGAATTGCTTCGCTCCCAGCCAAAGCCTGTATCTGTTCTATCATCCCATGGTTTTTCTAGCTTTGGTGAGCTATCTACACTTCTATTGGAAGCCAGCTGCTATATTTTAGATGCGCATCTCACCTTCTCTACTTAGGTATGTGGCTCTAAGCCAGCTCTTTTCTCTCCCTGGATAATCCCCAGTCAAATACAAAGTGCAGATGCTTCAAGCAGCTTTCAAGTACCCCTCCCCCACTGGCAACTCATACTTCCTTGTCAATCACCACTCCCTTTTGTTTTTATTTTTTGTGATCTGTTTATTAACTTGCTCTCCTTTGAAAGAAAAGTCTTCAAAAGGGTTTCATATTCTTTTTTGGTTACTTTTCTCTCTTGCTTTCTTGAACCCATTTCAGATAAGTCTTCTTAGGCTTCCTCAGTAAAAACTCTCAGTATTATCCAATGGCTTCCATGTTGTGTAATCCAATGGTCAATTCCTTTGACATAATCTGGCCCAGCCCCCTTCTTTTGTTTTATAGGATTTTGTTTCTTATTGAGACACGATGTTACTGGGTAAACCTATGACAACTTTGTGATGCACCTGCTTCAGACTCTAAGTGCTGGGATTTGTAGTCATGTGATACCACACTCTGTTTTTAATTGTTGGTTTTATATGTTGTGTGTGTGTTTTTTTTTTTCTTTCTTAGCCTTTTGGCATCTACCTGCCTAGCTCCTGTATGAGTTCTTATCTTCCGTGGGACCTGAACTTGGACACTGTAGGATGTTCAGTCTTTGTTAGTTTTTCTACTTAGAGTCCTTGCATGACTTAATTCAGCCTTTTTCTGTAGAATCCCATTTCTTTATTAAAAAGGCGGTCATATTTATATTTCCAGTCCCAACCAATACCCTACCGCAAACCCAGATTCAAATGCCCTAACATGGTTTCATTACTGGAAAACAGCAGAAGTTACCCTACATACAGTGCAACTTCTCGTCTTGGCCACATGTGGCCAAATCTTTGAGTTGCCTTGACTCTCAAATCACACTCCAGTTGTAATGCTCCTGACTCAGGGTTCAGCCTTCAGAGGTTCAGACTCTTAAGTGCTTCTTACCAATGTACTTTTGTTATCGTCCTTTGGTGGCTTATAGTGGTAACGCTTAATTGGCATCTCTTCATTTTATTCTGCTTAAAATGTTTCTACCTTTTGTTACCCTAAAGACATCACAGTGGTCTTACTTATTTATCATCACTGGTTGATTAACTAGTTTAAGGTGTTCATTTTGAGACAGGGTAGCTTATATCCCAGGCTGCCCTCAAACTTGCTCTCTACCTGAGAATAACCTTGAATCTTAACCTTTGAACTTGCTTCCAGCTCTTGAGTGCTGGGATTACAGGTAGATTTCCACCATCATGCCTGGGATACAATTCAAGGATTTTTACATGCTAGCATCCTCTCCACCCCTAGCCCCTTTATTAATTTTCTTCTGTTTTATTTAAATTCAAAGTCCGTTCATGTCCCTCCCATGCTAAAAATTTTACAATGAATTTTGTTTCATTCACAGGAAAACTGGACTGTGGGCTGCAGCACCCCTATTTTACCTCTGCATTTTCTCTGATGCCATCTGCTGCTCCTGCATCTTTATTTAAAGACTCCTGCTCTTTAAATGAAGATGTCCCCTTCAGTATACCTTAGGGACTTGGCATCTGCTTTCTCAGTAGCATCGTTTTCCCACAGATGTCTGAGTGGAGTACTTTAGTTCCATCCAGTCCTTGGGGAGAAATACCCAGGAGATACCCTTTCATCACTGTGTTTAAAATGTCAGTCTGTTTCTACCTGTACTACAATCCTGGAAGGACAAAGGTAAAGGCTAACTCTGATGGGTTTTCCTTTAGTCTGGAGAATGCCAGGGTATTTGATTCTCCTGATAATTCTTTTTAAAACTGGAACTCAAGATGCAGTGTAGCACATTCATATTTCATCCAAGAGCCTATAGCTGAAGATTTAAGGTAGCAATCACAGTATCCCAAGTGCTGAACTGCTGTGATTGGTCTTGGTGAGTGACAGCCACTCTGGTTTAAGAATGGAAGTGTCTCAGTGTCTTTGAAGGGCCACTGAACTGGGCAGATACAGCAAGAGTGGTCCTGCGTGCCTGTCTTCTGTCATTGTCACACATGTAGGATGTGTTTGGTGACTTGCAGTGGACATTAGAGACTGCGGAGCACCAACACAACTGTATCTGCTGGTTGCTGCCTGTCTTGAGTTTTTCTCTGAAACTGTAGATAGTGTGGTTCCATTCCAAACACCATAACAAAGTGACCATCACAGGAAAGAGAATCGATAAGTCTTTGGCTTTCCTGTATGTATAAAATTATGCCTATACTATACTGTTTAGCAGTAACTATGTAACAGGTTTACATCTAACTAAACAGTATGCACACCTGAGTTAAAATACTTTTCTGGGGGCTCAGAGATTAAGAACATCTGCTGCTCTTTCAGGAAACCTGAGTTCAGTTCTCAGTACCCACATGGTAGCTGACAAATCATCTATAATACCAGTTCTGGGGGTTCTGATGCCCTCTTCTGCCCTCTATGGGCATCAGGAATGGACACAGTACACAGATGTACATGCAGGGAAAAAAAAAACCCACTCATACACATAAAGAGAAATTTCAAAGTACTTTATTGTTAAGAATGCTGAGGGTCATCAGAGGTGTTAGAATTGGCACCAAGAGACTTGATCAATACGTGCTTGCCACAAACCTCCAGTTTGTAAAAACCATAACAGCTGTTGCTGTGCCACCTCATACAGCCCGATGAAATTGGGTGTGCCTGTCCCGTACCTGGGTCTTTTGTGACTCTCAGTTTGAACCTAAAATTATGCCTGTTTGTGATTTTTGGTTCAAATGGTCTCACTGTGTTTTAATATCAATCTTTTCCCCTGGCTCTAACGATTCTTTTTCTTAAGACTTTATATCAAATGATATAACACAGTTCTGTTTCTGTTTGTGTAAATCTCCCTAAGCTAAAGGTGAAATTTACAGAAGTAGTGGTACTCTGTCTTTTCGTTCAGTGTCTAGTGTAACATCTAGAGAGATGTGTGGCACATGATATATACTCAGTAAAGTACCTAATAACCATTTCTTTAATGAATGAGAAACTTTTGTTTGTCTGTCTGTCTCTATTTCTCTGCCTCTGTCTGTGTCTCTGTCTGTGTCTCTGTCTCTGTTTCTCTTTTTCTTTCTATGTCTCCCTGTCTCTCTGCCTCAGTCTTTCTGTCTCTTTCTGTTTCCCTCTTCTTCTCCCCCTCCCTCCCTCCCTCCCTTCCTCCCTCCCTCTCTCCTTCTTTCCCTTCCTCCCTTTCTCCCTCCCTCCCTTCCCCGCCCCTTTCTCCCCTCTACCCTGTTTCCTCTTCCCAGTTTTCATTTGGTACCAGGAATAGTGCATGGAGAAGACAAGAGACGTCATCGTCCTCCATATTTCCTAGGACCTACAGTATGGACATTATTCTTGGTTGGCCAGTTACCAAGGTCCTTGGGGAGGCTTCCCAAATCTTATCAGGATAAAGGGCCTTGGAGGAATAGTTTTCAGGAGGAGTCACATCTCAGCATCAGCAGTGTAAAAGAAAGGCATGATAGAATAAATACCCATGAAGGAAGACTGTGACATTAAGGGGAAGCATGTGTCAAGTTCTCCCCCAAACAGGGATCCCCAGAGAGATCATTTGTACCATTTGGTCTCCACTGTGGTCTAGGGGAGATGGTGTAATGAAGAGTGATGTCCCCACAGTACTCCAAATAATCCTAAAGAAACTTAGGAACTGTTACTGTTCAATGGGTTTCCAAGCAGTGAAAGGATAAGAGGTTTTAATTCCATGTGTAAGCCACTGTATCTACAGAAGCAGTATCATAGTGAAAATGTTAGAAAACAAACAAACAAACAAAAAAAGGCTTTGTGTGGTCCAGTGTGTCAGTGTGCAGATATTTATTGAAAATAATTTAGTTCCTTTTAATGTGCAGCTAGCCACACAAGTAGAAAAGATTCTAGCAATGTGCACGTGTGCTTTTGTATAATTTTTAGATGCCATAGATGGAATGCTAGTTCCTAAAGGCTCTAACATGTTTTTAAATATTTTAACATGCCTTTGTTTATGTTGCTTATTTTTCTGCAGGGGTTATTCTTTATCAGTGTTTTCAAAGTCCTTGTGTGTTTTAGTTCTCACAAAAGTCACGTGACATTTCTCTCTAGGTCTCCCTGGCACTGCTTTTCTTCCCTTTGTCTCTTCTTAAGATTAATTTATTAGTTGCTTTCTTCTCTGTGTTCCCAAAGACATTTATTATGGGTGGAGATATTATTTATTTACCTGCCTCTGAGTTTCAAGGCATCTTCATCGTCTTTGTTTCCCTGGTGACTGCTGCAGTGTCTGCCTCCCGAACCTTGTTCTGTAAATGGTTACTAAATTAGGAAATGACAATAGATTTCTGACTTGACTGTGGATTCATCTGGCAAACACATATTGAGGGATTTTTGTATGCATGACACTATTGTATGTGTTTTGTAGATGCTTGGGGGGGAGGGAAATCAGATGCTCAAGTTTGGAAAAGTCTATAATATACTGTGAGAAAGAAAAACAAATCATGCATAAAAATAACTAATCCATGGTGTAAGGTATAATTTTTCTGTGAGGGGCGCATGTGTCTGTGAAAGCAAGAGAGGTGAATGAGGGGGAACGATAGAGAGAGGGAAAAAGAGAAACAAGGAGAGAGAGAGAGAGAGAGAGAGAGAGAGAGAGAGAGAGAGAGAGAATTTTTGCCACCATTAAAAAATATCTTTCTATTGGCTAAGGGCATGTTTTCCCTATAAGTGGTAAACAAACTGACTGCACATAATAATTCTCTCACTGTCGTAAAAACTAGGTTAAATTCTGCCTTCAATCTAAAGACACACCCTTCTGCCAAACCGTGGAGTAGTGTGCTAGTACAGAGTTCTAAATGAAAGCTCCTTTCAAGGTTGTGTTTCTGCTCGCCAAATTGTCTACATTTAAAAGGAGAGTGGTTCCCTTCAGCCTTAGGCTATGAATTTCATGCATTCCTACTCCCCCCCCCCAGGTCCCCCTAAGTGATAATTCTGTTACGTGTTGCTACAAGTTCATCCCTAATTGCCATCAGGAAACTGGCTGAAGAGAGCTTCCAACAGAAGTTAACAGTGAAGCCATTGAAAGAGTAATTCAAACAGGATTGAAGCCAGGAATATTTTGTTGTTGTTGCTCTTTTTCTTTTCAGTTTGGTAAGAGCAACTTGAATGTTTAACATTTAAGCCATCCGCTTAAAACAAGAAAAAAAAAAAAAAAAAAACCTGCTCTAGCATATTTGCATCTACCACATATGGTGTAAGGTGTTACTGGTTTGCATAATTCTGGATTTTTTTTTAAACTGATGGACACCAAGAAATGTTTCTTTTTGTTTGTTTGTTTGTTTGTTTGTTTAGACTTGGATTATCACTTGCATTTTTCTTCAACTGCTCCTGTTCAATCCTCTCGTCAAAACTAAGGAGATCTGCGGGAATCCTGTGACTGATAATGTAAAAGACATTACAAAATTGGTAAGTAAGACATGATGTTGGCGCTTTGAGTCTTTCCTATGTGATTGTTGACCACATAGGTTTAGGGCATTCTCAACACAAGTCCAGTGTACAAATCTAAAGTGCTTCTTCTCGGCAGATGGGAGATGCTTAGGTCATGGTGTATTTGTCTGTATAACTGACCCTTTGAACACCAACAGAATGACTTTGGTTCTTAGTTAGTCTTGTCCTCTCGGTTCAAGACAGTGAGTGGCTATTCCCTATTATCTACTGAGTGGGTTTCTCTGTGTGACTATGTCTGCCCTGTGCCTTCCTGCTCCTGTAGAAAGCATAGCCACAGGACACCTATGGCAGCCATGCTCTTTTCATCAGCACGAAGACTGCCATGCGTGGCAAGATGTTTGATCCCAGTGAATGTAGCAGGAGGAGCTTCTTCCACCCCATAGTGCAGATCCACTCACCTCCAGGCTTGTCACACTGGAAGTCCTCCCTCAGCAAGAGCCATTCCGCACACGTCTTCATCACCGCATTCCGCACACATGTCTTCATCACCGTCAGCTTCCTGCTTCGTTTCTCTTGATACTTCTGTTAAGACTCAAGTCAGAGAGCAAAGCGCAATGGAGACGCAGTATTTGCTACTCTCTTGACCTAGGAGAGATATTTTATATTTACTTGGACCACTGGGTATGATTTCAGTATGATCAGAGGCTGAGCCAGGCATGATGATGACACACACACATGCAGTGACTCAAGAAGCTGAGACAGGAGAATCATGTGCTGGAGCACAGCCTAGTCCTTTGTGATGTCCCAAAAGAAAGAAAGGAAAACTGAATGAACATTTCTCAACTCTGTGTCTCTAGGTGGTTTTAAAATTAAGTAGGAAACATAGCTGATACAAGAATGGGGAAGAAATAAGAGTTGTTATTTGGAGAAAAGAAATAAAAATATACTTATTGGTATTAGTATATAAAACAATGAGCTCTGACTTCAAATTATGCATTACTGGTTTATGGGTTAGTGTGTGTGTGTGTGTGTGTGTGTGTGTTGTTCACAACAGAACTTGGAAATCAAAGCTGAGTTCTGTAGTTAGAGTTTGGCTAATTTGCCCTCAGTAAAGAATTAGAAACACACACACACACACACACACACACACACACACACACACACACACACAGGATTTATGCTGATTCCTTGACATGCCAAGACATTCCAGATTTAAAAGCATTCTTGCCTAGTGTGCATAAGGCCTGAGTCTGTTCCCTAGCACTGAAAGTCATAAAATAGCTGACAGTGTATGAACACTCTACTTGAAGTCTGGTGAGCAAACAGTACAGCTTTTGCCTATTGGCTCTCCAGCTCAGTGTTGAGTATCTGATATATGAGAAGGCAGGTGGTGGGGAATGGGGAGGAAGTAGTTTTGGAAGCATAGATCATGGGCCTTCTCTTCAAGTTTCTGGTTAATTTGTGACCCAAGAAATAATATTTTAAAAAGACAGTATGTGTTTTATTCTAAGTTCTGTGTATATCAGTAGAAGCTGTTCATTTGTTTACCCTCCCTTGTGTGTATGTGGGGTTGGGGATATGGTACTAAGGAACTGTGTTTGTTAAGTAAGTGCTTTGTCTTTGAGTTACATATATCCCCAGCACAAAATTCAAGTATTTGAGACATTTGTTGTTTTCTTGTGTGTGTATGTGATCTGGACTTTTATGTGTAGACCAATTCGACCTCATCAAACTTGTGATGTTTTTAATCTATGCGGAGATCACAGGTATATACCCGCCATACCAGGCTCATTGTCCTAGTTCTCTTTCCCATTGTGAATAACAACATCTTAAGAGAGAAGGGTTTATTTGGCTCACAATTCCAAGCTCTATTCCATCATCAAGGAGAAGTCAAAGGGGCAGGAATTTGAAGCACCTGGTAGCATCATACCCACGCTCAGCAGGGAGCAATGCATTAAAGCATGGGTGCTAGTGTTCAGCTCAATTTCTCCATCTAATATAGTTGGCATGCCATGCGTAGGGAATGGTGCCACCCACAGTGGTTAGGTGTTTTCATGCGAATTAGAGCAAGCAACATAATCTCCCACAGATATGCTCACAAGCCAACCTAACCTAATGTAGACAATCCCTCAGGTAGACTCCTTTGTTAGTTAATTCTAGATTGTCTCAAATTGAGAATGAAAGCTAACCATCACACTCATCATCCAGTGTCGTTGGGTGAATGGAGAAAGGACAGGCTGCACTTTGATGTACATCACCACGGCCTGTGGTGCTTATGAAACACTGGGCCTTAATCCAAGGAACTGATTCAGTAAGTCTGGGAGAGTGTCCAGGCACCTACATTTTTCATGAAGTTCTGTAAAGAGGTTTCAGAACAGTTTGCTTTAGATGGTCTATTCTGTCAAAAGTTTAGAGACAAAGTGTTCAAGATGTAGCTCAGTGCAGGAGCACTTGCATGTGTGAAGCCCTAGGTTCGATATCTAGTACTGGGGAAAAAAAGAAAAGGTCAAAAGGTCATCATCTTCCCTGTAATTCAGCCCCAGTGCTATCTCCAAGTGATTCTACATTATGCAGAGTTTAAGCATGTCTATTAATACAAAGCTCCAAAGTATGCTTAAAGTAGGTCACTGGAAAATAGCCTTCTGGAGCTGCTGCTACTATATTGGCGGATGCTGAGAGCAGACTAGGGAAGTTGCGAATTTTAAAAAGTGGCCGTGGGCTCGAGATGCTCAGAGATCCAGAGTACAGGCTGATTTTCCAGAGGACCTGGGTTCTGTAAATCCAGTTCTAAAGAATCTGATACCCAACTTCTGGTCTCCTTGGCATCAAGGACACACATGGTGAACAGGGTATACATGTAGACAAAAGACTCATACATATAAAATAAAATACATTGTTAAAAATAGGTGGTCCATTTGTTGGAAGATGAGGGTGTATCTGACCACAGGCTGAACATATGAAGATTAATGCAATGCTTAAGAGAAATTTTTTTAGGTGTTATTGCAAAGTGTTGGAAGGAACACGACTTAAGACTTAAGAAGTACCACTTCCTGTAAATGTCAAGGTGGTATTTTCAAGTAGCACAGATGGGTATTAAAAACATCTCCTTATGAGTCTCTATTCTTGCTTTTATCTGCTGATTATTACCTTTTAATAATCACTTGTAACTGAATAAAGCCCTATATGAATATACAGTGAATACATTTTTTTGAAAACCCTTCAGAATCATTAAGAAGATGAGAAAGAAGAAATGCTTGGAAAGGGAGAGTTTATTAATATTGACAGTAATATATATTTTCTTACTGTGAGTTCAAAGGTTAAACCACTGCACACACACACACACACACACACACACACACACACACACACACATCTGCCTTCCAGCACTTGACTCAAGGGCAAATCATCCAAGAGTTCCTCTAGTGAACTCAGTATGTTTTCTTGAATATTTTATATGAAGACATTTGAAAGTAAGTCAAGTTAGGAAGGGTCTGAAGAACCCTTGCAACTGAATAAAGACCTATGCAATTCACAGCCTGTATTTTATAGAGGTAGATATTAAAATGTATAAAACAACGCCTGAACCCAGAAATTTATTGATCGAGTTTGATAAATCAGCTCTCTGAATTACAATGCGAGTGCCCCCACTGTACCAGTACAATTAACAGTGGGGCCAGCAAGATGGCTGTGCAGCTAATGGACCTTTCTCGCAAGCTAAATAACTCAAGTTCTATCCCTGGCTCTCTGATAAGGGAGGAGAAAACTGACCTTTATATGTTGCCTTCAGACCTCCACATATACCCCTGGCATGTGGCTGTGTGCACATGTGTGCATGTGAGAGCACATACACACACACACACACACACACACACACACACACACACACACACACTTAATACATACATACATACAAAAATGTAATTACTTTAAAAAAATTTCACAGCATAGCATAGGATTTGATTTGTGCTCATGTATCCATTGGTTAAAATCATGGATTTGGGTAGATCTGTGTCTACATCCTAGCTCTTTCACATTAGGTAAGGAGTTACCTTTCTAAATCTCAGTTTCCTCCTTTCATTTTTGTGGTATATATATTAAACAATTTTTAAGAGCCCGTTGTTATCACATAAATTCTCTCTGTCCCAGTTTTCTTGCCATTTACAATAAATTGATTGTGCTTAATCTTATCAAATGATTGTAAGAGTTGAAATCGAGGAGTCTCCGGACAAACGCCATTTGCCATTTATGGTGGTGGTGCTGTGCTGTGCGTGGGGGGGAACGCAGAGATGATCTACCTATAGACACGAAAGGAAACTAACGTTGAAAGAGAGCTGAGGTGTAGCTCCGGGGCCCTTTACCTCTTCGTGCCTTCAGGGACTGTAGCTGTCAGTGATTCCCAGAGCCACGAAGCCTTTTGACTTTTGTTTATAGATCCGTGCTTCCAGATTGAACTTGGCTTGACGTAGATTGGAACTTTTGAAAGAATGCTCAAAAAAGCCACGTCTTTAACCAAAATTGGTATGATAGACGGAGCGCAGCCCCGGCAGGCAGTCTCTCAGGGAGCCGTGTGGTCCCTAGTGCAGAAGTGCTGAGGTGCAGCTTGTGGATGTGGGTTCAGGAAGCTTAATGTTTCCCTGGAGGATGAAAGCAGATGGTGGTTTGCCCAGAAACTGCAGGGCTGGTCTCTGTTTCTCATGGTTACAAAGATGTTAAGTATTTCCTATGCCAATCTGTCAGCTTCATTCCCTCAATAAGAGTGACTGCTGAGGTTATGGAGGCAGATAATTGTAGAGTTTCTTTTAAAGGATGGTAAGGCTAGGAACCTTGGTGGAAGCTGGGGCCAGGGGTGTTTGAGTACCACTGAATACCTGTTCATCAGCCCATAGGCAAACTACCGGATCCTTCTACGATCCACTTTTCTGAATGTAGAAATGAGAAACATGGATGTGATTGAGGGTCCTTAACATTTCAGACTCTAAATTCTACTTTCCCATGCTTTATGTCCATTTCTGAAGGGGCCGCACATAGCTTTCCCCATTTCTCAGAGGAGTCAGGGGCCCCAGGAAGATCTATGCGATTAGAGAATTTTGTAGTCCTTCTCAGCTTTACATTATTTTATTTCACAATGATGTCTCATTAGGCTGAACTGCTTAGAATAAATCAATCTTTCGGGGCTAAAGGGAATGAGGGAATTGAACGGAACAAGAGGATTTGGTTTTGCAGGTGTAACCCTGGTGGTTTTTTGTTTTTTCTTTTTAATGATGGAAAGGACATGAGCTGGCACTATGATTTTTTTATTTTGCTCTGCTTTGTGCTCACAGGTCTTTATTTTTTTCCCCCAGTGGAGGTCATTCCTTTGTCCTCTCTACCAGCTCTGTCTTTACAGTAGGTGGCAGCTTGCACTGTGCCCACAGACCTTAAGTATGTTTGCTTGGGTGATTCTCATGCCAAAGAAGCACATGATTTATAGCTTTACATTTTTTTTAAATTTCTTCTTGGACATTTTGTACTGCCCCTATGGTCCCCATGGCTTTTATTTGAAATTCTTCTGGCATGTTTACTTAGCATAATAGTTCATCTATTTACAGAACATTTTGCTTTGTTTTTGAAAAAAAATGTTGCAAGACTTGTTTTCCGTGGGAGAGTCAGACCTACCTAAGGAAAGAGTCAAGTATCTGGGATAAGGATGAGCCAAACTTAAAAAATTCTATGGATAGTTGCAATACGGTGCTGAAAGTTCCCCAGTGCTCGTGTAGGAAGGAATCCAAATATTGAAACAGTTCAAGTGGATTCTTCCCATCTGGTCTCCCTTTGCTTCTTCTCATCTGTGGTACTCTCTTCCCTTCACTTGTGGCAGGGAGGAATTTAATTAAATGTGAATTTTAAATTCTTTTTGGCTGTTCTGTTTCATCTTTAAGGATCTGCTGAATCATCATTTGTCTTTCTCAAAGCGTTTTCTGAGGTAGATTGATGTTCATAATTGATAATGCCTTGCAAGTAGCCGAGGAAAATGAATCAGGTGTCGTTTATGAATTAGCAGGGTAATCTAATGAATTTTATTTCCCAAACCGACTTTATCTTATGGTGATTGGGAAGCTGTTACATTTAGAAGCTCAATTACTATAAACTTAGCTGGAATCATCATCATATATATATTTTCACAAGATATATATATATAATCATAATATATATACTTATATATAATCATAAGATATATACAGTTATATATAATCATAACATATATAAATATACATATACATCATATACATATGCATGCTGTCTCTGTTGCTAATAGCACAATATTTCAGTCTTGGTAAGTTATGAAGAGTTTTAATTTGGCTCACAGTTCTGGTCCAAGGCAAAGACTGTATCAAATGCTTCTATCTGGAACAGTCCTAAGAAAGGGCAATGTACCACAAGGAGAGACAGAAAGCAAAGACCTTGTCCCATTGGCTTATAGGGCAGACACACTCTTGAGAGAGCCCTTCAATCTGTACATTACATTTAGAGAGCAGTCCCCATTCCTAAGGACAGAATCCTAGCTACCTCTCAAAGATCTCACATTTTCCCCACCATGTTTCATAATAGAGATTAAGTTTCAGCATGACTGACTGTTGAGTTAGTTTGGTAAGCAAAGATGCTTACTTATGTTGAACCCCTGGAACCCACAGGTACCAGGGGAGATTTGACTCCCACATCCGTTTTCCAATTCACACACACACACACACACACACACACACACACACACACACACCTTGGGGTCAGGAAGTTACAAAGAAATGCTGAAAAAAGTTCCAACATTAATTTTGTAGGAACAAACCATGTTCAAACCATGCCATTGTGAAGTAGATTTTAAAAAATGATCTTAGGCTGGAATCAGTAGAGTTATTGACAAGCATGCATAAGGACCTGGATTTGATCCCTAGTACCGTATGAAATTAACCTGTTCTATTTGAAAGGGAAGAGTGGCTATTTGCTTTCATTTAGGTGTTTTGAAACAATGAGAGGTGGTATAGAAAGTTTTCTGACATCATCTTAATTTTTAAAATCACTATTGAGTTATTTTTTTTTATTTGTTGTTGTTGCTGCTGCTTTTTTGTTTACTTGTTTTGTTGTTTTTTGTTTGCTTGGTTGTTTTTTTTTCTTTAGAAATCACCCAATTACCTATGATAGTTGATCTAGTTAATTAGGTTTTTAGACAGTACTAACAGAAAAACCAAAATTTCCAAATCAAAATGTCCAAAGGCAAGAGACGGTATTTTCCTGAAGTACGCATGAGACTGAAAGCCACGTTATAGAAAGCTAGGTCACTAAGGTGGAGTCTTCAAGGATTTCCTGCTATAGCCAGGATTCTTTAACATCACTGCTTCTGATGAGACTAAAGAGCCTGACCTTCATTCCTGAAAGGTTGAAAAAGGAAACCATTTTACAGATGGTGCCAAGGAAACCATGAGTCACTGCTGAGGACTTGGAAGAAACACTGAGAGCACAGGGTCTTGTCACAGAAGTCCAAGCGCCCATTGGGTTCTTGACCTTTAAGGACCTTGATGACATTTGAGTCATGAGAACCAGACATTTTAGACCAGTGACCCAGAGATGGAGTTAAGTGTCCCGACTTTGTGTTCTTTTCTCCTGAGTCCAAATACCTGCAGGGTCTGGTAAGCAGCCAGTGCCAACTTGCATTGCCAAGACTCTTTCTTGGCAAAGTTTCGAGCCTTTCTGAGAACTGTTCTCCTTTGCTGTTTTGTTGCTGTTGTTGTTGTCGTTGTTCTGGGTTTTATTTTTTGTTGTTGTTGGGTTTGTTTTTATTTTTGTTTTGTTTTGTTTTGTTTTTGTTGGTTTTTTTTTTTTTTTTTGCTTGTTTGGGTTTGTTTGTTTGTTTTGTTGTTGTTTGGTTTGGTTTTCATTTTTTCCCCCTAATGTCATTGAATATGTCCAAACCTCAAATATCTACAGAAAATTTAACTTTATCTCCGCCTCACCTCGCCTCCAGATGCATTGCTTCTTCATCTCCCTTTAGAACAGAGCAGGTCTCCCAGAGACATCAACCGAATACAACATAACAAGATGCAATGAGACTAGGCACAAACCATCATGTCAGGGCTGGATTAGGTAAGCCAGTAGGAAAAGGGCCCCAAGAGCAGGCAAAAGAGTCAGAGACACCCTATTCTCATTGTTAGGAGTCCATCAAGAAGCCCAAGCTAAAAGACCACAGTACGTATGTTGAGGGCCTATCGCAGACCCATTAGGTTCCATGGTTCCTGCTTCAGTCTCCGTGAGCCTGGATGAGCGCTGCTTAGTTCATGCTGTGGGCTGTGTTTTCATGGTGTCCTCCACCCTTCTGGCTCCTACAGTCCTTCCTTCCCTTCTTCCTCGAGGTTCCCTAAGCTCTGCCTAATGTTTGGCTGTGGGTCTCTGTATCTGCTCCCATCCGTTGCTGGAAGAAGCCTCTCTGATTCCTTATCCATCTTTCTATGTTTCCCTTTTCCAGAGACCTTTCACATAGCCCAGGCTGAATTCACCATCCCTCCATGTAGTCTGTCTGTATCTCACGGTGGTGACTTTGAACCCCGATTCCCGAGTCTTTAATCTCCAAAATATTAGAATTACAGATGTGCAACGCCAACACTCAGATTTAATTCCTGCTTTTTCTAGAGATGCCTGTTCTCTTGTGCACACGTTGAACACAACATGTCCAGCACTTCCCTGGTAGCGCTCTAAACTCGAGGCTTGTCTCTGATCTCTCCACTCTTCTATCTAGACTAAATACTTATCCTGAATTTACCGCCCTGTTCCTTCCCTGCTTGCCAGAAACCCTAACCAGACTTAATCTTAGTAATTAGCCACATAATCCTCTTTCAGAGACAAAGTAGAAAGTCCTTGGGGACAGTGTGATGTGCCCAAGGGCCACTGTTCCTGTGGATGGTGCTGCTTCCAGCGGGGATCTCTTAGCCCAGCATGCAGAGATCTCTCCCTAATGTGTCTCTAATGTAACATCTCTTTTCTAGCTAGTCTCTCCAATATACCATTTCGGTCCCTTGTATATGATACTTTGTATTCAGTATGCTGCCTCTACTGCAAGCATTTATACACCATGTTTAAGCCCTCCCCTCCTCTCCCTCCCTCCCTTCCTTTTTTTTTCTGCCTTCTTTTAGGCACCTCTTTTTCTTTCCTTTCCTGTGGATTTTAGAGACAGGGTTGCCTTCTAACCTTGGAGGGCTTGATTCTCATTATGTAGCTCAAGGTTCTCAAACTCATGGCTATCCTTCACTCTCAGCTTCCGAAGTGCTGGGAATAAAGACATGCATCACCATGCCCAGCTAGCCCTTAGTATGAGTTATTTAATTCTTGTAAAACCTTTAGCCACCCTGTAGTCTATTTTCTAATTATGCATGTGGAAATGAAAGCTGAAGTAGTAGAAGTAACTTCCCACACCTGAGTTGGCAGGTGGTGGGCCAGGATCCAGTGTAAACCATCTGTCTCCGGAACCTGTGCTCTTGGCCTGGACATCAAACTCCACATCTTTTAGCAACATCTGTCTTTCAGGTCCAAGGCTCTCTCTTCTCTATAAAACTTTCCCCAGTGATCAATAGACATCAGAGACTTGGAATTCATGGCAGGGTTATTTGTGCTTTCTCAGTCCTATCCAACATGCTGCAGACGCTGAGAAAGTAATACCATAATCTATGACCTGACCGTAAATATCTGCACCTCGGTTTTCCAAATTCTCTTCAAACAGTAATTGGAAAGCAAACAGAGAAAGCCGAGTACTAGCAAGAACCTGCACCGTGGTGCAGACACAAGCTCAATGAGCCAGGGTTTCTCCCTTCTCCCAGGTACTCCTGGTTCCTCTGACCTTGGAGGTGCCATTTCACCTCCCATACCTCCATACACCGTCCATCCCCATTCTCATTCGTGAAACTGGCTTAATAAGGTATGCCTCATGGGATTCCAACAGTGACTGTATGAAAAGTTACTATAATTTGTAAAGCCATATTCAAACACAGTCTTTTCTTTTAGTCCCACTGGGAATTCAATATAGGTAAACTAGCTCAGTGTGGAGCTCCATCCTATGGCTGACATTGTGGAGATGCTCATGTCCTGGTCATAGAACTTTTCTGTGAGCTCCTTTTGGCTTCTGTAAATAAACTCTATATTGGTTCTTCATAAAATGAAGCTGGCCAGCATCTCCCTTATCCTGAGGATTTTAAATAGTGAATCTAAACTTCTGTTATAAAATGCAATGTAAATCATATCTTCAGGAACCTGTATTTAGAAGACTCACCGCTTCTTGGTGTGTTTTCCTCATGGAATGACTTTAATCTCCATGGCTATTCCATCATGAGCTGTAATATAACGGCTCAGTCTTGTGCCTGTTAAGGTTTACAGTGTGCCTTTGTTGGTGGGACTTGTGTAAAACGACTGGGTTGTTTTGCCTTTTGAACTTGGGCATAGAAATTTCGAAGGCAAAAGAAGTCATAAAAGCATGTCAGGAAACCTGGTTGAGAAAAAAAAAAGTTAGAGTGTAGAGTTAACTCCTAAGATAAATTAAAAAAAAAAAAAAATCACCTTCTTTAGGAGCCCAGGTGTATTTCTGAAAATTCTACTCTATTATTGGAAATAGCATAAAAAGGACAATGGTAGAGATTCCCAAGAATTCCATGCACTGTCTGGCCACTTAGTGGATTACAGGTGTGTTACCATGCCAGGCTACTAGTAGGTAGCATTTTACACATAGATTATTGGACAGTTTGTTGCAATGATCAAGAGGAAAAAAAAGAGGAAAAAAAAAAAGAATCTATATGTGCTGCTGATCCATGACACATTTCATTGCGGAACCTGAATCCTAGTCCACATGTAACACCCAAGAGGCAAGTGTCTTCGGTCGAGTGATTTGGTCTTTTTAAGTCTCAATTTCTTCCCTTATTAAACACAGATGCTGTGTTAGAGAAATAATAATGTCATTTGGCCCCTTAAGGACATAGGTCCTAGAATATAGTAAATACTCGAAAACGATTAGACCTCTTGGTTATTAATGGTCACATGAGTTGCAGAAAGAGCAATTGTTAAATTGGTCCATCAAGGCTGAAAGGAATGAGAGGTGGAATAAAGTTACCATGGGACCAATAATTCCCTTGGCTCTGCTCTGACCACTTCTGAGGTTGACTAGTGTTTTCTCACCAAATTGCTTTCAGATTGTAGTGGCAAGACCGAGAAGCAACATATGTCTGATGTTATAGAAAGCATATCAGAGATAACCTACCCCTGTAAATATGCATATCATCGCAGCTTTCTATAGGAACAATGAAGATATCAGACACAGAGTAAAGACAGTATATGCCATTGAAAAACCATTTTTCTAACTAGTTCTCAATAAAGAACTCCGGTTGCTAGTTTATAATGGGTTTGGCACATTCCCTTAACAAGTGATAGGTAACTGGATCTTTGTTTTATGAAGGAAATAAAACAGTGTGTAGCTTAATTCCAATTCCTCTAGTTTCCAGCCCATTGCTTATTCACTGATACTAGCACTATTGCTATAAATGTGTTAGAAGATTTCAAAGCCTTTAAAAGCTAGCCAGATTGGTGAAGCATGTCGTGTCCAACCCAAGGGAAGTGAGCTGAGACCTATCGCAAAACCCAATGTTCCTAGATTAAACTCAAAAGTATTCATTTCTTTAAAAAAGTAGACTAGTCCTTCTGAAGCTTTACTGACTTTGCATAGAATCAACATAGGAGGAAAGAAGCCCTACAATTTGAGTGCCTGCCCTTAGCATCGCTGTGGGAATTGTTATGTAAAACCCAGTACATCCAATGTGACTGGTCAACTGGTACTTCTAGAAGTATCCTTCTTCATGCTGACCTATCACACTGATGACAACCTTATGCAGATACAAATTGAAAAATTGCCCCAAAGGGGAATTCCAGTGCTACAAATGGAAATCAAGATTTATGAAGTTTTTTTTTTTTTTTCAAAAAACTCAATAGAATTAATAAAGTGATAGTTGTAGGATCTCCTCCAAGATCCTTGACTTCACTAGCCCTGAGTGGTTGGCTAGGTCTCCACCATGGGTGGTATATTCGTAGCCACCCATAACTGGACTTACAACTCAAGTACTGTATATTAGATAACAAAGGGGCATGAGATATTAATGATATGACAGGTTGGATATATGAATTTTCTCAAGAAACTCTTTTGTATTTACTCACTTTTTCAATTCTTGGTCTCCGTAGGTGGCAAATCTTCCAAATGACTATATGATAACCCTCAACTATGTCGCCGGGATGGATGTTTTGGTACGTAGTTCACACATTTCTGACTTGCATTTTAGTAGCTAACGGGTGACCTGTGACCATACACATTAAAGACATTCTCTGCTCGCTGTCTTGAAGATGATATCTTTTTAGAATTTGACCTATATTTTTCTTCTTCTTCATTTTCCCCTCAACCTGCTGCAGAGATTATCAGTGAGCACTTCAGTGTTTGAGGCCTGCACACTAAACAGAAACGGCTCATCTTGGTTAGACTTAGCAACTGATGTCTATTTTTCCCCCCTGGGCATCTCTCAAAGGGGCTTGAATATAAAATCATGTTAAGTTTTTTCCTTGACAATGACTCATGTATATATTACTCTTATTCCTATTTTATTTGAGAAAATAGAATATTTTATTTTATTTCTTAGCTTATTAGCCTTGCAATGGGGCTTTGAATACAAGTATGGAGTTATAATTTTGTTTCGATGTAAATTTTGGGATGTCACGCTGTGGACAAACTCCCCTAGAGTTATGCAGACCAAAAAGATGCATAGTAACTCTGCGTGCTTTTATAAACTCCTAAGACATCAGACTCCGCCATCCAGAAAGATGTGATGTTAATGCCGTTTGATACTATATGTTCCAACTTGCAACATAGTCACATATTTTCAACACATGCTATTCATACCAATTCACTGTAGCTGTTGTAATCCTGGAGTAAATCAAAAGCTATTTGAGCTGCTCTCGCCTTTGCAACTCTCATTTTTTTTCCCTAACCCCAATAAATATTCATAGTATGTTGATTATACACGTGTTGTTTCTGGTTTTTGTGAATGAGCCAATCAAAAGTATGTTACTTTGTTCTTCAAAATACCTTTTAAATACTACATAAGGTTTTTGTTTCAAGATACTGTCTGTGGCTACACTTCTTTTACTTGGTAAGCATTTTTTTCCACAAACTGCCAAATGTTCTTTAGAACTCGCTTGAACATGTAGCTTCATGCTGGACCAGCTCAGCTCAAGCCTGGCCACTGTCTGTCAATTCTGGTAGTGGAGTTTTCTGCAAAGAGAAATATAAAGTCAAAGCAGCTTGAAAACTAATCAATGCAGTCATTTGATCACTTAGTCAGCGAGCGTTCGGTGAAGAACCAATTTAAAAACTCTGGCCTCAATGGTTGAGTGCTTGCCTAGCCTATGGAAAGGTCCTGGATTCCATCCCAGCGCCAAAATAACAAACAAACAGACAAACAAACAAACATCTTAACAAGAATTGTGAGGAAAGTACTTAGCTTTTATGTCACATTTTTGCAAAATGATGTCAACCCCCTCGCCGCCTCCCACACACACACACCAGGGTGAGAAGAAATCTTGTACATTAGGTAGGTACACTTGTTCATATTTTACAAAGGACGCAAGGAGGTTTACAACCCAGACTTATTTTGGCCAGGGGTCTACAGCTTGTACGTGACAGACCTAAAAAGAACATCCCTCCCTTTCCCATCCAATCCCACTCCACTTTGGCCATCCTGACTCTTCACTCTGGGTTACTGAAAATGGGGATGTGAAGAATAATTACCATGCTGAGCCAAGTTTTAGAAGGAGCTTCCCACTCCAGACTGCCGGTACCCCCTTGAGCCTGGCTATCGCCAGACTTGCTCAAAGCAATACTGCTGCTCTTTGCAAAGCAAGAGTTAAATGGGAAATAACTAAATAGATGATTCCGGAGCTGGTCTAATCATAGATGGTGCTAAATCATAAATTTCCGTATGGGCTGGTGATAGCTAGAGTCGGGCTTGTAAAAATAAAGCCGACTTATTGCCACATATTTTGTGCGTGTTGCTGCAATTGAGAGAAGCCTGCTATTATTTGGTCTTGGCATGCTATCGTGGAACTACTGAGAAACATTGTTCTTGGCCACCGCAGTTGGCAGGAAAAATCAGCTGCTTCGGAGGGCTTAGCACAGAAAGTGGGGTCTTACCCTTTACCTTCATTTTAAAGGGTTCATTTGTACCAAGACCAGAGGCGTTTCCCAGTTGAGCGGCCTGTGGAGATTTGTTGGTGGTCAGAGTCCCAGCTGCCTAATCTTTTGTCTTTAAACAATAAAGGGTGGGGTGGGACTTGTTGCCAGAAAGATCCCCTAGGATCCAGGCAATAAAAGTCAGCCTCAGGCACTGGGCAAGATACAGTTTTTTACTTTTATTGTAAAAAGCAGCTAAAGTCTGCAAAGAAAAGTCTATTTTCCTCACAGGCCTTCTTAGAAAATAACCTAGCAGATTCTCTCTCAGAAATAGCAGGTTGTGGTCATCCATCCGGTTAGTGTTTGAATCCACTGATAATCGCCAATTCAAAATCCTCACAACTATATTACTGTAACACAGCCAGATGGGTATGATTTCCTCCTGAACCTCTTAAGCTTAGGTTCTGAATGAATACTCCTGGTTCTTTCGTTCACCCAGCAGTTACTATAGAACGAATGAGCATGGAGGTGCTGAGTGTCACTACACAGCTGTGTTCGCTCTAATGTGTGTCTCCGCCCTAAAACAAAAGATACTGGAGTTAATTGCTCATCCTTTTTAATTAGAGTAAATTATATATACACGCAGTTACAACTCTCTTTGACGTATTTTGGAAATTCCTTTAGTTGTACAGAATAATTCTAAAAATATCCAAAGAGTATCACATGGCCTACTCCAGGTTCAACCTTTTTCTTCCCTACATTTATTTGCTTTATCAATTTTTTTCTACATGGATATTTTATTATAGCATTTTTCCAAATTGTGTCCATGATGGCCATTCGCTTCTAAATACTTTAGTATGTGTTTCTTAAGCATAGGATTATTATTTTACCTTTTAGCAACATATCTTCAACTCTAGTAAAATTAGCAATAATATTTTAATGTCTTGGGTGTCTTCAAGTTTATCTTTTTGAGTTTTTATTTCTATTCTTCTGGTAAAAGTTCATTCCATGATCATGATTTACATTTTGAATTTTGACGATTCTTTTTTTATTATTTTAAATTGTGCATGCACACACGGTACATACAGGGGTTCATAGAAGCTGGAGGTATTGCTAGACATGGGAGCTGAGAGCTGAATTTGGGTCCTGGAAGAGAAATGCACCTCCTAACTGCTGAGCCATCTCTTCAATAAATAGCATGATTTTAATATCAGGAACACTGTTTCCCCAGCAACATCTTGTCCAGTTAATTTATCTGGCTAAGAGGACTTGGAAGAAGTAATTCAGTTAAGATTTTTGAGATAAGATTATCCTGGATTATCAAGAAGTAATTCAGTTAAGCTTTTTGAGGTGGAGAGATTAGTTTGGATTGCCAAGTGGGCCCAACTGGTACACTTGCGAATCCTTATAAAGGATTCAGATGTGTGTAAGCTAGAGAGGGAGATTTGCAAAGATTTCTCCGCTGGGTTTAGAGTTTGAAGCCAGAGCAGCAGGAATACTGGCGAGTGGCCTGTTGGAGCTGGAAAAGGCACAGCAAAGATCTCCCTCAGCCCCAAAGAGTGCCTTGAGTTTGGTTTAAGTAAGATTTGTTCCATACATCTGGCCTCAAGAACTGTAAAGTTAATCTTGATCTTGATCTTGATGACCAGCTCAGTGGTAATTTGTTCTAGCTATGATAGGAAATCAACAGATTACATCTTAAAGTCCCCTTCAAAAGTCATTCAGTCATTTTTGTTTTTCATCTTTGTGGCATTGAAACTTTAGAGTGAGTCACCCTTCTCCTTGACCAAGTGTCCTTTTTCAAACATGATTGATGGTTCCTACTGATTCTGTGGGATTTATGCACTCTACGGTGTCACCTGATGGCACCTGCTCAGACTGTCCCTCCCAGAGCATGGAGTGTATGTCATCCCTGAAACACTACTTGATTTAATTTGTTCAACTGATTCCTGTACATTTATTCATTTACAGTCTTAGAGACACTAAAATCACACGAACATCCTGGTCCTTATCACCGGTTAGGAGCTACTGGTCTGTATTACATGCACTAATCTTTAGGGTTACATCCTTTTTAGTTTGTGTGTTTGTTTGGGTGCTTAGGATCAAACCTAGGATTGTGCTTCTGCCAGGCACTCTGAGCCGTACTCCCAGTTCCTAAAGCATTTTTAAAAGGAACAGCTAAGACAGAAGTGTTTGATTGTGGACCCGTATTACTAAGGCAACAGTAAGGCAACCCTTCCTCAGGCATGTGCAGCTTCACTCCGAGGTTGTTCCCGCCTCTTCCACCTGGCTCTGTGTTCTTTTGTTCCTTCGCTATCCCATGACTTATTACTGGATACTTTGGTTCCTGGGTTGACAGAGTGACTTAGAAATAATTATCAATTTGCGATCTATTCCTCCTTCATATATGCTGACTGACCTGTGGCTCATCTTCTGATAAAGGAAATGGTGTTATCGCAATGAGGGGACAGAAAGAGTGCAGTTTCCTGATTGTTTATGGGGCTATTTGATTGATACCATCCCCTAGCTTACAGACTTTATATCTCTAGGACAGAATATATTGCTATCTCTATATCTTACCTATACCTCCCCTCTCTCTCTTTGTGTGTGTGTATGTGTGTGTGTGTTGTTTTCTTTTGCTGTGCTGTTCTGTACCTTTAGTGCCTTCTGTGTGGTGGGTACTTAGAAAATATTTGACAGAAGGATACAAAGAAAGACAGTAGGACCTTTCCCTGGTGTGTAATCACTTGTCATTTCCTTGATGTCCAAGGTGCTGTGACAGCTGAGTGCCTGTAACTCACCACACACTATCAGAACCTCCACAATGCTGCTCTCTCTTCCTTAGACTTCTGCACATGTCATGTCATCTTGCTTGGAAGGGTTCGTTATTGTGCGTGTGAGCCTTCTATTTGCACTGAATCATTTCTGCTCAAGAACCATCTCATTTTTCCAGTTTGCTCCAGGCTGAGAGCCAGATCCTGAAGCCCAAGGTTCATAAGCCTCTTCATAATCTTGCCTCCTCACATCCTGGTCACTGAAGTACCCATTTTCCCCTACACCAACTCACCGCCCTACCCTGATGCATCACTGTCTCCTAAAGTCATTCTTGTTGGCAACCCCTGTGCTATGCTGGGTGCTACTTACATTTGCCAGGGATGTCTGTCCATCCACTCACCCTGCCATGGAATTGTGGCTATTTTGGAGCCTGACTTAGATACCAGCTCTTTCAAGAGCAAATTAAGTTATTTTTTTCCCATAAAGACCATTATCTATACTTCTTGACTGTACTTTCTCTCCCATACTTAATACGGGACCACAGAAAATTAACACCACATATAGTCTGAGCTCAGTGCTTTGATTAGTGCTGAAAGAAGCTAGAAGCTGAGGTGGAGAGTGACCCAATAGAAGACCAGCAGTCTCCACTGACCTGGACCCCTGAGATCTCTCAGACACTGAGCCACCAACCAGGCAACATACACCACCTGGTCTGAACCACCCCCCCCCCCACACACACACACACAACACATATACAGCAGAGGACTGCCTGGTCTGGCCTCCATGAGAGATGATGCACCTAACCCTCAAGAGATTTGAGGCCCCAGGGAGTGAAGAGGTCTGGTGGAGACAACCTCTTGGAGATGGGGGTGGGGGGGAGGAGGGGAGGGAAGGAAGAGGTATGGGATGAGGAATAGTCAGAGGGCAGACCGGAGAGGGATAATGGCTGGAATGTAAAAAAAAGATGAGAGAGAGAGAGAAAGAGAGAGAGAGAGAGAGAGAGAGAGAGAGAGAGAGAGAGAGAGAGAGAGAATGAAAGAAAAAAGAAAATGAATAAACTAGAATTTTGAATACTGTTTTAACTAGCTTTTAGTGTACTTACACAACAGCACTGTGGCTCATCTTAATAAGCATGATTGAGACACCATTTAGAACATGTAGACCAATTACTGTCTGATAGAAAAGGAAGGGCCACATATAATCTTCAATTGCTGAGTAGCCACCTTAAAAAAACAAAGTTTAAAAGAACGGATGCCACTGAATATAATAAATTATATTTAGCTGACAATATGCCAAATACAATCATTTACAATGAGCATAAAATTGCCAGTGGGATATTTTACCTTCCTTACAGTACTGAAAATCCACTGTGTATTTCATACCTACAGCAAATTCTACTTCAGGTACTAAATGTTCACCATAGTATGTGGTAATAAGTACCTACCAAAGGGGGATTGACTCCACATTTCGCCAAGCACAGATTAGAGAGATCTCTTTCTCTTACTGATGGAGGAAGTGAAGGAGAAGTTGGACTGACTTGCCTAGAACTCCACTCCATGTGAGATGACTGGGACTAAGAACTGGTTCTCTGACCCCTCAGGCTCTGCTGCCTTCCCCTCCATGTAATCTTTCCTCACTTTGCTACTTCAAGTCTGGCTGAGGAGCCATTCATAGGCCTGTCCCAAGAAGTAGCATGCATTTCTACTGCCTGGGTTGATTACCATCTTAATCAGATTAATGATCATCCATCTCTTTAATTCAAATACGAAAATGCAAAGTTAGCTGAGTATGCCCTGAAGATCCAAAAGAATTGTTCATGGAGGACTGACGGAGTCATCCTCCAAAACCTTGATCATCTAAATGGAGTTAAGGTTTTGGAAAGTCTATACTAGCCATGTCAAGACATAACGTTTTACAAAGCGCTTTTATAAGAAAGTTTCGATTCACCCACCAACAGGATTCTTCTGCTGTTGCCAAGAATTAGAGGCTAGGTGAATACTCCTTGTGAATCCCGTTCAGAGTTTACCAGCCAGGGCTTTGGTCCCTCCGAATCTGATTGGTATTGGCGGTATACCAAAGTTAGGCCCATTAAGAAAGCAGATAGCTACCAAGTAGGCTCTGTTTACCATGAATTTCATGAATCATACAGTGACTACAAATAGGCTGTACATCTGAAACTGAATGCAGAATAATATGTCAGATTCTGAGAGGGCAAGAATATGCCAGACTTAGCAAGCCCCAAGATATTTCTGCCACATTTGCTTCATGCATGGCTCAAAGTGCCCAGTTCTGCCACTTGAGTGTGGCTATGTCACACACCTCACAGAATCCTTGCATCTTCCTTTAAACACTTGTTTGCCCTTAGAAGTACATGGGATTATCTTTCCTTTCTTTCTTTCTTTCTTTCTTTCTTTCTTTCTTTCTTTCTTTCTTTCTTTCTTTCTTTCTTAATTGTATATTTTATTTATTTACATTTCAGATGTTATCCCCTTTTCCCAGAAATCCCCTATCCTATCTCCCCTCCTTCTGCTTCTGTGAGGGTATGTCCTCACCCATCCAGCCACTCACACCTCCCCACCCTCAAATTCCCCCACACTGGGGGCATTTTCATCACTGCCCCCACAAAAGCAGCTGTATTCCTACTTGTGTGTAGATTACTGATAATTATTTCATCTTGTCTTTCATCATATCTTTTATTGGGTCATGTAGTGAAATCATGTACTTGATACTCATGGTATATTGAAAAAGAAAAAAAATCTGTAAAAAAGTTTCTAGCTAAATCATTAGAGGTCATGATCTACTCACAGTCTAGAAGTGTTGGTTTGGTGTCATGGAGTCAGTTGGCATTTTAGATTAATACACGTGGCAAATATATAGGAGTATGAAGGATACGCTGTGCCTGGAGTCTCACACAGGCCAGCTCCAATTAACCCAGAGGATGGAAGTCAGGGGGGTACGAGGAAGGAAGATAAGATTATATGAAGTATGGAGTCAAGAAAAACAAAATGAAAACAAAAAAAACCTCAGACAAATTTTCCTATTCAAAGCAATCTTTATTTTATTTTATTTGCTTTTGATATCTGTATATATGGTTTACGGAAAAAAAAAGTCAAATTATATGTCCTTCTGAAAGCTGCATGTTGTCTCTGACATCTGGAGTCACTGTTAACTTTCTCGATCCTTCACATTTCTTCAGCAAAAGAGAGCATTCTATCCTCTGTGCTCTGTGCTTCTATTGGCTATTGTAAGTTAACATTTGTTTTAAAGTATTTAAGTTTTAAACGGCCTCCGAAAGATAAGCAGTAATAATGCCATTTTTTGAGGCAGCGAAGAAAGGATTCTGCTTGTGTTTGACAACACTTAATCATCTATTTCATAATCATAATCTTGGAAGAATTAAAAAGCAGGCCTCCGATCCTCTCACAAAGGACACGCTTGCTCAACTGTGTTTGGTTCTCTTTGCAGATCATTGACTCTGTTTAATCACAAAGAGAAAAGAAAGAGAGAAAAGAAACTTCTCGGGAAGTCTAGTCAAGACTGGTTCCCCGTGTCCCCTCCCCCAGGCAGGAAGGGTCAAAAGAGGCCAACCCAGAATCTGATCTGTTTGCTTTGGTTCTCTCCTGCGTAGATCCAAGTCTTACAGTGCTGTAGCATAGCTGAATAAATAAATTAATGAATGCACAGGACCAAGTTAAAGATACAGGTTTTTTTTTTTTTTCGGGAGATCTGTGGTATAAATGATAATGACTTGAATAAAATATAATAGCAAGGGCTTAGCAAAATGTGAGTTGTTAGCAGGATATCCAAGAATTTATAGCAAGCCTGGTGTATGGTGGCATGTTTCTCTAATCCCAGTACTTGGGAGGCTGAGGCAGGAGGATCACAAGGTGGCAGCTTTGTCTGGACTTCATAGCAAGATCCTGTTTGTGTAGCAGGGTGGGGAGTGGGTTATAATAAGAAAAGAATGATTAAATGTATGTCAAAATTTTAATATTATTAAGACAAGTTGTTCCTGTGTTTGAAAGTATAAACCTTGGGAAATCCTACCTCTCAGTCTTGACTGAAGTTTGTGAAAATGAGAGCGGTTATAAGTAAAGAGAGAGAAGATGTAACCTGAATGATAACTGTTACAGAACCCCCCAAGTTAAAAATAAGGAATGAGTGAACACAGTCCTCTACTGTAATTAGGGGCCTTTGAGGGGCACAGAAAGAGAGAAAAGAGAAAGACCACTTTTTTTTTTTTTAATAGGAACAACCACAGGATAAAAAGAGTGGCTCAGTTCAAAGCTCAGGAATTTGTGTCAAGAGATCCGAGTGGATAGGCAAGAATATTGGTCACATAAAAATAGAGTTTAAGATCACAATACATAGAATCTATTATCTTTGAAAAGTTGCATAGCTGCAACTACCCTGAAATGCTCCGGAATGGTCTATGGCGGAACCACAGAAAATAAGACTGTTTTAAAATGTTGGCCTCGTGCAGCCTATGCTCCACCTGTCCACCCCATCTCCGTCACTTTTATGCTTTACACGTGTGATGCATGGTCATTGGAAGGTTTATGTTGTTTGCTTGGAGTCTCTCAGCGAGGCCTGAGTGCAGTTAGGCGTTGATGCTGGCTTCTAATAGCTATCTAAGTGGGCAGAACTGGCTCCGGGAGCTGCCCCCTCCCCATACTTGGATCACTGTTCTGCTATCACAACCTTGAAATTTGAAATAGTTCTTGAGCAAATTGTCGAATGATAATTTCAAATAAGAAATACACTTTCCTTCTGCACTCACTCCCACAAATGACACAGCTGGTACTGCCACTCAAGTTCGTCTATTCAGGACCCTGCCCACGTGAATCTATCTATCTATTGAGAAGTCTTGGAATCTATCAAGACTTTTAGGTTAATTGGTTTTTAACTGGTAGTTCCTTCAGCGTTACGACTCCCTTTTCTGGAAATTTTTTTTTTTTTTTTTTTTTTTTTTTTTTTTTTTTTTTTGGTAATCCTGTCGGTATTTAATGTTCTTTTGAAAACACAGTGACTAAGCCATAAGTAATCTTCCATAGATTTAAATTCTATTAGTACATGAACTTTGTATGTGTGTGTATGGGTGAAAAGAGGGGTCAGGGTGTAAGAATTAGCTTTCAATTGACCAAGGAAGAGAAGGTAAGGTATACAAGGCTGGTTTAATTTTTCTTCCATGGAAGGACAAAAATCATTAATCCTCTGATCTCTACACATTTGTTTATTTTGAACTGTTAAATCTGTCTTGAGCAAGACATGAATTGACCTCCTGTGTTCTGAGGAAATTCTTTGTCCTGCAGTCAATGACTAAACTGCTGACAGATTTGAAGAGCCCTCTGAATCTGCCACATTTATAATAGATGCTTTGTCCTCTCTTTGAATTTCTTTCAGCCTAGTCACTGTTGGCTACGAGACATGGTAATACAATTATCAGTCAGCTTGACTACTCTTCTGGACAAGTTTTCAAATATTTCTGAGGGCTTGAGTAATTACTCCATCATAGACAAACTTGGGAAAATAGTGGATGACCTCGTGGAATGTATGGAAGAAAATGCACCTAAGGTAACTTGGTATTCATCAGAATTATTTTTTTCTTAAACTTCTGAAAGATCTTTCCTAAGCAATGGTATTGGGGAGATGAGAGCTTCCTTATTTTATGTTATTTTAAACTATAAACTTTTAATTTAAGGATAGTTTAAGGAGAGTCTATTGTAGTTTTACTGCAATACTGAAATGGACCTAAATATTGCCACCTAAGGTGAAAATACAGTATCTTTACACTGTAATCTTAAAATTGATTTTGCTTGTGCCTTAATTTTTGTTTCATATCTCAGTGAAGTTCATACTATCCTCCTAGTAAATTATAAGTATATTCAAAAAGTTCAATAGAGTCAACTAGCCTGGACCCCTGGCAGCTCCCAGAGACTAAACTACTAGCCAAAGAGTATACATGGGGTTGACCTAGGCCCCCTGCACATATGTAACACATATGTAGCTTGATCTTCATGTGGGTCCCTCAACAACTAAAGCAGGGACTGTCCCTGACTCTGTTACCTGCCTGTAGATCCTGTTCCCCTAACTGGGCTGCCTTGTCTGGCCTGTTAGGGATGTGCCTAGTCCTGCAGTGATTTGATGTGCCAGGGTTGGTTAGTAACCAGGAGGAGGGAGTTCCCCCTTCTCACAGGAGAAGGGGAGAGAAGGACGGGGGAAGGAACTGTGAGAAAGGATACTGGGAAGAGGGGGTCTGCAATCAGGATGTAAAGGGAATAAATTAATAAAAAAAAGTTATAAATATTGAAAGCAAATGTTTCTCTTGGAGAACTGACTCAGACGACTTGCCCTGTCATCTGTAATGCCCCAACCACTGTGCATTTTTGTTCCTGGGGTCAGTGTATAATTGATCATCCAACTTCAGGGTCTACACATGACCCTAGCTTGGTTTCTGAGCCTACGAAATAGCCACATATCCCAGAACTTAAGGAATGATCAATAAGAGGTTCAAAGTCTAAGTCTATCATTGTTCAGCTTTGTATACCTTAACTTCACTGTATTTTGTGTCTAAATGGCACAATCCCTTTCCAAGGAATCAACAGTGGAGTATCATTAATGCCAGACCAGGCAAAAATAAGTGTAGACACTCCTGACATTGTTATTCGTGGTGCTGTCTCTACAATAGACTAGACCTTGGAGTATCTAATTAGAGGTTTTCAACCCCCTTATGGGGATCAATGGCCCTTTCACGGGGGTCTCATTTAAGCTATCATGCATATCAGATATTTACACTATAATTCCTAACAGTATCAAAATACAGTTATGAAGTAGCAATGAAAATAACTTACAGTTGAGCATCACCATAGCATAAAGAATTGTATTAAAGAGTCACCCGGCATTAGGAAGGTCAAAAACCACTGATCTAATTGGTTAGAGGGCTCAGCTAGCTTAGTGCTACCTTTTCTCAGCATTCTTGCTGTACTAGCAATCTCTTCATGACACTTGATCATTTTCATTGTTTTCGTTTCTGATTTCTGAAGTTAGAATAGACCTTGAAAATCACAATGTGTGTTAGCATTGCCTTAATCTATGTACATCATACTACTATCTCAGACAGAATGTCATTTCATTTACAGCAAGTAGGAATTATATAAGAACAGGTCCATCAGAAGGTTATCACAAAGGAAGTAACATATGTATTGGGGATTTAAAGATTAGTTGTGTTTAATAAATGGCAGTGTTGGTTAAAGCATTACAAATAGTAAAGAATGTGCATTTGCTAGCCATGGCATTTTTACTAAATCTCTAAAAATTATAGATGTGAACTATTAATAAAATATATTATTTGTTTATGTTGTAGCCCTAACATAGAGCTATTATTTGAATGTTTAAATTTTATATAAGTTAATCATACTATTCTTATTTTTATGCTATGTTTCTGTCATGTTGTATTGTTTATAAGATATGCTCATATTTATACATAGTTAAGTTTTTGCTGTTTATAGAAATCCATTATTATTGAGAATAGCACTATTTATCAAGCCACATATCCATTGATTGAGGTAAGGGTTACAAATACAGTTGGTAAAAATTTCACTGTCTTATCATATGTTGCAGGAGAGTTTCACTAAGGTCTTTACTTGTGAGTAGAAATTCTAGGCCAATGTCTAAGAGTTTCCCCTGGGGCTGGAAAAATGTCTCAGCAGTTAAGAACACTTACTGTTCAGGCCAAGACTCAAGTTTAGTTTTTAGAACTCATGATGAGCAATGCACAACCATCTGTAACTCCAGCTCCAGAGGACATGATACCCTGTTTTAGACTCCAACCGCATCTGCTCTCAAATATGTACATGCCACCTCTGCCACCTCAACACATCTGACAACATAATTAAAATATTTAAAAAATTGAAGGAGTTCCCATCAATTCCTATTCTTGTCTGTATTTAATATACCCAGTTGTAAGTTTTTGGAACATCTGTTATAGAGGAATGCCTCTTAAAAGCTAACACTCATACTGGAGTAAGCAGTTTTGAAATTCTTAATTGTTTTTTGGAGTCATTGTCCTGTTGCCACGACCTTGTCCTGTCCCATTGTCCATTGTTCCTTCTGTTTTGTTGATTGTCCCCTAGTTGCTTTGGTCATGAGTTGAGTCCGAGATTGACCTGATACCATCCTTATTCTCTGTAGCCATTTTGAGTTGTGTCTATTAGAATAGCTGTTCGGAATCTCTTGGCTTGTAGAATTCAAATACTTGAATCATTGAGGATATAGTCAATAGTCCATTATGCTGGCGTCAAATCCACGAGTTATTTCAAAACTAGAATCTTTCTTATTTGTTTGTTTGCTTATTTATCTATTTATTTGTCTAGAATGTAAAAGAATCTCCAAAGAGGCCAGAAGCTAGACACTTTACTCCTGAAGAATTCTTTAGTATTTTCAATAGATCCATTGATGCCTTCAAGGACTTCATGGTGGCATCCGACACTAGTGATTGTGTGCTCTCTTCAACATTAGGTCCTGAGAAAGGTAAGGTGTTCAAGCATTTCCTGTTTAAATGTACATAGTAAAGCGTGAGCTTTTCTAAGCCTCTACTGCTGAATGAACAGAATGTGTTGCTATAGAAAGAGCCCGTGTTTCTGATTACAAAAAGAAAGCAAATACCAATGACTACCAATGGTTATCATCTAGCATGAAAGATTTGTCAGTTTCCAAGACAGTGATACTCAACATTTCTAAATTGAAGAATTGTGTGAGTTAACAGCACATGATGGTGGCTCACATGTTTTCTCACTCCAATATTTGCTAGGAGAGTAGAGTGTTATATTCTTCACCCCCAGCATTCCTAATGTTCACTTCTCATATCTTTTTCTTAAGGGTCTAACTCTGAGACTTGAGTTCTGAGCCTCACCAGTTCATTCTGAATCCCCTCTCCCTGAGCTGGGTCCCTATGATGGAACTAACTTCATTGCTTTCTTTTAAAAACATGACGGGTTACCAACAACTCTTTACTATTCACGTTTCTAAGCATGGTTATGCATGCAATAAGCCATCACTCTACAGGACGACTATGGTGCATCTTTTGACAAAACTGAGCGAGCAACCGAACTGAGTGTCAAATAAATAGGAACTGCATAATCTAGACTTGGGAGGCAGACCCAGCACTTACCGTGATATTGCACTTCGCCTTTGGGGGACTCTGTGATTCCTATAAATCACCATGTAACACTGACACATTATTGCTTTCTATTTAGATTCCAGAGTCAGTGTCACAAAACCATTTATGTTACCCCCTGTTGCAGCCAGCTCCCTTAGGAATGACAGCAGTAGCAGTAATAGTAAGTACACGTATCTGATTTACTGCATGCATGGCTCCAAGTATTCTCTATAGGAGTGTTGCATGGACTTAAACAAAGTTTATAAATTATCACTAATACTACTGTTCTGTTACTGTTATTCCTTCTATGGTCTTCCTGACAATTAAATATCTGGTTTGGAGAATTGGATCTCCCTAGAGGTTAAGAGGACCATGAAGGAATTAGGGCAATAAGCTTTCTGCTAAGGTTATTTTAAATAAGGCATGAAATTAATTGAAAAAAATTTGACAGAGGCCTTCTTTTGAATCATTGTAGGCTTAAAATAAACTTTGTGAAGAATGTCCCTGATCAAAACGGAGTTTTAAAATTTCAAGTGCATGTGCTAACTCTCTACAATTTCAAGGATATTTTCAGTTTTGTGTCTCCGTATTTACTAGTGCATGTTTGGAAATTTGCTGATGCTATTACATTACCTAAGAATGTATGTTGAAGAAGAATGGATTTCTTTCCCTAAAATTTCTGTCCTCTTTGCCCAAAAACCCACGTTCCTGGAATACTGTCTTATTTTTGAATTTGTGCAATGATCATTATAAAGATTACTGAATATACTGTGTATATTCTGTTTTTACAGATTCATAATAACTTATTCGGTTTTAAAAGAAAAATCTCTGAAGTAAATGCTTTAGAATGTTTTTCTATCAAAACTTGCCCTGGACCTAAAATAAAGCTATATATAGTCTTTTTCCCCCTCTAAAAATATCTACATATTTCACAGTGTAGACATTTAATAATTTAATGGACGGGTACTGCCTGAACTCGCTGGCTGGCAGTCTACAAAGTCCAGTGTTTTCAGGACAGTCTTCTGAAACCAAAAATTGTGAGTTACATTCATATAACACATCAGATCTGACAAATTTCACAAAGAGACTGGGCCTGGTACGCATGTGTCATCTCTTCTTTTGTCTACTCATCTTTTCAAAGGAGCCATTTTTAGCATCTCAGATGCTCTGTTCCTGTTTTCTTGATATTAAAATTTACTATTTTTCATCCTCCACATTTTGCTTTTAACTGTCCCAACCTGTCCCAGATTCTTAAGCTGGAAAAGTGACATTGTTGACTTTAAGCTAATTTCTTCCCTTAAAGGGGGAAAAAATGCCCTTGTAACGCTGTTAACTGAGTCACATGCATTTTTGTATATTGTCTTTCTATTGTTTTTCAAAGGTATGCATAGGTGCATTGTTTTGTTCTTTCTTATTTTTCATAAACAAATTCTTAATATGGAAACAGGCTGGCCTCAAATTTGCAATCAGCCTGCCTCAGCCTCTGAAGTGCTGGGATTGCAGGCACGTGGTACTATGCCCAGCTGTCTTCGGTATTTCAGATCTTCATATTTCTTGTCATTGTGGCTGAACTTGGATCTGTCGCTCTTGCCACTTGCTTCCTGGTTCCAGTTTTTGCCCTCTGTTTCTTCATTCGAGCCCCATTCTTCTGCGAGATCCATTTCCTCTCTATTTGATCTTCAATATCTCTTTGTGTTATTTATAGTGACTTTAGGAACTAAAATGTACATTTTCACTTGTAACCTTTTTCTTAGAGTTAATATTGGTGGATTGGTTGGTGGCCTTCAAGAAAAACAGGGACCGTCCATGAACCAATCTATTGTGTTTATAAATGTCATACTCTTAAGCCATAAACTCCCATATTTAGCTTTCAAACAGTTGTTTGAAGCACCTAAATGCCCTTTTAAATAGAAAAATATGTGTCACGTTTAGGTTATTTTCATACTTTCAATTCTTTGTCAGTCCACCCTTCTAATCTCTTTTCAGTAAGTAGAATTCCTTTAGAGTTCCCTGTAATACAGATCTATTGACAACAAGTTTCTTTTCTTTGAGAAATGTCTATACTATCTGCTGTTCGGAGAGGTACATTTTACTACGTAGCATATTGTGGTTTAATAAAATCTTCTTTTATTCCTTTAAAGACACTGTGGCATTTTCTTCCAAAGATATTGTATCTGACGCACAAAAATCACCACTTATATTGTTTTTCTCCATGTACGCTATACTGGACAGATTTCACTTTATGCTGTTTTTTTTGTTTGTTTGTTTGTTTGTTTTTTTGAGCAATGTGAAAAATGCCAATAACCAGTGATTTTCTCTGTATTCATTTTTCTTGGTTTTTGTCTAGTTTCTTGATCATATAAGTTTACTTTTTTCCAATACGAAAGCTATGGAAAGTTTGGCAGTAGTTTTTAAAACTATTTCTTCTATATTCTCTTGTTGTTCTCCCTCTGAGAAAACCAGTCACACATAATTTGGTCAGATTGGTATTGTGTTCAGTGTCACAAAAGTTGAATTCTATTTTTATTTCATCTTTTAGGCTAGACTTCAAACTCGCTGTGTAGCTAGTCTGGCCACACATTCTGATCCCCTGCCTCCACTTCTCAAGTTCTGGGATGACGTGTATTAATTTTCTGAAACCTCATTATCATTGTTGGTCTCAATATATGATTTTCAGTTTTCTAGTTCACTAAGAATTCCTTCTACCACATCTGAACTGAATCCGAACAGTCCAGAGTTTGCTTTCATTTCTAGACTTCTTGTTTATGTTTTAAAATTTCCATCTGCTTTTTGGGGGTATTTTTGTGCAGAGATGCTCTATCTTCACATCAAGGCATATTCTCTTTTGTCTGACATTCTTACCACCTAATTTGAACATGTATGCCATCTTAGCATTTAATCTCTATCTTTATTAATTTTTTGTCTTCCTGGTTGGGTTCAGATATTTCTCTAAACAATCAGTAATTTTATTTTAACATATGCTGCACATCCTGGCTGTTATACTATTCCATAGCTTCTGAATTTCATAGCATTCTTTTAGAAGCAGTTGAGTTTCATTTGGTGAGAGGTTCATTTACTGGTAGATAAGCATCATCTTCTTTTCCAGGCTGTTTTAAAACTTGGTTAGGGACAAGGACACAGGGGCCGGCGACTGGGGTCGGGTGGGTGGTAACTTTATTGTTAAGGTTTGGGATGTCTGCTCTGTTTAGAGAGTACTATGACTATTGAACAATCTGTGCCGCAGACTTTTTGCTTTACCGTGAGACTTATCAGTGTGTCTGCTTGGTAAGAGTTGTATTCTTGCCAGACTTTGTTATGTGTCTCCCTGGGCATGTATAGATTATTATTTGTCTAATAGATTAATAAAGACTTCTTATTTACATAATTCATCTCTACCAGTATGACTACTCAAACTTACCCAACTCAGCAACCCTGAACTTCCATCTCTGGAGAGGGCAGTGAGTCTTGGTGGATGAAGTTCTGTCTCCCCAGACTAGAGAAGCCAAACGCTAGAAATTAAATTGCTCAGGGGTCTCAGTTTGTATATTTCTATTTAGCAAGTACACGTTTGAACTTTTTGTGAGCTAATTTGTGAAAATAGGTGTTTCATATAATGTGTTGAGAATTACAGTTATGTAGTTTGAGAAGGCTACCACCATCAAGATTAGAAGCAAAAGAATGTCCTACTTACCATCTGTAAAATTCATTACTATTTAATCCTTTACCTATTAATTTATTTTCCAAGGTGGACATCCTTTCACAGTTTTCTTCTCCTCCTTCATCCTTAGTTATCTTTCCCTTTCTTCTTTCATTTGTAAAACACAGGTCATATGTGTCACAGCTTCGCTAGGTATAATGTCACTCATAAGTTAGATAGCAATGCATGAAGCTATCTACTGTGGCGCTCACACTCATTATCAAAGAATGTGATACTGAATAAGAATCATCATAGAAGTTTCTATATATTTTTTTTTATCATAGCATAAAGAAATTTAAGCCAGAGAAGAGTAGTCAGGAGAACTTGAGAAAAAGCATCATAGTTTGTTGGGATAAGCCTTATCAGCTGTGATAATCAGAGGCCCATGTGAATATCTAAAGTGGAGAGATGGAATAATATTATACCATTAGGCATACTATTTATAGGAATGAGATTATACTTACAGAGTAAATAGTAGCATTCTGTATTTTCAAAACACTCAAGTTTGAGATCCTTTTAAACAGTATTGAAAGAGACACATTTTCTAGAGACCTGTTGTACATCAGAACACCTGGACACATAAATAACATGATGGGCTACTTGCTTAAGCTTTGTAAATCCTTAGTCAATTGGTGTGTTATTATCCCCTTTTCATGGGACTTCTGTGGATTTAAAAGAGTTAGTATGCATGTGCATGGGGCCATACCTAATGGCTATTAAGAGTTAATCATCAACTATGAAGACAACTGGACACTGTGGGACAATAAGATGGTGGTCTAGCGGCTGAAGTGTTTGGGATCTGAACCATTTGCCTGTTTCCTACGTGCCGAGAGAGGCATTGTCACGGAGTTCTTAAGCAGGCTAACGTCCTAAAAAAAACCATTCAGCAAGATGAGCATTGTTTTCTGTGTTCTGGTGTGTTCAAGATGTTGATTATTGTTGCTTGTAATATCCCATTACTTGTAAGCCATTTCACCCAGGGACAGGTTTTAGTAATAAGGAGACACAATCTTTGCCGTAATGACCCAGGGTTAAAGGATGACTCAGAGGCTGTCCAGATCGGCTCTCTTCCCCACCAGCTCTTGGCAGACGATTGCTGTATAAATCAGAGGAGTTCTGTAATGGGCATGGGCTTTGGTTCAAATACCCTTCGTGTGGGCTCTGAGGCCTCCAGTTCTGGTGGAGAGTTCTGGTAGAGGTACTGAAGTCCTTCCCGAAGGTAGTGTAAGCAAGCCTTTTTTTTTTTTTTTTTTTTTTTTTTTTTTTTTGATAAAGCTGTCCTCTCTCTTTAAGCATTATTCGAATGCCTGGAAGAACTGAGGGCAGGTTTCCAAGCATGAAGTAACAGAAGCAATGAGCTCTGGAGAAAGACTATTACCCAGGCCTTTTCTTTCCCTTGTCTTTAGGGTCTCTCTCTCTTCCTTTCCTACAGAAGGAATGTCGCTGTATTTTAGAATGTATGACTTCTGTTGACTAATAGTTCCAGGGTGAACAGTCCCAGTAAACAGTGATGGTCACAGCAGGCTGTCCTTCTAAGGGAATAACAAACACGGACAGCCAACTTATTTATTTGTAGACAGTGAAATGCCTCAAGTGGTAGAAATTGCTTGTGATGTGCATCACTCCTTCGGTTATTCTCAATATTCTCGGAATCTCTTTGCGACTAGGGGAGCTATTTTGCTTTGGAGAGATAAGTGAGTATTGGTTCCCAATTCAGGATGCCTGAAGCATGTCTATCCTGCGGCTGTATGACGAGGGAGGCCAAAGAACTCTTAATTCTGTCTTGAGAAAGCAGTTTATTGTTATGTAAGTGGATGATACGATTTCAGACAACTCCCCCCCCCACACACACAATCCCTGCATCTCATACTGAGCACCCATTCCTAAGCATTCTCCCTAACACACACATGCACACGAGCTCACAAACAAACATGATTTGGGGAGGACAGGACATAGAGAATTAGGAAATTCTCTCCTTGGCATCCACATAAACTGGGAGGAATAGCAGATTCCTGTTCTCACTATAGTAGATACGATTTATTTCTTACCTTCTAGAATAAACCTATTCCCCTTATCAACATGGGGTGCATATACACAGTGGATCTGTTTCTTTCTAGTAATCACTTAGAGGGATGTTAGCTGCTAAGTAATTGTAGGCTCACCTTGTGACCATATTCCGATTGTAAGATTACCTAAAAGCAGTCACTCTACACTCCACCTTGATCCTGTGTTGATTTGTGTCGTGTAGTTGTTGGAAATATACAATTTCTTTGAAAGGGAATTTCAGGCTAGCAAATGCTCCAGTGTTTCCAAATAGCTAAACAGTTCTTTGTCAATGAATCCTATAGAAAATCAGTCAAAGTCATTTTTTTTTTTTTTTTTTTTTGTCACTAAAGTGTTATTTCGTGCAGAGTGACATTGATGGCTTTAGTCATTCTTCGGAGTAGTTTCAAACTTTCCAACATAAAATGAAAAAAAAAAGTCCTCCTCCCCTGTGTGTACTGAGGGTGTGAATGAGCAAAGAGCCACAATTTTAAGGCTGCTTAAAGTGCTGTATCTGCAGGATGCATTTAATGATTTGCTGTCTGCGACAGACTAACCCTAGCTGAATGCGTGCAAGATCTGATCCATCTTGCAAGGTTCTTTTAAACGGGGGGGGGGGGAGGGGGTCAGAATGCTAAGAGCAAGAAAGCTAAATAATATTAAGATAATCGATTAGAGAAGAAAGATTTGCTTGATTGTAGAAACCCTTTCTGCTCAGGAATATATCAAGCCCGGATTCCAAACATGCATGACCCTTAAACTTGTCAAGTCTCTTCCTACCTGTTGGGTTTCCTTCTTTCTTTCTTTCTTCTTTTTTTTTTTTAATGTCTTTGTCTTTTAGAGATTATATGGTTTTATACTGCTTGCAAAACCAAAATTGAACAGAAACCCCTGCCTTTTTGAAAACTGTAAAAGGCAGTACACGTCATTACGGAATCCTTTGGCAGCAACCACAACCTAACGGTCAGACCTCTAGAATATAGCCGAGTTGTTTACCACCATGTTCTTTTAATTGCAGGGAAAGCCGCAAAGTCCCCTGAAGACTCAGGCCTACAATGGACAGCCATGGCATTGCCGGCTCTCATTTCGCTTGTAATTGGCTTTGCTTTTGGAGCCTTATACTGGAAGGTGAGCATCGCTATTCTTGCTGCCCCCTCATCAACTTTATATACTTGTTTTTCATATATATATATATATATATATATATATATATATATATATATATTCAAACATTAGGAAAGTTTCGACCATTGTGCATTGGAGCTGTGTCCTCTGCTCCAGAGAAGGCACACTTAAGGGATGGGGCCCAGTTTACTGGCCTGAATTAAATACAAAAAGAAAGAAAATATATTGAGACTCATATGCTGTGCTTAACAGCCAAACAGATGTGCCTTTCTGTGGCATCTCTTTGGAATGCCCTCTCTTTTGTGGTTTTACTGGTCTGTCTAAAAATCAGAATGTGCCAAATCATTATGACTCAGCTTTAAGAAGTGTATTTTTAATGTGACTGCTATTTCTAGAATAGCCTACGAATGCTGAACTAGACCATGCTTTCATTGTACACACACACACACACATTTAGATTGATAAAGTCAAAGCACCCTTGTTGGCGGTTCAGTTGCCTTTAATGGTAACAGTGCAAACCGCTGGTCTCAAGAAATGCAGCAGTCACTGGTGTTTCTACAATAGGTGTCACTGTTTTTTTGGTTTTTTTCCAGAAGAAACAGTCAAGTCTTACAAGGGCAGTTGAAAATATACAGATTAATGAAGAGGATAATGAAATAAGGTATTTTGTCCTCCTAACCGTGTGCTCAAATAAGCTTGGTGCCGTCCTTTCTCCTGCTGTGCACATGCACCATTCTGACGTCTTTAGGGAGGTGTGCATAGATGGGCTGCATCTCCCGTTCAGTGTGTTCCAGATCTGGTGCAATTTCTGGCCTCCCACTGTGTCTTCAGTCACGCATCTTTACCTGTGAATAATGTCGGGGAAGACCCATTTGCCTGTGTTCCCTTTCCTAGAGTCCTTACGTCTTTTGGTCTTTTGGAGATGACCTTTTTCACCTCTGTCCGGTGTCTGGCGTCTGTATTATGTGTTGGCTGTTGGCTGAGTTGAGATGATCACACTCTTTTTGTCTTCAGCTCTTATAAAGACATTCTCTGTCATGTTATTTCTTACGTCTCTGTGCGTGATTCTACTTCCTTTTCACAACACTATACGTGGCTTTCCCTTGCGGCCTTCGATATAACTTCTCACTGCATTCCGCTTTTTATAGCTCTTAGTTTTCTCCAATGAATTTAGCATTTTACCTAAGGCTAAATAAAAGCATTATTTTAAGATGTTTTCCATCCTACTCTAACTGGTCATGATGCCTCTTGCACCATCCCCTCCGGCACTTTGTTTTGTACCTTTGATTTTAATTTTCAGCATGGTATTTACTCTTATAATGTCCATCAGCGCATGCACTCATGCAAACACACACACACACACACACACACACACACACGCGTGCACACACACACACACACACACACAAACGTGTGCACATGCGCCCCCACGAGCATGTATGTGTACATGCACACACACATGCACACATACATGCACACACACACATGTACACACATACACACAGCATATAAGCATTTTCAGTGTAATTTTTTAAAGAGATAATATCAACACAAAATCATCTTTCTTCCCTCTAGGACGGGCTTGAAGATAAGCGTAGGTGTATAGGCCATCCCCAACCCCACAGCCCCAGCAATCTTTTGCTACTCTATTTGCTGTATTTCTAGAATAGCCTCTTAGAATGCCTGACTCTCGGTGTGCTTTAGAATCTGTCCAGAAGCAAACAGGATTTCTCTTGTTGTTTTTCAGTATGTTGCAACAGAAAGAGAGAGAGTTTCAAGAGGTGTAATTGTGGATGTCTCAACATTGTTACCTTCGCACAGTGGTAAGTTGTTAGAAATCAAGCTGCAAGAACTTGCTAGAACCATAGAAAATCTTAAAGGCATTTAGACGTTTAGAAACAAACTGTATTTTTATGTCCTTGATAGGACTGATTGTTAAACAGTAGCTGAAGCCGTTACACAGTTGAACTATAGGCCTCTAACTGGCAAATCTCAGACTTTGAAAGGTGGACAGTGTTGGTCCACATTAGTGGATTCCTTTTAGATAGGAGATGCATGAAATACTAATCATTTATTGTTAACTTGGAGTAAGAGAAAACAACAAATTAGGAATACAAAAAATAAACAACAAACACAACTAATTTCAATTAGGTATGCCCACTATCAAATGCCAGTGACCCATTTGCTAAATACTTAATAAAGTGGAAAAACAAAACAAAAAGTATTTTCCCACCACTTAAAAAAATAGTCAGTGTCTTATAGCTAGAATAAAACTATCAAGGTAAAAAAAGGCCACTTGGTGCAGGGCTCCTCATAACTAAGCCCTATCCCAGTCCAGAGTGTACTGAATATATAAACCAAGAACAGATACCTGATGTGATTGTGTGACTTGGGGTGGGGTATACTGTGAAAGAAAGGTGACTATGGGATGATTGGAGCCAGTAGATGCTTCTCACGGTTTGGAGCAGGCAGATGTTCATTATCGTTCACGCCATCTCCTCTCCCTGCTCTCAGGCACCTGGGACACCTGGAACGGTATCAACTTGTTCTTTTATCAGTTCAACCTTTGACTCCCTCTTACCTCTAGCACCTGGTCATTAATGATTTGCTGACCCTTGCCTGCATTTTCCACATCGGATAGCAATGCCTGCTACTCCCCCCAGGAGTCTCAGTTCTCCCTCCACACCTTCTTATTTCTGATAAGAGTGTCTGCTGAACTGTCTCTCCTTTCCCTATAGGTCTCTGTCCTTTCAGCTGTCACCCTGTCCCAGATTCCAAAATTACCTCTAGACTGAATCTTCCCTGGGGTACCTGGGTCATAGTCTCTGCCTCTTGCTCTAATAACTTCCCTTTGATTGGCAGGAGAGACCATTTTTAACAGCTGGACTTACCATGAGATGATAATTGCTCCACATACCTTCGGCTTTTGCCTTCAGCCATCCCCGTGACTGCCACGTGCAGCAAGGCTATGATTCTCTTATCTGCTCCCATGCTAGTTTCTTTAGGGTCATCCCTGCCCCCATCCCCATCGAACAATATAAGTAAATTGAGTTGTTTTCTAAAACTGTATTCTCTGAGCTGAAATTATTGTTCATTCTAGACACCCCGTTCTCTGCCATTCAGCCCCAGCACAAGCCTCAGCTTTGCCTTTTTGGATCTGTAATTTCAGTTCCTTTATGCCAGCCATTTACATGTCGAACCTTACGTGGTTAACTGCATCTTAAAAGCTCCGATGGTATCTGCTCTTGTTTGGTTTGGGGATCAAATTTTAACAATCCTGTGGTTTTGACGATGGCGTTTGCCCTGTGACATTTGGATTATGATGGGGAGCCCAAGCCACTTGCTTAGGAGGAAAAGGATCAATAACATTTTAGAGCAAACATAATCAAATAATGCATGAGTACGTCAACTAGTCTCAGAACATGCAAAGACAGGAGCTGAGTCTGTCTGGTTTGCACCTTATCTCCGGCACTAAGCTCACTGCTCGTGTGAAATGGACTCTAGATGAACGATTGCTGAATGAATGAATGAATGAATGAATCAACATGGCTTAAATAGATTTAACCAAGTTGAAGAGTGAACATTTCATAGGTAAGGTCTCAGAGTACAAACTGTGCTACAAACCCACAAAAGTTGTACACATTGACTCCAGTGAAAATCACACACACAGAGTGTCTTAGGGTTACAGTTGCTGTGATGAAACACCCTTACTAAAAAGCAATTTGGGGAGGAAGGAGTTTATTTGGCTTCTACTTTGGTATTAGTATTGATCATCAAAGGAAGTTGGGGCAGGCATTCAAACAGGGCAGGAACCTGGAGGCAGGAGCAGATGCAGAGATCATGGAAGGGTGCTGCTTACTGGCTTGCTCCTCATGGCTTGCTCAGCCTGCTGTTTTTAAATAGAACTCAGGACCACCAGCCCAGGGATGGCACCAGCCACAATGGACTGAGGTCCTCTGCCATCAATTACTAATTAAGAAAATGTCTTACAGGCTTATCTACAGCCTGAGGCTTTTTTTGTTGTTGTTGTTGAGGTTCCCTCCCCTCTGATGACTTTAGCCTGGGTCAAGTTAACATAAAACTATCCAGTGCACCAGGTCAGTGCCAGGAGGAAAGACTGGACATCAGTTTGAAAGCAGGTTTGAAGTCTAGAAGTTATAGTTTATGTCCTATTAAGTAAAGTAAAAGCTGTTTTGAGGGGCTAGAAATGTACTAGTTATCCCATCAAAGCAGAAGCTTAAGAAAAGTTGTCAGATACTGGTGTGACCAGTGGGATAGAGGTTTGAACTGGAGGAAGAAATTATATCCAGGAGAGTTGTCTTCCATTCAGATGGGAGGGAAGGAGAACTAGGGTCAAGGCCATGGCAACTAAAAAGATGGACCACTTTGGAGACATTGCCAAAAAGAATCAGTCAGTCTTTACTGGTAGACTATGCAGCTTCATGAGTCTCAGAGATGATTGCGAATTTAAGCAAGGATGATGGTGTTGTTAAAAGGAATGAGATGTCTGGAGTCAAGAGAGGGAGCTGTTGATAAATATTGATAGTTCTGAGAAGTTACCACATGTAGTGACATCAAAGTATATATAGAGATCACTCAGGGCTGGAATGGTAGACTAGAATTTGAGAGCCATCTACACAGAATCTTACTTGCAACCTTGAGGAAAACATAGTTACCTCAAAGAGAATGCTCAGGCTGTCTGATGGGAAATAACAGGTATTTGTGCATTAGTTTAGTTACTTTCAGTTATCTTTCCATGGTAGGAGAAAGTAAGTTATTATAATTTCAAAAATATTCAAACACACACACAAATTTTACAATTTTTAAGTGTTTTTGAAGTTATAATATGTAACATATTTTAGCCAGGCAGTGGTGGTGCATGCCATTAATCCCAGCACTTGGGAGGCAGAGACATATGGATTTCTGAGTTCGAGGCCAGCCTGGTCTGCAGAGTGAGTTCCAGGACAGCTAGGGCTACACAGAGAAACCCTGTCACAAAACAAAACAAAAAAGTAACATAGTTTAATGTGTATGTACACATATATACATTACAATATATATATATACATATATATATTATACACTGTAATTTATGTATACACAAACACACATATAAGTAAAAAGTAGTAAACAAAACACAACCTGAATCTTCCTGTAGATCAGAGCTACAGTGGGAGAAATCGATCTGAGATTTGGTAGGAGGACAAGCTTAAACTAAGCCTGGACATGTAGGGCACAGGCTTTGAATTGGTAGATAAGTAGTCATCGAGACCCCAGTCACTTTACTAGACATTTTTAAGTCTTGTTGGCGAGCTTTCTTTCATTCCTGCATTGTAAAGCCAGAGCCTGGAAAAGGTTAGCTGAGTCCTGAGTTGAAGCCTTGGCTCTACAACTAGCTGTAATACACTAGATGATTTAGAATCTTTTAACCTCTATATTTTCATAGGAAGGCATATAGCATCTCTTGATCTTTCAGCCTGGGTACCACACTCACAGTAGTTATTATCATATAATACAGTATAATAGTCTAGCTGTGTAGCAAGTTAACCCACCTAGATTTGAAGACTTACACTGTATAACAAAATCACACAGCAACCTGTTCGTAAGAAGGCATCCCTCTCGTTAAGTGACACGTCACTCACTGTACAGGATAACAACACTCGTTCTGTTTATTTCATGAGCATGTTACAAAACGATCGTTCTAAAGAAATGTAACTTTGCTCTATGAAAAAACTTGCTGTCATCGGCCTTCAATTCCATTTTCTTTGCTTTACTGACTCAAGAGCAAAAGTCCGAACTAGATTTCCAATCCTGTTTCTCTATGAGTAATCAACTCTAGAATTTCAAATTATGCATAGCTTCCTCTCTTCCCGTGGTTCCGATCTGCTTGTCTTACTATGCTTATATTTTTATAAGACGTCGATTTCGGAAATTTTCTTTTAATCTCTCCTCATTTATCTGTATAAACTAAACTGAACAGTTTTGGCTTTCCTAAATTACACCGGAAAGCAGAACAATCTGAGCAGCCAGCAGTTGAATACCAGCACGGAAAAACTGAAACAAAGTATAGTTTTCATGTTTCACAAAGTACAATAAGATAGAAGGAGGCCAAAGGAATTCCTCAGCATGTGGTGCCAGGATTTCAGTTCTTCCTTGGGGCAGACATACTGAGTGTGAGCTTGCTGCTCTGGTTTCCTTGGCTGAGAGAGGTGACTATTTAGAGCCTAGCTCGGCCACCAGGATGCTGGAGCTACTCAGGAATGAGGCTGGTAGTCTCTAACCTGCCGCAGATACGTCTCCTGGGCCACTCCATTCTGGCTCCTCTCTGAACTTTGCAGAAACTCACTACCTTGGGCTGCAAACATCTCTCTACCACTCGGTGCTAGAGAGCTTCAAAGTTGCATAGATTGCTCACTCTCCTGTCAACAGACTAAGATAAGTGGTGTTTTGCGGGCATGAAAGCTGAAGGATACTAATTTATTCATTCCTTTTTTTTTCTCCTTGTGCATGTGTGCTCACGTGCACATATGCATGTTGAAACAAGAGAACAACTTTGTCAATCCCTGGGTGCCATCATCCATCTTGGTTTTTGAGACATCTTTTATCAGCTTGGAGCTTACCAAGTATCTCTGGGCTGGCTGACCAGCAATCCTCAGGGTTCTGTCTCTGTAGTGCTGGGATTATAAGTACATGCTACCATATCTAGATTTTTTTTCCTAAAATGTTACTTTCATTAGTTTACATAAAGCATGTGTTTCAGCATGGCTCTGTGTGTGTGTGTGTGTGTGATTTCTCCTACCTTCTTGTAGTTTACAACTGTTTTTTTGGTTTTGGTTTTTGTTCTTTTACCTAAGAAACCTACTACTTTTTTATAACAATGCCTTGAAGTTTTACAGCACATCAAGAAATAAGTAATACACCCAAGTAGGATATGTTCAGCTTGTAATCCCGCCCCCTGCCCTGCCCATCATCTCTTCCTCTCTCACACCTCTTTTGTGCCCTCTTCTCCACTCCAAACCTTATCCTTCCTCATCACCTGATTTCATCTTCTCTTGGTTTCCTTTGCAGATTCTTAAGCTTTAATCCACATTTACAGTCTTGTGTATTTGTGTGTGTGTGTGTGTGTGTGTGTACACATTACATGGTAGGATCTGCACATAAGACATATAAGAGAATATGTTTTCTTTCTAAGTTTCGGTCACCTCACTTAGTGTTATACATTCTAGATCCAAGCATTTTTTCCTGCCAATTTATCTTAATTTCCCTTTTCTTCATGGCTGACTAAAATTCTGTTGTGTATATGTACCACATTTCATTATCCGTCCACCTGCTAGTGGACACTGCAGCCTGGCTCCATTTTCTTGCTCTCATGAATATATAAACAAGGAAATGTATCCATTCTCATGGTCAAGAAACGCTTGCTGCATGTAGATTACACTGCGTGCCAGGCCCTGTTCTAAGAATTGTGCTGCAACAATGAAACTAAGTCTGGTCTTGAATGAAGCTTATTTTCTAATGAGAAGAAATAGACAACTGATCACCAATAAGATCATTTGAGATAATGTCTTCCCAAGGAGACAGTGGCTAATCATCACAGCAGATGACAAAGCCCTCCCTGGTTCTTTAAGATTAAGTGGAACACACATTATTAGCTTGGTTTTTCATTCCGTGTTTTTATATGAATTTAGCTATTGGGGAAAAAACAAAGGAGGCAGAAAGACACACTTTAATTCCTCTCCTCTTTCTTCCTCTCTAGGCTGGTAACAGTTCATGTTTGCTTCATAAATGAAGCAGCTATAAACAAATTCCTATTCTGTCTCAAGTGACAGACCTCATCTTTATCTGTTCTTGCTACCCGTGACCTTGTGTGGATGATTCAGAAGTTGGAGCAGAGTGTTTAGCTGTGAAACCTGCACTGAATTATCATCTGTAAAGAAGAATTTGCACGGAGCAGGACTCTGAAGGTTTCGCAAGTGATGATGGGGACGAGGCCCCATGTTCAGTCTACTTGCGCCATCTGCACAGCTTGGGAAATGTCTGAGTGCTGAAAACCCATGTAGCTTTGTTCTTCAGTTACAACCTGCAGCCTGTAGTTAATTATGGTCTCTGCAAGTAGATTGCAGCCTGGATAGTGGGGGGAATTTTTTTTTTCACAAAGGGATGTAGAAAAAAATTTTAAAAAGAAAAAAACAATAACTCCGTAGCATCAGCCACTGTATGGAGTTGAAAGCCATGGGGAGTATTTTTTTTTCTTTCTTTCGAGCAGGCTCCTACGCTCTGTAGTTACTGATTAACAAGAACAGCCTAAACGTCAGCGCTTCCTGACGTAAGTCACGTGCACCGTATCCTACTAGAGAAATGGACACGGGTAGCTAGTTCTATCCGTGCGGTGGAGCCCGTGCTGAACTGCAGTATGATGCCACGGTATATGGAAGAGTCTCCAGAAGAGTCCTCACAGGAGAAAATTGTCAACATGGACCCGCGGAAGAACACGCCAAGGAAGACATTTGGCCCCTAGTGAAGCTGGTCTTTTCTCTTGATAGTCACTCTAGAGTGTGTAAATCATGTTTGGGAAAATAAAATGTGACATGTTTATGTTTTGAAACTACTGCAGAGGTATGTAAACAGATCTGAGAGAAAATGCTGAATGTGTAAGGGTCCCATTTTTTTTTTCTTTTGAAATCCTGATGGGAGAGAATAAGAATGGATGATGGTGTTTAGTACCTAAGATTAGAAATGGACACTTTATTCTAATATGGGAGTTGCAAACTAAGTCACTCGTATTCCACAAGAATTCAAGGAGTCAGAGAACATTAGTTATTTGCTGTATAACCATTATCTCTTTAAATATAGCCATTATTTAAAATCAGGCACTCTGTATTCATTAAGGTTTATGAAATAAAAAAAGAGAGAGAGCTTTGTGTAGTTGTGCATGTCAGTTTGCTATTTAAAATGTGTGACAGCATTTCTCATATTAGACAGAAATTGGCAGCGATTCCACGATGAACATTGCGCTTTCAAACCAGAATTTACAAGATGTCCTATAGATGCCCCTGATGGAAATATATTGAAAGCAATTGGCTAAAATCAAAATGTGACTTTTCTTCTGCACTTATTTTGGTGAAGGCTTTGTTCACCTAACATAGACATACAAAATTTAAAGCTTTTCATACTAACTCAACTCTTGTAGTAAATTTATTTGCCCTGTACTAAAATCTCAAGACAACCATTTTCAATGTAGTTAACATGAAAGTGCATGGGAACCTAACTGCTAGCTTCTGTTCTGTCTTGAAGCTGCATGTAAAGTTCTAGCTTACCTTCAAAGCTTGTCCAAGTACGACTCCAGTACATGGTGGCTGCTCTTCTTTGTACCAAAGAGTTCAGATGGTCTCTTTCTCTAACGCTCTGAGGTTCCTCCAATGCTATATCATTCCTGCAATATGAAGCCCAGTGCACTGAGATACTGTATTTACTTGTTCAAGCCCTCAGATATTCCAGGATACAACTGATTAGTGATCAATAATTAGAAATCAGCTTAGTTACTGAAAGAACCTATATTGTTGTTTGGCATTGACTGCTTCAAGAATAGTAATAGCTGTAGGTTAACATGAGTCATACGTGTAGGTGTACATAGATTGAGCCTAGTGTTAATTCTCAATTGTGTGGCTTGATTTATTTATCTGGTAGTTTCATTTTGCTCAGGCTTATGAAAATGCTATTCACCGAGCTTGAGAGTACAAGAAATATACATTTGTCCTCACAGCTAGCAGTTGGGATTTGAACGCTCAAAAGCACGGTCTTAAAATCAGTAGCGTTAAATAAACAAATTTAACAGATTATAATACCTGACATGGTAGAAGGTGGAAGATGTGTCCTACTTATTAATCATGTTGGTTCATTGAGGGTAACATAGATCGCCAATTTTTATAAAATACTAAGGTTCAATAAAATGCATGGACAATAGGAAAATGCTGAACATAATTTTGAATGCTAGCTGCTTGGACATTAACTGTGGCATATCCGCTTTCAGATTAAAAATACGTATCCTTTGCATAGCTTATTCCATGTATGTTCTGAATATTTTTTTTAAATTATGAAAACCTCAAACCGAGAAGATAAAGTATAAAATCACCCTTTACATTACCCATCTTTTCTGAGTGTTCTCTTTTGTAATGTGTAAGATTTGATTTTTAACGAAAATGATCTAAGAAAAATCTGCAAAGTGTAAATTGTACTGAAAGCTTTGTACCTCCTTGGTAGAAACCAAGCCTATAACAAGACTATCTGTGTGATCAGTGGGTCGTGTTAGAAGAGTCCTGGGTTTTGTATTGTTATCTAACATGCTTAACACACTGCCATGTTTTAATGAATCGGGGAATTGAAGCTTTCTATACAATAATAATAAAATAAATTCTGAGTTGCACTACAAAAAGTAATGCATATGAGAAAAAATGGAAATACATAAAAGTATGTGCCCACAATGAAATATGTGCTTTTAGTTTAGTGAACTTTCATGAGCTTTGAAAAAAAAAAAATCAGTGTCACATAGTTTGATACTTTAATTCAGTCGAAGTTATAAATGAATGAAAAAAATCTGTTGTGGAATATTTGATTGTTTCCACTGTGTTTCTAATAGTAGGTTTTGATTTCATGATTTAATTCTGATATGGAATCTTAGCTATCTTGTACACATTGTTGAAGAAATATGTTTCTCAAATTAGGCAGTTAGGTGTAGTTGGGTGAACGTTGAGAAAGATAGCCAGGAGGTTGTTCTGCTTTGCCACTAATGGATATAATGTCCCCACTCTCTTTGGATCTCAGTATTGTGTTTGTGTGTAGATAGGTCAGAGGTCACTTTTCAGGAGTGAGCCCTTATGACACACAATTAATAAAGCAAAGAAAACAGCGAAAAGAATCCTAAGCAAAATACCCAGCTCTGGCTTCTGAACAATGGGTTAGACAATGAGAAGTCTTTGCTGTTTTAATTTCTAATGTAAATAGGGTCCATTAGGAAAAGTGAATTCAGTCTTAAGTAGAGTGAATTGGAATAACCATTTACACAAGAGATGGCTTTTACCTTTGCTTAAATGAATGTTTGGGATCACCTCTGAGGAATGAAAACCAGGAGTGCATTTTCATGAGAAAGAGGTACAAGATGTCTATAACATTTGGAAGTGTGTCAGAGGATAAATGTAAATGTTCTCCTTTTATTGATAGCTAAGAACAACAACAACAAAAAAAATTGTAGGGTGCTACTAAGGAACTTAGATGCCAAGAAGTATTTTAAAGCCAATTTGTAAAAATTATAATCCATAAATTACATTTAAAATTGGAAAAGTAGGACAAGGATTTTAAAGTAAGCCGGTTTATCTTTGGAATGATTTTGTGAAATTGGCTTTACATATAACCATTCCGATCAAAAAAAATTTTTAATGGAGTCTGATTACACAACCCTTGTTACTGCCATTCCACACAGTCTTAAAGGCCTTTGTCAGGAAAAAAAAAAATGACAGTATCTCTTTTATAACTGGTGGGAATTTAGGAGTGATCCATACGAAGGTGAATATTTATGATCCTGGAATGTTTGTAAGCATTGTAAATGCACAACTGCCATCTCCAAATATTTTCTTATAAGACTGTTTTTAGAAGAAGAAAATTGTCTAAAACAAACAAAAACTATGGTATTTTCATTTACTCAATTTCTAGGCTAAAAGAGTTCACTAAATAAAATTTTCCAATCAAAATTCCTATAGTCTTATTCTCCAGTAGTCTAGGCATTAATATGTGATTATTGTGTCTCTCTCTACCACTGTTTTTTAAGTCAATGAACTTGAGAAGTATTCTGACATTTATATGGCTTCACAGATATATTGCTAGTTCAGTCATAGATTGGAGTTTGCATATTGTAATGTAAGTGTATGTCAACACTGTTCTAAATACTTTATGACTGAAGTTTAATTAAATAAAAGGTTGTAAAATGTGATGTGTATGTGTATATACTGTATGTGTACTTTTTAAAATAGGTATATGTCCTGACCCTTTTGATACAGGTTTGAATTTGAAATTACATTATATAAACATATACTTTATTGTTCTAAATAAAGAATTTTATGCACCATCATAAATCTGCCCTCTCATTTGATACCTTAGGGTTATTACATTATTAATAATATGGATTAGCATTTACTAAGCTAAAATTCATCTTTGTGTGGACCCTTGTCATCAAGAAGCATTTCACGGAAATGTAGATGCAGATGGATAAGAAATGATTTTAATTCAATAAATAATTTTTATAACAATAGGCAAAGGTAATCAAGATGAAATAATGAAAACCTTTCAAGAGTTTTATAATGTAAGTCAGGAAGAGAAATGAAACCCACTATAATAGGTACAGTCCCACTGAAGTAAGCAGATGCTAAACTGGAGTGGAGTTAACATCTTTATGGCACACATAAGAAATGAATAAAGCAGGGGAAGTTCTTGAAAAACTTGGTTTTGGACTTTAAACTTACAAGGATAAGATTCACCAAAGCAAGAAGTGTAAAAATCTCCTGGCTTCTTCCATCTAGTCAAATCAGCATGTCCTTAGACCTTCTTAATCATCAGACCTTCTTAAGGGACAAGAGGTAATGAAGACACGTTCTTAGTGCCCATATCCATATGTGGTTTTGAGAAAAATCATTGGCCTGTTAAATTCACTATGGTGTCTGTGGTTTGGGAAGTATATAGACATCTTACTCAGTCCTTGGCTAGCACTACCTGGAGACTACACAATGAATGATTAATCTTTGTGTCAGTTTGCCTGGAGATAGAGTTGCCTAGGAAAATTACCACGGTGTGTAAGGACTTTTTAAGACAGTTTTAACTGATGCTGGAAGACTTACCTTGAATATGATATGATCCATGGATGACCCAGCCTAAATGAAAAGTTGTGTCAAGAGCTGGAATGTTATGTCTCTGTTTCACAGTTGAGGAGACTGTGAACAGCTGTTTCACACTCACGTAACAATGTGAGTTCATTTGGCATTGGGACTGCATTCGGGAACAGCCTTGATAAACCCTGCCTAAGTCACAGCCACAAAAGTTCCTAATGCAAAACAGTGATATTAAAAGGAAGTGTCATCCATCGTGGCAAACATGACCAAGTAGTCCTTCGGCTTTCTCACCTGATTTGTGGAAGGAATTGTGGAAGAATTTGGAGATGTGGGCTGCAGAAGCCTAAACTGTACTGGAAACTGAGTTTAATGGGCCAATCGGATGAGAGTTTGGAATGCCCAAAGCCTGAGAGAAATGCAGCCTAGTCCATGAGGTCTCCAGGGGAGAACAACTGAAAAATGGGCTCTGTTCTATTCGGACAAGAATCTCACTGCTTTCTGCTGCTGTTCTGAGAACTTAAGAGGCTAAATTCAAGAACAGAAGAAATCATATAGTAGAAGAAGTTTTCAGACCACATAGCATCCAGGCTGTGACGTGGTTACTTCTTACTGCTTTTAGAGCCACAGTGAAAGAATTTTCAGAAAGACATAAAACAAACAAACAAACAAACAAACAAACAAAACCATGGAGTTTGCTGAGGGAAAGGGTGTTAAAAAAAAAAAAAAAAAAACCAAAGATTTTAATAGGGGAGGAATGGACAAATATATTCAAGAGAAATCTTACACTCTAATAGGAAAGGTATCCTGGGGGCAAGGGGAGAGCAAACCCCAGGCTCCAACTTGTGAACTTGTGAATTCATTTGAATTGAAAAGGAGAGTATTTGTCTGAGGTTTCTACTGAAGGGTTTCCCTGCATGCAAACAAAAAAGACTTCCAAGGCAACTCTTTTGCCTCCTGAGCCACCTACACACAGAGTGGTCACTACAGCTGTGTAGAAGGGCAAAAGACAACATCTAAAGAGGGCAGCAAAACTTGGCAGTGTCATCTTGTGGTGCTGATTTGGCCCGAATTCAATCTGTAATAAGTCTGATGTCATTATGTCCTTCACCAAAGTTCCAGAATGTTTCTGGTGCCCCACAGTACATGATGGGATCAGGTACGTGGAGCCCTGAGATTTTTATGTTTGCCATACTGGGTCTGGTTTTGCTTGAAAGCCTAATCTTTGCTTGTGATACAGTTACTCTTTCTTGGGATGGGAAATTTCACTCTTTTGTTATGTTGGAAATATGTAAGCTGTGTTTTAATTTTATAAGGGCTCATAATTAAGATTGTCTTGAGTCTTAGATTCGACTTTGGACTTTGAATTTATTCAACAATATTGGTTCTGTTTAAGATTCTGGGGATTTTGAGCAATGGACTAAGCGCATTGTCAATTAGACTAGATTTAGAATCAACTAGGAGACATAACTCTGAATGTGTCTACATCGATGTTTTCAGGAAGATCTAACTAAGCTGAGACCAACTCCAGTGATCTTGGTCTTAATCTTGGTCTTGGTCTTGGTCTTGGTCTTGGTCTTGGTCTTGGTCTTAGACTTGGTGAACAGTACTATTTCATGGGCTGCAGGCCCAGAGTTGAGAAGAGAAATTGAGTACTAACATTCTTAGAACTCTCTGTTTTCTAATAATGTAACATGACTGATCAACTACTTCAACCCCCGCTGCCGTGTTTCCCATCCATGATGAACTCTTTTCCTCTGAATTGTGAGCCAAATTGCATCTTCTTTCCATCTTCATGTTGCTTTTGCTAAATATTTTGTCAGAGCAATGGCAAAGGTCACACAACATCTTACAACTTGAAGCCACCACACTTATACACCCCCCCCCCATTTCCTTTCTACTAATAACCCAAATGGCTGTGACAGTCACATTATTCTCATGGCCAAAACCCAAACACCAATATGACTCACCAATCATTTTATCTATCACATAATGTTTGAGGAAGTTAATATACTAATCGTCTTCTATGACAGAAATAACAAGAGAGATGACCACAAATCCTTATTCCACCACATTTTTCAAATTTACTAAAATTACCTCTGTAACTGAAACAAACTTTGACTAGTCTTCATCTATCACGTCGTTTGATAAAAGTTATTTCTTAAGACTTTTTACTGTAGAAAATTTGAAATGCAAGTAAAACCAGACATTACAGTGTAGTAGGCTCCCAGGTAATTAGCAGTGTTTCAAATCTAAAACATCCTATTTTACCAAAGCCTCTATTAATATTTTACTTTCCTCCTTTCATATTATTGCCAAGTGAATGCCTAAAAATATTTTATATACAAGTTTGTGAAGTAAGTCAGTGTTTAGAAGCACTTTCTTCTTCTTGAAGAGGATCTGGCTCCTAGAACCTATACTTGGTAGCTGATGATGCCCTGTATTATACTCCAGCTTCAGAGAGTACCACACCATCTTCTGACCATCATTGCATAAGCCAATACGTGTACTCTGTGAGCTCATGCATGAGCTGGCTGCACACACACACACACACACACACACACACACACACACACACAAATAGTAAAATCTACATAAAGAGTCTGTATACTGAATTGTTTAGGAAATGATGAAAAGAAAAAACCCAATGCATGTTCAGTATAGAGAGAATAGTTTATCTCACATTCTCTGTCTGGTTGAATCAGTGGTTGAATGAGGAACCCACCAATAATAAAGGCTTGGTTTATTTATATTTTAGCTGTTTCACATTTTACAATAAAGTCCTTCCATAAAGTAAAGAAAAAAGTACAGCTCAAACCCTAATCCTAACCCTAAACCTATTCAATGGGAGAGTTATCATTTCTAACTGTATCTTGCTAATATCTAGAATATCTTTTAAATGTAACATATTTATGTAAGCGTAACATTGGTCTGTACTTTATAAATATATACTGCCAAAATAATGTTGGACTTGTACACTTAAGAATGTGCTTAAGCCTACAAAGTCTTTTCCACTGTATAGCAACAGCCAAGAAATCATAGGTACACACTAAGGTTGTGATATATTGCATGTTGAAGAGAAAATTTCTGGTTTCTTTGGAGCCTCAGCTGTGTCCTGTGTCCTATTTTTCTGGATGCTGTCTTATGAGAGCATATTTTGCTGATGCAGAAACATGAGAGGACTCATGATGTTAGAAAAGAGCTTAAGTATAACCCAACAGACAATGAACAACACTCTTGCATTGGTTCACCTTGCAATGCTTTGCTGGTCTTTGCTGATCTTTGCTTGCTGTGATTTCACAGACAAAAAAAAAAAAAAAAAAAAAAGCACCAAGGAACTTCTCGTGGTATTCTGGCTGCTTCTTGCCACTTTGGCAGACTTGTGCCAATTCAGTGGCGCATCACTCTCTCTTCTGGATCAAGCTGTTGCTACTGATTCATGTTTGGTGTTTGCCGATTGGACTGGACTGCTGCTACAGATTTGTGTTTGATGTCTTGGACTGGACTCCTAAAACCCTGACAATCAAGATTGGAATCATCCCAAAGAACTACTTCTGAATAGGTCCACATCCCCATTTTTCTATTAACCATCTTCTGCTACCTCTGGTTGGTGGCCTAGAAGGGAGGCTGAAGTGATTAAGAACCCTAATTAAAGTAGGTTTTGAAAAACCGAGGCCTACACTGTGTCCTTTGATATTCCATCCCATACTTAATAAAATGCAGGTTACATGCCAAATTTTTACATCATCATTCTAAAATAAAATGTGACTCCTTATGAGGGCATCTTAGCCTCTTCACCCTGTTAATTAGTGACTATGCTCCCCCACAGCTGCCATACAATCTGAAGATGAGTTCTCCACTCCTCATTGCATTGTCGAGGTCACCTTTTCCGGTCCTTAATTTGGCTCTCTTATGACCAAAGTACATATTTAATCTCATTCATTGTTCCTTTCACATATTCAGAGATCTTCAGTCAGTTCCTTGGTGGTTCTAGTGCCTGCATCCCTATCCCCGCATTTCTTTGTACTCTTGTCTTAATTTCTGATTTTTCTGTCATGGTAAATAGACTACAATGTAAGAATCTCTCTCTTTGCACGTGCACATGTTTTATAAGTTCTGAGCCTGGGCTCAGTGTTCTCTTTACATGATCATATGTTTTTGTAAATTTGCAGTCATTTATTGGTAGCTGCTATGATGTAGGAATTGCTTCTAGTGACAGATATTGATGACTGTGCCACCTCACAAGCACATCATGACCCAATGCTGTATATCTAGAGGCTACATCTAGATGTGTTCTGTGAATCTGCTATCTGAACATGTGTGAGAGACAAGGAACTGCGTGGAGCCAGAAGATACTTTGCAGGATGTTTTCATAACCATTAGTTATCTGTTATGCAAAATTATAAAGGGAGACTGGCTTCATCCAAATCTGACCAAACAAAAGGTTCTCCAGGAAAACAGTGAGGCAGTTCACTTATCCCTTGATACTGGGGGATTGTACTGAGAACCTGCTACCCGTATCCAACTCTAAGATGCTGAAATCTCATACAGGAAAAAGTATAGTCTTTGCACCTATACACATCCCCCATGCAGTAAATCATCTTGAGATTTCTTACAACTAAGAGAGAATGTTGTATTAATATGTTACATTGTATTGTTTAGAGATTAACCACAGAAAAGTGTAAGTATCCAGTTCAGTCCAGACACTTAAAAATATTTTTTATCAAAAATTGATTGAATCCATGGACATAGTACCTATGGAAATGAAAGCTGATTGCATAGAGTTATACACAAGCCAAACCTTTTTCTTCTTTTCAATGGCAAGGAAGCAATAAAATTTAACAAAATTGGCTTCATACTACGTTTGTGTGTGTGTTTGTGCGCGCGCGCGCGTGTGTGTATGTGTGTGTGTGTTTAAAATGCCATATATATGTGGAGAACTGAGGACAGCTTGCTTGAGTCTGTTCTGTCTTTCCCATGTGGGTCCTGGTGTCTTATTCAGTAATATTCCATTGAATGGATATCACAGGTTTTGTTATCTATTCATCTAATAAAAGGCATCTTGATTGGTCTCAGACTTTGATCATTATAGTGAAACTACTCTAAGTACAATTGTGCAAGCTTCTGTGTGGGCCTGAGTGTCCAAATCATTTAAATAAATGCTTAGGAGGACCGTTGCCGAAATTGCCAAACTATTTCCCCAAGTCACCGTGCCATTTTACATTGGTGGATGCGAAGAATGGGACATCCCACAGCTTCTCGTCCTCGCCAGCAACCGTTATTACCTTTTAATCTAGGGTAATAGTCCACCATCATTGTTCAGAAAGCAGTACCTCAGCAACAAATGAGGCCAGGGTCCTTTCATATGCTGATTCACCATCTGTATATCTGCAGTGAGGTTTCTGTAGGCATCTTTTGTGCATTTTTAAATTGGGTTGTTTGTTGTCCTATCTAGAGTTTTAACTGGTCTTTGTGTATTTTGGATACAAGCTTGTCGTTAGGCATGCAATGTGCACATCCCAGCCTGTGGCTCGTTTTTGCACTCTCCTCAGCCAGTTTTCTGCAGAGCAGCTGTGAATCTGTTTTGAAAACATGTGTGAACAGAGTAGGACCCATGTGATGAGTCTCTTCCTTAATCTCAAAAGGCAAAAAGCAGTCTCCCAGGTACCAGCCTTTGATTATTCCAGCATGCGGCATCTGTCATTTGTTTTCCTTCCTGGGTACTCATGTTGATGTAACATTCTTAACACTTGACAAATTGAACTCTTAAGAGATTTCTTATAAAGATGCTGTATGCTGCATCCTAATGGCAACAGCAGACAATGTAACATCCTAAACATTTTTAACCTATTTTTAATGTGAAAAACAAAAACCAAAAACACATAAGAAATAAAATGTTAGCAAAATATACGTACATTTAAGACCAATTTGTAAGGCTGTTTTTGAAGTGTGTCAGAGAAAATTAATTCCTAATTTCAACATGTAAAATGGATTTTAAAATCCATTTTTGTCTGCATATTCATTTATTTATTAATTTGTTTATAACTGAGATGACATTTAAATAAAATAAATAAATATGAAACAGAAGTCAATAAAGACCACAGAGGGGAAAAAAACCTGAATTACTCTGACATTGAGAATCAAATTTTAACAAAAACATAATATAAAAACACCAGTAATTTGACAGTATAAAACTGTAACTTCCAAAAGGGAAAAATGAGTAGGCATTTGTATTGATTTATATAAAATCAATTTTAAATGGGCCAGTGGAGTAATATAATGGCAAACTACGTAACGATTTTGTTGATTTGATAGGGTAGTGTACTTTTTGAGGATAGAGAAATCTCTCATACCTTTAATCTCAGCATGGAAAACAAGGCAGCTTATACTTTTTCATGGTAAGACAGACCCCCATTTCAAACAAAAAATAATGAAAATGACATAAGACTCATAATACATGCTCTACAAGGAATTAAGTATAAACTGCTTGCAAAGTGTTATCAACTCAACACGTTTAAAATTATACAGTGTTGAGACTTAGATATAATGACTGCTACAGGCTCATGTGTTGAAAGTTTGAATGTCTGATCCCCTCTCACTGGCCTATGAATGGGACTGGATGCTAATTGTAGCAATGGATGAGTACAGAGCCCCAGGAAGAGCAGTAGGAACCGTCTCTCCCATCTCTCCATCCCCTTTCTATTTTTATATATAAAGATAATCCAGCCTTCCCCCAGTTATACCCCTAGCATGGATGATACAACTGATGAACTTTTAAAACGTGATAACATAGTAAGTTTCATTCGTCTTCATGGCTCATCTTTGTAATGCCATGTGACTGTGAGTTGATGCCACGTGATGTAATGCCACGTGAATTATCAAATTCAGGGAAACCCTATGTATTTTTTCTTACAGGTAATCTGAGAGATTTTTTTCCAAACATTACACATCTTCGTTGATTTTGACAGTATTAGTCAGACTTCTACAACGGTGAGGAAATACCGGAGATAAAAAAAATTTTACATTTATTTTTGCTCATGTTTCCAGTATATATTGGGAAAGCCCTATTACTTTCAGGTCTGTGGTGGAAGAATGTCACAGCAATGGGAGAAGGTGCTAGCGAAAGCTGTTCACTTGCCACAGGTCAGAAATCCAAGAAGAAGCAGAGATGGAAAAAGAAGAAGCGGGGTAGGGGGAGGAAAATGAGGAGGAGAAACTAGGCTCCACCCCTCATTGCTCACTCAGCTGTGACTGGCTGATATCCTGGAAGATTAGCATTTCATTCCAGCACTCACATAGAAGTTATCCGAATGGCTTCTTAGAAATTATTTCATTCCATGTACAGTCACCAAAGGTAGACACTGATGTGGATGTCGGGAAGTGCATGCTGACAGGAGCCTGATATAGACCTCCTTAGAGGTCTGCCAGAGTCTGACATATTCAGAGGCAGATGCTCACAGCTAACCACTGAACTGATCAAGGGGTTCCCAATGGAAGAGTTAGAGAGAAGGAGCTGAAGGAGCTGAAACAGTTTGCGGACCCCATGAGGAGAGCAACAATACCAACCAAAGAGCTCCCAGGGTCTAAACCACCAGCCTGGGAGCACATAGGGAGGGACCCATGGCTACAGTTGTATATGTAGGGGAGGATGTCCTTGTCGGGCATAGGTAGTAGAGGAGATCCTTGGTCCCATGAAGGCTGGACACCATGTGTGAGGGAATTCGAGGGTGGGGAGGTGGGAGTGTGGGTGGGGTCACATCCTCATAGAAGCAGGAGGAGGGGGGATGGGATAGGGGGTTCCAGGGCAGGGGTGGGGAGAGGAGTGGGGTAAGGGGATAATATCTGAAATGTAAATAAAATATCCAAGAAAAGAAAAAAGAAAAGAAAAAAAAACAAATTGTTAAGAATTAAACCCTAAAATGACATCTCCTGGTTGAAAAACGTTCCCTTGACATATTATTCACTAGAGTCAAAAACTGCTGGGACTGGAAAAACGACTCCATGGTTAATTGTGCTTGCTGCTCTTCAGAGAACCTGAGTTTGAACTATTTAAATGGCATCAAGTTACTATTTTATAGGAGTAAGTAAGGAGTTCTGACATCCCATTATACAGTATAGTAATCATAGACAATAATCATGTATTGTAAATTTAAATAACTTAAATTATTGAGAAGTTTTATCAAAAAGATGATAAATGTTTGAAGACATATAGCTGTTTGACCTGATTTGAACATTCTACAGCACACAGCATGACCTAAGTATATCAGAATAGGAACAGTAATCCTAGTACTTACTTATGTATCTTAATTTTCATTTTGAAATTATCTCAAAATATACCTTATGGGGGATCTGTAAGACTCTATAATACTCTATAAGTAAAAGGAATAATCACATATGTAATTAAGAATAGTCATATTAATGTGAATATAATGTGAAATGTCTGTTATATAAAATACTTTAAAATATGTTAGTGTAATGCCCCCTCACGAAGCTTTTAGAAACCAGTGTAACTTATAGACTACTTGTGATGGTTAATCTTGGCCATTAACTTGACAGAGCATGGAAGAAGAGATAAAAAGAGTAGATAATTTTGTTTTCTTTAATAATGACACTAATCTCATTTGTAAGGTTAGGATCTTGCTGACTTAATAACTTCCCTAAAGGCCCCCTATTATTACCATGGCATTGAGAATTAAGTATCAATACATGCTTTTGGGAAACTAATATTCAGACCCTAGGTAATTTAAACAGGATGCATGGTGGGAAGCAAAGGTCAAGTCAACCCAGTCAACCCATGGTGCATTTCCTTCTGTATTAGATGTGGTGAAAAAATGGCTTCACATCACATAGAATGCACCTAGCTGCAGGACATTTGCACCTGCTTTGCTCTCTCAGATACTTCAAGCACTTTGAGTAGTCATGGTTTTCAGTGCATAGTTTTAAAACAAATTATTATTGGCTTTTGATTTTTTTCTGTAAATTTTCTGTCTATATATTTGCTGATGAGGGTCTTAAGTGTTTCTTGTTGCTTTGTGGGTTTGTGAGTATTTTTTGTTTTGCTCATCTAGAATTTAAGTTCTTGTTTCTATGTTCAGCAATTTTTTTTTAACAATTTGTCTTTTTTTTTGTGTGTGTGTGAAATCTTAGTGATCACTTTTGCTCTCTGATCAGCTTGGTGCTGTGTTCTGTATAATTCCGTGGGATGAAATTTTCTTATGTAGTCAATTCTGTCATTCATTTTACGTATCCTACATGTGATGGTTTATTTTTTTAAAAGATATTACCTGTTTCGAGATAATAAAGAAAATTTGTATCACTTTTTCTAATGTTACTTTATTGTTGTTGTTAAGCCATTGTTTTAATAAAGCATTTATTTCAGTTCAAAAACACAGCTTTCACTTGAACTCCAACCAAATTTCCTCACCAGCCGTTTCACCCCTACTTAGTAAATAATTCATTTTCCTCACTGTGGTGAAGTAACAGCTTTGCCACTCACCAAATTCCCATGTGGTTTTTTTGTTTTGTTTTTTTGTTTTTTTTCCTGTAACTGTCAATTCTACTTTACCTGTCATTTTAATGCCCTCTCAAGGACTGACTATTTAACCCACTATGAGCCTGAAAACAGTCTCTAGTTTAGCATTGCATAGTACTGCATATTTAAATTGAAGGTTTGAAGCATGAAATATTACCCTTTTAAATGCTCTCTTCAAAAAAGCTAACTCCACCAAACAATTTAGCAAGAGTGGTAAGTCATATTCAATCATAATCAGAAGAAAAATTCTCCAGGAGACTTCTCTCTCTTTTTTGGCTATTCAAATGTTTATCTGGACATATCATCAGCTCATAGAATTTTAATGATTCAGATAAATTCTAACACTGGGAATAAGGTGGCATGAATCAATTTTTTTTTGTAAGCGAAATGTAGAAAAAGTCTAGCAATGAGGTTTCTGTATATAATCATCTACCTGGTTAGTCCTGTGTTAAACAATGTCATGAATGGCTCTTTAAAATTTCTGCTCGGGGCGTGAGTGTTGCTCAGAGTGATGCCTTTGAACAGAATACAACAGACCATATCAACATCCCCTAAAGGCTCAAATAAAACAACGCATCTATAAGAATTCAAAGAAAATATATGCAAACACATATGCTAATAACTTAAGGTGCCTTGGGCAAGTAGATTCAGAATTATCAGCCTTAAACGTTCACAATAATTTAAACCCCAGTCCCCAACGTGCTCACAAGTAATTAATTATTCCTCCCCTTTGCCTTTCGCTCCATATAAGACCATAAGAGGCCGGAAGAATCTAAAAATAGGAATTATAGACTCCCTTCACTCACTCCTACCTTCACCTTCAGAGGCATGTGAGACTTCAGCTTTTGGCTGGCCGTAAGTACAAGAACAATTGTCTTTACTCTTGCCAATACAACATGCTTTCTTGAGCTTATGCAAAAAGGTTTCTTGGGAATCTTAGCTATAGCAAGTGGTGAACAGATTAAACTGTGGGTGGGGGCCAGTGAAGAAGACTATAGAAACAGAAAAGTCCTGTGTGCAGCTTTCATCAAATTTAAATAGCTATATTCCAAACACTTGGTTTTTTTTTTTTCTTTAAATGACTTACATTGTTTCTTGAGACAGTTTAAGACCAGCTAAGTGTATTATGTGTTACTTTGCTCCCAATGTTGTCATTGAAATGTCTGGGGCATTCATAGCATTGAAAGGAGAATTCTGTCAGCAGCGTCAGGTAGAAGCATTTCCAAGTTCTATAGAGAACAGACAAAGCCAGGATGTTTCCTGTGCCAATTAGCAGTTTTGCTGAGCAAGAAGGAAGTGTGTCTAAAGATGTCTGAATAAGAACCCAGCAAGCTCGGTATTTAAATGTGAACAGCGCAGCAAGCTTCCTTGGGCTTTTGGCACCCATGCCGACTACTGTAAAGAGTTCCCAAGAAGGTCATCCAATCCCACTGAATCATAGGGATTATGTGGGAGGGAAGTCGCCGCCGTATGGCTTATTTGCTTCAGCACATGTCCACGGGAGGACATTTGCCAATGCCTGGCACCATGCAGCTTATAAATATTTTCCAGTGATTCTATGAATACAGCTTTTCAACCACCAGACAATTGGTACTGAAGAATAAGTTCGATGAAACCTATGAATCGTCTGACAATTCAATGGAGCTGCGAGCGTGGAAGTGGAAGTAACAGATGTGCTTGAGCACGTATTTGATTTATATTCTGGGAACAAGTTTCTTTTAACTGTGGAATACTTACCTGATGATTTGCCTGTAACAGTGAGTGATTCAATATAGGGATTTGAGTCTCTTCTCAGGCTTTTAGTAAAAGTTAAACTTACAGAATATAGACTGCATCATAGTAAAGTTGCCATTGTAGAGGATAAACCGAACCTTTATTTTACTACAATCCTGAATTCTTTTAGGTCCTAATTCAGTCTGAAATATCATAATGTTTTGCTTTATTTTTTTTATTTTAAATCTGTTATCTTCCTGTGTTCATTTTGCTTTCTCCCTTTTGCTTCTTAAACTCAACCTGAATGTTTAGTTTTTCTCTTCTATGAAATAGGTTTAACATATCTCTTCAGATTACATTTAACATATGCACATATGCATACATACATGTATATGATATATATATACTATGTACACTATAAGATTTTATATATATAATATATACATATATATATGTATATATATATATGTATATATATATTCTTATGACCAATGAAGGAATAGAAAACATCAACAAATTGATAACTGCTCAGTAAGGCAAACGATATAGAGTAACAAGCATATTAAGAAGAACCAGCTTCAGTAAAGGGGAGAAACACTAGAGATGAATAGACAACTAAAAAAAATCACAAGCTGAGAAATATGCTTCCCAAGTTAGTTCTCAAATCAGCAACCCAGTGAGGCCTTGAAGATGGAAGTCAGACTTTGTCTGTATCTGATAAACCCAGGTTAGGAACTTCCAAAGTCCTGAGCATCTGATTCCTGCTGTCTTTCTCCATTCCCTCTTCCTCTCCCAGTCCCAATACAGTATGACGCTCTCTGGATCTTTATGCTTTCTCTTCCATGACACACTAATGTTGAGCATGGTCAATATCTTGGCTCATTTTCCCCAATATTCAGTTAGTTGTTACATTTCATTTTAGACAGACTCGTGCTATACACCTCAGGTTGGCTTCAGACCTGCAATCCTCCTGCCTCTACTTCCCCGGTGCTGGCATTACTGTATAAGCCAAGCACACCTGGGCTTTGAAATGGTGTTTGAATTTTATTGTCTTAGAAAAACCTTCCGTAACCACCCTGCTTCCTATTGCAGCCACTACCCATCGCTACCTATCCTATCTGTTTATGTTTACTCACTATTAAATATATTAAATATATTAAATACTTGTCCACTATGCCTTTTTTGTTGGTATTTAGTTTCTTTTGAAACCTAGAACATAATTTCCATGGAGACCTCTCTACATTTCATTTATAAGAAATCCATTCATGCTTTCCCATTTTCAGTGTTAAAAGTTAGTTTTATGTAGCTTTGTCTGTAAGAGAAACTGCCATATATAAATCCTCAGTAAATATACACTGAGTGAATGGATATATTAGAATTCTACAGAGGAACAGATCAATTGTATATGTGTTCTTATGTTCAAACATACGTGTGAAGAAGTGGAAAAAGAGGAAGAGGGAGAGAAAGCAAAGAGAGAGATTTATTGTAGGAACTGGGTTTCATTATTATTGAGGCCAAGAAGTCTGAATATGATATCACCATTTCTAGAATCATCAGAAAGTTGATATTTTAATTTTGTTCAGTTCCACCTTGTAGCTGTGTCCACATCTGAAGTCAGGAGAAGATGGATACCCCAACTCAGAAAGAGAATCTTCTCTTCTGCATTTTTTTCCCTGTGCTTAAGATTTCAGCAGATACCATATTCCAATAGTCTATGTATTCAAATGTTTATGTCTTCTAGAAACTTCCTAAGAATGCCTAGGAATAATGTTTTACCAAATATTCTGATAATACCTAGCCCAACCAAGTTGACATATAAATATTAGTCATTATAAAGTCAGAATAAAAGATTATGGGAGAATAAAGGTATCAATAAGTCTTACCCGTGGTCTAGGGGAGACTTAAGTGTAGATGTGACAACTTAGCTTACTTTTAAATGAAAGGTATTTTTGGACTCTATAAAGGAGAAAACGGACTACCAAAGTCATGGAGAACAGTGCACTAGAACACTCTGAAAAAGTTAATAATAGAAGTGACTCAGAAACTTAGCCAATAAAGGAAACCATTGGATCATGTAATGGGAAGTCCTGAAATCAGGCAGCCTTGGGGTTTACATTATTCAACACAGCTTGTGCTCCTGTCTATGTCACTCCATCCCTAGAGTGGCTTTCTCCTTAGAGTGGCTTTGCTCATAGAAGCAAAAGAACTCCAATGATTCAATGATTCAAAAGCCAAGACTACAACATTCAGAGGGGGAGCCGCAAGAGCTGGTAGGGAACAGAGCATAGAGCACACTTTTTCCTCTGATTCAGACCATTGTCTAAGTCAGTCATTTGACACATTAGATTTAAATACTTGTGGCCAGCCAGGCTCATAGGAATTAACTGAAGGGAAGTGGAAATTCATTAGTAATAATATGTTTCGAATAAAATAATAATGTCGTAAATCATGTGTGAAAGTGCAAGGGTGTCTCTTGACAGGAAGGATGGAAACCACGAGGATGATTAGGTGATTCTGGTCAACGTCATGTCTGAAAATGGCATAATATGGTCCATCATCTTGGACACTTTTTTTTCTGTTTTCTTTTAATCACTGCACTTCTTCAAATTCCCAACTCACCCAATTCCATGTCCCTTAAAACCTTTGAACCTTTCATCAGAGTATTTGATCTTGATCGTTGTTTCTCCTGAAGTGTACTTTCCTAAGTCATGGGAGATTCAGAAAATCCATTTAGTTCTTAAAATTCCTGAAACATCAAGCGTCCTATGGAAGAATTACCATAAAGCAGAATCTAGCAAGATAAGAAGCATCTTAATTTCCTTGCACTGCTTCCTGCTTCCAAACATTACAGGCTTGGAGACAGGTGTTTTTTCTTATTAGTAGCCTTTTCACTATAAGGTAAGCACCGGGAGGTTAGAAAGTTTTTTGGTTGTTGTTGTTTGTTTTTGTTTTGTTTTGTTTTATCTCAAAGATATACTCTGGATGACACTGACAGTCTCATTCAGTCATCTTCATGGCTACAGGTCTCTGAGCACATTGACAAAGATAAGCACTGTCTTAGTTAGGTTTACTGCTGTGAACAGACACCATGACCACGGCAACTCTTATAAGGAAAACATTTAATTGGGGCTGGCTTTCAGGTTCAGAGGGTCAGTCCAGTATTATCAAGGTGGGAACATGGCAGCATCCAGGCAAGCATGGTACAGGAGGAGCTGAGAGTGCTACATTTTCATCTGAAAGCTTCTAACAGAATACTGACTTCCAGGCAGCTAGGACGAGGGTCTAAAAGCTCACAACCACGGTGACACACGTACTGCAACTGCAACAAGGTCACACCTTCTAATAGTGCCACTCCCTGGGCCTAGCATATATAAACTATCACATGCACTCTGCCTCCACGCAATGGAAGATGAAGTCAGGATTCTGCACCAATAAACAGCCCACATGCTTCAGAAGGAAGATTGAACTTTTTCATGGAGAAAAGGCCAACTTGCTGGGCTTCTTGTAACACTTTGAGAGTTACTCATTTAGTCCCCCGGCCCCTCCCCCCCCACCCCCCACATCGCTTCAGGAATTGGAGCAGCACATCCCTCCAGGGGATCTTGAAGCCTCAGTATTTCACAGCAGAGAAACCTGCTATTGATCACCAGGACTGAGCCCCGAAGCCTGCAATTTGAAGGACCAGCAGCTGTCCCTCTTCTCTGCCTTCCATCATCATACTTGGCAATCAGAGAGGGAGAGAGGAGTCGAGAGAAATCTTTGTTTCCTATCCAAGTTAATAGGAAACAACAGCTAAAACTTAGCCTCCAACTCTTCCATGCCCCAGGATTTACTCAGCCCACTATCTTCCTCTACAGATCAAGCAGAGGCAGCCAGTCTCCAAGGGTGTATCTCCAAGGGTGTATATTCTTGGAACATAACTTTTTTCCTTCACACACTTATAATTGTAAAATTCTTGGCACCCTGATGCTCCTTCAAGAGCTTTTGAAAGCATGTAAGAGAGTTCTGCTGCAGTTCGGGAGTTATCTAAACCCTTTGGCAAGATAGGTACCACAGACCTTTTCCAAAGTGAAGCCAATCCAAAATTAATATTAAGAGAAAGATGTGGACTGCAGTTCCTGGAGCTTCGTGAGTCTTTAGCCTTTATTTACCAATCTGTCAGGCAATATCCTGAATACATTGGCATGCTTTGTCAAAACCTCTCAATGATTTAGGATCCAGATGCTATTATTAGTCTCCCATTCACATGTGAGGTCCGAAGAAGTTAGCTTCTTGATCAAATTCATGCAACCAATGAGTGAATGTACAGTGTTAACCAGCACCTTCCAGAATACATGTATACTTGGAACTTCAGAACATGGTCTCATTTGGAAATAGGATCTGTCCATGTATGTGTATATCTCCGAGGTGCTGTCATACTGAACTGGTGGGCTCTAATATTCAATGACTAGAGTTGAAAAATGTTGTGGGGCGATAAAGTCAGAGATAAGAAGGCCATATGGTGATGTAGGTGGAGAAGAGAATGACACATTAAAAACTGTGGATCGGTACAGCTACCAGGTGTGAAGGTCATAGAACTCATTTGCAGTCAGGGACCCCAGAAGGATCTGAACATGTAATGTACTATTTCACTGCATTAGTCTCAGAGTGTCCTTTATACATCTCTGTCATACTCACCCTTTGTGGCACTTAATTAAAATTAAGAATAGGAAATAAAGTATTTTTAAAGCATATTTAATCAAGGTATACGTGTTAGGGTTTTATTGCCGGGAAGAGATGCCATGACCAAGGCAACTCTTCTAAAGGAAAATATTTAAGTGGAGCTGGCTTACAGTTTCAGAAGTTTAGTCCAATATCATCACAATGGAAAACATGTCAGTGTCCAGGCAGACATGGTGCTGGAGAAGAAGCTAAGAGTTCTAGATCTTGATCCACAGCCAGTAGAAGGGGACTGTGTTCCACACTGGGCATAGCTTGAGTATAGGAGACTCCCCCACAATGCCACACTTCTTTCAACAAGGCCACCCCTTCTGCAATAAGTCTACACCTCCTAATAGTGGCACTTTCTGTGGGCCAAGCATTCAAACACATGAGTCTTTGGGAGCCATACATATTTAAACCACTACAGTATAATAAACAATAATTATATACAGTCATCCTTGGTATCTGTAGGTCATTAGTAACCATGCAGGTGTCAAGGTCTGCAGATGCTCAAGTTACTTAAAGAAAACTTATCTGTGTATAACTCATCACATCTCTAAATTATCTTTTTATATTCAATGTAATTCATGTAATGCTTCATGAATATCCTTGTACTGTTCTGTTTATAAAGATTTGGAGACAAATCTGCAAGTGTTCGGTACAAATATAGCCATTTTAGCCCGAAATACTTAGTGCAACTGTAAAATCAACACTTTTGAGCTACTGTTGGTGGAATTCAGGCACAGAACTGATGACTAAGGAGGCATATCTGTTTATTATGTATGGAAATATGTCTTATTCATCTTTATATCCTCAGGCATGACTAGTGCGTGCCACCGTATACACGATTAATCATAAAAATAAGTACTTTCTCTTTTATTACTGGAACACCCTTCCTTCTTTTCTAGTTCTCTCATGCTCTACGCATTAAAGTAAATGCCTGATACCAACAACAACGAATACAGTAATAATTATAATGTTTCTGCTAAATACATTCCTATAGTCAGTGAGTTTATTAACTAACTCCTCATTCTTAAAGCTTATGTTCTGTAAATAATTTGTTTGGATATTTTTCCTGCCTTCTATCATTTTGCCTTGTTTGATAGAGACAGGGCATAAAGCAATCTGTGCAACACAATAAAGTAACATAATTGCATTTGAAGACGGAGCTCTTATGATTTAGAAAGAAAAATAAAAGATGCCCTCAAGTTCAGATTTTCACACTTAAGAGTTGTAATTATATCTGTAATTCCAAAGTATGTCTCTAAAGTACGCGGTGGTCACCTGCCGAGTGACCTCTAATTCAATTCAATTTGGATGTTACTTACCTGGAAACAGCATCAGATCTGATAGGTTGAGAGGCGAATGCCACAGACTGCACTCACTTCAGAACTGACTGATGTTTGGTTTTCCTAGAACTTGGATCCCTGTAGGTACAGGAGCCCACAGAGTTCCCAAAAGCATTTTTTATATTTAATAGTCTATTGAAGACTATGAAACAACCCAAGTTGTTCAAGGAGGTCTTTGGTCTTCTATAAGGCAAAGTAGGTCAAATAACATCAATGTTCACCTCTAAGATAGAATTGTTGGGAAATATGATCTACTTTAGAGAGGGAGTTATGAGCCAGGAGCCCTAGGCATGATGTTTTTATGAGTTTTAGATCATGTAGTGCCAAGGAAACAAAATAAAGAATAAAATAAAAACTAATGAACATAAGAAATGAGATTTGAGTAACAACAACAACAACAACAAAGTATAGATTCTTGATGTTGGAAGAGATAGGTCCAGGAAATTGTTACATATCACTGTAACAGTAGAATAAGACATGTATCTTTAAGTATAAATACATTGTTAATCGGGATGCATTCTGAAGGTTAGTCTTCACTAAAGACAAAGGTGGAGATATCTCCCATGACTCTATATTCAGAAGGAAACTTTGTGCATGTATCTTCATCTATGCCGTCATGTGGACAGGGTCTGTCATCAAGGAAGCACAGATTTTAAGTTCATACAAAATTGGGTTCAAATCTTGGGTCTACCATTTAGCAACAGTATGTCATTTAAAAATTATTATTTGTATTACAGTCCCTGGGGATAACAAAAGGGGGGTCAGATATAAGATATAACATATTCTTTTGGTAGCGAAATTACTCTTATTAATTTTCTTTGATAAATTACTATTTCACAGTAGCCCTCTAAGAAATCTTTCATGAACTATGTATTTTTTTTTAATCCCAGATCAAAACTTATAGGATACTGAGTTTTAATTCTACATTTTCAATCAGATACATACTAGTCTGTATTTAGTGGTTTTGCTATGCATAATGAATTTATAAATAATTAATTGAAATAATCTTAAAGCAATGTTTACATTAATTCTTTGAGAGTGCCATACAATGTATTTTAATTTTTTTATTTTAACATATTTAACATCCTCAATCACAACTCATAAGCACACACTCCTACTTCCCATTTTATTTTGAGTTTTCTTTGTTTTCCCATCAAATACAGTTTGGGTTGCTCAATTAGTCTTGGGAATGGCACCTGCCCTGATATGTGGTTGACCTACTAGAGGTCAGTCCATTAGAGAAAACTGACTCTCTTTTCCCCCCAGCTATCAAATGCCAATAGCTTTCAAGTTAGTGGTGAGAGACCACATTCCCTGCTCTATGCTGAGATTTTCTCTGGCTTGAGATTGTCTAGCTTATGTGCATGCCATCTCAAAAGAGGTGTGTTTATCTGTCCAACTGCCCTGTTGTATCTGGGAAACACCGTTTCCTTAATATTATCCAAAACATCTGGATCTCACAATCTTTGTTCCCCTTCTTCCTCAAAAATCTGAGCCTTGGAAGAGGTGGTGTTATATGTGTGTCCCAGGTAGAGATAAACAGGTCACAATCTCTTTTTCTCTGGACATAGACCAGTCAAGGTCCTCTGTTAATTTCCATATACTGTAAAAGTACTTTTCTGATGAGGGTTGAGATATAATCTTGTGAATTTCATACTTTAAAAAAATGAAAAAAAAAACTATACTATTGAAAGTGTGAGAGTGTCATGTACCAGTCTACCCAATGACCATGGACTGTAGGTTTAAAGCAAAATGATACATCAAATGGTTATTTTTTGAACTTAGCAAGCAATCTGCCATAGACTCTGTTTGTGTCTGTCCCAGAAGATCTCACACAATGAACATAATCCAAATGCTAAAAAACAGAGATTATTGACAGTTTGACCCCTAAATGAAAGTCAACCTCTTCATCTATCATTACCCTCTGAAATTAGAAATCCAATCCTTCTTTAGATGAGAAGCTAGCTGCACTGAACTCATCATTGGAGAACTGTTCCCTAGTGGATTCTAAGCCATAATTTTGATTGTGACCACATGTAAAAATCTGGAAGCACATTTTAAATTTTAGCTTTTACCAAAACCCAGGATTTACTTTATACCTTGTGTCAGTAAGAAAACAGAGGCAGAATAAACATATGGAGAAATAAAGAGAGACACAGAGAGAGAGACGGGAAAAGTTTAACATGGAGAGGCTTGCTGGTTGTATACAAACATGCTTTATTTTTCTATTTGTGATATCAGCATCCTTTTGGCCTTCTCCTAACTGGGAGGTAAGGCTCTCCAGAGATTTTCTCCTCCTCTCTGCTCTCCTTTTCCCAGGAATTAAGGCTACCCACCCCACATTCTTTTCCCAGATTGTTGGATCGCTTCAGCCCGAGAAGGATAGAGATAAAAGCAGTCCAGATAGGGTCGCCACATTTGAGATTGGATTCTACTTCCTCTAACAATTGTGCAACCCATGGCAACAGTCTTTCTCCTGGGCCTGAGAGCTTTCTCTCTTCACTGAGGACAGGACAAGATGACTATTACACTGCCATGTTGATGAATGGTTTTTGGACTTTTATCCTAGTTTTTAAAGTATTTTCCTAACCATGAAGAAGAAGTCTCTACTAAGGACCTGTGATTAAATTTCTTCCCTTGCACAACCCAAACTCTTCTTTCTTTCCAAAGATAAGAGTTTCTAATTCTTGGGCAAGGCTGAGAGGCTTTAGCTTCTTCTGAAAAATAAAAATAAGAAGTAGAGAAATCTATGTTTTATTGTTTTTGCATGCATGACCATAAATGCATGAATACACAAAACAAGCCTCTGAATTTTTCCTAGTTATCTAAATGCTAAACAAATTAAAAACATATTTTAACAATATAGTCTCAAATTGACTTGTTTCCCGTTTTTCCCCTGGAAGCGTCTGGCACTAAAATGATATATTGCTTTTCGAAAGGACCAGAGTTCAACCATGAAGATTGGCTAGGGCTCGGTGTCGGTGTCTAATTATAACAGAGAGCATCCATTGGCTACACTCTGATGTCCTCTCTTCTCCTCAAATCCAAACCCTAATAAGCTTTGTTAACATGCTTAAGACAGTGCTTTTTGGAAATTCTAACCCGATTCCAATTCTGATCTAAATTATAGTAATGTCGTTTCTCTTTGTCACTCAGTATATAATGACTTATCTCTGAAGTCTTGTGTGACCCAGTTCTGACCAACATATTAAAAGGAAAGTGGAGAGACCCAGGTTTCTAAGAGAGATTGTCCTCTTTATTAATGTAACACAATAGTCTCAGCTGGTGCTTCTGTCTGCTGTTGATCTTCTCTTTGTGCCTGAAGAACAGACAACAAAACTTCAATGCACTATAGCCACCTGTGCTTACACAGCAATAAAAAGAAGGGAAAACTCTACACAACAGTGAGCTGCCCCACAGCCTTAGGTACCTACTGTTCAACTTCTTTCCCTCTATGATTTGTTTTAGAACCTCAATTTTGCCTATGTTATTTGTAGCTAAAGAAACAGTCTTAAATGATACAACCAATGCTTGGCAGACATACTTGATTCATCATGGTAATATGGCTGGTGTCTAACTATTTTTATATTTATATGTTTTTTTTTTTAATTATTTCTCTGAGATGCTCTTACTACGGTCTTATCAGAATGTAACTGTTTTGCATTCTCTCCCACAAAGTTCTTTCTTTTGGCTCCCCTTCCTCTCTCCTGGGAAGACCCTGCAAGTACTGCCAGTATAAAATAAATAGCATGTATTTACTAGTTTGTTCATTTGTTTTTAGACAGGGTTTCATACACAGGTAAAACCATAATTTCATATCCTGTTATCTTTCTCCAAAATGACAGTGTCTGGTAGCAAATATTAAAGGCCCCCTGGACTCAGCAAGTCTGCATAAGGTAAGAGAGCATCTGTCCAGCACCTGATCTTGCCGTGTACGTAAAGAAAAGACTGCAGGAAACCATTTCCTGAGGAAGGCATTCAGAGAAAGTTCTGCTTCCTTAAGCTGATGAGGGAAATCTGTGCATGACTAGGAATTGCTTTAATACCCAAGGGAATAAACAAATTCCCCATCAAATGTGGAATCTACTACTGTTCACTTAGCAATTTCCCACTTATAATGTGTGTGTCATGCAGATAAAAAGGCTTATATTTTAGTCATTTTTTACCCAGAGTCATGATTTATAGACTCATTGAGCTGCTCACGGGAACAGATGATTCATGTCTAGTACAAATGCAGAGGCTCCTTCAGTGAGAGAACAGAATTCATTAAAAGGCTTATAAGATCAGAACTGACTACAAACCACTGTATAGCTTTGTAAAAGATGTAATATGAAGCTTATGCATAGGGGATTACTAAAAATTAGTTAAACTGTTTTTTTTTTTCAGAAGCTTTAAATGCACAGTGTTGGCAGACACTACGTTAGAATTTGAGGTTGGCTGTAATCCCGGATTTGAAGCTTTAAGGATGTATATCTTGAAGCAAAATTTGATGTTAAAAAAAATGATTGCTGAATCAAAGTTCTACATATTGGATACAGCTTTCCTTATTGGAATCATACTGTAGAATTAGAGGTTCTTTCTTCAGGAGAGCGAAATCTGTCTACATATGCTTGTTAATATTACAAAAATATGCAACTGGAGCTAGAGAGAAAAGGTGGTACAAGGGACAGGGGAGATGACTCAGTGGGCACAGCATTGGCTGCATAATCAAGAGAGCAGGGTTTGGACTCCCAGCATTCATGTGAATGCTGAGTTGTGCCTGGAAACCCACCGGAAATCCCAGACCACACACTGCAGAGACAGAGAGAGGGAATCTCCAAAGGCAAACTAACCTAATCCAAGAGCTCTGGGTTCAAGAGAGAGAGAGAGAGAGAGAGAGAGAGAGAGAGAGAGAGAGAGACCTTGCTGCCGTGTATAAGAAGGAGAGCAGCCAAGGAAGACATGTGATGTCAATTACTGGCTTCCAGATGCAGAAGCACAAGTGCATGTGAACCCACACAAGCATGTGTTCCCATGTTCCCCATACATGGAGAGCACACACACATACTAATGCATGCATACCATCCCCTCATACATCCCCTTCCCCCCAAAAAATAAGTTGATCTCACTCAACGTAACATTACATAATCTTAAATAAAATGAATAGAATCAAAATTAGGTAGTGCTGGTTACAAGTGAGGTAGAGCCACAACATAGAACCCCTTGGCAGAAACAAATGTGACCCTTTTAAACGTGTTGCGTCCACATTTCAGTCCTTCCTCTTTTTCTCTGCAAATATCTTGCATTTTAACCACCAACCTGGGGTTCTTTTGCCCATTTCTAAGCACTTCAAGACTACCTGCTCCATGACCTCAAAGCTCAATTTGTTATCTCGTGTTTTCTCTGAATTGCTGAGGAGCAACTGTGATAATACCTGCAGGTTAAAAGGTTAATGATTGGTTAGAATTTTCTGGCATTGACCTTCTATGGCACATTTCTGTATCTTCTCACTCTTTCTAGTCTTCAAATACATCCTGTAGAGATTATGAACACATAAATTCAATCTCAGTCATTACCATACCATCTTTAAAGGAAACTGGGAGGAAACTGTCCCTTTAGTAAGACTACCATGGGATAACAACTGTACTCGTGAGCCCGGGTAATAGGTAGGTGTGAGAGGCATTAAGAGAAAACTCTGGAATCAGAACGCACAAGTTCAAGTCCTCAGTCTGCTGCTTGCTTGCTTCCCGAGTGTAGGAGCCACTCTCACCCATCATCTGTGAGGATGTTACAGTGCCTACCCTACAGAGCTCTTTCGAGCATGTGAAATGCCTCACCCATCTCGAGTAATAGCTGTGTTCTATTGTTCTTGTTACTTATTCAAAGTTAGGCTCGGTTTTAAAAGATCATTGTGACTTCTGAATGTGTGCACTGTTGGAGCTAAGACTCCAAGGTCAAATGAAGGCAGGTAATCTGGATGGACTCTGGGGGAGGGAGCGGGACTAATTTAGGGAGGAGCGATTGGTGGAGAACCAGGGCTTTTAATCCTTGCCCGCGCTTCCCTGGTTGGCTCCTGATCCATCATTCTACTTACTTCCCTCGGATACAAGCCCCAGGTGTTGAACCCCACGGGTTCTAAATGTGCTGATGGTTACACAGGAGCAGCAGAGCAGCAACGCGCTGGTTGGAGTGAATTGGTCTGAGTTTTTAAAGAAACAAACGGTGGCCAAAAATAAACATACTCACCAGCTGGCTTGAGGATCCTGTTTTAGATGCTCATAGGTCTTTGGTGACTTCAGAAAAGCATTCCTCCGGCTGTTTTTCAGTGAGGCCAGCGGATCCGCCATGACAAGATGCTGACCGGTGTTGCTCCGGTGGGAGATGAGTTGGCATCGGAGCTCAGAAAATGCACAAAATCGTTTTAGAAAAACTGGCTGACGTGCATGGGAGTCACCTCCCACTCCTGGAAGGCACGGGGACCTGCACTGTCAGCCTTAACTCACTTATACTGCTGCTGAAATACCCAACACTGCCCTTTTGCTTGCCAATGGAGTGAGATGTCCCAGTTTATGAAGGATGCTGTCCCCAGATGATGTACTGACAGAGTCTTCTTAGCTTGTAGGCAACTATAGCCAACTGGCTGCTTTGTATACATTAGCTATTGCCATATTTTAGAAAATAAAGATCTGAAAAATAGCGACTTACCTATTTCTTTCTCATTTGGATAAAACAAACCCAGGGGTAGATTCTCTGAAGCAATATGACAACTTTACACTGTTACAGACTCAGAATCCCTTCATCTTCTTAGTACCAATGGATAGAGGGTTTTTTTTAAAGCATTTTTTTTTTTAAGATTTATTTATTTTATGTGAATACACTGTTGCTCTCTTCAGACACACCAGAAGAGGACATTGGATCCCATTACAGATGGTTGTGAGCTACCACGTGCTTGCTGGGAATTGAACTCTGGACTTCTGGAAGGGCAGTCGGTGTTCTTAACCACTGAGCCATTTTTTCCAGCCCTTTTTGTTTGTTTGTTTGTTTGTTTGATTGATTGATTGATTGATTGATTTATAATCAAAAGACTTTCTGTAGCTCCAGCCATTACATTTGCTTTCAGGGAAACCTGAAGGAAAAAAATAAAGGCAAGACAGCCTTTCTTCATTAAGGATGATTCCAAGCAAAAGCTTCCAATCCCCAACTAGACCTCATTCAAACCCTCATAGCAAGCTCCAAAGCAGATTAAAACAAGTGTTCTTTTATCTGTGTAGCAATGTGTCTAACTAAAAGCTGACATTCTCATAGCTGTGGGAAGTACCAAGTGATGTTGCAAGCTAGCCAGTATCCTGCTAGTCTTCCTTCTCCAAACAGGGATGATCAGTGCCTTTCATATAGTTTGAATACAAGAGGTAAGTGGAGTAGTACTTGTGAAATAATACTAGTAAAACTAAAAAAACAAACAACAAAACAAAAAGGACAAAACAAAATACACCTTTCAGTACTCCTTGTCAAATAGTTGAGTAACGTAAAGATCATCTGAGCAATAAGGTTAAGATAATTCAAGCTGGGCTGGAGGGATGGCTCAGTGGTTAAGAGCATTTGGCTGTTCTTCCAGAGGACCTGAGTTCAATTCCCAGCAGCCACACGGTGGCTCACAACCATCTGTAATGGGGTCTGATGCCCTACTTCTTCTGTCATGCAGGTGTACATGCAGATAGAGTACTCATATCCATAATATAAATAAATAAAATCGTTTTAAGAACACAATTCAAGTTATTTAATTCTATTAGAGACCTTAACTGAACCTCTCTGCTGCACCTAAAACCTTTATATCCACTGAAAAAGAAAGCACTTCTTTAGGCTGGAGAGACTGAGTTTCAGCTTTGACTATTATTAGGCTGCTAAAATTCATTGGTTGGGTAACCATTGCCCTTGTTTCATTATTCTCCTAATCTAAGTGCTTACGAGATCCACAGTAAGCACACATGTTTATCATATTGTTAAGCAGATGAGCGTTACGGATGAAGGAGGATAAAAGTTCCTGCCCGCCCTTTCAAGGTGTAAAACAGAGCCAAGAGTCAGCACAAATAAATAAAAAGAGTGGGCCTCTGTCTGCCCAAGTGATGAATTGGAGTCGAGAACGATGTAATCAGTGTGAAGACTGAAAAGCCCTGCCCTGTTCGCTGGTATCAAGCCGACAGCAAGTGGCAAGAGAAAAACCATTAAGGCCTTGAAACACTGCCAGTCCTGGTGCAGCATCAAAGCTTAATGGCCGCCGCCCAACTGTGCTCAGCTGGTCATCCCGTAACAATGGTCGATAACAAAACCCAGATACTACACCAGCTGCTGCGCACCAGGCTAAAACAGAGTGTCCACGATGCAAGCTCATGAAACTCGATGAAAAGTCACTGAGGGGAAAGCTTAAACAGTGTGGTCTGTGGGGAGACCACAACAAAGGAGCCGGAGAAGGTGTGTGTGCAGTGTTTTGACAGTAATTGGAGTTGAAAAGCTCACTTCCAGGAGAAGCGATGAGTGAGGCAGAGGAGGAAGCTCAGTGGGTTTAGAGAGGAACCAATGAAGCATGTGATCAACGGTCCCCCAGGGCCTCAGCAAGGGGCCAGCATCAGAGTTCACTTGGCCTAGTCTTTTCCTACCGTTCATTCAATCGTATGGTAGCTTAATAGCGGTTGGTTGAGAACAGACTCCTTTCAGCATAGCCCCCTCCCATCGCTCCTTGTGTTGAGAGCACGCTAGGGGTGTTGTGGATAATTTTAAGATCCTTCTTGGGAAGCTGAGTTGGAGCTGTATTTATTGATTCATTGTGGTCTAGTAAGATTTATTTATTTATTTATTTATTTATGTATTTATTTATTTATTATAGCATTTCTGTTCATATTTAAGTTCCTGTACCTGTCCGGGTAGAGGAAATGCTGGTGGGCTCTCCTGTTGCCGGTTCTGTAGATTCAACCCCAGCCTTAGCCTAAAGACACTCTATTATAACCATAACCATTGTGCAGAGTTTGAAAGAATTCAGTTCCTCTACTCAGATAAAGACTAGTTAATACACAGAAAATTTAAATTGTTATGTTTGGGAAATTCCTTTTCTTTTCTTTTCTTTTCTTTTCTTTTTTTCTTTTTTCTTTCTTTTTTTTTTTTTTTCTTTTTGGTTTTCGAGACAGGGTTTCTCGGTATAGCCCTGGCTGTCCTGGAACTCACTCTGTAGACCAGGCTGGCCTCGAACTCAGAAATCCGCCTGCCTCTGCCTCCCAAGTGCAGGGATTAAAGGCGTGCGCCACCACCGCCCAGCCTGGGAAATTCCTTTTCATCCTTTCTCCCACCTTACCCATTTCTTGTTTCTTAGCTTATTTTAGCTCAGGATAGCTCCAAACTCCTAGCTACCTCTTGCCTCAGTCCCCTAAGTGCCAGTGTTACAGACTTGAAGCACCGTCTTCAGCTGAGATGAAATTTTAAAAGGATTCACTACCTAAACCCTCCTAGTCAAGGGCTAGAGAGCAGGCTCCAAAGTTAACAGTTTGTATTTTTCCAAGAGGACCTGGGTTCAATTTTCAGCTCCCACATGGCAGTTCACAACTGGCTTCAGCTACAGAGAATCTCATGTCCTCTTCTGGCTCTTTCAAGAACCAGGTACAGACATGATGCACAGACATGCCAGCCAAACACCCAAACCAACAAAATATTAAAAAAAAAAAAAAAGACATTAAAGTTCCTTAATAAAATGGAAATTCTTGGCTGTTCGGAAAATGAATATATGTTATAAAAACATGTTGATACATGATTAAAATTTCCTTACATGGTAAGAAAATTGAAAGTAAAAGAATTTATCAGTATTTCTGTGATTGCTCTCAAGCCCAGCTTTTCTTGCTGTTTGTAATGTAGCAAACAGTAACTGTATCTGTTCATGAAATCTTAAAATTTTTAAGATTGCCTTTTATTATTTTTAATTATGGGTGTGTACAGGAGCCGGAGGAGACCAGAGGTATCAGATCCACTGCAGCTGCAGTTACAGGCAGTGGTAAGTCACTTGAGATAGGACCAAACTTACTTCTGCCAAAGCAATACACACTCAACTGCTGAACCATCTTCCGCCCCCAGTATCTCTTGTTGCAGAAATGCAAATCCTATCAAACATCTGAAAGAAAAATAGAAAATCTTTAGCATTTTATGCGAAGAGATAATGAGTTTACATTTGTAACATGTAGAAAACATGTTTTATAGTTATAGCATACCCAGGTAATGAAATTGTCGTGTTTTGCTATTATCCCCTTTTAAATATTCACTGTGTACATTTGTTTATTTAGACTGAGCCTCTCCTGTATCTTAAGCAGGTCTCAAACTCACTATGAAGCCCCATCCTTCAAATATGTTGGGGTTACAGGGTACAGTGGCATGAGCCTATGGTGTTCTGTATACTAGTAAAGTACTTTACCAGCTGAGCTATGTCCCCAGCCCTGTACTCTTTTATTCAACAACTGGCTGCTGCAGTTGATATTTTTCAATATTTTTATTGAGTTTCCATTGAATTTAATGAATTTATTAAATTTTCATTTCTTCTGTGGGTTGCTAAGAGTGGGGTTTCCTTCATAAAAGCAGTGTTGCTAGCTTTTGGAAGAATAAAACATTTGTGCATATAAAAGAATCACATATGTAAAGTTTAAAATGGCCTCAAACTGCAATGCATAGACTAAATAGAGAACAAGTATAAGGAGATGTTTGGCTGAATTTTCACAGATTGAATGGACCAATTAATCAGGATCCCACAAAATATTTTTAGAGTCTTGTATTCTCAGCGTGCTTCGTGACATGTTTTTCACTTTCCAGCAAAGGCTAGTCACTGTCATGACTAACTGTAATCACAGAGGTTAATCTTTTTCTGAAGGGAAGCAGAGGAAATCATTCAGTGTGTACTGATTTGAGTCCAGTGTCTAAACAAGCAACAGTATGTTTGTGAGATTGTGTATTTAGTTGTTCAACCTCTTGCTGTGTAGCACTGCAGAGTACAATGTATCTCATTTTTATGAGATATTTGTAGCACAGTACTGTTATGCATACTTATGCACACCTATGTCAACCCATGCATGCCTTTTCACTGGTTACACATACGGAACTAAACCATTAGTTTACAGATATGGTTATAAACAAAATTCTTTGCCATTCTGTTACTTTGGTTGTTGTAACCTTAAATCTCGAACTGAAAGCTTGAATGCTGTTGGATATTATAACAGTACTATAATGTTTAAAATGTATTCTATTGTAGCTGGAAGATGATACATTTTAAGGCTCAAGGACACAAACAACCCAGAGGAATAGAAGCAGCAAGAACAGAGCAAAAGTCCTAATTTGGAATCTTAGCTCCTTTTCTGCGGATGGTCAGGGAAGGCTGGGATTGAATGGGGAGATCCCAAACTCTGTCGAACCTGTGGTCTTTGCTTAGTTATTGTTAACATTTCACTCTCCTGTTAGGCCACCTAGTATAATTAGAGACCCTCCAATATCTCATATTACAACTAAAATGCCAAAGAGAAATCAGTCTTTAGTTAAGAGAGTGAGCAGGAATCTTCAACTTTGGGGGTTGAAGGCTACCGAGTGGTTGCTCACTGCTGTGTGGCTTGCGCACTGTACCTAGTCTGGGCAATCATATGCATTCTGTTAAGAGTTACAGTTACAAACAAGAGTGCATCAGTGAATCACTGTCTAGCCTGGATACAGCATGAACAGCCGTGGGTGTGAGAAGTTTGGAGAGAGGAACAGATTCCAGGCCTCAGACTGTTAATTAGCAGCAGTGGGAAAAAAAATTAGTCAGTCACAAGGACACAAAAAACTACCAACTCAGAAAACAGAATCAACTTTAGCATCGATTCAGGATTAGATTCTGTGGGATAATAAGCAAGGGAAAATGAATTCTGAGCTGTTTTCATTATCAAGAGTTAAATCCTGGAGTTAAACAGTATAGTCCAGAAAATAAAAAGAGAGTTTGTGAGACTTAAATATTTTAACAACAGAAGCATGAGTAGACAGTGTCTTAACCTTATGTAACCACTATATCAGTGGGGTATAGTGACATACTGTTTCACTTAGGACCTATGAGATCTAAAATCATCTTTTAAAAACATTTAGTTTTCTATATAATAGATTCCAGCCTCTGCTTTTTATTGTGAAGCTTAATATTGCACACAGAGAAAGAAATTGAAAGATTAAGTGCTGATCTTTAAAGACCCAAGCTGATGAAAGAAAAAAAAAATTATTATGTATCCTGGCCAAGAGTAGGTAAACACTCCATGCCATCATCACTCTGTAAATTGTTCTCTGTAGTAAGTACATCTTACAACTACATTGTACAGAAGAAGCTCTGGAGGAGAGAGAGGGGATGGGGAAAAGGAAAGGGAAAGGTAGGAGAAACATGCTTCCATGTTCACAGAGTTCACAGTGGGTGGGGCTTCCCACACAGGTAGCCTGGTAGCCACTTCCTCTCTCATCCAGAGATCATTGGTTCAGCCATTGTGATGAAATTATAGGAACTAAGCTACTGCAGACAAGGGTTCTGGAAGCCCCTTTAGCAAGTGGGTTGCAGAAAGCAAAGTAAAAGATGAAATGGAAGAAAATAGGCATCAGAATCAGATTCAATTCTTCTTCTTTATAACTGTGTGTGTGTTAGTTAGGGTTTGTATTCCTGTACACAACACCATGACCAAGAGGCAAGTTGGGGAGGAAACTTACACTTCCACATTGCTGTTCATCACCAAAGGAACTCACACAGGGAAGGAACGTGGAGGCAGGAGCTGATGCAGAGGCCATGGAGGGGTGCTGCTTACTGGCTTGCTTCCCCTGGCTTGCTTAGCTTGCTTTCTTATAGAACCCAAAACTACCAGCCCAGGGATGCCACCACCCACTATGGGCTCTCCCACCCTTGATCACTAATTGAGAAAATGCCTTACATCTGGATCTCATGAAAGCATTTCCTCAAGGGAGGCTCCTTTCTCTGTGATAACTCCAGCTTGTGTCAAGTTGACATGCAAAACCAGCCAATACACTGTTAAGTTTATTTTCTGGGGATCTATTTCCCCTTCTACAAAATAGGATCAACATAAGCTTTGTAAGTCCTTTCCTAAACTTACTTTGCATATCCAGAGGCTGCTATCAGCTTTCCTATATGAAACATCCCTCTTTGTTTGGACCCCACTCTGCACTGCTCTTTCCCACACCCCTTAGTGTTTCTATGTGCACGGTTCACACAGTACACTCCTGTTTGCTGCTGTTCTCTCAGCATCATCCTCTTCTGCTCATCCATGTCAATCAGGTATTTTCCAATATCTGCACGAGATTTTTTTTTTTTCTTCTGGAACATAAAAGTCTGATTTTGGAACCAAAATATGAAAAAAAGAAGTGTCAAGGGGATATAGAATGGAGGCAAAAGAATCTGGGGGTGATAAAAAGAGGAATGTAACTTAATACTTCCACGTAATTACAATATGATTTCTGACCTCGCTGCTCTGCTGAAAATTTCACAATGATGAGAATATTTGTCTGCTTTATATACAGGATGTACCTGAACATTCATTTTCACTCTTGGATCTTAAGGTCTGTTGTATGCACATTTCTCGGGCCTTGATGTTTGCCTGTTGGTTTTTCTGTGTCTCTGGCTTTGCTTTAATCCCACCATTACAACCATGATGCTCGGTATCTATGCCAAGCTGTAGTTTTCTTTATTGACTCATCTCTGTTGATTGTCTTCTTTTACTTCAAGTCATCTATTCTCACAAATCGCTCTCCTTGGGATAACTTTCAGGTCTCTATACAGAACTTGGTTCCCTTCTTTTCAAACCTTAGTCTCACATTAACCAGCCCTGTTATCATTTCAGCCTGACTCTACATCAACTACAGCCTGTTGGCCTTGCCACCCTGTGGTGGTCCTGAGTAATATTGCAGCCCTAACTTGGGCTTTCGCCTTGGAAATCCTCTTTGTTTTTGTTTGTTACCATTTGATTTAGGAATGGCTTCCCATCCAGCTCTGGTTTTCTGCTTACTAGTATTCCTTTTTAGGTATTAAACATATAATGAAAGAATATCTAGGCAGGGCATATATCTCAGTTGATAGAGTGTCTCCTTAAAAGCATGCATTCAGTCATCAGTTTGATTCCCAGATCAGAACTGTGTGTGGTGGTGCATGCCTGTAATCCTAGCTTTTGGGAAGTAGAGGCAAAAGGGTCAGAAGTTCAAAGTCATCCTCGGTCCTATAGCAGTTTCAAAAGTACCCTGAGACTGATGAGACTAAGAAAAAAATGGAAAGGAAAAAAAATGAAACAATCTCACACACTCCCTTTCAGAGGGTCTTGCGGGGAGCAAGCATGCATTTAAACACAACTGACTGTACCTTATTTTTTCATGGGAAATGAAGGGACATTGTAATCATAGGCTTACCCCTAAGCCAACATTATCTAAATCCCAGCCAAGTATTAAACCACACCTCATGCTTATACTATTTCTTCTCTATTAAGTGCCATTTTTGCTCAACAGTGCGCACAAACTCAATGGACTCTATATGTGATTGTCATAACTTAGTGCCATTTTTTTTTTTCTAGAAGCTCGCACTTTTTCACACTTTTAGCAAAATGTCTTACAGGCCTATAATGGTAATTCTCATGGAAGAAAGTCTTCTGAGCAGAAGCTCACCAGTCTAATCGTGGGAGAGGATTACACATTTCAAGAGCTTTATGAGTGTTGAGATTACCCATAGACCTCTACGAGACCTCATAACTAGCATTTCACTAGGCTTCTGCATCCACCATCCCACTGGAAATTCTTCTTGTAGATGTTGTATCTTGATGCCAACTAAACTGTGTATGACTGTACTAGTGCCTTATTTTTTCAGTACCAAAAGTTATTGGTAATTCTCATGGGAAATGAAGACTTTAGAATGACCTCATTGTAATCATAGGCAGGGATAATTTGACCAGTATCTGCAATCCAAACAAAGTTGTAGAGTTATACCCCTAACCGCCAACATTATCTAAATCCCAGCCAATGTCAGTATTGAAGACAACTTTGGCTAATCCACTAAACCACACCTCAAATCCTTGGCTTATTGAATTTTTGGCCTTATTTCTTCTCTATTAAGTTCTCTGTCTTTAATATTTTTAGTCATGCTCATTTCGGTGTTTGGGATTCATTGCGCACATCATTAATGTGCTTCTTGACTCTATCAGTCTGGTTCTTTGACCCGATGTCTGCTTGTGTGTGTGTGTGTGTGTGGTCATTTGTTTTTGAACTTGTACTTGTTTTTCTAAGAACTTTAAAGCTCTCTAATTGTGCCATATTTTTTTTTTCTAGAAGCTCGCACTTTAGTATCCTGTTCAACTTTTCCATGGGGGAATTAACATGTTTGCATTTCTTACAGGCTAACTGTTCTGTTGAAGCATTTTAATAATGACTTATGTTTAATAAATGTTGACTTTGTTTGGAATGCATAGATTGACTTGATCCTGCAGATGGGCAAAGGTCTAGGTTTATTCTTTGAAGACATTTGACTTGGCTTGAAAGTGTCTGTGTCTGATTCTTACTAACTCACCTGTCCTAATCGTGGGAATAGGATGAGACTACACATTTCAAATGGCCCGTTTTGTGATGGATGATAAGTTGAGGGTTAGAAGATTGGCGAACAAGGCTAGACTTCTATGAGCAGAACGTGGAAAGAACTAGAATGTTTGAACACATCCTTCTGCTGTGTTGAGTACTACCCTCCCACTGTATTACGGGCTTAAAGTCCAACATACTCCGAAACATGTTCTTCTCAATGTCAAGATCATGTTATATCTACCATTTCTGTTTACCATCATCTTGGCCCACAGACTGTCACCTGGCTTTGAAAATCATTAAGATAGACTTATATACTGTAGGCAAATGTCTTTGCCTGCTGGCTATAGAGACTTGATTCACTTGTTTTAGAATCCTTGAAAGCAGTGGACCTCACCCTTCCTAATGCTGCAACCCTTTATTATAGTTCCTCAAGCTGTAGTGAATCCCCAGCGATAAAATTGTTTTTGTTGCTACTTCAAAAACTGTACTTTTGCAACTCTTAGGAATCATACTGTAAATATCTGTGTTTTCTGATGGTCTCTGTTGAAAGGGTTGCTGGACTCCACTGCCAAATGGGTTGCAACCCATAGGTTGAGAACTGATGCTTTAAAGAATCATCGTACTGGTTATCACATGGTTACTTTCTATGCTAAGCCATTTTCTTTTCTTTTTTCTTTTCTTTTTCTTCTTTCTTTCTTTCTTTCTTTCTTTCTTTCTTTCTTTCTTTCTATTTTTTTTTTGCCATTTTCTTCTTATTTGAATCCTGCCATGCCTTTGATTCTTGGTCATGTTTCTGGTTTGTCTGCATTTTCTAATCTGGACCTTTAGACTTTTCCCTTTCAATATCATTATAAGTTTTGAAAAATGCAACTGTTTTATTGTTTTTTTTTTTAAATATTGGAACACAAAGAAAGCCTAAGTATGTGTTTGCTCGTTATCTACAGTCAGAAAATTTACATTTTACTCGACTCTCTGCGATTTACAGCCCCAGCTCTGCCACACACCCATGCCCAGAGAGACATTTAACTTTTCTGAGCTCTTTATTTGCTATGTCTCCGTTGTTGTTTATACTGCCACAACCACAGAGTTAATCAAGGCCTAAAGTAGCCCATTAAAAATAATTTTGGCTATCCCCCCTTGTCCTCATTTATACCTAGTCATTCTACCCTTCCTACGAGTCAGCACTATGTGTACACGTACAGCATGACTTCTGGGCCATGAGCAAGTATGCCCTGTCCCCCACTCAAAATGAAACCATCCGAATTGCATTTTCTAACTGTCCTGATCTAAACATGAATATGACCCAGGCTGAACTCATTAGTACCTATCAAACTTATGATCCTCCTGCTTCAGCCTCCGGAGTACAGACTTCCCCCAAGAGAAGCACTGTGCCTGGCTCTCTTGCAGCCTTTTAAAAGGCATTTAAAATAATACTTCATTTATTATTTTAATTTTTAAAAGAATTGTATATGTGAGTACTGTCCATTTCTACCCCCTCTCACCCCACAATACTTTATTGTCTGCTGCTACTTCTAAAATTTATGAACTCTATTCTTTTCATTATTATTGGTGGTGGTGGTGGTGTGTGTGTGTGTGTGTGTGTGTGTAAATACAACCTGCTGAGTACATTTAGAGTTGTCCATAGGTATACGTGTTTAGAATTTACCATTTGGGAATGAATAACATTTCAGGGGTCTCATCCCTGAAGAAGACTAGACCTCCCTCTCTTTACAGCCATAAACTGTCTGTAGCTTGTTGTCTATGAGTAAGGACTTGGGAGATTTCCCTCATGCTCACTGCCATATCAACGTCTGTTGTCATTTTTCAGGTCTCACTTAGGAGACCAGTACTCTTGAGATTTCATGGATGCAGCTTCAATGTCATATATGAAAGTCACGTGTTATGCTCTAGTTCTCACAGTCTTTCTACTCCTCTTCTCAGATGTTCCCTGAGCCTTAGGTGTAGGGTCTGTATTGTAGATTTATCCATTAGAGTTAGACACCCCACAGCTTTGAGCTCTTTTCCTTGTATTTGTTCATATTGCCCAATATAAATGAGTTTGTTTTTGTTTTATCTTATTATATTTTATTTTAAGTTCATTATTATTCCTTAGATAGCTGTTTTTTTTTCTAATGAGAGACAGAAAAGGGGTGGATCCAAATGGGAAGAAGGAGATAGGAATGGTAGAAGGAGGGAAAACCATAATTAGGATATACTATATCAGAAATATCTATTTTCAGTAAGAGAATAAAACAAAAGGTTTTTTTAATGAGGGGTAAGAGATAGCTTTTATATCTGTGGGTGTAAAGATAAGTATTTAGAGCACAGTTGGAAATATGTTAGTTAAGGAAAGTTGCAGGAGAACGTTTTCCTCTACTTATTCTACTTGAATTTACCTTGTGATCCCATCACCAGGTTTGAAACTTTATCAGCTTCATCTTCTCCTACTGCTGCCTGGATCTAACCCCCACTTCCAACTTCTGCCTTCATTTATCAAGATCACCAACTTTAGAACTGGTGTCTCTTGCTATCTCTTAATTACTTTTACTGTGTCTTCTTTTTTATCCTAATGGAAAAATAATAATCCCTATGGCAAAAGTACAATGGGAATGATTTTCTGGTGTTGGAAGAAGGCCTAATACTCATTCATCACCACCGTGTGTCAGGAAAGTGTTCTACATGTTGTATGTGTAAGGGTCCTTACCCAGTCCCTGGCCAAGGAAAATATTCAGTAAGGACACTCCATTATTTTTTCCTATAATATTACCTAGTAAAGCAAATGCTGCTTTACTGAGGACTTTCCACCACAGTGGTAGTGTTCACTTCTGATACTAGTAGCATGTCTCAGGCATAGCCTTCACCTACTAGTGATCACATCCTTCTTACAAAGACTCCTACTGCTTCATCCAAGGCCTGGACATTCCCTTGTACAGTTGGCCTCCAGGTTTTTGCCAACTTCACAAGTCTATTATATATTAATTGACCACGTGATTTCTTCATACCCAATAGCCAAAAGCCCATTCGATTAGCACACATTGTGGATTGGCAGGAAGCAGTGACGTCAATAGCCAGGGCAGCAGCAGCCCGCTCTAACTGAAGAGCCGCCTTACAAGCTTCCCCTCATCCTGTCCTGCCATGGCACCGTCTTCATCCCCTGCATGAGTGTGAGATTGAACTTGAAGTTGGGAGATTATTTTTATACAATCTTGGGAGTGCTAACAAAACCCACCTGAGATCAGAGGGCAGGCAGCTTAGCTCGTGGTTGAATTTTCCATATAAATAACACCAAAATTATTCCCTGAATCAAGAACCATCCAGCTGAAGTACCCATATTGGTTGCCTTTATTGCTGGAGAATTAATGCTCTGAGTTACCATCTGAGCAGTAACTACAGATTTTCTTAGAGGCTTAACAGTCATTTTCTCCCCAAAGCATTAGTGACTTCTTACACTGAGAGAGCAGAGAACTGAAAGAGAGAGTTGAAGGAGGCAAAAGGCAGAAGTGTTTGAGGAAGCGGAAAGGACTTAGTAAAAGAGAAGTGAGCCTAGCAGAAGGTGTTTGCTTGCCTCGGCATGTCATTCTGCTTAGAGGTCACAGGCCCACAGCACTTCTGAGACACAGGCCACTGGCAAGAAGTTCCTAGAACAAACTGATGCACGTGACACCAGACCTCTTACTGGTTATGGAAAAAAATATGATTGGAAACATGAAGGTTTTCAGATCCTTTCTCTTATTCTTTTCATGCTCACCAACCAAGTCTGCCTGAACACATATTTTCATTAAACATATGTATAGGAGATTGACTGTTATTGTCAAAATTCCTACATATAGTTATAAAGCAATGGACTGTACATTTGGTGGTACTATTTGACCCTGTTGTTTTAATAGCCACAAATATCCTCCCCACGCTTCTGTGTTCAAGTATCTTCTGAAGACTCTAACCACACGAAGTCTTTTGTCTCAAGTCTCTGAGAGGAGAGAAACCTAGAAGCAGTCAGAGCTGAGATGGTATGTTAAGAGACTTGGTAGTGACTGGAATAAGACACAATAGTCACGCAGGTTTGTATAGAATTGTGCCACATGCTTTCCCCTTGCACAAATCCCCTAACTACTTGAGACCTCAACACTTTCATGAGAGTACAATGGTTCATGTTTGTCGATAGAGATTTTATCACTTGTATTTATCTGCTATAAATTGATTATTTTCCCATTTCGCATACAATGGAAAACAATAAATAACTTGTGTTACTTTATGAAATATCATTTGGGTGTAGTGGCACATGATTGTACTCTCAGATACTTAGGTGGATGATGCTGGAGAGTCACAAGTTTAATGCTTGCCTGGGCCATAGGTGGCCTCAAGGCCAGCCTATGCAATGTAGTGAGACTTGTGGTTTTTATATGTAAAAGAAAGAAAGAAAGGGAGAAGGGAGGAAGGAGAGAGAGAGAGAGAGAGAGAGAGAGAGAGAGAGAGAGAGAGAGAGAGAGGGAGAAAGGGAGGAGGGAAAGAAGAAAGAGAGGGCTTGGGAGGGAGGTCAGAGATGAAGAATTTTTCTAGAATGTCTAAGGCCCTATGTTTAAGTTCCTAGCCTGGAAATAAGAAAGTGAGTGAGTGAATGAATGAATGAATGTATAGTAAGTACATAAAGCTAATGTAAAAATATATCTTTGAAATTCAGATGATCCTGGAAGTCTAAAGAAGCAAGGGTTGTTTATTTATTTATTTATCTTTGGCAGAAAGCCTGCAACATTAACTAATGGACACTACTACCCAGAAACACTGCAGCTCTTTTGACACTTCCAGGAGAATGGAGTCCCAGACTCCATTTTGGGACTAAGGAAGAGGGAGTTAATTGATTTAACAGGCATATCAGATTTACTTATTTAGATTATCTTATGTAAAAATCATAATCATATTATACTGTTCTATAAAAAATATTGCACAGATCTCTGTCTAGACTCAAAAATGATCAATCCGATCAAATAGTATGTATATTCGATGAGGATGTACTAACAGGGTTTGATACCTGTTTATTCCCTTTTCTCTGAGTGCCCATTCACAGGCAATACTGTTTTTAGACCATGGTTTGACGCACTTGTAACTTTAATCTTTAGCCAAGTAAAACTCAAGTCCTTTCTAAGTGATACTGATCTCTCCAGAGTGTAGAGAATCTTAGTAGACAAAGCACTCATAAGTTACTCTCTTTGAACCTATGGAGGGTCCAACTGAGGAAGGGAACACTGTTGAGGAAGAATAGCTGTGTCATTCTAATGAGTTTTATCTAGTTAAGCTACAACTATAAATTTTCCATGAGTCCTTAATCCTTTATTATATATGTGACATAATTTCTGCTGTGTTGTGAGAAAACAATGGTCTTCTTTATCATTTAGAAATTCCTTTCTCTGTTGGATGTGACTTTTGCATAGTAAAGTTCATTTCAGTGAAAACTGAGGGAGATTGCTTCAAGTAGACAGACAGGGAAATTTAAAACAATAAACAATAGCATTTATTAAACATATATGCCTGGCTGGTTATGCTGCTGAAGACTGTTACTGCTTGTCTGGAATATTTATATTCTAGAAGCTCACTATGATAAAATGTATAAACCCAAAGACTTCTGTACAGTCACATATTTGTCCCATGTGCAGACATCTCAGTTCCTAGGCTTACTGTGTATGAGACACTGAAAGAAGAGCAGTAATTATATGGCTTCACTCACCTATTGACTTCTAATTGTAATTTCAATTTTTACCTAAGGAAGAATAAAGTCCCTCCTCAGTTACACTGATTTCTAAGGAGTATGGGCAGCCTTAACAGACAAGTAAATTACTTTTTAAAAAATTTAACTTACAGGGGATTCCATTGATTAAATAAACTGAATTGAACAATAATAGTATATATCTTATATCATGTATTATTGCTAGTGAGCTATAGGCATTTCTTTATTAATCCATGCCTTATCCCACAGTGTGGCTGCTGTTAACTGAAGTAAGTATCTCCTTCAGGAATGTATAAGGTGAAATCTAGGCTATTGACATCTCTGTCCTTCTGCCTGATACAGAACAGTAACAGTGAGCCCTGCTGAAATACCTACTCATTTAAATGCTGTTCAAATGCCTATCTGTAAAGCAACTTATCTATTTTTTATATCCCCATAAGATATTGATAATAATTTATATATACATACATATATATTCATATACATATATAAATTAGCACACAAAGAAGTAGGTTTCAGTGTGATGTTTTCACACACAAATCTCATTATTCTTGTTTGTTCTCTTTCATTGGCCCTCATTTCCAGCCTCTTACTTGTTCCTTCCTATATCCTTAAATAGGACCTTCGTTTGTCTTCATGGCAGACACACCCATTTCATTCACATCTCTTGCTCCTTCTTCCCCATCCCTTTTTACCTTGTCATTCTTTCATAATGCTTTCTAGTTTCATGTCTTATATGCATAATATACACACACAAAAGTACACACACACATGCACACACATTTTCTTAGTCAGGGTTTGTATTTCTGCATAGACATGATGACCAAGAAGCAAGTTGGGGAGGAAAGGGTTGATTCAGCTTACACTTTCACATTGCTGTTCATCACCAAAGGAAGTCAGGACTGGAACTCAAGCAGGTCAGGAAGCAGGAGCTGATGCAGAGGCCATGGAGAGATGTCACTTACTGGCTTGCTTCTCCTGGTTTGCTCAGCTTCCTTTCTTATAGAATCAAGGACTGCCAGCCCAGGGATGGCACCACCCACAATAGGTTGGACCCTCCCTTCTTGATCACTAATTGAGAAAATGCCTTATAGCTGGATCTCAGAGAAGCATTTCCTCAAGGAAGGCTCCTTTCTCTGTGATAATTCCAGCTTGTGTCAAGTCAGCTCACGAAACAAGCCGGTATACACACACATAGAGAGAGAGAGATTTAAATTTCACATGAAATTTGCATATTAGAGAAAATAAACAGTATTTGTCTTTTCAAGTCTAGTTTACTTTGCTTAGTCTCCAATTCCATCTATGTCCCTGCACATGCTACAATTTATTCTTCTTTATGACTGAGTAAAATCCCATTGTATATATGTACTACATTTTCTTTATCCATCGATCTGTTGGTGGACATCTAAGCTGGATTCATATCTTGGATATTGTGAATTGAATAAAAATGGAAGTATAAAAGTGCAAGTATCTTCATGGGATGCTGACTGAGAATTCTTTGGATAAGTATGCTAAAATACTATAGTTGAATCAATAGGAGTTCTCTTCTTAATTTTCTGAAAACCTTTCATAATAGCCACACCAACTTACATTCGCACCAGCAATAATTAAGAGGTCCTCTTTCTTTGTATCCTTACCAGCTTTTGTTTTTATTGTTATTTGTTTGTTTTTCCTAAGTCATAACCATGATTGGTATAAAAATGAATTTCCATGGTTGGAGAGAGGCTTCAGCGGTTAAGAACACCAACTGTTCTTCCAGAGGTCCTGAGTTCAATTCTCAGCAACCACATGGTGACTCATAACCACCTGTAATGGGATCTGATACCCTCTTCTGCTGTATCTGAACAGTGTACTCATATACATAAAATTAACAAATAAATTTAAAATAATCTAATGAATTTCCACGTAGTTTTAATTTGCATATTCTCTATAGTTGTCCACATTGAACTATTTATTTATTGTCCATTTGTAGGTAAATTGAATTACTGTTTTAGAAATGAAAGTAAAACCTCAAGAGAGGTATTAGGTTCCTCAAGTCATGAAATGTATGGTGAAATAGCCTCAACCTAGGCCATATTTCTGGAGTCAGTCTATGCTCTCCACTGTCCTGCCTAGCAATACAAGCGCGTTCTTCTAGTAGCCAATGTACCTTCTGCAAAGTCAAATTGGAGGTTTCATTATTAAGTCCTATTCTGATTGAGAGGTAAAACAACAGGTTAAAGAATAATCCACCATCATCAGGTCCAAGTCACTCCCATAGATAAAGAAATGCAAACCTCAGCTATCATTTAATCCGGTCCCCATTTTTCAGATGAAGAAATTGAGACCTGTGCTGACTAAATATTTGCTCAAAGTTAAATAGAGATTTTAATTTTTTTGTTAAAGCAGACATTTGGCAGGGTATTGGGTTCTCTTGTACAACAAATATTGAACACAAACATTTGTGCAATTGAATTAAAAGCTGGAGTCTTTCTTGAGATTAGATTGGTGCCATGTGGCTAGAACTGCTTTGTACATCTTGGCGGGGTTTAATGGCTTCTGTGCCACACAATGACATTCTTTTAGGAAATATGTCCATGTGCTGTGTAGTCACGAGACTTGCTGTTTAACTCGTATTTCCACATGTTTCTTTCATCTGCTGTGGTTTTTTATTTATTTATTTATTTATTTATTTATAACTTTTAACATACATGCATCTCTACTATACAAACAGGTTTTTCTTTTTTTAGAGCGAATTCTCCTAGTTTTAACAAATTAGAATGACATATAAGTGTATGTATAATATATATATATGTATATATATGATTTATATGTAATATAAAATATTATATGTGAATATAATGTATGCATAAAAATCAAGGGCATTGTTGTGGGCCTAAGTCCATATATGAACTGAACTTTATTTAATGAAATAACATAAGTGTTTCAAAATGGTTGGGCAAAAATTGGCGTTTGTACAACCCAGAAAATAAGCCAAGCCTTTACAAGCATTTGTTAGAACTATCTCTTTCATTGGCAAGAATCAGTGTCATTATCTTCTTATCTAGTTAACAGGTATTAACCCAAAAGTTAGTACTGCTTTTGTTTCTTGAGGGCATTGGACATTGCCTATACTTTTTATAACTATTAAAATCCAAGGACTTCAGAAAGATTATTTTTTAATAAAAAAATTATATAGTTAGATTACTGTGGTGTTTTGAATGAGATGTCCTCCATGGCTTGGGGCATTTAAACACCTGATCCCCAATTGGTGGTGCTTTGTGAGAGGTTTAGGATGTGTAGCCTTCTTGAAGGAAGTGCATTACTCGGGTGACCTGTGAGGTTTCAAGGCCTCTAGTCATTCCCAGTGCACAGCCTCTCTGTTCACATGTCTGCCCTGTGCCTGCTCCTGATTCCTGTCTCTACTTCTTGCTTGCTTATCAGGATGTCCACACTAGACTTCTGCCCTAGTCACCATGCATCCTGTTTGCTGTTCTGTCTCCCAATGAGATAAACTCTTATAACTCTGGGACCATAATCCCAAATAAACTCTTCCTTCTATAATTTTCCCTGGTCATAGTGTTTTATCACACATCTTTACAATGTAATTGTAAGGCACACTTAAAAAAATGTAAATACCAAATTACTTTTTCTCTATTTTTCTTAAAATATTTTTCAATTTTTTATTGAATGGAAAATATTCTGGCATAAAATGAAGTTATAAATAAACTTGGTTCATTGGTTTGTTTTTGTCTGTAAACTGTAGTATACATAAGAAGTTATTGGTACATCTTGTTTTGGTGTCTTAGAATTCCTGATGCCTTTCTAAAACACTCAATTTGTCATAAAATTTCATAACAATTTACAGTTATTTCTCCATCACTTTATAAAATATCCAGATTTTAGTTATGAATATCTTGTATTATTTTAGCATGCAAAAAATTATAAAATTTAAATTTTCAATATTTAAAGCAAGTTTTTAACAGATGATACTTTAAAACTAGAGAATGTAATGTATCAATCTATGCTGGCTAGTTTATGTCAACTCTCTCATCTGAGAGGCATGAAGTTCAGTTGAAGGAATACCTTCATAACAATAAGCTGAATGCTGTGTTCTCTCTCTCTCTCTCTCTCTCTCTCTCTCTCCCTTCCTTCCTTCTTTCCTTCCTTTCCTTCTTTTTTTATTTTTTGAGATTATAATATAATCACATTTCTTCCTTCCCTTTCTTCCATTAAAATCCTCCCATATATCCTTTCTTACTCTCCTCCAAATTCACAACCTGTCTTTCATTAATTGTTATTGCATGAGTATACATGCATGCATGCATACATGTATGTTCCTAAATATAACCTTCTGAGTCTGTTTGATGTTACTTGCATATGTGTATTCAGGGCTGACAGATAGACAATGGACAGCCGATCTGCATGTTCTTCCCTGGGGAAGACCCCCTTTCTTGGTCTTAGCTTTCCTCAGTTGGCTACAGTTCTTTGTGTAGAGTCAAGGCCTTGTGGGTTTTCCACATCCACTTTGGCATGTCCACTGGTCTCCTTGTTCCTCCTACATCTGGGCGGTTATATTGATGAGACTTTATGATTGTAGCTTCTGACATTACTAACAACCCCACCCCCCAAGAGCAGGTACAAGCAGCCCTCTTTTGAGTTGTTGACCAGGGTTGTACAAGAGACTCCCAAAAGATGCAGCCGATTGCTTTTGCCATTGGTTGGCTCTGAAAAGTGAAGGGGAAGTTTCTATTTCTGAAAATACTATAAACTACTAAAATAAGGCTCAGGAACCTCTGAGCTAGAACTGACATGAATACTTCCTCCTCCACAATTAGCTTTTGTGGTACTAAAAGAGAGAAGCAACCAACAATTCTACACAAGTATGATGACTATGAGTCGTACCAATGACCAGCATGGCACAATAACCTTAAGGGTGCAGTAGTGGTACACATACTTAGCAGTAACCAACAACTCTGTAATAGGATGTAGCAACTTCTCAACAAGAGGGAAACTATGCATGGTATTGGGTGCCTACTTAATTACTCACAATTAGTTTAATCATTGTTATTGAACATGAATCTGCAACCCCTCATCTACTAAACCAGCATAATCCTTAGCAATCTATAAATGTGTTTTGGTATCCACAGATTAGTGTAATCTTCATTGCTCATCAAGAAAACTCATTGTAATAGATTGAGACCACTACAGAAATCATAACTAATCAAAATGTAGAATTATGTGACTCAGTCCTAATGGAAACATCTATAAAACAATTCTCCACCTAAGGCTCAGTGAACACTGTGGAAAAGGGAGAGAAAAGACTGCAAATACCAGAGGATCAAGGAATTTACTGTGAGGTTGTGTCTCTTCATAATATCTAAAGGGACATTTTCTTAACAAGTGATTAATGTGGGGGGATGGGATCTCAACGTCCTGTGGGTAGTACCCTTGAACTGATGGTTCTGGATGCTATAAGAAAGCAGGCTGAACAAGCCATGAGGAACAAGAAAGTAAGCAATGCTCTTCCAAGGCTTCTGTATCAGCTTCTGCCTTCAGGGTCTTGCTCTGCTTGAGTTCCTGTCTGACTTCCCTGACTGATGGACTGCAACTGGAAATGGAAATCAATCCTTTCCTTCACAAGGTGTTTTTTGTCATTGTGCTTTATCATAATAATAGACACCTTATTGAGTCACAACCCGAGGTAGGCTAACTCCTTAAACAAAGAAAGCCTTACAACTAAAATGCTTAAGTATTTCATTCTTCCTCAAGGATTTGCTTTGGATTTGAACTTTCTTTTAAAGATGGATAAATTATTTTGTATTAATGTGTTTGTGAAGAATGGAAGTTTTTATAGCAAAAAAAAATCTTTTTAGTTTAATATGTGTACATTCACACTTTCTTACAATTTCATTTATTTCAAAACACAAGATAAGACATGCCAATCGCTTGATAAAAATGTATCAGTCACATGATAAAATGATTCATCAGCTTACCAGTAAAGAACAACTTCAAAGGCCTTTTCTTTATTTTCAGATGCTTGGTTATATAAAGGCTGGAAGCTTATAAGAGTTTATTCATTTACCTGTGATTCAGTTGGACTATTTTCTGAAAATCCCTCTGATAAATTACAATGAAGACATGCTATTGTTAGACTTGGAGCACTGGATAAAATAAATATAAATCCCTCCCTGTCCCCATTTTTCAAAGAGCTTGGTTTCCAGGGAAGGGGCATTATTCATCTAAAAACAAACAATGGTAAATAAAAATGGAAAACTTTAAATCAAATGGTTGTGAACAATAACCCTTTGTTCACAATAGCACAAATATAACAGAGGACACTGGGTGGGGTTATTCATTTAATCACAATAATAATAAAAATAAAATCATCACTGAAGATTGAAAATCAGCTTCTTATAGGCACATAATTAATGGACTATGAATACTTTTAACTCCTGTTTTAAAATGAGATTGCACCAAACAGCTCTATCTGTAAACTGCTAGGAAATGTACATTTAGTTGTTTATTAATTTTTTTGAAGAGGGCCTCTTCTTCATTGTGTGAATGTGCATGCAGACACATATGCACACATCTGTCCACCCATGCATATGCATATCTGCATTATATGCAGTGTGTGTAATGTATGGATGTCAGAGAAATCTTGGGAGTCTGTTCTCTTCTGCCACCTTGTGGGATCCAGAGATTGAACTCAAGTTGTCAAGCTGGTATTCAGGCCCAGTGACCCACTCTTCTCTAAAGTGCTCAGATTTTAAGGTGTTCAGATGACTAATGACTTCGGCATAGTCAGCTATGACACCACCATAAAGCATAAGATATATTTATGTATAAATAAGAACGATACGTTTATGTCTTTTTGTTCTCAAAAATGGTTTTCAAATGCCATGTGCTTTAGTGAAGGAAAAGACCCTACTGTTAAATAAGGAAACCATGACATGCTCATTGAGCCGCAATCCAACCATTGGTGACATGCACTTCCCAGGGGCTAAGAGTATCTAGGAGCAGTCAAAGCACACATAGTTGAAGGTTTATTGTGTAGAGAATGCTTCTAAGTATTTACACAAATTCACGGAAGAAAACAATGACCCTGAGTAGCTCTTCCTAATGTGGTGAGTAGAATCTGAACTAGGCACTCTTTCCTTTGAATAAGATGTTAAGCATTTTAGGGGACGAGCCATACCAAATGTTGTTTGGTTTAGTTATAATTTTTGGTACAAGATCACTCATTATAGCACAGGCTAATCCAAAACTCAACAACTTCCCTGCTTGTTTTCCTAAATGCTAGAATTAGAGGGATGAGTCAATGCTTGGATTGCATTTTTCTAATATATTTTTTTTCAAGCCAGTATCCCAGACCTCATATACAGTAGAAGTGAAGTTTTGAATACATGTGCACAAGCAGGTGCATGTGCACATATGCATGTGCACACACATGAGAGAGACAGAGAGATAGACAGAGTGAGACAGAGACACAGACACAAAGACAGAGAGAGGGAAGAGAGACAGACAAACAGAGGCAAAGAATGAAAGAGTCAGAGAATTAAATACTTAAAGTAACTTAAAATAAAAAGGATTCAAAACCCTTGCTTTAATTTCCAGACTACAAAAATCAAAATGAATCACTCAAAATCCCAGGAGCAAGTATTATTTCATTATAAATAATGGTCAATGTTAAATTTATGATATTCAAATCATACTGAAATGAGAGACCTGAAATGTAGGTCTTTGGAGAAGTTTGCTATAAAACGAGCTATAACATAGTGCCAGCAAGGTAGAATTCTGTGCAGCGAGACCTCTTCACCACCCTGCTGTGGCCATGCATGCCCCACCTAATTAGACTGAAATGCTCACTATAGACTAGAACAGAAAGATTCCATCATAGCATACGGAAGGGAGACATGGAAGAGCACAGGAAGGAGATTAGTGTCTTTCAATGACAAATGAAACAGACATTATCAGAGAGCATGTCTTTGTCACCTTTTCATTTGCATCAGAGGATCTGGGCATTACTTTAGGACTTTAGGAAAGAGTTGTTAGTCAAATAAACTACTGCAGACTATGGAAAACTCATGGTGTCGATTCCAACAAGGTAGCTGACACAGTGGAATGGTGGACTTAGGGATGGGGTGCCTTGGTGTGCATTAGCTACCTTGGCAAAACTAGAGCTACATAAATTTGACCTGGTGTATTCTGCCTAAACTCCAAAGGATGCTGGCTAATTTTCAGCTGTTTTTGTCAAGAACAGACTAATAAGGCTATTAAATCAAAGATTTTTTTCTATTGTATAGTCTGAATATTTCACCTGAATATTTTATTACTCTCTCTTCCTTACAAGTTTCCCTCCTTTTCTTGAATGTATGCTCTACGTTTTGTTTTGTTTTGTGGCCCATTGGATTTAACCAGGGCTATGTGTGTGACCATGGGTTTGGAACTACCTATTGGAACTTGGTGACCTCACCAGTGGGTACACAGCTTAAGCCAATGATTGCCCTCTCCCAAGATCTGTCAATGGCCAGTAGTTTAGAAGTAAGGGTAGAACATCCTGAATCTCTCTCCTGTCCACAGGTGACTACTGACTAAGCCATTCTTATGTAGACCTGCTATAGGTAATCATAACTAATTGTGAGTTCATAATTACAATGTTGTGTCATGTTAAGAAGATGGCAGTTTTCAGTCTTCCAGCTCTTACATTCTTTGTATCTCCACTTGCATGATATTCTTGAGCCTTAGAAGGGGTTGTTCTTTGGAATGTCCTGTGCTTTCCATATGGGCTTTAATTCTGCAAGGACTTGCTTTTCTTGTTGCTTCTTACTTAACTGGGTAACTCTGACTTCCTTACATTGAAACTGGTTTCCAAAAGAACACAAATCAAGAACTGTACTGCATCTAACGGAATAGGATTGAAATTTACAAAGGTCACAAAGACCAGCTAAGACTACACAAGTCTGATAAAAAAAAAAAAAGAGAGAGAGAAGAAAAAGAAAAATCACATTTCAGAGCAGCCTACGGGACAGAAGGGCATGTGGCTCACACACCACCCCAAATAAAACTATTTGAATAATAAATTATAATTCTAGTTTAATACTATGCGTGACTCTTTCTCTTTGGGACCAGGAACAAATAATGGTTAGGTCAGATGAACATCTGTTTTCCATTGGTGCTCCTCATTTTATTGTGTGAATGTACTGGAAAACAAGGCCAATACTGTATTGGGCTTTGGATAGAAGTTACTCTGAAGAAGGCAGGCAATTAATTGAAGATCTCCCATTCTACTCATATCTTAATCTACTGCATGCGCACTGATAGACCACAGATCACAGCTTGTCTCAAGGGGAAGATAACGGTCTGGCTAAAATTTTTATTAACTTATTATGGTTTTATGTATATCTGGCTAAAATTTTTATTAACTTACTCTGGTTTTGTATTAATTTCCCTTAGCCAAAGTCATTACATAAGTTAACATAGTTATGCATATCACTGGGGAAATTTAGAACATAACAAAAAATAAAATAGAAACAAACCACAGTCGTTTTCTATTTATAATTATAGATTCAATCTGGACTTCCTCAAGCTTTAATTTTTTAGAGCCTCTTCATTTCTGGTTGCCTGTGGTCTATCTAGATCCATTCACCGGTCTGATGCTCCTTTGGTGAATAAAAAGCACAGCTGGATTATTGTATCACAATCTAGAACTGGATGGTTTTCACTGGAGAAGATGGGCGAAAAGAAAGACGTTTACAGCCTGTTCATGCTTTTGGAGGTAGAAGAAAGACAGTAAGCACCATTCTGCCAGTGTATTCTGGAAACCAGTCTCCCTTCATTCTTTTTTTTTTAATCTTTCTTTCTTTCTTTCTTTCTTTCTTTCTTTCTTTCTTTCTTTCTTCTTTCTTTCTTCTTTCTTTCTTTCTTTCTTTCTTTCTTTCTTTCTTTCCCCCTCTTCCTCTTTCCTTGTTTTCTTCCTTCCTTCCTCCCTTCCTCACTCCTTTCTTTCTTTCTTTCTTTCTTTCTTTCTTTCTTTCTTTCTTTCCTTCTTCCTTCCTTCCTCTCTTTTTTCTTTCTCCCTTCTTCTTTCTTTCTTTCTTTCTTTTTTCCTTCTTTCTTTTCCTCTCTTCCTCTTTTCTTCTTTTCTTTCTTCCTCCCTCCATCACTCCCTCCTTTCTTTTCTTTCTTTCTTTCTTTCTTTCTTTCTTTCTTTCTTCTTTCTTTCTCTCTTTCTTTCTTCCTTTCTTCCCTTTTTTCTCTCTTACATATACATCAGTACTTGAGTGTAAGCATGTGCACCTCATGTGTGCAGTTATTTACAGAGGTCTGAAGAAAGAATTGGATCTCCTGGCACTGAAGATAAAGGCAGTTGTGAATCACCATGTGGATGTAGGGAAGAACCCAGGACCTCTGGAAGAGGATTAAGCATTCTTAACCATCATGTGTTCTCTTTAGCCCCCTTCTTTTGTTTTTAATCATTTTCGGAATCTGATTTCTCAACATTTTGATCTAATTTCAATAAATTATTTTTCTGTTTAAGTTATTTGGAGCCAGAGAACTTTATAGGTTTATAGCAAATGTCTCAGATAAATGGAAAAGTTGGGAGAACATTTATTTAGCAGTTATTTATTAAATATATGCCAGGAAATATTTTAATTTACTTATTACCTAAGTAAATGTTTATGACTTTTACATGCTAAGTAGTTTGGTTATCTAGTTCTACGATTTGTGACTTGAGAAAGCAACACTTGATTAGTTCTTGTTATTCTCAATATTAGCTTGCCTCAGGAGTACTCTTTTTCTGTTCTTCAACGTGATAACTGAGCCCTTTGTGTGACTGAACCCAACCAGTGCCTATACTGGGGCTGGAGAATCTAAAATAGACTCCCAACAGTGTTTGCCCATTGATGTTGGTTGTACATTCTTTAGTGGCCCACTGTCTCTTCTTGCTGCCTGTGGATCAAGATGTAGAACTCTCAGCTACTCGCAAGACGACGTATGCCTGCAGGTCACTGTGCTTCCTGCCATGATGATTAGTGAACTAAACCTCTGAATTGTAATCAGGCCCCCATTCAATGTTTTCCTCTGTAAGAGTTGCTGTGGTTGTGGTGTCTTCTCACAGAAATAAAACCTTAAGACAATGGCATTTACTTTTAATGATCATGAGAACTACTGGGGACCTCTGAGCAGGAATGCTTACTTAGTTTGGCTGTTGGGAGGACAGCCTGAGCTGTTAGTGTGAGAAAGAGACTGAGAAGGCAGGTGTGTGCCAAAAGAGTAGAGGCTGAGAGACCCAGTCATTCTTATCCACCATGATGAGTGGCTTGGACTGGAAATCGTGAAGGTTGAATGGATTCACTTATTCTTGCCACCGTGGATACTCTTACTATCAAGATATGTTTAGGAAAACAACAGTAACTGGCTGAACCTTTTACATATTATTATGCAGTCTTTCTTAAGTCAGCGATTCCCAGAAGTTTATTTCCTACTTGGGTGTGTGCCGTAATATTTTCCTTTTCATATTCCAAATTTTAGGCTCTACCAGACAAGTGGCCTGCCCCTATGGCTGGCTGGCATAGAAGGCAGACTCCATGTGGCATAATTTTATCTCATTTGGTGTCATCTGACTTTGGCTGAAATTTCTACACAGATGTTATTTTTCTGGATTAGAGCTTTGTAAATTTATTATTGTGCACTTGTACATGCTCTAATAACTTATCTTTGAATCATCATTAATGAACCTTATGTTAGTTTTCCCAGAGAAGATTACTGATACACAAAGAAAAAAGGAGAGAGAGAAACTCCCAAAGAGAGAATCCTATGTAACAAAGGTATGGATCCTACAGACAAATGGGCACCAAGATTCAGATTACAATGGTTTATTCCTTCAAGTAGAGGGAAGGTGAACCCAGGATGAGAATCATTGATCTTCCCAAATCATTTCTACGGAAAGGTTCCATCAATATCCAGCTTCACTTGCCTAAGGGTCTCATAAAATCTTGAAGTAATTCCCTTTGAATTATCAGGTAAGATTTACAAGGGGGAGGGTGCTAAATGTTCTGCCATTCTTACTCAGTTCTCTCCTGCCTTAAGTATGTTCTGTGGTGTTTCAAACGAGAAGACTTGGAAAGGTTTGCCAGAGGCAGATTTGAAACCCACTCCAGTTAAGTTGTTGGACTTCTAGCTAACTAAGGAGTAGAGTACCAGAAAAGCAATCCTTAAAGAAGATGAAAATTCCATTCATAACCCATAGTTCATTGTATCTGGGTTCACTGTAACCCATCGTTAATGATAATTGTAAGTTTAAAAGAATTGTATGTAACATGTCTCGTTTTTAAAGTCATACACCCGTTATTATTGCTTTTGACAATCCTCATCTCTTCTAGTGCCTTCCATAGTCTCAGAGCAAAGACATTCCTGCCTACACTGTTCCAGTCTAAGTACTACTTCCAGGATGGAGTGGCCAGAAGAAGAGAAGAGGCAAGACACCTAGGTGCACAGCCAGATTCTAATCATGACTTCTGTCCCCAAGCAGCTTTGGAGATTCTGGACAAATCTTTCTGAGCCAAAGTTACATTTCTCTAAAAATGTAACTAGCAAGATGACCATAAGCATCTAAAGAATCATACTGTGGTGCCAGTTATAAGGGTGTTCAGTTTGGATGGACATGAATTCCGGAAACAGCACACTCAGCTAAAAATGACTTCAACTCTAGATGGTTATTTTATTTCAAGTGTGTGATTCTGTACTGCGGGATCCCCAGGTATCATATCATATATGGGAACCTGCAAAGCAGACTGGGTGACCATTTATATTTGCCTGTCTTTTGTGAGGGAGAAATTCTTCCCAGAAGGCACAAGAACTTCTCTTCTGATTTCATCAGGTTGGTCTGGACGACATGTGTATTTCCCAGGCGCAACAGAATCGTGAAAGTAAGCAGTGCACATTTCTTTCTTCTTATGTGCGAGAAAGGCCCTGCAGCAAAAGAAAAGCTGGGAGGGATGTGGATGTAGGGTAGAGAAACAGTGGGCTCTGTCTGCTTTGTGGTACTTGGCTTAGTGAGCACTTGAGAACGTTAGTTCCTTCCCGCTTCTATTTTCAGCACAATATGTCAAGTGCTCGCAGACCGCAGACTGTTCCTGACCATTCTACCTACGTGAGTGTTGAGTGGCCTGCTAGTTCGCATCCCTTCTCTCACACCAGGCTGGCTTCTGTCCACCTTTTAAATTCCCAGTTCTAAAACATAACGAAACTTCTTAATACAAAACAAACAAACAAACAAACAAACGGACAGACAAACAAACCAAACAAAAGCAGAAGCTAAAACCAGCAAGGAAAGCTGCTTGCTTTCCATTTCAGGCGGTTCTTCTGGGGTCACATGCTCTGATAGGAACGCAGACACTTAAAGGGTTCCATTTTATTTGTCTTGCAATTCTAATAAAGTAAATGGTATCTCCATGCATTTTCCAGCTGGATTCTTTTGTGATGTGTGCTATATACTCCATGCTCATGCTGGGTGTATTCTTCTCCTCAATCTGTTTTTCTGTGGTGGCTGTTATAAGGACGAAAAGGCATACTAAATATTTTTAGTGAACGCCATTTCCTAGTTGCTACAGCAGCAGAGAAAAATAACCTGAGCAAGGACCTTGGAGAAAGAACAAAGCTATCAGAGTCAGGGGGAACTGGACTTGAGCTATAGCCCTGAAGAATCTAGCACTGCTCACTGGATGTAGAAACTGGGGCCTCCTGCATTCTGTAAAACTCTAGGACAACAGCAAAGACTCCCCTAAAATGAGCTGATGATGACAGAGGTCTTACGAGCTACACCTAGACAAATTGTATAGAAACTTTTAAAGCAAAACTGGAAAGTATGACGTAGGCGTTTCAACACAAATACCACGTGAGTCAGTGAGTTCGAAGACAGATGAGAATACAGACCACACTAGACCAAAGATGCTACTGAGTGTACATCTAGCTGCATGAGTCTTTCTCATTGGTTCTGAAAAAAAGATTGGTGTTATTCACAGCATCTGTTGTGACAACATAATAATTATTTATGAACTGACACAATAAACTACACATAGATCCATACATGTACATATGCGTATAAATATTTAAAGTGTTCCTTAGCCATTGATACCTGCAAGATGAACATGGTCAAATACAATAGTCAATTGTCCAAAGGCCAAGACAGGAAAAGAGGAGTAGCTTTTCAACTTAACCTTAATAGAGATAAACTCTCATTTTGTGTGTTCCTAACGATAATGCTGGCGTGACCATAATCTCCACACTCCAGAAACAGAAGCAGATCTCCATGACTTCAAGGCCAGCCTGGTCTTTCTGTCGAGGTGCTGGCCAGCCAGGGCAACATTTAGGAGACCCCATAGCAAAAACAAAACAAGCAAACTAAGAAAAGCCAGTGCCTTTTATAATGTCAAGAAAAAACAATCGTTTTAGATTTTGGAGTTGGAAGATGAGTTTACTAGTTAGAAGGGAAAAGTTTGCATTATTTGGTATTTATTTTCAGAATGTGTCTTACATGTTTGACTTATTCCTATACAATATATTACAAATCTCTATCTCTATAGGTTATTTCTCTGCCGCCAGTGAAATGAGCCAATTCAAGCCAGATTAGATTATATCAAAGGCAGGCTTATTGGCAAGCTGCTCTCAGGCAAATTCACTGGGCCTAAGGATGGAGCCCAGGGGGAGTCACCATGGGGGATGGGGGTGAGGCCTTCTGGTGCTCAGAGACACAAGAGGAAGAAAAAGTGGGAAGGGGAAAGGAGGAGAAAAGAGAAGGAGAAGCAGGGGCAGGAGAGACAGAGACAGAGAGATAGAGAGCTCACAAAATGACTGGATTATAGAGGGAGGAGCCTCTGGGGGAAGGGCTGACTAGCTCCTGGCTAAAAAGTTCCAGGTTGAGGAGCAGCAAATGCCAGGAAGGGACTGAGGGATGCTGGGGAACCTGGAAGCCAGGTATGTAATCCCTTGTCCTAGGGTCCTGAACCAAACACATACAGCACTTATTATATTGGGCTGCTCCCAAGATTAGCGTAATAAATTTTGGACACCTCGCTATTACTCCAACATATTTCTTATTCTAACTCTTCTATATTGATAATATTATATGGAGGTGCTTGTTTATGTTGGGTTTGATATCATTTTGAACACTAGATATTGTGTTTTTATAAAAAAATAAGGAGAAAAGGAATATGTTTGATGTATGTGTAGTCAGGTGTGAGGGAAGAGAGTGCCTCTGCTGGTCTCTTCCCCCTGAGGGACCAGACACAGGAAAACATAGTATAGAATAGAGTTTATTCAGGGCATGGGGAGGGGAGTTGAGAGGGTAGTAGAGGCAGAGAAAGGCAGAGAAAGAGTAGAGGAGTCAAGGAGTAGAGGCCAGCCATGAGCACATGGAGAGAGAGGGAGGAGGGATGGACAAAAGGACAAAGCAGGAGCAAGAAGGTAAGAAAGCAAGAGAGAAAGGAGGCAGCAAGCAGCCCCTTTCATAGTGAGTCAGGAATACCTGGCAGCTTAGACAAAAAGCTAGCACTAGAGAATTCGCACTTCCTTCTACGCACTATTGATTTTCAGTATTTCGAAACTGTTGATTGGTTTATCCATCAACACTGTGGTCTCAAAAACCATGCTAAGAAATTTCAAGCATTTAATGGCCCTTTATAAGTAATGGCAAAGACTATTGTTATCAGTGTATCAGATACTGCGTTTACACTGACAAAAAAAAAAAAAAAAAAAAAAAAAAAAAAAAAAAAAAAAACCCTCAAATCTTCAGAACTCTTGCATACTGCTTATGCATCAATTTAAAATTGCATGTGTTTCTATAAGTTTTAAAAACTGTTATGCTTGTATGTATGTCCATATACCGTGTGTGTGCCTGGAAATAGTGGAGGCCAGGAAAAGGTCCTGGATCCCTCAGAACTTTAGTTGGGGGTGTGAGCAACCGTGTGGTACTGGGACCAGAACCCCAGGGTCCTCTTTAAGTGCAACAGGTGTCTTAAACCACCGAGCCATCCTTCCAGCCTTGTATTTCCGGAATTTTAATTTTTCACATTTATTGTTGTTGTGTCCGGTGTGTGTAGATGTGTGTGCATGTGCGTGAAGAGAATGTGTATTTCATAGCACATTTGTGCAGTCAGCTCTTCACTTCCGCCTTCACACTGGTTCTGGGTATTAAACTCAGGTCCCTGGGTTGGCATGGCCAGGGCTTTAGCCACTGAGTCTACTCAGTGGCCCAGTTTCGAGACTGTTTTCTTTTATTTTGTTTTGTTGTTTTGATTTTGCTTAAATCCTATTTTAATCGTTTTAAGATTTTTCATACTTGCCACTGTCTAGATTTTTATTCTCTTAAAGTGAACACAGCTCTTTCTCCTGCAGTTGATGGATATTCTTAGCTGAAAAGTCATAGGGAATTTAATCCTAGATCATAGTCTTTAGATGCTGGGGTTGACCCATACACATTTGTCAGACAGGACAGAGGGACAGCTGTCTTCTCCATCTGGTCTTTCATGATATATCAGGGCTGAGTATCATGTGACACAGAAATAAAAGGCCTCAATTTAGAACGCATTTGACAATCCCTGACAAAGCCTCCAGGAATTTGCTCATCCCACAACAGCCTCCTCCTTCAGAGTCAACAGCTAATACTATCAAAGAGGGAGAGCTGTGTTTGTTTACTTTTTCCGTTGTTGTGTGCTTTCAAAGCACAATGGTGGGAGAAGTTTGTTCCAGTTTTTCCTGTAGGTATTCCCTGGGGAATGGATTTAAAAAGAACACAACAGTCTCTCCCGGACTCTGCAGCAGCAGAATCACTAGCATTGTTTTAGCTTAACTGGCTTTTAGGTGGGAAAGTGCTTTTGTTTCTCACTTCCTGGAAGCTAAAGGTTGAATTTCAGGTCACCTTGGTTCCCTTAGATTTTCCTCTGAGAAATAGAAGCTATAAATTTTTCTTCAAAAAGATAAAATAAGATAAATACACGTCATTAGGTGGACTGCGGCACAGTGGGAAAAGTACAATGACTAGTTGCTTATTCTCTAGATATTGTTATTCACAGGGACAGAAGATTACAAGTGTGGATGCTTTCAAAGACAGTGTTTCACAAGAATGGGGCATATGTAAGACTGGATGAGACTATATAACCTTGAACAAAACCACTGTCAGCTTTGAGCAGAATTAAGATTCATCAAGATCTGTGGTCAGCTCCTCTATCTCTGCTATTTCTTTAGTGTTTTCTCACAATACACCAATGTTTGGTCACTGTATTTCTTCTATTCAACCTTTCTTAGCAGTTCAAATTTAACTTAATTTTTATGTGTTTCAGGGATGAGTCTATTAAATTTCTCCCATAAGTAAATAAAAAATTTATTACTAGCTAGGAAAAAAAAATTTACAAGATGAAGTGAAATGTAATTTAGAACAGGAACATAATTTTATAGTTATAAACTAATGTTCTTATATATGTGACACCCATCCCACACAGTTATTCTTTAGTATCCATGGTGATAGCTACAGGACCATACAAAATATCAAGCCTCACAGATGCTCAATTTTCTTTTAAATTAAACATAGCATTTTTATATAAGCTGTTTACATACACCTTTCCATATATTGTTTATTTTTAAAGAATGAAATCTCACTACATTGTATAGGCTCACTCCAACCTCCTCGTCTTAAATAATCTTCCAGCCTGAACCCCGTAAGAAGTTGGAACTTAAGGCATATACCACACATGTGGCACATTTTAAACATCTAGGTGACTTACAATGTCTAACGTGATATGATTGTTCTATTACTAGTGGTTATATTACATTGTGTAGGAAATAATAATACAAATGTTTTCTATCCATAAATAAGAAACTAAGGTTGTGAAATCTGGGTGTATAAAGTAAGTCTTCCTTTGATGCATGGTGCATCAAAGTACAACAAAGGACTCTTTTTCAAATTTAAAATAGTAATTTGCATTGGGAGAAAAAAAAAGAATTTTCGTTATCATCATTCCTCAATTTTTTTTCCTCTCATTCTGCAAAAAAATACTATACATTTAGCATTCTAGAATAAAAGGCAGATTAATAATACCTCAAAATGGGGCAGAGCAAATCCCCATATAAAATAGATCCTTTTGAGCAAAATGGTACATACCTGTAATTCCAGAACTTGGGAAGGACACAGGTAGGAGGATCATGAACTAGAAGATGTCATGAGCTAAATAACAAGACTTTTTATTAAAAATAAAACAAGAAAAATTCTACGCTGGCAAATAAACCTTCACTAACACCCAGTACCTTTCTCGTTGATGTTTACTTATGTTAGAACCTCTCTGTTACTTGCCTGTCGCAGCTATGGTGTTGAGATCAGTGGTCAGAAATTACGCCTTCAATTTTCACTTATAACCACCAGGAGGTGGTGGTGCCAAAGCAACAGCCAACCATACCACCATCCGTATTTGTCAGGCCTAATTGAAAAACAAAACAAACAAAACCCAAAGGCTATCACCACCAACACCGTCAAAAAAGAATCAGACTTCATTTCAAAAAGAAATCTATACAGATAAGTTCTGTATTGAATTCATATAAAAACAATCACAACACGTTTAAAACAACCACTAAAAAGCGAAAAAAAAATTACTACTGAATTCCAATAATTATATATCTCTATTCATGGTGCAAACAGTGATGTATGATGTTAGTTGATTTGAGTCATTAGGATGTGGTCCAAAAAACTTATCTGTACCTTCTGTTGTCATTGATCTTTCAGTTTCTTGGGCCTCCTTATAAACCTTCTGGTAGGATAGGAGCAAAAAGATACACATGCATGTGTGTGTGTGTGTGTGTGTGTGTGTGTGTGTGTGAATATATGTCACACATATAAAATGTATATGTTTATTTGATTACGTTTTCCAAATAGCTCCAGTTAACTTTTAAAAGTTAACGTTTGTGAACCTCCACTTTAAGAGTTTCAACATTTTGTATTGTAGGCCACTTAATTTATTTTCTCTTGATATATTTTTTCGGTATTTGTTTTTTAATGAAACAAAAATATGAAGTAGGAACATTATGTATATTTATATATATATAACTGTAATCATAACCTTAAAAGAATTTGTTGCAAATAAGCTGAGATTTTTTTCAACATGTTTTGTCCATACTTAAGCAGGCAATCATAATTTTCTGGTTTTTTTTATTATTATTTTAGAATCCTGACAGTATGTCCCTGTTTATTTATTTTTATAGATTTTAAACATAAGGTGAATTTATTTTTTTCAGAGGGTTCTTCAGAGTATATAATTGCCAAGTTTTATCCAACCTGCAACTGTCCATTGATTCAGTCAATGATATTAAGTTTTAAAATCCATCATTTTATTGGTAGCCCCACGGGACCCTGAGCACAATTATTTACTGACTCCCAGATGTTGTTTCTCTTTGTCTTGGTACCCTCTTAGGGTAACAATCTATCCTGAAGGTTTCAGCTTTTAAGATGAATATTAAATCACATTTATGAATTGCCTCAGAACAAGGTGTGAAGGGTTTTATAGATCTATCGTGGCCTCAGCTACTAGTACTTGAAAAAACATTGTGCACTAAGCTTAGTTCTTTTGATAGTGCATAGAAGAATGTGCCAGATAGTCAGAGGTAATTTGCACATCTACTCAAAGCCTTGATGCATTTAACACCTCATTTTCCCAGAACAGTGTTAAAGCTTTCACTGATGAAACCAATCTTTGGCATGAGACACTAGGGTTCCCTAACTCTTTCAGTCTTGCATGGGGACTGGAGAAACAGGCAAAGATGTTGCCACCACTAGTAGAGAGATGACTCCGTCAACTGAGAAATGGGTCAGGGTGGAATAAGAGCTTAAAAAGAGACAAAGTCAATCTGAGAAAGCCGTAGCAATAGGAAACAACCTGTGAGTATTGTTTAATCTAGAAATGCAACCTCCTGTTCTGGCCTGCTAAACGCAAATGGCCTACAAATGGTTTAAAAAATCCTAGTCACTCATCCTAATCGTTGGCTCTGGTTGAGAATCTAGTACAGAAAAATATCACAAAGATAACACCATGACTAGAATTTGGAGAAAACCTAGAAATTAGATATTGGTCAAAAAATCATTGGAATTTGGAAGAAAAGAATGATCTTTGGCTGGAGATGATTCATGTATAAAACGCTTACAGCACAAACTCAAGAACCCAAATCCAAATACAAAACCCATGTTAAAGCCCTGTGCAGTGGCACACATCTTCAAAAGGAGTGCTGTTACAGCAAGATGGAAGGAGACTCTAGAAATGCTTGTGGGCCAGCTAGCCTGTTGTATGTCTACACAATGACAATCACAGAGACTCAACTCAAACAAGACGGAACAGAGGACCCACACCTGAAGTTGTTTGCTAACACCCATACTGCGATGTGGCCTGCACACTAGTTTCTCAACACACCCGTCCCCCCAAGGAACAATCTTGACTAAAAGAAAAAATATCAGTTGGTGAAAAAAAAAGAGCCCAGGGATTTGAAGGAGAGTGGGAGGGGTATTGTATTCACGATGGTTTGGAGGGAGGAAAAAGAAGGGAGAAATGTAATTACATTAAAATCTCCAAAAAAGCTTTTTTTTTTTTTTTTTAAAAAAAAAAAAAAAGAAAAAATAGAAACAAGTTTTTAAAAAGACCAAATAATAAGACTATATTGCTACTGTGAAATAAATATATATAGTTTTTGCAAATCATGGTTTAGATTTCAGGATATGTCTGTGTTTCAGGTATAGGATAAATGACCTTTAATCCAGGGTTTGGAGCAAACTTGGGTGCTATCTATGAGTTCATGAGCATAATTCCAATAAGCCCCTTTTCTGAAATTCTTATTTCAGTGTAGAAAATATATTCTTCTTGATCCTGCAAAATCAAGTGACTGAACATAGCAGAAGATTCAGAAAAAGACAAATAAGATTTCAGTTATGATCCTTTACTTGAGAAATACTCTCACTTTAGTCTACTTTGCATCAACATCTAGGAATTAAAAAAGAACAAAGCAACTGATCACATATATCTCATACTGCAACTAATTCTGATCCCCATCAAACCTCCTGCCTTAGACTTCTCACAGTTGACTTTAAATGGGCCAGTGATCATCACGTGCCTATTAGCTCAATATGTCAACAAGCAAACCCAAAATAACTTCCTGTGAGTTTGTCAGTGTTAATAGTAACTATAGAAGGAAAAGTGTGTAAAACTGTTTACTATGACTTTCAGTAGTTTGTTTTTCCATTAAAAGTATTTTATTTCAATTGCAAAATGAAGTGAAATTTCTTGGGTTTGCTCTGGTGTGTAGCTTTGGTATCAGCTGCCAGCTTGTTGGCTGTTTCTTGACCAAATGCCTTAAAATTACAGTCTTTTGTTTTCTACATGCACGTTTTAAAAGGTCTGACTCTGCACAGGCTTCACACATTTGTATGTTGTGTGCAACTCTTTAAACAGACCTGTTCTTTCCCTTGTGGAAATATGTATTTGCAATTTTCACTAGGGAACATTATGGAATAATAGGTATTACACTTAGGTTTCTAGTCCCATTTTTACTTCACAGTTATCTGGAGTCATAACATTGTCACAGGAGATGTGTGACTTTAAGTATCATCAAGGCAACATCAGTGGATCCCAGGTTATTGTTGTGAGCACTTTGTTTAGGAGGCGAGACCAGAGTAGAGGAGGCAGGGACATTTTCTCAATATATCGCTTTATCTTTCAATTCTTTCACCTATACTTTCCTGGAGCAAGTTCATAAATAAATTAACTTGATAAAGTGATAATTAAAAGAGAGCAGAAGAGTAAAGCTGAGTGCGTTCTTTTTTAGCATCATTTTTGTAAAGAAAGAGCAGAGGTCTACCTATCCCTTGGTGGCTAAACTAAAGACCATTAGTAAAACATAGAAACAATTCTGAACAACCACAATGTTCACGGCTCTGTCATCAGCTAGGAGTGATGGTGGACAGGGGAAGCCTGAGAGGTTAGAATTTAATTACATGTTTTCATATCTTTCAAGTATTTGAACATCACTCCTCCATCATGCGCACATCCTATCATGTTGTAAAGATTAAAACTTCAACTCTAGGCCTTGAATGACTTGCCAAATCCTTGGCTACAAAGAATAGGAAAAATTGTTGTGACAAGGCTTCAAAGGCACAGCCCAAGTGTGGGATTCAAACAACAGATTTTAGTTTAAGTTTACCTAGTTAACATTGCTTAGTTATACAAAGGTTTTAAATAACCCAATGGACAAAAGTGTACAGTGAAATATTAATCATCTCTTTGTACTCATCTCTAGTCCCAATACTGTGAGTTTAGTGTGTAATTTCCAGAATTTTCTAGTGCAGGAGTACAGAAATGGCAAACAGAAATTTCTATAGAAATTACCTGATGTTATCCAGTAAGGTGCTCTGTGTGACCACTGGATATGTAGCTAATGTAACTGAGGAGATTAATTTAAAATGAAAACTTTATGCATTTATTATTGACAGGTTTTAATTTTAAATTATAAACTGACAAATTATACTTGCCCATGTTTATGTATTTTAAAGTGTTCCTTTGATTAATGACTATTATTTGGTTTTAACTAATGCAAATGTAATTGCCCGTTTGTGCCTTTAGTCTCCATATTGTGGGCCATATGTTGTCTAGTCTCGTATGTACATATACCCAATAGAACTACCCAAATCTTTCCAAACATTATAACATTGTATGTACATTCTAGGCTTCCTGAGTGATATAAAAGATGGGGCTTGGAAATGGGTTGAAACAATGACTCAGCTGTTAAGAGAACATGGTACTCTTGCAGAAGCCCTGGGTTCTGTTCCCAACACCTACATTGTGTCTTAGAATGATCTATATCTCTAGTTCCAGAGAATCTGGTTTTCTCTTCTGACCTCTGAAGGTACCATACACACATATGGTACATATGCATGCTTGTAAGCAAAACACTCAAATAAAATGATTCTTAAAGCAAAAGAACCTAAGATGCCTTTACAAGTATTTGAAATTAAAAAAAAAAAAATCCATGCAAGAACTGTGAATTTTATCATCACCAAGAACCTCTTAGCAGTGTGGAATAAACTCAAGAGAGCCCAGATGGGAACCAACAACTCAATTCACCAATTCTCAGCCTTGGTGAGGGAAGATTCTGTTTGCAGTGGACCATGGTGAATGTAGAAACTCACAACTGGTCAAAGCACTGAGAGATAACTGCTGTGCCCAGTCCTGAATGAGACCTAACTATCCCCCTCTCTAAGGCTCAAAGAACTGAAGAATAGTGTAAAACTGATGCTGCAACTTCTTTAAATGCTTGGAATAAATACCTATTATCTCTGGAGTTTTCTTTTGGAGATATTTTAAATTTATATATATGTGTATAGATTTTTCTTTTCATATATCTTTAATAAATCAAACTTTGTAAAACTTGTTCTCTTGAAATTATGAGTGACAAATCAATTCAGATATAGTATTATTTTTATTTTGTTTGTGTGTTTGGGATATTTGTAAATGGTTATAATGTATTTTGATCAAATCCACCCCTACAATCTTCCCCTCTTTCAGTTCTTTCTCTATTCCCCAGTCATTTTCCCAATTTCATGTGCTTCAGTTTAAACTCAGAGTTGACTTTGTTCTGCCTCTATAGGCATGGGTGTAGGGCCATCTACTGGTGCATGTGGAACTTCTTGAGGATCACATTTCTGAAGAAAAATGACTCTAGTTCCCTAGTAACTTTTAATTGCTCCTCAGCTATAGGTGGAGCTTTATGAACTATTTAAACAATCCCATAGCCCCTAAAGAAATAAAAGCAGTCATTAAAATATTGTTTGAATTTGGATTTGTCTTGAAATGTCTTGTTTTCTCCCTCTACCGTGATTGGTGATTGAGAGTTTTGCTGGGTATAATAGTCTGGTTGGCACTTGTGTGGTTTTTTTTTTGTTGTTGTTGTTGTTTTTGTTTTTTGTTTTGTTTTGTTTTAGAGGTTGCAGGATATCTGTCCAGGTCCTTCTAGTTTTTAGAGTTTCTGTTGAGAAGTCGGGTGTAGTTCTGATAGGTCTGCCTTTGTATGTTACCTGGCCTTTCCCCCTTACCACGTTTAATATTTTTTCTTCTGTAGATTTTATGATTTGATTATTATGTGCCTGGAGGATTTTCTTTTCTGGTCCAGTCTAGTTGATGTTCTATAAGTTTCTTGTATGTTTATAGGCATCTCTTTCTTTAGGTTGTGAAAGTTTTCTTTTATGATTTTGTTGAGAATATTTTCTGGCCTTGGAGCTGGGACTCTTCACCTTCTATTCCTATTACTTTTAGGTTAGGTCTTTCCATGGTGTTTCAGATTCCCTAGATGTTTTGTGTGAGAAATTTTTTAGATTTAGCATTTTTTGACGTGTATCAATTTCTTCTATTGTATCTTCCATGCCTGAGTTTCTCTTTTCTATCTCCTGTATTCCACCAGTGATGCTTGCATCCGTTGTTCCTGTTCTCTTCCCTAGGTTTTTCATCTCCAGGGTTTGCTCAGTTTGTGTTTTCTTTATTGCGTCTATTTCTACTTTCAGGTTTTGCACAGTTTTATTTATTCTCTTTAGCTATTTAATTGTATTTTTGTTTGTCTTTAAGGGATTTATTTGTTTTCTCTTTAAAGAGCTCTATCAGTTTGATTGTATTTTTCTGTATTTCTTTAAGGAATGTATTCATTTCCTCTTTAAAAGCTTCTATCATCTTTATAAGATCGAATTTAAGGCCATTTTATATGTTTGGGTTGTGTTAGGATTTCCAGGGCTTGCTGTAGTAAGGTAGCTGTGCTTTGGAGGAATCATAATACTCTGGCTCTTGTTGATTGTGTTTTTTTGAGGGCCTTTAGTCATCTGGTTTTAGGTACTGGATGTTCCTGTTTTAGTAGGTATTGGGGGTAGTGAGCTTTAATGGTCTTGGTGCCACAGGCCTTGGGCTGTATGGTTCTGGACCTGTAGTTCTATATGGTTCAGGAACCTCAGGTCCAAGGAAGGTATATGGAGAGGTGGCAGGGGAATGGAGATCTCCCTGGGATGGCAGCCTGCTCAATGCAGCTCAGCTTGGCCTAGAGGACTCAGAGAGCAGGGCAGCAATACAGTTTTGTTATCAAGATTTGTAGGATAACCAAGAACAAAGGCAATAACCTGTAATGTTTGGGAAACCTACTAATTTCCACTGGCCAACAACTCAGAAAGAGGTATCCCATACTGACAAGAACCATCTAGAAGAAGCTAAAAACTGGCAGGTGATCTTTCTGATATGGTTCCTCCATGAACTAAAATTTATGATGGATTTGCTTCTCTAGGAAAGGCCAAGAAGATTGTATCTGAGGAAAAATTCCTGCTATTAATATGATTTTTCTGTTATTATTAAGTATGTAACAATCACTAGGTATTGACTCACCCTTTGGAGCAGATTTCCGCAGACTACAAAGATCTTGTAATGATGCTATATAGACAAATAGAAAATGATTCTACAGAATTCCTGATTTGATTCAAATAATTTTAGGAAGTTTTTAGATATGGTCTTAGATGCTAGAAAGATGTAATAAAGTTAGAATCAAGAATGGTAGGTGCTCACTCCTCATAATAATAAGTAAAGACTGCATAATAAGAAATATAACAAGCTTTCATAATTACACTAAAAAGAGAAACAGGCTTGGGACAACTTTGTGTTCAAGGAAAAACATTTAGGTCCAAGGATAAAGTCACAGGTGTGCTCTATATAAGGCAAGGCTGTGCAAAAACTGTTGCTTTGAACTTATAATGAGTATATTATAATGAAATGCTGCGTTGAACTTAATATCAACATCCTTCTGTAACTCCCATTCTATGTAACATTTAATCTGAGATAATTTTCTAAAGAACTATTTTGTCTCAGTAGGTAGAAAAGAAAAAAAATAAAGCTGTTGATTGAATGATTTGGCTTGGGGAGCTTTGTCCCAACCATCCATCCATCCATCCATCCATCCATCCATCCATCCATTCATCCATCCAAATGTGTATGTCTGTCTATATGAATATGTGTAGGTATATGTGTATATATGTAAGCATGTGTGAAAACTTGTGGAGTTGATTGTGACAGATGGTCATGCCTGGCTAGAGTGTGAGTGTATGAATATTTGAATGTGTATGTGTCTGTGCATATTTGGCATAAAGCATTTTAATTATTTTCCTTTTCTTCATCTCTGGTTCAAAAATAGTTAACAAGCTTAGTCAGAGAGGCTTCTGACTGACTCACCAGAGAAAGGAGCACCAGCAATAAATCCTTTTACTTAATGCCCCAGTTTTATTTTGAGGTGCTGAACATCAGAGATTGCAGTTTCTGTTCTCAGAAGAACCCAGGCAGGTAAGCTATCACTACAAATTAACTTAGACTTAAGACAGGCAAATGTTTTATTATAGAAAAGACAACCCTAACTATCTCACAAGACTAAGTTTTGGACACTCTTTCATTTGGCTTGCCTCAAGAGAGAACCAAGAAAGAAGAACAACCAGACAGCACCATACCTATCATGGGAATTTGCTTTTTGTTAGATAGTGGATATGATCTAGGAGATCATTGTCCCTTTTATAGGGTAACTCCATTTTAACGCCTTTTATATATGTATGTTTGCATATTTTAGGAAGTTTCTACAATAGTAGGTTTCCAAATGGCTTTGAAGACTAACTTGAACAGGAAAGAGTAGGCAGTAGACATCCTTTGTCTTGTCCTGATTTTAGTGGAAGTGCTCTGAGATTTTCACCACTTATCATGAAGGTTGACTGTAGGATCATTTTACACTGCCTTTATAGTTTGAAATATGTTCCTCTTAATCTTTCTGAAATTTTTATTCTTAAACAAGGTATAGCAACATAGAAACTTAAAAGATTTCAGGGCTTTTCTATGCCTCTTTTAACTTAGATATCCCAAGCTTACATTTTTGTCTCTTTAGATTCACTAGCTGATAAAATTCTGTTCAGATTTTTTTCTGTTATTGTTTTCTTAGTTTCTCATACCTATCCTTCCCATAGCTTGAAAATTTCCAAGTGTAAACACAAACAGAGACAGACAGACAGACAGACAGACAGACACACACGCACACGCACACGCACACGCACACGCACACGCACACGCACACACACACACACACACACACACACCAGAACAATTTTGAAAGAGGGGACAAATATTGTCCCCACTTCCCTTTAGTTTCATCTATTTCCTAAATTTTTGGTCTTTCAAATTTTGATTGCCTTAGCTTTCTTAAGTTCCAAGTTTTGCTTTGTTTAAATTCTCAAATCTATATATCATGAACTGGTAAAATTTCTGACATCTCACGTGAATTAGTTAAGTGTAATAAGACTTGCTTCCTGTTAGCATCCCTCCTAGGTTCTGCCCAACAGTTACCTGCAACAGCCAGGTAGGCCTGGTTTGCTATAAAAAAGGCTCTTTAGGCCCTCCTCACTCTCTGTGCCCCTTCTCTCTCTTTCTGACTCTTTTCTCTCCCTGACCCCTTTCTCCCTCTCTCTTTGTCCCATCCTCTTTCTCTTTCCACATGTTCCTAGCTGGCCTCTCCTGTCCTGTCCTGTCCTCTCCTCCCCTCTCCTCCTGTGTCTCTTTCTGAGTCTATCTCTGTCTCTGCTCCCTTCTCAATTCTACTTCTCATCCCCTGAACTCTTTTCTACACTATACCCATTGTATGGCTGGTACCTCAGGGGGAAGAGATGTCTTAGCATGGGCCCACCGAGGCACCCCTCCCACTTCAGCAAACATATCCCTGGCTTTTTTTAAAAACACAACATGTCTAACTTGAGATTTTAGAAAGTTTCAAAATCTAAAAATACCCAACATATAAACATGGTCATGAGGATTAAGCAGTTTATTTTGTATTCAGCCTACAAAACCTGGTGTGCAGTTAACTCATGTCTCAGTTATAAGAGGCAGTGAAATCACAACTAAAAACAATGTGACTATTCTGGCACATCAGAACAATGTGCCTTGTGCCACATGATTCTAATGGTCACCTGACATAAATCAAGCAACTTTTAAAATGCAAATCATTTTCCATGAAATAGAGTTCCTATGTTGATTTTACATATATTATATCATTACATATATATGTTTACACACAATAATTTATAGTAATATTACATTTAACATTAAAATTATTAGACATTTGTTTTTGTACATGTACTGATATTCCTTATCTCTCTCTGGAAGACCCTTCTTATTTGATGGAGGTTGAGGAAAAAATGGACTTCTGTTTCTCCATTTGGTCATCTTTGAGCACTTTTACATGGTATACCTCATTAACTGTCATTCTTCTGTGTGCATGTGCATGCACACTGTGTGTGTGTGTGGTGTATGCATGTATGCCTGTGTGGAGGCCAGAGACATGCTAAATGTCTTTCTCAGTTGCTGTCTGGCGTATTTTTTTGAGACAATGTTTTTCAGTGAAAATGGAGTTCACCAATTGACCAGACAGACTGCGTAGTAATAAGTCCCAGGGATCTTTTTATTTCTGTTTTCTCAATAATGAAATCACAAATGTGTACCACCACACCCAAGCCTAATTGTGATTTTTAAATGTCTGTCACCCTCACTGTTAAGTATCTCTTTGAATGCAGAGATTGTGTCCACTCTCTTGTCTGGACTATTTCTAGTTCTGGGATAACACCTTAGACAATGTACCACCCATCTATCTGTTGATATGTGGAATTTATCCATGAAAATACAACCAAATGAAAGCATCCTTCAAAACTTTGTGTTAAGGTAGTATTTATAACCTCAAATCATTTCTTGTTTTCTCTAAAAGTTTGTTAACTTATATTGCTCAGATTCAAGCTTTTTATTACAGAATTTTCATTAGATGACTTCCCTAAGTATTAATTACAATTAGATAAACACAGAGCAGGAAATTTGCCATCTGGTCATTTTCCAGTAGTTACATATTGTAGTTCTTTGGTAGCGCTGCAGTAGTATCATGTAACCTGTCTTTAAGAATCAAATATAATTGTTGAGCAGTGGTGGCTCACACCTTTAATCCCAGTACTAGGGAAGTAGAGGCAGGTGGATCTATGAGTTAGAGGCCAGCCTGGTCTACCGAGAGAGTTCCAGGACAGCCAGGGTGACACAGAAAAGCCCTGTCTTGGAAAACAACAACATAACAAATGTAACATAATCATTACATATCAATTTTAAAGATTTGAAATAAAAGCTGAAATGTTTCTGCTGACATTTGTTTTCAGTAGGATTGCAGGGTGTTCTCTTCTTGCAACACCCCTACAGAATTTAGTGATGTGGGAAGTCAAAACAGAAGCCAAATCCCAATCATTTTTAAGTAAGACTGGCAATCCTGCTTCACAGTGTAAAAAGCAGAGCAGGAGCAAAGGCAGCTAATAAATTCATTTGCAACTGGACTCACTGCACAGAAAATGATTTGTCGTGCCAGAAGTAAATATCGTCGGGGAACCACCGTCCCACACATTTTCCTGTGCTATGTCTTCTTCATGTTAAGAAGCAGTCAACGTTCCACATCCCTGAGGCATGGTGACAACTTGTCCAGACAGTGTGAGATTTAATGGTAGAGCACACCTTCTACTGCGAGGGAGATAAACTTTGAGCAGGGCGGAAATAAATGTCTTTTCCAGTTGAGAAGAAACAGGAGGTAGCAAAGCTTCAACATTCGCGAGAGCAACGGAAAGCAGTGCCTGGGTGTTCGGGGACTCCTCCGGCACTGATCTATGAGGAGGAGGCCTTGGGAAGAAGATGCCAGGCAAATGTAGTTGTGATTCTGCCAGGCATGGGAAGAGTTGGCATAATTCTATGCGTTCTTTCCTAAAGTTAGCCCCACCCCCTTCAGCTTAGTTTCTATACCTGAAGAATTACTAGGATCCCTAAAGAGTTAATTCTTTAAAGAAAAGAAACACTCCACTAAGAAAACAAAGATGAAAAAATTAAAATTACCCCACTCCTAGGACCTCATGGTTGTGTTATATAATTTTTATGAGGATCTGAAATAGTAAATCATTTGTGCTTGCCTAATGCTTTTTAACATTCCATCCCTTAGAAACCATCCTTTATCCAGCCGCTATAACCTCTATTTGTGTTGAACTGCAAACATAAGAGCTGAAGACAAAATTGCCTCTTTCTCTACATCAGTTTTTTTTGCTTGGACTCAACAATTAATCAAACAATACAGTTTAGGTGTTTCATTAAACCTTTCAATAAATTGACATAGTATTTTTTATAAACTAAAGTGGAAGGTTTTGTTACTACTTTTCTTATTAAGCAAACAAACGAACGAACAAACAAACAAACAAACAACCCAAAACAAACTAAGATGTAAGAAAGGACTTTGCCCAGTGCCGTAGAGAAGGAACAGATCTGAACTTCATTTGCAAGCCAACTACAAACTCTGTGTTTAGAACTGTTCTCTTAGTTTTGCCCAAACAACATAAAGAAGCTATATATATATTTTTTTTTCAGACAGATGTAAATGGGGGAGTCTCGCATAAACGTCAGAAAGCTTTACCAGATGGTTTTGTAAGTGTAGCTTTCCATAGAAAGACTAAGGTCATTAAGCCTTTTAAAATGAGAGATAGGAGAGGCCTTCTTTTTCAAATCAACTCTTTGAAAGATGGTTTGATTTAATATAACACACCTTGGTTTTATATTTTCAATGTCGCTGGATGACTCTGGGGGTCTCCAGGAAAATATTGAAATGGCAAAGTATGCACAAGGCTTGACAAAAGAATTAAAGATACTTTCAGGAGAACTGAAAGACATGCTGCCTAGTTGTATGTACATTTACCTGTTTTTCTAAATGAGTGGACTTGGCAAGGCTTGGCAAAAAAAAAAAAAAAAAAAAAAAAAAAAAAAAAAAAAAAAAAAAAAAAAAAAAAAAAAAAAGAAAAAAGACTCTTGTCTTATTGCCTTCTGCCTGTATTCTTGGAACTGTTGAAAATAGTTCACACATGTACACAGACACATGCAGGCACACAAAAAATCTTGCACTGAAATTAAGTTGACCAATATCTAAAAGACACAAAAATGTTTTACATTGCCCTCCCCCCACATGAAATAAATAGAAGCAATCTTTTAATTCTTACTTATCCACTAATATTTTATGTTTTGTTGGTGGAATGTATACATGAAAACTAAAATATAAAACTTTGAAAGCATTTAGCTACTTTTGGACTGGTGAATATAAGATTGTGACTACCATTGCAAGTGCTGTTAAATATTGCTTGTATATCTTAATCTATATTTTTCAGAGAAGTGCAATCATGCTGACTAAGGCCTGGAAGGAATGTGGCATATACGGAACTTTGCTCTGTTTTAATTGATACACTGCTTGCTGCACTTTCTGAAACAGTTTCTCAAGGCTTTGTCATGTGTTAAACATAAACTACACAGCAACTCCTGTTATATAAATGAGGACAGTTATATAATACTCTTTTACTTTTCAACAAAGTAGAACATCCTAATCATACCAACAAATCCTCTAGGGAAATACAAGTCTGGACAGAAGGTTAAAAACTGTTAAAAATTGAACACACACACACACACACACACACACACACACACACACAAATTACTGGAAAATAAAGCTATCTGAGTCATTATTCTTTCTTACTACTTTTAAAACTTAACATAGTATTTGGTGTTCAAGATTAAATTATGTATTATTATCATTATAAAATAAGTATTTTAATATACAATAGTCCATACACATTTAGTATTTACTAGTACATACATGATATGTATTTATTTCTGTGGCCTCAATTTTCCAATCTAATGGCACAAAAAATATTCTTCTACCTAAATGAGTCATTTGATTTGGTAATTTTTGTGAGCAGAGGTGTATTTAAGTTATTTTGGGGTGAAGACAAATATAATCCTAATATCAACACAAATTATAATGTACATTCTAAAGTTATGGAAAGAGTGGGAAGTTTACACTTTTACATATGTGGCTTCAAAACCTAAACACACACACACACACACACACACACACACACACACACACACACAAACTAGGTGTTAAGTTGGTTTACCTTAGGCCTTTGGCTTTATCAGAAGAGGAGTGGAAGTCTGCACAAATAATCATGATACACTCATGCACATAAGAAGCTCCAGGCAGTAGTAGGTGCACTGCTGCTACTGTTGATGGTGAGGACAAAGGCCATAGTTATGTCTTTTGTGCCAGGCACAAATAAAACACACCAAGTACTTTACAGACTTATTTTAATCTGTAGCAATCCCATTAAGCAGCCTTTACTGTGACAAATTTCTACAAGGGGAACAATGCACAGGGAATATTTATTTTTTTTTAACAGTGTAAGGGAGCACTATGTAAATATATATTATTTTTAATAATATATTTCTTATTTTTAAAGATTTTAATATAATTCTGTCATTTCTCCCTTTCCTTCTTCCTGTTCATACCATGGTACCCCCCTGCCCTCTCTCAAAATTATGGCCTCTTCTTCTTTAGTTGTTGTTTTACATATATTCCTAAACACATCAGAAATAAAATCTGCTCAGTCCATAAATGTTACCTGCATGTATTTGATATCAGAGCTGACCATTTGTTATTGGCTAAACAACTGGGATCACTTTTTGTGAAGATCGGTTCTTCTACTCTTAGAATTCTACAGTGCCCACAGTTCTGTGTGTAGGGTTAAGGCCCTACCAGCTTTTCTCTTTTCATGTTACTAGGCCCACTGGTGTTGGCACTGTTCAGGTCTTGTTTAAGCAGCCGAGTTGGTAAGAGCTCTTAAGTTTAGCCTCTCTGACATTTCTAGGAGACACGGTTTCACAAAAAACTCTCTGTTTCTCTAGCTCTTAGAGTTTTCACCTCCTCTTCTGCAATGATTCCTGAGCCTTAGGTGCAGGGATTGTATTGTAGAACTATCAGTCAGGACTGGGTATTATGCAATCTCTTTGGATCTTCATTTTTATTGGTTGTGGTTTTCTGTAATGGTCTCTGTTTACTGTAAAGAGAAGCTTCCTTGATGCGAGGTAAGAGCCATACTTATCTGTAGGTATAAAGAAACATGTTGTAGAATAAAGTCAGGGGTCATGTTGTTATGTTGGTTTAACAAAGTGGCAGTTGTAGGTTCTTCTTCAAAATTCATGACTTCACTAGCCCCAGCTGGTTGCGTAAGTTTTTACTACCAGGAACTGTTTTCCTCTTGTTGAGTTGGATTTAAGTCCAAGTAAAGAGCCACTGGCCAAGGTATGTGTGCCACTATCACATCCTTCGGATTATTGAAATCTGTAGGTGTCATTGCTTAATACATAATTTTGTATTTTCTTGGAAGTTTCCATGGCACCTTCTGGTACCATGGAAGCTAGTTCTCAAGGAACAGGCTTCCAGGACAGATTGAGCTCAGGCCCTCAGGGTCTGGAGCCTGAAGTTCATGACATCTTCAGCAACAGGGACAGCTCTGACCAACAACTCGAAAGGGGGCTTATATGCCTGATATTACAGGTTCTCTTGGATATTCCTTGGCCTCTGGGGAGAGCATTGTCATCCCAGAAGGAAATATTTTATTTATATTGTACATGTATATGCATATGTGTGCATGTGTGTGTGTAATGTATAAGTATATACAGACTTATGTAATTTTAGGTAGACATGCAATAATATGATTCTTTTTTAGTTTTCAGACAACTTCCTATTATTTTCCTCTTTTCCCCCTGCTTCTACCTCTTGAGTTCTGGAGTTAAAGGCATGTGCCACCACCCACTCCTTTGAAACTTGAGATGATTCATTGTGGGCAAGCTGAGCATTCTACTCTCTGTAGCTCCTTTAAAAAGTTTCAACTGAATCGAGCAGACCTCCACTTGGTAGCGTACATGTTAATGTTTGATCATGACTCAGACAGAGGGCTCTGTCCTTGGAAGAGAGTAATGTAGTTAGTATGGAATCCTGATTAGTTCTACTGAGAGTGGATTGTCACAGCAGCAGTGTATGACAATTCACAAAGCATGCATGTAGAAAACTGAAGCAGAGATCTAGTGTGTGACTAGCTCATTTCTAGAAACCCAGAGAGGGTATCTGAAAGAAAACTTTTCTAATCTAAGTTAAATGTATGTAATCTGGAAAAAATAATCACTCAGATGCTGGCACCTGTCCGCAACTTCTCTGTCCATGCCATGGCTGTATTCATGACTTAAACTAATGTTAACAGTATCATTAAAAGAAGCATATACTCTAGTAATTCACTCAATATTTAGAAAACCACAAGAGACTATTTAGCTGCCATTTCCCAAAGTTATTCATGGACCTTCACAGTCTCATTTATTTCCTACTAAAAATAATGTTGTTTTAGGAACAGAGTTTAATTAAGCCAGAGACCTTAATGATAAGATGTCAGCATGAGGTGATAGGAAAGTAAAAAGCTGGTTTCAGAGAGTCAGGGATTTACAGCAAAGTAAGAAGCATGGATGCTAGACATCACCAGAGTGAACCAGAACTCAGAACCAAATAGACAGAAGCAAGTCAGCTAATGCTAGCTGTCATGGTTTTCAAATTTCTCACACTTCAGCAAGTGTTCACACCCAGATCTGTCTCCCCTTCTCTGATATCATGACCCAATGCTAATTTTTGTGAGCCCAACTGTACTGCTATCTTACCTAAATCTCTTTTATAAGGCCAATACAAAAAAAAATAGTAAAAGTGTTTACATGCAAACAAAAATTTAAAAATTGTTGCCAAGGACTATTTTTCTTATTACACTGATTTATTATCATTATTACACTCAATTAATGATGGTGATGATGATGATGATGATGATGATGATGATGATGATAGCTGGATGGGCACATGTGTCATGGCATATATGTAGATGTTAGATGATAATTATGTTGGCAACTCAGGGATTAAAATCAGCTCAACAGCCTTGGTGGTTGGTGCTTTTTCTCATGGAGTCATTTTATTACTCCAAAGAATATATTTGAAGACAGCATCTTTTGGTCTTCACCTCATTCAACGTTTCTAGCAACCAGTACACTTGTCTCCATAGTTATCACCAATTAAAAAGATTTCTTGTCTTCCTCTCGTATCTAAAAACTCATGCAAAGAGTCCTGATTGGTCGAAAAAAGTTTCAAGTCTGTTCCCAAAGGCTGATGGCTGGGCAGCGGAGGTGATGCCTTCAATTTGAGGTACTCCATATTAAGATAAAGAGGTATTAGCCTGTTATAATGTGCTTAAGATTTTAAAAATATGTCTCTAAAGGTTTCATGTGCTGATCTTGTTTCCAGGGTTTATAATACTCAAGGTAGTGGGACCTTCAAGTGGAAGAACTTAGATGACATTAGTTCATTGCTTAATGAGAAGATATGAAGGTACTTATTCACGAGAGAACATTTAGTCATTGTTTAGTGAGAGGATACTACACCATTGCCCTTGGGAGTAATATGTTTCCATGGGACCATGTCCTTAAAAAAAATTCAGTACATCTCCATTATTTCTCAAGGACCTAGCCTCAGGTATGCTATTATGGCCATAGAAACTATTAATGTATTAGCAGAACAAGACGGACAGCCTCTAAGAAGCACATTTCAGGAACCATTTTGAAGGGAAACTATTGGATAACCAGTAACCATGTTTCCCTCTAATGATGCCATGGGAAGCAATGTCCTCTAACAATGTAAAAAAAATAAATAAATAGTGCTTGTTAGCCACTGTCATCAAATGGCTAGTTGGAGAGATAAAGGACAGTGAGACAAAAAAAAAAAAAAAAAAAAAAAACCAAAAAAACAAAAAACTTCCTGAACAAAAACAATTGCTGATACCAGTAGAGCCTTGGAAGCAGAGGGGAGAAACAAGCAGTGTCCCAGATTCTCTCTATTCTCGCTCTCTTTGATCTCCCTCCAGTATAATCTACCAGCTGAAGGTAGTCAGCAGCAGCTACAGATATGTAAGATCCTGTTCCCTGAGAAGTAGATATCAAGATGAATCTAGAAGTCCAAGAGATTTCTTGGGGTTAGTACCGGTGACAGATAAAAATGGGGAGGAAAGTGGCTAGGTAGAGAAGGTTCTCAGAATCAATGCTAAAGTGAAGCTTGTGAGAGCAAAGAAGTAGATCAGAGGGTAGACAGTAAGTGCCTCAGCTGCCATAGTTTTCAGAGACTTGCCCAGGCCAATTTGTGTGGCACATAGACCATCTACTGAAGGGTCTTCTAGACCAGTAGGCTCAGTCAGGGCTGCGATTGCACAGTACTGAAGATGCTCAGCTTCAAAACTAGGACGGATCCTGCTGCTGTTCTTTGGTTTCCCTGTGGTACATTTTTTCTTGAGAGGATAGGTAAGCACCGTTACTTTCATGACTGTTGTAGCAAGGGTGTCTAAGAAAACACAGATTTCTACTAGCAGCTCACTGCAGCGTAGAACAGTCCAAAATGAGAACAGTGCTAAGTAAGGACCAGCTGATGACTAGGACACAGGTAAAGAAAGAGTCTGAGTACCACGTCCAATAGTAGCTGTATATAATGCTTATTATACTCAAATTTGGGAATGGAGCTTACAGGTTAAAAGTCACTATCTTAGTCAAAGTTTCATTGCTGTGAAGAGACCCCATGACCTCAGCATCACTTATAAGAGAAAGCATTTAACTGGTGCTCGCTTACAGTGTCAGAGTTTAGTCCGTTATCCTCATGGCCGGGAGCATGGTGGCATGCACGTAGACATGGTAGATGAAGAGTTCTGCATCTACATCCCCAGAAAGTAGAAAGAGCAAAAAGCCACTGGGCCTGGCTTGAGCTTCTGAAACTTCAAATCCCACCTCTCAGTGACATACTTCCTTCAACAAGGCCACCCCTACTTCAGCAAGGCCAAATGTTCTAATCATTTCAAATAGTGTCATTTCCTATCTGTGAGCCTATGTGGACCATTTTCATTCAAACCACCATAGTCATCTAGAAACACTTTTGATGGACATTACAGATTACGTATTTAAATGTTAAGAAATCACATGATGAAGACAACCTACTGTAACCGGAGGAAGTGCATCCAATCAATGTCCAGACTATTTGAGAGGAAGTCACTGGCAGAGGGAGAGTTTGTGAGGGGAAGGAGGAGGAGACCAGTAATAGCAACAATGCAATGAAGACAGCAAACCTCTAAAACAACAGCCCTGATTTAAATAAGCAACGGATCTAAACAGGACCGGTATATGTGGAAAAGCATTCAGCATCAGCCATCACAAGGGAGTCACACATCAAATTCTCAATGAGATATCACCTCGAGTAAGGATTAATAACCTTTTAAAGACAAAAAATGTTGATGAGGATGTAGAGAGTTGGAACGCTTGGACATGATTGGTGGAAATGTAAGTTACTATGACTACTGTAAAAAAAAGTGTGGGAATTCCTCAAAACATTAAAAATAGAATAAGCAAATGATCCAGCAAATGTGGCTGCTGAGCACAGTTCTATCCAAAACCAGGAAGTGACTAAGTCAAAGAGATTTATGCATCTCATGATTACTGCCACCTTACTCATGGTAGCCAAGAACCAGAAACAGCCTACAATTCTACTACCCAGTGAATGAATCAAGGATATGTGGAAAATATAGACTACAAAACACTATTCAGCCATAAAGAAGAATAAAATTCTGTCGTTTGAGACAACAGGAACAAAAGTAGAGATGATTGCATGAAGTAGCTCGGGCACAAAGAGCCCAGCAGTGCACAGTGTCACAATGGGGACTAACAGTTATTTCATAGTAGTTGAGAGAAGAGTCGTGATTAGCACAGGGTGGCAGAGAAGCGAGGATAGGCAAGGAAGGTGTCTTGGTATTTTATTGCACAGAAGCACAGCTTCCTTGCACATTTTTAAATTTGAGTTACCATGCAAGCAGATGAATTAAAGACAATTAACCACTAGAACAAATAAACATGGGTAGGTTTAACACGTCACTAGGTAAGAATAATTTGTTATAGGTCAAAAGAGACAAGCTCAGTTGGTAAATTGTTTGACATGCAATCATGAGGACCTCAGTTTGATTTCTAGAATTGATGGAAGAAGCTGGCTTGGGTGGTCAGAGTTTCAAACCCCAGTGCTGAGGAAACAGAGACAGGAGGGTCCCTGATAGCATGATTACCTAGTTTGTTTATGAGCCTCAGGTCTTAATAAGACTCTGTCCTAAAACACAAGGTGAATAACACATGAGGAATGAAACTCTCAGTTTACATATGTGTGTGTGTGTGTATTATCAACCTAAGCACAATTTATTGTCATTTTATTTATTTTTATAATGATACACCTATGAATATGTTTTTACTTTTTAATAAAGACTAACTGCATTGAAAATATCATATCCAATGTTGCTAGATTGAAAATAATGTGCATAAAGAGTTTTAATGAAATTGCAAGTGTAGTTCTTTTCTACTGGGATTACAGCAATTTTCATTTTGCAGTCTCCTTGGAACTTTCTAAATATATGCTTGGTTATGATCCTGTGCTGGGTAAGGACAATGGTTTCATTACTGCTTAGCTGTTATGAGCCGTTGAACTGTAAAATGTTTGCCCTGTGATATATTCGCTTACAAATAGCTACACACAGTGTGGGATGTTGCTGTTGAACAGCTTAGTCCTCTAAAGATGAATGAACTGTAAAGCATTATTTAAGATAGTTTAGAGAAACTGCCTCCATGAAGTATTTGAACACACACGCATTATCATCAGAAAAAATATGACTAGACCTTGTAGAAATTGTAATGGACTAAATTTTGATATAAAGAGCATTCAAGGACATAAAAGTTAGAGTTACAGAGCAGATTAGATCACCAGCTCTGAAGCAGAGTTCTTTTAACATTGTTTTAACTTTTGAAGGATAAATTTCAGATAGTGCTGAGTGAGGTACTTCAGAAGTCTACAAAACCTAAAAGAAATAACAAGAAAATGCAGAGATCATTTAAGGTCATTAAGGAACTTACCAAAAGTTTGGCAAAAATATATCCATTATAATCCAATAAATGAACACACTTAATGATCATCAATATATTAAAGTATCTTTTAGATTTAGCACAACCTATAAAAGCAAGTCATAATTATTATTCCTCTCTTCTGAAAGCTGGCAAAGTTCAAACACTGCGTCATTCTAAAAATAAATTTAAATAGCATTAGCATTCAGGATAGCAGACACTAAAATCATGCTATAAGATGATAAATAAAATTAAAAGTCTGTCTCATGGTTCAGTGGTTAGATAAGAGTGCTGGCTGCATTTACAAAGGGCTGAAGTTCAGTTCCCAGCACCCACACCAGACAGCTCACAACTCTCTCATTCTCTAGGAGATAAGACACCCTTCAGCTGGTCTCTGCAGGCACCTTCATTGACTGTATCAGCACAGATACAGAGACACAAAATCAGAGAGAGAGAGAGAGAGAGAGAGAGAGAGAGAGAGAGAGAGAGAGAGAGAGAGAGAGAGAGAAGCTTGATTGGGGGACAGAGTCTTCTACGTAGCTCCGGAATTCAGAGATCTGTCTGCCTCTTACTCCGAAGTACTGAGATGAAATGTGTGTGAAAGTAGACCCAATATAAAAAATTTTATGTTTTCTAGTATTTACACAACTCATTTTTAAATTTAAACCTCTGATCCATTCAATTTTATATTGTTCTGGGGCTTGAAAGATGGCTCATTAATTAAGTGCCCTTGAGCCACTGGGGCTAACCTTAATTCAATCTCCAGGACCCACATGGTAGAAGGAAGGAGCCAATTTCCACAAGTTCTTCATTGCCTTACACATGTGTACATTGGATATTTTATATTGTTACTAGGATAGTTTTTTTTTCATACAAATACCTAAATTATATATTGTGACTTCTACCATGTCCTAGTTGTGAATTATACATATTCACATACATATACAAATACACACACACACACACATATATATATGTGTGTGTGTGTGTGTGTGTGTGTGTGTGTGTATGTATGTTCTTATGTGTTGTTCTTGTTTGTTTTTTATATTTAGTGTAAAATCGGAGTACTGGCAAGATGGCTTTATAGGTAAAGTGTTTTCCATGCAAGAACAAGTACCCAAATTCAGATTGCCATAACCTGCTTTAAAAAGCTGGCATGTCAGTGTGCTGCTGGAATACCATTGGAGAGGCGGAGATAAGAAAATCCCTGGGGCTTCTTAGCTAGCAAGTTAACCAACCAGTGAATTCCAGGTACAGTGAGGGATGCTGTCTCTAAAACTAATAGGCAACTAGGCTAAAAGAGTCAACTTGAGTTGGGGAGATAAATCAATTAGTAAAATAAGGTGAAGCATGGTTAAAGAAGATATTTGATGTCAACTTGCATTTGTAGACTCAAAGACTCTCATTCATTGTGTATTATATATTTTGATATGCTACTGTATTTATTCTGCTGATGATATTTAGAATATTTTCATAAAGTATATTTATAAACATTGTACACAAGTGGGTTTTCTTTTGAGAAAGTATAAAATAGTTCAAACACATCTTCATTGCTCCTTCAGAGGATAACTGAATTTTCTGGGCCTTGTGATCATAGCAACAGAAGCAGCAACATGGTTCCCACCCAGAGGAACAGACCAGCATGTTTCACCATTTACAGTACCTATTTCTCTACAAAGGGTTCCCATTTCATTTAACATTAATTTTATACTTAAATAAAAACCTTCATAAGAAAAAATGTTTAAATACCTAGGCAGTTATTGTAGTGAGAGACTATGTTTAAAAATATAAACCATGACACAAAAGAACAATCTTTGATATTCTCTAGGAAGAAATAATTTTGTTATTGGAGATCAAACTTGAAACTTGGTTTTTTTCTTCCAGAAGGAGTCAAGATTGTATCTAATACACCATCTGCAAGCAAGCAGAAAACAGAAGCTGTTCTAACAAGAGGTCAGAGAATAGCAAGCTATTTTACTATGATGACAGCGTCATTCCTGGCCAATGGCTAATAGACAAAAGTGTGTTTATGGAGTAAATAATATTAAATGTTATTGTACAGATTTCATGGCATTAGTTACCACAGATTGTAAGGAGATAATATTTTTAAAATATACTCTTCAAGTATTAAAAATAGAATGTGTGTATTTTCAAACTGAACATGGCAGCACAGGACTTTGATCCCAGAACCTAGGAGGTAGAGGCAAACAGATCCCTGAGTTTGAGGTCAGCATGGTTTACAAAGTGAGTTCTAGGGCATCTAGGGCTACACAGAGAAATCCTTCCTCAATAATAAAACAAAATGTGTGTATTTTCAAAAATGGAAATAGACAGTCATCAATCTCTTTTGTTTATAAACTAGTAAATCTTAAAAGTTTTGATGTAAAGAAGTAACAATTTAACTTAATAAAGTGCTAAGGAGTTTACAAAGAACTCTATAGGCATCATAAAGGAGAGAGAGAGAGAGAGAGAGAGAGAGAGAGAGAGAGAGAGAGAGAGACTATAAACATTCTTTCTCTAGAGTTGTTGTTATAGAAATTGGCATGCAGGTGTCTCAGAAGGGTAAAATTAGAACTATCATGTGATCCAACTATATCAATATTGTCCACATGCCCAAAGGAGTCTACATTTCCTCAGAGATAGTTGTGTATCCATGTACATTGTTACTCTATTCACAATAGCAGAGAAATGGTGTCAGCCTACACATCCATCAATGGATTAATGGATGCTGTGTTTCTATGTGCACAATGGAATTTTATTCCATTGCAAAACAAATAATGAGAATTGGAGGCAAATGAGTGATTGTAAAAATTATCTCAAGCATGGATTTCTAGACTCCTAAAAACAAATAATGCATGTTCTCTCTCATATGCAAATTGTATCCTAACTTTTATATGTGCATATTATGCAAAAGTGAATATAGGAAGAAGTCATAAAACTAGAAAAGAGACCACAAGAAGGTAAAAATAGGTTTTCAGGAGAGTAATAGAGTCCATGGCATGGCAGAGTGGAAAGGGAACTACTTGAGGCAGAAGGGACAGGTATAGAAAGAGAAGGGTAAGAGGATTAGCTAACAAAGTGGTATGGATGTAAACACCATGACAAAAACCTGTTACTTTTAATGCTACATTTAAAGAAAAATAAAAAAAACCTAGGCAATAAAATACTCATGGCTATTTAAAGGAGAAATGAGGTAACATTTTTAAGTGCATTTTGAGATAAGCAAAAGCACAACATTCAATGGACCCGAGCCATAATTCTTACAGACTGGTTTCCATTGCTGTAACAAACTACCGGAGACTGGGTTATCTATAATAAAAATTATTTTATTTCTTACTGTCCTAGATCCTAGGAAGTCTATGATAGAAGCAGCAGCAGGGTGAATGATTAACTGGTTCACCTACACTTCTGAAAAGACATTTTGAACCAGTCATCTTTTAGAAGGGAGAAATACTAGAACCCCATGTGTCCGAAGGCAAAAGTTAAAGAAATATGCTACGACTCATTTTAATATAGCTTCCTATAATATAATGGGAAAGATAAGATTAAAACGTAAGGGGATAGTTATTACTAACCTTGATAAGAAAAGAGTTTGTTTACTCACAAATATCCCATCTTCTGTGAATATCCATGTAAGTATTGACATTCTCAAAGATTTTCTGGAATTGATATGCTAAGAAGCTTCACCTGCTGATACACTGAACAGTAAAGGACAAGTCATTGTGAAAGCCAACTCAAACTGATGATTAGTTTTCTAAGCCTTGTTAAAGAGGTTCCCTAAAACTTTCTCTTTCAAATGAGTAGCGACCCTGCTTGACTTTCAGGGTCTGTAAGGCTACTAAGCTACAGAGGCACATTTCACTCTCGGAGACAGAGCAAATCATGTATTATGAAACAGCTCCTCAGGCCGAAAGTGAAAAAGTCTTATTGCTGTCTTAAACACCATTCCATTAATTACTGCCTTCAAGTATTTGGTGTCAACACATTCCTTTCCAAGTTCCAAGGACACTTCCAGATAAAAACCATTTCGAGGAAGTTTCAGGCTGACTACTTTGGATGTTCTCAAATAGTGGAGCCAGGAAATCTCTTTGGGGAGAAAGCCTCCTCCTACTATACTTGATATATTAAAATCCAATTCACACCGAGAAAAGGGAGAGACACACAGTGGACTTAGATATCACATTAGTTACAGCCTTTAAGGGTCATTCCCACCCCCACTCCCAGCAAATCAGAAGAAAGCCATGTAGTGAAGGTTAAATTAGGCAAAACTTAAAAAGTTTTTTTTTTTTTTAAAGAAACACATTCCAATTCATAAAATATAAAATCAGCACCAAATGGTGTATTTCCCATGTCATGACCTTCTCTTGCAGACTGTATTTACTTGTCTAATAGGAGATCAACACTAGCTCAGGACTGTGATGGGCACGCATATGTTAACAAAAATCAGAAGCTCCATCTATATGTTTAGAAAGGAACAAGGCAGAATATTTGAGTGTGATCAATGTTCCTTTTAAAGTAACAAGTGTAAACTGACCATTTCAGCTGAACTTTGGGTTAGCTATCAAAATAAGACAAGCATTACACAAAGTGACAATCCCTGCCTAACATGTTTCTCACATCCTCTGACAACCATGTTCTTATACTTCTATAAACCAACCTTCTGCATGAATTTTCTGACCCTGCTTGCTCCTTTGCTCAATCAGGCAAATTTTATGACATATTCTTCAAACTTTAGAATCCCAAGCAAAGAACAAAATGTCACCTACTCCTTGATGTGAGGAATGACTTTCCAAGGGAGAGGAGAAACAGTATGATCAAAATACTGTATGAAAAAAAAAGTAATGAAAAAGAAACGTCTTTCTCAGTGCTTTCACATGTGATATAATATTGAACGGCAAGAGTATCTGTCAAACACCAGCTTTGCAGCAGGCATTCTGCTCACTAGAAAGGTTAAATTCTTCTTCTCATTGCCTTCAAAGTTCAGTGGTTTTCCACCATGGTTACTCAGAAGTGTCATTCTATAGGATTCTAAGTTCCTTCTTGGTAAAAACAGCTTTATTTGTCTTTTTAAAAATCTTTTAATATTTAGCAGTTCATTGCTTTGCACAAAACAGAAAATCAGTAAATAATACTGGGTCCCTCCTTTCAAGTGCTCATTCAGATTTGACAATACATTAGTTCTGAAAAGCATTTGCTACCATTTTATCAACTGCTCCCTGGGTGTTTGAAGTCACTGGCTGTTAGCTGCCCTTGGCAGGTGGCTGAATTCTTTTGTTGACTTTTGGGACATGATTATAGCAGGTGCCTTGTAACAGCAATGCTGGTCTGACTGAATTTGTGCTTCTGACAGTTAACAGAACTGAAGCAAAACTAAGAAGCTGAATTGTCTTCCTGGATGGTGCAAGGGACAGAGAGCAAAACATCCAGCCTACTTTAGAGGGCAAAGACTCATCAAATTCCTTAACATGGCTTTCAGGGCTCATGATGCTTGATTCTTATTTATGTCTTGAATATGCGGTTGCCCTGTCTAGTCAACTCTCTGTCTCCTTTTCATTGATTTTTTCCCTACTTACCTATTGGTCTCAGTGATGGGTATGTTCATGTGCCATCTAGACTAGACCACTGTACCCAGATACTGGGCCAAGTATCAGCCTACATTTCTTTCTGAAAGTATTTTTAAACCAAAATTAACATTTAAATAAGCAGACACTCAGTGAGGTAGAGTGTCCTCCATACTATGGGGGCATCTTGTCCAGACAGTGGAAGGTCTCCCAAAAACTCCCTCAAAGAGAAGAGAATTCTGGTAGAAAACTGTCCCGAATACATTTTTTCCTCTATATTTCTTCCCTGAGTCTCTAGCCTGTAGATCTACTGTAAAGACTTTGGACTTCCAAGCCTTCATAATTACACGAATCAAGTCCTTAAAATAAATCTTTATTCTGATTTGTGTGTGTGTGTGTGTGTGTGTGTGTGTGTGTGTGTGTGTAAGTATTTGTATTCGTTCTGTTTCTCCAGAGAACCTTGGCTAATGAAGTCACCGATTTATGTCTCTAGCAGTGGCCTCAGTGCCTAGATGACATAGGAGATGAAATGAAAGCTGATTGCTCTAGAATAACTTAAATCGATCTTACTTGCAGGAAAGAAAATATTTCAGAAATATTGTCAGGTCTTTTCTCTTAAGAGCCCACACTGCTGAACTTATTATACTATATGATTGATTTTTTATTTGCCTTGTGCTTCTTCTTCTTCTTTTCTGGTTCAGTGAAGACAGCTAAGAAAATGCAGGGCAAAGCAATTCCTGATCCAGTAATACTTCAGCCTCTATTTGATGACAAAATCTACATTACCAGCCATGGCAGTGCTTATCCAAGTCTTAAATACAAAAGTTTATAAGAATTATAAGTCCATAAGGGAGTGGGTGGTGTTATACTCTGGTCCTTCTGAGATTTCTCTGGGTTTCCAAGCTATTAGAAAGACTCAGGTAAGCAACATTTTCTCATATATCTCCAAACATCTTTATCCTCATAACTTGAAAATTATTCTATTACTTGAAACTATAAAGCACTGGACACATTCTAAAATATCCAATGTAAAGGAAGAAATGAGCTAATAAGACGCTTTTGTTAGTCATGAAAGTGCAAATTCTCATAGAAAGAACACCAGGCAGTAACCACCTACGGATGTGCCTGGGTGGAAACGGACAACATATTCCTGTTAGAGCTTAGGATTTAGTACAGATAATTTGAAATTCTTCAAGTACTGGCCATGAAAAGAATATAACAGCCACTGGTGCCAAATTTGAAAACTGTTATTTTAAATGAGACTGGTTTGTCTAGTTCTTTCACTAGCCTTGGTATAATAATAACCAGGATATTAGGACATAAACAAAAATTTAAAGTGTCAGAGACTAAGAGATGAAAGTAGAAAGGAAATGTAAGTTTCCATAGTCACAAACTGACTCCACGTCAAAACTGGCACAGATGTCTTCCTAATAGATAACCTCTGCTTTATCGATTCTTGATTACCAGAATTCTTAAACTTTTATTCTGTTTGAACAATTTTAATCTGGGACAAAATGTTCATCTTACTTTATTTTTGGAACGTCTTTCTGAAAGATTCTATGAATAAGTAAATAAACTTTGTATTTCCACCAACCAAAGGGCAAGAGAAAAAGTCTCCTGCTCCCACCTTTCACTGCCCGTATGCCAAAGCAGATAGTGGGTGTAGTCTACAGTGTCAAGACATCCCCAAGGTTATGTACTACCTGACACCATTTAACCGTGTGTTACCAAACACACAAGACCAAAAGTAGTTTATCTGAAACCGCCCCCCAAAGTGAACATTCTGTATTTACTGATTTCCCAAGCATTCCTACAATTTCAGTTATTTATAGTTTTTTTCCCAGAACAATTTGTAATTTAAATGGCTAAAGTTTAAAGCTACAGGAAATGACTTGCAGTATCTGTCACTGTGAGGTCTTTTTCTATTCTTTTCCCCCCCTTTTGGGTAGAAATAAGTCTATTAATAAAGTAATGCAGAGAGCATGTGAGTGGGAAGCTTTGTGCCTCGTGGGTTAAGCAATAATAACTTTTATTTAGCTTTTCAAAATATGGATTATGGGTTTTTTGCATACATTACCATAATCATTCTCAAAATCAATTCCAGTGTTTTGTGTTTGTGAAGTAAGAAAGCATTGAATAATGAGAGAAGAAAAGGGCAAATTAACTATGATTTGTGTAGATAATTTTTTTACAGAGAAATATTGGTCTCTCTTTCTCCTTAAGAACCCTCCTCCTCTTTCTCCTCCTCCTCCTCCTTCTCCTCTTCTTTCTCTTCTTACTCTTCTTCCTTCTCCTCCTCTTTTTGTTTTGGGCTCCTTTTATGGAGCAGCCTACTCTAAAGGCTTAGTCCTCAGAATTTCTCATCACAGAAAGCCACCTGCTGCAGGAGGTAGTTTTGCTTTCCTTGTGCCTATCTTACAACTGCATCTATATTTCTCTTTGTTGTCCATCTTTGCTTCCCACTCTTTCCTATTTTTAGGTACTCATTTACTTCCTTTGTGGATTTCCTATGCTCTTCTCTCTCTCATTCTTTGGGATATTGTCTAATTTCCTTTTTGATACTCCCCTTCCCTCGCTTGTGCGAAGACGGATTTTAGTCTATCATCTTCTGTAGAAGTCACATATCTTAATTTTTATTTTTTCAAGCAACTGAGAAAAGCATACTTTCAGTGGCCTAATATTTGGTGATAATAGGTAAAGATAGGTTTGGAAATCACTGAAAAAAAATCTCTCCATAAACCATTTTTTTCACAGTGCTAGGTGTACAATTGATGCCCAATGAAGGCATTATTTTTTTTCTCTCTCTTTCCTATTGTTTATAACATGATATTAAAAGAACTGTGTATGACAAACTCAGACTTTATGATAGCATTACCAATAGCAGATAAACCTTAAAGATGTTATGCCAACTTTCCATCGTATGAATAATATGTATAATAATAATGGGGCATACTTCAATTTATAAATGTTAAATGAGATACTGCTAGAAGAATAAATATTATTCCATGGTTCCTCGACTTACAAGGGTCAGTTTAGGAAAATAATGAGTAGATTATTTAAATTTCCCCCATCCTTATAATCACTGGAAAAGGCCACACCCACTCTCCTATTCCTCATCTCAGTCTCTTCTAGAATTCACTGAAATGCAACAGCAGCTAGAGCAAACTTAAACCAAATACCTCAGATATGTATGTCCAGTGTGACTACTTTGAAAAATGTAAATGTGCTAGTTACTGCATGAAAATATATATGTAGATATTTTAGTTTTGTTATATATTTTTTAACTGGTAACAGAAAAGCCAAATCTTCTGTCTTTCACATTTTCTAAAATATGTTCATATCAAGAAGTCTGTAATTTAACATACTTCTTCTAGAGGAAAAAAACAAAAGGAGGAGAAAAAAGGAAAAAGAGAAGCAAAGAAGGACAACAGAAAAATGGAGAGAAGGAGGAAGAAGAAAGAAAAGAGAGAGAGACAAGGGAGAAAGATGAAGACAAATGCTAGGTGCTGGGTGGTTTGGGGTGGCAGGGTGCTATGCTTGGTGTGAAATATTTTGAACTGCTATGATTTTATGCAGTTAAAATAAATATCAAATAAAGAATTATATATAAGTATAGTTTTGCTCTTAGAAGTTCGAAGTAAAATATGAATGGATCAAAATGCTTTTAAATATATGTGATTATTTAATCGTGAACTTCTCTAGTTCCAGTTTCAAGCTGAGATTATATTTTTAGGCCCAACAGATTGTTATATTTATCTTTTTATGTTGTGGTAGTTATAAAACTTGTTTCCAGTGTTAGTATTCGACACATAAAATTATTGTTAAAACTACTGCCTGTGATAACAATGGAAAAGACTAAGTCACATGTATTTTAAGAAAAAAAATAAGATCCTTCAGTTCACATCTCACATGTGCCTGCTTCTATCGATAAAAAAAAAAAAACAACCAACCAACCAACCAAACAAACAAACAAACAAAAAACCACCTCACAGTTCTATTTTAGTGAGGCTTTTCTTTTTTAAGAAAGATTTTTGAAATTCTCTGGACAGACTCTTTTTCTAAAACTAACTTCTCAGGAAAGTCAAGTCCTAATGCAGTAAGAATTTTTTAGATCATGTGCATTCAACTAACTTACCTTCTATGCATATAGAATGGCCTTGGTTTTGTACCACCACGGGAAAACTGAACATAGCAACTAAAACTCGTTTTCTTCCTGCAGTATTTGGTTCTCTCACAGAATGCCAGCTGAGAAAGTCTCTCAACCGGGAGACATGGAAAAGGCTGTAATAAAATTATGCGTTTAAAACCAGGTTGCCAGTAAATAAAAGATGAATGCGTAAAATTAGATGTTAATGAATATGGAGAGTTTATATAAGCTGAGGAAGCAGCAATCTCAAATATTTACTACACATCCAAAGGGCCTCTTTTCTCCGGAGGTCATTAACCCTTAGGTAAGAAATAGACAAATTAAAAGTCACCTTAGAAAGCCAAGTCCATGTCTCTTAAAAATTGTGTAGTTATGCTACTAAGTCTTTTCCAATCTTATGATATTTTTCCACAATGAGCAAATTAAAAAAATAAATAAAAGAAGATACAGCAAACATGGGATAATATAGAAATCATATGACAGCTTCAACATATGGCTGGACAAGGGGGAAAAATGAAGACAGAAAATTACTTTTTCATCCCTTACATTTCCCGACTCCGACCAGCACTTACCTTTCTATTGAAAGAGGTTATTATCTGCCAAACAATTTATGCATAGACGTTAGCTTCAGCCCACACTGAATGCTATTCACATTTCTTCTACCAAGAGTCATTCCTTGAAAGCTGCTCTCGGAGAATTGGCTACATGTGAGTCGGCACAAGAAGACTGAGTTAAATCCCTTCAACCTCTGACTACATCTAATATTTGAGAGTAAGACTTAGTAACTGTCCAAAAAATAAGCACAATTGGGAGGAGCATAGTAGCTAATGGTGACTATGATTAAAGGCTTAACACTGCTGTGCGTGAAAAGCATAGCCATGGCCATTCAAGTGCAAAGGGAGCTCGGGAGACTAAAAACTAAGTTAAGACCACATGCCTGTTTGTTGAATAAGGGACTAAGATCAGTTGATTGGCACACTATTTTGTGCATGGGCCTGGGTAGTAGCTGAGCTGGTCAGCACTTCGGCTCTCCCTTATCACCACCACCAGGGTAAGCTCTCCAGGACTCCTCTGGCTAGGTCACCCAATGCAGTCAACCACAGGAAGCAGGGTCAGCTCTCCTGCTCTCTGGCTCACCTGTGTCTTCACCATCAGGGCCAGCTTCACTGTGTTGCCCAGGTGAGGTGCAGGACCCGCTCTCCTGAGTGTGACAGCCATGAAGGAGCAGAGCTAACTCTCCTGCTTTCATGCCCTTGGGGGCCGGATCTCCTGACTACTGCAGATTGTGAAGTGGAGGAGGGAAGGGCATCGCCCTACACCCAGGCCACCTCAAGGCACCAACTCTCCCTTGCTTTTGCCCTCGAGGCTGGCTTACCTGCGTTCCCTCTACCTCAGCCAGTCCTACTGTGTTGCCCAGGTGAGGTACAGAGCACAGTAGTGCTCTCCTGAGTGCTGCAGCTGGTGAGGGGCAGGGGTCCACTCCCATGGGTACACTCATGACTTTGTGGGAAGCTTTCTTTACTGCTGGAGGTGACGAAAGGGTGAGGACATCACCTCTGCACCCATGCCAACAACCCACAGCTGATCAGTGGTGGGGTCAGCTCTCCCACACTCACGCCCTTGGAGCCAGCTAACTTACACCCCTTCCACCAAGACCAGCTACACTGTGCTGCCTGGGCAAGTTGCAGACCCCTTTCTGCTGCCTCTGATGAGAGAGATGTGGGATCAGTTCTCTAAAGCATTGTAGCCAGTGAGGGATGGGGCATTTTTTGCATAATGGACATTCATGTGGTCCCAGAAGCTGCCTTAACCAGGGACCCATGTTCTTTAGTGGTAATAAGAGCCACAGACATGACCCCTTGTCCCTGTATAGTCTTGGACCCAGACATGGCACTCAGCAGCAGCTCAGGCTGAGATCTTACCATGGTCCCAGATATCAGAGTTGGCCACTCACAACCCTTGAGTCTCCAGTTCCATCTCTTTCCATAACGCTCAAGTTGCTCCACTTCTCTTCCTTTCTCATCTGTCCACCACATACTCACACATGGTGGGTGCAGGCTGGTTATGTGGATGCTGGGCACCTGGGTGGATTCCTCTAGCAAGAGACATTCATGGCCTGCCTGTGCTGTGGGCCCAAGGGCAGGTCTATGGGTGTCTTTCCCTATCAGCACTGCCCATGGCATGGCAGAACACAGGTCTCTGTCTTCCTCCTCCTCCTGAAATGCGCTGCCTGAATTTGATTTGATTTGAATTTTACATGTTGCTAGGCATAAAACAAGAGAGCAAGCCTCAGTCTTTAGTAACTACTTTCATGTAAGAACAGAAAAAAAATGGCAGGCTACTAAAGTTAAAATGATTTCTTACAATGTTGTAAAATGTATACAAATAATGAAGCTAGCTATCTCTAATCTTTGTCTAGGCATTGTCAAGCAATTTTTCAAGTATCCAGAAGAATGAAGTATTAACTTTTTATATGCTTATATCTCATCTTTTAATTCTCCAATCTTTGTTTCCTATCCTAGCAATTCCATGGCCTCATATACTCTCCTTCCAATGCTCTTTGTTTCTAGATCATATACAAGCCTTTCTCCTATAAAATAAACCCATCTATCACTTTCTCTTTTTTCTATAGATTCCTACTTTTACTACTCATGCCTTTTCTTCTTGAGACCATTTTAACTTCCTATTCTTGATGTTCCCAAGTTCACCCTGGCTAATTAATGCAGCAGTCATTGGACCAGAGAGTACATTTATCACTTCATAATTCCAAGGTCAAGGCCAAGTCTCCTAATGAACAATTTATACAAAGAACCATGTAGGTTTTTATTGCCTCTGTTGTTATGTTGTCTAGATCGTTTCCTATGTCTCATAGGGCCAAGTGGAAGGTCTGTTCCTTGTCCCCTACAGCCTCATGACCTCCTCCATTCCTCATTCCTGAGATTCTCACCTGTTTCATTTATTATGGAGTGATTACCTCTGAGTAATGGGGGAAGTATATTCCCCAGAAAGACAGATTGAAAGTAAAATAAAAGAAGATCAGTTTCAAGCCATCAGCAGTCATCAGCACATGTCAGGATCATGGGGACCAACAACCTGGCGATGCTCCAGGGGCAGGAACTGTGTCACAGTTTCCCTTAGACAGCCATGCCAGACTCAGCAATTGTACAGTGAGGATTTATAATTTACATATTGTAAATAATTTATACTGAAGTCTATTATGCAAATATCTTGTGATAGGGCAAGAAAGTACAGTGGTCTCTGTATCTTATATTCTTGCTGAAGCCACTTTGTTTTAGGCTAGTATTTGATATCTTTGATGGAAACTCCTGTGGAACATTATACAACTCTATTTAAAAACTTGGGGTTAACATGCCCCAGCTAACTTATTTTTGTTAAACTGCCTGCTTGTCTAGAAACCAAGCCCCCTTCCATATAACTGCTTATATTAGCTTCTGTTAAACTGCTTGCTTGCACAAAACCTCCACCTGCAGCTTTCAAGTGAGTTATCAAGATATTTAATCCCAATTTGGAATTTCGACCCTGCCATTATCTATTTAAGTTTTGGATAACGAACACATACAACCTTTATATTTACAATAAGCCTCAAATCAGCATTAGAGCTGAGCAGATATTTATATTCTCTATGCTATTATGTATATTTTCCAGCCAGTATTTCCATTATATAATTTGCCATGTTTTGTCTAGGCTCCTCTTAATTCCAATTAGTCAATCCACATGGCCATTATTTCATGACTCATTTACCTTTCCTTTTCTATTCACCTCTCTTCATCTTGTGGTTCTCCTCTTATTCAAACTCTGGGAACCCTAAACCCCACCTATGTGTCTTCTGCCCAGCTATTGGCTATCAACACCTTTATTCACTAATCAGGAATAACTTGAGGGCAAGGTCACATAGTGTCACTTGGGTCTACATGTAGACTCACTTGTCTCTGGGATACCCAGATCTTGGAGGCCCACCCTTAACATTACAGTACATAGCAAAAGACCAAACCTCAGCAATGTGGTTTTGTCTTAAATAATTCTGTACATTTGGACCTCTAATACCTGAGTGTGGTCCCAACTGGCTAGAATAAATACTTTCAATTGGCTATAAACTGTCTGAGTGGTCACCTCTTGTGGGCTCCCATAACAACTTAGCAAACAAAGTGTTTTCTTCAACCACTTTCTGATTGAATTACTAACTTCATTATGTAGGTAGCAAATGCATTTGATTTAATAGAAATATTTACAAGAAGAATGTGTTGGTAAATTTTTCATTAGTCTAGCAAATACCAAGAGAATTAACTTACAAAGATAAAAGGTTGATTTTAGCTCACAGTTTTGGAGAATGTAAACCATGATAGAATGATTCTCTTGCTTTTAGGTCTGTGGAAAGAGAGCATATCATTATTGGAGGTATCTAGTGTGAGAAGTCTATTCACTTCATAACTAGAAGGGAAGAGAGGGCTGGGGAGGGAAGAGGAGGAGGAAGAAGAGGAGGAGGAAGAAGAGGAGGAGAGAGAAGAGAAAAAGGAGGATGGCTGGGATGAACAATTTACCTCATTAGCTTACCATCAATGATATAAAAGGCCTCATCTCTAGGTTTTTACTACCTCTCAAAAACACAATCTAATGACAAAACCTTTAATATATGGACTTTTGCAGACTATCACAGATCAAAGATACTGCTGACATGGAGTTAAACTGTGCCTAGGATGTGTAAGCCAAGAGTGTGACCATGAACCAAAACAGACCATGCCATTAGATAAAATGACTTCTGAGTTGGGAAAATGTACAGGTCTTTATTTCACAGATGGGGAGGCTGAAGTGTGAAGTCATTTAAAAAGGAAAAGAGAGTACACCTTTATGTTTAAAGGCTAGTGTATGGGGGAAATCAAACTGCTTACATGTTAAGGCTTTAGAATAGAGAATGGATTCTATTAGCCGACTATGATGCTGTATTTTTACCTTATCCTTCATTTCTGAAAATAAAAAGTACAATATGCTTGAATTTCACTCCTGTCTTTTTGGCATTAATGTACAGACACGTGTGGCACTTTTACTGTCATTTTAGTAAACCTTGGTTATTTTTGTATGACCACTTGTCATACAAAAATAGCATTCCTAAACATTATGTCCTTTACAGTATAATAACAAAAAAAATCTAAACAGAAATAGTTGTCTGTTCTATGCCTCTGTGGCTCTGGAGTTGGAGACAAAGAGGTAGGATATGAAGGGATATGCTTTAAATATTGAATTGCAAAATAGGAACTAAGAATTAACTTTTACAAATTTACTGCTATTTAAGGGATATAACGATCTTAGGGTTTTTTCCTGTCAAAATGTTAAAACTGTTCACAGTTGTTTGATTTTATTGTCTTTATATGGTGTTTTAACATTGTTGTGCATGCAATGCTATTTAGATTTTTTTAGTGATAATTGTCTTGTCACTTCCTGTCACAGAGCCACTTAGATATGACAGACAAAAACGATAAACCAAAAGTCTCAAAAATTTTTATCATCTAAAGAAATTTCTCTCATAATTTTCCACAGACACTTTGCTGTATTACTCTTTCTGTGGAGTCTACTTTTACCTGCCTTGGATATAGAGAACAAAGACATACCAAGGTAAATATTCTGTCCAAATCCACCTTGGTTAACAGTAAGTTGAACTGCCATTATGTAGGTGACTCTGGTAACATTACTACCAGGCTCACACTGGAGAGGGTGATAGCCCATGAGAACTGCATTGCAAGAACCTCTTGTCCAACTTGCAGGCAGCTATGGCACCAGAAATACCTTCTTCCTCTTGAAACTGTCACAGCCCATATAACCTACAGGAGACACCAGCTAAGTCTCAGAAGTTATTTGTGAATAAATGAACCTCACATAGCTTTCTTCTACCCTCTAGAAGGGTATATTTTTATCTGAAGGAAACAACTATTCAATACTCCAGTTGTTAAGAGAGATGTTTGAGAAGTCACTGTAATGTTTGAAATTCTTTATGGGATGTGAAGTTGAGAGAGAGAGAGAGAGAGAGAGAGAGAGAGAGAGAGGAGAAAGAGAGAGCGAGAGAGCATCTTTCCTCTTCCTGTGGTATATAAACACCACTATAAACAAGGGGTAAGGAGAAGAGTATTATGTAAAATTATCAAACTTTTAGCAAATTACCACCTTAATCTAACTACAAGACACAGAAAACTACTACTTTACATATATTCTAATGTTAGCCAACCTGTCACCCTTACTTGGGTATAACACAGGCTCACGAAGAAAGGAGGACCCACAGCAGCTTTTACAAGTATTTGAAAAAAAAGTTACTAGAAATGTTTCAAATTTTTAAAAAAGAAATACTTCAAATTAAAGTTCTGAATCTAATTCAAGAACTCCAAATAGGTTAAAACCAAGAAATATATAAATAAAAAAATGACAGATGCTGATAGATATAGATAGAGGATAGATAGACGACAGACAGACAGTGTCTTAGGGTTTTACTTCTGTGACTAGACACCATCACCAAGGCAACCCTTATGAGTACAACATTTAATTGGGGCTGGCTTATAGGTTCCTCTGGAGGTTCAGTCCAGTATCACCAAGGTGGGAACATGGCAGCATCCAGGCAGGCATTTTACAGGAGGAGCTGAGGGTTTTACATTGTCATATGAAGGCTGCTAGCAGAATACTGACTTATAGGCAGTTAGGATGAGAGTCTTAAAGCCCACAGCCACAGGGACACACCTACCCCAACAAGGCCACATGTACTCCAACAAGGTCACACCTTCTAATAGTGTCACTCTCTTGGCAGAGCATATACAAACCATCATGTTGGGGGCCGACTTTTAGCAGAAAGCGGCTATCAGCTTTGCAGCCATCTTGAGCCATATACCCTGACATGAGATTTAAATTACAATAGCCTACAACAGCTGAGAATACTCTGATAATCTTGGTTTAGATACCTTAAGATTAAAGGTGTGTGAGATTATAGAGATCAGAGTTAGAGACAAGACCTAAGGGCATGATTAAAGGTGTAACTTAGAGGCGTGGCTTAGAAGTGAGACATATAAAAGGCAGAGACAGAACAGATCAGAATTCAGACGATAGAAGACATTAGGGAGACACAGCAGAGAGAAGACATTAGGGAGACGAGAGAGAGAGATTCATACACATCAGACATTAGGTAGAATCTGCCGTCACCCTCGCTCTTGCTGAATCCCCGACCTGAAGATCGGAGCGGCAGCTTGGGCCGGGATACAGTGGCCACCCAAACGTGGGTCGGCCCGGGCCTCAATATTTTGCCTGGGCTGCAACATTTATTTTGGCACCCAACGTGGGGCTAGTGTGGACCCCAACACCATCACAGATAGATAGATAGATAGATAGATAGATAGATAGATAGATAGATAGAATAGTTGCATAGATGTATCTAAACCTAGACAACATTTCTTTTTGCTAAATGCTGTAACACATTATTTCTAATTTGTCCAAGTTTTGATTCAAACAGAAGTAAAAATTACATAGTTATTGAAGGTTATGGACAGAGTCAAACCTCTCAGTTTACCAACAGGAGATGCAGTTTCTTTTTGCCTCCTCTTAATTAGGACCTAATCCTTAATTAGGTCCTTAAAGCCTTTTCCAGTAAAAGCAATGGCCATATCACTGTCAATTTAGCTTTTAAGAGTATACGGCTTGTGTTTTCTCTCTGTAGGAATATTCCCTACTGGAACTCATAACCAAGACTCACAGGCAGTGAGAAACAAAGATCACATCACAACAAACTCACACCATACAAGGAAGCCCCAGGACACAGCTACATACCTGTATATACCTCTTGCTGTGTGCATGGACTCCCTTGGACACTCTGCCTCAGGTCATCCCCAGAAACAGAACTCCAGTCAACATGGTCTAGTACAACCCATCTGAGCCATTTAACACAGAATTGTCAGACACAAGATAGGGTTTTTTTTTTTCTCCTGAAGCTTTGTGATCCTGTTAGAAGGAAGAACTGTTTTCCTAATACATTCTTGTGACAGGAAAATGCTGACTTTGACATTATGCCAAAACAGAAGCAGAGAAGTAGGAAATGATGACTAACACTGTGTAAAACCACAACAAAGATAATTTACAACTTTATACATGAAGTTTAAAATCAGCAGATGAATATGATTTGTTATCAATGATTACATAATTTCTACAAATTTATTTTAGTATACATTTATTGAGTAATGATAATTATAAAAAGAAAACATCATGTTAAATATTTGCCAATCATTAACAGCAAACAGTAAAATCTAATAGTTTGAAAACAAACATTATATACAATAATAATTAACTCTTTTAGAAGGTAAGTTCAGAGTAATGGGCTATGTACTAAAGTAACATAATTTATAAAACTAAAAGTTGTTAGAAGTGTTAATCCAATTGTAAATACCATCAATTATATTTTAAATTTTAATTAAATAATGTTTAACCTAATTTTAATGTGCCAAAAAATTAATAAACATTGGCTTTTAAGTGGCAAATCATATTTCAAGTCCTAATCCATGCTCAAATGGCTTCTGTTTTCAAGTTAAACTTGTTTTTCAGGAACAGATGTTTCAAATTAAAAACTATTTAAAATGTCATATTCCTCTAATTTACTGCTCAGATTTGCAAAAGATATATCACTTGTAACCCTGTAGCATTAGACTTTTGAGAGACTTCCCTTTATTCCTAGTCAGACTCTTTTTAATGGAGAGAGTAGTTTTATTTGAGAAATTAATCAGACCAGTACTGCGAAGTAAAACTTGCAAAGAAGTAGCAAGAAAGATTAAATTTTATTGTGGGTGCTATGCACATCTGGCCTGGTAGGGATGGACATGAAGCCCAAAACCGGATGCTGATAAACTCTGAAAAGAAAATTCTTTTACAATATAAAATAAAATCACCAAGGAAACAGTATCACATACAGTATTGCTCATAGTAGGTCATTACCTGGGAAACTACTTCAACTTTGTGCCAGGAGCCAGCAAAGAGAAGCTAAAAACTAGCAGGTGATCTTCCTGAGATAGTTTCTCCAGGGACTTTTTTTTTTGTCATTTCAAAGCTCTATATTTTTTTTTATATTATTATTATTGGCTATTACATTTACATTTCAGATTTTATCCCCTTACCCCATTCCCCACCACCACCCAGGGACCTCCTTTCCCATCCCCCCTCCTACTGCTTATCCCCACCTACCCTCCTACTCCCACCTTCCCCCACTCGAACCCCCCCCCACCTTGGTGTTCAGCCTTCATGGGACCAAGGATCTCCTCTCGCACCTATGCCCTACAAGGCCATCCTCCCCTACATATACAGCTGGAGTCATGGGTCCCTCCCTATGTGCTCCCAGGCTGGTGGTTTAAACCCTAGGGAGCTCTGGTTGGTTGGTATTGTTGCTCTCCTCATGGGGCCACAAACCTTTTCAGCTCCTTCAGTCTTCTCTCTAACTTCTCCATTGGAAACCCTTGATCAGATCAGTGGTTAGCTGTGAGCATCTGCCTCTGAAATTGTCAGAATCTGGCAGACCTCTAAGGAGGCAGCTATATCAGGCTCTTGTCAGCATGCAATTCCTGACATCCACATCAGCATCTACATTTGGTGACTGCACATGGGATGGATACCCAGGTGGAATGGTCTCCAAACAGCCCCTCCTTAAGTTTCTGTCCCACACTTTGTCTCCATATTTGCTCCCTTGAGTATTTTGTTACTCTTTCTAAGTAGAACCAAGGCATCCACACTTGGTCTTCCTTCTTTATGAGCTTCATGTGGTTTGTAAGTTGAATCTTGGCTATTTCAAGCTTTTGGGCTAATATCCACTTATCAGTGAGTAAATACCATGTGTGTTCTTTTGTGATTGAGTTATCTCACTCAGGATGATATTTTCTAGTTTCATCCATTTACCTAAGAATTTCTCGAATTCGTTATTTTTAATAGCTGAGTAATACTCCTTTGTGTAAATGTACCACATTTTTTTTATCTATTCCTCCGTTGAAGGACATCTGGTTTTTTTCCAGCTTCTGTCTATTAGAAATAAGGCTGCTATGAACATAGTGGAGCATATGTCCTTGGTATATGTTGGAGCATCTTCTGGGTATATGCCCAGGAGTGGTATAGCTGGGTCCTCAGGTAATGCTATGTCCAATTTTCTGAGGAACCACCAGACTAATTTCCAGAGTGGTTGTACTATCTTGCAATCCCACCAACAATGGAGGAGTATTCCTCTTTCTCCACATCCTCGCCAGCATCTACTATCACCTGAGTTTTTGATCTTAACCATTCTGACTGGTGTGAGGTGGTATCTCAGGGTTGTTTTGATTTGTATTTTCCTGATGACTAAGGATGTTGAGCAATTCTTAAGGTGCTTCTCAGCCATTTGAGTTTCCTCAGTTGAGAATTCTTTGTTTAGCTCTGTATCCCATTTTTAATAGGGTTATTTGGTTGTCTGGAGTCTAATTTCTTGAGTTCTTTGTATATATTGGATATTAGCCCTCTATTGGATGAAGGATTCATAACAATCTTTTCCCAATCTATTGGTTGCCATTTTGTCCTATTGATAGTGTCCTTTGCCTTACAGAAGCTTTACAATTTTATGAGGTTGCATTTGGCAATTCTTGATCTTAGAGCATAAGCCATTGGTGTTCTGTTCAGGAACTTTTCCCCTGTGCCTAGGTATTCAAGGGTCTTCCCCATCTTCTCTTCTATTAGTTTCAGAGTATCTGGTTTTATGGACTGTTACTGTTATTAAAAGATTTGCTTCTCTAGCCAAGGCCAAGAAAATTACATTTTAAGAAAGATTCCTGCTATTAATACACATTTCCTGTTATTAAATATATATAAGTATATATAACAATTACTAGATATTAGCCTATTCTTTTGAGCAGATCTCCACACAATGAAGATGTACTGTCTTGTAGTGATTTATATAGGTTAATAGATAATTTCTTAATTTTTAATGAAGATTCTATAAGAATTCCCAAAAATTATATTAATAATTATTTAGCTCTTTTATGATAGGACTGGTATTAAGTCCTGATGTCAAAACTGCAGTGAGAACTCTGCCACTATTCAAGTGTTACTACTTAATTCCTTCTGAGATAGCAAGCAGGCATCTACAAATTAGAGCACATTCCATAAGGTTATAAAACAATTCATCAAAGACCATAAAAAGGAAACTAAGGATTTAATATGGGTGCATGGACAGTACATAAAACATTGACAGAGTTATCTAAATGAAACTTCACTAGTAACTTAGTCTCAAAAATTGTGTTTTTTTTTTTAACTTTCAATGAACCTGTTGAGCTTGTGACAGATAATGAATGTTGATGGATATGAATGTAAACATTCTCGGTTGTAAACTTATTATTCAATTTATTATTATAATTATTAAAACGTTCTAGTGAACTTTTGTTTAAAAAGGGGGGAGGGAGGTGGGTATGTTTGGATAAGCCATGTGATCTATTCTCCTATAAAAGGTACAAAAGACTAGGAATGATTTCATATATAGCATGCCATTGGGAACACAGCATAGTGTTGGGAGTAAGAGTGTTGGGAGCAAGGGATTTGTTGTTACATAAGAACAGAAGCAGGGAGAAAGTTTAGGAGAAGAGAGCACAGAGAACGTTATAGACAGCAAGACAGAACTTTTAAGAGGTGAAACTTTTGGAGGTGAACTTTTTAGAGAGAATAACTTTTAGAAGAACTTACACAGAAAACTTTTTAGAAAGAACTTTTTAGAGATAACTTAGAAATAAAGATTAAAATCACTTTTCAAAGTGTTCCTTTTTTCTTCCTGTGACTTCCAACTATCAGGTTATTTTGCTAAATCCCCTGATGTTTTACTATGAAGTACTAAGCATCAGAAACTGCAGTTCTTTCTTCTGTATGCTTAAAGTTTTGTTGATTATGTGGTGAGGTGGGTTTCTTTTCTGATCTATTTGGTGTCATGTATACTTTGTGTATCTTTATAGATATTGCCTTCTTTAGCTTAGGAAAATTTTCTTCTATAATTTTGGTTTAAAAATATTCTGGGCCTTTCAGCTTGATTTCTTCTTCCTCTCTACGTATTATTTTTTGAATACTGGATTTTCTTGTGTCTGGACTATTTTGAATTTAGCTTCATACTTTTGGATATAACACTTCTAGTATAAGTCAAATCATATCTCTGACTTATGTATCCATTTTTTATTGTATCTTCAACATCTGATATTTCCTTTTCCATCTCTTGTATTCCATTGGTGAAGCTTGCTGTTGTGGTTCCTGTTCAAATTCCTAATTGTTTATTTCCAGAATTCCTGCTTTTTGTATTTTCTTTATGTATTTCTATTTCCATTTTCAGGTTTTGAACAGTTTTTTTCTTTTTTAATTTCCTTCAACTGTTTGTGTTTTCTTTGATCTCCTTAAGAGGTTTACTTATTTCCTTCTATTTGTGTGTGTGTGTGTGTGTGTGTGTGTGTGTGTTTTCCTGGATTTCTTTAAGGGATTCATTTCCTCATTAAGGAACTCCCTCATGGTTACAGAACTGGTTTTAAGGTATTTTTCTTATGCTGCAGCTATGTTGGAGTGTTCAGGAACTGACGGAGTAAGATAGATGTGTTCTTGTGGACACCTATTTTCTTAGCTGTTATCATGGTTTCAGGTTGCTGTCTAGGCATCCGGGTTTGTGATGATTATATGTTCAGGTGCTAATTTCTAAATTTATTTTTGTTGAGTAAGTGTTCTGTTCCTTGATTTCTGTTACTTTTCTGGATTTTTTTTAAAGAGGGTGATGACTTTGTGTTGCCTGTTTTCCTAACCTGCTCAGCTGGGGTGTTCACATGCAATGCGTGCTGGTGCTAGAGGCTGGAATATCAAGACGACTTTGGAGAAAGAAGGGTGGAGGAGGTCTTTGTAATGTGTTGTGGATGGAGTCAAAGAGGAAAGGGAGACCGCATTAAGTTTCCTGCCCAGACCTTAAAATGTGACAGAGATGGAGTTGGGAAATTGGACATTGTGAGCAGTAGGCAAGTTGTGGGTCTGCCTTCGCCTACTTGTTGCCCTGGGAGGAGCTGTCTTCAAGTTAGCAAGGGGTGCCTGCTGGAGTTGGGTTCCAGGACAAAGCACTAAGTGGGTGGAGAAAGGTTAGAGGGAGATGATCTGTGGGGTCCACAGGAGATGGGAACAAGGGGACAGTGATTACTGCCACAGGTGTTCTGCTGCAGAGTTTGGTCCAAGATTGGGTTTGGAAGAGAGAGAGAGAGGGAGAGGGGGTAGAGGGGGGAAGACGGGGGGGGGGGAGAGGGAGAGGGAGAGGGAGAGGGAGAGGGAGAGGGAGAGGGAGAGGGAGAGGGAGAGGGAGAGGGAGAGGGAGAGGGAGAGGGAGAGGGAGAGGGAGAGGGAGAGGGAGAGGGAGAGGGAGAGGGAGAGGGAGAGGGAGAGGGAGAGGGAGAGGGAGAGGGAGAGGGAGAGGGAGAGGGAGAGGGGGAGGGAGAGGGAGAGGGAGAGGGAGAGGGAGAGGGAGGAGAGAGGGAGGAGAGAGAGGGAGAGAGGGAGGAGAGAGAGGGAGAGGGAGAGGGAGAGGGAGAGGGAGAGGGAGAGGGAGAGGGAGAGGGAGAGGGAGAGGGAGAGGGAGAGGGAGAGGGAGAGGGAGAGGGAGAGGGAGAGGGAGAGGGAGAGGGAGAGGGAGAGGGAGGAGAGGGAGAGGGAGAGGGAGAGGGAGAGGGAGAGGGAGGAGAGGGAGAGGGAGAGGGAGAGAGGAGAGGGAGAGGGAGAAGAGGGAGAGGGAGAGGGAGAGGGAGAGGGAGAGGGAGAGGGAGAGGGAGAGGGAGAGGGAGAGGGAGAGGGAGAGGGAGAGGGAGAGGGAGAGGGAGAGGGAGAGGGAGAGGGAGAGGGAGAGGGAGAGGGAGAGGGAGAGGGAGAGGGAGAGGGAGAGGGAGAGGGAGAGGGAGAGGGAGAGGGAGAGGGAGAGGGAGAGGGAGAGGGAGAGAGGAGAGGGGGAGAGGGAGAGGGAGGAGAGAGAGGGAGAGGGAGAGGGGGAGAGGGAGAGGGAGAGGGGGAGGAAGAGGGAGAGGGAGAGAGAGAGGAGATAAGGTTGGTGTACATCCTGTTTGTTTGGCAGGTTAGTGTGTGGTTGAGCAGGGGCTGGGATACAGTAAGAAGTGGGGGGAGACCTTAGCTATGCATCAGTCAAGGCTTTGTTTACCACTTACATTGTTAGAGACAGTGTTCTAGTCTCCACCTCTTGCTCTGCAGTCACCCTGCCCTTCCTCCCACCACTTGAGTAAAGAAGACGGTCCGCTAACAGGTGACATGTACCGGTGCCTGTGTGTGTAGCTTCAGAGTTAGATTGGTCTGTAGTTCTCTTTCTTTGTTGGGTCTTTCCGTGGTTTAGGTATGAACATAATGGTAGTTTCATAGAACGAATTGGGTAGTGTTCCTTCTGTTTCTATTCGATGGAATAGCTTGAAGAGAATTGGTATTAGGTCTTCCTTGAAGGTCTGATAGAATTCTGCACTAAAACCATCTGGTCCTGGACTTTTTTTGGTGGAGAGACTTTTAATGACTTCTTCTATTTCTTTAGGGTTTATAGGACTGTTTAGATGGTTTAACTGCTCCTGATTTAACTTTGGTATCTGGTACCTGTCTAGAAAATTGTACATTTCTTCTAGATTTTCCAATTTTGTTGAGTATAGGCCTTTGTAGTAGGATCTGATGATTTTTTTAATTTCCTCAATTTCTGTTGTTATATCTCCCTTTTCAGTTCTGATTTTATTAACTTGGATACTGTCTCTGTGCCCCTTGTTTAGTCTAGCTAAGGGTTTATCTATCTTGTTGATTTTCTCAAAGAACCAGCTCCTGGTTTTGTTGATATTTTGTATAGTTCTTTTTGTTTCGACTTGGTTGATTTCAGCCCTGAGTTTGATTATTTCCTGCCGTCTACTCCTCTTGGGTATACTAGCTTCTTTTTGTTCTAATGCTTTCAGGTGTGCTGTCAAGTTGTTAATGTATGCTCTCTCCAGTTTCTTTTTGTAGGTACTTAGAGCTATGAGTTTTCCTCTTAGTACTGCTTTCATGGAGTCCCACAAGTTTTGGTATGATGTGTCCTCCTTTTCATTAAATTCTAAAAAGTCTTTAATTTCTTTCTTTATTTCTTCCTTGACCAAGTCATCCTTAAGTAGAGCGTTGTTCAGTTTCCATGTGTATGTGGGCTTTCCATTATTTTTGTCATTGTTAAAGACTAACCTTAGTCCATGGCGGTCTGATAGGGTGCAAGGGATTATTTCAATCTTTTTGTATCTGTTGAGGCCTGTTTTGTGACCAATTATATGGTCTATTTTGGAGAAGGTACCAGGAGGTGCTGAGAAAAAGGTATATTCTTTTGTTTTAGGGTGAAATGTTCTATAACTCACTTTTACCTTAACAAATGCTTAACAGCTTCTAAACATTTTGTATTTTCTGTGTTATCAATTCTTTATTTCCATATTTCTTGACGGCACAAGTCTTGACTCAGTCATATTATTTGCTCTTCCGTTAAGCTGAGTCTGTTCTCATTCAAGCCCATCCAGCCGCACTGCCTCTTTCAGAACTAAATGCATGACTTCACTTGGCCAAAATTAAATCACACAGCTTCTAGATCCTCAATGGATATGTCAATATCTTTATAATACTCTTTCTTCCTTGTTTCAATGTCTGTCTGCGTCCTTCATTTCATTTAAAATAAGAATATTTCTTCAGTGGAATACCAAATATAAAAGCATTGGAAAAATTTACAGAAATCTTAAAATAGTACAGAATATGTGTGTGTGTGTGTGTGTGTGTGTGTGTGTGTGTGTGCGCGCGCATTGTCACATGGTTATTTACTTAATGGAAATTTCCCAACAATTTACGACTTACATTTTCTGGTCAAGTTTGTCCTGTAATGGAAAAAATTGCCTTGTGTAAGGTTTAGCTTATTTTTCTGTGAATTAATAATATTCTTGCACTTGGTAGTTGATGGGCACTTCAGCAACTAGCATGCGTAGTCATAAACATTTATGCTCTTCACAAATTATCAACAAATTTTAATTTTCAATAGAATATTCTTTTTGGCATAAGAATAAATGCTCAGAAGTATGTTACCAACAGCAAAGTTTACCTAAAAATAAAGACAGTAAGTAGAGAGATGTTATAATTTTATAAATACCACAAGAATTATATGATACTAATGACAATGGCTATTTCTTCATGTTTCCTTTTCTTTTGTGACTTTTGGAAATAATAGCAGTAAAATAACTTTTTAAATTCCAAACAACATTTCTCAAGTGTCTTCACATGGGCTACTTCACATCAAAGTGGAAACAGCATAAGCTGTGCATGTTTCTTTGAATATTCTTTAAAAAAAAAATTAGATTATTCTCTCTCAATATATTCTAACCTATATCCCATTATGTAATGTTTAAAAGCCTGAAGCCATGAGTAATGGTTTACCTTCCCTTTATTTTTATGGATTATTAATCCAAATTTAGTTTGCTTGTGTTAAAAAATTGTTCTATGGTTGTTTGGCACAAAGCTATGTTTTATTATGTTCTATGAGTCATTATTCAAGTTGACTTTTTTCAAATGTAACAATAGCATGTGCTTTTTAAGATTTCTGAAAATAGATGTAACTGTGAAAGTAACTTAGTGAGACACAATCAGTGAATTGTCGAGTTTTCTGAAGCTACAGAAATAAAGGATGAAGAGGAGGAGAAGGATGAAGAAGAGAAATAGGAGGAGGAGGAAGAAGAGGAAGAGGAAGAGGAAGAGGAGGAGGAGGCCAGGCTTTTAGAAGCAATTCCCCAAAACTATTAGTTCCCATTAGCGTTTCCAAAGAAATACCCTGCAATTTCCAAGGCATAAGCCAACACAATGCTAAACCAACTTTTAATTTTGACCGTGTGCATAAACTTTAATACTATGTGAATCAATTTATGAGTGCCAAGTAAAGTTCAAATGCCACAAAAGTTAACCTTTCTGGCTCTTGTTTTTTCCCCAAAGTTAATGATTTACAGAAGGATATGTCTTAAATGGTATTTTCTCTCCCACGTATAGAAGAAATATTTTTGTCCTTTGTCATGACTTGTGGCTTTTTACACATAACTGCTCATTAATTGTACATAGTATAGAAAGAAGGGGAGCATATTTTAATCATAGTGTATAAGAGCATTCAGTCCATGGGGACTGCACAGATGCAATGCCTCCAAATAGAAAATGATACAAACATCCAGATGAACACCTTGGGCTTGGAGTTTAGTAGGACGCTGTCCCAGTGACATTATCTCACTATAGGAAGCAACATCTACCTTTCATTGATGGATAATTTTTGCCCAGTTTAGATCTCAAGACATAATTTTTATTAATAATTGAGCCCTCATAAGCATTCCTTTGGGTGGCTCAGCATAAGTACATCATTCTTCTTGATTGGTCTTTTGAGGCTTTGGGAGGTTAAAGACCTAGGTCCAGGAGGCAGAGGTGACTGACACTCATCACCTCAGCACATTTGTACTTTCAACTCTGAGGGGAATATATGTATTCATTTAGTTTTTGTGGATTTCATATATGAACAGTATATTTATATACATATATGTTCATATATTTATTCACATATATGTTCATATATGAACAGTATAGTTCCATGATTCATCTTCTTCATCCAGTTCCTTCCATGTCTTTCCCATTTCTTATCAAATTCATGGTGTCTCATTCTTTAACTATAATTGATGATTTTGTGTGTGTGCACATGCATGCGTGTGCATGTGCATGTGTGTGTATGTGTGCGTGTGTGTGTTTACAAATACAATGCACTGAGATAATTTAGTGCTGTTTAGATAGTTTTAGAATTTCTCTCTTGGGATTGGCTAACCAGTCTGGGGTCTCATCTTTGAAGAAAACTTGTTTGCTCTCTCTTAGCAACTATTTAATAGAAGTGATTTGTAGATAAAACTGTTTCCTCCCACTTATCTGAATTTTAAGTGAGTTCAGGTTAAACTATAGCTATTGCTTTTCTTAAGTCCTAAGTGGAAAGCTCTTTATGCCAATCATAATTAGCTTTAACATTTTCTGACTTTCTGTGTCCTTTTCTTATCTCCTCAAAGGTAGAAGGGTTTGGTTTTCAACTGTGTTGTGTACTTGATTTCTTCAAGCAATTCTCATTTTGAGACGAAAACTATCTCATGCATCAATGCTTCATCCAAAAGAATTAAAATCTTTTGTCTTTTACATGCTAAAGTGTATGAGGGGCATGAGGCCTCAACCCTACACAAAGAATAACAGGCAAATCAAGAAGGTTGATAATTCAAGGAATAGTATTCTCTAAGGAACATCACACTGATTAGTTATCCAGTACCAAATGGCTAGCCTTAAAAATATATAAACTTGTAACACCGCATAAACTGAGCAGGTTATATTTGTATAGTTAGGAATATATATGAATATGTGTATATATGTATATGTATATGACAACAATTAGTGATCTTGAAAGGGAACTTGAAGGGTTATATAGGAGGGGCTAGAGAGAGGGGATAGAAGTAGAAAGTGATGTAATTGTATTAAAATAAAAAAAATGTAGAAAAATAATTACAAAATGTTTGTTGCTTGTATTTCAGACCAGGAGTGAACTAGTAAGCCAGTTTAACATTTTGAATTCTTTAAAACCCCCCTTCCTTTTAACACTATGATGACTCCTACCTGAGTATAATGTTTAGCACTGTAGGAAAGAATTCATATGCTGTCTTTACAAAGACACAGCTGCTTGATTCCATAAGCAAGAGTAGTTTATAAAATAATATTAAAAGAAATTCTAAGAAGAGCATTTATTGAAAAAATTCAGTTATCCATTACCCTAAAAACAGCATTTTGCCTACCAATTACTGACTGAGGCCTATTACAGTTATTATTATTAATTATTATTATTATTCAGTATTTTTTTGCTCATGTTCCTTTCCTTGGTTCTTCCCAGATCCTCTCTGTACCCCCACTTTTTACCCTCTCAACTTCATGTTCCTTCTGTCTCTCAAAACAAAACTGCAAAAACAAAACAAAATAAAACAAAAACCTCCAACCCATCTTGTGCCTGATTTGTGTTGGCCAACTTCTACTTGCCATGGAGTGTGGTTGTTATATCTAGCATCTCTCCTCTTTTTCAGTGGAGTGACTTTTTCTCCCAGAAGCCTATGGGGCTGTGACTGTGGCTTTGTGCCCACTTCCCCTTCTCCATGTTGAGATTTTGCCTGGCTTGAGCTTAAATTCATCGGCTCAGCTGCCCTTTTCCGTCTAGTAAACACTGTTTTCTCTACCTTGGATCTTATGATCTTCCCTAATAATTTCATTTAACTATACTTTAAAACACCAAGAGAGTAGTTTTTATAAATAAATAATAATAACTCTTTTAAACTACCTGAGATATCAAACCATGTTTTAAATATTTTCAAGTGAGCCGTTCTGATGATGATCCTGTAATTCTCTAGGGCATGTCTTTCTTCTAGAGCAACCTTTTAGGAATAATAACCCATTTTTAGTGTTTCTAGTTTAGGTCTGCTGCTTTTCTTTGCAGAAAAAAACTTCAGTTTCTGATACACTGAAACTTTTGTCATCATCAGCAACCTTAGAACAGGGAAATCTGGAAAGGCCATTATTGTTATTGACCTTTACTCTTTCCCTTGGAACCTTTGACATTCTAATATGTTAATCCTTGGAAGACTTTGAAGTTGGTGGCGTCATTACTGTCTTGGCTCTTTTGGAGTTTTCTCCTATATTGCTTATTCTGCACAGGCCAGTGTTTTGCAAATGGCACTCTAAGCTTTTAATCTTCCTATAGTGATTTATATACGTGCTACCAATGTTAATGAACCAGTAACAATCAAGTATGCATCTTTAGTCCAGACCTAATTACCTAATTCTAAAATATCAGTTGATTTCCTATTGTAAACTGAAATCCTTTTAAGCTTGTCAAACTTGACATTTCCAACTATATGATGTATGTGTACATATGTACGAATCCATAGGTGGTTATGTACACACATCTTCATTTCAATTAAATAAAATTGCTAGAGTTTTGGGCCTTTTAATATAATAATTTTATTGATTATCTGGGAATTTCCCCTAATGCACAAAACCACCGAACCATCAAGGATAGACATTACCTCAGGGTAAAAGTTTGAAAAAAGATGTTCCAAGCCAATGGACCTAAGAAGTAGGCTGGTTTAGCAGTTTTAATATTTATAAAAATAGATATCAAATGAAAATTTGTCAAAAGCAATGGGGAAGGATACTGCATCCTTATCAAAGGAAAAGTCTGGTAAGATGACATTTCAACTCTTAATAACTATGCCCAGAAACAAGGGAACCAAAGTTTCTATAAGAAACAGTTCTATAGTTAAATCACATATTGATGTTCACACACTGATAGTGGGAGACTTCAAAGTCCCTCTCTGTCCATTGGTGAATGGACAGGTCATCCAGACAAAAACTAAACAGAGAAATACTGGAGCTAACAGACATTATAAACCAAATGGAACTAACAGATATTTACAGACCATTCCACCTAAACAAAAAGAATACACTTTCTCAGCTCCCCACAGGAATTTTAACCGAATACTCTATCACAAAGAAAAGTTCCAAGAAATACAAGAAAATTGAAATAATTCCCTGTATACTATTAGTCCGCCATAGATTAAGGCCGGCTACCAACAAAAACAACAAAAAGCTTACAAACTCGGAGAAAGTGAATAACTATCTACCAAATGAAAAGTGAGCCAAGACATAAATGAAGAAGGAAATTAAAGACATTCTAAAATTCAGTGAAATAGAGTACACAACATAATCACACTTATGGGACACAATAAAAGCAACACTAAGAACAAAGTTCATAGCAATAAGTGCTTACATAAAAAAGGGGGGAAGGGAGATCCCATTCTAAAAACCTAAAGGCAAACCTAAAAGCTCTAGAACAAAACGAAATAATAACAACCAAGAGTAGCAGATAGCAAGGAGTAATCAAACTGAAATCAATAAAATAGAAACAAAGAGACCAATACAAAGAATCAATGAAACAAAGAGACAGTTCATCGAGAAATTTAACAAGATAAACAAAATCTTTGTCCAAGCTAACCAAAAGACAAAGGGAAAATATTCAAATTAACATGATCAGCAAGAAAATAAGGGCATAACAAAAGACCCGGTGGGAATCCAGAGAATCACAGGACTTACTTTAAAACCCGTATTCCAGCAAATTGGACAACCTAAAAGAATAACTTGTTTTCAATATGTACCACCTACCAAAGTCAATCAACATCAATAGATACCTATAACCCCTTGTGAAGTAGAGTCAAACTTTAAATGTCTTCTAACCAAAATAGTGCAGGGAAAGATAGCTTTAGAGCAGAATTTGACCAGACTTTCAAAGAAAAGTTAAAGCCAATACGCCACATTATTCAGCAAAATAGAAAAAGAAGAAACATGGCCCAATTCATTTTATGAGGTCACAGTTACCCTAATACTCAAACCACATAAAGACTCAACAAAGAAAGAGAAATACAGACCAATATTCCTTATGGGCATAGATGCAAATATACTCAATAAAATACTTGTAAACTTAATCCACGTACACATCGAAAACTTCCATCATGATCGAATAAGTCTCATACCAGAGATGCAAGGAAGATTCACCTACCATAAGAATCCCTGCTCAAACATATTCATGTAGGCTTTATTAATAATAGCTAGAAACTGGAAACAACCTACATGTCAGACAACAGAAGACTGAATAAAGAAAATGTAGTACATTCACACAATGGAGTATTCCTCAGCTGGTTAAAAAAAATGATATTATACAATTTACAGGCAAATGGATGGTACCAAAAAATAATCACCCTGACCCCAAAAGGCAAATATGGTATATATTCACTCATAAGTGGCTTTTAGTTTTTAAGTAAACAATAACAAAGCTACGATCTGTAGATGCAGAGACGTTAAGTAAAGAGGAGGGGGTCTGTTCAGGAACATGTGGATCTCCCTGGGACGGGGAAATAGACTAGGTAATGTGGGTGAACTGTGGGTAGGTGGAAATGGGAGAGGGAGAGAATAAATGTATGTCAGGGGTGGGATGGAGGGGGAGAGTTCTGGGACAAATGGCTGGAATTTGGGTGGTTTAAGGGTTAGTATGGAATCCTAGTACAGTGGAAAATTCCTGGAATCTATTAAAGTAATCCTAATGAAGACTCCTACTGATAGAAGATATGGTGTCTAAACTGGCAGTCTCGTATAGAGCCAGGCAAGGTTTCCAGTGAAGGGACTAAATTGTATTTAATTGAGTTGTTGGCCAAGGGGGGTCCCAAGTAAATACCCTAATAACTGGGGCTCATGCTAAGAAAAAATGTTGCTCTCACAATCTAACTTTGGGGCTCCATAAACATGGTAAAGGCAAGCTGGTGACTACATTGAGGCTTCACCCTTGTGTCCTATTCTGTTTAGAAGATTCTTTTCATGCTACGAAAAAAGAGACGTGGACAGCAACCCAGCTACAAAATCTTTGACCTATATTTTGTCCTGCCTACAAAATATGCCAGGACAATGACATAGAACTTGTGGAAGTAGCCAACCAATGTCTGATTTTAATTAAGGTCTACTCAACAAGAAAAAAAAAAAAAAAAACACCCATACTCAACACTGCTTCGGTAAACAAAAACCAGAGATTCGGTTGCTCAAAGACCTAGGGTAAAACGAAACACAACTGAGAAGTGGAAATTTCTGGTTTCATTGGAGACTCAGCTGTGTCATGTGATTTTTTTTTTTTTTGGACGCTGTCTTATGAGAGGGTATTTTGCTGAAGCAGACATGTGAGAAGATGTTTTGCTGAAGCAGACAATTGAGAGGATGCATGATGTTTGGAAAGAGTATATGTAGAACCCCACAGGCAGTGAGATGATGTTCTTGCATTGCCTTGCCTTCCAACACTTCACTGATTTTCACTTCTTGTGACTTTGTGAAGAGAAACACATCAAATAACTTTTTGTGGCATTCCAGTTACTTCCTGCTACTTCAGTAGTTTTGTGCCTATTTAGTGGAGCCTCGCAGTTTCTGCTGGACTGAGCCTCTACTACTGATTCATGTTTGGTGTTTGCTATTGGACTGGACTATTGATGTCCTGACAATGAATATTGAAATCACCCTAAAGAACCACTTCTAAACCAGTCCAAAACCTCCTTGTCCTATTAACCATCTTTTCCCCCTGCCTTTGCTTGATAGGCTAAAAAAGAAGTTGAAGAGTTTAAGAACCATGATTAAAGTAGGTTTTGAAAAATCTGAGTCTACACAACTGGTCTAAAAAAATCAATAAAATGAATGTTAATGATGATCGCCTATACTCATAGATCAGTGCCGTATTCAGTCATCATCAGAGAGGCTTCCTCTGACTACAGATGGGAATCAGATGCAGAGATCCACAGCCACACGTTATGAAGACCTCCACTGAGGGTCTCCATCAAATCCTTCCTCTCAGAGCTCAGGAAATTCTACAGAAGATGAAGCGGAATAATTGTAAAGTCAGAGGGGATGCAGGACAACAGGAGAACAAGTCCCTCTGAATCAACTAAGCAAGGTAGAGATGAACTCACAGATATTGAAGCAGAAGTCACAGGGCCTTCAAGGGCCTACCTCAGGTCCTCTGTGTATATATTGTAGCTATTATCTTAGTATTTCAATGGGTCCCTTAACTCTGAAAATGAATGGTTCTCTGACTTTTGTACCTGTTCTTGGGACTCCGTTTCTCCTGCTGGGTCCAACTTCAATATGAAAGTTTTTGCTTCATTTCATTATATTTTATCTTCTCACATTTGGTTGTTATCTACTAAAAGCCTGCTCTTTTCTAATGAGAGAAAGAAGGGGAGAAATCTTGGGGAAAAGGGAGGAGGGAAGGAAATAGGAGAAATAGAGGGAGGGGAAACTATGACTAGGGTATATTTCATGAGAAAAGAATCTATTGCAAAATATTATGAACTTGTCAGTATTTAAAAAGCATTCATTCTATAGAATATGTAATTCTATAGAATATATAATTCTATAGAATATATAATTCGATAAAAGCTGCTGCAGCTGAGTAGCAAAAAGATAGGAGTGTGTACAGCACCAGAATCAAGGCCATTGTGAAATAAATAAAGGGAGAAGTCAAGGGTTCGGAATTGCAGCCTACCAAATGAAGATTTGGATGTTTTAAGGGTGTCGAGGTCATGAGAGACAGAGAGAAACAAAAGCTGTTATTCATGCTGAGTTGTTCAAGATTAGTTCAGAAAAGGGGCATCCGTGGAGAAAACTGTGAAATAAAATACAATCTATGCTGTAAACGACATTGTACCAATGTTATTGTCTTCATTTTGAGAGATGTCTCATGATCCTATCTGGTGTTGGCATTAGGTGAAGCTGGATAAAGGGTATCCGAGAATTTACTAACTTGTAATTTGGAATCTTTGTCATTTAAAAATATTTCACAATAAAAGTGGAAAAAACACATGGGCCCCAAGCGTTGCTTGCCTGGATTACTGTAATAGCCTTTTTGTTGGCCAATCCATCTTCATTTAGCCTTCTCCCCACAATCCATTCTTTAGTAGAAGATCCCTCCAAAATATGAGTGTGCTCATTAGCTTAATGCCATGCAATTCCTTTTGACGGCTTTCAAATGCAGGTCAAATTCATTAATCTATCATTTCATGGGGGCTAAATTTCTTTCAAATGCCGGGATCATTCCTCAGCACCCATTTTACTGCAATCTTAAGGAATCACTTATCTGGGGTTTCCCAGACACTTTAAGCTGATTCATAGTGCTGTATTACCACACTGTTTCTTTTCATTAAAATGCCCCCTTTTTCCAGTTTCAACTTTCTCTTCAAGTTAAATCCTACTTAATTTTTGAAATACTGTACAAACATGATCACTTCTTGATACATCCCCTCATAGCATTCCTAAGATTTTTTTCTGATCTCAGTATTCAATGTGTTTATCATCCAAATTTTTACTAAGACATGTTCGTGCTGTGCTGTACACATTTATTTATTTGTCTGTCCCTTTTCTTAAAGTCAGGGACTATGACTTCATTTTTACTCAGCTTGATAAGTTTTACACATTGAAGGTTATCCTTTCTTATACAGTTTGGTGTTCGAACAACTGCATACAATAATGTAGCCAATACCCACATGAAGTTATAGAATTGTACTCTCTTTACTACAGAGTCCCTTTGTGGCTTTGTAAGACAACGTAAGTCTCCTCTCCACATATTTCTATTTAGTTCTTCTGATATCGGCCTTTTCAAAGCATCATTTTACTGTTACCATATAAAGATACCCAGTGAATATAGATTCTTTTGCAGAGTATAATAGATATGACATCTATTCACATTGTTGATCATTTCAATAGTTTTTATGAATGAATATTTCATTGCATTGGTATATAATAATTGTTTAATTCATAATCAATGAAAGAACATTTGAACTGTTTGCCATTTTTAGCAATTACAAATATTTACATACATCTGTGAATATTTACATATTGGTTATTGTGCAAATCTAACTTTTCACTTCTCTTGCGTAAATAGTCAGCAGAATTTATGAGTTATATAGAAAACATGTCTTTCTCTACAGACTATAGAAGCTATTTGCCAAAGTTTGCTTGCATCCTTTTGCATTCTGCCTAGGAATACATTATTCTTCATTTTCATCCCTATTTGATTGCCAGCCTTTTAAATGTCATTTTTAAATGATTAATAATATTGACCATCTTTTTATGTGCTTATTTGAGTATTTCTTTTATATGTATATATCTTTTTAGTAAAGAATCAATCAAACCACTAGCCATTTTGTAAAGCAACACCTGTCTATACTCCATGTAATTATGGGTTTCTATTTTGGCCTTCTAATAAAGACCTTTTCAAAAGATATTTGAAAGAGTTTGAAGCCATGATTCACAAAGAATTATGCAATCTTGTAGAGGCTGACAACAACTGGCATCATCTGGTGGGTGGGATGTTGTTATAGGAACCTGGCTGGAACAATATTAAGAATGGTTAAACTTCTAGAGACTTTAGCAGGTGGGTAGTTGATCATAGGGTTTTCTGAAATTTAAATAGATGGTCAGGCCTTCAGATGTGATAATGAAAGCTGGAACTGAATTACCTAAAGATTGATGTGGATCTCTTTATTGTGTAGTCCGTGACCACAAAAGCCACAGATAAAGGTGTAACAGGGTACTTTTAAAGCAGAACCCTTTAATCACTGAAGAATGCTTATGGTAAGCCAGTAGTGACACCAAAGGGACATGCTTACTAAGTATACTTTAAATCATGATTAGAAAAAGACATCTCAATAATGATTTCTCAGGCAGAGAATGCAATCACTAAAATACAGAGTTCTTGCACATTAAGGCCAGACTAGTCCCATAAAAAGTTTGTTTTTTCTTTTTTTTTTTTTAAATTTTGATTACTTGTTCTTGAAGGAGTATGAATCTTAAAACATAATTTTGAGGGTATAAGGAAATTGAAAACTTAATGAAATAATCAGTTTTGCCTTACCTTACCAAGCTTAACACATTCTGAGAAGCACCGAGTTTCTTGCCCATTTCTTCTGCATTCCCAGGTGTCAGGGTTCTGAATAGTTTAGCTCAGCTGATCTTCCCTCCAAAACAGTCCCCAAGTCTCCAACGAGTCATGATTTCTTGTTTCTTTAAAGTACTGCACATTCGTGTTCATATTATTTATATAAAAAAATTAGTTAAGTTTTCAGCGCAGTGAAAAATCAAACTGGTGTTTTGGGCTTGCAATCATAAGGAAGCCTGGCTTGACATATGTTTTGCTCTTCTCTTGACACAGCGTGTGTAACTTTTATTGATATACCATGTGTAACTTTTAGTGAGCTAGCAAGTGACAGAGCACTACAGACATGTACATATTTATCAAGAAAGGATAAAGGAAGGCAGGCATCCACCATAAATACTCACCTCAAAGAAGCTGTATTTTTATCTTAGTGGCTAATACTTTTACATATCTGCTTTGTCCTTTCCTGTTCCTGTTGAGTCATAATTAGTCTTTAAAAGCTGGCAAGCTTCCCACTGTCAGAGTCTACACATTAAATTATAATCTAGAACATTTTCTTTACCAAGCCTGTAAGATTTATTTCAGGTTTCTAAACCATTGGCATTTTTTTCTCAGTTAATCTTGCGCTAGTAATGCTGTTGAAATTAGGGGAGAGATAAAACAGGACAGACTGCCACATCTCCATTTTAAATATACACAGATTGCAAATTACTGTCATTTCTACTTTTCCACCACTGTCTGTATTTTCAAATTAATGAAGTCATTTCAATATTTCTGATTTTTTTTCTTCTAAGATTCAAGGTCTTTGGCTTGGAGTTGCAACATTTCTGATGTTCTATATTCCCACTCCGACTCTGCAAACTGAATTTCTTATTTATTTATCATCAACTGGGTAGTATCTGAAACAAACTTTCAGCACCATGTGGGATGCAGAGTATGCCTGCTTATATATATATATATATATATATATATATATATATATATATATGTGTGTGTGTGTGTATATACATATATGTGTATATATGTGTGTGTATATATACACATATATATGTATATGTGTATATATATACATATATGTACACGCATATATATATATATATATATATATATATATATATATATATATATATATATATATATATTTACTTGTCTTCTCCATTAGGGAACCTCACAGAAATACTAAACTGGAAAAAGCAGATGTATTATTTTATCTCCTACTGCTGTAAAGCATTGCTTCTAGAACAGAAGGTTCTTTTTTCCCCCTGTATTCAATTAACCATCAAAATCTTTTCAAGTTATACTTAATGAGCCAACAATAAGATATATATTACATAGGTTTTAGATGATCAATACGTAACAACTCATTTTTCTCCTTCAATGTAAAGGTAAATGGGGTATCAAGAAAGAAGATGGATGGGATTGGTGCTGAGCTCTTAAAGCAGTGTGAAAGAGGAATATCCTGGTAGCCCACACTTCTTATACTTCCCATTTATGTCATAGGAAAGTTTTCATATACATAAATTTTATATTAAGTCATTAGCCTATGCTGCCTACTTCCTCCTGGTCTAATGAAACGCAAATATTCCAAAACTTTAGTGATCATGGGTGATTGATATAAAACTTGAGCCAATGACTTCAATTGTGAAACCTGATATCTTTTCGTTGCAGACAAAACAATTGGGCTCAGATAGGAGATCAGTAGTTCATATTAGAGAAGTCCATTCTGTGATGGAGGAGAAACTGAAAATATGGCATCTTTCTTCTAACCAGAAATAGAAGAAAAACAGTGAGTGGGGAGCTGTTTGAGGTGCTAGTGAAGAGGATTTTAGGAAGAAAACAGTTCATCAGAATACAGTTGTTGCCTTCACACCTTTAACTCTCAAGGGGAATTATTTGAAATCACCATCCACCTAGCTAAACCTTAGTCCTCTTAAGACATACAGCCAGATGATCCACCTGAGAGATGTTCTTTGATTAAGATGGCTAGTTTTTTATCACCAAGACTTGCAATTGATAATGTTCTTTGGAATTTACCTCATTTCCATGTAAATATTTGTATTCTTACCCCATCTTGAGATGACTCAACAGCTTGGTGTTTGATCATAAACTGAGGATCTTCATTCCACAAGGTAAAAAGAGACAACAGACTCCAGGAGTTTTCCTCTGATCTCCACATACATACTGTGGCATGCATTGGTGCATGCCTGCACCCCAGCAAGTGTGTCTGTGTGTGTGTGTGTGTGTGTGTGTGTGTGTGTGTGTGTGTATATACTGTGTAGCAATTACCATAGTTTCTAGCTGTCATATACATACAACCTCATGTTTTTACTATTTTTCCCAGTGGTGACAATGTTTATGGGCCACCCGCTTAGTATGTTTCAAGTACACAATTCATCGTAATTACTAACTACAGACACTGTTATAGTTTGATGTCAGCAAATTACTCATTTTATAATTGAGAATTTGTAAGCTTAATAGTACTGGATTTGAATCAAAGGGTATAAAACACGTTAAAATGTTAACCACTGTTATAATCAATTTTCTATTTTGTGTACTTCAGACTTTCCAAATATTCAATATTATAAATACAGTATAATGACAAAGCTAAGTACCGGTGATTAAGTGGCGTCCTCTTTCTATTCATGGTGTTCTTCAGACTGTGGCACTCAGTAAGGGCTGGCAAACAATTAGTAATGCTCAAGCTTGGCACTATTTACAAAGGTTTAAAGCTCATAGTCATTATTTCTTACAAAGCCCCTTGTAGGATAACTGAAAATGCATGGTTTATTTTAAAGTTTCTCTTATTTCCAAGTTATAGATTCAGAATGTCATTAAGGATTTAACTATTATTTTTTTCTGATTGAAATAAAAAGTACAAAACCAGCCAGATACGATGGCACACATCTGTAATCCCAGCACTATGGAGGCCAAGGAAGAGAGACAATGAATAAGAAGACATCAGTGGGAGGGGAGGCCTTTGGTCCTGTGGAGTCTTGATGCTCCAGTGTAGGGGTATGTTACAGGGGTGAGTTGGGAGTGGGTGGGTAGGTGGGGGAGCACCCTCTTAGAAGCAAAGGGGAGAGGAATGGGATGGAGGGTTTGCAGAGAGGAGACCTGGCAGGGGGCAATATCTAAAATGTAAATAAATAAAATAACCCATTTTTAAAAAAAGAAAATATGTTTCTTTCCCCTCACCCTCCCAACAAGAATCCAGCCTGGGCTACATAGCAATTTCAAAGTGAGACTGGACTATTTAATGAGGGGATAAAGGGAAGAAGTGCAGCAAGAAGGGAGAGGAAAAGAGAGGGAGGGAGGGGTAAGAAAATCAGGTAGGAATGCAGGAAGAGAGGAAAAGGAGAAAAATAAATGGAGAAATGGAGGAAAGTAGGATGGCAGGCAGGTAGGCAGCCAGGAAGGAAGGAAGGAAGGAAGGAAGGAAGGAAGGAAGGAAGGAAGGAAGGAAGGAAGGAAGGAAGGTCATATAAGTAAGGTAGTTGGCCTTACATAGCCTTCATCATCATCAGAAGAATAGATCATCTGCTAACTCTTAAGGCAGACATGCCACTCTGATTTTAACACATTCAGATTCATTGTTTTGATTGTTCTTTCAACATCTGTTATTTTACTTTTCTATGTTTATTTCTGAGTTACTCCACCCATCCATCACAAGGAGCTTTCGTTTTGGGTATCTATTCCAGAATAGTTCATATAAAGAGGCACTACAACCAATTTATCTTTCTGGAATATGATTCTTTTTGTTGTTTATATTTGCAAGTATGACTGACCAGTTTTCCCATAAAGCTCAAAAAATCCAATAGTTTTTAAATATCCCTTTGTTTTAAAATATTATCCTTTTGTATTTTTATCTTTTTAAACTTACACCATTCTTTCTCTTTCTATGGATCTTTCTTCCAAATTTATCTTTTTACAATTGTTTAATCTCATGTGTGTTATGTAATATTTTTTCAGAAAGATTTTTTACATTGTCAGTGTCTTTAACTATGTAGTAATAACCAAAAGTTAGGTTGAGCAACAACCTCTTGTAGACAATAGCTAGGCAGACTTAAAATCCATATAAAATCTGGTTTTTCTATGAACATTTGATGTTGATATAAATTTTCACATGTGCCCATGAAAGCCACTTAGCAATAGAATTGCTTTCCTTCATCATTAATGTGGCCATGATAGTAAAAATCCACTCTCTTGCTACAAGCTTTAATCTCAATTCAAAGCTCTTACCTCATTATGACTTTCTTCTGTCTTCTAATTATCAGTATTTATCTGTAAATACACTATTAACAGGAGAAAAGGACTGCTTTTTCCAAGTATAGCTGGCATCTTATACAGACTTCTCCATGTCCTCTGGCTCCTGGAATTTGTATTCTTCTGTGAAACACCTTTTAAGAGTGAGTTGCGTCCACTTTTTTACTTCTAATGAACAAAATAAGGCAGAGGTAATAGGAAGTCATATATATAATCACAAATCATACAGTCTCAAGCTTTTCATCTCTCTGACTTTAAGGAAAGCTGATGGCATGTCATAAGAGGTATCTTGGAAAGGCTGGTGTCAATAAGGACCAACGAGGTCCATCAGCCTATATTAAGAACCCTCCAACTCAACTGAGACCCAGAAACAAAGAAATGCTGCCAACCACTACTGTTGAAATTATAAACTAAACAAATCTGAAACTAAAATACACTGTCAAATATATTTTCTGATATTTCTATGTAGGGAACTGTTTACAGGCATAGTTTTATCAACAGTTTAACATAAATATTTAACATATAAACATTAACATTGTGACAATACAGTATGCTGGTATGTGCTTGAGTTCAGAACATCAATAAAAAAAAAAAAAAAAAAAAAAAACACGAAGGCTATGACCCCACATTCTTCAGCAATGATCATTGAAAACTATCCAGCCCCTACAAACACAAACAACGGGCCAACGATATGTAAGTCTCTCACATGAAATGACCTAAACATATAAATGCATACATCTGTGAGAAATCGGCTCTTTGTGAAGCAGTTCTTGGAAAGGCGAAGCAAAGAAAACGTGGCCATCAGCTAAAGCTAAGGAGAAGGGAAGGGAACTCTAGTATAGAATGTTGGCTATAGCTCAAGGCTGCAAGATTTGTCAGATTGCCATTTTGCGTATCCAAATAAGAATGACTTTTGTCCCTACTTAGACAGGTCATAAGGCCAACAGTAATTAGTTAAGCCGCACTCTGACAGGAGATCAACACTATTCATCTTTACCCTCAGAGACTGTGCTCTGACCATGGAGACAACCCAGTTCAGCCAGACGGCTGGGTTCTCGGTTTCTTCCCTGAACCAGGGTCTCTTACTATGTCTTGCCTCAACACACTTGGCAGGATGGTTAATTAAGGAGATGGAAGGCCATTATAAGTTGGGAAAATTGAGTTTTCTTTGTAGAGATACTAGAATGGAGGAAATCAAGATCATTGGAGCCAGATGTGTAATGTTCATTCTAAGGAGAATTTCTAACAGCTTCTAGTGGCAGAGGACCAGAATAGCTTTGTCAAGGAAGGATGGTAAATCAGTATGTCTTTGCCCTTTGTGTACTCTTTTAGTCTAATCAACACCACTTTCCTTGCTCAGAGTAGTGTGGATTATTGAATAATAATAATGATAATAATAATAACAATGAATATATATATATATATATATCCCAACTATTACTTTGATGAGCTTACATATGACAAAAAATACAGAAATTAAGATGTCAGCAACTACCCCAAAAAGTCATGACATGGCATCTTATGTATATTTAAAAATCCAAAAGGATTCTGAAACCTTGAGGAATACTTCCTGACTCCATCAAATAGCTTCTGAGAAGTCTCCTGGATTATGTTCTTATCACAAAGTCTTAAGTTGACTCTTGGCATCCACATCAGTGAAGCCCTCCTATTTTGCTAGGCCTCTCTAGAAGAATAGTACAGTCAAGTGTTACATTAAGGCAAGCCATGGAAAACACTTCTGTCAACCTCTACAGAAAAAAATACAGTCCAATGCAACATTTAAAAATGTGAGATTTCAGAGATGAAGGTGTACCCAGTAATGTGCTTGTCTCACATCTTCAGACCCCAAATTTAATCTCAGGGATCATAAAAAATAAAGTGAAAAGTAAATTAAAAAGAAAAGTGTAACATTTTTGCCCTATCTCCATTTCAGTCAACCAGTCCATATCATTGTGGTAGGGTTCCATTTTATGTTTAAAGACTTACAGAATTTCTGTTTGATGGGTGAATCTGTATTTCTATCTGTTTGGTTAACAGCTGTTTAATCTTGGTGATGAAACAAGGGTAGGTTAAATTGAAATGGCATGGCTGTTTGACTGTTCACTCTACTTCTACCATTTTGAGAGAAGGAAAAGAACTCCACGCTTTTATTCACCAAATTTTTATTTAGGTTCAGCTGCAAACTAGAAATAGGAGATGAGGCAATTAACAAAAATACAGGCTTCTGAGTTCTCAGAGCTCCTCAAGCACACCTCAATTGTAAAGCATCCTTGCTCCAATGAACAGATTCTTAGAGAAAGCTCCTCACTCTCTCTAACTAACTCTGGACTATGAGAAATAGTCAAAACGGAGAACCTTTCTTTCATTTTGATGAAATAGACTTTAAAATTTTTCATCTGTTTTGATGAAATAGTCCTGGTAAATTAATTTTACACCAATGGTATAGCAATGAGAGTTTAGCAGTTTGCCAGCTTCCCAATGTTTATGGATTTGCTTGGTACTTCAGGAAACGTGCTTTTGCAAACACACACTTGGACCATCATCTTTCCTAGAAGCCTGATTTCTTTCAAGTTTGCACATGTGTGATGTGGGTGACAAACTTATTCCCTAGATTTTTATCATTTATCTTGGTTACTATTTCAACCACTGGTCAAGAATAGGTTGTATAGGCACTAGAGTCAGCAGTTAGAAGTACCTGTTCTGTTGCTCTTGCAGAAGACTTGAGTTCAACTCTAAGCATCCTTAGAAGGTCTCACAACTATCCATAACTTCAGTTCCAGGGGGATCCAATGCCCTCTCCTGACCTCTGAAGTTACTATGAATGCATGGGTCACACATAACATTTATGCAGGCCCAAAACACATACAAATAAAATCGTTAAAAATATGTAAAAAATGTGTTTAAAGGAAAGAATAGATAATTGAAAAGAAGAAATAAAATTTAAATGCCATGACCCTAACTTTTTGTTTGTTTGTTTTTAATAAAACATGTTTAAAGCAGGGGAATTTCCTTTGGGTTTCTCTCCTCTGATTACACAATAAAGTATGTCTATAAAATATAGCTGTTAACAACTAATTTTCAAAAATTCGATTGCTAATTCTATTACACAAAACTAACATTTTGATGCGTGTCTTTTCAAAATTTTAAGGAACATTCTTCCTTCTTTCCAAGAAATTAAAATTACAAATTAAAATATTGTAAATATACAATATATCTATGTAAGATGCTTTTGTTGCAGAATTTTGTACCATTAACATGTTTATATGTTTGAAAATATAGAAGTATATATCTCCCCAGCATTATCTTAACAGCTGAATCATAACCATTTTTGAAGACACATCCCTCTTTCTATGTAGTTTTCTTCCAAATGTTTATTCTTAAAAAATCTCCTTCAGGTTCCCCCGAGTACCTTATAAGAGTTGACCTGATTTAGCTCTGTCTTTGTTTATCTATGCTCTTACAGTATCTAACAGGAGCGTATCTAGTCCATGACTCTTCCATTAAACTAAAATTATATTAGCGTCTTGTTCATATGTAGCAAGAACTTCATAGTTTTTTTTTCTTGACTCCATGTACCAAGCATTGTTAATTTTCATTTTAAGCTTTTCTTTGGCACCTTATACTTGTTTCAAGCTACCCCCTTCCAAATGTAATGATGTTTATTCCAGAATGAATGTATTAAACCTGAACTGTTTCACAAGAGTTGTCAACGTCTGTGGTCAGAATAAAGAGAAAGGCAAACATCCCACCCACTGAAAATAACAGCCATTACCAAGCAGAGTAATTCTGCCATGTTTTTCTTTCTACCGCAATGGGAGATTTGCATGCATGTCTAATCATTTACCAGAATGTAGACAAAAGAAGGAAGACAGATAGATAAATGATAGATAGATAGATAGATAGATAGATAGATAGATAGATAGAAGATAGATACATAGATAGATAGATAGATAGATAGATAGATAGATAGATAGATAGAAAGTAGGTAGGTACATATGAAAAGGGATATAGATATAGAGATAGAGAGATAAATACTTAAAAGCCTGTGGACAGGTCCTAATTCTCTTTCAAAAGCAAGACTAGTATAATTTTTCATAAAACAAGGGCATCCACAGATATGAAGATGAACATGAATATTTTGTCTTGGCATCACAAGCAATTCATTTTTGTGTGATTCAACTAAGATTCCAAGTAGTCAACAACAAGACAAGCCTGGGAGTATTAATCAGCATATTTGTGCTCTGCTATGTATCTTCTGGCACTTTTTCTCAGCTTAAAAAGTCAAGGGCCAAAGGAACAAAGCAGCTGCCTGTGTGTTCCACTATTCATTACAGATCCTCCATCTGCACTTAATATTCACTGGAACCAGGTCAACAAAGAGGTCAAAGATCAGTCTCCGTGCCTCACGTTATCTGACACTCAGGATGCTGCTCAAGAACCAAAAGCCATAAATCAAAGTTTTTGCTATCTTTAAACCAAACTCTAAGCATAAATGTGTTTTTATTTAGAGAATAACTGAAAACAAAGCAGCCCTTTAAGGATTTTATTACAGTTACAAAGACAAGAGTAGTTTTGACAATAAAGGATAAATTGGCCCATTAGTTACTTGTGTCTTCTAGCTGTATAGGCGTGTGATTTTCATCTTTATGTGTGACTAAAATAGGACAAGGTGGGCTGGTATCATAGCTTTCTACCTCTTATTAATGGTATTTTAATGGCTGCAAACATTTATTTATTCTGTTTATACCACACCTATTTTTCATATCAAAGTGTTTGATGAAATGCAATACATTCCTGTGATGCAGACATACTATTACATATATTATTAATTTGTGCCAAATTTTACAAACTCTGGCTGTTAGTCTAAGAACTGAATTCCTCTTTCTACAGTAATCCTTCTACCTGCTTTTTTCCTGTTGTTAGTTAGTTAGTTTGTTTGTTTTTGTTTCTATGATGCAGAGAATTATATAGTTTGAATTTTAACCCCATCTTGACTTTGGCTCCTTGATAAACCTTTCAATCATACTTGATAAATTTTCCTTCTCATTCTGATGATATTCAATTGTTCTCCCTAATTCTGACTTACTTTTCTTATCAGCTTAACTCACCCTCAGTCCAGTGTTTAATGATATATCTTTTTATTAGAGGATGCCTTAAAGGCAAATTTAAATTTATTACTATCCACCTCTAGACTCACTATGTTATTTATAAGAGCAAAAAGCACCTTTTCCATGCAGCATATGGACTACTGACTGGTATATAGCTGCTTTTATTACGAATGCTAATTACATTCTCCCCAAAAACTGTTTGTAGGAGAGTGTAGTTTCTGGGATCCTGCCCCCAGTTGGTTCTGATTGGTAAATAAAGATGCCAACATCCAATAGCTGGGGAGTACAGATAGAGACTAGATTCTAGGATTCCTGGGCTTGGGACTAGGAGGAGAAGGAGAGAGAGGAGATCCACCATGCTGTGAGAGTGTAGAGGAGAGGAGAGACTCAATGCCTGAGAAGAGTGCCGCAAAGAGAGGCATAGTTGCCATGTGAAGGAGCCAGGATAGTACAGCCCAGAGGGTTACCCAACTAGGTCCAGGGTAGCCAAGACAGAACACAGAATTAGTAAGTAATAACTAAGATTAACTGTATGGAGGTTAAGCAGTGGCCCAGCTACTGTGCTGTTTAAGGCATAATAAAACATAAAGGCTGTGTGTGTATCTTTCATTAGGGAACATAGACCATTGAGGCAGGTAGCAAACCTGCTGCAGGCTTAATTAATATTTAATTCTACACTGGTAGACCCATCAATTGAAGCAATCTCATTTCTTTTTTCAATATCTCTGGATTTACCAGGAAATGATGCTCTCAAAGCTCCTTTTTTTCTAACTCCCAAAAGTGCATTTCTCCTGAATCGTAAAAATAGTAACGTCACATTAGACTTAAGCTGGAAACCTTTCTATCGCCATGGCTCTCATCTTTACCCTCTGGTCATGCTTCTTTCTGCAAAGTAACTTGTTTACTAACTGAATTCTAATTAACACTTTGGAAGTGTGTCTTCTGTTCTTTGTTTCTACAACCATTTTCTTTTGGTCCTAGGTTGTTTGTTATTATGCCTTTGACCCTCAGCAACTCTGTCTTTCCTGGAATTTCTTCCAACAGTGTTTTGAGTCCAGGTCACTTTATATATGGCACATAGGCTCAGAAAAGAAGTAAGTAAAGATGCAGGGAGCAAAGTAGGAATGGAGAATGTGTTTTTTAGTTATTGCTAACTTGATAGGACCTAGAATCACCTAGGAGACAAGACTCTGGACACTATCATTTCTAAAGATTAGGCTGAGGTAGGAAACCCACCATAAATATGGGGAATGCCATAAAATGGGATGGAGAGAAAGCATGCTGAGGATCATCATCTATTTCATCTATTTCCATTTCATCTATTACTTTGCAGTATGACCAGCCAGCTACCTCAAGCTCTTGTTACCATACCTTCCCCACCATGATGGAGTATACCTTCAAACTGTAAGCTAAAAGTAAACCCATCCTTAAATTGCACTTGTTAGGAGGGTATTTTTGTCATGAAAACCAGAAATGGAACTAACAGAGTTGTTCCTTCATTTAAATTACTTTGGCTCCTTGGCTACAGAAATAAGTGCAAATGTTTAACCACTTCAAATGGCTTTTCAAATTCTGTAGCTGATTGTGCATGGTAACATTATCACCCCACTTGTCCTTGTTAAGACAACTGTCTTAGGTAGGGTTACCAATGATGTGACAAACCATCATGATCTAAAGCAACTTGGGGAGGAAATTATATATTTGTCTTACAGACTGTGGTCCAGCTAGTTTAAAGATTACTGCCTCTTAACAGGCCAAGAATCTGATAGCTATTCAGCTCTTGAGGCTGGATGTCAAAGCCAGCTTTTAGTATATTCGAGAGTCCTGAAGAAGTAGGTTCTAATAACAGGGAAGGAATGCCTCAGCCACAACCTAGATGAATTTGAAACTGGGAGTGAGGCAAAGTGGACAAAAGACAACAAGCTTCCTTCTTCCCTGGCCTTCCATACTGGCTGCCACCAGAATGTGTGGACCATATTTATAATGAGTCTTCTGATTCCAATGATACAGGCTTAGAGTAAGTCTTCCTACATCACATCACTAGGGTTTATGCTTGGTCTTCCCATCTCAAAAGATCCAATGAAGAGAATTCCCTCACAGGTGTGACCAGCTACTTGGGTTTGGGTTTATTCCAGATATTGTCAAGTTGACAGCCATTACAAGGCCACCTCTTGTCAACCTAATGGACAATCATATCTCCTTATGCCATGCTTTATTTTCAAGTTAAAACAATACCCAGGTCATAGTTATACTTGACATGGTAGAACAATCACAATGTATTTTCTTCCCAGCTGTCTTTTTCATAAATTTTCTAATCATGTTCTCTCCTAGTTTCTGACCATGTACGCAATCAATTGGCTCCAGTCTATAAATTAGTAGATAATTATGCATAGTGGATAATATGTCTCAGCAGAACATATGGACATGTGTACCACTCAAAGTTCTCTCCACTGTAAGGATTTTCCCTTCACCTGTGTCTTTCAGTGTTGCCCTAGAAAGGGGTTATAAAAATGCAGCTGTTTACTTCTGGATGGTACCTGCATACTGTGCAGAACTATCAGCAAAGCAGGTCCTTCTCTATTCTTCAGTCAATCATTGAATATACTCGAAGAGGTCATATATGGGTGTATACATGGGAACAGAATGCATTTTAATGAGAGTAGAAGCTGGTAGGCATTCAAGTAACTTGCTTATCCCCTTCAGGGCCTGTTTGTGCTCAATCAGATATATTTCACATCCATCTAATAATGAATGGGTCATCTAATAACCCAGTTCATGATGGACAGCTGAGGTCAGGTGATAAGTTAGTGGTCCATTGTTAATGTTCAGTTTCCACTAATGCTCAATAGTGGGCCAAGAGCTGTCTTTCAAAGGGATAATAATTATTGGCAGATGATGGTAGAGTCTTGCTGCAAAATTCTAAGAGTCTCTTCTTTGATTCATCTATAAGAACATGCCAAAGGCTCTGAACAGCATTACTATTTGAAATTGACAACCCAAGTACCATTGGATTTGCTGGATTGTATTGTCCAAGGAGGTAGAGCAGCCTGCACAGCAGCCTGGATATGTGGAAGAGTCTTTTCCTGATCCAGGGCCCAGTCAAAGGTAGTAGCTTTTTTAGTCACTTGGTATGTTGGCTGATAACACCAATGTAAGGAATATTCTGTCTCCAGAATTCAAATAGGTTCACTAAATGTGCTGGCTTGTTTTGTGTGTCAACTTGACATAAGCTAGAGTTATCACAGAGAAAGGAGCCTCCCTTGAGGAAATGCCTCCATGAGATCTAACTGTAAGGCATTTTCTCAATTAGTGATCAAGGGTGGGAGGGCCCATTGTGGGTGATGCCATCCCTGTGGCTGGTGGTCTTAGGTTCTATAAGAAAGCAAGCTGAGCAAGCCATGGGAAGCAATCCAGTAAGTAGCATCCCTCTATGGCCTCTGCATCAGCTACTGCTTCCTGACCTGCTTGAATTCCAACCATGACTTCCTTTGGTGATGAACAGCAATGTGGAAGTGTAAGTTTCCTCCCCAACTTGCTTCTTGGTCATGATGTTTTGTGCAGGAATAGAAACCCTGACTAAGACACTAAGTATTATGCTTTTATCTAGGTAGTGATGTTGCTGGGCAGTACAATAATTTATTCTTTGCCTTAGAAGGAATATCTCTGCATGTTCTATACCATGTGCTTTCTAAATCTTTTGCTGAGGTAGAAGGCCTTTGAATTTTGATTGGGTTAACTTGTTCATTACTAACAAGTTTAAAGTGGCTCTAATCTCCTGCTCACTTAGTATAATCAGCACAATATCACCAACATAGGTGATCAATGTGATGTCTTATGGAAGAAACAGATGATCAATATCCCTCTGAACTAAGTTATGATGTAGGGCAGAGGAGGTAATGTATGCCTGAAGTAAAACCATAAGGGTTTTGTGAGCTGAAACCAAAATGAGACCTTCTTTTATGTCCTTTTATGTAAATTCACCAGAGAGTGTGGCTCAGATTTAGGGTGGGTCCTATTACCTCAAATATTTCAGATTTGAGGTCAGTCTTTCCACTTCAAACGATTCAAAGAAGAAAAAACTCTCACCGGTGTGTGTCCAGCTGCTTGGTTTTTAGTTAATTCCAGATGTAGTCAAGTTGAGAACCATGATTAGTCATCAAAACAATACATAGCATTTTATGTTCATGGCAGGTTTGTTGACAAATTTGTTTCCACTGTTTGATCTGTCAGATCCACCTGACTTATTTTTCATGAGCCATCATATCCTGCTCACCCCTCACCACCCCTCACTGGCTCACGTGTCACCATAAGGAAGCCTTTTATAATATCTTCAGGAAGTATTTTGAAATCCTTTAACCTATATCACACACTTATAGTGAAGTTAAATTTTCTATTGAAAATCATGGCTTGATAATAATTGTTTTTCATAGCATCTTCTGTACTCCTTTGCTTACTATCTGTTAGGCTATCCTGCTATTAAATATTTTCAGTTCTTTATTCTGAATCCCCATTAGACTATTGAGGCCTTGTGCATCCTAGACAACTGCTATGCCTCTTATCTATCTCTCCAGCCCTTTCTTGTACTTTTTATTTCGAAACCAAATCTCATTATGTTGTCCAGGGTGGCACTGAACTCATTAAGTGTCCCAGGCAAGACTTGAATTCACAATGCTACCTCAATATCTGTCCTGAACAGTCTAAACCACCACATCCAGTGCCTATTAGTCTTTGTGAAGGTTTGTTACATATCTTCACTCATTTTTGTTAAATACTTTAAAGAGTTTTTACTCACACATTATACATAATAATGGGTTTATTATAATATTTTTCATAGATGTTAGTAATATATATTGACTGTGTTTATTTACAATTGCCCTCTTTTATCTTGTCTAACCCTGCTAATTCCTTTTTTCTTTCCAACTATTTCCCCATTGATTGCCTCTTCCTTCCTTCCTTCCTTCCTTCCTTCCTTCCTTCCTTTTTTCCCTCCTTCCCTTCCTCCTCCTCCTTTTTCTCCTCCTCCTGCTCCTCCTCCTCTTTTGCTTCCTCTTTGTCCTACTGTTACTATTATTTTTTTGTGTGTCCCAATGAGTTCAACTTGTGTTAATTATAGGAACATGAGCGCCTTCTCAGTGGCTATACCACTAAAGAAAATGTCTCTCTTTCCACAAGAACCCATTGACTGTACACATTTCTCAGATGAGTGAGACTTTATGAAGTTATCCTCCCCTCTGTGCTGATGGATCCAATCTCAGTTCCTGAGAGTTCAAATGTGTAACAGGCATGATACTTAGAAGACAGTCCTCTCCAACACTTTACCCTTCTTATAATTCTTGCATTCTTTCTGCCGGTTCTGATGTTATATTCCCTAATCTTGGAGTCAATGATACAGATGTCCAGGGTAAGGCTGCATCCTGTTATGTGTACGGTAAATGTTTAGATATGATTGTAAGATAGAAATACCTTCTCATTTCTCTCTCTTCACAAAAGAGGAATCAATTTCCTATTTTTTCCTAGCATCTATTTCTCTCACAAAAGATGTATTCATGTATCTTTATTCAAGGACAAAAGAAGGCTTCTCATTAATGAGACTTGGTCTACTTTTTGTTATTTACACATCTTTAGCCTCTTCCCAAGGTCAACATTCTAATTTTTATTTCATTGACCCATTATTAATTTACCCAGTCAGCTTTTGACTAGATTTCAATTGTGTGTCCCGATTATATTTTTGAGGCAACTCTGACATAATACATTCTATGAGCACTTAATTTTGAAAATAACACATGACAAAAAATGGTTTGGGGGGGGGCAGAATTTAAACCATTAGTGATGAAGAAAAGCAAAATTCTCTGACTCATGAATTACATTGCTTTGATCTTTCTTTTTCTTAACTTGTGGATTTCCAAGCACAGTCAGCAAACTCGTGGGCTGATTGATGCTCACACCATGTCACATGGGTCCAGCTCCTAGGAAATGATGACCTTTGTCTTACTTTTTTATGGCTGTGAGAAGATACTATGACCAAGCCAATTTATAAAAGAGAACATTTATTTGGGGCTTATAGTGCTAGAAAGTTAGATTCTTTGGTTATCATTGGAGGGGCCATGGCAGCAGGCAAGCAAGCAGGCAAGCAGGCAAGCAGGCAAGCGGGCAAGCGGGCAAGCGGGCAAGCGGGCAAGCGGGCAAGCGGGCAAGCGGGCAAGCGGGCAGGCAGGCAGGCAGGCAGGCAGGCAGGCAGGCAGGCAGGCAGGCAGGCAAGCAGGCAAGCAGGCAAGCAGGCAGGCAGGCAGGCAGGCAGGCAGGCAGGCAGGCAGGCAGGCAGGCAGGCAGGCAGGCAGGCAGGCAGGCAAGCAGGCATAATGCTGGAGTAGTATGTAACAGCATGCATGTTGATCTACAAGCATGAGAAAAAGAAAGCTAACTGGGAATGGCATTGGCTTTTGAGACCTCAGAGACCGTCCCCAGTGACACATCTCTAACAAGGCAATGCCTTTTAATTTTTCTCAAACACTTCCACCAATAGAGACCAAGCAAGCACCCAAATATATGAGCCTAAAAGGGCCATTTCCTTTCAAACTAGCACAGCCTTCTTCTTTTTCCTAGCTGCTGTAACTTCATGAAAGATGCATGCTCTTTTTGCGTAACTTCAGATCTATTGTTCTCATAGAGCTTGATTTTTCTAGAAGAAAACAAAAAATACTTTCATATATCTTCTATACTTTCAAGCTAATTTTTTTTCTAACAGGCAACATCTAATCACTGGATACATATCATGCCCCCATTGTTGTTGATAAACATAGTGGTGTCATGTGAAGCTAAGTCTCTGGTCTTTCCCAGGAGATGATAACAGTACCATGATAGGCAAAAGGTCTTGCTGTGAAACTTTTCATCCTATCCTTCAATCTTTTCTTGTCTATCTTCCCTCTTTTCTTCTCTCTTTGTAGTGACAATTTTAGGATTTCAGTTTCTTTAAAAAACACAGAAATATTATGGGAATATGTTTTCATTTTAATTCCAGGTATAGGATATGGGGTTCTTCAGAGTGTCCACGGTAACTGACTATGGTTTCCCTTGTTCTTTAGCACTGGTGTGGTTTTGCCAGCTGCAGATAATTTCTGTGATCACATGACATTTGGAATTCTGCAGACCTTTCAGAGGGTATAGAAATGCTAGGACACTGAGAGGTTGTGGATTGTTGGTTGGTTGGTTGTTGGTTGCTATTGGTCACAGTTTGTTAAGTAGTCATTAACAAAGAAGAAACAAGAAGAAGACTAGATTAGACAATGTGACAGTAAAGATCAAAACTTCCACCAAGGAACTAGAAGCAGAAAGTAGTCTAATGATAACATTGCCCCCTTTGCCCTCCTCTATTCTTTCCTCTCTCTTATCTAGTGTTAGAGGGTTAAAAGGGTGGAAGAAAAGAGGTGGATAATGATAGAAGAAAGAAAAATCCACAAAGTAGCCAAAGTTCAGCTACAAGTGGTACCCAGATGTGAAACTAGGAAGAATGGGAAATTTGATTTCAAATGACATAGAGGAAACAGCAGGAAAAGAAGGAATAGATAATTTCTTTACAAGACACCCTAAAAAAATGTATTACAGCTGTTACAGCTGGGACATTCCCTGCTTTGATCCTAGAGGAAATTTTCTGCTCATTTCTTTTCTTCCTCTTATATTCTAAGGAGTGGCGAAGGATGGAAGAAAGTAGAACCCACAAAGTTAAAAAAAAAAAACAGCTACACTTCTTCCTTCCTGCCTCCTGTTCTTCCTCTCCTTTTGCTTTCATTCCTCTTCCTCATTCTTCTACACACTTCTCTCTTCCATTTTAAAACCATGAAATTACATCTGTATATTAGGACATGTGACTTTCTCTGCCCTAGTGGATTGTTGGCCAATATCCATCCAGCAAAGGGAGCAGTGACTACAGATGGGGGTGAAAGGGTTGGATGCCCTGTGAGTGCTTATCACTTGTTGCAGGGAGGCAGATCAACTTTACTAGGGATGTTATGAGGCTTATATAATTTCGAGAGATGGGGGGTGGTGAGTAGAAACACCCAACATGGGCAAAGCCCATTGGCTTAAGGCTTAGGGTACTGAAATGCCTCATTAGTTTGGAGAAGCATTTCAGGAATTTAGCCAAATGAGTTCTTATCAGGAGAGAGAAAAGTGATCCTGTAACCTTAAACTAGGCTATATGACATTCTGCAGGTAGAGGTGTGGGGTTTTTGAACTCCCAAGACAAGGTCAGAGAAGAAGCCCTGCCAATGAAGACAATCCTCCATGTGTAGCTGAGCCACAGCAGGCTATCTGGACAATGGTGGTCTTCGACCTCAATTATCCGAGTTTCCCCACAAGAATGTACTTATTTATCTTTTAGAAATTTAACTATATTTAATTCATAGATTCATTATGTAATACTTCACTTTGGAGGCCTTCTGTAGAAAGAAATGAATCATCTGCCAGTGCTGATTTCCTACCAGGGATCCTAGAAACAAGTTAGAATAACCAGTCCCAACATAAAAATGGCTATTATCCATTTACTTCCCCAAGTATAATTAAGTGAACTCTGAAATTAGAAGACAAAGACAAGAAAAAAATGTCAAGTAACAAAAATAACTTCTCAAATTGAAAATAAATTCTTCTTTTTCTTCTTTTTCTTCTTCTTTTCTTCTTCTTCTTCTTCTTCTTCTTCTTCTTCTTCTTCTTCTTCTTCTTCTTCTTCTTCTTCTTCTTCTTCTTCTTCTTCTTCTTAGTTGTGTATCTCTCAAGAGAAAGTATCAGTAGCTGATAGCTGGGGTAAATTATCCTGATCAAATTTATTGGTCTTAACTGTGCTCTTTTCATACAATATGTAATGAGCAGATGAGTGTTATATTACAATTGTCTCTCTAGTGACAGAACTACAGCAACTAAGGTAAGGGTATACTGAACCAAATTTGAATCCTACAAACTATGGTACCAGCCTTCTAGGAATGATGTGCTCCTTTGTTCAAATAGTGGCCCTACTGCTATAAGGGTTACCAGCTTTTCTGTGATTAGACCTGAGGTCTTATTCAAAGGAAGGAATCAATGCCTGCTAGTGTAAACTCAATCAAAAACTCTTGTAAGGAGAGGTCATGTATCTTTGGGAGGAACAGTATACAGTTGTTTGATTAAATTGATCAAGTGCCAAACTGCTGCCTAAATACTCCTGTTTCTACTAAAGGACCAACAATATTGTAAGCCATAGCCAGAGAAGCCTGTCTTCCCCATGAAATAGTGAATGTAGAAACTCATGGCTCGGAGAATCTGTGAATAAGTACTTAGCCCTAAATAAGACATTTATCTCAGCTCCTCTAAGACTCAGAGTACATTGAAAAAGACAGGTCAAAAAGAATATAAAAATCTAAACATAGGAAGAAGAGCTGAGAAGTGTTGTATTCTGGGCAAGATAGCCCTCACTACCACAGATTCACAGTACCTGCTGATGCCTGTGCTGGGTCTGTATGAAAACAACCCCATCAATAGTCAGGCACTGATGGAGGAGGGACTCCAGGGACTCTATGCCTTCCTTCTCAACTACTTGCTAACAATAGACTCAGGGATGGAAGAGGTCATTGTCTACTGTTGTGTCCCCACCAGGTTCCAATAGATAGTTCCAATCTAATGATCACAAAATTGGTCCTTGTTAGACTAACTGATTACAAAAATAACTCTGAAAAAGAGACTGTAAGGGAGAGGAAGGAAGTAGGATTAGTAGGAATGGAATGAAGATGAGAAGGGGTGTGACTAATAGGGTAATCTGAATACATTATCAGTAATATGAATATGTCCATATACGTCTATGAAACTGTCTATATATATCAAGAGATAACTCAAAGGTTAAAGGAATTGCTTCTCCAGAGGACTAGAATTCAATCTTCAATACCCACATCAGTTGACGCACAATTGCCTACAACTTTGGCTCCATGGGATCCAATTACCTCTTCTATACTCCACTGGTACCCACATACACATGACACACATTCACACAAACATATACACATGAATAAAATAGAAAAATAAATCTTATTTAAGAATGAAAAGTGATTAATAAAATGGTAGGGAGTGTAAACCATGACATTTTCTTTTCTTATTCCAAACTTCCCCTCTACCTTCTGCATTCTGCAATGTTTCTTAAGAGAAGAGGGAGGAGTGTGGCTCTTACGTTTAAAACTCCAGGGAGTGTGAAGGAGATGTGAATGTTAATTTTAAAATTTGTCACCGCTAAAAATGTTGGGAATAGTAAATGAAAGCTTCAGCTTTGCAAAGGAAGCATGAAAGTAACTAAAGCATGGGAAAGAGGCTGAATGAGGCAACACTGGAAGAAGAGAGGACATTAGGAACAATGTCCAAACAAAGAACAAAAGCAAAAAATGGGTGCTGAAAGATTGATCAGAATTCCTGGAGAAGACATTAACAATTTTAATTGAAACAGGACTTCTCACTTGTTTTAAAGATGATGGTTGACTATTGCTTGCTTTTCTTCAAGTGCTTCTTGAACTAGTAATATTTTCTATTCAATTTTGCTCATTCATATATTTTTATTAATCATTTTATTCATTTACATTTCAAATGATATCCCCCTTACCGTTTACCTCTCCTCAAGCCCTCATCCCATCTACACTCTCCCCCTCCCCTTTGCCTCTATAAGGGTGCTCTTCCACCCACTCATCCACTCCCACCTCACTCTTTCAAGCATCCCCCTATGCTGGGGCATGAAGCCTCCACAAGACCAAGGTCCTCTCCTCCCATTGCTGTCAGATAATATTGTCCTTTGCTACATATGCAGCTGGAGCCATGGATCCCTCCATATATGTTCTTTGGTTTGGTGGTTTAGTCTCTGGGAGAACGAGGTGGTCAGGTTAGTTGATATTGTTCATCCTATGGGGTTGGAATCCTTCTTCCCTTCCTTTAGGCCCTTCAGTCCTTACCATAGCTCCTCCATTGGGATCCGATTGCTGGTGGTGCATATCTGCATCTGCATTGGTCAGATGCTGGTAGAACCTCTCAGGGAACAGCCATACCAGGCTCCTATCAGCAAGTGCTTCTTGCTGGTACAGGAAGATATAGTATAGGTATGGTTCTATACTTGATATAGTGTATGGGTTTGGTGTCTGCAGATGGGATGAACTGGTCTCTGGATGGCCTTTCTTTCAGTCTCTGTTCCATTTTTTGTCCCTATATTTCTTTTGGACAGGAACATTTCTGGGTTAACAATTTTGAAAAGGATGAGTGACCCCATTCCTCATCATGCTCATCTACTGGAGATGGTCTCTACAGATGCTATCTCCCCTTTGTTGCATATTTTGGTTAAAGTAATCCCTGTTGGATCCTGGGAGCCTCTTGCTTCCCTGGCATCTGGGACTTTCTAGTGGCTACCCTACTTCCTCACTCACTACTGCTACATATTTTTATTTCATTTCCCAATGCTCTGTACTTCTCTCCTGTCAATTCTAATACCTAATCCTGCCTCTCCCTTTTCCCTCCTCCTCCTCTCTTCCTCCCAGTTCCCTCTCTCCTTCTACCTCCTGTGATTATTTTGTTTCCCATTCTGTGTAGGATTAAAGCATCCACACTTTGCTCTTCCTTCTTCTTGAGCTCCATATGGTTTGTGGGTTGTATCATGGGTATTCTGAGCTTTTAGGCTAATAGCCACTTATCAGTGAGTACATACCATGTGCCTTCTTTTGTGTCTGGGTAACCTCACTCAGGATGATATTTTCTAGTTCTATCCATTTGCCTGGGAATTTCATGAAGTCATTATTTTTAATAGCTGAATAGTATTCCATTGTGTAAATGTACCACATTTTCTGTTCATTCTTCTGTTGAGGGATATCTGTTTTTTTCCAGTTTCTGGATATTATAAATAAGGCTGCTATAAACATAATGGAGCATGTGTCCTTGTCATATGTTGAAGCATCTTTTGGGTATATGCCCAATAGTAGTACATCTGGGTCTTCAGGTAGAACTATTTCTAATTGTCTGAGGAACCACCAGATTGATTTGCAAAGTGGTTTTACCAACTTGAAGTCCCATCAGCAATGAAGAAGTGTTCCTCTTAACAAGATTTTTTTTTTTTAGATTCAATATGTGAGTTGTTGGCATAGACAGAAACAGTAAGGCAGATAAGAAGTATCATTAGCATGTTCTTGCAGAAGTGCAGAACATATCTGGAGGGTTTGGGGGTAGGATAACAACATTTCTATTATAGGAAGTAAAATCTATTCATTATTCAAATGGTAATGTTTACCATGCAAGGCTCCAATGTATGCTACAGTTCATCATGGGATCTCAAGGCTTCATGTACTCCCACTTTTTCTTGACTGCCATAAGCACAGTAGACATGTTGATTTGAATAGGAATGACTCCCATAGGCTCATATATTTGAATACTTGATCATTAGGACGTGGTGCTATGCCGGGTGGTGGTGGCGCACGCCTTTAATCCCAGCACTTGGGAGGCAGAGGCAGGCAGATTTCTGAGTTCAAGGCCAGCCTGGTCTACAGAGTGAGCTCCAGGACAGCCAGGGCTACACAGAGAAACCCTGTCTCAAAAAACAAACAAACAAAAACAACAACAAAAAGCAACAACAACAAAAGGAAGTGGTGCTACTTTAGAGGGATTAGGAGGTGTGGCCTTGATGGAATAGGTGTGGCCTTGATAGAATAGGTGTGGCTTTAATGGAATAGGTATGGCCTTATTGGAATAGGTATGGCTTTGTTGGGAGAAGTAAGTCACTGTAGTTGGGCTTTGGGGTTTCAAAAGTTCAAAGCAGGCCAGTGTCATTCTTTTTCCTTACGTCTGTGAAGCCATGTGTGAAATTCTCAAGGTACTTTTCCAGCATGAGAGTCTGCATGCCACCATGCTCCTTGCCATGACAGTAGTCTACACCCCTGAAACTGTAAGCTAGCTGTGGTTACATGCTTTTCTTTATAAAAGCTGCAGTGCCCATGGTGTATCTTCTCAGTATTAGAACACTGACTAAGACATTAGGAATCCAATACACTATTTAAGAGATGTGTTTGGGATTGGGCTGGTAGCTGAGACCTTCATGTCACCTATATCACCACAATGAATCTTCCTCAGACCACTCTTGTGGATTTGACAGTTATCCTACTAGGACTGTCATAATCAGATAGGAGCAGTAATTATTGGCAGATGTATCGAATGCCTTTTTGACCTGAAGAAAAATGAGTAAAGTTCTTTCTTCTGACTATTATTAAGGAAATGACGCTAATAGAATTGTTAAAATTAAACCCTTTGTTTGTGAAATTAATTCTTCTCTACGATACTGTACTGTTCCCGGGATAGGCAGGTGAAGTGTGTTTGACAATGTGTTACAGGTTTCGAGTGATACTGAATTTGACCTGTAGTTGTTCTTGTTGTTGTTGTTATGAAGATTTAATTTCTTTTTTTTCTTTTTCTATTATCTGGGATATTTTAAGTAATAATATACTTAATAATAGGTGCCTTCCTTAAGGCTTCAAAAGAATTCTCTAATGATGAATTGAAATATTTGCATGTTTGCTATTTATAAGTTTTCCTAATGGATTATAAGCATATCCCTTTAATTTAGCACATACTTTTGTTAAGGACATAATTGTGTTCTTTATAATTAAAAATACAGAGTTGGACCAATCCTGACTTCCAGAAAGAAGACATTAAAAGGCCATATCTCCCAAGATTAAATAAAATGTATCCTTCTAATTTGAAAAAACAAAATCTAAAAATCAGAATTTGATCTATTAACAACTCTGAAACTTTCTATTTACCTGTCTCCTAACTATTTATTTCTCAGAAGAGCTGATACTCTGATTTGAAGTAAAAGGTCATACTATGATTTAAATTTTCATTTGATGTAAAAATGTAAATACATTATTTTCTTCTTGCCTTTCTTCCTTGCTCCTTGCTTCCTCTCAAGTTCATGGTCTCTTTTTTGTGTTACATATGTGTATACATGTACATATATACCTATATATGTAAATGCATAAATATATAAATATAACCTGCTCAGTCAGTTTAGTATTACTTGTGTTGTATGATTTCAGGGATGACTACTTAGAGTTAGATAACTAATTTTCAGGTTCTCATGCTTGAGGATAACTATTTCTTCCAGTTTCTGAAACTCTTAGTTACCAGGAGTTTATTGTCTAAGGATGGGTCCCATGAGATTTTTTTCAATTCAATAATAACATGTCTATTAATGTTCTACTTGTTCAGATCTTGACTAGGCAGGTATATTGATGAGGTCTCATGACTGATACTCCCTTGTCATTTCTAGGAGACACAATCTCATAACAGATTTCTGGGTCTCTGGCTCTTTCATCCCCCTGCTGTGATGTTCCCCAATACTTAGGTGCAATGATTGTATGACAAATGTATCAACTGGAGCCAGGAACCCTTTAGTCATTTGTTTACTGCATTTTGACTGGCTATCATTTTCTATAATGCTCTCCTTTTTTGCAAAGTAAAATTTCGTTGATGATGGTGGGTGTTCTTTTAAAGGTTTATTTATTATGTATACAATGTTCTGCCTGCACGCATGCCTGCACATCAAAAGAGGACACCAGACCTCATTATAGATGGTTATGAGCCACCATGTGGTTGCTGGGAATTGCACTCAGGACCTCTAAAAGACCAGCCAGTACTCTTAACTGCTGAGCCATCTCCCCAGCCCAGTGGTGGGTGGTTTAATAAGGTTGTGGAAGAAATTTATTTCTACAGTTGATGACCTCAGTAGCTATGGGAAATTGGGTAAGTATGGAATCAGGCACAATTTTCCTTCCGTTGAACAGGCCTTAAGTCCAATTATACAGCTCTTAGTTACCACCAATATATGAGGGTCACTATTTCACCCTTAGGGACATCTTGCAATGCTGGTCATTGTTGTGGATCATAGATGTCACAAAGGTGGGTAGCACCATTAGTTGCCTCCCTCTCTTGGAAGCTTGCATACCATCATCTGGTACTATGGAAACAAGACCTCAGGATGAGCTTTTTAAGGCTATATATTGTCCAAAGTGCATGGTGTCTTCAGCAACAGGGACTTACTTTCAACCTCTGGGAGTCAACTAAGGGAAATATCAATAGTCCATATTGTTTTGGGAGTCTCTTAGACTTCCATGAACAACAACTCAAAAGGGAGCTTCTCACATCTCATCCTAGGTGTTTTGTTCAATAGTCTATAGCTCTTGGGTTCAAGGGGTACTATAGTTAGTCCATCTAGCACAATGTCATTTAAACTGTATAAGGATGTAGATATTCATACACTTTACATATGTTCTATATAATCTTAGGTAAATTTAAAAATGATTCCTTAGGACTTTTTAACACTTCTGAAGTTATTTTTCCCTCTTTTCCTCTTTTCTTAGGTTGACCTGACATCCCTCTCCCTAACTAAAGTCCTTGACCCATTTTCCCATTTGTTTTCACCACCATATCACATTTTGATAACAATTTCCAAATGTTTGGAAGGAAGAAGAATTGAAGACTGGTATTTTGTTATTTTCCATGATAAAAAGGAGTCCCAAATCAAGACTTTCTACAGTTTTCTCTGCTGTTTTGTTTGTCACTACATTTTAGAGTTAGCTCTGAAATAAGAAAAAGAATGGTAATTAAAACAGCAAGGACTGATTAGCATAGAAATTAAAATATAGTGTTTATTCTTTTGCTTCTTCGTAAAAAGTAGGAAAGTTCTTGTCAAACTTTCTTCATGCTTCCTGTGAGGGCTTGTGTGAGTGAAATATGAGAAAATATTTATTATTTAGCTTTCTTCTCCCACAATTTGGTAAGTTTAACAATAGCATTTAGAAAATGTAAACTACAATATTTTAAAGCATTAAAATAGAAAATATAACAATAAAACCCCTACAAGAATCTAGAACAATTTAGTCAGCTAAAACCAGAGGAGAACAATGGGAAAACAAAGTATGTTTTCTCCGTCTTCTTCTCACACGTGGATAAGGCTCAAGTCGGTGGGAAGGGGTCATATATATCTGTATTTTTATACTTATGCTGTTTAGCTAAGTAGATGTTTAATAACTGCTTATGGAGTAAATATACCTTAGAGTTTGACAAAAACTTTTCTCATTTGAATGACTAGTAGAGAAGAATAAGAGTTTTTAAATTATAGTATTTGAGTAGCAAAGCAATATGCAAATAAAATTTCTTTACATGGGCCAAGGGGATGGCTCAGTGATTATGAGAACTGGTTGCTTGTAAGGAGGAACTGAGTTCAGTTTCTAGTACCACATGACAGCTCAAAACTGCCTATAACCCAAGGGTCCCTAACACTTTTTTTCTGGCCTCTGTGGGTTCCTGTATTCATGTAGTGGACATAAACTCCAGGCAAACACACACACACACACACACACACACACACACACACACACACACACACAATTGGTTTAAATAATTGGTTCTATTTATGCAATCAGGTCTGATTTTGTTCTATTTCAACTTAATTATTTACATATTGAAATTGGATTGGTGTTAATATTGCTACCTTGGCTTATTTTACCCAATAAAATATCTTCCCTCCTTTATTTGGAATATTTCTGGGTTGCTTTTGTCAAATATAGTTAGGTATGTAATTGGATTTTATTTTAAGTTTTAATACAAGAATTTTTTTCTCTTTAGTCTCAGGAGAGCTGAGTCACTGCACAGAGAAAAACAGGTCCAAGAACAACACATATACTCAGTCCTAAAAATGTTATTAAAATTAGTTATCAAGAAATCCAGATCATTAAGTTGATCACAAGGACATGCGTGGGAGTAGTCCTCCACTTCCAGAGAAACACAGATACACAGCCAGAAGGGTGAGAAGAAGATGAGGGCCTTCAATATAAAGCCCAAAGTACCAAAGTCCAAAATCCCAGAGTGTAGCTATAACTCCATCAATTTGTCTGTATTAGCCACATTGTTAAGAGTCTCATGCTCCATCTAATGAAAGTCAAGGTCATGTGTCAAATGAAGGCCCAAGCCCAGGATGAAGCTGTAACATCCCAGTTCAAGCTCCCAAGCAACTGGGTTGCACAACTCCATCCTAAGGCCAGGTGAAAACAGAAGGACCATGTAACCAATGGGCTGTCATCTGTCTGATTCTGATAGAAAGACCCTGATACCAACAAGTTTGTAAATCATCACAGTGGGAGCTATTAACAACATCCTTAGTGTAGCCGAGCAACTCACTGTCCTAGGCCAGTTTGTATATTTTCTTATTCAAGAATCTCCATGTCAAGTAGATGCTATAAATGTAGACATGCAGAGATTTCTTGGAAAACATTTTATTCATCCCTAGAGTCCAACTAGAAATAAGCTTGTTAGAAATAACCACAAGTTCTTGCCTCTGTCCTAAAATAGTTGGTGGATTTTTATAAGCCATTTCTGTGCTTCTTTTCTTTACAGAGTAGAGATATATCTAATATTTTCTGCTCTTTGTGAAGTGTAACAATTCTAAGAACGAGAAAATTTCTTTCATGTATAAGGCTTTCTGAAAAAAACCAGTAATACAATTATTAAAAGAAAAAAAATAAGTATACACCATCACAGGCAAAAACAGCATATTAAAGACCAAGAAGGGCATGAAATGATATTTTATGATCAGAAGTAAAATAACCACAAATACAACATGTGACATATGATATTCTATGTATCATATAAGACTATACACAACTGAAAATTTGCTATGTGATTTGTGGGCCAGTATGAAGATTAAGGGACATTTCTTTAAAGAGCTAGTTAGGCTGTCAAAAAATGTCACTTCTATGGAAATCTGTCTGGCAGTAGCTCACACCAAAAAATAAGAACTCACTCAAGTCTGAAAAGTTCCTACTTCTTAAAAGTAATATATAAGGACCACTATAAACACAAATGATTATGCCATTATAACTGCAGTAACATGTATAATAAATAAACAATTGTTTAGCTCACAGTGCAAATTCTGATGAGATCAAGAAAGTGCTTATGTAAGAATAGAGACACGATATAATGTCATTTGAAATAAGTATAGCAGGCTTGGATACAGAAAGTCTTCTGGGATGCTCATGCATGTGTGTGTGCATGTGTGTGTGTGTGTGTGTGTGTACATGTGTGTATATGCCTCTGTGTGTGTGTGTGTGTGTGTACATGTGTGTATATGCCTCTGTGTGTGTGTGTGTGTGTGATATACATATGTATTAAGACAGGGAACTGTGGAATAAAGCAGAGTAAGATGAAACAAATCAACCATTTTAAAGCCTTTTTATCGAGTCAAAGATTTCTTTGAGTAATTTAAGAGTTTATCATACTGGCTATAAAATTCCTCATGCTTTCTGATAACTAGCTTTTCTATCCCCAAATTTATCCCCTTTGAACTCAACTATGTACTTACAACTTAGTTATTTAAAAAATTATCCATAATTATCATGCTGTACATTACGAAAGGTGGGAAGATTGATTAGTCTTCCAAATTGCCATAGTTTCGGGATGTTTATAGGATTTGGCAGGCAAAGAAGTTCTCAAAGTCAAACACTAGAAGGATTTTAACCCTGTAAACTCACACACATACAGAAGAGCAAATTTTATGAAGTTGACTTACATGGGTGTGTTCACTAGGAGACTTGGTGAAATCATACATTCTTGAAGAAGTAAAACATTAAAGTCCATATTGGCTTCTGCATAGTAGGACTTTTCTGAAGAATGAAATTATGACCATTTCTTCTTGTTAGTGGGAAATAAAAGTGAGTGTGACGGTACATGCTTTGTAATGATGACTGGCACTCAGAGTGTGGAGTCAGGATGATCAGAGTCAAAGTCATCCTCTGCTGTAGAGCATGTAGTGGGAGGAGCTACCTGAGATCTTCTCAAAAAAAAAAAAAAAAAAAGGAAAACTTTGGAGGGTATGTTTGAATATGCCCTATATTATAAATTACTATTTTTAACAACTTTTAGCTGTAAAATGTTTTAATCTCGGATTTTTGTTGAATACAAGCATCCCAAACTGTATAAAATAACTGAGCCAAGATGAACCGGGTCTTCTACTATTACAAATGAATCCATTGGCATTCTGACCAGGGAAACAGATAGGCTTCCTGCACTTGATCCAAATTCGATCTCTGTCTCCTCCCTAGCTGTGCAATAGACCACCTACTGAAGCTTCCCTTCCCTCCCTGCCCCCATCTCCAGGCCATCATAAAGATCTTCCCCTCCTAACTCACCTCTCTCTACAACTGAAGGAGAGTAAAGGGATACAAACTGGAAAGAGGGAAGTCAGAGCAAGAGACCAGATCTTGGGTTCTGACTCCATCTTAGAGAACCTGACCTAAGGTTGAACTCTCTAGCACAAGTTTCCAGGTTACTCCCCAACAAACCTGAGTCTAGCACCAGGCTCCAGGTTACTCCCCAACAAGCGTGCATCTAGCTACGGTTTCCAGGTTGCTCCCCAACAAATCTGCACCTCCAGGTTACAAGCCTTCCTCTGACACTTCACTTCCTAACAACCACCCATCAGGTGGAAAGCAGAAATTAGGGCTCCTAGCACCAGCTAATTATTTTAAAGGGCCACAAAATTTCATAGTAGCCCTCCAATCAGATGTGTGGCAGGCTAGAAACCCCCTTGCTTGTTTGCTTACCTCTAAAACTGCTTGCTTGAAACGGGGCTGAGTGCTTCATGTTTCCATTCTGCTGCGTCAGAAACAGCAGTGAGACCAAGCTTGAACTTGAATAATAAGACCCTAGTGAGATTGCATCAGAATCAGTTCCCTGGTGGTGTTTTGGGGCTCATGAACAAGCACAACAAAATCATTTTTTTCTGCAGATGATATGATTGTATACACAAGTAGCTCTAAAAAATTCCTCCAGGAAACTTTTTCAGCAGATAAACATTTTCAGCATAACAGCAGGATACAAAGTTAACTTACAATAGTCAGTAGCTTTCCTATAGACAAGTGACCAACTTTGAGAAAGAAATCAAAGAAACATACCTTTCACAATATCCTCAAATAATATAAAATATCTTCAGGTGACTTTAACCAAGCAAGTAAAAAAAAAAAAAAAACATATATGATAAAAAACTTTAAGACATTGAAGAAGATAACATTAGATGGCATAAGATGGAAACTTCCCTCATGATATGGATGGATGCATTATAGTAAAAATAAACATCTTTCCGAAAGAAATCTACAGATTTGATGCATTCCCTACCAAATGTCTAACATACTTTTTCACAGATCATGAAAGGACAATTATCAGCTTCATACAGAAACACAAAAGAACCTAAGAGAGCTAAAACAATCCTGATTAATAAAGGAAGTGCTGGAAGGATCAACATCCCTGATTATAATTTTTACACATCGTTATAGTAATAAAAACATCATAATATTGGCACAAAACATGCATATTCATAATGGAATTGAGTTGAAGACATAGCCATGAGTCCATACACTTACCCATACCTGATTTCTGATAGAAAAACTATAAATCAACACGGAACAAAAGATAGCATCTTCAACCAATAGTGGGCATCAAACTAGGTGAATACATGTAAAAGATCGCCAATACATATACACTGATCACCCTACACAAAATTCAACTTCAAGTTGTTTTTTTTTTTTTTAAAAAAAAAAAAAAAAACCGCAACGTAAGACCAAATACAATGATTTTGACAGAAAAGAAAGTAGAGGATAGCCTTGAATTCATTGCTATAGGAAAAGACTTTCTGAACAGAAGACCTACAGCACGCCATGAAATGGAACACATTCCTGACACTGCCTGGGTGTCCAAGAACCTGTAACCAGATAGGTCAGGGACCTAGGAGAAAAGCAAATACTACTATTCTGCTAAAAGAACCAACATAGGAGGAGCTTCTTCTTACAAATCTACAGTCAGAAAATATGCAGGGAGTGGGAGATCTTGGACCACTTAGCCCTAAGTGGGATGTCTGGGTCAAATCCCTCTCCTCAGGGCACAAGGAACCCTGTGGAAGAGGAGGTGAGAAGATTGTTAAAAACTAGCAGGAAACTCGGTACTCTACCCACAGCAGGAGTTATCACACATGGAAGCTAGCAAAGACTGAAGCAGCATCAAAGAGCCCACGCTGGTCTGCACGGGATGCAATCCTAGCACTGAGAGAAGTGGTTAGGGGCCCTCATCCCTAACTCAGAAGCTATTCCAACTGCTAAGCCCTCACAAATGAAAAACTAGTGTTCTCCAGTGTAGTTTCCCTGGAGATACAAGCCATTCATAAGGGTAGGCCCCATGCCCAGTAGAAAAATGCCAACACAAAATGAATTCCATAGAGTCTTTGGAGGTTTTTTACCATATCATGTTTGGTTAGGGTATATTTTTAAACTTACAAGATGTGTCTCTGTGTGTGTGTGTGTGTGTGTGTGTGTGTGTGTGTGGCTTTCTATGTGTATGAAAGTGTGTGTCTGTGTATATTTCTTGTGCTTTTTCTTTGTTTTTTTTCTTCTGTTTGTTTTTTGCCTTATATCACTTGGACTGTTTTGTTTTATCTTATTTCACTATATTTTATTTTTTGTTTGTTGATTTGTGAGTACAGCAGAATGCCCTTACGAGTCATTTTATTGCTAAGATTCTTTAGCAGAATAGTAGTATTTGGTTTTCCCCTAGGTCCCTGACGTATCTGCTCACAGGTTCTTGGCCCCATGATCAGTGTCAGAGATGGATTCCATTTCATGGTGTAGATCTTAAATCCAATCAGATGGGATGGGGACCTTTGTCCACTTCTCTCAGCACTGGCCCCACATCTGTTGCAGACCAGTGAGGGCTCTGTGCATACTGCATCAGTCTTCGTGAGCTTGCTTATTCTTATTCTGTTTGTTATTTCAAGACAGCGTTCTCTGAGTAACCCTGGCTGCCCTGAAACTTGTTCTGTAGACTAGGCTGGCCTTGAACTCAGAGAGCCACCTGTCTCTGTCTCCCTGTGCTGTGATTATGCCTGTCTGTTTTCTAAGGAGAGAGAACAAATTAGTATGGATTTGGATGGGAGAAGAGGTAGGAAGCATCTTGGAAGTTTTAGAAGAAGGGAAATGAATCAAAATATATTGTATGCAAAAACACCTGTTTTCAATAAAAGGGGGAAACGCAAGAACATCCCTGACACTATCTGGGAGGAACATGTTTTCTACTGGCCCCTCAAGTTCCCTAGTATGGCAGGCTAGCTCTTCAACTCTGACAAATATGCATCACTGAGGCCATCAGTAACACAGAGAGAGAATGAATTACATATTAAAATATTAAAACAAAATAGAGGCAGAGTGCTGAAAAAAAAAGCCAAAAGAAAACCTGAAAGATTGGAGCAGAACTGTTAATACAGTTGCTGCTATAATCTTTATACACTCTCTTGGGATCCATCCAGTGAAATAAGCAACTTAGTTTAAAATGGAACATATACAACATGAAGCTGCTGTGGGTGGTACTCCATAGGAAAGGATGCATTGAAGATGACATCTCTACTGCTTGTGAACATGACCAAACTCAGAAACAAGTTTGCAGGAGCAATCATGTTGGGCATAAAGGACATAGCATCCAGGTAAAGATACAGGTAGTGACTGTAACTGTGGGCACTCAGCAGAGGTGAAGGACAGAGCTGAGCATGGCCTTGCCACCCTTAAGTTGAATACAGGATATTTAGTGTCCAGACTTGAGAATGGACTTCTGTTGTTGTGAAGCCACTTGCTTTGTATTAACTTGTTGCAGCCCTGGGAAACTGGGAATGAATTCAGAGGAACAATTGCTGAGAGATCTCCTTCTCACCCACATGTAGCAAGTAGAGAGGTTTAACTCAAAGTGGGGCGAAGCTCTCAAATCCCTCCCCCAGTAATATACTTCCTCCAACAAGAGTTCACATCCTAAAGGTTTCATCCTAAGCAGTATCAACTGGGGACTGAGTACCCAAATAGCAGATCCATTTCTTCGTTGAACCATGCTTGTTAAGCCTTTCCAGATTAGATTCTCTTTTCATTACTTTTCAAGGCAAAATACTCAAATAGGAGGATCTAGCAAGCCATAAGTAATAGCCTGAATGCTGCTGTACATGGACTCCCTTCTAAAACTATTCAAATCAAGAAGATAAAGGCTAGACTCTCAACCTTCCTGTTCTGGGTTCATCCATCTCTTAAAAATCAGTCCTGTACAATTTGCTTACCTATATGTCTGTGTGTCCTGGTAACAGAGGATTAGGGGAAGGAAGGGGTAATATACCTTCCTCTATTCCAGGCTGTACTACCGAGGGATGCTTCACTTTTGCAGCTCTGAGTCCTTATGATGGGAAGACAGGACTGTGTCCGATTTTTCCAGCTGGCTTACATCTATGTCTATTTATACTTAGCCTCTGTTTACTTCTTCACTGGACTCTGTCCTTCTTGACTCACTCTTCTTGTCCCATTTTGAGACATAATTCCTGGAACTATTCTTCTCCTCAGCTTACTCTATTCCCATAAATTCTATCTGGACCACAAATAGACTGTGTCTGCTCAAGTGTCTTTGGAGTCTGTTACTCATGGTGACTCCTCTCCACCACGACTTCAGTTCATGTGTTACTTCTATACCAGTTCTACTTGACCCTTGCTCCTTTCAGGCATTGTGACCAGCAGAACATAGTGATCTATCTGTCTGCTTCCAGTTATCACTGTTGGCTTTTATGATAAGGGAAGGGATCCTTTGAATTTGCAGAGAAAAAAGATAGGCCTATAAACTTAATTTCCTTTAAATTGCTTCTATCCGGAAGCCTCTGTTTTCCTAAAATTATTAATAATGTCTTTAAGCTACCAAAACAAGTATTTCCAAATAGTGGATTATTATATAATAAGCAGGAAATGATAACTCAACCATTTTAATTTTTAAACAGTTTTTATGTGCACTATGAGAGACTACAAGGATTTTTCAAAAGTATTGCAATTATTAGCTTTACCAGTTTTTTCAACAAAAGTAAAATAAGAGGCATCTGAAATATTGTCTTTAATGTTACTAATTTATTGTCAATAACTATATGTCCTAAGAATTTATCTTTAAAATGCACAGGATATGAGTGTGTGGGTGAATATATATATATATATATATATATATATATATATATATATATCACTTATCTAGTCATGTTTGAAAACCAGTGACTTAGGAGTCACCTACATCTTAGGCTGAAAATGTAACAAACTGATTGATATTGACAATTCATGTAAAATTTCTTAAATTCATGTTGCCTACTCTGCAGTAATGGGAATTAAATATTCATTCTGTCTCTTTCAAGGGCTTGAATAGGGCAAGACAGATGAGGATACCTACAAAGTGCCACTCAGGTCCAGATTGCATTACTTACTTTCTTAATCTTTTCCAAAGTTAAGGTACAGTTCTTCTAAATAAAAAATATCAGAAACTTGAAACTACTGAATGTTGTCCAGCTTCTGTTGCATTTTTTTCCTTCTCTGTTATTTTTATAATGTTAACTTTTGGCAATCATGGGTCATAAGATGACTAAAAAGAAATCCCAGGAAATCCAGCAAATGTTAAAGCATACTTTGAACAGAATGAGCCCTGTGTATAATGTCACACACCTTTGTTCCAAGCACCTGGGAGGCAGAAGCTGCCAGGTATCTGTTCATTCAAGGCCAGCCTGGTCCACATAGTGAGTTCTAGGACATCAAGATGTATATAGTAAGACTGCTTCAAGCAAACAAACAGAAGGAAAAGGAGGAGAAGGAAGATGAGGAGGAAGAGAAATAGGCTAACGATAATGCAAAAATTGTCTCATCCAGACTTTTTCATTTAAATAGTCATCTCCAGTGACTTTTACCTTACTCCCAAGTAAAATATTCATGAAGACAATGAGATAAAATACTGCAAAACAGTATTAAAAATTAAGGTCTACAGACCAGGTAAAGTAAGACATTGGCAAAAGCTTTTGTTAAATATGAATTATTGTGATTAGAAAGAAAAATGTGCTGAAGATAATGTCATATCTAATTTTATAAGCAAACACTATTCTATGCACCTGTCACACTCTGGGTTCAATGACTGAATACTTAACTTTGGTAGTTAATAAAATATTAAACATCTGTCTATTCACTTATGCATTTCATTTTTGGACAACCAAAATAATACCATTTTATTTTATTTTTGTCTAATGGCCACATTTTTTAAATTTACATAATCAAAAGGACAAATTCCAGAAACTCAACTAGAGACTTAGGAATAAATCATGAGTCTCTATAAAGAACACTTTCAGCAAGCGAAACACTATGGCAAGAGTTGGAAGCTGGAAGAAATTCCCAGTGAGAATATATACCAGGAATTTCATTAATTTATATAGCTTATTGTTGATAATAAATTATAAATTTGTTTGTGGGATAAGTAGTAACTTATATGGCACATAGCCTGGATAGGCATAGCTAAACCATAATATGGACGATTGATTCAGAAGCGGCTTATGTCAAACTCTGTAGCAATAGAAGTGGAAGTGGTACTTAACCACTTAAAGAAACAATTGAATCAGAGGCATTCTATACAACTTATCTGCTAAAAAAATGTAAATCTGAAAAGATTTGGTTTCATTCAACAAGGACTAAATAAGGCAGAGAAGGCCATTCAGCAATGCAAAGAGAAAACATCATTAAAAGTTGAGAGGAAATATGTGTTGTTGAAAAGAACCTAGAAGACAATATATTTTAGGAGTTAGGAGATGAGTAGACATTTCTAATACAATGCAAGAAGTCTTAGCAGGACTAGAAAACAGAGGAGTAGAAGAAATCTTGAGTCTTTAAAAGAATTCATTAAAAGCAATAAGAAATTAAAAGGGAGGTTGGCAAATGAAGTGTGATGACATATATATTTTAAAATGCCATGGTGGAACCCACTGCTTCGTATGGTAAACTTGGAAAACAAAGGACAAACTTTTGCGAATGAGACACATCATGCAAACGTGATAGGCTACAAGGAGTCAAACATTCCATGGCGAAAGTCTGAGGGAGACTCAAAGGACAGAAAAGATATCACAGAAGATTAAATCAGTAATCAATCCAAGATTAAATCCAAGCTCTTTCAGAATGCTGAAAAACATGATAAAAAATTAATATGTCAATGATGAAAGACCTAGATCCTGAAGAATAGCCAACAAACATATAAAAATATGAGATTTAGCTAAAGACAAAGCATTACAGCAAAATCTAAATGAGCAATAGTGGAGAGCATTAGTAAAAAATTAATGACTCAATTAAAGAAATCAAATTCTGAGTGTTTTCATAGTTCACTATATTGTAGAGAAAAAAATCAATAAAAAGAGACACAAACACATTTAGATAGAATAATTTCAAGGTGCAGCTAAAAATCAAAGCTCCCCCTTTTTTCCAAAGCAATAATAATAAAGAAACAAGCCATAAAGTATTGCTCTTGTGACAAGAGTTAAAATTAAAGCCCATTCAGATTGTTTAAAACTCGTTATGTATACAATAATTAAATATAACAAGAATAATGCTTTACCTGTGATTGAATTAGTGCTGCACACAATATGCTTACCGGTTTTATTCCGTCATTTCGAACAGCAACTCTGCAAGGCCGAGGATGTAGACTCATTTGGAGGAATTGAAATTAGGATATATTGCATGACTCATATGCCCACAGACCAAAAGTCATGACATTGAAATGAAGCACAAATATTCTTTGATATCCAAACATGTGCTCTTTTCACTGCCCCAGATCCTCTTCAACACTTAGAGGAGATGCCTTTGATCTAAAATATGGTATGAAGCTCAGTTATTTTAAAAGAATAAAAGTGAAACAAACCTTTTTCCTAGGAGCAACCACTCAAAACTTGCAAATTAAAATAAATACTAGTGTAGGATTGATTCCATCTGTAGGAAAAAAGAATAAAAAAGTTAATAAAAGTCTATTTTAATGAGAAGAAATGTATGCAGATGAAAATGATGAGTTATGTTAGATCCATTGCATCAGAGATGCAATGTGAGGCAGTGGGTGATGAAGTCAACAGTCAAGGATAACTCAGATATACTGAGTTTAGTAACTAGATGTTTGTGCAGAAAAATAGGAGATGAAGAACTTTGTAAAATTATTTTGAACATAGAAAGTTCATCTTATCAGTAGTGTAACTTGTAGGCATCGAGTTAAATAAGAGTGAGTGGCACTTATTTTTTTAAAATTGGGTATTATATTTACATTTCAGATTTTATCCCCTTACCCCACTTCTACCCACCACCCAGAAACCTCCTATCCCATCCCCCCTCCTCATGCTTCTATGAGGCTGTACCACCACCTATCCCCCACCTCCACTCCCCCCTCACCACCCTCATATTCACCCCCACTCTGTGTTCATCCTTCATGGGACCAAGAATCTCCTCTGACACCTAGGCCCGAAAAGGCCATCCTCCCCTACATATACAGCTGGAGTCATGGGTCCCTCCCTATGTGCTCCCAGGCTGGTGGTTTAGACCCTGGGGAGCTCTGGTTGGTTGGTATTGTTGCTTTCCTCCTGGGGTCACAAACCCTTTCTGCTTCTTCAGTCATCTCTCTAACTTCTCCATTGGGAAACCCTTGATCCTATCAGTGGTTAGCTGTGAGCATCGTCCTCTGAATGTGTCAGTTTCTGGCAGACCTCTAAGTAGACAGCTATATCATGTTCTTGTCAGCATGCACTTTCAGCCATCCACATCAGTGTCTAGCTTAAGTGACTGGACATGGAATGGATACCCAGGTGGAATGGTCTCCAGATGGCCCCTCCTTCAGTTGAGTGGCACTTATGACAAAGGTTTGACACAAACCTGAGGTGGCAGAAGCTCTCCTCAAAGGAGTATGATGAGGGTAAAGAGGAAGGACAGTGTGAGATGGAGTTCAGGACTTGAGAAACAGACAATGATAATGCAAAGAGTCAGCGCCAAGACCATGTTCGAAAGAAAGCAGTGAGAAGGCTGGTGGCTGTGGAACATTGTCTTCAAAATAAGGAACTGAATACACCCATTGATGAGCTATTTGAGAGACTCAAAAAACTTTCAAGAAAGCCATCTCCTATGAGTGGAAGTACTAGGTAGGTGAAATCAGCCAGGAGAGGAAGAGAGTGAAGGAAAGAACAGTTGAAAGGACAGATTTGATTTTGAAGAATTAAAGGCACACTGTCATATTTATAGGTTGAACAGAAGAATTCCTGTCAAGTGCAAGAGAGAGAGACCCAAAGAACCAGATCAGGTGAATAAGAGAATGATAATAGGGATGAATGTAGAGGTTGAAGCAAACATCTGTCTGAAATACAAAATAAAGGGGTGTAAAGAACTGTTTCACAAAAGGAGAATGGATACCAAATTTAGTTGTAGGTCTCTTATTATTTTGTGAAGAGAAACTGGGGTATTTATGATACTTGATTCTAATAGAATGTTGGAGATGAAGTCACATCTTTTAAGTGGATGGTGCAGAGAGTATTAGAGGGTGTGATTAAAGTTTCTAACTTGATATTTTATAACTATATTTTATAACATATATATGCTCTGATGCAAAATAAAATGAAAATCGCGGTCTGCTATTCATCATACAGGAAGACCGTTCATTCTCATTTTAACACGCAGCATCTGCTACAGGTGCATTGAAGGTGGATGGTGGCAGCTGAAAGAAATGGGAAGAAGGAGACTTCAGCACAGTGAAACAGGTGTCCAGCACAGTGGAACAGCTGTGCAGTGGGACAGCCAGGGGTCGCTGCTAAAATAAACCTGTGGTTACAGAGCTTGTCACGGCTGTTGAATTTTGATAAGCTCTACTGATAGCTCAACTGTAACAACAATGAAGCCAGCTTGGGGACGAGGCTAGGAATTTTCTAATATATTGACAAGGGAACTATGAATGATGTTCCACGGATCTGCAGTGGATACAGAAAATAGAGAAGTAGTTAAGAAGCTTCAAGATAGTGAACGCAGTAGGCTAAAGAATGGCTCTGTAAGTAAATAAAAAGGCAACGTTATTAGAAAGAAGAAAATACACCAGAGAGTGATAGGAATCTCTCAATATGAGGGTAGACTATCAGCAAACATTTGATTAACAGGTTGAACCATGCAAAGTGCCAAACAGAATCCAAGATATGCTATATAATTTGTCTCTTAACCAAAAATATAGGAATATATTGTTAGTTTCGAATGAAAGGAATTACGGTCTAGGCTGTGCCTTCTGTATTCATGTGAAAACATCCAGTTGTTTTTGAGAGACTCAGAACCAGGTGCCCTATTTCTTAGTAAGAAACAAAATCTGAGACTGGAAGGCTTCTGGAAATAAGAGGAGTCCATTGGAAGTTCTACCTCCGCTAAAGGTTAGGAGGATTATATGCCAATGTGGGGGAAATGGATGATCAAGAGGTACAAAATAATCTTTTGAAAGGTTGACCAAAAACTATGTACAGAGGAATATCCAGGTGAATATATTAAAACTAAGTGTTAAAAGAAACTAAGTTTAACAAAAAGCCAGGCAGCTCTCTGTCACTATGACAAAATACCTAAGAAAATCAACTTAAAGGATTGGATGATTTCCTTTTGAAAATTTCGGTCTGTGACTGCTTGATTCCACTGCTTTGGGCCAGCAGCAAAGCAGAAAATCATGAAAAGTTGCACAGATACTTTCAAGGATGAACCTATTTAAGCTCCTGTTCAGGCAAGGAGTTCCAAGCAGCGCAGTTCTCTTTGAAAAATTGCGATGTGTTTTTCCTATTGCTCAATGCAGATCTGTTTCTTAAGTCCAGGAATACCCCTTGAGTTTTCCTGTTGCTCTTGAAGTGCACTAGTAATAAACACAAACATAGTGAATTTTATCTGCTCCTTAAGTCTCCATAAGGCAGCTTTCAACACTAGAGTGGGCTTTTGTGTTCCTGAAGAGAAGTACATTTATACAAGATCCATGAAGTCACCATGTGTTCTCATATGTATGACCCAAGAAAGCAAAAACCCAGTGATAGATCAGTGAAATATGTCACACATAGTTTGTGATCAAATGAGACGCTACAAAATCGATAGCATATGCTTTATTGCAGAAAATATAGGAAATGTTAATATTAGTTGAGTTTTCTGAAATTATCTTTAAAGTAATATTTGGGTAGAGATTGTGAGTGTCAAGACTTTTTCCATTCCACTTTAGTTAACAATACTTTAGGAATAATTTTAACAAATTGAGTTACTCAAACTTCACATTTTCTTCCTCTGAGGTCATTTAATGACACATTATTTCCCCAATACTGTGGTTTTTGAAACAGACAAGGAACAGCACCAAATTCCCACATGTTGGTGTTCTAACAAATGCGATTAGCAGCTGAGCAGGGACACAGTCCATGGCTTTCAGGATAGGAGAGAAGTGAGGCTGTAGATGAACACAACAAGTATGGGAGGAGGAAGAGAGACAGAGACAGACTGACAGACAAAAAGAGACAGAGATAGAGGGAAAGACAGAGACACACAGAGAAAGAGAGAACTACAGCTCTCAGAATAGATGAGAGCTCCAGTTTCCATAAAAGTTGACTTTCAAAGAAAAATTATGTTAACAGTGGGGTTAAAAATATAGGTTTGAGAAAATGATAAAAGTAATTTACAGGAAACTGAGAACCGTATACTGAGTATATGCATTTAAAAGTAGAACCATTATAATTGGGTTTGAGACTGCTTTACAATGCATTTCTAAGGCATAGAATATTTGGAGATAAAAAAGATGGAAACATGTATGCAAAAAATAGCACTGTGTAGAAAGATATATTCCCTACACTATATTTACATATATAGTTGGAGGGTTGTGACATGAAAAAGACGTGAAGTCTCCAGATTAGTCCTGTTTTTAAATATTTTGTTTCACTGATAATCATTTAATTGACTGGAATATTAAGAGTAGTCATAAAAAGATAGCAAATGTTACATATTAACTGCTGATAAATAAAATATAAAAAACAATTGAGAAAACAAAAGATTGCTGGAGGATGATTCAAATTTCTGAACAAATTCTGCTAACATACTGGTCTTTTGTTATCATCTTATATTTAATACTGAAACAATATAAAGACTGAGCCGAAATGGCTCAGTTGGCTAAAATGTGTATTTTTAACAAAGTTAACTGGCTTCCATTAATTGAGTGCTGCCATTATGGGAATATGTATAAAAAAATACTATGAAATCATGTAAATATCAATTGTATCCTATAAATTGGGCAACATTATATATGTAGTGAGTGAAAACAAGGTGGAATGGATTAGGTGAGTTTGGTTGTCTTTGATTTAGCAAGGCTGTGCTTTAAGTGAAGAACTTGAATAACACATTTAGTGAAAATCTACTTTGCATTTTGAAAGAGAGTCACAGTTACACTCTGCATTGCAAAACTCATGAAGACCAACCATCTGTTTGCAAGATCATCTTAAGGGGGAAAAAAAAAGCCAAAGATCAAACAGAATAGAATGTCTCCATCGGGTTTGTCATGAATATTCGAGTGGTTACTAATATTTTGTATCATGAAGTTCTTCTATACTTTACCCTCTTTTCAGAAAAAAAAAAAAAAAAAAAAAACCCAAATGTGTCTTTGGAACATTCTTACTTATCTTTGATCCCATTCCTGGAATCCTAAGAAGAATTTTTATTGACCAGTTTTTATCTAAAATACTACTTTTTGTGCTCCCAAATAATTCAACTTATTAATTTTCAATCTTATTTATACAGACTTTTCCTTCCTGACTTAGCTTATGAGTCACTTATTTTTGTTATTTTGTGTTTATTGAGTTTAAAGGCAACCCATAAGTATATAAATAATGTCTTCAGGCTTCTAAGAGATTCTAGTACCTAAGGATTCTGAAATAATCACATATGTTGTATTCTTCCTTAAGGTTCATCAAAGTTAGCTTGTTTCCAATATGTTTTGGGTTCATTTTCCAGAAATGTCACAGGTATTTAATGTCACAGGTATTCATGCTACTTAATTTATTGTTAGTGTGATAGCTATTCTTGGTTGTCAAATTGACTACATATGAAATTAACTGAAACCCAAACAACTGCGTGTGCTTGCGAGAGATTCTTTTTTCTTAAATAATTTAAAGTGAGAAGACCCATTTTAATCTGGACTACATCTTCTGATAATCTATATAGAGGACATGAGCAAAGGAAGTTCTCTCTTTTTTTTGCCTGATTGCCCTCACTCTAGCTAATAAGTCCATTTCTTCACCAACATTAGAACCCACTTTTTAGAATTGTGGCATATACTGAAGACCAACTGAAATATCTAGCCAAATGGATTAAATAAGTACTGAATTCTTGGACCTTCTATTTATAGACAGGCATTTTGGATTAGCTGGCCTAGAGTCTATAAACTATTCTAATAAAATCATATACACACATATACATACATACATACAAACATAAATGTACATGTACAATACATATACATATGTAGAACATCCAGTGACCACACCTGGTAGGATCTCAGAAACACTCCATACCAGGCATCCACAGCCACCACACTCTCCTAAGACCCAGAGAAAGGGAGACAGAGAGAGAGAACAAACATATACCCAGCCGACAAGAGCCAGAAAACAGTATAGTGAATTACAACCATCCTAAATCCAGATGCTGAGAATCCAGTAAAAAAAAAAATCACAAATCAATAACATCCAGGACAATATGTCTTCACTAAAGCCTGCAATACTGCCACCGTAGACCCTGAGAAATGTAATATAGTTGAAGCACAAGACAAGGGCTTTCAAATAGCCTTTATGAATATGTTTGTGTTGTCTAGTTCTATGTCAACTAGATATAAGCAGAAGTCATCTGAGAGGAGAGAATCTCAGTTAAGAAAATACCTCCATAAGATTGGCCTATATGTAAGCATGAAGGGAATTTTCTTAATTACTAATTAATATGAGAGAGTCTGGCCCATTTGAGTGGTGCCATCTAAGGTCTAGTGGCCCTGGCTTATGTAAGAAAGGAGGCTGAGCAAGCCGTGAGGAGCAAGCTAGTACAGCACGCACTATGGCTTCTGCCTCAGCTTCTGCCTCCAGATTTCCATACTATTTGAGTTCCTGCCCTAACTTCCTTTGAAGATGAATAGTGATATGGAAGTGTCAGCCAAATAAACCCTGCCCTCCACAAGTTGCACAAACAGTGGCATTAAGTGAAAAAAAAAACTACTCAATAAAAGAAAATGGAAACAGAATTAATAAAGAAAACCAAAACTAGGGGAAATCTGGAAATAAAAAAAATTAGCAAATCAAACAGAAATCTCAGAGGTAAGCCTCATCAATAGAATACAAGAGATGGAAGAGAAAATCACAATCACTGAAGACAAAATAGAAGGAATGAATACTGAATGTCCCAGTCAAAGAAAATGTTTTTTTTAAAAAATCCAGAAACAAAACATCTAGGGAATCTATGATAAGAGTAAATTTATGAATAATAGGAATAGAGGAGGAACAAATTCCAAGTCAAAAGCACAGAACATATTTTCAACAAAATCATAGAAGAAAATTTTTCTGACCTAAAAAAGGAGGTGCCTAACAAGGTCTAAGAAGCATACAGGACACAAAATAGACTGGACAAAAAAAAAAAAAAAAAGAAATTCTCTATGATACATAATCAAAACATTAAACAGTAGAACAAAGAAAGAATATCAAAACCTGCAAGGGAAAAAGACCAAATGTCTAAAGGTAGACTGATCAAAATAACACCTGACTTTTCCATGGAGACTCTAAAAGTCAAAAGAACCTAGACGGGCATTCTACAAATTGCAAGAGACTGCAGAGTCAAGTCCCGAGTACCTATACCCAGCAAAACTTTCAATCACAATAGATGAAGAAAGAAAGACATTTGATGATAAAACCATATTTAAGCAGAATTAGTTTACGAATCCAGCCTTGCAGAAGGCAATAGAAAAAAATTTGAGCTTGAGAAGACTCGCTATACCCAGAGAAATACAAGGAATGGAACGTCCGTGCCACAACAACAAAATAACGTGAAGAAACAAACAGTGTTCATTGATAATTCTCAACGTGGTCTCAATTTTCCAATGAAAATACACAGACAGACAGGGCAGATTGGAAAACAGGAACTATTCTTTTTAATATTCAACATTTGCACCTTAACATCAAGGATAGACATTACCTCAGGGTAAATGGATGAAAAAATGACCTAAGAAGCAAGTCTAAAAATAATTCCACACACTTGTGGACACCTGATTTACGTGTGTGTGTGTGTGTGTGTGTGTGTGTGTGTGTGTGTGTGTGTGCCAGAAATATATTATCTCCATCAAATGGTGCTGGTCAAATCAAAAGTCTGCATGTAGAAAAATGCAAATAGATCCAATAGATCCATACTTATTACCCTGCACAAATCTCTACTTCAAATGGGATCAAAGACCTCAACATAAGATCAGAAACACTGAATGCAATAGAAGAGAAAGTGGGGAGCAGTCTTGAAGTCATTGACAAAGGAAAACACATTTTTGAACAGAACACTGATAGCACAGGCATTAAGAACATTTAATAAACTAGATCTTATGAGGTTCAAAAGCTTCTGCATGGCAAAGGACACAATCACTTGGACAAAGCAGCAGGCACAGAATGGGAAAATGATGGCAACGTTCTTGCAGTGTTTCAAAGTAAGGAAAAACAAGTATTTAGGAGTATTATGGAACACAAAATAATGGTGATAATGATGATGATGGTGATGGTGATGATGATGATGATGAGATTATGGTGATGACAACAAAGACGACAATGACAACGTTGAAAGCGTCATGAAAGAATGAAAATGTCAGGAAAATTACTCTCATTTTAAATGCGAGGTCAAGGAAAAAGAGCTGAATTTTAACAGTATTTTGTGATAACTTACAGGAGAGGAGACAGTGAAGGCAACGTGTACTGAAGCATCATTACCCCATGCCCATGATTTACATGAATGAAATAGTCCTGTATGTCTCTACTTTCTTCTTATTTAGAATGCTATGTAACTAAAATAAATGACTTGTAAAACTTTAAAGACTGACATCTTCCAATAGTAATATTCTTTCCATTATCTGGATACACCACAGTGTATTTACTTACTTAACTACTGAATGACATCCCGATGTCTCTAAATTCTAGCAATTAAGAACAAAACTCCTATGCCTACTTGGGCTTTATATGGCCTTCTGTAGATAACAAGGAATACAATGCAGTAAGCATTTAGTTCTGTAAGAAATAACCAGGCTATTATTCAAATAAGCTAAGTACCATGTTATATCCCCGGAAAGGTGACTTAGAACGACTGTTATTGTACCGTGATCTGCCATTTGCATTGTCAAATTTTAGATTTGCGCATCCTAGTTGGCACGTTGTGGTATCTTATTGTTTTAATTTGTATTTCCCTGATGGTATACGTACATGTTATTAGGTTTTCAGTTCCAGTGATAAAATATCTGAGACAAACCAACTTAAAGAGAAACAGGTTACTAATAACTTCAAATTTCTTTTGAGCTCCCATTTCCCATATCTTCCTGGGGAGAATTAAAATATGCCACATTGGTTTTTTTTTTTTTAAATCACTCTTTCAAGAGGCTGAATCTCTGTCTTCTGTCTCTTAAGTCCGACTGACACTGTGACTTATTTTGACTAAAAATGTGTGTCAGAAATTATGTCATACCCCTTCAGCATAAACTGTTAAGGTGCTTTGATGGTTAACATTTATACTCTGATGAAATGTCTGGAAAGAAAATCAGTTAAAAGTATTGGAAAATGAAATGAACCACTAAGGACTAGCATATGCTGCTAAAACCAATTCTAGTTTTCAAGTCTGAAAGACAGCATTTTATACCTCAAAGGAACTGGTTTTAACTACCTGAAGCAACCATCCAGCCCCGTGTCTCTTTTGGCTTTGGCTGCTTCAGTAGAACTGAGTAATTGGAACAGTAAGTAGATTACAGAGCCTAATGCCTGTTGTTTTTCCCCGGTTTTGTTGTTTGTTTCTTTACTTGACATGATTTGGGTTTTTTTTTTTTACAGAAAAAAAATGTTGATGTTTGACAATTGCTTTAAGCCATTAGCTTTATTTATTTTTATGTAGCAATACATGATCTGTGTATCTGTGTATTCTTAGATTCTCAGGTTTAAATCTATTCCTTCTGCGCTCTCCAGATCTGAAATGCTATTTCTATTTATTTGTTTATCAAAGCAGAAATGTTAGAAAACATGCAACCATTTGTTTATTATCCTCTGAACTATTTCATTTATCACCAAATCTTATTTAATATGTATTTTGCTTGTCAAGTATAGCTTTATAAAATACTCATCTTCAATATCCCATAAATTTCATCTTTCCTACACACAGTTGTCTCCTTTACTTATCATTGTTTGATAGTGGACAGTAAATAAATTAGCCATAGTTTTTGTAATAAGTAATACAATAGTATAATACAAGAAGATGATTGCTGCTAGATATAATACCTGTAGTTAAAAGCTACTCCTTGAAGGAACAAATAATTTTCTATAACTTAAGTGTATTCTGAAAGAAAACACAAAAGGACCAAATACCATTGATTCAGAATTAGTAGAGTGGATATTACACTGCAAAAGGGACCCTAGGCTGGGCCAACAATCCTCCATACCTAGCCCACATACCATGGAACTCTCTACCACATCATATAAAGTTTTCCATTCACAACTCTGTAGCCCTACATCCTGGCTTAGGAAAGGAAGCACATCTTGTATACCAGCCCAGCCCCGAATACCCATCTGTTTTTATTATAACCAAGCCATTTCCAACCTGCCCCAATATCTTCGCTTCTCTTCCAACCTTTTTTATTGATAACAAATTCAAAATTAACAAAGGAAGTCCATCTACCTAGATTTTTGTGGGAATATCAACAATGTGAGAATCTAAGCGTTTAATCTTTTAAAATATTTTCTCCAAAACTTACTAGTCCAGTAGAAATGCTTGCTGATGAGAATTGCCCAGATGGACTTCAGGAAACAGAAATTAAAAGAACAATCATAAATTTCCTCAAATAATTCAAGAATTTAAAACAATCAGCTTAATAAAATTAAGATAAAAATGCTCAAGGACAATAAGTACTTGGGTGATGCCTAAGAAACTAATAGCATAGAACGATACCCAAATCTAAAATCTGACAATGCCTAATGGCAGTTTGATGTAGAGTAATAAGAACTCTTAATCACATTTTTAGGATACAGCACAACAACCTTCCACCTTAAAAAAATAATATCAAGGCCAGATGGATTCACAGAAGAATTTACCGGACTTATAGAGATCTACAACGAGCCCTTCTTAAACTATTCAAAAATAAAAATCAAAACAGAAACACCCCCAGGATCCTTCTATGATGCTGGTGTCAATCTAATACACAAAACAGATACAGACACAACAACTACAGTTCAAATTCCCTGACGAATACAGATTTTAAATTTTTCAATAAATTTTCAATAAAGTACTTGAAAATGAATACAAGCATACATCAAAATATTATCTACCCTGACCAAATTGGCTTTATCTTTGAAATGCAGTTGTAGTTCAATATACACAAGCAAATAAATCTAATAAATTACATAATGAACGTAAAGACAAAAATCACATGATCATCTCATAGATGTAAAAAAAAAAGTCTTTGGCAAAATCCAACATGCCTTCATGATAAAAGTCCAAAAGAATGTAGAGCTACAGAAAACAGGTCTCTACATAATAAAAGTTGTATTTGAGAAACACAGCTATAATCATCCTTAATGGGGAAAACTTGAAACAATCTGACTGAAGCCAGGAACCAGACATAGCTGTCCACCATCTCCACTCCTCTTCAATCTTGTACTTGAGGCATAGCAATAAGACAAGAAAAGGAAATCAAGGGATACGAGTAGGGTAAGAAAATAATTAAGCTATCCCTGTTTACAGATGACATAACATATATTAATGAACTTCATGTCTACCAGAAAACTTCCCGAAATTTTAAACAAATTCAACAATGTGGCAGTATCCATAAACTTGCATATTCAATAGCTTGTCTATATGCCAACAACACACAGAAAAATATTGTGAACACATTCTGATCACAATAGCGTCAAAGAAAATAAAACATCTAGAAATAAACCTATCCAATGAAACCTTTAAAACTCAAAAAAAAAAGACACTAATAGTAGAAAAAATATTTCACGTACATATTTGGTAGAATTATTATTGTAAAAATGACCATTTTCTAACAACTGTTTACATATTCAACGCAATATCAATAAAAATATAAGATTTTAACTTATCTTGCTGTTTTCTTTTAAAATATTTTTATTAATCCTATGAAAATTTCATAATGCATATTGTGCATTTTAATAGCTTACTTTTTTCCTTAATAAAGTGGCTTTGAAGTATGCTAATAAAGTCACAAAGCCACAAGAATTTTAATAAAAATATTTACACAAGGGGAGGCATTGTCCTTCTTCCAAGAGGCATTCTCCACACTTAAAGTATTGTCAGTGAACACAGAGCCTACATTCATTTTCTACAAAATGATAAAGAGGCAAGAAAGAAGTGACAAAAAATGTATGATAATAAACTGATAATCATTTCTTAGAGATCTCATGTTAAATCTCAATTTATCTATTGAACTATTTGCCCTTGTTAATAATGTTTTCAAGTTTTAGAGGATTAATTTTTTTATTTTATTCTATTTTTACTACATTTGTGTACTGTTGTTGGGCTTCTACCATCATGGCAGGGATATATGACAGTAGTTATATACTTCAGGAAAATATTGGTACAGTATTGCAAGTAAAGTCTCCCTCTTTGCCACAGTAAGTTTGTGTGAAAAAGTCATGGACATCGGATATTCTGATACTATGTTGTGCTTGCAGACAAGAGCCTAAAATGACTCTCCTCTGAGCTGACTGAAACAGAGGCAGATACTCATAGCCAAGCATTCGAGGGAGCTCGGGGACCCCTGTAGAAGAGTTAGGGGAAGAATTGAAGGAACTGAAGGGGACAGTAACCCCACAGGAAGATTAACAGTAACAACTAACATGGACTCCTAGGAGCTCCCAGAGACTGAGCCAAAAGAGCATACACAAATATACACACATATGTAGCAGATGGCTGCCTTGCCTGGCTTCAGTGATAGAGGAAGTGCCTAATCCTGTAGAGACTTGATGCCCCAGGGTGGAGGGATATCTGGGTGGGGGTACCACCCTCTCAGAGGCAAAGGGGACGGGAGATGGTGGTAAGAACTCTGTGAGAGGCAACCAAGAGGGGAACAGCATTTGGGATGTAAATAAATAAGATAGTAAAAAGAAAAATTAGAATCCATACCAAAGAAGAGAAAAAGACAAATTTGTAATCCAACAGGTACAAAGGAATGACTACAACACTCCTGTGTCGAATCAAGCAGAGGAATAGCATCCTCTAAGAATAGTGCTTTCATGTAACACACTCCTGGGGACATAGGCAACTCTTTCAGGGCACTCTGCATTCATAGTCCTTGTTCCAGTTGTCAGGTGGGGAGAACAGGAAGAAGTATAGTGATTTTGATTGCTGGTATGATAAAAGATTGTGTACCTCCATTGTTGTGAAGCATTTCTTCCTAATCAAAACCAAAGCAGACAGAATGAGTAGCAATAGAAATGTAGAAATGACTACAGTTTACCCTGCATGGGTCTGACCTGGGTCCTCTGCATGGGCATTATGGTTGTGCAGCTTGGTGTTCTGTGAAGCTCCCAACAATGGGAAGAGGGTGTCTCTGACACTTTTGCCTGCACTTGGGACCCTTTTCCTTCTACTGGGTCATTCCTTCAGCCTTGATATGAGGGTTTGTGCTAATTTGTAGTCATTGTTGTTGTTATTTGTTTATTTTTAAGGGAAACTGAGGAGGAGTGCATCTAGGGGAGAAGGGAGGTAGGGGAAGACTGGGAGAACTGGATGGAGGAGAAGGGAGGTAGGGGAAGACTGGGAGAACTGGATGGAGGGGAAGCTGAAACTGTGGTTTGGGTGCAATGAATATAAAAAAATAAATAGTAAACTGAAACATTTAAAAAAGAAATTATTACAATTTAACATAACCCCCCACAAATATAGATCTACTTAAAAGGATCAATTTATTAAAATAGCCAGTCAGTGGTAACAGAACTGAAATGTCACACTTCATATAATTGCCCTAGTTTAAGGCATTTATATTCTTCTACTCTGGTCCTTTTTCATCCGCTGCCTTTTCAACCCCCCACCCCTCCAAATAAGTCCTGTCTTCTGTGTTCAAATTCCTAGTATGAATTCTCAGAATATTTTGTTCATACCTATGCCTAACTTTAGTGTTACAGTTGGTCATTGTTACATATTCCTACCCAGCTTAGGTATTCCTTAGGACATTAGAAAGCATGGTTACTTATGTGTTTATTCCTGAAATTTAATGCAGTGTCTAAAATCAAGTGACCACATTAAATATGGACTTATAAAAGGGTGGCTATATAGTCACCTCCACTATAAAGTATCTACGAAAGACATCAGCAGCTGCCACAAATAACAATTATAAGCTGTAAAAATTCTAAGTTGTTTATCATCAGTCTCTGAGGTCATACACCATATGCATCTTATTTTCAAAATCCTCTAAGGATTATGTTCAGATTTAAATATCCACTGACTGAAATTAAACATACTTTCCTCAAGGAATGTTTGAGAGTTACAATGCCTTTATTCAACTTTGGTAGGATGTTACAGAATGTGTTGAAACAGATTATATATCTCAAACCATTTTTCATTTATACTTATCAAACGAAAGTCATTACTAATTATTTGGAAATGGACTCAACCTTCAAAACAAAACAGTAAGACTTGGCAAAGCCCTTGACAAATAGATGCTCTGAGTTCCTTCAGCATCCTATGAGTGCACCACAGGGTTTCCAGAACTCTGAGTTACTGGAGATCTTCTTATCCCTTCTTAGTGTTCACAGGTTTGTACTGTGGTTAAAATAGTGTCAATCAGGGAGTCCTGAAAGCTTCTTGCGAGGAAGCTCTGCTCAAAAGTTCCCTAACTGAAATGAAGTCGCTTGCAAACATACAGATCACTTATTGGAATACAATAATCCTCGTGAGCTCACGGGGATCATTCCGCTGATTTTAGGTTTTATTCTTGTCACTTTTCTTTCTCTTTTTTTTGGATATTTTATTTACATTTCAGATGTCATCCCCTTTCCCCATTTCCCCTATCTTGGCACTTTATAAACAAGGATTATTATGTATTTATTGTAGTTTTCTTGCTTAATTTTTCCTAGTGTTTATTTAGACGGAAGTTATGAAGCTTTGGCTAGGTACAGAAGAAAGTTACTTCAGGATGACACTAATCTTTTCAGCCTGGGCCACACGCAGAAGAAAACATTGTCATTGATGGTCTTGGAGAGCATGAAGCATGACAATGAAAAAAATATGCTGTGTTCTCACCGGAGTTTGATTTCACAAATCTCTATGGTGCTTAATAATTAAACAGTTACTCTTGCCATAGAAACCAGGATCTGCACCCACTAGAGCAGGCCAAGGGTGTGATCTTTCCCAACCTCAGTCTCCAAAGGGATTCTTTATAGAAATTAACAAGCTAATTTTAAACTATGTAGGGAAATGAAAGAATCTAAAATATCCAGCATAGTCCAGAGAAAGAAAATTATTAGAGTTGGAAGGCTTGTCCTATCTGACTTCTAAATTACTCTAAAACTATAATAACTAAGCAGTGTGAATCTGGAAGGTGAATGATAAAAATGAATTAATAATGTCATGTTTCTATAACTCCAGCTATTCAGAATTATGAACTCATAGCCAGCCTGGATAATGTGAGACCCAGTCTTATGAAAATAAAACACCAGGGCCATTGCGTATCACAAATTCATAAAGTCATTTGTTTGGATTTTGTTTTTATTGTCTCTGTCTCTGTCTCTCTGTCTCTCTGTCTCTCTGTCTCTCTGTCTCTCTGTCTCTCTGTCTCTCTGTCTCTCTGTCTCTCTGTCTCTCTGTCTCTGTCTCTCTCTCTTTGTGTGTGTGTGTGTCTATGTGTGCTCATGAATGCCAATGTCTGCTTCTTAGGAGCCATCTACCTTGTTTTATGAGACAGAATCTTTCTACTAATCCAAGGGTGTGTGATTATGCTAATATGACTGACCAGCATATCTCAAGGACCCTCCTTTCTCCTCCTCCTCCTCCCTGGGATTGCATATGTGTGTCACCATGCCTGACATTTTATAAAAGGCAAAGAAGGCATGCACTCACAAGGGATGTTGTGGCAATAGAACGAGAAAGGGTTTGGGATTTGAATCTTGGTACTTCTATCTATGAGGAAAGGTTTTTTTTATGCAAAGAAATACTGTTTTCTACTGTATAACTTTGCATGTATACTAAACACTTAGCACCACATTTCAGATAGAGGATATCCTAGGGTGACTATCATTACCACAACTATTCCTTCAGACTAACTGTGCTCTTTCCTGAATATCCATGAGCAATACTAACAAAACAAAACAAAACAAAAAGCAAACAAAAATCATAGAGTTCAAAAAACACCCAGAGACTTCTGAGAGGACTGAGGTTTTTTTGTTTTTTGTTTGTTTTGTTTTGTTTTATTTTGTTTTCTCAAAAGCTACTCAGATAAATAATTACTATAGTGGAAAATCAAAGTTGAGGAAACACTAGCTTAAATGGAGATGACAAGGATATTAAGCAAATAGTTTTGATGAATGTACCTTGAATATCAGTGCTACCATTATAAATCTCTCTAAGTCATCCTCTGATGATTAACTTCACGGTTGCAATTTAACTAAATCATGAATGGTATAAAGATGGGCATAAATCACAATAGAAGTTTTTTTTTCTTTCACATTTTGCCTTGGACGTATTTTCTGATTTTATCATTTGGCCAGGACGATTTTGCTTGAAAAGAAATTTATTTTGTCCATTGGGAGGCTATAACATGTTTTAACATTATTATGTAGTTTTCAGATATAATGTGAAAGATAATTCTTTTAAAATATCATTTGCTATTTAATGACTATGTTTTAGTATCACACAAGAATTATTTATTGTCGATGTGTTTCATGGTGCATACTTATTGAAATATATATATTTGCTATATAGCCCAGGCTGGTTTTACATTTCCGTGCAGCTCAGGCTAATCTAGAGTTTCAGTGATGTTCATTATCCTAAGTTCTGGGACTAAAAGTGTATGCACCATTCCTGGCTCATGTGGATTTTATTTTACTTTATTAGCTGTGTGTGTGTGTGTGTGTGTGTGTGTGTGTGTGTGTGTGTGTGTTAGGTATACACATGTGGATTTGTGTATAAGTGTAGGTATGGAGACTGGAGGTAGTAGACCTCACTCTTCCTTTAATTTGAAAAAGTGTCTCTTGTTTTTTGCCACTGTATACACAGGGATAGCTTACTTACAAGATTCCAGGAATTCCCCTGTCTCCACTTTCCACATCACTGTGAGAGTGCTGGGACTAGTGTTGCTCACAGCCGTGCCTAGCTTTATGTAGGTTCTGATCATTCAGATTCATAGAGCCAGATCTTCAGGTTGTGGGGCAGGCACTTTTGCCCAATGATTCTTCTCTTGTTGAATATTTGAATAAGCATTTATCATATCCTGTCTCTGATTTAAAGATTCTAACTGTATCTCCATAAAAGCTAAACAAAATAACCAATTAGCAAAGACAAAACAATTCATGTACTATTCTATTTTATTAGTTCTTTATTTTGAAAAGCTTAGCAGAAATACATAAAAGTAAAGAGAATATTATAAAAAATCTTATTCAAGACCGCATCCAAACTTTGAAATGAACTATATTAAAGAACCAACAGGGTTTTTTTAATGTATCTATCTTTCTAAACTCGTCTTCAGATTAAAAGCACTACGAATGTATAATATTCCAATTGTAATACTTCAGACTATTATTGTTATGTAATTGATCTGTAATTGACAAACTTTGAAATGAACTATATTAAAGAACCAACAGGGTTTTTTAAATGTATCTATCTTTCTAAACTCATCTTTGGATTAAAAGCACTACGAATGTATGATATTCCAATTGTAATACTTCAGACTATTATTGTTATGTAATTGATCTGTAATTGATTGCAGGACATTATAGATAACCCCTGAAGAAATAAACTGTCATTAGTGTTCTACTAAACTCTCAGTCTCCGGCTTCCATATCCCTGTGGAGGATGGCATGGAGGTCTGAATGCATGAAATAATTTCTGAGAATAACTGGAACAATGAAGCTTCTAAGCCATCTACTTTTATGTTTTTGGGTAAACAATGAAAAACAGAAGACTCTGAGAGATGCTACCAAAGGAGAAGCATAAACACTAACCCAGCCACAAATCCTCTCATATACGATGGTGCCCTACCTGGTATGCTTGGGCAATGATGTGGCCAAAGCTTATGGAAGTAACCAACCAATACCTGGTTTGACTTAAGGCCCAGTCAATGAGATGTATCCCATATCTAATACTGCGTGGATAACCAAAATTCAGAGACAAGATAGTCCAAATGCTACAAGCCTTAATAATGTAGTGATGAAGCCGGGCAGTGGTGGCGCATGCCTTTAATCCCAGCACTTGGGAGGCAGAGGCAGGCGGATTTCTGAGTTCAAGGCCAGCCTGGTCTACAGAGTGAGTTCCAAGACAGCCAGGGCTACACAGAGAAACCCTGTCTCGAAAAACCAAATAACAACAACAACAACAACAACAACAACAATAATAATAATAATAATAATAATGTAGTGATGATGATATTCTGCTATAGTCAGAGATCAGTGCCTTATTTAGCCATCATCAGAATCAGAGAAGCTTTCTCCTGAAGCAGATGAAAACAGATGTAGAGGTCCACCTTAAGAGGTGGGGAGAGCCCTCTAGAATATACCAGAGACCTGGGAGGTGAGAGATACTCAGGACTTAAAGCGAGAGACCTTAGATGAAATGCCCAACAAAAACAGTGGGGAGAGAAAACTTGTAGAGTCAACCTCCAGTAGAAAGACAGGGCATGAAGTGGAAGGTTGGGGTTGCCAGCCCACAATCAAAAATTCCGACCCACAATTGTTCCTGTCTAAAAGAACTGCAGGGACAAAAATGGAGAAGAGACTGAGGGAAAGGAGGTCAAGTGACCAGCCCAACTTGGTACATATCTCAAGGGGAAGTTCCAAGGCCTGACACTATTACTGATGCTATGATTTACTTACAAACAGGACCCTAACTTGACTGCTCTCTAAGAGGCTGAGAGGCCCAAAAAGCAGCTGACTGAGACAGAAGCAGATGCTTATACCCAGCCAGTAGTCTGAAGCCAGGGCCCCCTGTGGTTGAATTACAGAAAGGCTGGAAGAAGGTGAGGAGGAGGACAATCCCATAGAAAGACCAGCAGTCTCAACAAATCTGGACCCCTTAGATTTCTCAGACACTGAACCACCAATCAGGCAGCATACACTAGCTGGTCCGGGGCCCTTGACACATATACAGCAGAGGACTGCCTGGTCTGCCCTCAAGGAGAAAAGATGCACCTAACCTTTGGGAGACTTGAGGCCTCAGGGAATGGGGAGTTCTGGTAGGGGGTGTGGGGGTGTGGGGGCATCTTAGAGATGGGGAAAGGATGGGATGAGGAACTGTTAGAGGGCAGAACAGGAGGGAGATAACGACTGGACTGTAAAAAAAGATTAAAGATAATAATAAAAGAAAGAAGGAAGGAAGGAAGGAAGAAAGGAAAGAAGGAAGTGAGGAAGGAAGTGAGGAAGGAAGGAAGGAAGGAAGGGAGGGAGGGAGGAAGGGAGGGAGAAAAGAAGGAAGGGAGGAAGGGAGGGAGGAAGGAAGGAAGGAGAGAAGGAAGGAAGGAAGAAAAGAAGGAAGGAAGGAAGGAAGGAAGGAAGGAAGGAAGGAAGGAAGGAAGGAAGAAAGGAAGGAAGGAAGGAAGGGAGGGAGGGAGAAAGGGAGGGAGGGAGGGAGGGAGGAGGAAGGAAGGAAGGAAGGAAGGAAGGAAGGAAGGAAGGAAGGAAGGAAGAAAATGGCAAGCAAGCAAGGGAGTTTCCAGCCTGGCAAGCATCTAACTGAATGACTATTGTAAGCCAGCAGGTGGGCGTTCTGAAACAAAACCATGAACAATCGAAAACATCCGAAACAATCCGACTTCTCTTGATTGGCTGTTGCTGGGAAGTAGCTAGAGAGTAACTCTGGGGTATGGGCCAAGGACAAGCTGAGGGGTCCTTCTTGGAACTTGGGTGCAGCTTGGGTTTAGCTGCATGTCAAGTCATCAGGTTATTTTCTGTTTTCTAAGTTGCAGTCTGGTCCTAAGATGGAGGTTTGCCCTCTCATAGCCAATAAATGAGGTTTGACTTAACTTCACGAAATGGGCAAGTTTATTTAGAGCATCAGACAATTGAATTCTGAGGGTTAAGAAGAATCGCATGAGTAAAGGTGAACAACACGTGGATGAACTGCTCCACATGGCAAAACCATGTGTCTTCACAGGTGTATTCAAACATCTACCCAGCCAAAACATGTATCTTCATAGAAGCATGCAAACATCCACATGACAAAACACATACCTTCACAGGTGCATACAAATAAATAACAATAACCAGTTGTAATGAATAAACCAAATTCACTCCTATCCACTATACCTGGGAGGAGCACAAAAACACTTTCCAAGAACAGTTCTGTGTTTTGAAGAAAGTGAGATTCCCAAGACTTGTTTTCTTGGAGTTTTCCCGCAAGCTTCCAGAAATCCCACAGAATTCCATTTTTGGACTGTATGTTATGACATCACCCCTTTTAAATTTTTTAATAGCAAGATATCCAGGGTGTTTTTGATTTGAGATGCTGTAGATAAATCAAATTATCATTTGATGCACAAGTACCTTATAAGAAAGCAAATAGTAAACATAATGATTACTATTAGAACAGTGAGAGCATTGGGTGTAATACTCTGTCACCAATAAAAGAAATCCAAACTATTTCCAATACCATCAGTTACATTATTATATTATCAAAAAGATCAAGAGAATAGCTTGAAGAGACATCAATATGTTTAGTAGTTCTGGCCCCTTGTAGAATGTAAGCCCATATTGGCCCTTTAATCGGAATATAAATGTCATGATGTTCTGAGAAAACGGGAAGTGATTCAAATCCCCAAGAAAAATTAAATGTGGTCCCTTCTTCAGAAGAGTAAATTGATCTATTACAGTCCTGAGGTCCAGTCATAAAAGCAAAGCCATTAGTACAAAAAATAAAAATAAAAAACAACAACAACAACAACAAAAAACAGGGCTGGATCCATCCACTCTACAAGTTGAAGCAAAGGAGAAAGTGTTACATAAGACCAAAGCATGAGGTCCGGCAATTCCATCTGGAGGCAATGAAGACACAGTATCAGAAGCTTATCAATTTGCTCTTCCCCCCACTCCTCTTCTAATATCTCAACGGCCATAGTCAGCTTGAAGAAGTTAAAGAAGAGTCTGCGCCCCTATTCCCTGGTCTTGGGGACTAAGGTGGTTAATATTGGTCTGTCTTTCTAGGGAAAAGTAGTGGTTTTGTGGGAATAGAGAGGATTAGCTAGGGTTTATTGCATAACCATAACCTATTAGTAGAAATCTGTATAATTAGTATGAAGATGAAGATATAAATTCTTAAAAAGCACCAATTTACTCTGATTACAAATTTTAAGGTTTTCATTGGTATGAGCCTCTTATTGATTTAAAAGAGTGAGATGAATATTGTTACCCTCATAGGCATTGTACCAGTATAACACACTTAGGAATACAAGGCTTAGACCCAGTCCTTCTTTAACTTTTTTTTTTAACTGATTTGAGATGGTCAGCCTGTGAGTTAAGGGACTACAGCAAATTCATGGGTGGGAGTTTGTTAGGGTGTTTTCTATGTTTTATTTAGAAATAGCTGAGTGGAGTTAACAGGCAACAGTCCAGATTACCTTACATGGGTAGTTGGTTTTCAAAACATCAGAAATCCACAGAATTGACATGACATACATTTCTGTATTAATGTTCATTTTCATTAGAGACCTTTCTGCTCCTGACAGCGTCCTATGTTGAATTCTAAGAAGAAATTGAGCATCTTTGGAGTTACTCCAGTTGTGGTGAGACAGCCACTAGACAAGAATTGCCTCTTTCCATCTGCAGACAAATTACTGTCCAGAAAAGGACACACTTGCAGAACAGTCGACTGATTATATCTGCCTAGATAGAGTAATCAGCCCTTAATAATTCTGCAGCACTAAGGTCTGTCAGATGATCCTGGGCCAGAAGGCGGAAGAACAGATGCTCCAACATTATGTAGTAGAGGGAGTGTCCAGGTGTTCAGAGGTCTCTATAAATTGGCTAAGTTTTAGAAGCTATGCTTTGTGCTTCCCATAATTATAGTTAACTCAGTCATTCTGGATTTCTGACGGGGTTGAAAACGTATAGCCTCATAGCCAATTCTGGCTATTTGCCTTGAGAGAAAAGATTTGAGTGGATGGTCGTCAGCTGACATTCATCCTAAAGCCAAGGAAAAAGCCAGGTTCAGAACTAAGTGTTATAGTTAGGAGAGACGACAGAGGTTCTGGTTAGTCAACAAAATGTTGGACTGGGTATGAGGACTATCTTGTATCTAGGTTGGGTAGTGGGTTACACCTCTGATTGAGCAATACCATACTTATAAAGCCTATGATTAACATTTTTTAAAAAATGTATATGTGCAAAAAGAAAAAGGGGGCAAGTGATAGGGGTTTTCTAAGGGGGGGGATGGGGAATGGGGAAAGGGGATGGCATCTGAAGTGTAAATAAAATATCTAATAAAAAAAAAAAGACCAAAGCATGTGCTCAGAGGTACCCACTGCAGATGCACGGGTCAAAGCAGTTAGCACGGCCAGAAAAATATATTCAGGTGATACAGGGCTCTGTATGTTTCATAGAATATCTTCTCTCATGGTGCATAGAGCCTTAACTTGGTCGCAGGTGAGCAGACTTGACTTCTGATGACATGGTCACTATCTCTGCTTATGTTTTAGCTGGAGGTTTGCTGTCTTTCTGGTGATTTTCACTGTCTCCTCACCATCCATGACTTTGTTCTTATTGTCCCAGGGACAAATAAACTGAAGAAGACTCTATAATATGTCAGTGGATCCATCTGCGATGATAGATACACACCTTTTCCCAATTCTCTTCTTCTTTGTGGGTCCCCACTCTCCTATCTAGTAGTGGGCTTCAGGTCTTTTTTTCAGGCACTTCTCATTTACTGCTCTCACTGGTGGTGTGACATGGAAGAGTGGAGCCAATAAATGAGGCAGACTATAGTCTCATGCAATAGCAACTCGCTCAGAGCATCACATTATACTCTGAGGGTTAAAGGGAGTCACATGAGTAAGTGTACAATCACAAGGACAAGTCATGCATGATGAGAAAACCACACCACACAGCACTTCTATTCACTATACCTGCGAGAAGCACAAAACCATAACCCAAGAACAATTCCATATTTAGAGGAAACTGTGGTCACAAGAATCTTGTCTTCTTGGAGATTTCTCAACAAGCACTTAGAATTTTCTTCAAATGACACCATTCTTGAACCATGTTCCGAAAATCAGTGTGTATGTTTATGTGCCTGTTATTTTACATCTGTGGGTGGAAGGGCTTTGTGCGCATGGCATGACGGTGCATAGAAGTCAGAGAACAATTCTATGAGTCAGTCCTCTCCTTCCACTTTCATTCACATTTCAGGGATCGAACTAAGGTGGCCCAGCATGTGAAATGCAGTATTTTTTAAACTGGATGTTCATTTGATTTCACAAATCCTTTTGCTATATGACAAGTTGTTAAGTTCAGTGAAAAGGCTGAGATTGACAGAACAAGATCTCACTCATCACACACAAACAGACACACACACACATACACACACACCCACATACATGCATACTCACAACACTCCCAAACACACACACACAGTCACATACACTTATAGACATACACACATATACACACACAATCACACACTACTCACATATAATCACACACACTACTCAATACACACACACACACATACACACACACACACACAGAGACCACTCACACACATCACTCACATACACTCATAGACACATTAAAATATTTTATCTGCTTCAGTGGGAAAATATGATGCATTATTTTTTCTGAGCCAAAATGTGAAAATGATTTTAACAAATAGAAAACTTTATGAAAATAAGAAAATGGGGTATGCTTATACCTCAATATAACAATATATTGTTAATTGTCAATATAACAATATGAAAATAAAGATATCATATAAAATGTAAAGAATATTATTGTTCTTCATCAAGAGAGGAAGAATAGAATTAACCTTGTATAATGGTATGTATAAGAAGGTGCCAGGAAGCAATCTGTCAAAAAATAAGGGAGAATAAGTTGATATATATCATTCAGGCATTCAATGTATGAATCAGGAATGCTTTATGATAATTATTTTTCTCACAATTTTGCAGCAATTATGGCATGGTTTTCTAATCTACCAATGAAAAAAAATATTCAAATGTTATCATTGGTAGTAACATGGAGTGAATGGGAGAATCTTATGTTAAGTGATGTTAATGTTATGTTATATTATAACAAATAAAAGACAAGTGTTATATGTTCTCAAATGTATGGATATGCTGAAAAGTTCATCACATACCAGTAGACAATAGATCATGATGAGTGAATGCATAAAGAGTAGCAGCGTTTATTTCTAATGTTTTATAGCACAGAGCAGAACCCTGATTGACAGAGATTGCTTGACTATTTCAAAGTATCTAGCAGAGAGGACCTTGAATGTTTCCAATACAAAGAACTGATAAATGTCATAGGTGATATGAGAGCTGTTGGTAACTTTCATCTTATTGTTACATAATATACACGTATTTTCCATATACTGTATATCTGTAGTTTCTGTGTCAATTAAAATAAAATATATTTAAATTAAATTGTAATTTTTATACCTTAGGTTCTTTCAAGTGTTTAATATTTAACACAAACATAGTATTTTATCATGTGATAATAATACAACTTAGCAACCATAATATCTTGTATTCTTAAAGAGTTCGGTGTTTTTAAAGTACCATTGCTCATGTTATTTTTGTAGAATATGCATATATAACTATAACATGCACTTATATATGTATATGTACATATTGTGTAAAATGAATATATTCTATCTAGTATGTGGTATAAAGATAGTTTGAAAATTCCTAGCAGAAGACAGATAATGCCAGACACAGAAAGGAATACTTAGATTCTTTTTTGAGAGCAGCCTACTCTTATGTCTATGGAATCTTTCTTCCATATTCAAAGGCATCTCTACTCAAAGGTATACACAAGCTCGCCTGTGCATACCATGAATACCATGAATACATTGGAAAGGAAACAGAGAGCTTTGTAGCCACTATAGCCTTTGCTGTTGTTCTGCGAGAAGCCTCATCTTTTACCTCAGTGTGACTTGACTTCACTGTGTAGTCTGGCTGGTCTTGAACTTGCAGCAATTCTTCTGCCTCATCTTTCTAGGTGTGGGGATTTTAGATGTGAGCCACTAAACCCGACAGATAAATATTTTAATGTTACAGAAGAAGGGGATTATTATGAGTTCTTACTTTCTATATCTTTGCCATTGACTTCTCCCACACACCTACACCGTGGCTGCTACAATTTTTATCTCTGTCAATAGACCAAAAAAGTAATGTGCATGAGACTGTCTTCAGAACTCCAGGCAGGCTTCCACCCAAGCGTCCTTGACTAGGGCTAAACTGTGCAGTATTTTGTTTTGCTATCTGCTTCAGTCCCCAAGGACCTCAAACCCTGCAAAAAGAAACCTTGGAAAAATGAACGCACTAGTCACTTGTTCAAATAAAAATATGTTTCAGTTCTAAATCTGGAGCTAAAGGGAAATCATAAAGATGTAAAACAGTTTCAAGACTCGTCACACCCTTCCCAATGTCACCTTTACGGTGTGTCACTGTGTATATGCATATGTGTCCAGACATATAAGAAAATAGGTGATAAATGATGGTACAGGCAGAAAGATGAGAGGGAGAGAGATGGCAGAACAACAGTTTTTGTCAGAGAGTTACAAATATATTTATTTTACCACACTTTGTAATTTGAGTGTACTGACAAAATCAAGTCATAAAGATACATTTTTTTTTCAGACAAGTACTATTGAAAATTTCAGAGTGCTACACACAGAGAAACTCTTTTAAAATAGATAATATTGTGTGCAAAGGTAAACACAAACTGTAAAATTTGATTGACACTTTTCAAGCGTCTACCTAATTCATACGTATTCCAGTTACGGCATCAGGACACCGTTCACGCTGAGAGCATGGATATTTCCTCAGTGCACAGAGAAACACTCTTTCTTTTTTAAATTCATCTTTTATTTTTCTTTGGTTTCATTAGGGGTTAATTAACAAATATTTTTACAATGCCCTAATACAAAGTATGCATACATTATGAGATGCTTACCACCATCAACCTACTTGACACATGTCACCTCATATAGTTACTTTTTGTGGTAATAACAGTTTAGATTTATGTTCTTAGCAAGTTTCAATTATATATTACACACACACACACATATCTATATCTATATCTATATCTATATCTATATCTATATCTATATCTATATCTATATCTATATCTATATATCATGAATTACATTTACCATGTATATATTAGGCCTCTAGAACTTACATTAGAACAGAGTTACTATACTTTGGCCAACACCAACATCTTCCCATCTCTCCTAGCTCTCAGCCCTAGAAATCAACATTCTACTCTCTTATGGATGACAGAAGAATGTCCTCCAGGCTTATGCATGTTCTTGCCAGTACCATATTTCCTTCATTTTAACGTTTAAATAACACTGTACTGTATATAGATGTCATGCATTCTCTACCCCAATTATCTTTTGACAGGCACTTAGGTTGATTCTGTGTGTTGGATATTATAAATACTGCTTCAGTTAGCACTAGAGTGTAGATATTTCTTTGCATTTATAATTCAGTTCTTTTGGATATCATTACAGGGGCTTCCATGGACCCTCTTGCAGTTTAAATAAGACACAAAAGTTCAATATAGTTTAAACATTAAGCCTTTTGCTGGGACAGACTCCCATCTGGCATCTAAGTTAACCTGACTTCCAGGCCTGCAGCCCACCTTCTTGCTCTGCTCTGCTGGTCTCCTTTCTCTTCCCTTTTGTGTCTATTTTGATACTTCTGCCTTCTCTTGTGTTCCTTCTACATCCTCACCTGCCCAGAAGTTCCACTCTTTTACTTAATGTAACAGCTATTGGCTGACAGATCTTTATTAAACCCAATAAGCTGTAAGACAATGCCAGGTCCATCTCCTTGGTTGCCTAAGATATTGAGGACTGTCTGACCTTCATCTTTTGGGTAGGCCTAGAAGGACAAGCATTTGCAAATAGAAATCCTAGTGGCAGGTCATAGGAATCACAATACCAAAATCCTGCCAGTACTTAGCTCTCTGCCAGTATAGAAATAACCATTGAAAACACAGACACATGCCTTAGTGCAATGTGAAGAAAATCACCCCAAGAGGACATATACTCAAAAGTAGGGTTTCTGGGTTGTATGACGATTCTATTTGTAATTTTCTGAGTAACTCCCATATGGATTTCAACACTGGTTGCATAATTTACATTCCTAGTATCAATGTAGAAGGGGTCTGTTTTCTCCGCACTAGCACCAAGACATGGTTTCTTTGTTGTTGTTGTTGTTTTAAAGGCCACAAAACATGTGTGATTCATTGATATTTAGTTTTTGTTTATCTGCTATGCTGATTTATGAAGTTCAGTACCTTTTCATAAATCTGTTGGCTATTAGCATACCTTTCCTTGAAAGTAAGTCTCTTCAGCTCATTTAGTTATTTTTAAATTGCATTTTTGTGGGGTTTGCTATTGGATTTTAGGAGATAATTCCCAATAGTCACACTGTTTTGTTCTTAACTTTTGTGCCTTTTGCCAAGACTAGTGCCAAGGATCCTTTTATGGACCATGCTATCTAGTAGAACTTTCAGATTTATAGCTACTACTTTACTCTATTTTTGTATATGGTGTATGTCATGGACAAATTTCCTTCTTTCTTAGAGTTTGATAATGAATACATGCTAGGCAAGTACACTACCATTAAGCCATACTCCCAGCCTTAATTTCATTCTCTTGCTGGTGTATTTCCAGACTTCCTGGTTCCATTTATCGAAGAGATTTTCAATTCCAAATTATGTATTCCTTGTATCATTGTCAGAGTATTTGACTCTGTGTGTGTGTGTGTGTGTGTGTGTGTGTGTGTGTGTGTGTGTGTTGGCTTTTCATTCTGTCCCACTGGCCTGTGCATCTGCTTTTATACCATTATCTTACTATTTTGGTTACTATAAGTTTGTACTATAATTGGGAGACAATAAAGTGTACTTCCTCCAGGTTTGTCAATTCTCAAGATTGTTTTAGCTATTCTGAAACTTCTTTTTACAATTTTTTCTTCATTTGAAAATAATTTTTTTCTTATATAATATATCCTGATTAAGATTTCCTTCTTCTTCTTCACAGTTCCTCCCCATCTCCATTCCATCTGTATTGATTTCCTTTCCGTTTCACATTTGAAAACAAACAGGCTTCTAAGGGATAATAATAAAATATAATGAGAGAAAATAAAAGCTCACTCATTAGAATAAGAAAAAATTAACAAACAGAAGGGGAAAGACCCACCCCCCCCCCTAAAAAAACACAAGTCAGATATAGATGCAGAGTACCATTTGCCCACAATCAAAAATTAAAAACATAATAGCTGGTCCGCTCCCATGAAGACACCATATCCTGATCCTTCCTAGAGGAACCACTGTATCAGAGCAGCGGAGAACCCACTGCACTCAGAGCAGTGGAGGAAGCTGGACTCTCAGGAGCTCCAAAATGCCCAGGATCATAGGATCTCAGGATCCCAGAGGCAGCCTAAGTCCCAGGAGCTCTTCCACCCAGGAGCTCAGGATCACAAGATCACAGAGACAGCTGGACTCAGAGGAGCTCTGACACAAGCAAGATAACCAGAGATACAGGCTCCTATCAGAGACAGTGAGTGACGGTAGCACCAAAGATAAGCAGTTGTTGGAAGGCAAGCGCAAGAGCATAAGCAACAGAAACCAAGGTTACCTGGCATCATCAGAACCCAGTTCTCCCACCATTGTGAGTCCCGGACACCCCATTACACTGGACAAACAGGATTAAGATTTAAAATCACTTCTCATGGTGATAATAGAGGACTTTAAGAAGGACATAAACAACTCCCTTAAAGAAATACAGGAGAACACATGTAAACAGGTAGAAACCCTTAAAGAGGACACACAAAAATCTTTTAAAGAATTGCAAGAAAATACAACCAAACAGATGAAGGAATTAAACAAAGCCATCTAGGATCTAAAACTGGAAGTAGAGACAATAAAGAAATCTCAAAGGGAGACTATCCTGGAGATAGAAAACCTAGGAAAGCGATCAGGAGTCATAGACACAAGCATCGCCAACAGAATACAAGAGATAGAATCTCATGTGCAGAAGATATCATGGAAAACTGACAAAACTGTCAAAGAAAATGCAAAATGCAAAAAGCTCCTAACCCAAAACATCTAAGAGATCCAGGACACAATGAAAAGACCAAACCTAAGGATAATAGGTATAGATGAAAGTAAAGATTCCCAACTTAAAGGGCCAGTAAATATCTTCAATAACATTATTGAGGAAAACTTTCCTAATGTAAAGAACAAGATGCCCATGAACATACAAGAGGCCTACAGAACTCCAAACAGACTAGACCAGAAAAGAAATTCCTCCTGTCACATAATAATCAAAACATCAAATGCCCAAAACAAAGAAAAAATACTAAAAGCAGTAAGGGAAAAGGGTAAAGTAACATATATAGGCAGACCTATAAGAATTACACCAGACTTCTCACCAGAGACTATAAAAGCCAGAAGATCCTGGACTGATATCCTACAGACCCTAAGAGAACACAAGTGCCAGCCCAGACCACTATACCTAGAAAAACTCTCAATCACTATAGATGGAGAAACCAAGATATTCCATGACAAAAACAAATTTACACAATATCTTCCCACAAATCCAGCCCTACAAAGGATAATAGATGGAAAACTCCAACACAAGGATGGAAACTATAACCTAGAAAAATCAAGAAAGTAGTCTTCCAACAAACACAAAAGAAGATAGCTACACAAACATAATTCCACCTCTAATAACAAAAATAACAGGAAGCAACAATCATTTTTCCTTAATATCTCTCCACATCAATGAACTCAATTCCCCAATAAAAAGACATAGACTAAGAGACTGGATACATAAACAGGACCCAGAATTTTGCTGCATACAGGAAATGCACCTCAGTGACAAAGACAAACACTACCTCTGAGTAAAATTCTGGAAAACAATTTTCCAAGCAAATAGTCCCAAGAAGCAAGCTGGAGCTGCCATTCTTCCCCAGGGTCTAAACCACCAGCCTGGGAGCACATAGGGAGGAACCCATGGCTCCAGCTGTATATGTAGGGGAGGATGGCCTTATTGGGCATAGGTTGGAGATGAAGTCCTTGATCCTGTGAAGGCTGGATGCCCCAGTATGGGGGAATTCAAAGGTGGGTGGATGAGGGCACATCCTCATAGAAGCAGGAGGAAGGGGGATTTTATAGGGGGGTTGTAGGTGAGGGGGAAATGAGGAAAGGAGATAACATCTGAAGTGTAAATAAAATATCCAATAAAAAATTAAAAACATAAAACTGGAAGACATGACATATGCTCAAAGAACCTATAGGGCAAAGAGAGAGGGGGGAGGGAGAAAGAGAGAGAGAATATAAGAATGTATTATTACTCAGCTATTAAAAAATAAGGACATCATGAAATTTGCAGGCAAATGGATGGAACTAGAAAATATCATCCTGAGTGAGGTAGCCCAGACCCAAAAGGACATGCCTGATATGTACTCACTGATAAGTGGCTAATTCACATAAAGTACATGATACCCATGCTATGATTCTTATACCCAAAGAAGTCAAATAACAAGGAGGGCCCAAGGAAAGATGCTAGAATCTCACTCAGAAGGGGAAATAAAATGGTGATTGGAGGTAGATGGATGGAGGGAAGTGGGTAAGAGAAGGGATGGAGAGAGGAGTGGGTTGTGGTGGATCAGGTTTAAGGGAGCCAGGGAGAGAGGAGCAGAAAGTGACTGGAAATCAGCAGGGGGCAGAGAGTGGTCATCTCTAGGACATGCCAGAGACCTGGGATAGTGTACAAAGTTTCTTCCCTGGACCAAAGATGCTAGCCTATGCAGATGTAGGTTCTATGTAGGCACCAGATCTACTCCTGCATGTTCAGTGAACTGTATAGGTGTTGTCTTCAGCAAGGAGGACTTTCTGTCAGTTTCTGGAGAGCTAACTGTAGTCTTGGCAATATTCTGGGTTGTTTGTGACTTTCCATGGATTCATTTAGCCAACAAGTCAAGCCTATTAGATGTAACCCATTTCTGGTCCTGTAAGCTGCATTTAGTTATAAAAAATAGCCAGTTGGAGCTCTCTCTTTCCCATTACATGGAAATTTTATTTAAATTACCTTTATGTAACCTTTAGGAAGCTTCTATAGTTTTACGTTTTCACACTACCCTTCAAACGACCCTTATTTTAGCTCTGTATCTCCATACTCTCTTCCTCATCCCCTCTTCCATTCTCCTTCCCAGTTTATTCTCCTAGTCAATCACCCCCCACCCATAATTATCTGGTATATCTTCTTTTCTTAGGGATATCTATATGTCCCCCCCTATACTTTTACTATATGCCTAACCTCTGTTTTATGTATTGCAGCTTAGTTTTTATTGACTTGGTAGCTTACATTCACATGTAAGTAAATACACACCATTTTTGTTTTTGTCTTTCTGGGTCTGAGTTATCTCACTCCAGGTGATTTTTTTTTTCTAGTTGCATCCACTTATATGTGAATTTCATTATTTCATATTTTTAATGTCTGAGTAATACTCCATTGTATAAACATACCCCATTTCTTTTATTCTTTCATCTGTTTACAGGCATACAGCTTGTTTCCAGTTTTGGTTTATTTTGGATAGGGAATCAGTGAAGATGGGTGAGAAAGTGTCTCTGTGGAGAAAATAATTTTCACAATACAAAGGGAAACTAAATTTTCTTTTTACATTTCCTGGCAGTTTGTAATTTTATATACAAATTCTCTTCATCAAAAGAAGCCAAACAAGTATCCTCACAAGAGAACTCCTAAAATTCATCAGAAATTTCTAGTATAATATCAAAGAATAACCCTATACATGAGAGATTAATACCATAAGGATTTTTTTAATTATGCAACTACCACACTAAAAAGAACTATCCTGTTTATTTTTGTGTAGCTCTGAGAGTCTTTGCCAAATTCCAAATGGTAAAATATTTTTAACATTTTAAGATGTCATTGAGATAATGCTTTGATATGTACTAAATGTATTCAGTTCCAAGACTTCGCTATATGCGAAAGCTCAAATATTAAATTCACTAACAGATGTCCAAGGAAATATATCAGCATCCGGAAGGTCACATCATTGGAAGAGACAACGGAAATAAAGAATAAATAAATGAACCTTCTGGGAATGTTGGCTTCCTGGAAACCAAAATCCTATAAAGTGAGAAATGTGAATTAAATCCAAAACCATTATAAACTAAGAGAACCCTGCATAGTCAGAAGAGACCCCATAGAATTTAGAATAAATTGAATGTTTTCTATGATAAAGGGATAATATTTATGTATCCAATTGGAATTCAGGAATAAGATGCTAAGTTTCTCCTTGCCAAGACAGCTTTTAGAAAATTTGAGACAATTTAGAAATTTTTTACACTTAGAGTTTAAAGACTCTGCAGAAGCAAAGGGATAAAAGTGAGCTGAGAGAATATACTCTACATCATAGTGTTTAAGATGATCTGCTGCCACTTGCTCCAAATTCATGGCAATCCATGACAGAGGTACCCAAGACAGACAGATGTGAAGCAGCAGAATTGTGAAAGATGCTAAAATAGCAAGCCACGTGAGGTAAAGGAGTATGATCCTATGCATATTTTCAAGATAATTGTTAATTTGCTAAATGCAGGATATTGTTAGTGGGTTGGTAGGCTATTTCTTTTATCCTTAACAATAGGGCAAATTAAGCTGCCATCAAATAAAATGGAAAACACTGGTCAAAGAAAGAATCTGGGCAGCAGTGGTCAGGCAGGCTGGGCTGGGAAGATGAGCCAGAGGAGATTACTTAATTTTCTGACATAATTTTAAGACACCTCTAAGAAGTACTTCCAAGTAGGAGTATCAAATACATAGATGATCCTGGGATTTAGAGTCATGATCAGTCCTAAAGAGATCAATTTTTAAGTATGGACTGCAGAAAATCGTTATGGCAAAGAGCCTAAACAGAAACAAGAACATGAAGAGATAAGAAAAGTCCAGAAGAATCCAGCAGACAAGTGTGGCTGTAACCAGTGGAGTAGCCTGGGAAGTCTACTAGACTCAGTTTCCAAAAAGACTCCTAGCATTCCTAGATCAAAACAGGACAACTGTGAAATATGACCTTGGCTGTCTGGGCTGTTTCCTGTGCAAGCACTCTGCTCTTGGAAGAAGGTTTCAAATCACATAGAATTCTGTTTTTGCTTTCTGTCCATGTAATGTTGGCTTTATACCATTGAATGAGATACCTCAGAGAATAAATAAATATTAATGTCATTTTAAAAAAAAAGATGATCTGGTGCTTTAAAATGGTGTATCAGAAAGGGAGAGGTGAATCGAGCTAACGAAAGAAGGCAAGATGTTGGAAGGTATACCCAGAAATTCCTCAGGTTGCCAGCTCCAAGATGCGAATGGAGATATGATAAGAAAGCAACCTAAGAGAACAGATATACCTTTCACCAATCCTCAGGTATGACTTACATTTTAGTCACTAACCCAACTCAACAGCTAATCATTGAACATGAAATTATTTGCTGACTATACCTCACTGTTAATTTCAACAGAGTTACCGAAGCCTTTCTAGGTGAGAAGGTACCTGGGAGGGGCTGGAGGGAAGAAAGGAAACAGGTTGTGATTTTATTTCAATTACAAACATATTTAAAATTAGAATTAAGGAATTCTTTGACCAAGACAAACAAACAAACAAACAAATAAACAAAAGAATCTTTTAGGTGGTGTTCAACTAATTGTTTAATCTGTTATTTGCACAACTCTTCTGAAAATGAAATTCTTCTCATCTTTTTCTACTGACCATTCAGCAATCCAAACTGAATGGGGGCTCAATTCTTCACAAATCTAAAACAAGCAAGCAAGCAAGCAAGCAAGCAAGCAAGCAAACAAACAACAACAAAACAATTAAAATTAAAAAAATTTGAAAGACCAACAGTGGGTGGGACAAGGTAAGAAGGAATTCAGGAAGTGATTGGATTTTGATCATGTTCACTAACTATCCTACTTTGCTTAATTTCTGGGATAATGATCATGACCAAAGGGGGACAAGAGATAAAGCAGGAACTATGGAGGAATTCTGCTCACCAGTTTGTTCTCTCTGCTACTATTCTCTCTGGAGTGCCTGCCCAGGGCAGCACTGCCCTCTGTTGGTTGGGCCCTCCCACATTAACTATTAATCAAAACCACACCCCCACAGACTTGCTTAAAGGGAAGTCTGGCACTTGATGTTCTCTCTCCCTAGATGACCCTAGTTTGTGTCAAGCCATGTTGATAAAAAAACTAACTAGCAGATTAATTCTCAAGGATCAGATGAAATGGACAGTGGTCAGTAATATATTTTTTGAAAATGTCATTCTTTTCGAAGAAAGATTAAAAATTCAGTGTTTGGTATGAAAGATAACTATGTAGCATTTTCTTTGAACATCAGTGAAGTACAGACAACTAGACAGTCTGAAACTTACAGCAGACATCTTGTGACCCACTCACACAACAGTGATAAGGTCACAGAAGGGAAATGCTTTTCAAATATAATGTTAAAGAGAAAAACAAGGAATCAGAAATCCAGCTCTATGAGTTCCTGAAGAATGTCACGAAAAGTCCGAGAATAGATCAAAGGGAAATAATAGTGGAACAAATTCTATAAAATTTATTTGGAGCTTTTCTAAACCTTGTGGTTCATTTGTAGCCAAGAGTTTGGGTCTAGGATGATGTAACTCAAAGTGCTGCAACGGAATCCTGATTCACTTGTGGATCAGGTGAGTTTTGATATTATGCAGGCCAAGGGCTTCCAATTTTTCTTTTATGGGAATTAAATAAACCAGAGCTGCTTTGTGCATGTTTATAAAAGAAGAAAATGGGCTGCCAAGACACAGTTAATAATATTGTATATGTTTGAATTTACCATGAGGGGAACTAGTAACCCTCTATATAGCATCTTATTTTTGCAAACAGCCAAATAATTTCCCTAATTTGCAATTCTTAAAATGGCTCATAAACATAAGCTCATAGCCAAATTGAAGCATTAGCCAAGGGCACACAGATTATCTAGCCTCTAGAACAAAACTAGTCACTTTTGGCCAATTCATTAAAATGAACAACATTAATACAATCTTTTTATTTATGTGGAAGTTGCTAATGGTATTTTAATATATTACCATGAGTTTATATAGACTTTGACTATGAAAGGAAAACATCACTTAAGCATAGACCCTGTGTGAAGAGATAGGAGTCAAAGAAAGAAACCGCAAAAGGAAAAAGTTTATAGTCTTCAAATCTTTTTTTCCCCTTTTAAGATTTTATTTATTTTATGTACATGACTGCACCATAGCTGTCCTCAGACACACCAGACCTAGAATAGGGCATAAGAGTCCATTACAGATGGTTGTGAGCCACCATGTAGTTGCTGGGAATTGAACTCAGGACCTCTGGAGCCACTGAGCCATCTCTCCATCCCATCTTCAATAGTTAAATTAGCATTATCTCTGTGTTTTAGAGGTTATACCCAGGAAAAATATGCACTGACATTATTCTCCCTTGTCCATTGCCAATTGATCACAGCCAAGATAGCACTTCAAGTACCTATTACCAACGCTCTGAGTTAGCATTGCAGATTAAAGAGAGAAAGTAGATTTTAGTTTACAGGTCAATGTGCAGTCTATCATGGTGGGGAAGTTAAGACAGCATCAACTTGAAGCTACAGATTGCACCACATTTACAATCAGAAAATGGTGAGGGATGAATGCATGCTACTTCTCAATCCCCTCTCTTCATTTATACAGTCTGGTAGACTCCTAACAAAGGAATAGTGCCACCCACAGTGGACATGCCAATGAGCATATCCAGAGGTCCCTCTCTATGACTCTAGAATATGAAAAGTGGACAATTGGCATTAGTAATCATAATTAGCACACTGAAATGAACTGCAGTCTCCAATGCATTAAAAAATTTCAGAATTAAAAAATTGAAGGAAACTATTTTAGTGGGCTTTCAGGATAGTGGATGATTATAGTTCTGCATATCTATAAGTAGAAGGATATGTGCTATTATCCATCACATGTGTGATCCATCATTCACATTACATATTTGTTAATATCTGCTCATCCATCCTTGTTATGTTTTTCTTACCATAAGTTTTTGTGAGGTTTAAACTTAAAGTGTCTTTAAATAGTTGTTTTCAGTTTCCATCAAATCAATAATTATAATTTGTAAACTCTGTCTGTGAAGAACACCTAATAGCCTCTGCCATGCTTATATAATGGCTCTGTGATGCTTTATAAATATCTCTTTATTCTCTTATCTCTCAGGGTCTTCTACGCTGAGTTCTGTGAGTGCTGGCACAGGAAAAGCATAGCTATCATGTGTGCTGCTTGTAATGAATGCTTGCCCAGAGTAATGAAAACATGTGCTTGGTTGTAGCAGGAGGCAAGACGACAATGGGTGCACAATGGAGAGCAAAGCTCAGAGAGCAGCAGCTTCTTGGGAACATAGAAATCCTTCATGTAGGAGGTGATGTTTTCCAGAGAAAGTTCTTTAGCAGAGCAGAAAAAGAAGCTTGGCATTTCCTCAAAGTATTCAGAAGACCCATGGGATATAGAGATAGTGACGTCAATGCAGTATGAGACCAGATGTGAACTGGCTTTGGTAGCCAAGATAAGAATTTCATATTTTTAGAGATAAGTAAAAATGAGATAGTAGAGTTCTCTTGGGCTGGTCTACTGAGATTTAGAATTGGGGTGGGTGCAATGTTATTATTTGGTGAATTGTGTGTGTGTGTGTGTGTGAGTGTGTGTGTGTCCTTCTAGTTCTTTTGATAAACAGAGAAGAATATTTATTGATATTTTAAATAATAACATATTGATAAGTAAGATGAATAAAAATTATCAGTAATTGAATTGATTGAGATAAACCCTAGGAAACTAAGTGGCTAGAATAAAAAGCTTTTCCATGAACTTTAATAGATATAGATATATACACAGACTTAGTGATTATGTACTTAAAGAATCATAGTATGATTGCATACACTGGGAATAACATCTACTCATTTCTCCCAGCAACATACTTGTAATAAAGTAAATTCATGTCATCTTCTGTTTTCGATATTGTGAAGGCTGTTGAGTTGTCAGTATTGTATCCTTAGTTTTGTAGCTCTCTCTCTGGGTTGGATGTGATCATTGCTGCCTTAAATCAGAGCTGCTATGATCACATGAATGTCATCCATGTGACCCTCATAAAACTGGACCTATTAACATTCCTTGGAAAGGCCTCAGTTTTAGAGATCTCGTGGGAATTATGGGAGTCAAAAGGCTCAGAAGCTTTCACAGGTTCCTCATCAAGGCTGCTTTGCTTCCCAGGGTTCACGGGAGCTAAAGAGGTACCGTGGGATGTGCCATTCAATTGTGTAGCTGCCTGTAAATTATCCAACAGACTCCAGTGACACAACATTTGTGAGTTGTCACCTATGCCAGGATGGGATATTTTGATGAAATGATATACCTGTCTTAGGACACATATCAGTCTATAAGTAACTCCTAAAAACTCATTGATTCACTAAGTTGTTCTTGAATGTATTCATTTCTTTAGTCTATAGATGCTCTATCTGGGATAAATAGATGTTCCCCCAGAAAAAATAATGTGAAATACATACATACATACATACATACATACATACATACATACATACACACATATATGTACATATACATACACATACAGTTTTTATTTATAAGACTATAGTAAGATATGGTGGAACACACCTTTAATCCCAGCACATATGAACAGAGGCAGGTGTATCTCTGTGAGTTTGAGACCACCCTACACATTAAGTTCTAGGCCAGCCATGGCTAGATAGAGACCATGTTTCAAAGACAAAACAAAAATATGTGTATCAGTATATTTTTTTTGCTGGTTCAGCCTGAAGTTGTCAATTAAAACAAATTTATCTCTTTATTCTTAACTGTTGTTCTGTGCCTAAATTTTTAGGTCATCTCAGAATTCTTCCCTGTAGTCAGGAATAACAGATCTAGGAAAGTTTATACCACTTTTTTTTCCCCCACCAGAATGACAGCATCTTTCTCTAACTGCTGGGAAGCAGTTCTCCCATCATCCATCATGCTGCCTGTCTTACAAATGTTCTTGTGGTCCATCTACAGCATGCTATCCTAGTTACTTCATATAGACATTACCAGGGTGGTTTTGAGAGTGGCTTCCTATTTGAGCTGCAATAGTTAGCTCTGTGCCTTGGGTGATCTCAGCTTGGATCTTATGCTCTTTGGTGTTCAGAACCACAGCCACGGTTCGGTAGAGAATGGTCAGAGGCAAAGTGTTTCATGGTTGTGCACACTAAACAGTCATTGCAGATTGAATCATCTCCTTCAACATCCCCAGTGATTCATTGTGGGCTCATGGGACAAATGATGCTAGTGGAAGCAACATCATCAATGTTCAGGCAGCATGTTAACAGGAGTGTGTCATCCCTAGCCACATGAAAATGTCGGATTGTAAAGCCCCTTGTGATTATCCTGAGCCTATTAAGACAATCTTTTCATCTCAAAATAATCACATCTGTGAGGTCTCTTTGATAATATAATAACTCATAATAATATTAACAATACAGATACTATATCCACAGATTCAATGTTTTGATGTAATTTTGGTTTTTTTTTATTTTTAAAATTTATTTATTTACATCCCAAATGAAGCCTCCCCTCCCTCCTCTCCTCCAAGTCCCTCCCTCTCACCTTACCTTCCCTATCCCCATTCCCTTTCTCCTTAGAGAAGAGGAGGCCTTCCAAGGACATCATCCTGCCTTGGCATATCAAGTTGCAGTGGGACTAGGTGCATCTTATTCTGAGCCTAGACAAGGCAGCCTATTTGGGAAAGTGGTCCAAAGGCAGGCATCAGAGTCAGATACTGCCCTTGTTAAGGTTCCCACCTTAAGATCAAGGTGCCCATCTGTTATATATGTGTAGAGAGTCAAGGCCTGTCCCATGCATGATCTTTGGTTGGTGGTTTAGTCTCTCTGAGCCACTATGAGTCCAGGTTAGTTAATTCTAGAGGTTTTCTTGTGGTGTTCTTGACCCCTTTGGCTCCTTCAATCTGTCTTTTCTATCTTCCACGGGATTCCCAAGCTCTGCCTAATGTTTGGTTGTGGGTCTCTGCATATGCTTTCATCAGCTGCTTGGTGAATCCTCTCAGTCATGCTAGGCTCCTGTCTGCAAGTATAGTAGAAAATCATTAATAGTGTCAGGGGTGAGCTCTCTCCCATGGCGTGGGTCTCAAGTTGGGACAGTCATTGGTTGGGCATTCCCTCAATTTCTGTTCCATTTCTATTCCTGCAAATCTTGTAAGTAGTCTGGTGGGTAATTTACAGGCAGCTACACAATTGAATGGTGCACCCCACAGAATTTCTTTAGCTCCTGGAACCCTGGGAAACAAATAGGCCTTGATGAGGAACCTGTGAAAGCTTCTGAGCCTGCTGACAAAGTTGGGGTGGGTTGGTTTCCCCAACCCTCTGTTGGAAGTCTTTCCTCATTACAGGAGATGGCTGTTTCATGCCCCATATCTCCAATTGCTAGGAGTGTTATTTAGGGTAACCCTCATAGTTTCCTGGGAGTTTCCCTCATCCTAGGTTTCTAGTTCATCCCAGAGATGCCCCCCCCAGTTCCTAGTTCTCTCACCCTTTGTTCTTCTCACACTTGATCCCCCCTGTTACCTTCCATTCCTCTCCTACCCAGTTTCTTCCCTCCATCTAGTCATGATGTCTATTTTATTTCTCCTTCTCAGTGAAATTCAAGCATCCTCCCTTAGACCCTCCTTGTTACTTAGCTTTTTGGGCTCTGTGGATTGTAGCATGGGAATCCTATAGTTTATGGCTAATGTGGACATTTAAAAAGAGATTTTAACCTACTAAAATGACTGCACTAAAAGAATGTATAACTAACTGGAAAAGGAACACAAATAACACAAATTTTTATTCATAAACTGATTGTATCTACCTTGGGATTTTTGTCAGCATAATTTGTTGACTTGCTATGCATTTGGGTGCATGCTGAGTTCCCTAGGCCTTATGTTCCCCACCTAGCAAAATGAAATAAATTCTTGACATAACTGGGGACTTAAAAGGCATTATGGTGATTAAATGAAATATCACTTAGGGTGTTCTTGCTTTATTACCTGAGTGTGCTGTTGGCCTTGATGTTTTTGAGTGAAACAGTTTTTATTCCATATTTACTGTATACTAGGGTTTTACTGGGGACACACTGACATTTCTTGATTAAACTGTAACCTTTAAAAAAGATTTATTTATTTTATGTGTATTATTATTGCCTGCATGCATATATATGTGTACAACATGCATGCCTGGTATCATGTATCCCCTGGAACATGAGTTACAGAAAGCTGTAAACTGCCGTGTGGGGTGCTGAGAATTGAATCTGGGAATCGGTCCTTGAGAGGAACATCCAGTGCTTCTGACCACTGGTTTGTTTCTCCAGCCCTAAACTGTAGCTTTTTTCAAAAAAGAGAGAATAGTTTGAATAATCTGTGCAATTCCATGTATTATTGTCCCAAATTTTCATGTGAAAAATGACTATATGATGGCTGGCTTTCTTTAAGCTACTTTCTGTCTGTAAATGTCAACATACTTATATCCTCTAGTATGAATTGGGGATCAAGCTTTTAAATTAAGGAATGTTTTTAGATGTTCTTCATTTTCATGTACATTCTTACATTAAGAAATAAATATGACAAAAGCCATAGCCCAATGTAAATTTAGCATGCCATTGGAACTATTATAATAAAAGGGAGCAGTCAAGAGGAAAATGAATACACTTCATAGTTGGATACATTTAACTTTAATTTCTAAATTTGCTATGAGCTGTATCCTTGGGCTTTTTTTTCTTTTTTTCCTTTGTAAATTTCAGCTTTATCATTTTGAGAATGTAAATAATTTCATTATTTTAGATGTGAGTCTCAAGTAAGGAAAAAGAAACCCTTAGAATGTATAGAATAGTGGCTGTCAATAAGCAGTAATTATTATCTTAATGTATTTCTTAATTACACTGCAACTAGCAAATAACGCTTGGAACAGTAAATATAAAGCTATCTTATTTGTTTTCGAAACAGATAAGGAGCCATGACCCATTACGAATAGTTTGTTGATTGGCTTTTGGTACTCTTACTTCATGAAGTACACAGAGATACACATACACCAATATGGACACAGTCTAATGTACCATCAGTGTTGGGAGTTCCCTGCAAAAATTCAAGGAATTAAAAAGTAGTATACCATTCTTAGTGCTGTCCAGAGCATTGTCTTCCCATATTTCAGATTTTCCAAGCCTGGGAAAACAATTGACTTTCTAGGTAACTCAGTGGCCTGATAACCTCAACTTCTCTATTCAACTCAATATAATCAGTAACTTGCTCTATTAAAACCCCAGATGAGGATAGTCTGGTGCAAAGTAGAAGTCATAGTTTCATCTGATCAGTCATAAACATAACACATCATCATTTTACTCTGTTGAGGTTATGCGTAATGCTATGCAAAGCTGAACGTACTAGGGTCATAGATCATTGACGCCTTCCTTGCTACGAGCTATCTAAGTGATAGGTATATATTTGCCATTTTTATAGAAGCCAAATGGATTTTCAAAGGGCTTGCTATTATTTTTCTCTTCTACCAGCAGTGACTAAAAATACATTTTATTATAAGTGCTTTTAAATTTTATATAGTAGTAGGTGTGTACATGTCAAGTGTTTATTAACACAGTTCACGTAAGTCAGGAATGCTTTCAGTTATGAATATGTGGTGCAAGCATGTGTGTGTGTGTGTGTGTGTGTGTGTGTGTGTGAGAGCGTTTTATATAAGAGGTTGTTGGGGATTGGCTCTAATGCTTTGTCTTACTTCAGCTCCTGAAGAAGCCATGCTTCCAGACCTGAAGTTCCTGCCCCCTGCTGGCTTCAATTGATAATGAATAATTGCTGTACAGCCATTGGCTAGGCAGGAGGACAGGGCAGGACCTTTTAGATTGTGCAGGCAAGAGACTGGGAGAGAGGAGAAGAGGAGAATCACCATGACTCAGAGGGGGAAGAATTAGATTTAAGAACTGCAGGAGAGAAAGCATCGTACAATGTAGGTAGGAAGGGAATGTGGCCCTATTGGTGGGGCAGGGGGAGCTGCCCAGAAAGATACAATATAGATTTAGAAGGTGTTAAGCCAGGAACATCAGAGGGAAGGGTGTGCTAGCTGAGGGAGGTTTAGAAATGCCCAACCATTGAGCTAGTCATATCAAAATTAGCTGTGTGTGTGTGTGTGTGTGTGTGTGTGTGTGTGTGTGTGTGTGTGTGTTTCATTTGTGAATTCAGAAAGCTTTTGGCCACATGCAGCATGTGTGTGAGCCACCCACCATGACCCAAAACAGTTTTACTAATTCACTGCTACAAGAGGTTTTCTTTTTTTATTTTCATTAATTAATTAATTTGAGGCAAGGTCTCTAATTAAATATGGAATTCATGGCTCGGCTGGAAGCCTCCAAGAATCTACTTATCTTCTCTTGAATGGCAGGATTACAAGAGTGTGCTGCCATAACCAACTTCTTACCTGGATGCTGGGGACCTGAACTCAGGGCTTCATGATTATAGAATAAACACATTACCTACTGAGCCATCTCTTATTTCCATGGCTATAGTTTTTTGTATAGTGATCTTGTACACTGTCTGGTTGTACACTGTCTAGTTGTGGGTCTCTGTACTCTGTATTAGTTCCCATCTACCACAGGAGGGAGCGTTTGGTGAAGGGTGAGTGAAATACTGATCTATAAGTATAGCAGACTGCTGATGAGTCATTTTATTGCTATGTACCTTTAGCTGAACTACCGCATTTGACTTTGACTTTCTGCTATGCCCGTGGGCTATGTAGTCTTAGGTTCTTGGCAACCAAGCAGTGTCAAGTATGGGTTCCATCTCACGGAGTGGGCTTTAAATTCAGTAAGATATTGCTTGGTTACTGCCATGGTTGTGCCATTACTGTATCAGCATATTACGCATGCAGACCACTATTATAGATTGGAGCATTCTCAGTTGGGTTGGTGTTTACCTTTCTTCTCTAGTAGCATACAAAGTACCTTCCATTTCCATGAAGAATAGTCAGTGGGGGTGGACGCTTTAGACACTGGCTTGACTTCTCTGTGTTCAATGAGTTGTGTAGCTGTTGTCATCAGCAACATGGCTTTGTCATTCGTTTGTGAAGAACAACTAATAGCCTTGGCAATAACCTGTGTTCTTTGAGGGATTTCCATGGGGTCTCTTTGGCCAACAACTCAATTGGATTAGTCACATTTCTGGCACTGAAGGTTTCACTTGGTGACTAAAGATGTCTACCTAGTTGGGGCTTTGTTTTCCCTGTTATTACTGGTGACTCCATTTAGATATATGTACACATATTAAGAAGCTTCTACTGTAGTAGGCTTGCACATGACACTTTAAATGGGCTTTGCTGTTCATTGTCTGTTTCCTCCTTTACCCCACTCTGTCTTTCCCTCCCCATTTAATTCTCCAGTTCTAGTTTCTCCTATCACTCCATATAATCTATTTCCCTTTCCTTGGGCAACCTTCTTCTCATTAGTCCCTTACTCAATACCTTACCTGTATGGCTATACAGATTATTGTATGCCCTTCAAAGACTTAAAAGCATACCCCCACATATAACACAATACATTCATCTTTTTGGGTCTGGGTTACCTCACCCAGGATGATATTTTTTTTTTCTAGCTCTATGCTCTTACCTGTAAATTTTGTGATTTCGTTTTTAACAGCAGAGTAGTATTCTATTATGTAAATGTATTATTAAATGTGTAAATGTATTATTGTGTAAATGTATTATTAAATGTATTTCATTATCAAGCTATTTTGAACAGAGCAGCAGTGGACATAGAAGAGCAAGCGTCTCTGTAGAATGTAGAATTCTTTGGGTATATGCCTAAGAGCAGTATGTATAAAACTAACTTTTATTCACTAGATGTAATTGTTGTTTTGGAGACTTACTGCTGAATAAGCTCACCCTTTCTGGTTCTTTCTGAACTCTGGCTGGTTCAATTCAGCTGTTCTGGCTCAACCTCCTCTCCAAGCTGACTAAATCAAATTGGCTTTTCACTGAATTGTTCTGCTTGGAAAAACTAACTCTGGCAATTTGCTCTAAATTTTTGGCTCCTTCTCATTCTCTGGCTCGTTTTGTCTTCACCCGCAACCTGTCTTTATAAAACTGTCCTGGTAAACTGCCTCCTCTCCTTCTCTATCACTATTCTTCACTTCTTCACTCCCTCTCCCATATTCCCTCTCTATGCTGTTCTCTTAAATCACCTCTTTCCTGCCTGTTCCTGTTAAGAGTTGGGTGTGTCCTATCTCTGACTCGTCCTGATAAATCTGTTTCTGATTTGTCATGTTGTCTGCTCCTTAAACATCACTTTCAAACATGGCAGCTTCCTTCTACAAACCTGAACTTCATTGTTAGGGATTAAAGGTGTGTACTAACAAGAGTGTGCCTATATTCCAGCAAGATCACACTGTAACCCAGAGCATGATTGCATTGCAACTAAATCACACATATCTAGAAAGGCCTTTGGATATGACCACTGCTTTCCGTAGTGGCTGTAGACGTATGCACTCCCAACCAGCAATGGATAACTGTTTCCCATCCTTGCCAGCATGAGCTATCATTTGTTAATCTTGGCCATTCTGCCTGGTATAAAATTAAATTTCCAAGTATTTAAAATTGGAATTTCCATGATGACTAAGAATACTGAACATTATTAAAGTGTTTTCAGCCAGAACTGTTTAATTCTGTATGCCATTTTTAAACTGGGTTGTTTGGTGATATGTGGAATTTTGCTTTTTTTTTTTTTTTAATTCTTTAAATACTATTTTAGATATTAACTGTCAGTTTTCCCACATTTCTTGCTTTATTTCTTGTACCTTTGGTTGCTGTTGATGGATTTCAATGTCTTTGGTTGAAAACAGGTCGAAAATATTTATATTAATACATTGATGTAACTTGGAAAATATTATAGTTTTTGATTCTTTTCTTCTATAATTTCAATGAAATGAATTCTACTTCTTGTCTTTGCATTTTTCCCTGTCTGTCAGGACAACTGGTTTATGCAAGTCATTTGCATGTCTCTGTTTACTAATTTTATGTTTTGCTATGTCCAGTCGAAAACTAAAAGTAGTTTCTATCATTTTTAGGTCTAGAATGTGCATTTAATTCATTCTCATAAAATCCACATTTTGATTATTCTTGTAACTCTTTTTCTGCTAACTCCAGTAGGAAAGAATTATGTCTTATTTTTATTCTCCTGGTGAAAACCCCTCCCTCGCCCCACACTCTATCTTTAGATACCCAGCTCAGAAATCAGGTAAAAGTGAAAGAGGTAACTGTTTAGTTATCTTCATTGCAGGTCTCCCTCTTTTTTAGGAATTTGTCACCAAAGCAAAAGGCTAAAATGTAATAAAGTTCAGTCTAACTTTCCTGCCTAACTCAATAATCTGTGGTAGGGCAGAGCTCAGACTACATCTAATGGAAATATCAACCTTATTTAATAAGCGACACACAAAGTTCAGCAGCTTGTCTCTAGTAGCAGGTCCTTTCTGCAAATAACGTGTCAAATATATAGTGTATACATTCTGTACAGACCTCACAAATGTCCCCAAAGAAAACAAGTCCCCAAAATTAGCTCTTCTAGGAAAGCCTCTTCTTCTACCTAGATTCTAATATTTGTGATCCCCATTATTTTCACAGGTCCTCGATGTATTCTTTCAATGTGCCCCTTTTCATCTGTAACTGTGAATATGTTCCTCTGAACCAGATTCACCTTCTGGATATTGACTGTTTAATGATGTGTTATGGATGTTCAAAGAACTTACCACTTTAGAACTTAGTGATTTCCTTTAATTTATATTATAGGTGGACATACAAACATTCCTCATGGATATTGTTTGTTACTCAACTGATAAGTTTCCTTTTCCCTCATTCACTGTGGCCTTGAAATTCACTGTCAGGTAAACTGTTACAGCAGCTTGCCCTTGGTTCATATTTTCCTGATAATGCTCTCTTATTTCCTCAAATGTATTTTATAAGCAGACTGCTGGACCTTTGTATTTTTAAACAAATAATCATTCAAAGATTAAATAATGATAAAATGAAAAAAAATCAACCCTTTAGTAATTAGGTTTAATCTATATGTATTTTAATTTTGCTACATAAGCCATTAGACTTTAACATATTGTCTCTTTGTTTGCCCATCTCCCCATTATGACACACACACACACACACACACACACACACACACACACACACACACACACCCCTACCTATCTTATTCATAATTTTATGTGGTTTAGTTAGCCACTTTTTGGATAACCCAAACCTAGGGTATAAAAAAGATGAAGGTTACTGAATTCTGATCACTGAAGTCTTTAAAAAAAGGATAAATTACAATGATTTTTGAGATCTACTTCATTCAAAGCAGAAGTAGAAAGGTACCAAATTCTTACAGAACATAAATTCTTTTTGATGGGAAATATCTACTTCACTGACATAAACAGACATTTTTGATGAAATGTGTTTTAAAGAATTTGCCTAAGACAAACTCTTCAGACTTTTTCTAACGTCTTTTGCTATGTCAATGACAGAAGTAAAGGAGCAGGACTGTATAATAATCCAATTTTAAGCTTAGTTTTCATTTTAACTTATTCCAGAATTATCTTTACACTATCTATGCATAAACATTAGTGCTAAATCTAATTATTTGTGCCGTTACAACCATCACTAACAAATATTCCAGCATGTACATAAGCCAGGTTGTACTTATCCCATTAAAAGAGCTAACATTTTATGTTTAAACAACTAAATCTATATACTAAGTATTTGAAATGTTTTTGTGATTGTGTATACCAACTCTTTTAAAAATATGAAGAAATAAAATAATTTACCCTAAATTATAGTAAGGGTAATAACTTGGATTTGAACCTAGAGAGATGCAGAACTTTATATAAAATTTCAAGTTTGAGTTTAATCTTTTCATTTTCTAATATTTGAAAATATAGCATTATCAGGGATTATAATGTACAACCTGCTATTCATAGGTCATTTCTAACAAATCACATGTCAGCTCATTGATTTCTTTCTGTAGACAGACCTGTTATACATGAAACTTTGTATTTCATTTTAACATCAAAAGACAATCAGGTTAAAAATTTTAAAAAGTAACAATTTAATAATGAATATTTAGAAATGTGATACACACAAACAGCATAGTAATATAAAAATGCATATAATTTTAAACTAGTTTTTTTAACAAACCCTTAATATGGACAGGTGACAAGAACTTTAACAGTTACTGGATATTTGGGGGGGGGGGGGCCTCATTTTAAATATCATTTGGCCATGCAAATAAAAAAATAAATATGACAAATATATGGATTTTTGAAGTATAAATTGACATACAAATCTATATATTCTTAATAATTTTCATTAAAGCATCTTTGAAGCATTCTATAAGATGAAGTTGAAAACTCAGATGTAAAGAAAGGCATGATGTTTTATTAGATTGTGTAATTCACACACCAAATACAGAAGAGTATACATAAAACGTTAAACAAGGTGATATATCTACCAACTTATTCTCTGCGTCACTGACGTCAGAAAACCTCACGCTGGGACTGGGCAAGGATGTACATGCCAGTATTCCCTGGCACACAGGGAGCTGGGACAGGATCCCTTGAGCCTTTGAGTTCTAGACCTGTTTGGGTAACATTCTAAGGCCTAACCTCAAACAGGAGGGTTGGTGAGTAGGGCTACTACTCAATAGAAAAATTTGAAAATTCCCAAGTTTAAATGTTAATAGGGAAACAAAAACTACAGTAGCAATTTGGAAGTTAACTCTACTTTTTGAGGAGTAGTGAAGGAGAAATGAACATGGCTCCTTGAAGATTGTCAAAGCTTTGCTAGAACTTATGACAAGTAGGTTTGTAAAATGTTGAAAATTAAACCTACATCCTTTTATCTGCACACAATCCTTTGATGTCTTTTTTTCTTTTCTTTTTTTTTTTTTTTTTAAATTTAGATATCCAATGTGCTAAACCATGAGATATTAAACTGGGCTTAAAATGATTATATTCTCACTTCTTCAAAAAGACAGCTCTGAGGCAGCTGGAGATACAGAGATTATTTATTGTATCTTCTCATCTGAATAGTTTCAATAAAATTTCATGCACTTAACAAATATTAATTTCACCATAAGCAAGGTTGATAGAATTTACTATTTATATTTTCAATAGAATATATTCCTTAGTGGGATTTAAGCCATGAAAACTTAATTGGGTTGTATTACTAACTTACACATTTAACCCAGGAGTGAAACAGGACCTCTGAACTAACATGGAGCAGGAGCCCTGAACTCTACTACAGGTGAGAATCACTCAAAGAGGTTTTGGAAAGACTGAAGCATGATTCAATTTCAGGAAAGCTCCCATATTATTCTACTACGAAATGAGGTTGGATATCATTGATTGGTAATAATTGCTATTCAAGATGGATTTGTTTAAATAAATTAAAATTCAAGTATGAGTACTTTCTTTGTGACAGACATTATTATGAGTGCTAATAAAAGATTTTTTTCTATAAAAATTATTGGATATTACTATTTATCCTAATCACTCGACTAGCTATATAAATTTACTAAAATAGTCTTCAAACTTTTCTTGTTTGCTATCATAAAAGGTTTCCTTTGACTTTACTTACTGAGCTGTCCTCCACTTAGAATTTTAACTGTAGTGATTATCAACAAAAAGTTTTCTAGAGAAAAGAGAGAAACAGTAACTTCATCTTCAAGTTATAGTACATGAGGTATTCTCCACTCCATATCTGAAGTCACAAAGATACACTCTAAAAACTGAAACAAGATACTGCTTTGATGGTTACCAAAATCTCTTGGGTCAAGAACTAACACCCACTGGCTTTAGTGCTAGAACTAAATTATCTTTAAAAAAAAAAATCTATGTCAGGTCCTCTGGGAAACTAAAAGGAATGGGTCTTTAATGCAGAACATGTTTCTTGTGACCTATTTATAAAAGATTTCTTAGAAAACATTACAGAAGGATGGTTTCTAAGATATAATTAGAGATTAGTTAACTCAAGAGAACAATTTAAACTAAAAGTTTAAAATTTTTATGAAAGATCAGTAGTTAAAATAAATACTTAATAAAATATGTACCACAAGAGGAATTTAGTGTTTAAATGTCACATTGTATTACCTTCAGTTAAACAAAACTGACTTTAGTGGCTTAGATATCTAAGAATGTCTAAGGTATGAGTTTGGAAACAGGAAACTCATCTTAAGACCAGAGAAACAAAGATGAAAGAGATTACTATACTTACTCTAAAGCTTACAGAAAGAATGATTGGGATTTTTCTGCCAAGAAGCAGAAGACTTTAGGGGCAAGTGTCAGTAAGTAGTCATGGTTATGTAGCTTATGTCAAAATCTTCTCAGTGTCAAAGAGAGAATACAGTATTAGTGAGCACCACTATGAGTGTGTATGTATAACACTTTATCTGCTTAATGCTTTCATTTTATAGTGAAGGAAAAAATGTATTCCTAAGCTAACAAGTCATCTATGTGATTTATGATTTATCTTAAAATGTTTTTTTTTTCTACCATTCCTTCTAAATCCCAATCAGAGAACACATAAAGAGAACACGATGCATTTGCAGTACAATGTCCCTTGGTTTATGAGAATTACTGAAGAGAAAAGAAAGTCTTCAATGAGTATCAGTCCATTCTTGGATCCGAAGAGGTAAAGAAAAATGAAAAAGTTAAGAAATGGGAATTCACAAACCCCAGTACATTCTGGATTTATCTCCAAGGGTTCATCTTTGACACCCCATATTGTTTCAATTCATATTAGTAGAAAGACTTACCACTACTCTCCAACCCTTTGTTTTCTATAATAAACCCACACCTTTTTCTTTCTATAATAAAAGTTTCAAGTTGTGACCTGGAATTTGTGATTTCTCCTTTCGTCATCCAAATTAAAATCTGTGTTCTATCTTATAAAACATATATCCTGGGACAGATAGGTCTTCAATAAAACTCTCATTTGGATCCTATATCGAGGATCTTATGCAGTTTCTGAAAAATCAGTATATATTCTTGACATTTTCAGTCTCCAGTACAAGCAAACACATGATATACACTGAAGGTCTTAGAAACATTGTTACATGATACAGAATTAGTATTATTCTCCATTTAAAATACGTTCAATCTCTTCCAGCCTTTTCAAAGCAGCAACTCTTTTCTTCTCAATTTCTTTGATGTCTTTTGTTGTTTTATGCGGGGCATCTTGGTCTGCATTTTCTGTTGATTGCTGGTTGGATTTAGAGTTTCTTTTATCATTTGTTTTTATGATTTGTGCTGGTCTGGATTCACTGCTGATTTCTTTTACATCCTCAGAAGGGATTTCATCTCTTTCTTCTGTACCTGAAGTCTTATCAACTGGGGACAGTGGCTGCTCCACAATACCAGAGGAGGAGATTTTATCCCTGACTATACTCAGATGGCGTTGAATATATTCCTCATGAGGTGCTAATGCCAATGTTTCAACGAGGCATCTCTCAGCCTTTAGTAACTCCCTCTCCTCAAAGTACACGACACACAGATTGTGCTTTCCTTGCACATTGGTTGGATCCATTTCCAGTATCTTTTCAAAACATTTTTTAGCTCCAGGTATATCCTTCTTTTGGTTCATCAGAATGTCTCCTTTTAAAATGAGACCCTTGGTATGGTCAGGATAGTATCTGAGCAGCTCTTCTAAGATTGGCAATGCCTTTAACTCCTTAGCAGTCTGTGAGTACAGGAGTGCCAGGTTAAACAAAGCACTTCTGAAGTCAGGCTGTAATTTGATAGCTTTCTTCATCCAAGTCTCTGCTTCAGAATCCTTTTTGTCATCCATGGCAAGCATCCCCAAATTAAAATAGCCATTAGCATCTTGTGGCTCTTCATTTATGTAATTTAGAAGCCGTTTTCTAGCTTCAGGTCTGAGTTTAACTTCACCTAAAAGTAATTTTATTTAAAGGAGATACATTATCAATGAATTAACCATTCAGGTATTTTGTTAGATTACAAAATACAGCAGTAAAGCAACTTATTTTTATATATAAATAAAAAAGTAGAAAACAAAAAAGGGATAACAATGTGATTGAAACACTCAAATGATAAATTCATTTCTTTTTCAATCAGTACTCCAGATGCCAAGAGAAGAAAATTCTTTAGTTTGGAATCTAGTAAGGCATCAGAGAAGAGTAGATACGTGTCCAACAAAGGATTTCCAAAGAGCTGTATTCAAGCACAGTTGTGTTAGTATTTTGAATTTATATACCAAACAAGTTCTTTAATTTCTCTGGGTTAATTTACTGAGTTTTCTAATAATTATAGGACATGTGTATATATGTAAGTATATATGTATGTACACATTTATGTGCATATATATATGTTGGATAATGAGCGATTTTTATCATTATTTAGAAAAGAATTACACTTAACACAGAATAAAGATGATATTTATGACATAAAAAATTAATATTATAAATAATTTATTCTGTCTTGTGAAGGAAAATATTCCCACATAAAATATGGTTTAAAAACACTATTGCAGTTAATATTAGTTTACTAAATTATAGAAAGTACTAGAAATTATAATAATAGTTGAAAAAACTAAACAAAGATATGCAAAGAATTTTCTTTTAAGTCACAGTAAACTAATATGAGATTAAAAATATGATAATGCTCTGGAATCTTTAAACATAGTTACAATTTTTTTTCACAATTTCTGCAGCATTTAGACTTCATATTTACTATACAAGAAGTTTTATTATGTTTATATGAATAATGTGGTATTATATGCTAGTTAGGTACTGGCTGATGGTTTCTGAAAAGTTAGTTTCACTATCTCTCTAGAAAAATGGGCAAGTAAACTGTCTCATAGGCCTCTTCATGTCACTTGAAAGGACTTTTTGTCAAGTATTTTAAATATTCTTCTTATTATAAGTTGTGTTCTGTACATTATTTTATAATAAACAACCAGTCCACAAAATACTTATTATAGGCTTTGCAATATTTTAATTGATTAAATAGAGACATATTTTCAGGAAACTTACCTGATTCCTGCATTAGAATAGCAGAATTGAACAGTGCTAGCTTATGTTTGGGGTTTAGTTCCAAAGCCTGATTAAAGTTCTTCATAGCTTCATTTGGGTCTTTCAGTTCAATATAAACAATTGCCAAGTTGTACCACAAATCTGCATTATTCCTGTCCAGCTCCAGTGCTTTAAGATAGGCTTCTTTTGCTCTGAGAGGCTTATTCATTTTTAAAAGCAACTCTCCCCTGTGGGAAACAGACAGACAAGGTTTACTTTATTATCTTAGTATGCCACATCATAAATACTTCTTTAGACAAAAACAGTCTCTTAAAAAAAAATCCCTTTCTGAAACTAGCCTCAAGTCTAAACTCCTTTCAGCAACTCTGGCTGCACATGCTTTCAGATATTATAAAAGAAGAGCGCATGCCTGACTGGACAGTAAATGAGAGAAGCAGTCAGGAAGGGCGACAGAGGAAAGGTGCTCAAGAATGAGTCTTTAAAAAAGACAACTAGACTGCTTGGGGACATAAGCAGCTAATTACAGAGACAGATTAATAAATCAGATGATAACATTGGAACACTTGAGAAAAAAATGCCATTGTTACTGGGAGTTTCTCGTCTTTAAATCTGATGTCTCACTATACTAATTAGCCAAGACTTTTAAAAATGTGAAATCTGCACATATATTAACTTAGTCCCCTTCAAAGTATTCTTACATAATGGCTAGCAAAAACAGATAGACAGACAGACAGATAGATGGATGAATGAATGAATAAATGAATGTACTGAATTTTCAAATGGTTGATTAGGAGAGCCCTTGTACTACCTACAGGTAGCTTTCAGGAACACACTAGAACCATGCAGCTTAAAAACTTTTATCTATCTTTCCATATGGTCACTTTGAGTTTGAGAAGTTAAAAAAAAGGCATTTTGCTTAAATTTAGTGAACTTATTTTTACTAAGAATAATACAGCAACTTCTAGACATGAAACCAAAGTTTTAATGCAGACTACCAAAGTCTTCATCAAATAATATAGGACATACTGACTACTGGATGAGGAAAAAACAAAAAGACAATATCCATTTTAGGAACAGAAAAAAAAAAAAAGCTAAATTCAGAATATTCTTTCCTCAGAGAAACAATGTTATAAATTCTAAGTTTAATGCTCAATATATAAAAGAAAGCTTAACATGCGATGCCCCGTAAGCATGGGAATGATGTTTATATGGAGTATGGAGCTCTGCTAGAACTCTTTCAAACAGAACCTACGTCAGCTACTGTAATGATTCTCTTGTCAGTATCAAATTACTTAAGTGTGACTATCTACTTACAAGATACACACTTTGTGCACACAGCTGTCAAGAAAAAACATTAAAAGAACACCATGGTAATAAACTTGAAACATACATGCAGATGTAGGTTCAATTTGACAGAGGTAACCCTGAAGTAAGGATACCTGCTAATGTAAGCCTGCTTGAAGTCTGGCCTCATGCTGATTGCCTGTCGGTACAGTTGATCCGCTTCCTCCAGGCGGGACTCGTTTGCTCGAATAAGGTTGGCCAGATTGATATAAACATTTAGGTGATTAGGGGCAATTCTGGCTGCATATTTTTTACCAGGAATAATCTATTTAAGAGAAAAACACGTTTGTGTATTTGACAGTACAGTAGCAAATAAAAATAACAACAATTTTCTGAGTGACTTATTTCAAGGGATATGAAACCTAAGATTTTGCTGAAAGTTTTACTAACATAACAAATTAAATCATAAAAATGTAAAAAGTAAGCAGGGCATGAAGGGTGGCACATGTCTTTAATGTGAGCATGGTAGAAGCAAATGAACTTCTGGGAGTTAGGGTCCATCTTATTTACATAGAGAGCACGCCAAAGATCATGCATGAGCACACACATGTACACAAAAGCAAGCACTTACAAGCATCTGAAAATATTAATAGAATTTTTGACAGTGAAAGCCATATATTGGTTTTATTTATTCTGGCTATGAATTATTTCTGGCTTTTTGTTTACATTTATCTTTGTATTAAGTCAGATAAACCAGAAGTTTTAGAGATTAATGGTTCGTAGTCTACAATGCAAGAAAACAATCCATTTCAGTCTGAATATACACTTTGTTAACTCTAGCGCGGTCAAGAAAGTTATTTATTTCCTGGCTGCAATAGTAGGGCAGCCAGTTTTATTTTAGAGTCGTGTATCAACTTGCTTATTTAGTATGGTTGGAAAATAAAATGCTCTAACTGACAATTCAAGGTAGTTGTTATACATAATACAGATATGGATGTCTGGTACTACATATCCAATGATCTTTTACCTGTATCAGTGCATCTGTCAATCAGCACAACAAAGCAGCAGTGGTGCAGCCACTGTTTTACAACTTCCTTTCATTGCTCTGATAGTAGTTAAGTTTGAACATGCTATTTAAAGTACATGAATTAAAGTCTCTTCACTTAGCCATTTTTGGTAATTTATAATCGGCACCAGATATTTATGTTCTAAGAGTCAGCATTTATATATTAACTATAAATAACCTTTTAAAAAATTGTTTGAATAATCAATTCTGTCTAACCAGGGACAGAAGGCTGGGGTGGAATAAACTACTGCTTTATGTCAATGACTTAAGTAAGTCTTTTCATATGGACACAGTAAAGGAGACAACTTACCTGAGGCATTAGTGATTTAGCCAACATATAAGACTCCTCAGCTTCTTTAGTTCTGTTTAAGTTTTTATAAGTTCTTCCTACATTCATGTGGGCACCAATGTCATCTAAAACAAAACAGAACACTTAATGGCAAATACACCAGGCATTACTCAGTGCAACTGTTGGAAGGCAGGTTTTCCGGGACAAGCAAGAGCGTGTGAGAAGAGGGCTGGCCCCGCTTTCTAGGAAGTTCTTCTAAAACAACTTGTCTTAATTTACACCTAACAGGACTGATGGACACAACAAAAGAACTTAGAGCAGCATAAGAACAGAATGCACACAACATGGGAAACTTCCTGAGTGTATCTTTGAGGGTGTTGGGCAAGAGAGAGGGGCAACGGAGTGCTGCACATTTTACTATATCAGACCATGCACAGCTCGATTCTACTTGCTTAATCTTACAGTTTGGAAATCATTAAAAATACCGCTCAATTTTACACCTCAAAAAGACTACGGTTAATTCCTATAATAGAACATGAGTTTAAATAACAAACCTTGTTATTGTACCTTGGTAGAATTACTATTAAGAAATAGAAAAACTTGTATTTAAGAAAAAAATGTGATTGTGATTAGAGTTGAATGACAGGTTGATAGGCTGACATAAGAAGTTGTGGTCATTCTCTTTTAAATGATGATACATTCTTATAAAACTTAAAGAATTTTAAAGTTATGTTAATATCAGAATGTGAAGAATTTATATATCATCTCTTGATATGGAAAATAAAATACAAAGTAAATTTATTTAGGGTGAGAATAACTATGCATCTTTAAGAAAGATCTCTGAAAATGATTTCAAAGGTTTGGAATAAAGATAAAAGGAAGGGAGATCTTAAAGCAAGAGCCTTTACACAGCATCAGTATCTAGCGGACATGGCAGGATTTAGTTATGACTCTACCTGCCGGTAATACTGAGGATTTGCAACAGTGGAACAGTGGTTCTCTGAGTGCCACTCCCAGGACACAGAGGGGACAGACTTATGTATTGTGGCCATTCCCCCCCCCCCCCCGAAGGAGAGCAACAGCCCTAAGATCTTGCTATGTGATGTTCTTTATGTTTCAACAGAGTGCAAGCATGAAACTGTCAAAGTTTCGGGAACTAAATGTTCCTAACAATTTTGCTTCTAATAACCCTGAACTGCAAATAATCCAGCAGTCCATGAACAGATAAATGGCTGGACAACGTGGCATATCCACATGAAGAAGTGCTAGTCAGCTACACAAAAGTAGTTATTTCAGAATTCATGAACAACATTGATGAGCAACAACAAAAAAAAATCATATATAACAAGATATTCAGAAAAAAAATGAGTCCATAGAGGACGAGTCTCTTTATATATAATTTTAGAAGAGTAAAGAAATATATGGTAACTGAAAGCAGTTCTATTTTATTTGGAGGAAAGTACTGTAAAGAGGTAGAAAGATTTGGGAAACTGATGTGTATTTTCCCCGTTTGGTGGTAATGGATTTGCAAGCACAAACACATGAGCACTTAGATTTCTAAATGGTCTCCACTTCCTCTTATGTGTTTGCATAGCCAGTGGTCCCAAAATCACCTTTAATGATTCATACTTACAAGGAATCTGATCTCATTTTATTCTCTGCCAAATGATAATTTCTCAAAAGCCATTTCTAGCCATTACTTCTAATCTCTATGCTTCTTATTTTTATATTTTAACTATAATTTCAAGTACTTAAAAAGACATGACTACACACATACATGCATTTTTGGCTGTGTATTTATAAGGAACTTTTATGAATCTTTTATACCTTACAGCAAATGTATTTCTTTGGTATATTTTGACTTGGTTAATCAAGGAAACTAAGGACCCTAAAAAAAGAGAAATGCATTTCTATTTATATTAGTGATGTAAAAAGCAAACAGACAGCAGGTAATACAACACGGTTTTTTCCTGTTATTCATCTGTAGTCAGTTTATATGACCAATTAAAATTATCAAACATGAAAAAGATCTGAGTAATTTTTAAACTACATTCCCAGTGGGAGCCTCACGGCAATGGTAAAACCGTTCTACTCACTGCTGGTTTTTAGCAGCTAAAGCAGTTCCTGACACATGGCTACGTTTTCAATGTACAGGCGATGAACACATCTATTATTCTCCTTTTAACCTTTCTCTTTGGTGTAATCTGGTTCTGGACTGTCAGCCAAAGGTCATGTATACAGGTGCTATGCTCTTGTGAAGTGGTGGAACCTTTAAGAGATGACTACTGTTAAGAAGTTAGGTCATTGCAGGAATGCCATAATGAAAATATTTGAACTCAGGCATTTTCCTGAGGCTTTGCTTTCTGGCTGTCATAAGGTGAGAAACCTTGTGCTGTAACACTGTCATATGAGCACTGTCTACCAAAGGCTCAAAATGATGGATCAAGTCACCTAAAACTTTCCTTGTCTTATTTTAAGTTGATTGTCTCAATATTTATATATTAATACAATAATGGCAAACATAAACATTCACTGTATCCCACAGTTGTACATTGTCTCCTTGTTCCCTAATGGTATTGAACATAATATATTTGCATATATAGTTTTAAGTTACTTACTATGTTACTACAGGCTAGACACTGTTTTTATGAGTTTCTATTGAGTATTTAATCAATACAAAAAGACATTTGATTACTTTTCAAAATATATGGAACATTTGTGATTGGATTCATTTTAATATAAAGTGTATTTGATAGCAGGTTCTAAGCATTCCCATTATGTAATTTAGGTTATCCTCATTTCTAAAAAAAAAAAACAGTTTAACATATAAAAAAAAGTCTTAATCTGCTAAGAATCTCCTAACCTCATATTTTTAATCTTTCTGCCCATATCCCGAGTGCTGTCTTTACAGGCCCATGGTACCACAAGTGTTTTAGAGTCTAACTTTTTAACCACAAAACAACTGCCTCTTTTAGCTTACCCTGGTCATTCTCTTAATTTCTACAATATCTAGTAATAGCATGTTATAACATATCATCCTACATGCCAAGTGACGTTAAAAACATCACTATATAGCAAGAAGTCAAAAAGCACACCATACATGCTATCCTCAGAGTTTCCAAGTTCATGTGCCTCAAGCAAAAGAAACTATAAGGATGTTGACTATCTTCCTAGCCTATAGCTTATCAAACTTACTTTTGAACATGTTGATAGTGAAGTCATATTCAGGCTAGATACCGGGTATATTTGAAATAGAAATAAGTGAAAACTGAGGATGTGTTACTTAGACCAAATGTTTACAACTGCAACATTCTCCATTCACACGAGAAAACTGATCACTCATAAATACGGGTCACACATGTACTTGATTTAGTCTTTACAAAAATGCTGAGACAGAAACCACCATGCCAACATAGAAGTGAGATAAGAGTGAGCAGGCTGAAATCTTAGGTGTTTGATATGAAAGTGATAACTTAAGCTGGCAAGATGGCTTGTTTGTAATAGTGCCAAGCCTGGCAACCTCAATTCATTTCCCTGGACCGACAAGACTGAAGGAGAGAACTGATTCTAATTGTCCTGTGACTGTCACAAGCACATAGCGCGCACACACACACACACACACACACTGCAACAAAAATTTTAAAATGATACAAATTCTAGAATAAAAATCTAAGACTAAAATAAATTAGAATTACTACATTTAGTGAATTTGTTTGCATATAGGACTAATCAGATGATGCAAATATAAACATGAATCAGATGTTTATGCTGCCACAATGAAGCCCACATTTAAAATAAATTAGTATTTTAAAGACCTGAATTATAAGTACATGCGTATCTCACAGGAAATATGTGAATAGTGCTTTTACTTAGAAGGGAAGATGCTTGGGAGAGAGGCCATGAGGCTGGTTATAAAAGACAACTAGTGTAGACAACAAGGTATGTTAAGGTTGACAACAGATGGGAGGAGAAAAATACATTGTAGGCTCAAGAAGATACATTAAATCAAAGAGGAGTTGTAGGACACATACTCGTATTCCAAGCAAAACCAGACTATGTGAAAACTTAAGGAAGGCAGATTAGCAAGTTACATTTCTATAACCGTCTCTTCACTCTGTTCTAACTGAATTTGGTTTTGTCTTAATGACACAGTAACTGTCCTTCTTAGTGTAATGGCTATGAACATTTCTTTGTTTTTTTTTTTCTTTTCTGAGAACATATTTAATTTAGCAAGCAAATACAAATAATAAACAATGTTTTATACACCCAGTTTCTACATTTAACAAAACATAAGGATTAAATTTTACAGTTTTTTAATATCCTACTTCAAACTCCACTTCCCCAACATGAGAACTTAGAAACCTATTTACCCTTTGAAGTTATAAGTAAGATTTTTTTCTTTCCCATCCCTTGTTTGTGCCGTATGTCTCATGCTGCAAAAGTTACACAAATGACTAATGTCAAGCAAATTATGTGGTAACTGGAAACCAGGGCATACATTTTAAAACAGAATGATGGCGGGTTGTAACAGATGCTCTCAGAGCAATACAAGGCAAGCAATGGTTACGGATCAGTAGGAAGGTCAATTTTTATGGCAGTAATGGCCTATTAAGGAGTCACCATTTGAGCACACCTCAAATTATGTAGCTGGGTCCCATCAGCAGAGGATAAAGTGTGGAGGAGTATTAAGGACTGACTGGGCGTGGTCCATCTTAGGTACAGAGAAGCATCCCAGTGTGGCAAGTAGTCTACAGATGGAGGAGACACTACAGCAAAGAGCTCCTCTGGACAGTTGCTAGACTTGGTTTTTATTCCCTTCTTTTTATATTTACAAATACCTTGGCCATGTAGCTAGGCTCTACTATGAGCAGATCATAACTAAAGATAATCCATTCATTTTAACCTACATTCTGCCATGTGTGGTTACCAGTGCTCAGGTACCATGTGGACTATGACCGTTAATTACCCTGTGCAAACTGGGCCTGGAGGAAGAGGTGTTACCCTTAACCTCTGTTTTTCATTCCATACAATTCTCAGTGCTTTAAAAAAATTCACTCCACTCTGATGATCATTAAACTGTTTATCTACTGCTATTTTTACAGCTACCTATATTTGACTCACAGATCCTGGATCTCTGGGGCTCTAACAACACTACTTTCAAAACTCAGCAGTGTACATACATGTAACTGTTTTTGTGAGACAGGGTCTCTCTCTATAGTCTTAGCCATCCTAGAACTTACCATGTAGATAGACCAAGCTTGTTTTGATCTCAAGAGATCTACCTGCCTCTGACTTCAAAGTGCCAGCACATAGAGTGTGCCACCACACTGAACATATACATGTTATTTTCTAACACTGTGGCCTTGATGTTCTTTTCTTTCAATAAACCACCTCTTTTCTACCCTAACACTCAGTTCAAAGGTCTCAATTTTACAAAATAGGAAAAAATAAGGCAGTGCCCACTACTGTGTCATTTGTGGGACAGTTACTGCACCATTTGTGGGACAGTTAAAATATGAAGATTGTTCAACTTGTTTCTGAATAGAATGATGACCTCTGGTGGTACTGGTAGCTGGATACAACCTTTGGTGAAATAATTCTGCATACTAAAAATGTCAAGAGCATTCTAATGAAAACAACTGCTGTTCCAGTTACATGCTACTCAGATGTCATCATTTTGTTAGACATATCTGCTGATCTTATCTCTTTTCGCCCATCCCTTTTGATTCAATCTGTACTATAAACAGTTACTATAATTGACCTCTTAGCCTTTTCTTCCTTAGTAAAACACATCTGAAAAAAATTCTAGTCCTTATTAACAGAGTAATGCACATCTACAGGATCATTACCTTACCTGGGAGATAAGAAGAGAAAACCATTTAACTGTATCAAGTGATTAAATTTTCAGTTTTCACTAATCCAGGATGATGTTAATGGCTGGCAACTGTGTATTTTTCTAGCTGCCTACCTTTGCTTCATGTGGATACATCATATGAGGGCTCACTAGAAATGTACAATTTCAGCTGGCATCTAAATCTGCATCAGAATGGCCAGGAGAACAAGATCTCTAGGTCTCTATGTACATGGAGGGATAGGAGCACTGTCTTACAGGACCACTTTGCCTTCTCTCTTGTTCTCACATCTCAAATGAGTTCTTTCCTTTCCTTTCTACTGGTGATTTTACTTTTCACTGAGGAAACAGAAGCAAACAGAAGGCAACTTCAGGTTACTCCATATTATTCACTCACCTCTTATCCACTGTCCACACACTATGCCTGTCTGTTATTACAACTGATTCTAGTCCTAAAGGAAAGGAGCCTGCATAGCAGATGCTGTCTCTCCCCAACAGCTGCATTATTCCTTTTCTCAAGTATACTGGATACGCTTGGGATATGCTTGATTCTCCACCTTAATAGAATCTCTGTCATTCTGGCATCCTTTCGCCTGGCACAAGAGCTTTCAGTTTGCAACACCCTTGACATTTTCTATGGTGTCATCAATAACTCTTTCTTTACTCCCTTGAACTTAAGAGTAATAAAAACTGGCCCCCTCACTCCATCTAATGTCTATACTGCCACCTACCAATTACAATGAACAGTGCTTACCTGGCTGAACATGGGTAGCCTGCAAGAAGTATTTCAACGCTTTCTCAAAGTTCTTTTCATTTTCCAAAGCATGACCCACATTATTCCATAATTTGGCATTGTTTTTATTCACCTTAAACACAAATGAAAATAGAATAATCTATAATCAGAAAAATCAACAACAAAAATCCAAAACACTCTAGTTGACAGACATTTGTTTGGTAAACTACTGGGAATGGAATGTTTTATGGAAATATTCCTAGAAATGAGACAAAAGCCTATATAGTCTGCCCTTTCCTCTAAGGTAGTTCTCAACCTTCCCTATGGCGTGACTCTTTAACAGAGTTCCTCATGTTATGGTGGTCGCTAACCATAAAATTATTTTCATTGCTACTTTATACTTGTAATCTTCTGATTGTTATGAATAAAAATGTAAATACTTGTGCTTTCTTATAGTTTTAGGTGACCTATGTGAAAGGGTCAGTCGACCAACCCCTGCAGGGATCAGGCCTCACTGGCTGACGACGACACTTTAACATGTTAGAAAACCACAGCAGTTTGACTTCATTTATCTATCAGAAGTGTTGCAAAGGTTTTTCTGATTAGATCACAATCCAACCTATTTGTATTTTGTTGAGGAGAGAGGATATGAGAATATACTTAAGAGAGTGTATTGATGGCGTATTGTTGGGCGAGACATATTTAAAGCTAATTATATAGTTTATTATGGAAACAGAAATGCTGAGATTACAGCTGTGAAGTCCATCTGTGTGTGTAGAGTTCACAGATGGGTGGAGAGCATGATATACACCCAAAAGGCGAGCTGCAGTGATTAGCACGGAAAGTTTTAACCAGTGTTCTAAGAATGCAGGTAAGAAAAATTCCTAATAATTATGACACACCATTAGCACTGAAAATTATGGATTAACAGTGTGGTAGTGATACTTCACGTGTGTATCCAGCTAGGAGGGAAATAAAGAAGTAGTTAAAAGGAGGGGCTGGAGAAATGCCTTAGCAGTTTAAGCATGGACTACTCTCACAGAGAACTTCTGTTTGGCTCCTAGCATACATATCAGGCAGCTATTACCTGCCTGAAATTTGAGCTTCAGCGGAATCAACACCTCTGCCCTCAGTGGGCACCTGAATACACATATACATACTCATCTGCAAACATATATATTTTAAAAAAAGAAACAGTCAAAGGGAAGTATGAGTTTAGAGATTTGTAAAGGATAAGAAGTGTTTATGGAAATATTCTATTGATAACTATAAAAATGAGTCTGTATAGTTGAAATAAAATTCTGCTTACCAGCTCCATTCCCAATACTGCTAAACCAGTGGTAGTGCTGCTCCTTCACACAGTAGGTGACACTTTTGTGCACTTCATCTCACTGAACTAGTGATGCACTGATTACACAACTCATTATTTTATATACCATTAGCAACTAAGCTACTAATTAACTGTATGTTCTGCCCTATCTGATTTATCTTGCTATTAAGCCTATAAAGGTAACACAAATGTGCACTCTAAGAACTAAGAAAATACGGTTTTATATTTAAATATTTTACCATGTGAACTTCATGTAAATTTAGTATACCATTCATTAAAGTAAATACATATATAAGTATATATGTATGGTATGTATATGTGTCTATCTATACATATATATATGTAATCCTTCAGACATATAACTAAGTAGTAACTTAGGGAGTTTGGTTATGGTATATACTATAAAAACAATGTATTACTTCTCAACTTCTCAGCTAAAATAGAATTAAAATGTCTGCCTAAAAGTGTGGTAAATACAATTTTACAAATACACATTTTCCTGTCCTCTGAATAAAAATACTTTACCTTTAAGGCTGACATAAACAATGTATATTCTGACTCCCAGTCCCAATTTCTATGGAGTGTTTTCAAGGCATGGGTTAGTATCACCATGGACAGACAAACCCATGAGAGCTTTTTCAGTACACTGTTGAAAAGATAAAAACAGGGAAAAATATTGTCTTCATCATCAAGAGCATTTTTCTTTAGAAGAAATAAGAAATAAGGTAGGTCTAAATTATCATGTTTGAATCCATCCCAGTGACTTTACACATTTAAATAGCACCCCCAAATTAAATATGAAGATGGCCCACCAACTGAGACTTTACTTATATTTTATTCTTTGGGATTTGTTACAAAATTCCCACAGGACAGTAAAGTCTGAGGCTGCTCAAAACCCTCAACTAAGATGATAAACATTTGTAGAGAGACTACACAACTCTCCCATATATTTTAAGCAATACTCGACAATTATGTTAGAGTTAACACTTTGTTAATGTAAATAATTAACATTTGTATATTAACAATGTAATTAGTGACCTGTAAAAAGTCTACATACTTTCAGTAAAAATAAAAGTTTTTCAAAATATATTTCATCTGTAAAACTATATCATGACCAAAGGGAGAAAGGTGACTCCATATTCTAATGTGTTAATCACTAGTTCTAAAGCTGTATTTAAGTTAGTGATTTAAAAACTGATAATTTTTTTATTTAAGTGTCCTTTGGGTCATTGTTTACAACTTAATAGTTGAGTTTAGAAAGGGTCAACCTTACTTCTGATACTTTGAAAAGGGTTTTGCTTACAAATTATTCTATAGGCTCTCCTATTCTTTGACTTGTTTTATTTTTACGTTTCAGAACTGCCTGTTAAAACTGAGAAAAAGCTGTAAAACAAATGCAAATTACAAAACTTTAGACTAACTGCTGACATCTGACTCTTCACTGACAACAGGATGATCACTTCAATTTCTATTATCCCAGAGTTAATATTCTGAGTCTGTCTGTGTTTTGTGTCTCTAATATGGTTCAATTTCCCATTTCGACAGGTCCACCTATACAGAACAGGATAGTATGGATCTGATAATACATCATTGGCAGAATTAAGATGTAAACTGGAATCAACACGTCTGTTTACTAGTTGTGTGACCTTGGGTGATTCAGCTAATTTGTATGGGCTTCAATTTTCACATCTGCAAACAAGGGCGTTGCGTTAAGATTAAATGAAAAAAAATAATCGTAAATGTGCACCATAAATCATCCCTGGCATACAGTAGTTCCTAAAAATGGGTCGTGATCAAAACTATATATATATATGGGTAGAAATTCTAAGAAGGGATAGTGGATAAAAATTGTGAAACTAAATAGGATAATCTACTGAGTCCATGTTTGTCAAAAGAGGCTAGATGCAAAATGCAGGAAAAAACTGTTAATATTCAGAATAGATATAAAAAGAAGATTCTGAAATAGGATTTACATGAGATAACTAGGTTGGGGATTTTATAGAAACCATGGAAATAATTTTTAAATAACAGTATTGACTGGATATAGGAGAAGCCAATTTTTAAGAGATATAGAGAAAAGTCAGATTGATACAGTAAATGTACATAATCTCTATGATTATGAGTTTCTAGGCATTTTAATTGGTAATGCAACAAAAAGCCCCATATGCGTGCTAAACACATTTTATATGCACTAAGCACTTAAGATGGCTCACTCCAATAGGGTGAGTGTAGCTGTCATTGCTTATGAATGTGGAAATACTCATCTGTAAACGCCTCAGTAACAGCAGCGCTGTCTGCACATGGGTCTGACTCAGGCTGTTGTGTGGGGCTGTAACAAACTATGTAGAGGGAACATAGCAGGAGTAGTGGTGAAATCTTTTCTAACCTGAATTCTAGCTATACAGATGGAAAGACTCAAAGTATGCCTTACAGAGCATGTATTTTATAGCTATAAAACAAACTAGTATTTAATTCACCTTTTGTTTGAAATTTTTTGCCATCCATGGGCTACTAAAATACAGAACCCCATGCTAGGAACATATAGTACTCGCTCAGCAACAACAAATCCCACAGGAAAGAAGAGGTTTGATGCAGGAATAAATGGTAACGCCATTAAACAAAGTGCCTAGAATGAAAAAGATAGCATGTTCAGTTAAACAACACAGATGACAGGCAACACAGGCTTTTACACTTTACTTGGAGTAAATGATTTGTAAACTATTTTAGAAAATACTGCCAGGAATAATGAACACAAAGGCCACACACGGGTGGTAATAAACATCAGGGTGTAGTTGGCAAGGTAAGAAGGGAGTTTTTACTTGTTCTGTGAGCAATACGAATTTTACCAAAGGTTGACTCCTGAGGTTCACCTAGTTAAATTAAAAATTACTTTAAAAATATTTTGAAAATAGCACATTCAACTTATCAGTAAGCAAAAATATATAATGAAAAAATGGGCAGAGAAGAAATACCAATAACCAAAAGCTATATGAAAAACACTCCACATCATCAGAGAAGTACAAATTTGAATACCAATGGACTCAATCTGAGTCTTGATGGCTACTGTCAGAAAGACAAGTGAAAGCAAGTGTTAAGAAGAATGTGGACAACGTTAACCAATGCAAACCTAACAGTGGGAACTGAATTAGTCATGCGGGCAATGGTATGGAAATGTCTCAAAATATTAAAAACAGAATTATCGCAATCCAGTGATCCTATCAATAGGCATATAGCCAAAAGAAAGGAAACCCACACAGTGTCCTCCACTACACCACCAGGATTCAGAACAGCTAACATATGGACCCAACATAGTGATGGGCAGAGCACATAAAGAAAACAGGGCATATATGAACAAGAAAATCCCACTTAGTCTTAAAAGGAGAAAGAAACTCAAACTGAAGGGCATTATGTCATATATCTGATACTCTCATTTGTATATGAATGATTAAAAAAAGTGATATTAGAAATTGAGAACAGAATGGTGTTTACCAGAATGAGGCAGTAAAGTTTGGTAAGATGTTGGTCAGGAACATAAACTTATGTTACATAAGAAGGATGAAATAAAAAGGAAGAGGAGGAGGAAGAAGAGGGGCAGGGGAGGGGGACGGGGAGGAGGAGGAGGAAGAGGAGAAAAGTTACATATCTAACTTTCCTGCATGAACCAACAGTAAGGTAAAAGAAATGCTAATAAGCTTTATAGCAGAAGAAAATCATGAATGTTGGTAACAAACAAAAATTTTGGTTTCTATATAAGAAACTAAATGAAGAAAAGAATGATTTAGATAAGATACCAGACTTCTGGTTCTATAGCTTAGTCATACTTTGTATAACATTCTGTTTTTAAAGATGTTTCTAAATGATGTTTCTTTCTTTATTTTTATTTATGTGGATGGGTGTTTGCCTGTGTGAATGTGTGCACTGGGCCCACAGAGGGCAGAAGAGGGTATCAGCTCCTCTGAAAACGGAGTTACAAATACTTGGGAACTGCACTGTGGGTGTTGGGAATTGAATCTGGGTCCTCTGGAAGAGCTACCAGTGCTTTTAACCACTTAGCCATCTCTCTAGCCCCACCTTATAATGCCAACAGGCCTATATGTTTAATAAGATGTTTATACTATGTATATAAAAATAAGATTTTCCCTTTAAATCAATTCCTTTTTTTTTTCTTTGAAGGAATCACTAAAATGTTAGCACTGCTTACTGAGAGAAATATTAGGCTATTCTGACTTCCTGTTCTTCAGAAAATGGGATGACATGTGGTTTCTTGACTATAAAGCCACCCGTGACTAAGCATATAAATAACATGGGAAGATTTAAGTTTAAGAGTTTAGGACTTGTAGCTCTGGACATTTGCCTACTTCCCTGCTCTTCTTTTTCCAGTTTTTTTTATTTTTTATTTTTTTTATTTTTAAAACAGGATAGAATCTCTTGTAACCCAGGCTGGCCTTGGAATTGCTGTGTTGCCAAGGTTGACTTCTAGCTTCTGCTGTTTCTGCCTGCACCCAGGACCTCAAGCACACCAGTCAAGCAATCTACCAATTGTGTTACACCACTAGGTCCCTTTGCTTTGGTTTACAGAACTTAGTTAAATATGCAACTTAATGTTTCACTTTGGAAATCTGAAATTATCTAAAGGGCATGGAGAAAAGATTGTTTCTTACTATATTTCATTACTGAAATAGAGGTGAAGATGTATTGCATCAATTTATGTGTCTGAAATTTCAGTTTTTTTTTTTAAATCAAAGCATGAACCATTAAAGGTTTTTCTTTATACTTCCTGGAGACGCATGATTAATAAAGAACCAGCTAGATGTAAAGCTATTTAGATATAGATATCCCCAAATTTGATGATCATTTAAAAAAATAATTTGGTTGTCAAAAAGAAATTTTATTTGTAGGACTTGACAGTACTCATTCGGAAACACCATAGATTAATGAATAAATTACAAAGGAGGAAAACGACCAATCAGTTAAAGTCTATCACCTCCATAAGTTTTTAATGATTAGTGACCTAGAAATCCTAATTAATGAAGTAATAATAAATGTATGGGAATTACATTAACCGTGATTAACCAACAATTTTCTAATAATGTAAAGTCTTTTTGAGATGAATGTTACTGACTGGAAACACAGTAGCTTAGCAGTTACAGGTGCTTGTTCTTCAAGAGGACCTGGGTTTAGTTCCTAGCACCCTCATGGCAGCTCACAACTAACTAACTGCCTGTAACTCCAGTCTCAGGGGATCCAATGCCTTCTTTTGGTCCCTCCAAGCAGTAGGCACAGAAACTGCACAGAAATAGATCAAGAAAAATATCCATACACGAAAAAACAAAAAACAAAAAATATTGGGGTATTAGCAGCAAGAGCCAAGAGTTTAAGATAAAACTTTAACATAATTCTTTTGTAATAGAAACTATTCACTCACCCTGAGAACACCTCCTTGTAAACAGAAATGGAAACTAATAACTGTTTACATTATGTTGCTGGTAAATATTAAGTATCTTAATAGATAATATGAAATCTGTCCGAGTACTACTTTCTTACCCTGCTTCTTCAGATATCTTTAAAAATTCAACATTTAGAAAATTTAGCATGCCTCAGAAATACATAAAACACTGTTACATTCAAGGGCATATTTTTCCTTTATACAAATATGAAATAGCAAATAACTTACATAAATTATGTTTATTTTGTTGATTTTAATTTTTTAAATATATCTATCTACGTGTCTATGCTTTTTTACTTGGCAAACTTGGATTCTTCTGTCTTTTCTTATTCAACTGTTTTTTTAGCACAACTTCAAAAGTAAATACATCCTAGCATTTATCTATTTTGTGTGAATTTACTTAAGCAACAACGGACTCTTAAAAACAGTATGACGACTGACAAGTTGTTTTTATCATCAGAAACTCATGATGGCCAGCTTCAGATCAACTTCCCAGGCTGCTCAGGAGTTTGAGGTTTTCCTGATAGGCCTAACTCCAGTCTCCTGGGTTGTTTTGAAACTTGATTGCTTTTATCAAATTCTCACCAATATTTTCATAGAAATTTTTTTCCCTAATTTATGGGAGGGAACACTGAAGGGTTAATAAGATTAAAACAAAAAAAAAAAAAAAAACAAAAGAAAAAAACAAGTTGTTACTAACCTCACTACCATTCACATTAGTGATCCTTCTCTTTCTTCATGTGATAGAACAACCCTTACAATGCAAACCAAATCTCTGCTAGGTGTTCTCGTGATCCTCACAAACATACTAGCTATCCACTTTCTAAATAAATGTAGTCTTCACACCTAAAGTTAAACATGTTGCCTCTGCAACCCTAGATACCGTATTGCACACTGCATTTTAAATCTCTCTCTACATCCCTCACATATAAAACAGTTGTGGGATATGACTCTTAAAGCTGTGGTCACAAGTACTTATTTTACAGCCACTAAATACTTCAAGTAAATTTGATTTTACAAATTCAACCAATTAGTAACGTTGTAAACGTCTCACAACTCAAATGAAAGTGCTTTTTAAATATTAACCAATGGTCTCTGACATCAACTTGTTCTCACTGTCTCACGTTCCAATCTAACTGCTTCAGTGAGAGTTCACATAGATCTCACTTTTATGTTTGACAATGCCTCTTAGTGTCAGCCATTTACTCTTTCCTAAAACATTTACCTTTTTGAATTTCTCTCCTACCCAGGTCTTTTTCTTCTCCATAAAGACCTAATGACAAGAGTTCTTCAAGAATTCAGTGGTGAACTCCTTTTTATACTACTCGGCCACATTAACTATTTTCTAGTAAAGAATTAACACTAAGAACTCCATAGCATTCTTAAGTTTGATTTAACCTCTCTGTGGCCTGAAGGTATTAGGCAGTAGTCTATGAAGAACTGGCCAAGGCCTAGGCCTATTTGAGAACCGTTTCTCCCACCCGCCCCTGCCCCCCATATGCATCTTATCTACCCTCTGGTTTCAATTAGTACCTTAGGTCTACGTGTGACCTAAGCATTTCTTCTGACCCTCAGAACTCCAGTAAGATGTTCTAATGATACAAACTGGCATGCTGAAGCATAAAAGTAAACATCTTTCTCCTACACTCTGCATTCTTTCACATTTTTTCTACTTCTTAGCCATGTATTGTAAATTTCTTAGACTGCAAACTCTGGAAACAAGGACCTTATAATTCATTCATCTTATTATAGTGCTTCAAATGTTACCAGGTAAATAGAGTGCAATCATAATTTTATACTGAACGAACAAATATGTGAATCTATTGGTGTTAGCCATAAATGATGTACTTGATACTTTCTCAAATACAGTAAATGCTGTTGAAATGTTATATGTAACAAAAATAACGAGGAAAAGAAATTCTTAAGGGGTCAAGAGTGAAGGAGGAAACTAAAAATAAACAAACAAAACACTGCCCCCACACAAACAGTTTTGAAATAATCAGAGGTTTCTGGACACAGTCCTACTCAGGGAATAATTAAAACCTTGTTAACAAAACTTAAAATCTATTACTTTTAGCTGCATATTGCAGGACACTATTTATAATGTCAAAAAACCAAGTATACAATATAATCAATTTTTTCAAATGTGTGTATAATCTAGTTAGAAAAAAATAAATGTAAAGAATTATAAATGAAATACAAAGAGATGCACTGTGATTTTTTCTATTAAATTAGAAAAAATATTAACTTCTGTTTTACATAGCTGAATGTGCAGGCTAAAATATACCTGCAAATTAACCATATTATTAATTTAATTAGTAATATAAAGGCAATCTAACAAGTTTATAAATCAGGAATGATCAAAAAAGAAACATACTTCTAGAAGCATATGCTGGATAAATTAAAGATAATGTCAAATGTGACCAACCAAATGCAACATTCTTTGAAAGAAAGATTTCTTACCATTAGGACAGTCTTTGAGGAGTCACCAGGGTATCTGAGACTGAATATTCCCAAAGCCCCCAGAAAGCAAAAGAAAGCAAAAGTGGCAAGATTTCGAACATCTAGAAATGATTCTATCAGTGGTATTGTCCCCATGGTCCAATCACAGCAGAGCTCTGAAGGATTCAATAGAAGCCAAGCATTCACAGGAAGGAGGTAGTTAAACGTAAGCTGTCGTGTAGGGGTTGGGCTTACAGCAGCTGGATTATCAAACCTGCATCAACAACAAAAAAGATATTTAAACAAAACTTGTTTTCTCTTTGTTTCAGCTGAGGACTGAAACCACACACTGAATAAGAAGCCAGCACTCTATTACTGAGCTACATCTTAGCCATTCTTGATTTTGAGACAAGGTTATTGCTTATATAATTCATGCTAACTTACAACACATGATCCTCCTGTCTTAGTTTTTCAAGTACGGCAGTTATGTATGCCTGTACCATGTAAATAGCAAGCAACAGCTCTAATTTTAAATGCTGTTGGCTTTATTTGTTTTAATTAATGGGAAGGGGGAGTGACAATGAATGAGGGCATACACATGACGATCACACACATGGGGAGGGCAGAGGACCACTTGTGGGACTCAGTTCTCTCTCCATCATGTGGGTTCCCCATAACCAACCTCTGGTTCTAAGTTTTGGTAGCAAGTGCCTCTACCCACTGAGCAAGCAGTACCAGATCCCACCTTTTAAATACAAATTTTATGTGTTAAATTATGTAAGTAAGACATAAAATTAGTTTATGTGCAACACAAGAATAAATCCGTTGGGGCTCAGCAGTTGGAAGCATTTGCTGCTCTGTTAGAGACCTAAGTTCGGTTCTCAGCAACACACGGAGCAGCTTACCACTGCCTGTAATTCCAACTCCAAGGTATCTAACATGTTCTTCTGGTCTCTGTTCTTACCTGTACACATGTGGCACACATATACACAAAATAAAAATAAATAATAAAAATATATTATTATAGGTACCTCAGAATCGTGCTAATTGAAAATCTAAATCGAACTGCCTAACATAAATGTCTTTGTGAGAGCAATGGTATCCATGGAGAAATGCTTGAAGAGAAATTAGGTCAGCTGTTTTCAGTAATTAGAATGATCCAAACTGACCTGTAGAAGTACTTCCATTAAATCATGACCTTCAAATTAAAAGTCATGAAGAAATTGTATGAGATTCAGATTCATTTGTTTTATGGAAACTTCCAGAATATCTAGCCATGTTGCTCTATACAAGTGAAGGTTTAGAGCTAAATACTAATAAAAATTATGGTTCCCAGGGAAAATTTGTCTTTGTCCTTTCATCACAGACAAAGCTGTAGCATTTAGAGCTTTTGTCTTGCTTTGAAATGAAACTGAAAATAAAATTTCCAATACAAAGTAATTAGCAGTGAGCCCACTCAGCAGTTTGGGTTCTCATTTTTCTCCCAGTAAATACTAACATGTTCATATCTAGTTTTCTCCAAACCATGATATATTGAATACAAATTTAATTATTAGTCTACCTTTTGCAAATTGAGTAAAATATTAAATTAAGTTTATTACAAAGGACTATATTTATATATTTGGTATTTTATCCAAATACTACATTTAAATGACTAAATTTACATATAGTCCTTAGGAACCCAGTTAGTTGTTTTACAATGAGGAAACGAATTAAGCATCAACTGCATCTTGTTTGAGTTGACTTACTTAACTGAAAAGTATCAAACAACTGAGGAAAAGTCATACTGCTTGAACAAGCCCTATCATTTGGAACTTTCATAGTTGACTATATATGGAAAGTAACATGGCTTCAGAGTCAGAGCTTGAACTGTAAAAAAAGTGAATGCAACTTGAAGCTCTTTCTATTTCGAAGAAACACTGTTCACTGTTTTAAATTAATAGCTTAATTAGGATACCTGATTTAAAGAGCCAATGTTTAAACAAACCAAATCATATTAAAATCAATTTCTCGGTGCAGTACAATAAAATATAATTTATATACTCACATTTTAAAATTGTTATTTAAAAATATTATATGCAATACATACCAAATACATATTCTTATAACGCATGTACACAGAATTTCTCAGAATGATTAATAAGCAGAGCAAAATCATTGGAACTAAGAGTAAGGGAAATATAACTTAATCTAATTGAGCACAGATAGAATCATATAAAAGATAAGCTGAAATTATTTCTTAAATTAAAAAAATGCTGAGAATAACTAATTACAGGAATATACTATAAATGTTTTGGCTTAGATAATAATCTGAATTTTTTTCTCTAATCCATGCTTATAATGCAGTATGAATCTGAATGATTTTTTTCCAGCTAGTACTTGTAACATACTATCATGGACAACCAAGTCACTATGTTGGTATCCCTCCCCCCACCCTTCAATTATTTCATGTAACACTAGTTACTTAAAATTTATAGGAGACCATTTTAAATTTCATTGAATAATTTAACAGTGATAACGTGGGGAAAAAGTTAATGTTACAGCAGGCAACCATGGAATGCGGATTTTAAATTCTTAAGATAGTCACACTAGAGTGGCACTATATCCAATGACTCAGTGCCCTTTACACGGAGAAGACAAACAGACACGCAGGCAAGGCTATATAAGGATGGGGCAAACCTGTATGAGAAAGCTACAAGTTGAGAAATGCCAAAGAATGCTAGCACTACAGAAGCTAGGAGCAGGGCTGCTGTTTCAGGCCATCTAGCTTGCAGTTATTTGCTACAGCTCTTACAGAGAAACTAATAGTCAGGAAAGAATGTCTTGAAGAAAAAAAATCAAGAGATAAAATCTACTAATAAAAAAATCTCTGGGGTTGCTATGAACCCATAGGGGCCATTCCTATTCAAACCAGAAGTCTCTGTGGTAACTGCCATCTATTGCAAGGAGAAATTTCTCTGATTAAGGCTGAGAGATGGCCTGATCCCATTCTTTTCTCCATTCTAAACATTTATCATTTTTATATGAATTTTAGAATCAACTTGTCAGTGTCTCAAAAACAGCTCTTAGGATTCTGACTGGTACAGTATTCAACCTATGGTTAATTTACATCCAAGTATCATTCGAACACGTCAAGCTCCTTATTATATACTATTTATGACGTCTTCATTTCCCTCATTGATTCCTCAGTTGTCAGCATAGAAATACTACATATACTTAATTAATTGATTCCAAGTATTCTGTGTTTCCTATGTTTCATATATAGAACTGACTTCTTTTTCCTTTTTTCCCCTTCATTAATTTATTTATTCACTTTACAGGCTGATTGGAGCCCTTCTCTCCCTCCTCCCAGTCTATCCTTCCATCCCTTTCCTTCCATCTCCCCCTTTCCTTCCAGTTCCTGTTGCCTCATACTTGTGGATCAGATGTAACCTCCCATAGACTCCTCCAGTATCACACCTAGCTGCCTGCGACCATACTCCCCACAGTGATGGGCATGGACCTAACTTCTCAATTTGTAAGCTTCCATTATGTGCTTTCCCTTATAAGTTTCTGTGGTGGTTTGAGTAAGAACAGCCTCCATAGGCTCGTATAATCAAATGCTTAGTCATCGGAGATTGGAACTGTTTGAGAAAGGTTAGGATGTGTGTGTCTTATTGGAGAAAGTGTGTCATTGGGAATGGGCTTTGAAATTTCAAAAATCCATGCCAGGCCCAGTATTTTACTCTCTGCCTGCTGCCTGCAGATCAGGATGTAAAGCTTCAAGCTAGTGCCCCAGCACTATGACTGTGTGCTTCCTGCCACAATGTTTATGGACTAACTCTATAAAATGGTAAGCAAACTACCTATTAAATGATTTCTAAAAAAAAAAAAAAAAAAAGCTTGGAAAGGTCTCATGAAACAAAATAACTTTTAGGCTAAGGCTTAGTGTCATTCCACAAATAAAATTTAAAAGCAAAAATTAACAGATAACACAACTTTAACTAACAGAAACACACCTAGAACAAACCTCAGAAGTATGTTTGGTAATACTACAGAATACATCCAGAATTACCAGGTGTATGAAGAATGCATGTAACTCATAAGGAAAAAAAAATTACAAAAGACAAACTAACTATTCTTCATAAAAGAATCATGATAGCGCGTATAATTGGAGACCAGAGAACACAACAGAACATGTAGAAATATGGGAGACATAAGGAAAGCATGTCTGAGTGCACACCTGTGCAGAAGAGCATATCTAAGAGTAAGATGAAACAAATATACCATTTCTTAAAATTCTGAGGCAGCCTATGAAAGCAATGCATGCTGGGTGATAGTAAAATCAACTTTAAGGAACAACTGAGATAATGTAACCAGTAGTAATGTAAAGGTATTTTTAGAAAAAAAAGTTGAAAAAATTTGTTGCTGATAGACCAGGGCATGTCAAAATCCTTCAAGAAGTAGTAATGGCACAATCTGAAAATGTTGGTAACAATGAAGTAAGAAACACTGAAACTAATACCATAATTTAATATAAAAATTTTATCTCGTATTTGTCCAAAGATAAATGGTCCAAGCCAAAATGTACATCCCAGGAAGTCACGTGAACCTGCAGAGGGCGGCTCTTTACAAGTCACACTTACACCATAGATAAGACAAAGAGAAAAATCACACACTGGAGATTTATGTCACATATATCAATAATTATATTAAAAGTAAATGGATAAAACACCCAATTTAGAAGATCTGAAAAGACAAGAAGAACACCAAATTATATATACTCTGTATATATACATACAGAGTCTCCATAGTCAGGCAGAGAGAGGAAAAAGTAAAATGCTAGAGAACAGAGATATTATGTCACACTAAAGAGAAAGCTGGGCAGACTACATTAAGAGAAAACAGTTAACGTCTGAAAAGACAATTACTAGGAATTAAAAACAAAGCCCATTTCATAGTGATAAAGGGATAAACTCATCAATATGACAACAATCTTAAATATTTAATAACAGAGTTTTAAAAATACATGAACTTAAATTACTCATGCAAGGAGAAATATACAAATCTGCCAGACTAGTGAAAGGATTAAACTTTTTTCTCTCTCCATAGTATATGATAAAACACTTACAAGTTACTCAGAATATGAAGGCCACACTCGTATAATCTTTGCAGTGGAGGCTTCACACGTAACTAACCATATATGCCAGAGTAGTCCATCTATTTATAAATGCAGCTTTTAAAGTATATTGATATCTCAGTAAAGCTGTTGAAAAATTAAGTACGAACTAAAGACTTTCTGGGACACTTATGATGACTGACAATCAAGGTCATACCTTGTAAACACTGGAAGTTGTGACTGAATAACCTGGACTCTGACCACGACAAGTAGCAAAGTACTGAACATCAGGACGATGAGCTTGATTAACGTCTGCAGCATAGAAAATGGAATGCTCCCCTTCCCGCGGAGAAACTGTCCAGCAACGGTACATAACAATGGCAACGTGTACTAAAAAAGAAGACGGTCTGAGTAACAAACACCAATGCACATTTTCAGAAATGCAGCAATTCTAAACATGTGTTAAAACAAAAATTAACTTAAAAACAATTAAAACAATTTGTAGACTTGATAAAGAATAATACCACTTTTGATAACTTTGGCAAATATTGAGCTCAACTATAATGGTATCACTGGAATATCCACAAGTTGTCTAAAAATTTTAGTTTTTAAAACATAAAGGTATCGTAACATTTTAATTTTGTTTTTTGTGGGTAAGAGGACAAAATACACTTGTTTCTTATAAATTGTGTTTTCATTATAGTAAGCAAAGTGTTTATATCTATGACTTATGTAGAAAATAAGGGTATTAAAATCTGACTTAGCTAGACAAAAGAGAAAGTTGAAATTTTCATTTTTTCTTACCCCTTGTGCCACAAATACTTCATATACACAACAAATGCCAACAACTGTTATTCCTTGTTCTTTACACAATGTTGCAACAGCCACTAAGAGCACTGTCAGTACAATCGGGGGCCACACTACAATTTAAGAATAGAAAATAAGAGGTCTATGCAAATTGTTATCATGTAAAAAGTGTATTTTAAATTCTTCTTAAAGCTATCAATAGTTTTTATTTCCTATTGACCAACACTTTATATTTTATGATATATTTAAATTGTATACCTTTAATGTTATATTGTCAAAACATGATACGATGCATAATTTAAACTACAGAGTTTTGTGAAGATGAAAATTATCTATGCATAATTTAAACTACAGAGTTTTGTGAAGATGAAAATTATCTATGCTCATTCTAACTTTTGTAATAAAGGTTAAATATAGATAAATTAACAGGGCTTATTAGTGACTAATCAACCAGAAACAAAGACAAATATTTGAAATTAGGTATAGAAAGAATTTAGAAGAGAACATTTCCAGGGTTGATAGCAGGAACATAAAGAAAATGGTATACAAGTTCCTTAAAATTAGTAGCACGATTAATAACATTTTAACTAAGTGATCCTACTCCTGCCTAGCAGGAAATGAAAATCAGTATGTCTAGGAGATGGTACATACTCTTGTTACTATATTATTATTCACAAGAGTAAGCGAATTGTAGTATCATCTGATTAGGGTATCAAGAAAATGTTTACATACACAAACACTATTTAATAATACACAAATTAAACCTTAGAATTTGCAAGAACATAGATCAAACTGGAGGCCAATATTACATCTTAGTTATATGAGGAATCTAAAAAAGTTGATCTCATGAAGTTGTGAATATAGTGGTGGTTATGAGAATCTGGAATGACCGAGGGAAGAGATGGGGGAAGGTTGACTAAGTGCTAAGTTATGACTAGACAGCAGTAAGCAGTTCTGAGGTGATATTGTTCAGTAGGGTAGTAGGGTAATTATTAATAATAATGTGTAGTATGTTTCAAAAAAAATAAGGAACTTTGAAAAATTTTCCACAAAGAAGTTACATTTAAGAAGACAGATATTTTTAATTTTATTACATTATGTATGCATGCATTTCTGTATCATATCAGACTCTATAATATGTATTTCTTTTATGTGTTAAATGTCTTTTTCTTGAGACACGGAGCCAGGCGGCCTCCAACTCACTCTACCACCTTTACTGAGGAGAACCTTAAACGTCTCATTCTGCCCCTCCCCTCCCAAGAGCTGGGACTGCAGGTGTATGCCACCACATTTAGTTCTGGGCAGCACAGGGACTGAACCCAGCGACTAGCAAATGCTGAGCAAGCACTCTACCAACTAAGCTTCATCTCCAGTTCCCAGTAAGCTCAGGTAGAGATGCATTTATCTTCACAATACCTCAATATTCTACATTGAGATGCTACCACCAAACAAAAGTGAGGATAAACCTGGGAGTTTAATACTGACCACATATAGGTTAAGACTACATAGAAAGTCTTTTTTTTCTGACCACTATGCCCACACTGTTAAGGGAAAAATGGTGCAGCAATATATAAAATCTATTTTAGAGAAAGCTACATGGTAGAGGCTCGATAAATATTTAACTGTGATGACACATAATAAAAGAGAAATTCTAGCAGGCTTCAAACTTTGCCTAAATGGAATCATGGGTCACTAGCTATTATTTCTCAAGGACAACCGAGGGCTGGGCAGTGGCTGAACAGGGAACGCACTTGCTGTGCAAGTGAGAGGGCCTCAGTTCAAACCCGCATTTGAATTTGATTATAGAGAACACATCCTGCTGGGTAACGACAAAAATATAAATTACATATAATTTTTAAGAATATTGGCCATGTTACAAGTCAATTACATTCTGGCGGAACAATAAAAGCAAACTCTAAATGTTATCTTAATAGAGAAGCACTTAAAAGAAAGAGTTATTTGATCAAGTTTCATAACTATAATAAGAGACATCGGGTAGACACGTACCTATGGAATTATCTGGTCCTTTTGATTTAGTATATGACAGAAATGCAGCTAGGAAAAAGACAGATGATAAGAGTTCAGCTCTTCCTACAACACCTGTGACCTGGAAAAAATGACAGGACATTCATTTTAACGCAGTGTCCTGAAAATCTGTTAAGTATAATAATAACAGGAGAACACCCTCATAGAAGCAGGGGAGGGGGAATAGAATGGGGGTTCCCGGGGAGAAAATGGGAAAAGGAATAACATTTGAAATGTAAATAAAAAAAAAAAAATCCAATTTAAAAGGAACATTTAACCACTGCAATCTTGGACCAAAAACATAAGCTTCCTCTGTGTTAATAAAATAAAATCAATAATTTTTACTTTAAAATTTTTAATAAAAATGAAAATGCAAATAAGTTGTTTCCAAAGCAGAAACAAGTTGGAAGACAGTTGAGGAAGCCATAACTGATAAACTCCACTAAAAACACATGTCCTTTCCTTAGAAACAGCTCACTATAATTATCTGATCTTCCTGCTTTAGGAATAAATGGTGTATGGCTGTGGTATTAAAAAACAAAAAAACATAAAACCTACATTTTTAAAGGGTAAAATTTCTGGGCTTTTTTTTTTTTTTTTTTTTTTTTTAAGGAAATGAGCGCCCTCTTGTGGTAAACATAGGTATCATTCATAAATGGAAAACCTATCAGTGATTCTTGTAAACAAATCATTTTAACTTTGCAAAAATTAGGTTCTGTGTATTCTTTATCATCTTTCATATAATCATAACACCTTATGTAATTAAAATTAAAATAAAATTTAAAGAATTTAAGTTCTTTAAAAATTTTAGTAGCCCTGCATTATTTTCTTAAAATTAGTGTTCTTTTAAATATGAAGCTACTATAAATTTGATAATCTACAAACCAAAGAAGAAATTTTAAAAGCTCTTTTAATTAAAAGAACACAGAATTCCAAAAGTTTGTCTTTTAAAGCAATAGAATACAATGTACAAATTAAAGCAATTTATCTCTTTTATATATGAATGGCGAAACTCGGCTAGACACCACATAGTTCCAGCATGGCAAGAGAGATATAATCATTCTGCAAATTCAAACATTTTTTGTTTAGGAAAAAAAGCTTATAAGAAAGCTATGAAACCCCTGACTCTTAAACAAGCAAAGAAAGAATAAAATAGTATTCTTAGTTCTTTCTCAGAGAGGCAATTTTAGAACATCACTGTATCCAAGAAAAATTAGTTTGTATATATCATCATAGAAAAACTATGTTCATTTGTATTTTCATTAATAACATAAAAGAATATATTTATATCTATCCATATAGATATAAATATGTATACATATATACGCACGCAATCTATATATAGGTAAGATTTTTCTCTGTGTATGCTTGTCAGAATATATGTGCAAGGGTGCACGTGTGTGTGTGTGTGTGTGCATGTGTGTGTGTGTGTGTGTGTGTGTTTGGACTGCGCTCCTCTTAACTTTCCTTTTTTTAAAAGATTTATTTTATTTATAATTTTTATTTTATTATTTTTATGTATGTGAGTACACTGTTGCTGTCTTCAGACACACCAGAAGAGGGCATCAGATCTCATTACAGATGGTTGTGAGCCACCATGTGGTTGCTGGGAATTGAACTCAGGACCTCAGAAAATGTGGACGGTGCTCTTAACCACTGAGCCATCTCTCCAGCCCTTAACTTCCTTTTTAAGGATTTATTTTTATTTTATATATGTAAGTGCTCACATGTATTACTGTGTATGCCTAGTGCTTGAAGTGGCCAAAGGAGATCTGGAATTATTGAATGTTTAAGCTACTATGTGGCTAAGAACTAAACCTGGGTCTTCTGCAAAAGCAACAACTGCTCTTAAACACTGGCCATCTTTCCAGTCCCTTTATATTGTTTTTTGAAGAAAAGTTCTCTCAATAAACCCAAACTCAGGCATCATCTAGATCAAGCCAGGGATCCTCTCGACTCTACCTCACACTGTGGGATTACACGTGTCTTCTATCACACTTGGCTTTTCACATGGATGTTAGGGATACAAACTCCAGTGTGCATGCTGGTGAGGTGATCACTTTACCTATACATTCATTCTTGAACAACACTCTATTTCAAAAACCACTTTAACTGCAAAATTTTTATATAATAGGTAAGCTGGACTTTGTGCATGGGCGAGTAAGACTGTACTAAATTAGGAATACTTAATGCTCAAGATGTAAAAAGTGATGGCGCAGTTTTACTTACTGCTTCTGTGTGGATTGGGTGCACTGCAAAGAGCAGAGCAGCAATCACACTGCTCCTCTTATCCAGAAAAAGTCTGCAGACCTTAAGAAAGATCACACTGACGACAGCATGGAACACTGTGTTCAAGAGGTGGTAAGACATGGGTTTTAGCTCACTGAGGAGATAATTTAAGCGAAATGTCAACACTGTTAAGGGCCTGTATGACTTGTGGCTTCTCTCCTGAAAGGAAAAACAAACAACCATTGATTACTAAAATATTCAATCTTCTGGCTAGGCATTAGTTTATTAAGATAATGATCAAAGAGTTACACAAACAACAAATTGTGCTCATCACTAGAAGGAGTGAGGTAGGAAAACCTAGACAGGGGTGGGGTGGGGATATTCACGACATTTGTCACTTATAAATATTGGCTGAGATTCAGACTGTGGAGGAGCACACAGTCAGTTTCAAAGCATTTTACTCCAAAGTGACCTGACAGGCACTGCAGATAAATACCTCAAGGTATCATCCATCTTTATAGCCAGAGAAATAATTTACCATCTAAAAGTTGTAGTTTATTTCACATAGCTAATGAATGACAGATCTAACATCAGGATCCAGTCTATATGATTCCCAGTGAAAAGGGTTTAATCCTAAATAAGTTAAAGCTGACCTTCAAAATTATTTTAAGTGAACATTTTCTTACTGCAGAGAAACAGGCAGTATGTACTCAACTGTAAAATCTAATCTACTTACATTAAATTTACCATGTTTTATTGGTTACATTAAAACAATTCTGTTGCCTGACTCAAAGCAAAGCAAACGGCAAGAAACTTTTGTTAACACTTGTTGCCCTTCCTACACACACATACGTTATCCTCATACATAGATATTATCTTTAAAAAGTTAAGTCAAGGCACATGCCCACTGAAACGAATACTGCTTTTAAGATAAGGGAGTTACAGGACACAGTGACATTCACAGCTGCATTGGTTTTGAGTGGGAAAGTAGTTATTTTTTTCAAATACCTGAAAAAAATCTGGAAATTGATTTTTTTTAAAAGTCCTCAATATTTGTATTCCCTATAGTGAATCTTCAACAGTCTTCTCGAGGTTGATATTGGATATCAGGGATATAGTAGAATTTAGTAGCTCACTGGTTAATTATTTATTAAATATCTATCTAAATATACTGACTTAAGTGATGAATATTAAACTATATTTGTTTTTTAAAGGTAAGTAAATTATACCTGTAATTTGCTTGAGTTCTATTAAAAATTGTTTTATATAAACAAGTAATTATTTACCTCAGACATAGGAGTTCCCCAGAAGTCATTCTGAAATAAAGTTTTTAAAGGTGTAGATGGATGCAGATCTTTATTATCCAGTATTGCTGAAACATCATCAAAAACAAACCCACAGAACAGACTGTTCCAGTAGCAGGCAGCAACCACACTGACAATTAAAGTCACTTCTTTGAAGTTAATATCAGCCATCTTTCCTTCAAGCATCGATCAGCCTAACTAGAAAAACATTCAAGATAAAAATAAAATAACCAAGATTTTCCTCCAAATAATTACGTTAGCATTAAATAATATTTAGAATAAAGACTGTACAGTAACACTCCCAGAGAAAGGATCAGCTTCAGTGCCACTTACTTTTACAGAACGATTCACTGACTCGTTCCATATTTCTAAGGCAAATTATTTCTTTTATACCACTTAATCTTTGTACCTCTGTCTCTAGCTAATTAGACAGTGTAAGACCCACCGGCTGTCACTGGTTAGGCTCGTTGGGAAGCAGACACATAGTACATCTTGTGGGAGAACCTCTACCCTGAGTATGAGATTTCCAAGACTAATGGAACTTTCATTTCAATAGTTTATATATTTAAAAGTCTACTTCAGCCATAGCTTCTGGAGTTTTGTTTAGTTTTGTTGCAAGCTTTAAAGTCCTTCTTGAATCCTTTCAGTTTGAGTGTATATGAGCACTCATTACCTAATTAGGTGTATTACCTAATCCTAATATTTCTTACTCTCGAATTTATCTCTTTGATAAATCAATTTGCCCCTTTGGTTATCTGAGTTTGTGACGTGCATAGATGTCATTTTTTTTTTGGGGGGGGGGCCACTGCACTGAATGCTTTTAGTTTAGAATCTAAGTGTCATAAACGACAATCTTTATCTGAGGAAGAAGAGAACATGAGAAGCACTGCTTTAGAAAATACTGAGTTAGGAAATGGTGCAGTGAAGAAAGATCTCTAGTAACTGGAAAATAGAGAAAAGGAAAATCAGCTACACAACAAACGAAAATTATTTAAAACAAAACTAAACCAAGTCGGCCATTATCTGTTTTGCGTAGTGTCAATAGATCACTAAGTTATTATATTAGCACTTATAAAATGCAGATTAATAAATAGTTCCTAACAACTGTTACTATCTACATACCATATCTTTGTCTATGATGTTTAGACAGCAAGTGACCTTAAAAGTGTGATGGTTTTACCAGAGGAATCAACTGGGTAGGCCCAACACAACAGCAAAGTCCTTAAGAGTGAAAGAAAGAAGCAGACAAACCAAAGGCCAGAAGGTAAGCCTGGGGACCCTAAGCCCAAAATGACAGCAGCTTCTGCTAGGTTGGAAAAGGCAAATAAATAAATTAAATTCAGAATCCTTCTCAGCACATCTAAAACTACTGACACTGTGGTTGTATTTAGATAGAATCATTTTGCACTTTTGATTTTAAATTGGCAAGAAAATGAGTTTAGCTGAACCTGCTATGTCTGTGGCAAAGTCTTGAATGGTACCAATGTACCATTTACAGGCAGAGGTTTGAGATCTGAGTTTGTCTGTAGGACTTCTGACTATTTTCACAAAGGAATGAGAAATAAACTTAAAATTACGGTTAGCAATAAAATAGCTAACATGGGTACAGATTTATAATCCAATGTAAAACACAAAGCACATACTTAAAACTATATATGTGATACATAACTTGTGAAAGCAAAAACGCACTTCTATAACCGTTAAATGCCTTGCACTTAAAGAAAACTTAAAATTCAGACCAACAAAGCACAGGAACATAGGTATCAAATTTCCTCTAGGAAATGAGCTTTCAAGTAAAAAAAAAAAAATTATTTAAAGCTTCATCTTGACTCTGGAAGTAACTTCCCACCTCTGAAGGGTATAGAGTTGTGTGATCCTGTTAATTCACACACCCCAAAAGCTGATGGTGTTTCTAATTAAAAGGTTGAATTCAACTAGCATTTTCTTCAGTTCTCACCAAATTGGACAACAGAATATGAGGCATTTTTGCTATGGGAAGGATATAAGTATGTATGCATAAGGCAATGCAAAGGCAATAGCAAATTCTGGAAGCTAGAGAAGTGAAAGAATCAGTAAGTTAATCAGTGGATCTCTAGAAAGTGAGTTCCAGGCTGAGAGAGAAGCTGAAATATTTTGTTCCTAGCATGCCCCATAACAGCAATCAGAAAATCGAGTCTCAAGATTGTAGGAAACAACAGGATTAGGAGCAGATGAGTGAGTGAGTGTCTGGTCCCTCTTCCCCTCCTCCTCCTAGGGAATGACTGGAACTTTCTTTTTGAGAGTATTAAAACACAGGGTCTCTTACATAGGCTATTGTAAATGAGGGTTAAAGAAGTTTGTCTACATAATTTATGCTAAGACCCTCTAGCTCTCTTCTCTATTAAGGCTGGTAATTTTCTCCAACTTTACACCATTGGAAACAGGGATGATTCTAAAGGTTTATAAAAACAAAACCGGTTTCATACCCCAAGCCAGAAATTAAAAAAAAAAAAAAAGGTCAACAACGGTACATTTTAGAATAAACACTCCACAAGGCACAGAAAGAAGCAGTGGCTTAAATTTCTACAAGAAAATAAAATTCTTCATCCAGAAAACCAAACTACATGCATGGAAAAGCAGAATGGAGAAATTTTAAAGTTTAGTTTTAAGATGTTTATAACTGTCAGCCAATTAGGGCAATACTAAATAAATAGTGTATATAGTGTATATTATTAAACAAATAGGAAAATTGGAGAACTGAATCCATCAGGTGGTATTCAAATTTCTAAGAAAACAATTGAAGGGAAGGCTTTATTTTAGCATATGGCTTTAGAAGGTTCAATGAATAGATATCTGGAGTTACTGCTCTGATGGCCATGGGAGGACAGCTTGGGAAAAAAGCATCAGGTAAGAAAGTTGCTGGTCTGAAGGCAGGAAAGACTAGAGAAGAGACAAAGAATGGCTATAGGGGCAAGTCACCTCCTTCAAATGCACACTGCTGGAGACCCACATCCTGTCAGGCCCCACCCAACAATTTTTACTACCTCATAAGAGTCCACTCAGTTATGAACACATGGCTTACGTTATAGAATTCATGATCCAATTACTTCTGAAACGTTGCGCCTTTGAACACTAAACTTGGGAGCAAGTATTCAACACATGAAGTTTTGCGGGGCTTTTTATATCAAAGTTACAAAACAATGTAAAGCAGTGAAAAAAGGAAATACCCAGAATGACAACCACAGCATGTCAAAAAGTTTCTTAATGATGATCCCAAGACGATATAATACCCAGTACATTTAAACAGAAGAACCAGTGTTATATAAGTTGTATATACACACACACACACACACACACACACACACAGCTTGTAAGTCAGGAAAGCAACTCACACACCCATTATGAGGTAGACTTAAAAAATCAAGTGTTACATAAGGTTGGAAACCTCTCTCATAGTCTAAGGCTTCAGATCTGCTAAGACCAATCTACTTACAATGAAATGCATTCTTTGATTAAAGGTTTTAATAACACGTTTAATTAATAGAAGATAATCTGACATATTGAAAATTGACAAGCTAGTTTCATAATTATAACTTAAAATAGAATATCTGTGATAATGTGCAATATAAAACATTAAGCTCACTAATTTATATACAAATTATAGAAATCCTTGAGTTGCTAGTTTTGAGTTTAACTTACTAGCTTTATGAAAGTTAGTGACGTTGTCATACATATATAGCATTGCAATCAAAAGAATACAATCTGAACAGTGGACCTTTAGGATTAAATAGCCTAGTGTATTAGGATTATAGCTTATGTAAATACACTCTAGAATGATCAGACAATGACACTGGTTTAATGATACACCTTTAGGAATACATTTTCATCACTAAATGACATATAATTACACTGTCAATGTTTGGCTTAAATTAGGCATTTCATTTAAGTACTTATTAAAGATGAATGCATCCAAATTATAAATGTAGTTTTAAATTAAACCATTTAAACAAGGTTTTCTTTTTATGGGTGCTTTTTTATTAACCTTGTTGTCTTCGTTTCATGTATATAATATTTTAATTACTCTGACCTTCAGACCCTTTCAACCCTCTTAGCTCTTCCTCCTCCTTAAAATCCTGTCACACATTTGTCTTTCTCTTTTAAAGAAGAACAAACATTTATTGATTCGGAACAAGTGGGAAAGAACTATGAAGAGCAGGGAAGGTTCCAAGGAAGAAAATCCCCAAGTTTCAAATGTTCAAATTACAGAGTTCGTCCTTTTGAGTTTTTTTTTAACATGTAAAAAAAAAATGTAATTAAAAATGTAAACGAAATTAAAAGTGATTTTTTTATATGATACAAAGTAAGAGTTTTAGGTTTTAAATGTTAAAGACTACAAAGAGTTACTTTAATAAAGTTGGATAGACCCATGGCATCTATATAATTAGGTATGATTACAAGAATTACTGTACTGCAAGAGGAGGAAGAAGGATTGAAGGAGCTAAGGGATCACACACCACAAGAAAACCTACAGAATAAGCTAACCTGGACCCATAGGGGTTTACAGAGACTTAACTGACAACCAGACAGCTGCATGGGAGGGACCTAGGCCCTCTGCACATATATAACATTGTGTAGCAGGTCTTCATGTGTCTCTGACTACATTGCCTGCCTTTAGATTCCTTTCCCCTAACTGGGCTGCCTTGCCTAGCCTCAACAGATGTGCCTAGTCTTACTGCAATTTGATTTGCCAAGGCTGGCTGATACCCATGGGAGGCCAGAAGGGATGGAGGCATGGGGATGTGAAGTGAGCGGGAGGGACTAGGAGGAGAGGAAGAATGTAAATAAATGCCAATAAAAAAATGACAGTACTTTTAAACTACAGAAGCTCAATTCCGTAAGCATAATGCTCAGTTCTAATGTTATCACTAAAACTCTGAACTTGATTTAACTTTGAGAAATGTCCTCTTCCCAGGCTTAGGCTCACTAAAAATGAGATACGATCTGTCCTCCGTTGTGGATAAATAGTACCTCATGTTCTTATTATGCAAACACACATGGTGTTTTGTTTTTATCACTGATGTCAAGGTAGAATAAAGAGACAAGAACAATAAGCTGTTATATTCAGCTCTCACTTGACTATTATATTCAAACCCTCATGGATGTTTGCGGGTTCTCTGGAGCACAAAATCTCATGCAAGGGCAGAGAATGTAGTTCAGTGGTAGTGCCTGGTTAACATATAGTATTCTGCATGTATGTAAATGTTCGTGCACACTTGCATGCGTATGTGTGTGTATGTGTTTGTGCGTATACGTTAGAGGTCTTATTATGTATATAGCCCAGTCCATGAAACCTGGGACCTAGGAGAGTTAGTCCTAGTACAAACCCTGAGTGCAGTTACAGCTTTGTTGAAGGTTTGCCCCAGTGAAGATTTGGATGAGAGTGCCTACACAGCACTCCTTCCTCACTAGAAGATTCATTGTGGGAATTAGCATATTTACACATACGTGCAGTATAAGTGATCAGGATGCCCAACTTGTCTGATTACAAAAAAAGAGATCTCAGCAAATATGTACACAAAATCCAACTGTAATCAAAGGTCACTAAGCACCTATGTTATAGATATAAATTCAATTCCTTTAAAATTAAGTGCTGTTAGGGTTAAAAATCTAATGATATACTTACAGAAAGACATAGCTATAGGACAAAGCTATAACTCTAGGGGATCTTTAACCAAGGGAAGTCCTTCCTGTTCTGTTTCCTGGGAAATCAACAAAGTCATTTAGACCTTCTCTATAACATCCTCTATTTATTATTAATTTTAGTTTATAGAACTTTGGCATGGGAAGTCTATATTCACGCTGAATCATACTTATCTGTCTAGACTCCTCATGCTAAAGAGAGGCAAGTATCTGCTTGTTATGGACACATTCCTTTACCTGAACATGAAGGTCCTTTGAAGCAGTAAGATTCTTGAAAAATCAGCAAAAGACAGGTAATGAATTTAAGTCCTTTGGTACAGAGAACAGAGGCAACAATTACAAAACGCAAGGCTTTGTCACAAAGTGATTTTTGTTTGATAAAACTCTTCATATAAGCCCAGGTTAGATAGAACACAAGTCCAGGCAAGTGCTCCTGAAAAAAAGGCTATTTATACGACTGTCACATAAAAATTAGCTCTTGGAAAATTTTGAAAAATGGAGAAATTCTGATGAAAAACTGTTTTAGTAATTTGAAAATTATATAGCAACTTGCAGAACCAGACTTCAGTTACATGTCCTGACACACAAGTATACAATATGAAGACCTGGATCATAATATAGTTTGTTTCCTGCTGTTCTCTTAGGCCAAGAAAATTGCATTAGCTCAAAAATACTGTTACAATAATCTACAGACTTGAATTTAATAAAGATTATAGTTTAAGTTGTGACTGTCACTGAGATGTACAATCTTGGCTTCATCAGTTACTAATAAATGACTTCTTTGAAATTCTCCCTTCTGAAGAGAATACAATTTATTACTTGAAGATATTACAAATATGAACAACAGAAAGAAATAGGGGTGGAGAGACCAATACAAATGCACAAAAATAGTAAATGAGTAATAGGAAATATGTATTAAATCATAGAAAAAAATCAAGGTGTTGTGATTAAAAACAGCAAATTCTTAATATAGTATACTAGTGAACATATTACATGTGTCCAATAAATACTGTTTTCACTTCTTAGTATTTTTGACAAAATGGACAGGAAAAATTCATACTTTTGAGTAAATGAAGCTATAAAATTGAAACGTGCAAAATACAAGTAAAATTTAGTATTGCCGTTTAAAACAGTAAGAAGGAAGTGCAACTATCTCAGGAATTTCACAAGCATTAGTTTGTAGAATGAATGAACGTGTTCATCACATTAAGTGAGAAAACAGTGTTTATCCTCTCCAAGCTCCAACCTCTTAGATGGACAAGGAGGACAATTTAAGTGCTCATTTTGCTGGACCTCTATCAAGAATAAATCCAAAACTGAACAGTATTTGAAAAAAAAAAAAACAAACAAATATGGTAATCAGGCCTACAAATCTGATGAATGTCTTTAAAATTTGTTTCAAATACCATTTTTTACGCTATTTGTTTTTCTCAACCACAGAAATCTTTTCAAAAGAAAACTTTAACTGCCTACATTTTTCTTTTAATTACTTAATATCCATTACGCATGACACATACAATTTATATATCCATGTATACTACACACACACACACACACACACACACACACACACACGCGCGCGCGCGCGCGCGCGCACATATGAGACGCACTCTTTCAAATAGAAGTTTACAGCTCCTAAAGTTACCTGCTGGTGTTGATTAGCTGTGGCACTGGCAAAAGTTCCCTGCGCAAGAAGGTAAACACCCGAGGAGGCGCTTTCACCCAAGAACTCCCCTTGGTACCCAGCAAATGACAGCAAAATGCCAGCGCTTGGCAGAGCCCTCCTCCCTCCCTCCAGCAGGGCTAGCCGCGCGCTAAGCCTCCCCTTTCTTCGGCCTCCACTCCACTCTAACTAACCTAAGAAGCACTACAATCCGCAAGCTGCTGCAGGAGGCTGCCCCATTTGGATGCTCCTCTACTCAACCAGAGCATGAACTCAGCGGTGGGGGGTAGGGGCGCTCCACTTTCCCAGACACCTAGGAAGCTGGAAACTTTTATTTACTCCCTTCTCATGGAAGCCACTAATTGGGAGCTCCTAGCACATACCTGAGTAGCTGGAGGACTCTTTCCCACCTCTGCAAGATCCGCCGGCCCTTCGGCCGCCCCAAGCTAGAGAGCTTCCCTAAAACGCAAATGTTCCCTGAGCTCCTCCCGGCTGCTCACTGACCCGCCCTGACCTCACCTGAGGGCGGTTCCGCCAAGAGATGGTTCAGGAAAGCTTCTGAGACGGTGGACCGGAGAGGGACTGTGCAGAAGACACTGTCATGGTCCGCCACTCTCAGGCTCCAGGGCGGCCGCACCTTAGCAGCCGCTCCTCCAGCCTCCCGATCCTTCCCCTGCTCTTCCAGGGCGGCCGCAGCCTCTCGCATTGCACGCCGGGAAAGCGCTGCTCTTCCCAAAAACTTCTAATCCCAGTATGCACAGCCGCAAGGCCGAACTGCACTCTGGGATGCAGAGTCCTCTTCTCACGGCTTTCCCTCATCCACAGTAAGAAGGTCTTGGGGGGGGGGTGGGGAATATAGCCGTAAAGCTTTTCCCACCGTCGTGAAATGTAGTCTTCCCTGGTATCCGGGGCCTACTTCCGGCCTTGTCTGGCTGGGCGGGGAGTGGTGTCGCCTAGCAGCCGGCGCCGCTTCGGCACATTCGGGAAGAGTTGGCGGGAGCCGCCTGAGTGCGCGAGGACAGCTCTGGGAAGCGAGAGGCCGGGGCTGTGGCCGAACCCGGAGGTGGTCGCCGTAGATGAGTGACTGCTCCAGTTTGCACGTCTTGGTTTAGGTGGGTGGATCCTCCGGAGCCGGAGCAGCTTAGTGTCGTTCACAGGTTCATAATCCTGAGGGACAACCTGCAGCCTACCTACCCAGACCTTCTATCGCTCTTGTCCGCAGTGCCTTGGTCTCCTTGATTGAGCTTGGTTCCGCGCACACTTCATTTAGCTCAGTCTTTATCCACTTTAAAAATCCTCTGGTCCCCTTTTTCTCAGAATCGGAGGAGGTTTTCAAAAAACTTCCGAACATCTTGGGACTTGGTACGGTCATTGATGGTACGGGACTTGGAAGAAGGGACTCGGGGTTTTAGCTCCGATTTCGTTTTAGCAAAGATAATAATTTAGCATGTACATTACCGTATAGTCTGTGCCAGGTGAACTAATTCTCATCAACGTTGTTTGCCTGTGCATCTGTTTAGCGGTTCAGGAGCCATAACTCTTAGCCAGCACCTAGATCATGTAAACACTGCAATGCCATTTTCCTTGAAAATGCTAAAATCCACCTGCTTCATTGTAGGGACTGAGAGACGGTGAAAGAATTCAAGATGCCACCTAATATAAAATGGAAAGAATTAATCAAAGTTGACCCAGATGACCTGCCACGTCAAGAAGAGTTAGCAGATAAATTATTGATATCCTTATCCAAGGTACTTAATGAATGATTTGTACACAGATCCTGATGTACAATATTGTGAATTGAAATTGCTTCTTGAAATAATTGAAAGCTATAACCAGAAGAGTGATTGCATTTTATGCACAGGGTATGAAATACTCCGTTTTTTTCTTTCTTTAGGTGGAAGTAAATGAACTAAAAAATGAAGATCAAGAAAACATGATACATCTTTTCAGAATTACTCAGTCACTAATGAAGGTTTGTGGGAAAGAGTGTAGGAAAAGAAATATTTTTAAAAGTAACATAAAGAAATATAACCAGAGGGCCAAATAAAATACACAATGTCTCCCCTATAAGCTAATAATGAAATGATAAGAGGATTCTATATTCTTCATAAATAAATACTGAGAAAGAATATATTTATTCATTTCATTAAGGTAAAAGCACATAGAAAATTTGTAGGCTATCGACACACAGATTTTGGGTTGGTAGTTTGGGATATACTGGTCAATCTAAGGGTATATTTTGGTTATCAGTACTTTAGAAGTGAATAAAGGTTTTTGAATCATAGTTGGCAGATACAGAAATGTGCTTATAAAGGCAAAATTAAATATGTTGTATAGACTGAAGGGATGAGAGCTGATTAGCTCCAGTTATAAGAAAGAATTAATAAATTTATTAATAACAATTTGAATAGAAAAAAAGATAATGAAAACATTTAAGATAGATATAAAATGGATATAAAGTTTAATGGAAAAACCAGAGATGATTCAAAGTCTTGTCATTTTGGAATATCTAGCCTTAACTATTTATTCAACAACTGTTTACTGACTGTCTCTGTGTGTTAATCATTGTACACACTAAAGACTGAAATAGCAAATTCTACACAATTTCCATTCTCACTGTTTATATTAGTGTAAATAATACAGATTTCTCTCCTCTTATTTTAATATTCAGATGAAAGCTCAAGAGGTAGAGCTAGCTTTGGAAGAAGTTGAAAAGGCTGGAGAAGAACAAGCAAAATTTGGTAAATGTCTTGGGAAAAAAAAACTACTGTGTTTCCATTATGTATTAGACAGTACAAAATTTATCATATTCTATAATATATGTATTCAATTCATATTGAAAGATGCTGCATTCTTGCACAGTTCCAGGGATGGACTTGAGTGCTGTGGTAGGGAGTGAAGAAAAGAAAACACATAGACACCCAGAACAGTTGGGTGGACCGGGCTCTCTGATGGAGAAACTGCCACATCCCAGAAGCTCAGTGTCTATTGAACAGAGTAGTGGAGTTGGTACACAGCTGAACGTGAAGTCAGCTGAATGCATGCAGATAGACAAGGAGACAGGGTTCCTGGTAGACAGTTGAATAGGAAGGCAGCTGTAGTTAATCTCAGCAGGAGTAGTCTCTAAGGGAAGCAAGCTACAGTGTCAACATACACACTCAGACTAGGAGGGAAGTCTTTGCCCACATCAATAGTACGCATTGACTCAGGACTTTACTCACTCGTGTCTTCCTCTGCTCTCTACATCAAGACGTTTCTAGAATTCATATTTTATGCATTTAGTATATGATAATTACTTTCCTTTACATTATATGATAAGAAGATGGAATCTTTTATAGAGAATTGTACTATATTATTGAAATTTATGTAAAATATGATGGCAGGAAATTTAACCAATTGAAACATTTGTGTTTTTTTTTTTTTACTAGAAAATCAATTAAAGACAAAAGTAATGAAATTGGAAAATGAACTGGAGGTATGTCATTTTGTATTTCCTTGTTTTTGAATTTCCTTGTAATTGTTTTTAATTGCATTATTTTAAATTATATTCAAATTTTCGTATTAGTTGAAAAATACAAGATTTCATGCTCAAAGAGTTTTCTCATTATACAGAATGTGTTTTTGTAACTTGAGTTTTAAGAATTATGCATCAAATAAAATAAAAACGGTTAATATCTGAATGGAGCTGTCAGTCTAGAGAAGCATACAGGAAGTTTAGTAGCAACTGAGGGAAAAGGATATGGGAAGTAAACACACTAAGATTCTGAAAAGCTAAGAGGGCCTGTAATACGAAAGGATTAGCCTACGAAAGGAGGAACTAGGGAAAAGGAGAGAGGTCCAGAAGTTTTTCTGCTTGTGAGTTTAGTGTTTAGAAGCTGAGATGGAGATGAGATCACCTGTGAGATTTAACAATGGAAGACAGTAAGATTAAATAACCTTTGAGACATCGTAGACAAAGGGGGGCCACCTGAGGGCTATGCACACAGATGGGAGTTCTAGTCCTCATTATTTTGACTTGATTAACTCTGTGCACACAGATGCGTTAGTTCACATTTCCGGCTGGATTTCAAGCTCCTTTTGAAGTAACTGATACCTGAAGTTGAACTGATCCTGTGCTAGAATTTAGGCAGACAGCTGGTAAAGAATAGAAGACTGTGGCAGTTCAAGGTCTTTAAAGTATTGGTGATGAAATCTTAGCTCAATGGGGCTGATGTCAAAAACTGGAGTTGGGACAGGAGAAGTGTGGAGTCAGGGAACAGGAATAGTCAAGGATGTGTCAGCCCATAGAGTTGATCAAAGGGAAAATACCAGAGAACAGCTGAGGAAGATGTTTCTTTGGGCAGAACCTGTGATGATGTAGGACGGGTAGAATGCAGTAAATCAAGAAACATGTTATTTTTAACTTTTCACTTAAAGCTACTTAACAAATTAATTGTGGAAGTCATCTGATTGTGGATATTGCTCAGGTTGATTTTTGATAGAAGACTGAGCTGCCACATGCCCGGCTCCTAAGGACGTTTAAGACTGGGCAGGAAATTGGTCGTTTGCTGATGCCACGAGTGTATTGGAGTGTTTAGGAAGCTAGATATCTTGTAAAGTCAAATGGGTGAAGATATGGAAGAGGTGTCAAGATGGAGGAGCCCTAGGAGACCGTTGTCACCTTTTCTTAATCTTGAAACAGTGTTGGGGTCCACACTAGCCCCACGTTGGGGCGACCAAAATAATGTTGGGGTCCACACTAGCCCCACGTTGGGGCGGCCAAAAACGTCGCAGCCCAGGCAAAATGTTGAGGCCTAGGCCAACCCACGTTTGGGTGGCCACTGTATCCCGGCCCAAGCTGCCGCTCTGGTCTGCGGGTCGGGGTTCAGTAAGCACAAGGGTGAGGGCAGACTCTACCTAATGTCTGATGTGTCTGATTCGTCTGATCTCAGTCTGATTCTGATCTGTTCTGTCTCTGCCTTTTATATGTCTTACTTCTAAGCCACGCCTCTAAGTTACACCTTTAATCATGCCCTTAGGTCTTGTCTCCAACTCTGATCTCTATACTTCTAAGTCATACTCTTAAGTCACACACCTTTAATCTCACACACCTTTAATCTCACACACCTTTAATCTCAAGGTATCTAAACCAAGATTATTGGAGTGTTCTCAGCTGTTGTAGGCTATTGTAATCCAAATCTCATGTCAGGGTATATGGCTCAAGATGGCTGCAAAGCTGATAGCCGCTTTCTGCTAAAAGTTGGCCCCCAACAGAAGAGCAAACAATATCCAAAGGAATGAGTGCTCTTCAAAGAACCTAATTACAGCCTTGTACAACGTAAAGAAGGTTCAGTTAAACACAAAAGCTCCGGCTGTAAAATCTGTATTTTAGAAGAGATTGAGAAGCATCCGAGCAGGAAGTGAATAGCAGAAATGTGTGGGAAGTGTTCCCCTTGAGGCAAGCCTAGGGGACTGATGGCTCAAGGGTTGGGCCATGGTCCAGTTGACAGGAATATGAAGTAAAATAAATGTAATTGTCTGGAAAGTTGTAAAGTGAATCTGTCTTGGCTTGCTTATAGAGTAGTACTAAGCAGTTATAATGCTTTACACTTGTGAAAACTGAAAATCAGCTCTTTGGTTGCCCTTGACACAAGTCAAGTGTACACATGGCTCAGACCAAGGGATGACACACCACAGAGACTGTTTCTACTAGACTACAGAGTGTCGTCTATTCCAGCTAGCCTGTGCTATCAGGGAAGAGCAGAAGAAGAGGACCCAGCTGCTTCAGTTTCAGTTCACAGCCTTTGCAGTCTCTAAGCCTTTGCATTGTAGTCTGTACCTATGCTTAGTGACCATGACAGAGCCTGCAGTCCGTTCCTGGTTCTTTTGGTGGTCGAAGAAAGCTCACGGATTGATTGCTGATTTACCAATTAAAGCCTAAATAAGTTCAGGGTTTTTGTGGTTGTTGTTTTTTATATTTTTTATATTATATGAAGTTTATATTTTTTATATTATATGAAGTGATTTTAAATTTACATATATTTTGATCTTATTCTTCTCCTTCCTCAAGTCCTTCCAGATCCTCTCCCTCTCTCTACCCACCCGATTCTAGGTTTGTTGTAAATGGTGTTCACATGCTTATGCCTTAAAATATCTGGTAATGAAGCAGACTGAAAATTTAAAGTGGAGAACTTGTTTATTGATTTAAGGAATCAATCCAACCTTCAAGTAAAAAAGAATTACTTATATTTGGAAGAATTAATTCTTGGCTTATGACTTTAAGATGGCTCAGCAGTCTGCGGGCGGACGTGACACTCGGTTCTTACGGGACGAAATTCGCCAGCTTGAGAAGCAGTTGGAACAAAAAGATAGAGAATTAGAGGATATGGAAAAAGAACTGGATAAAGAGAAGAAGGTTAATGAACAAGTAAGACACATCTATCTCAATGAATCTTAATATTTAAGATAACCCTACACGGCTAATCTTACCTCTGTAGTTACCTTTGGAAGCAGTTCTGGGTTGTGTGTTCTAGTTGGGGAATAATGTACAAGAAGGTAAGGTTTGTAGTAGCGTTCATTTTGTAGGCACATTTGAAATACATAATGGAATTACCTACCTACTTCTTATGATACGCTGGGAAATAATTCTTTAACTTTGTGGCATGTTTTCTGAGGATGTTAGAATTATGAAAAATTAACTTTGGTCTTGAACATTGGGATGAAGAAATGAATTCCACATTCATAAATAAACAAGTAATTTCTCTACTACTGACAATTTGTTTTGGTGAGTTATATATGAATTAATGAATTTCGATGTGGTAGAATTAGAAGATGTAAATACATGGCTCGTATACTTCTTTAGCTCCTAGAGTATAAAGTCCCTTTTTCATCCTTAACTTATCACTGTTATAGCACAACCAAAACTTTGTTGTATAGTACAAAGTTTCTAGTTCTAAGACAGATTCACAATTTATAATAGGTGTAGCATAAGGATAATGTGATACTTTATGGTTGCATCTGGATATAAGACTTGATCTGGGCGGTGGAGGGATATTTAAATCAGTCTGGTTGTTCAGCATGTAGTGCATAAACTAAGTCTGGAAGTACAAGTGAGTATGGCAACAGAAATTAGAATGTATATATCGTCAAGGATTGAAGGTATATCATTTACTAAGACTAGAGGTAAGAAATAAGAACTATAATTACTCATTTGATGAAATAGAGATAAAGTGGAGTTTTCACCATTTGTCAGGTACTTTTTATGCCTTAACTCATCATTCCATATTTGATGAGATGGGAGTCACTTCTGACATGGTAAAAGTGAAGAAATGAAGGAATATAGGGAGTGCATAAGTGTGCAGTATTGCAGCTAATAAATGATTGAATACTGACAGTCCCACTCAAGAATGCTCTCACTCGCTGTCTGTCCTTCCTCCCAGCTTTACCCTACTTTGTGGAGAGCAGACGGAAGAGGGTCAAAGTTAAAAGGAAACATTTGTATTGATTCTGGCAGATGCCAATGGTGGACTAATTAATGAATAACTGCTGGGATTACTAGACATGCCTGAGGGATAGAGTACAAGTGGGTGTGGTGAAGGACTGAGGATGGAGAGCAATGGAGTCTGCCTAGTTTGTGGTTTGGGTGTGGATAAACTGGTGCTGTCTGGAATATAACAGTTTGCAGGTTTACCATTGTTTCAGTTTTGTGTAGTTGATCTTGAGGTTTTTGTGCACATTCTCAAAGATGAAATATTTAAATATTGTACACATAGTAGACATGCGAGTGTATTGGTATTTATTACAGATATTAATGAAGCCAGAACCTTGATCATAAGATTTGCCTTGGAAAAATGTTTAATAAAATAATGAAATAGGCTTTCTGAAAAAAAAAAAAAAAAGACATCAGTAGTGAAGCCAAAGGAAAACAATGGAGTAACACAGAGTGCTTGAGTATTAAATTATTACCTTTCTGATTTAGAATACGATTGGACAGATAGTACCAGATAATAATAATCACCACTTAAATCATCATCAAACTTATAAAATTTTCATTTGCATCGCATGTTATGAGTGTTCTTGAAATGTTTTATCTTGGAAGATAATAAATATAATAAAGTAAAATAAGTATATTTTATAAAGATTGTCAGAAAAAACAATAAATATTCATATTCTTATGTGAATATATTCTTATTCATCAATTAAGATTTCTGTCATATCATTGTACACATAATTCTTTTATCTCTCACTCATTTTTCTTGAACCATTTGAGACTTAATTTTAGACATAATAATACTTTATACATAAATATAAAATTATGAATATTCCCTTATACAACCAAAATAGACTTTTGATGTTCAGGAAATGCAATATTGATTCAGTAGTATTCTAGTCTTTAATCAGATTTTCTCTACTGACCTAATGGTGTCTTTGATTCTGCTGCCTCCCTTTGCCTAAAGAACCGTTATATGCCTCCTTATAGATGGGTTTAAGTTTTTTACATACTATTGTGATTGGATTTTTTTGCTTGAGTAAGGCAGAGAACAGAAAAGTAAAAGACCATGAAAAGGATGTTTTATAGAGAATAGATAATTTAAAAAACTATCATATTGGTTATAATATTTATTCTGTCCAAAAGAAAACAGAAACTGCTGCAAATGATCTGTTTTAGGTGAAGAAAACAGCATCTAATACTGTTTGCTGTTCTGTTAGTCGAGTGTCACGTTAAGGACTTAATGTCTTGTCATGACGACAAGAGACATAAAATCAACTAAAGAGATAGTAAACAGACTTTTTGTACTTACATAGGAGTTGATAATCAAAGGATATAAATGTAGGCTAATCTGATTTCAGCTTGTTTCAGTCATATCTGTATGCCCTCCCCCTGTTTTTTTAGGTATTTCAGAGTTTATAAAGAGGAAAGAGTGATTTCTCCTTGGCATAAAGGAAAGGCAGAAAGATCTTAAACAGTTTTTAGGACATTGGGCAATATAACTTTGAGATTTTTGTCTTTAGTTTACTTTGGTATATATAGTTTTGTTTTGTTTTTCTTTTAAAGCTGAGCCTTTCCTTTTATACTTTATTAAATCCTTAGTTTAAAGTTCTGACTTATTTGTGTTCTAGTGTGATATGAAGTCTTTACTAGTCCTTAGTACTTAAATGTTCTCTATTGGAAAGGAATAAGAGTTTAAGTAAAAAAGCTAAATGTGGAATTTAGATTGAATTATTTTTGAGTTTTAGTTTACAGAAAAGTAAAAGACCATGAAAAGGATGTTTTATAGAGAATACATAATTTTTTTTTAAAAAAAAAAACTATCATATTGGTTATAATATTTATTCTGTCCAAAAGGAAACAGGAAATGCTGCAAATGATCTGTTTTAGGTGAAGAAAACAGCATTAATACTGTTTTTTTACTGTTTTAGTTGGCTCTTCGAAATGAGGAGGCAGAAAATGAAAACAGCAAATTAAGAAGAGAGGTTAGTAGAGACTTTGAGTTTTGGGGTGGTTCAACAAAGGCTTACTTGTTTAAAATGTTTACTTAAAATTGTATTTTATCCAGAATGTAAGCTTCTGTGTAAACTGATGATAGGCACACTGGCTCTTTTCATGATAGCTTTGTCTCAGGAAATTACAAAGTCAACCAAAATGTGAGGCCATTAGGTAGTTCATCCCTGCCTTGGATCTGTGTGGGGAAATCTTGTTTTCTGTTACATGACCATCTTGCTAATCAGCTAATTATGCATTTCAGTGGATTTCTTTTCTTATGACTTCTTGTCCAGCATTGTTGTAGTTTCGTTTCTCACGAAATCTTATAAGTCATACTATTATTCTTGTATATGTGCTAAATCAGAGTTTTCTGTCATGTAGCAGAAATGTTTTAACTCACATATGATCACATCATTTTCCCTATTCCTGTTTTCTTCTGACCGCCACCTATCATGTCCTCTTTTATTTATTTTTATCTAAAATTTTTTAGCCTAGTTAGAATTTTTTTCCTTTTGGTTCATACTTAATATTTTTTCTTTTCTTTCACTGTTTTAAATTATGAATTCAGTTGTTCTCAAATGTTCTTTATTCTTATTTCTCTTAACACTTAAATGTTAGTTTTAATTATATGTTGCCTTTCTCATTTCTAATTATTCTTTTCCTGTCCTTTTGAAGAACAAACGTCTAAAGAAAAAGGTGAGGCTTTAAGGGTAGTTAAACCTTGGGAATTTAGAGACCTGCTCTGGGATCAGTAGCTAACAGATAGAGTTTTGTCATTCTCAATAGTATTGTCCTGTTGTCTCTTGGCTCTGGAGAGTGGTTTAATGCTGACTGCTGTGTTTGCTCTAAACTCAGAATGAACAGCTTCGTCAGGACATTATTGACTACCAGAAACAAATAGATTCACAAAAAGAATCACTTCTATCAAGGAGAGGAGAAGACAGCGATTACCGATCACAGTTGTCTAAAAAGAACTATGAACTTGTTCAATATCTGGACGAAATACAGGTAAATGAGAAAGTTAGTTCAGAGCAATGGTTTTACAAGTTTTTCAGAGTGGTGTAAATCTAATATTTATTGCTCTTTGTTACTTTTGAGTATATATTTGCCACTGTGTCCATTAAATAATTTATTTTGTGTATGTATAATGCCGCCTGGACATGTATGTGTGTACGTGAGTGCTTGCATGTGGGCCGAAGTCAGAGGATAACTTCTGGTATTTGTTACTGGCTTCTGCTGTGTGTGAGATAGGATCCTTTTGTGGCTCACTACTCTGCATTCCAGACCTTGTGGCTCACAGATTCCAGGGATTGACCTCTTTTCTCTCTCCTATCTCACAGTAGGAGCACTGAGAATAAAGATGCATAGTGCAGTGTCTGGCTATATGTGCATTCCCATATATGTATGTATATGTATATGCTGCAACTATTTTATTCATCTGGATCTACTATGTACTATTAAAGCACAAAATACATTGTGTCTTTAAATTTTCATTTATTTATTTACTCTGCTTTTGGCTGTTTTGGGCACCAAGAACAATTGATATACCAAATACAATTTTCTTGACATTTAATTTGACTTAATTAGCGAATGCTGTGTTAATCTAATTGTTTGTCAAGATTCATTGTTTTCTCTAGAGGACCCTGTGGCTCTATTTAATTGTAATTTGGTATAAATTTCAGTTTCTTGGAAGACTGTTTTAAAGTAATAGTATATTTAACATTTTTTAGACCTTAACAGAAGCTAATGAAAAAATTGAAGTTCAGAACCAAGAAATGCGGAAAAATCTAGAAGAGTCTGTACAGGAAATGGAGAAGATGACAGATGAGTATAACAGGATGAAAGCTATCGTGCATCAAACGGATACTGTTATGGACCAGATCAAAAAAGAGAATGAGCACTATCGCCTTCAAGTAAGAGCGTAAGACGCTGCTGGAATCCAGCCTGGTTCTCACCAGCGTCTTAGGACTTCACTGCTGGGTGTTCGAAAGTAGACAGACTCTATAATTTCCTAGGATGTTGCTTTTGTTGCTTGTCTTAATAATAATGTGTTACCATCCTGACATACGTGTCCACGAGGGCTCTTCACCCTCTCACGTGCACCTGTGCTTCTAGCCTTTTGGGGAAAGTAAATGAAGCCTGAGGGAGTGTAGAAAAACCCAGTGGCTATAACATTTAATTTTATTTCTTAAAACACTGAAAATATAACAAAGATCAGCATATTATTTATTATTTACATGGGGTAAACTTGTTTAAAAAGTCCAATAACGTTTAAAAGTGTGGTTCTCTGGTAGTAATTATGTAGTAGTTTCTTGAGTAGAGCTTATCGAAAATACATGGGATTAGAAGTGGTCCAGAGTGTGAAGCTTTTTAATTTTTGTTTTTTAATTTTTTTAGATTTTTGGGAGATTTTTAGGTTTTGGAAATAATGTAGGTTACACATATACATGAGTAATTTTGGGGATACCGTTAATAGCTAAACAGTAGATTCATGTATGCTCATATGGTCCTGATATGTAAACCATTGATACAGTATTTTTATGCCTATATTTTAACTAAAACACAGCAAATAAAATGTGATATGTAATTTTACACTTGTGGCAGCATAAAAAGTGTACAATTTGGGAGTATTTCAGATTTTAAAGTTTTATTTAGTATTGTACAGTCTTATTACAGTTTAGTATTGTAAAGGTTTTTAGTATTACATGTCACCTTTAAATGTAGGACTATGATAGTAATGAATAGCACATGTAATATAATGCATCTGTCAGCATGTCTTTGTGCATAAATAAATATGTGTATGCCATCACATTAAGTCTCCCTGGTTTGTACTATTTTTGAACTGATGGCTACTCTTAGGTGCGAGAGCTCACGGATCTTCTGAAAGCAAAGGATGAAGAGGACGATCCAGTCATGATGGCTGTCAATGCAAAAGTGGAAGAATGGAAGGTACTGTGTCACGTGATAAGATTCTTTCTCATTTCGTATTTTGATTTAACTTTGATTTTGATTCTTAAGGATTTACGTCAGATAATAACATGTTGGTTTTTAAGAGTTCATTATCTGCCCTGAGTATAAAAGCTGTAAAATTTCTATATGTAGTCCTTGAGCTTGTTTATTTATTAGACAAGCACCTTCAAGGCAAGAGTAATCAGGAATGCAATCAGGAAAAAGATTTATCAAAATCATGTGGAAAGCCTTCTCAGAATACCCCCTTTCTTTGTCTGATTTCCACCTTCCAGCCTAACTCCAGAGCTGTACCCCCTGTAAGAAGCTATGATTAGGATGCTTGCTATTTGTGAATGAACTGAGATGACTGAATTGAAAATTCTTACTGTAAATGTAGGCACTTCTAGGATCTCCACTTCTGGCCATGCCCATTGAACTCTTATTGGCAATTAAGTATTGTTTATTATCTGGGAAGCTCAGATAATCGATATTGTAAACAACTGTAGTTGCAATGAGTGAAACCGCATTCATTGTGAAGGGGTCAGATAACTTGTGAAGCTCTAGAAAGTAAATGTTTTAGCTATCCCATTGCCGTTGTAGCCACTCAGCTGCTATTTCAGCTTGACAACAGCAGTGCACAGTTCATGGCTGCTTTCCAGGTCCTTAAGAAACAAGCATAGGCCAGGTTTGTTTCCAACTGTGGGGTGTAATTTTCTAACCTTTGCAAAAAAAAAACCAGTTGTTCCAATCACATTTAATATTTAATTTTTGTACATATAATGAATGAGTACCCTGTTGTGTAACACTTAGGAGGCTTCCAGTTTTTCTTTGGAAAGTAGTATTTTAATAAGAAACTTTATATATATATACTATTTGCCTATGTATAAATATTTTGGTGAATTCAATTGCTGCAAGTATGCTGCAAGTATGATTGCAGTCTAAATTGCAAATATATCCCTCTAGTTTGTTACTTATCTTTTGGCACTTATAATTTTTGATATGAAGTATTTGTTTTTATATTTTATAATTATATTTAGTATATTTTAATGTTTTGACCTTTTCATTGACCTTTTATTATAATTAAATACTCGTGATATTGCTAGGGTAGAGGGCACGAGCCTAACCCTATTATTCAGAAAGTTGAGGATCTGAAATTCAAGGCCAGCCTGGACTTCAGAATAGTGAGACATTATCTCCAGATAGATAGATAGATAGATAGATAGATAGATAGATAGAAAAAAAGAAAGATAGATGAATAAATAAATAAATTAGTTAATACACTTTGAAAAAAGAAAAAACAAAAAGAACACTTTTTATTCTTAGTATCTTCTGCTTTTATATTTTATTTTAAATCTTCAAAGCATGTATATTTATTTAAAAAAACTTTAATATGTGCAGCAAAAATGACTTTTATTCAAGCAATGTTATTGAATATTTCATCTTTCTCATACTGAAATATTGTTCTACTTTTATTACATAAAGCTCAGGTTGCATTTGAGTATTTTTGCATGCTTTTTTATTTGTTTGATTGAGTTGTTTCTTGACCACGTGCTCTTACAGTTGTTGTATGTCTCAATACCTGACAACCTGTTCTCCCTATTTCTGTTTTGTCTTTTAGACTCTTACGAACAATTTTTATGATTTTTATGAACATTTTATGAATTTTTTGGCTTCTGTAGCTGAGAACATAAAATATCATTTAATTTATTCAAGTTATATTATATTTTTTGTGACATTTCAATGTTTTCTTAATAAACATCTTATATAAAACATCTTGCATTTCTATAAATTTTCATTTAGAAATGAGATCTGACACTCAGAGAGTTTTCTCTGAATTGGATTGAACTGTGAATTCCAAACTGTGTATATGTACTTGTAGTTACTAACATTTTTCTATTAAACGAATTTTATTTCCTGAGTTTGAGAGATGACATCAATCCAGTTCCATCTGTGGCAGCATGTGGCCCAAAGTTTGGATCTCTAGCACCATGTGAAAGCATGATGGGGAGGCAGAGGCAGAGGCAGAGGCAGAGGCAGAGGCAGAGGCAGGCAGATTCCTAAAACTCACTGGCTAGTCAGTCTAGTTAGCGTGTAAGATCTAAGTTCAGTGAAAGAGCCTATCTCACAAACACACATAAACACACGTATACATAAACACATTATAAACCGTACACTGAAAAAGTATGAGAAAGAATTTTTTTTTTATTGTTTTAAATGTACTAAAAGTATTATTTATACTTTTCTAAAAATGATGAGGGGTTTGTTAATTTTCATTTTTTATAACATCTTTTTTTTTCCTAGTTAATTTTGTCTTCTAAAGATGATGAAATCATTGAATATCAGCAAATGTTACAGAGTCTGAGAGGGAAACTTAAAAATGCCCAACTTGATGCTGACAAAAGTAACATTATGGCTCTGAAACAGGTAAAACCTTCTTAAGGTTTGTAATATCAGGAAATGATGCTAAAGTCCACGCTGTCTTATCTGTCTTTCCTTGTGTCTCATTGGCCTCCATTACTGTGTGTTTACGTAACAAGCTCTGAAGTTTCTCATACATGCCTAATGGGGGAGGAGAAAATGGAATTAAGTTTAGAGTGAGTGTAAAACTTTAGAATAAGATTATTTTAGGGTTATTTTTCTTTTTTATATTATTATTTATTGTCAGTTTGGAGTTACTAAGTATCTACTCAAAAGCTGTAGATTTTAAAATACTTTGCTACCTTCTTATTTATTATTGTGTATCTTATGCCTAAACTACTAAGTGAACTATGTTTATACTGTGAGTGTGCTACTTAAAAGTTGTTTTTAGCAAAACAAACTCATTCAGAACTCCACCCCCCCCCCCCCCCCCGCCCCCTGGCACTTCTCTTGTGTGTGTGCTTTCCGGTGAAGTGCTAAGACAGAGTAGAGTTGTATTTGGAGAACGAGAGCAGTGACGAGGACCTTATCTCTCAGTTGGGCATAGAAAGCACAGAAGTTGGACTGGATGGAAAGAAAGAACAGAGAAAACAAGCAGAGAAAGTACTAAAGATAAGATTCAATGGATGATGAGCAAAAATACCCTATCATGAGTTATAAAGCCATAAATACTAAGGAGTTCTAGAATAAAATTTTTCAGCTTTCAATATTCGCATGAGAACAGTTGTGCAGTACAGTTTGAGGAATACATAAGCAACTTACTTTCTTGCATCTGGTAAGTGGCGAAGTGAGTAAAGACACTTAATGTCCTTCCTCACAATCTTAGTTTAGTCCCTGGAACCCATGAGGGGAAAGAGAAATAACTGTTACGAGTTCTCACCTGACCCCCACACATCTGCCTACAAATAAATAAATGTAATAAAAATTCTTTGAAAGAAACCGTTTGGCCACAAGGAAGTATATTCTCTTATTTGTTACAAAAATGTATGTTCATATTAATGGGTAGTTAATATTTCAAAATGTTTTATAGGGTATCCAGGAACGAGACAGTCAAATTAAGATGCTAACTGAACAAGTAGAGCAGTACACGAAAGAAATGGAAAAAAATACTTTTATTATTGAAGATTTGAAAAATGAGCTCCAAAAAGACAAAGGTAACTTAATATTTTACAAGTAAATGGCTTGCATATATTATTGTGTTTCAAATGGTATTTTACATTTCAAATAATAGTCCCCTTCCTGGTCACCCCTTCACAACCTCCCCATCCCATCCCCCCTCTCCCGCTTCCTCTTTGCCTCTGTGAGGGTGCTCCTCCACCCACTCATCCACCACCTCACAATCAGAGGGAAAGAGGAACTGGAGAGAAGAAACTGAAAATCTTTTCTGCAAAGGGGTAGTAAAAAACTAGGTAGTAGCCTGAGGAGAAAGGTTAAGAAAGTTTTTATACTTTAGAAGAAATAACTAATTTTTGTAGATTAATGGAAAGACTCCATTGGTGAAGCAGAGGAAAAAGAAACTTCTGAAGGTTTAGATTGGCAATACGTCCAGCTGAAAATCTATTTTACTGTTAATAGTGGTCAAAAGAGATGTTGATTCTTATCACCACTCAACATTTCCTGTCACAGAGTTGCAGCTTCTGTAAAGTGGGCTTTTACAACTTTTTAAAAATAAGCCATATTCTTCTAGTTAGAGTAACTGTACTCAACTCTACTTTTTAGTTGGTTTTCTTAATAAAACCAAAACAGTGCATTGGTTTTCCAATGAGTAAACACCTAAGAAGCCTTTGTGCCATACTGATGTTGCCCCTTTTCGGGAACAGGAGATTCATAAGAAGGGTTACTCAATTCAGTTCCTTCATGTTTTCTTTTTTCACACTGTAGGTACTTCAAACATTTATCAGCAGACTCATTATATGAAAATTCACTCAAAAGTACAAATTTTAGAAGAGAAAACAAAAGAAGCCGAGAGAACAGCTGAACTGGCTGAGGCTGATGCTAGGGAGAAGGACAAAGAATTGGTTGAGGCTCTGAAGAGATTAAAAGATTATGAATCTGTAAGTATTTTTATCTTGTCAGTCAAAGAGCTTAAAATTATTCATGACACCAGGCTTGTTTTGGGGTTCTTACTGTGTTTCGTGTAGAAAACATTCTAAATCTTTTGATTTTAAACTACAAATTTCGAAGCATTTGTTTTATGTCAAGAGAATTGTTTACAAACCTTTTTTTCTTTTTAAAAAAAGTTTATTATTTTTTTCTTTTAAATTTGAGATTACTATATCATTTTTCCCTTCTCTTTCTTCCTTTCAAACTGTTGTCTCTTAAGGAGCATTTCTTTCCTCTTTCTTCTCCTGAGAGTTGGACATATCCTATTCTGTAAACTCTTTCTCTGATTCATCACTTTGTCTGCCACTCAATTAGACATCATTTCCAAACGTGTGCTTTCTTCTACAAACTAACTTTACTTTCGTCATTCAGGATTAAAGGTCTGTACTGAGGGTGTGTCTGTATTCCAGCCAGAGGGATTACAGGTGTATGCTAATGGTTGAGCCAGACCACAAATAGAAACAGGTTTTTTTCAGTAAATAATACAATCTTGGGGTTCACAGTATGATCAAATATCATGCAATATGTAGAGTTACTTGTATGTATTTATTGGGTATTGGATAACCAAATGTGTTTTTCACTGGAGAAGACTATTTTTTCTGCTCAACTTTAGGAATTGTTCTTGTGTAGTTCTTTGTGTAGGGCTGAGGTTCTGTGGGCTCCTATTGCAGAGAGAAAGAACATTGCACTTATTTTTAGGTATAAGGACAAATGTTTCGACTGCTGTTGAGATTATGCTGCTTTAGTAAAGTGGTAGCTGTGGGCTCTACGGCAACCACGATTTCACCAGCACTGAGTAGTTTTCCTTAGGATTATTGTGTTGTGTCGGTCATTGAAGTTCATAACCAGGCAGGTAGGGTTTGTTAGTTCCTTTCCACCTTTTCAAGCTTTCATGGTGTCTTCTGGTACCATGAAAGCTAGCCCTCAGGGAAGAGACTTTACACTCAGTTCCAACCTGGACTCTCTAGGCCCTGTGTCTGAAATGCATGGTGTCTTCAGTAATTGGAACTTATTGTCTGCTTCTGGGGTCAATCAGGGGCAATAGCAATAAACTGTATGTTTTCAGAGTCTTTTAGACAACCTTGGCTAGCAATTCAAAAAAAACGCATCTCATGGTCTGGTATTGGATTTTTGTTACATGATCTTTCGCACTTGGAGGGATCATTGTCAGGACGGATGAGAAAAGTTTATCTGAACCATATATGCATTTCTACACAGAATTAGATTTGGTATAGAGTTGTTTTTATTGTCACATAAATAATCGATCATGTGATTCCTTATGGCTGTTTCAGACGGCATTATTGTTGTTTACCCTCCTCTTCCTTCTGTTTTTACCTCCCTGTCAAACCTTTTGATGAGGTGTTTTGTTCAGAGAAGCATCTCAGGTGAGGTATCAGGATTAGTCCCTTGTATGAGCATGTCCTTTGTGTGAGCATGGAAGTGTGACTAGCTTGATGGACTTGGGATGGAGATGGCTTTGGTGCCTCCAATGTCTATATCAACTGAGTTACTTGGACCTTTCATATCTTTAAATTGATTCATCAGGCAGTTAAATATACATTCTAGTTGGTATGGCTGATTCTCTCTTCATGTTTCATCTCTGTACCTTTATGTTTATCTCTAAGTACTCAGTATTTCATTTATAATATTCTGAGTTACATTGCTTTTGGGTCAGATATTCATATTCTGCCCTCTTTACTAGATTTGGTTTATAGAAGCACAGTGATAGATTAATATGTACCATTAATATGTACTATTTTTATTTTTTATGTATCAGTTCTAAAAAAAAAGTCTGCCATATAAAATACAGGTGTAGGTAAGTTTACCCATCACCTTAATAAAAAAAAAAGTAAGTTCATACATTTGATTTGTTTATGCAAATAAATTATATTATATTGAAGTTAGATGGGATATTTTTCAGGGAGTATATGGCTTAGAAGATGCTGTTATTGAAATAAAGAATTGTAAAGCCCAAATTAAAATAAGAGATGGAGAAATTGAAGTGCTGACCAAAGAAATCAATAAGCTTGAGATGAAGATCAATGATGTCCTGGATGAAAACGAAGCCCTTAGAGAGCGGGCTGGTAAGCTGTTTTCTGAGACAGTGCTTTGTCCTCAGCCTTGATCAAGTCCTCTTTGGGTTTTTTTGGGCTTGGTTTTACTTTTGTAGGGGAAGTTGCCCTATTCCTCAAGCACATCCTGTGCACACATCCTGTGCACACATTCTGTGTACGTGTTCTCCCTTCCTGCCTTGTGTTTGCCTCTAGCCCTTACCTTACATTTGTTTATTTATTTCTCAGCAGTTGCATGGCATTTTTGCCCAAATAAATGTTTCTGTAGAAACACTTAAAGAAAAGTGGAGGTACTCTGACTGAAGTAGGTTTGGGACCGAATCATTGATAAGGAACATGGCTTTTATTGGCCAAATATGCCTTCAGTAATAGTCGAATGGTGAAAGTAAAGCAGTGCATTATGCTGCATAAGAGGACAACTGTTTTTCTGCAATAAGAAACATCTGTATGAAAGGTTAATTTACAAAAGGATTTTGTTTCAAGGCCATTTAAAAGTCCTATGTAAACCTTTTAAGGACATATAAATACATTATACACAGCTTATGTTTTCTTGAGTAGTTTAGGAGTTCCATTTAGTCTAAGATGTAATTTCCAAATATAACATGGGGATTTATGTACTTTTAAAATTAGGGATGAATTATTTAATTCTACTACTTTACATGTTAAGTTATGACTAAAGTGTCCAATCTCAGTTGCTGCTTTAAAATGACTGATTTACATAGTGATTTCATTGTGCTCTCTGACTAGCAGTTAGTGCTTTCCTAGAGTTAAACTGACAGTCTAGGAAATTTTTGTCTAGAAGAAAAATAAATACTTTATATTGATTATTTAATTCTGAAACAATTTAAGTAGAATTTAGAATTAGACTAGGTGGTCAAGGTAGATTTCTCTTCACTTGACTAGTCAAGCCACAGCTAGGAATCTAAAAGTATGTGTGGATAACTTCTGACCTATCTAGAAAGCTGTCACAAATATCGCGTTTCTTGCCTTTAAGAGATTTAGCTTTTAATATCCGAAGTCTGGTTTGCAACTCTTTAAACTGTCTTGGTACTTGATTTTCACCTCCTACTTATTTATGAACCACGAAACATAATGGAGGCATATTAGGACTCAGGTTAGCTGGAAGGATTAAATCAGTAACAACATCATTAGTAGTAATGATTGCTATTTGACAGGTATTACTCTAACATTTGATTTAGTCTAATCATATTATACTCTTGGCAGACTAAAATAACATATAAATAAGTGTCATCAAGTTTCAAGTGGGCATTGAGTCTCGTTTACTTCATGACAGGGATTCTTAGTTAATGAATCGTAGTACCTTTGCAACATCCCCATATGTGTTTGTTAGGATTTTCATAATTAGCTAACATTTAGCTTTCTTGTAGTATAACTGTCTGGAAATCTTATATAAGAAGTCTCCATGTTTTAAATCATAATGAATAATTCTTGGTGTTTTGTGAAGATTCTGTGATTTATTTGCAAGTTTTTAAGTTTGTAATTATTTGTTTTCTATTTCAGGCCTTGAACCCAAGACAATGATTGATTTGACTGAATTTAGAAACAGTAAACGCTTGAAGCAGCAGCAGTACAGAGCTGAAAACCAGATTCTTTTGAAAGAGGCAAGTGATGCTCAGTTGACGAGATTCTCACCTGAACTAAGGAAAACGACTAATAATTCATGCTTTGCAGATCGAAAGTCTAGAGGAAGAACGCCTTGACTTGAAAAGAAAAATTCGTCAAATGGCTCAAGAAAGAGGCAAAAGGAGTGCAGCATCAGGTAGTCTCAGTTATCCCTCAGCTGCAAAGAGTCACTTGGAAAACACAGGTCTACATTAGGGTGGTCTGTGTGTTGAGGATGATTTTGCTGTGCATGTGGTCTCACAAAAGCGATAACTGAGTATAATTGAGTGTGATCCTGAATCTGAAACAGTTAAAAAAATTAGAAGTAAAAACAACAACAACAAACAAACAAACAAAACCAACCAAACAAACCCAAATATTGGAATTAGGGACTTTTGAAAAATTCAGTGTACAGTCTGTTGACTTTTCGACAGCCCTACATTATTATGACCATAATCTTAAAGCAGTATTGCTGTATTTCATCCTTAGAGTGCTTCTTTATTTTCAAAGCTATACATTGGGAGTACTTAAATTAAATTTTATTCAAATTTACTGAAAAATTTCATTAATCTTAAATTAACATTTGTTAATCTACCTTCCTTTTAAAAAGGCAGTATGATCTTTATAACATTGCAGTTCACTTTTTGAGGATCATATAAAGAAGGTTTCATATATATATAGTTTGTTTGTTTGTTTGCCTGTTCCATGTATGCCAGTACCCATGGAAGCCAGAAAAAAGCACTGGGTTCCCTGGAGTTGGAGTTACATGCAATTGTGAGCTGCTTGGTGTGGGTGCTGGGAACTAAACTTGGGTCCTCTGAAAGAGCATTGCACACATTTAAAAATTAAAATATATTGCATTATTTTCTCACCCTCCTTTACCTCCGATGTCTTCATCCCACCCCCATCCTGTACATGCGTGCGTGCGTGTGTATGTGTGTGTGTGTGTAAATAAATCTATCAATCCCGCATACTGAATTCATTAGTGTTGGGCTCATATGCTTGTTGTTCGGACTGACACATGGCATTGGTATTCTGGGTAGAGGACATATCTAAGGGGAAGACGAATTCCCCCTCTCTCAGCATTTTTTAATTTCCTGTAGCTTTTCATGTAGTGTTGAGGCCGCATCTGATTTTTCCTGTCCATGTTAATATAGTAACTGGTATTCTCATTGTTCAGGTCTTCTTTAAGCAGCTGTACTGTTGCAATTTTCTGGGTGTAACTTCCATGTCATGTACGGAAGACTCAATTTTTTCACAAAGGTCCTGATCCTCTGGCTCTTATAGTATTTCTGCCCCGCTTTCTGCTATGTTTTGTGAGCCTCGGGTGAAACCCTAGTATCGGGACACTTGTCTAGCATGTACAGAACCTGTGCAAAGTCGCTTGCCAGCAGCTCAAAAATAAAGTAAAATGTAAATATAGAAAATCCAAATTTATGGTTTTTAATTTATCTATATATCTTAAATGTCTTATATTAATGGTACTTTTAAACTAACAGAATAAAATGATAAAGATGATACAATTCAAATTATTCCATTATTTTATTGATATAGCCTATTAAAAATAAACTAAATCAGAGGGTTATATTGGCTGGATGTTAGTCAAGAATTTTAAAAACATTAAACCATTTTTTGGATTAAAATTTTATTCTTGCATTGGAATAAAGGAGAGTTATTGTTTTTGTTGTTGTTGCTTCTTATTTGTTATTTCTTTCATCTTGTAGGATTAACCATTGATGACCTGAGCTTAACTGAAACCTTTTCTCTTGAAGATAAAATAGGAGAAAGAAAACTAAATTTTATGAACCTCCATAATATGAATGAAACACAATCAAAGGTAAATAAAATGCTTAAGAAGAAGGAAAAGTGCTAGCAGCTGGGTCTCTTTCTTTACTTAATCCCATTTATCACCTCTTTCCCCATAGGTGATTAAATAATAATTTTTGCTTGCTTAAATAGCATGGTGATCTGAAGACTGATTAACGAGACATTGTTTACTTTGTATACAGATTACAAGTTCAGCTAAAACAGAGCTGCATAGGAGACCATCATTCAGTGTTCTGCAGTCAGATCAAAGTGAGACAGAGGCGAATATGGCCACACGATCATTATCGAGAATGCTGTCCGCAATTCATCATAGTGTAGGCAGTGCAGTGGATCCGATTGTCTCTTTAACTAGATGCTCCTCATTTATGCAAGTGAAAGACAGCAGTACAACTCCAGAAGCTATTACAATAAGGGAGATTTTTAAAGCACCGTGTCTGCGCTCTTTGAGAAACCTAGAATCGCTAGTCAGTACCTTCAGTAAGGACAACAATGAAGAATTAAGTGAGTACTTACACTCTCACTCTGATGACCATTTGAAGAGAGGGGCAGGAGACCATCGAGCACTAGAGAAAACCAGGTTCTTACAGAAGAGCAGTTCATCTTTTCAAGCATCACCAGCAGCTTCAGAGTTAATGCAGAAGTCATCACATGGGCAGAGCTCTGCAATATTTTCTCAACAGTCATATGACCATGATAAAGATAAAGTAACATCAGAAGATAACCAGGTCCATTCGCAAATAGACAATGCCAGTCTCAGTTTGAAAGACAGTAAAAGACAAAGTGAATCACCCTCACAAACTGAGATGTTGAGAAGTAAGAGCCAGGTTAATCTTTCAGATCTTGTGCCTGTTACTGTACAATCCAAACCATCTCTAATACATCCCCTTGAAAATCTTATAGGGCAGCTACAGAGAGAGCTAGTATTCCTTAGATCTCAGGTGAGCTTTCTTCCAAATATATTCATGGAATCACTATACTTATTATCATTATTATTATTATTATTGTTATTATTATTATTATTATTTTACTGGAGTTCTCTAAAAAATTCTGTGAAGATTTTTTTTTTACTTACACATTAACACTCATTTATAAGTGATCTGTACTTTTTAAAAATCTAAAATCGTAGTATATTTGCATGGAACTTGTTGACTCCCCTAATTAATATATTAAATGTTTCTTTAGAATGAAACCGTAGAACAGGATTTATCGATCCAAGAAGAGCAGAGTAGAAATGCAGAATTAGAACTTGACCATCAGAGAAGCCAGGCAGAACAGGTAGTATAAAGATAGACCACCATGAACAACGATATAGTTGATACTAAGAACAGAAAACTCCTGTATGTCTTTCTGTGCCCTGCCATGGGGAATGTGGGCGGAAGAGGTGGTAGAAAGATGGCCTCTGGACTTGACTTTATAGCTGCTGTGCAGCTAGAGAGCTTGTTTGCTGGTGTGCTAAACTTGAATCGGTAAAATATTGTTTTAACTTGAAACCTATTTATTACTGTGATATCTTATAAATCATTTTTCTTCTCTTTGTTCAGAATGAGTTTCTTTCAAAAGAATTGATTGAAAAGGAAAAAGAATTAGAAAGAAGTAGGACAGTAATTGCTAAATTTCAGAATAAACGTAAGTCACTCTTATCTCTTTCTTCTCTGCACCTATTTTTTAAGTCTTTAATTACATTTATAATATATAGCTCAGTCTCTTACTTAGCTTTGTAGTTTATATTGCTATGTTTATTGTTACAGAATATTATTATGTCCAGTTTTTATGAAAATATGTGTCATATATTTTATGCTCAAGTGAAGGTAAAGTTATAAACATTTAAAGATTTTTAATAGGACAGAGCTATGCCATCTCTCTCTCTCTCTCTTTCTCTCTCTCTCTCTCTATGTATCTATGTATGTATGTATGTATGTATGTATGTATGTATCTATCTATCTTCTCTTTCTGTATTTATATAAATTTTGCATTTATATATTTGCATATGTATATTACTAAAATAAGTGTTTAATTCAGCATTTATATTGAATTTATAGTTGAATATAGTTGAATTTTTTTATTTCCATTTTTGTTTTTCAAATTTTTTTATTGAAATCTGTCATGAACATGAAATAATATAAGTTGTAGAAAAGATCTATTCATCTAATGTGAAAAAATTATGATTACAGTAAAAGAACTAGTTGAGGAAAATAAGCAACTTGAAGAAGGTATGAAGGAAATTTTGCAAGCTATTAAGGACATGCCGAAGGATTCTGATGTGAAAGGAGGTGAAACATCTTTAATCATCCCAAGTCTCGAAAGACTGGTTCATGTAAGTTATGTTTTCATGTTAATGTCTGCCTTCAGCCAACCCACCTCCTGTATTAGTTTCATTTTGATGCTATGATAAAATACTCAGTTAAAAAGCAACGTAAGTATTTGTGTTTATTGTCTTGCTTGCTCCTTGACTATTTGCATCTATTGTTTTACTAGTTCCTCAAACTAGAACTGACCTTAATACTTGCATGTAATTAAAATGGTATAAAAGCAAAATAGAGGAGGGGAGATGGGATGGGGGGTTTTCTACAGAGGGGAAATGGGGAAAGGGGTTGGCATCTGAAATGTAAATAAATAAAATTTCCAATTAAAAAAAAAAAAGCAATGTAAAAAAAAGGACAAATTATACAAGCCGGGTATAACCTGTTATGGCAGGCAAATGTCGTGAGCCGGTGCCAGCTATAGAGGTCATCACTGCGTCCACTGGCTGGCTGACTAATGCTTCTAATAGAAAGATGCTCAAGGGAGGATGTGGGCATGGAAGGAGTCAGTTATGTGCTCTAAGAAACTGGATCATGTATGAGTGCTGATCGTTTTCTAATCTATATTTACTAAATGTTATTTTTAATGAAGTAGTAACTGTATAATAATATAAGCTAAATTTAAGTTTTATAAATATTAGTTCATAAGAAATGTAAATAGCATTTTATTATACATGGCAGTGAGCATGGAAAGAGGATTAGTTATTTAAAGGCATATTTTTCTTGACTATGATTTTCCTGTTTCCCATTGCATTCATAATACATAATATGAATGTACAAGGCTATGGAATCAAAGAATGCAGAAGGAATCTTTGATGCCAGTTTGCATCTGAAAGCCCAAGTTGATCAACTTACAGGAAGGAATGAAGAATTAAGGCAAGAACTCAGGGAATCTCGGAAAGAGGCTGTAAATTATTCACAGCAGTTGGTAAAAGCAAACTTAAAGGTAACAATTCTATTAAATATAAAGAATATTAAATCTATGACTGTAGTTTTAACAGGAAACTTCCTTAAATCACTGCTTCATGAGGGGAAGATGTTCTATGCATTCTTTCAACCCTAAGACTACATTTTCTTTTAGAGATTTTGAAAAATGTTCCTAGTCTTTGATAATTTCATATAGTATATTTTAATCATATCCTGCCTACACACTTTCTTCTCTGATCCTTCTTAAGTTCATGTTCGTTCTCCATCTTCAGACCACAACCAAAAGTAAACAAAGACAAACCATGGAATCTGATTTGGAATAGCCAACTAAGCACTGAGCACGGTGATTGCCCTGGAGTATGCTTGATATACCCAGTGGTTCTCTACTAAAGAAAACCGAATTGTTTTCCTGTCCTGGCAGCTACCAATTAGAAATGGCTTTTTGGCTAGCGGTGGGACTTTGTGACCACATCCTTTCCTCTGTGCTGGGGTTTTGTAAGGCTTGCTCTTGTGCAGATATGGAGTGTGCTGTCACAACTGTCTCTATGAGTTCTTTCTGAGTCTGAAAACGCTGTGTCCATGGAGCCATCTACAACCACGGGCCCTCATGATCTTTCTGTTCACTCTTCCACATAGATCCTGAGCCCTGTTTTGGCTGAACATCCCAAAGTCTCTCACCCTCTGCACAAGGTTTTTTAAGAAGCTATGTGGAAAATGTTTCTTGTATTATAAAAGAGAACATAATAGCTCCAAATCTTATTTTAGGCATTTCTAAGAAAAATTAAAGCTTAATTTAATTAATTTGTGTTAGTATAACTTGCTGCTTTGTACTTTTCCTAAATGCGATTATCATTCCTGGATTGTTTCCAGATTGATCATCTTGAGAAAGAAACTGACCTTCTACGACAGTCTGCAGGCTCCAATGTAGTTTACAAAGGCATAGACTTACCTGATGGGATAGCACCATCTAGTGCCTATGTCATCAATTCTCAGAATGAGTATTTAATACATCTTTTGCAGGTACTAAAAATTTATGTGTCAATGACAGTTTTGATAGAATGTTTCTGAATTTAGTCTATGAATGCCTTTGAATTCTCCAAATAAATAGATTGTTGGGAGATAGTGAGTCAACTGGACTAATATAAATAAACAAGTTTATTCCATTTACCTACATGTAAAATATGTTTAATTGTGTGTTATGTGTTTGAAATATAGAAGGACATGAAGAATATAAGCAGTCAGTATGAAGTAGATGAGTATGTGTGTTTACTGCTGCTTAGAAACATGAGAGAGTGAAATGCTAAGGGTTGGTGTGTTCGTCACTCTTAAGAGAATCGTCTCTTTTCTGTTAATCACGAGAAAAGCTTGCAAGTACACTTGACTTCCATCTTCCCTTTCCTGTGTAAACTGTTAATTGATCCTCAGCAAATTAGAAGGGTGCTCTATTATATCACGTGCCCTGTACTTGCTTTACTGTTGGCATCTATACAGTGGGATGAAAAAATAGCATGGTGAAGTGGTTTTCAAATTTTCTTTTAAAGTTTAATATTTATAACATCACAAACACTATAATAGTACTTAGAAAAGTCTACACAAAACCAACAAAATACATTTGTAACTGTAAGCATCCCACTGCTAGATTATCCATTGTGTGATACTTAAGTTACACCCATTTCTTGGTTTTGTATTTGGGCATGACATTAATCTTGCCTTTATATGAATTTGTATGCTACTTAGGTCAGATATAGGTAACTTTAACGACATATCAAAACATTTCTACATCTTAGGTCACTACTCTTAAGTACATGGAAATATTAATGTTTTATTTTCATACTTTATATAGATACCATCAACAAATAATGGCAACCTGGTATTGTCATGTTTGATCTAGGATTTGTGGTTTGTATTTTTATTTAAAGAAATTGCGAACTAGCAAGATGTCTCAGTATGTAAAGGCACCTGGTGCCAGCCAGCCCTTAATGACCTGTGTCTGTGTTCAATCACTGGGACCACATTGTGGAAGGAGAGGGTAGACTCCACAAATGTTTATCTGACCTCTAAACATGCACTGTGCATGCACTGCATGCAAACAAATGATTACTGTAAAAATCACAGGTTTGCCATATTTAAAAAGAAATAGGCTAATTTTAGTGGAGGCACAAACGTGTATGTTGGTAAAGACTATGTGACTAGGTAATAGGAGTTGAGTATTTAACTTGTCAGTCTGTTGAACAGTTGTGCTTAAGGTGAATTCTGTATCTGATAGTTTGTGTGCTTACTGCAGCTACCATATTTAAAAGAATAATTTGTTTTAAAGAACTTTTTATGTGTATTGCCTCATTCTTTTTGCCTTATTAAAATGTTGAAAATACAGAGTTTGAATAATTGCTTTGGAATGTGAATGTGTACCTTTTGGATTCAAAATATAGTCTAATGTTATTTGTATTCTTATTTATAAACCAAATTTTAGGAACTAGACAATAAAGAAAAGAAATTAAAGCATTTAGAAGATTCTCTTGAAGATTATAACAGAAAATTTGCAGTGATTCGTCATCAACAAAGTTTACTATATAAAGAATATCTAAGGTATTTATATTTTGAAAATTTTATAAACATAGATGCAGTATTATACTAATAGTCACAAAAGAAAGTATTGATCCTTCTCCAGATAATCACTGCTAAGAGCATGTTTAAACATGTTTCATAACTAATTTATTGATCTTAACTCTCTTTATTTGGGAATAATAAGAGTTTAGTCAGATTCCAACACTTGGTAGGTGTGAGGCATTGAGCAAGTTGCTTTGCCTTTACTGTCTGTGTCTTTTGTTCTGAGAAACCTTAAAGCTCTCATAATCTAAATGTATTTCTCTTGTGGTTAAGCATTTTATTCGGTTTACTTTATTCTCTTTTTCATTGTTATTGCATTTATTACAGTGAAAAGGATACTTGGAAAGCAGACTCTGAGGTGATAAAAGAGGAGAAGAGGAAACTTGAGGATCAAGCCCAGCAGGATGCTGTGAAAGTGAAAGAGTACAATGTGAGCACAGCTCTGAGCATCGCCTCTTCCTGTCTGCCAGGTACAGATGAGGATAACTAGACTCACTCAGTAATGTTGCTGTGCTTTTGTCCAGAATTTGCTCAATGCTCTTCAGATGGATTCGAATGAAATGAAGAAAATGCTTTCAGAAAACAGTAGGAAAATCACTGTTCTGCAAGTGAATGAAAAGTCCCTCATCCGGCAGTATACAACCTTAGTGGAAATGGAGCGGCATCTTAGAAAAGAAAATGGGAAACACAAAAATGACATCATAGCCATGGAAGCCGAAGTTACTGAAAAAATTGGAAGTTTGCAAAGATTTAAGGTATTTCTGACTTATTTTTTTGTTTAAGACCTTTTTGGGTCTGAAGATAGTTAGGATCATATCCATACATCACCAGGGTTAATGGTTAATGTTTGTTGACATTTGCTGTAATTACTTCATTTATTTCTTGTAGGAATATTTAAATTGTTGCCATTTCTCTCCTAAATATTTTTAGTGTACATCTCTACATGGAAAGCTTTTGTTTACATAACTGTAATAATGTTATTTTACTGAAAACACTGACAGTATTTCCATTTCCTAATGTGTAGGCTGTATTCAGTTTTCTTTGGTTGCTGTAGGAGTTGATGATGAATAAAACATTTATTGGATTTGACGGTTACATGTCCTAAATCTCAAATACAGCAGCCTATTTTGCTATGTTATACTTTTCTCCCTGAAGAATATTTAATCCATTTTGTTTTTATTTTATTCAAGTTTACCTCTGAGGCCTGGGTATGATTCAATTAAACAGTTTTAGCAAAAATATATCTTAAACAATAATCTGTGTTAGTTCAAACGACATCATAGTTTGATTAGTGTTTTGTGGGGAATTACATATTTTTTGATGGATACCTTCATTTTTAAGTGATAAGATTTTAACTTGATTTAAATAAAGTCTCCTTTTCTATTTTTCTCAATAATTTTAGCATTCATGATTAGTGCCCGATGTGGGTGTTCACAATTTTTCCATTATGTTAGTGCTTTTATATTCTTTAGGAAGTAGAAAATTTTTTGTCATTAGCCAGGGGATCTTACCCTCTGGAAATATATCTCCCACTGGGAAGGCAGGATGAGTGCTTTGATCTCTCCTTCTCATCACCAATTATAGAAGGCAGGTGTGTGCATGTGTGTACAAGTGTGGGCAGGTATGGACACATGTGTGCACATGTGTACAGGTATAGGCAGGTGTGTGTACATGTGTACAGGTCTAGGAATGTGCACATGTATGTATATGTAGGCAGGTGTGTGCACATGTGTACAAGTGTGTGTGCTCTGTTTCTGGGATAATTTCTTTGTTTCCTCATAAAGTTCTTCTGTGGTTATCATGAGAGGTTCATAGACTTTTAAACAGTAGGCACAATTGTTACTCAATTGTTAATTCTCATTAGGAAGCTTTTGATGATGTCTGTTAGTTATTTTAGCAAAGACCATTGTTTTTTTTAACCTAGCTTGATGTGTTTTCTGGCATAAGGTTTCCTAGACCTAACATACAGTGCACACAACTTCTGCTAAGTTATAAAGTAATCTAATTCCAAGGAACCGTGTTTCATTGTAGAAAAGAAAACATTTATATACTCAGAACTTATTACCCTGAGTCATTGCTTTTGGGATGTCATTGCTGCTAGTCTCTTTCCTTGGACTACACGTAGTGTGTTTTTAGAATACAAGTTCATATTTAACTTTGTAGTTTTATGTTCTTCATTGTTTTACAGACAGCTGAGAGATTAAACTATTTATATATATATATATATATATATATCATCATATAGTAATTAAAAATAATAAGCTCTAATACTTCTTAATATAAACTAAAATTGCTTTAAAGTTCTTATGTTCCTTGGAACCTATCTCACTGAGCATGTGTTGGCAAATCTAACATATTCTAGTAACTTGAAATGATACTTGTTTTCTATTTTTTTTAAATATTAGGATTTTTTTAAAGTGAAATTGAATATATAAAACATTTATATTTTCAAAAGATTTAGTGTGAAGTGTCTAGCTGCTGTACCTGGCCTGCTACCCAGGTAACAGAATATCCTGTAGGTAGCTCTCCTGCAACAGAAACAGAAGGTGGGAATGATGACCCATTCACATGCATCTGGACCTTCACCTGAGAGCTGCTTCTCTCACATGAGGAAGTTTTGAGACTTACAAATGTTCTTTTTTTTTTTATTTTTTTGTGGCTTTTAAAATTGACTGCACTCTTGTGGAGTTTTGCCAGTACAGATAGTGAAAAATCTGAGCTGGGGTTTTCTGCAGGACTCCTTTTTGGGTTTTGTGATTTTTGTTTTTAATAGAAAACAAAATTTTTTCTATTAAAAAATTAATTGTACTTTCTTTTACTGTGATAGCTTGTAAAATGATTCATTTAAATCTTTAATTAAAAGTTTCAAAATGTTGTTTCCTATATGAAAAAATAACATAGAAAATATACATTTTTTCCAAATGGCTTCCAACTATTTTGTTTTCAACCAAATTATTTTTTTAAAAAGTGAGTAATGCTTTGTCAGAAAAAAAATATGCAAACTTAACTTAGTGTATCCTTTTTTTTTTTTTTTCAGGAAATGGCTACCTTCAAGATTGCAGCTCTTCAGAAAGTTGTAGATAATAGTGTTTCTTTGTCTGAACTAGAACTAGCCAATAAACAGTACAATGAGCTGACTACTAAGTACAGGGACATTTTGCAGAAAGATAATATGCTTGTTCAAAGAACAAGTAACTTAGAACACCTAGAGGTGAGTGTTTATGGTCTTTAAACCTTGTTATTCTAGTCATTTTACTTTCAGAGTATCCTGGGGTCTGTAGGATTTTTGCTGATTTTAAATGATTAAAATTGGTTTCTATTTATCTAACTATGGTGAAAATATGATAATAGTTATAATCTAATTGTGGTTTGTCCTAGATATAAGTACATATACCAATATGCGATATACTAACTATTTATAATTGCAAATGACTTGATGGTGAATTTACCTAGGCCATTCTGTTATGACTCTTATATGATTTAGCTGAGCCAAACTTCTTTTAAGGCACAGAGAGGATATTGTAATTAAAGAGGGAAATACTATTAAGTATCTATTTCTTTCTTTTCTGACCTTTTTTCAGAGTCCCTAGATTGTATTTCTTATGATGGATTTATTTGACTGTGGATGCATTATTAGTGGCATTTACTAGACATTGGATGAGCTTTCCAGTTCTCTATCCTTTTGTGTTATAGAAATACTGAAAATCAGGGAGAGGACGAAAGAAATAGTTCAGTATACAAAACACTTACTTGACAAGTAATTTGGATCTGTGGTATGCATATGACTTAGTTTCCATAATAAATGACTTCAACAACAACAACAAAACTTTAAAAAGGAAGGGTTTATTCTGACTCACAAATCATGGTAGTGTCTTTCATGGTAGGGAATTCAACAGAGCAGGATCTCAAAGTGCTGGTCACATTGTATCCACAATCAAGACAGACTGATTAATGTTTCAATATTGCTGTTTCCTCCTGCTGAAAGCAGGTTCATTTTCTTCTTTATGGTTACTACCTATAGTAATAGGTAATTCTAATATTTTTGTTACATCATGATTATGCATTTACATGTCTGCCTCCTTTAGTGAAATGTAAGCCTCTTATGAGGAAATGTTTAATGCATTTCCATGTGAATTTAGTATCATGGAATTACTGCTAATTTATTCTGGATGAAGTTTGGGGGATGGAAGGGAGAGAGAATATGAATATAGGGCCATGGTTATAGTAATCAGGAAAATATTGACACCTTTTAAGAGTAAAGTGCCATGAGACTGTAGACTATGAAAATCAGATTTCAAAATATAAAGAAAGAAAGAAATAGTAGCAGAAAAGACAAAGACTGGACAGGTAATAAGGAAGGCAGGAGGGAAACTGATGAAGAGAAACATAAATTGTGATAGAATGCACAGGAGGATTTGTTTTATCTCTTTATTCTTTAAGTAGTAAGACACTATTGAAAAAGGGGGAAGTTAGAGGTCGTACAGAGAGCAGTGGCTATGACATCCATCATAAGAACTAAAGCCTGAGGGTACAGGGAGGAGATAGGATATAGGCAGGACCATGTGAGGTGACAGTAAAAAGGGAATAGAGTAGTATGGTATTCATTTTTACTAAAAAAAAAATCATGTCTTTTTATCATATTTTTACCTCCCCAAGTTCAGTCAGATCTTACTTTTCTATCTACTCAACTTCATGTTCTTTTGCTTTCTTTAAAAAGAAAAACAAAACAGACAAACAAAAAAATAGGGAAAATAACAACCCACCTCCAAAAAGGAAGAAGAAAACCAGCAGACAAGCAAAACAGTGAAAAATTAATGAGACAGAAAACACACACAAAAAAGGTTCATGCTTGCCTTCTCACGCACGCGCACACACACACACACACACATATACACACACACATACACACATACACACAGATAGAGAGAGGTGCGGAGGGAAGGAAAGAGAGCGAGCATAAATGGGGAAGTCTGAAATATGGGGGTTCAGCTTATTTCTTTTTATTGTTAACATCTAGCACCTGCCTCAGATGGTGTGCTAGGGATATGCACGTAAGTGCATGTGAATGAGGCAAGGAAGCACTAGTTTGTGAGAGTTGTGAAAACCCTCACTAGGCCTTATTAGTTAAGATGGGTAGGTACCTTCCCTGGTGAAAATGAATGCTTGGTAATCTAGAGCCTGGATTATTATATACAAGAGTTTGATTATTCTCATTCTCTCTCTCTCTCTCTCTCTCTCTCTCTCTCTCTCTCTCTCTCTCTCTCTGTCTCTGTCTCTGTCTCTTTCTCTCTCCCTTTTCCTCCCTCCCTCTCTCTCTCTCTGATGTGTGAGAAATTATAATTTGTAAAAATTTCTAGATTTTAGTTTGTGATTTTTAAAATTATTTATTTTAAACTCCAAATTGTATTCCCCTCCCAGTCCACATCCCATACCTCCACCCTGGCCCCCAGTCTCCATGAGGATGTCCCCACCCCACCCCCACCCCACCAGACCTCTAAACTTCCTGGGGCCTCCAGTCTCTTGAGGATTAGGTGCATCTTCTCTGACTAACCCAGACCTGGCAGTCCTCTGCTGTATATGTATGGGGGGGCCTCAGATCTTTTTATTTGCATCTTTTTATAATAAGGTTTATTTAGATTTTTAAAGTAAAGCGTGGATTGTGAATTCTAAGGATACTGCATAAAGTCAAAGCAAAGCAGTGTCATTTCTGCGACTCTCACCCTCACTGAAGTGAAGCTCATCTACAATGTCTGTCTTCCACTCAGTGTGAAAACGCGTCTCTAAAAGACCAGATGGAGGGTATCAGCAAAGAGCTGGAGATTACAAAGGAAAAACTCCACACCATTGAACAAGCCTGGGAACAAGAAACGAAATTAGGTGAGTCTTATTACTCTGCTAATACCAAGTGATAAATATCTAACGGTGCATTTTGGTTTTGGGTTTTTTTGTTTGTTTGTTTTTCTTTTTTTACTGAAAAATTATTTTTTGTAGCAGAATACATGGATGTAGTTTGATTTAAAAGATGAACTGTATCCCATACATTAGTTTAGTACACAGATGATGACTATAATACTGGGTATTTGCTTTATAGTTCTCATGTGAGATTTTTTTCCTGTTAAAATCATATGTTATAAATTTATGATTCAACACTAGCTGTCTCTATTTCTATTTTTCATTAATTTATTTATTCACTTTCTATCCCAATTACAGCCTCCCTCCTCTTCTTCCAGTCCCACCCTCACAAATCCCTCTTTCATTGCCTCCTTCCCTTCTCCTCAGGGAAGGGGAAACCCCCACTTGGGTACCACCTTGCCCTGGGACATCAAGTTACAGCAGGACTAGCATCCACCTTGCCCTGGGACATCAAGTTACAGCATCCTCTCCCACTGAGGCCAGACAGGACAGTCCAGCTCAGGGAAGGGCTCCAATAACAGGCAACTGAGTCAGAGAAGGACCCACTTCCAATTGTTACAGGACCCACATGGGGACCTATTTTAATTATTATAACAGTAAACACCAATGATAATTTTGAAATACATGTTTTTCTGAGTGCAAAGTTTAAAAGTTTATGTGTTGAATACTATCTGATGATATGTTTTACCTTGAAATATCAAAAATTTGGGATTTATATTGCTTATATTTGCAGCAGTATATCATCATAATTCTCTTTTATATGATTTTATTTTTATGTATTTTAAGTAATAAACATTACATATTATATACTATACCAATTTAGTAGAAATTCCAAGTATTTCCATATTTTAATCCTTTTTCTTATAGAAATTTATGCAGTATCATGTTGTTTGAGTGATTATGATTAAAGCATTAGTTGTTTACTTTTACTATTATTTAGAATGCTACAGAAATCTTCATCTATACTTGACTTGCCGTATTATTGAAAATAAAATTATAATATGATAGTATTTGATACTGCATGCTTATAATGCCCAAAATAATGCTCATGATTTGAGATTATCTTGTAGGGTTTCTTAATCATATCACTTAAGATTTTACTGTTGATTTTGGTGTTTGGTAACTTTAAACATATTATACCTGTATGTCTAAAGTCACATTCCTGTCCTGTATTGTCCCAGTGCAATTAATATTACTTCCATAACAAGTGTTCATTTACTGCTTGTTAAAATCCTCCTATATTCTGACAGCTCTACACTGGCCTTCCCTTGAGTATTTCAGTAATATTACAGATTTTATTGTCATTTGATAAATGGAGATGTTTATTCTAGAAAGAATACATAGATAACCATCAGAGAGGTAGGGATAAATAAATAGAATATGGATATGTCTTAATTCAAATAGTTCATAGAACTGTGCTATTTTTTACACCTCTTCTGAATTGTCTTTTGTGTGTTGTATTCTTGCACATAGGAAATGAATCAAACATGGATAAGGCAAAGAAATCAATGACAAATAGTGACATTGTTTCTATTTCAAAAAAAATCACTGTGTTGGAGATGAAGGAATTAAATGAAAGGCAGAGGGCTGAACACTGTCAGAAAATGTATGAGCATTTAAGAACTTCATTAAAGCACATGGAAGAACGTAATATTGAATTGGAAACCAAGTTCACTGAGGTTTGATATGATTTTTATCATGTAAATAGACATTAAGAGTCAATAGTAGACACTAGATTACTGCTAAGAACTTTGTGTCTCTAAGCTAGCATATGCATACAGCATTTGCCTTTTATATAATGGATATATAGACTATTCTTTTAAAATCTCAATTGCTCTACATCAAAGCACTTGATTCTGTAAACAAATTCTTTCTTGCTAATGTCATGGTATTGTTTTTAATGAGTAGAAGAATGTTGTTTCTTTACAAAGCAAGTTATCTTCCAATCTCATCTCTTTGTTTAAAAAAATTCTCTTTTATACTCCAGAAATATAGTTAAAAATCTCTGTGTTCAAAAACTTTAATAGCAGGTTACTAAAGATACTTAGTGTGGTCTGAATTAATCAGTCTGCAGATACTCAACAACCTATGATTGATAGATTTCAAAGCATATATATCATTTGTTTTCTTTAAGCCATTTAATGTTAAGAAAAATTTTAATAGTTTATGCAACAAAAACTATGTTGTGGTAGGTTTCTTCTCTGCTGGCTTAAATTTGTTAAATTCAAGAGCAAATAGAGACAGCCTATTTGACTAAATCAAAGCCACAATGAGAAAAAAAATAATTAAATAAATAACTAAAAATGTACATAATTTTATAAATCACTTGGATTTATTTGTAAGTACTTTGCATATATTCAAAAGTTCTTAAGTAGTGATTGCCTAACATAAATAATTTATGATAGAATTAGATTATCTTTTTTTGTTCTCGATTCTTTTTTTTTTTTTTTTTTAGAGGAAAGAGTTTATTTGGCCTACATATCCCAATCACAACCCATCACTGTAGGAAGCAAAATTATCCCCACAGACTAGCCCATAGTCCAATCCCATGGAGTCAAATCCTCAGCTGAAGTTCTCTCTTTCATGGTGTGTCAGATTGACAGCTGGGGCTGAACATGGTATACTCCCCTTGTCAAAGTTGAGAACATGAACATATCACATCAAACTGTAACCTTTCCTTTTTCGTTTTTTGCTCCTAAGATCTTATATTAAAATCACAAGATAAAATACAATATAAATTTTAAGGTTTTTAACCACAGGCTTTTGCAAAATAGAAAACTAAAAACAAGTTAACCCATTTCTTATGGTAAGAGAGAAAAACATCAGCACAAAACAACCACATTTAAGCGAAACCAAAGTTGAGCATTGTAGCTCCAAAATCTTGTAGCTAGTGTCGTCTTTAGTTTGTTCTTACCACTTTATACCTGTTTTTGGACTAGGGGAAACTAAAGAGGACTTTAATACTCAAGAGACCAGATGTTATGTATCCAGACATTAGTGTAGGCTCTGGGTTCTGTTCCCAGCATAAGGTAAAATAGAAAAAATAAAATGATACAGTCCTGGGGAATATTTTGTTGTTGCTTTTCCCATAGCTTACCAGAATCAACCTGGATGCACAAAAGGTGGAGCAGATGTTGAGAGATGAATTAGCTAATAGTGTGACCAAGGCAGTAAGCGATGCCGATCGACAGCGGATTCTAGAATTAGAGAAGAGTGAAGTGGAGCTCAAAGTTGAAGTGTCCAAGTAAGTGCACGAAAACAGTTTCACCATTTGATGGGTCTATTTGATTTGTCTTTAAGTTCACCATTACAAATATGTAGAGCAGTATTTATACTCTTTTTTTTTTAAAGAAGAGGATTAATATCCTAGTTGTTTTTTAACCAGATGACATATCATTGAAGAGGAAGTGACATCATACAGTTTGTTCCTTCCCCCCCCCCCCCACCGAGTATAGGGATGCGAATGTAGAAGACACTAAAGTTGAAACAGAAAATTGTGTAGGGTCCATGTCTTACTCATATTGCCTATTTTGGAGGAAGTAGAGATGGCAGAGTCACTTAGTAGTTAGTTCATTCACTTTCAAAAGAAAGGAATTTTACCTTTTTATAAGGTTGATGTCAACATATAATTAATTCATATTTAAATTTTATTTCATTTTCTTAGGAGCTAGCTATATGGTAGGCATTGTGTAAGACATCAGACATATTAACTCATGAACTCTTGCTTACTAACAGGCGAATTGTTTTTCATTTGGCAGTAGAAAATCTGCCCAGTTACTTTAGAACATTAAATGTATGAGCCAGGTAGTTACTGTCCACTCACTTTTCTGGTCAGGTACTGCCTTCGTCGGTGATCATAAGGAGCTTTTAGGTCCAGCCCCTGCTCATTCTTTGGTTGTTGATTCAATCTTGGGAAGCCCCCAAGGGTTCAGGTTAGTTGACTCTGCTGGTTTTCCTGTGGAGTCATTGTCCTCTTTGGATCTCTCAATCTTTTTCTCAACTTTTCCATAAGATTCATTGAGATCCATCTAATGTTGGGGGGTTTCATTGAGATCCATCTAATGTTTGGGGGTTAGTCTCTGCATCTGTTTTCATTGGCTATTGGGTGGAGCCTCTCAGAGGACAGTTATGCTAGGTTTCTGTCTGGAATCATAAGAGTATCATTACTAGTGTCAGGGATTAGTTCTTGCCCATAGGATGGGTCTCAAGTTGGGCTAGATATTGGTTGGTCATTCCCTCAGTCTCTGCTCCATCTTTGCCCCTGTACATCTTGTAGGTAGGACACATTTTCAGTCTAAGGCTTTATGGATGAGTTGGTGTTCTTATCATTCCACTGGGAGTCCTGCCTGGCTATAGGAAATGGCCACTTCAGGATCCATATCTGCCATTGCCAGGAATCTCATAGAGTCAGTCACTCTTTTAGACCCTCTGCTCCTCTTCTCATCCCAGGTCTTTAGCACTTTTGAGAGATTGCCCCTCCCACCCCCAGGCTGATCTCCCTTCTATCTCCCCTGCTCTCCCTACCTATATGATCTACCTCTCCACTCCCCTACCATTCCCTCTTCTACCTAGATCACTCCTTCCATCCATCTCTGATATCTATTTTGTTTTCCTTTCTGAGAAAGATTCAAACATCCTCATTTGTGCTCTCCTTGTTATTAGGCTTTTTTGGGTCTGTTGATTATAGCATGGTTATCCTGTACTTCATGGCTAGTATTTATTTATAAGTGAGTACATTCCATACATGTCCTTTTGGCTCTGGGTTACCTCACTCAAGATGATATTTTCTAGTTCCATCCATTTGCCTGTGAAATTCATGATATCCTTGATTTTAATGGCTAAGTATTATTCCATTGTATAAATATACCACATTTTCTGAATCCATTCTTCAGTTGATAGACATCTAGGTTTTTTCCAGTTTCTGGCTATTATGAATAAAGCTGCTATAAACATAGATGAGCAAGTGTCCATGTGGTATAGTAGGGCACCTTTGGAGTATATGCCCAGGAGTAGTATATTTGGGTCTTGAGCTAGAACTATTCGCAGTCTTCTGAGAAACCACCAAATTGATTTCCAGAGTAGCTGTACAATTTGCACTCCTACCAGAAATGGAGGTGTGTTTCCTTGTTCCACAACCTCTCCATCATGTGCTGTCCTTTGAATTTTTGATCTTCACCATTCTGATTGGTATAAGGTGGAATCTCAAGAGTCATTTCGATTTGCATTTCTCTGATGACTTAGGACTTTGAACATTGCTTTATGTGCTTTCAGCCATTTGAGATTTCTCTGTTGAGAATTTTGTTATTTATACCCACTTTTTAATTGGGTTATTTGGGTTGTTGGAGGATAACTTCTTAAGTTCTTTATATATTTTAGATAATAGCCCTCTGTTAGAATTAGGGTTAGTGAAGAACTTTTCCACAGTTTGCAGGCTGCCCTTTTGTCCTGATGATGGTGTCCTTTGACTTACATAAGCTTTTCAGGTCCTATTTATTAATTAATTGACCTTAGTGCCTGAGACATTGGTGTTCTGTTCAGGAAGTTATCTCCTGTACCAACACATTCAAGTCTATTCTCCTCTTTCTGTTCTATTAGGTTAAGTGTGTCTGATTTTATGTTGAGGTCTTTGATCCATTTGGACTTGAGTTTTATGCAGGGTGATGAATATGGATCTATTTTTATTCTTCTGCGTATAAATATCCAGTTACACCACCACCATTTGTTGAAGATGCTCTCCCTTTTTCATTGTATGGTTTTGGCTTCTTTGTGAAAAATTTAAATGTCTGTAGGTTTATGTCTAGGTCTTTGATTTTATTCCATTGATACACCTGTCTGTTTCTACAACAATATCATGTAGTTTTTTTATCACTATTGCTCTGTGCTACAGCTTTATTCAGTGATGGTGAAACCACCAGAAGTTCTTTTACGGTTCAGAATCGTTTGGCTGTCCTGTGTCTTTTGTTTTTCCATATGAAGTTGAGAATTGTTCTTTCCATGTCTGTGAAGAATTGTGTGTTGGAATTTTGATGGGCATTGCATTGAATCTGTAGATTGCTTTTGGTAGGTTGGCCAATTTCACTATGATTATTCTAATGATTCATGACCAAGAAAGATCATTCCATCTTCTGATATCTTCCTCAATTTCTTTTTTCTGGGACTTGAAGTTCTTGTCATACAGGTCTTTTCACTTGCTTGGTTAGGGTTTTTTTTTTTTTTTTTTTTTTTTTTTTTTTTTTTTTTTTTTTTTATTTTATTTTATCTGTGACTATTCTAAACTGTGTTGTTTCTCTAACTTTTTTTCTCAGCTTGTTTAATCACAGTAGAAGATGGCTACTGATTTCTTTGAGGTTAATTTTGTATTCAGCCACTTTGCTGAAGGTGTTTATCAGCTGTATGAATTTTCTAGTAGGTTTTATGGGGACACTTACCTATATTATCATATCATCTGCAAATAGCAATACTTTGACTTTTTCCATTCCAGTTTGTATCCCCTTGATTCCTTTAGTTGTCTTATTGCTCTAGCCAGATCTTCAAGTACTATATTGAAGAGATTTGGGGAAAAAGTAGACAGCCTTGTCTTGTCCTTGATTTTAGTGGAAATGTGTTTGTTACTCTCCATTTAATTTAATGTTGGCTATTGGCCTGCTGTATTTTGCCTTTATTGTGTTTAGTTATGCACCTTGTATCCTTGCTATTTCCAAGACTTTTAGCTTGAAGGGGTGTTGTATTTTGTCAAATGCTTCTTTGGCATCTAGTGAGATGACCATGTGGTTTTTCTTTCCATTTTTTTTTTTTTAATTTGGTGGATTACCTTGATAAATTTTTGTATATTGAACCACCACTGCATCCCTGGGATGAAGCCTACTTGATCATGATGAACAATGTCTTAGATGTGTTCTTAGATTCAGTTTGCTGGTATTTTACTGTATGTTTTGCATCAATGTTTGGAAGAGAAATTGTTCAGAAATTTTCTATGTTGATTCTTTGTGTGGTTTAAGTACCAGGATGACTATGGCTTCATAGAATGGGTTTGACAGTCTTTCTCTTGTTTTTATTTTATAAAATAGTTTGAGGAGTATTGGCATTAGCACTTCTATATGAAACTCTGGTAGAATTCTGCACTAAAAGTCTGGCCCAGGGCTTTTTTGGGTTGGCAAACTATTAATAACAGCTTCTATTTCCTTAGGTGTTATAGGACTATTCAGATAGTTTACCTGATCTTGATTTTGCTTTGATAATTGGTAACTCTCTAGAAAAACATCCATTTCATTTAGATTTTTTCAATTTTGTGGAATATAGGCTTTTGAAGTAAGACCTAAAGACTCTTTGAATTTCCTAGGTGTCCATTGTTATATCTCCCTCTTTATTTATGATTTTGTTAATTTGGATACTGTCTCTCTGCCTTTTAGTTAGTTTGGCTAAGGGTTTGTCTATCTTGATTTTCTCAAATAACTTCTGGTTTCATTGATTATTTGCATTATTCTCTTTGTTTCTAACTGACTGATTTCAGCCCTGATTTGGATTATTTCCTGCTGTCTACTACTCTTGGATGTGTTTGCTTCTATTGCAAGTGTACTTTTAATTCGCTAATATGATTATGCTCCAATTATTTTAGTGCTATGAACGTTCTTATCTGCTTTCATAGTATTGCATGAGTTTGGATATGTTGTGCCCTCATTTTTATTGAATTCTAGAAAGTCTTTAATTTCTTCCCTGACTCAGTGATCATTGAGTAGAGAGAGTTGTTCAGTTTCTATGAATAGGAGCACTTTTGTTGTTTCTGTTGTTGTTGAAGTCCACCTTTAATCCATGGTGATCTGGTAATATGAATGGGGTTATTTCAATCTTCTTGTATCTGTTGAGGCTTGCTTTGTAATAGATTATATGATCAATTTTGGAGAAAGTTCTGTAATGTGCTGAGAGTAAGGTATTTTGTGTGTGTGTGTGTTTGGGTGAAATGTTCTATAGATATCTGTTAGGTTCATTTGAATCATAACCTCTGTTATTTCCATTATTTGTCTCTTTAGTTTCTGTCTTGATGACCTGTCTATTGGTGAGAGTGGGGTGTTGAGGTCTCCCACTGTTAATGTGTGGGGTTTTGTTTCTGATTTAAGCTTCAGTAATGTTTCTTTTACGAATGTGGGTACCCTTGCATCTGGGGCATACAAGTTCAGAACTGAGATGTCCTTTTGGTGAATTTTTTTCTTTGATCAGTATGAAGTGTCTTTTCCTGTATCTTTTGATTACTTTCTGTTTGAAGTCTATTTTATTGGTTAGAGAGTGGCTACTCCAGCTTGTTTCTTTGTGTCCTTTTGCTTGGGAAACCTTTTTCCATCCCTTATACTGAGATAATGACTATCCTTGATGCTGAGATGTATTTCTTGTATACAGCAGAATGATGGATTCTGTTTACAATCCATTCTGTTAGCCTATGTCATTTTACTGGGATATTGAGACCACTGATATTGAGAGATTCTAATGACCAATTATTGTTACTTTCTATTATTTTGATGTTGATGGTTGTTGAGTGTGTATTTCTCTTTTATTGATTTTAATTGTGAGAAATGATTTATTCCTTGTGTTTTCTTGAGTATAGTTAGCCTCATTGGGTTGTAGTTTTCCTTATAGTAACCTCTATAAGGCTGGGTTAACAGAAAGGTATTGTTGGAATTTGGTTTTTGTTTTGTTTTGTTTTTTCATAGAATATCTTGTTTTGTCAATATATGGTGATTGAAAGTTTTGCTGGGTATTATAGTCTGGGCTGACATCTGTGGTCTCTTGGGATCTGCAAGGCCCTTCTAGCTTTTACAGTCTCAGGTGAGAAATCAGGTGTAATTCTGATAGATCTGCTTTTATGTGTTACTTTGCCTTTTCCCTTGCTGCTTTTAATATTCTTTCTTTCTTCTGTGCATTTAGTGTTTTTATTATTATGTGACAGGAGGATTTTCATTTCTGGTCCAGTCTGTGAGCTTCTTGTACCTTTATCAGCATCTCTTTCTTTAGGTTAGGGATTTTTTCTTCTATGATTTTGTTGATATTTTCTGGGCCTTTGAGCTGAGAATCTTTTTCTATTCCTATTATTCTTAGGTTTAGTCTTTTTGTAGTGTCCCAGGTTTCTTAAATGTTTTATATCATAAGTTGTTTAGATTTTACATTTTCTTTGACAGATGTATTGATTTCGTCTATTGTATCATTTACACCTGAGATTCTCTCTTCCATCTCCTGTATTATGTTGGTGATGCTTGCATCTGTGGTTCCTGTTCTCTCCCCTGGGTTTTCCCTCTCCAGGATTGCCTCAGTTTGTATTTTCTTTATTGCTTCTATTTCCCTTTTCAGGTCTTAGACAGTGTTATACATATCCTTCACCTGTTTGATTTTATTTTCTCTTTTAATGCCTCTATCTGTTTGAATGCATTTTCCTATATATCCTTAAGGGATTTATTCATGCGCTCTTTAAAGGCCTCTATGATCTTTGTAAGACTGGAGTTAAGACTATTCTTGTGCTTCGGTTTCATTAGGATATACAGGGTTTGTTGTAGCAAGGTGTTTCCATGGTCCCATATTGCCCTGGGTCTTATTGATCGTGTTTGTACCCTGTCCTTTACACATCTGCTTTTCCCTGGTGTTGTATGGGTGATCTTGATGGCAGCAGGACTTCTCAGGAAGGTAGGGGTTAGCTGTGGGCCAGACAGTGGAGGTCAGAGTACCCTATTTGATGTCCTAGTCATACCCAGCTGGGGTGGGTGGGTGTTCAGGATTCAAAGCTAGTTAGTTTGGGGACCTGCAAAGGTTTCCATGGGGAAGCAGGACACTCTTGGGGTTCCACCAGACTCCTCCAGACCAAGGAACAAGTCCAGAGCTAGACAGTAGTGCTCAGGGAATTGTGTGGGCCACACGTCTGCAGGCTGGCCCAGGCAGACCACCTGGGCTAGTGGGTAGATCCAACCAGGATGGATGGTCGAGCAGGGTTCCAAGGTGGGTAGTTTTGGAGTCCTAGAAGGTTTCCACAGGGAAGCAGGATGCTTTTGGGTTCCCAGAGGGCTCCTCTGGACCAAGGAGTAAGGCCAGAGCTAGGCAATTGACCTACTATTTTCTAAATAAAATAAAAAGTATCTTAGGAAAAATGTGTGGAAGTGTTCTCTGACAGCCTGCATTTATAAAATGCCATCTGTTAAGTGAAATTGGGATAATGACTTATGTCACTTTCTTTCAAAATGTATTTATTATGTTATACCACAGGTTAAAGACTTTCCTGAGTAGATGTTGTTGATCACATATAAAATTAGGTTTCATGAAATAGTTCAAGAGACCTTTGAACTCTTTGTTAAGTTTGATACAATGAAGAGACACAAAAACTAAATTGCTTTTCTAAACAGGTATCTCAAAATTGGAGCTTTTGGTATTTACTGAATTGTTACTTAAATATGTTATCATTTTCTAGACTGAGAGAGATTTCTGATATTGCCAAAAGACAAGTTGATTTTTTGAATTCGCAACAACAGTCCAGGGAAAAGGAAGTGGAATCCCTCAGAATGCAGCTGCTGGACTTCCAGGTGCATATAGTGTTAGCTCCGCTGATAGTCTGTTGTTTCCTAAGCTCACCTTAGACATTGCTGTATGAAGGTAGTGCTCTTCAGTCATTGAAGCAGCAGGAAAAGCTGTTTCTGCTGGTTGGAACTGTAGAGAAGATTTTCATTTGAATACCTATGGTTGCGTTTCCTGGCTGCTGGTCAGTCAACACACTAAGGAGGAGTAATTAGTGAATCTTTACTGACTATTTTGTATGTATTTGTAGGTTTTTATCTATCCCATGTTCTGTAATTTTTAGAGGATTAAAAGGTGTTCATTGTATATATCAGAACTCTGCTGTTAATGTTATCTGTGAATTACAAGGCAAAATTAGAAATGTAAGTGTACTTTATTTGTTTGTTATTTTTTTTAAAATCTCATGTGTCAGTGTTTTAAAATTTTATTTACTGAACTGTGACTTTGAACCCATGACATATGTGTTGACAAAAACCTGAAATTTACTCTAAATATGTATTTTTTACTGTTAGGCACAATCTGATGAAAAGGCACTAATTGCCAAATTGCACCAACATGTTGTCTCTCTTCAAATTAGTGAGGCCACTGCCCTTGGTAAGTTACAGTCAGTTACGTCCAAACTCCAGAAGATGGAAGCCTACAATTTGCGCTTAGAACAGAAACTGGATGAAAAAGAGCAGGCTCTCTACTATGCTCGTTTAGAAGGTAGGAACAGAGCAAACCACCTGCGCCAAACCATTCAGTCTCTACGAAGACAGTTCAGTGGCGCCTTACCCTTGGCTCAGCAGGAAAAGTTCTCCAAAACGATGATTCAGTTGCAAAATGACAAACTTAAGATAATGCAAGAAATGAAGACTTCTCAACAAGAACACAGAAATATGGAAAACAAAACCCTGGAGATGGAATTAAAGTTAAAAGGCTTAGAAGAATTGATAAGTACTTTAAAGGATGCCAGGGGTGCCCAGAAGGTAAAACTTGATCTGAAATGTAGTATTCCCATGTTGTATAGTAATACTACTCTCAATGTGTAGCTGTATAAATGTTTACTGTGCGTCAAAAATACTAATTGGTTAGCTTAGATTTTATAAACTGGAACTTTAGACATGTATAAGCAAGGGTCTTTAGGAAAATTACTCTTTGTGTGTAATAACACAGAATTTTAAACATTCTAGAAACGTCTAAATATATATTAAGTAAATATTAGGTATCATAATTTTTAAATGATTTAATATTGTCATCAGTTGATTGCTACTTTGCACAAATATTTTCTGTTAGAATTACTTGTTTTTCTGTGTTTTTACTTGTAGATATTTCTTGTGTATACTTATAGTCTTCATAGAGCTCCATTTTATTTTTTAAAGATTAGTCTTTACTATTGGAAAGAATTAAATGGTAAATAATTGTCTTGCAGTTAAATCCTATTCCCTGTTCTAGAAATACAATTTCCTTTAAAAAAAAATTCTTGGATAGATTTCTGAAAATGGATTCTTTGACAGTTTCATATATATATACATATTATATATATTATATTTATATATTAAGTGTATATATATGTATGTGTGTGTATGGATTGTGGTCACTCTCACCTCTCTATTTTCTCCTCCTGTTCCCTCACCCAGTGCCACCTCCTCCCATCAAATCCTGACCCATGTTTCATACGTTTCTTTGTCATTCTGTGACCCATTGAGCTTATCCAGCACCACTCATGTGGCCATGGGTATGATGTTGTTCACTAGAGCATAAGAAAGTGACCAGTAATTCCATCATTATAGATAAGGCTTAGGATTTCTGTTTGTAAAGTTGTACCAATGTGTCAATAACGTGACTGCAGCCAGCACTTAATAAACAAGTGACAGTGAGTGAGAAATTGAAAGCAAATGTTACTAATAGCTGATTATTCATTTGGAAATAAATTGAAGAATGTTTTGTCCTAATATTGTACATACTTTAGGATAATCTGGAAATTCTAAATAGCTTTGCCATTAATTTCGATTAAAATCATGATCAGTAATGTAGCATTTATGTTTATATATAATTTAGGTAATCAACTGGCATGTGAAAATAGAAGAACTTCGCCTTCAAGAACTTAAGCTAAATAGAGAACTAGTCAAGGGTAAAGAAGAAATCAAATATTTGAATAATATCATCTCTGAATATGAGCGTACAATCAACAGTCTAGAGGAAGAAATTGTTCAGCAGAACAAGGTTTCATTTTCTATTATTTCTGTTCTAAAACTTTCAGTGTCAGATGCTTGTATTCTATGTATTGTTGGGATTAGATGGTTAAGTATAGTTCCCCTTATAATGAGTCACCAAATAACCTGGTTCTTGCTCTTTTAACTCCAAACATGCAGATTTACTTAGTTATAACTAAGCTCTTAACCTTAAAAAAAAAAAAAGTGTGTCAGCTAACTTACTTGGTAAGTTAGTTTTTATTTTGATGTTAGTTATGTCATTATTTCCTCAGTCCAGTTCCTCCTGGCTGTCACTGTTGATTTAGAGCACAGCATGGGGTGATAAAAGATGTTTACATGACAGATGATGCTCATACATTGATGACAGATGATGCTTACAGTATGATGCTCATAAACCAACACAGACACTCTATTCCCTGTGGTTAGATTTACCTCTCTCTCTCTCTCTCTCTCTCTCTCTCTCTCTCCCTCCCTCTCCCCCTCTCTCTCTCTCTCTCTCTTTTCTCTCTCTCTCTCTGTATCCTAGATACTTTTATGTTTATACTTTCACTGCCTTAAGATCTTCCTTCACTTACAGTGAAGATCTTATCGGTGACTACAAAGGCTCCTTGGTATTGAATAGTAAATTGTTCCACCAAGATTTCCTGTATAGGGAGCATTTGCTTTCATTTTTGAAGTAGTGTTTGCCATCCTCTGAAATGCTATGTATTTGTTATTTCCTGTTTCTTTCTACCTGGGATATAGTTTCCTTGTAGACAGGAACTAAGTTTTGTGTATTGCTATGCTTGCCCTGCCCCAAATACTGCTTAAGAAGTGTGTGACATGTATGTGGTTGGAATGGATGGATGAATGGGTACATGACTAGCCTGAAATTCTGACTGTGGAGCTGCTGCCTCTGGGTTTTTAGGCAAGTTGCTTGACCTTTGAGTTTAGTTCTTTTTCCCATAAAATAAGAGTGATAGTTATGACAGCAAAGGTGAAGGGTAAAATAAGAAAATGTTTATATGCCTGCTCTATGCTCATTGTCACTGGATGTACCTAACAAAAATAAGTGTCGTTTTTTAGTTTCATGAAGAAAGACAAATGGCTTGGGATCAAAGAGAAGTTGAGCTGGAGCGCCAGTTAGACATTTTTGATCGTCAGCAAAATGAAATCCTCAGTGCAGCACAAAAGGTATCAAGAACTAACTGTGGTTGCTGCTTTGAAGCATGGCCTAAAGCGTTAGCTAACAAATTAGTGTCTGAATTCAGTGTATTTTGAACTTTAGGATGCGTGCTTTATGTGAATTACTTCTTTGTTTAAAGATAAGTGAAATTTAGTCTACTATTTTCATACAGTTAAACGATTGAATATTGTTTTCTCAGTACTACACTACTATTTTTAAAGCATATTATTTCTCAATAGTTTGAAGACCCTACAGGATCAATGCCAGACCCCAGCTTGCCCCTTCCAAACCAACTTGAAATTGCTCTAAGAAAAATTAAGGAGAATATTCAAGTAATTCTTAAAACACAAGCAACTTGCAAGTCACTAGAAGAGGTATTTGGAATAATTTGCATTTTAATTAGTATATTACTAGGAATGCTTTTGGAAATACCTAAATATTTATTAATGGCAATTAATTAAAGTGGTAGATTTTTGCTAATTCCTCTCATTTTTTTCTATCCTTATATACTATTTCTAGTAGCTGATAATAGTCCACATAGTTAATTTAAATTTACAATTCATTTGTTTACTACATTCTACTTTGAGGCATAATAAGTAGGTAATAAAAGTCATTTAATTGAAGCTTTATAAATAGTATATTGCCTTTTGTTAATTGCTGATTTTTATTGTTACTTATTTTTATCATTTATTTTGCATTATATGTTATATATCTTTTAAATAGTTTATTTGCTCATTTTCTTTGTGAGTAAATAAAGTTGAAGCAAATGAAATTATTTAATCTAGGAACTGAATTTCATTAATAATTGGTCAAATCAGCTCATTAAATTATTCATAAAATAGTATAAACTGAATATTACTTAAATTGTAGTGTCCATTTTAGTAGTCTTAAGTAAAATTTATATGAAACATTTTAAAGGATAAACAGTGCTGAAATAATTTATTGTGACTTTACTCTAGAAACTAAAAGAAAGAGAATCTGCTTTACGGTTGGCAGAGCAAAATATTCTATCAAGAGACAAAGTAATCAATGAACTAAGGCTTCGATTGCCTGCCACAGCTGATCGAGAAAAACTTATAGCTGAACTAGACAGAAAAGAGCTGGAGCCAAAATCTCATCACACAATGAAAATTGCCCATCAAACCATTGCTAACATGCAGGCAAGGTTAAATCACAAGGAAGAAGTATTGAAGAAATACCAGCACCTTCTGGAGAAAGCCAGAGAGGTATTTTGTCATGCTGCTTTACTTCCTGTGTTTTTTAGTCAAGTCCAGAAGTTATTTTCTCTTAAAGTGGTAGGTCATTTTTGCTCTCACATGATTCTATATAGGAATTGTTGCTTTTATATGATTGGATTACAGATCTGTCACTCAAACTGGCAGTTTGTGTTTGTATGTCTTCCTCTTGTAGACTGAGGTAAACAGGAACATCTCTTATGGTAAAGCTGGATGATTTAGGAAATGTCAGGTGAACATATGAATAAAACTTGAAACAGTAAGGTAAATGATACTACCACAGGAGTAACCAATGGAGATTTACTACTTTTCTAGAACAATATGAGAGATATTTAGTGTTTAAAAATAGTTCTCAAAATAAGTTATGGGTACTTATTGTTAACTCTAATGTTTAGAATAAGTTGTAATGAAAGGCTTGCATAGCCAACATGAGCACATTCCTGCAGAAATGTATAATGGTAACATACATATGCATGCAGAGATTATCTCTTCTGTTTTAAGACTTTAGAAATTTAAAGATCAACTAAGATCTTTTAGAATGTGAATCTATTTCAGTCATAATTTATAGTACAACTTCAACTGTCTATGAAATAGGAGCAAAGAGAAATTGTTAAGAAACATGAGGAAGACCTTCATGTTCTCCATCACAAATTAGAACAACAGGCTGATAATTCACTCAATAAATTCAAACAGACAGCTCAGGTAAGATTCTGAGAACTTTGTTCTCTTCTTTATTGAGATTTGTTCTTATACAATTTAAAAATGTCTCCTCTTTATATCTCACAGTAGAACACGCCTTACCTCTTTCTTCTTTCTTCATTGAGAGTTGATATCACACAATTTAAAAACATCTCCTCTTTATGTCTCACAATAGAACACACCTCACCTCCTTCTTGCCAAAATAATCTTCAGAAAGCCACCTCTGATCATGCAAACATGATCATTTTTCTTACACCCAAATCCGTCAGTAATTGTCACTGCTCAGAGTCATATTTGTCTTCCTTCACTGCGGACTCAAGCCTGCTATGGTATGAGTCCACTTGTAAATGCATTGCCATCTTTCGAATTAACCCCTACTGCCTCCTTTTGATCATTATGTTCCTATATGTGACAAATGGCCCTTCTCTTAACCCACAGCATTAGGCTCCTCAGGTCTCATCTCATTAGTTTATGGCCATAACCCTCCTCTGCACTTAGACACTGGCTAGAAATAGTGTATACCATGTCTTCCCTAGTCCATCTCTTTCTCTTAAGTTTCAGACTTTATTGATTCATAAAGAAAATTATAGGATGAGTCATAGTCTCAAATTTACTTTCCCATTACTAATATATTCATATCTCATAGGATTTAATCAAGCAGTCTCCTGCTCCAGTACCTACAAACAAGCATTTCATTCGTCTGGCTGAGATGGAACAGACAGTGGCAGAACAAGATGACTCTCTGTCCTCACTTTTGAGCAAACTAAAGAAAGTTTCAAAAGATTTGGAAAAACAAAAAGAAATCACTGAGTTAAAAGTCAGAGAGTTTGAAAATACCAAATTACGGTAATGTTTAGAAATCTTTTTAAAATAATCAAATGGAAATTATGCTGTGGTGAAGCTTGTATCTTCTAAAACCTTGATGTGAATCGTCCCATTTTGTCCTCCCGAGCACCCGGGACCCGTTGCTTTAGAGTAGAAGGAAGGCCCTAGGAAGACTCCAAAGCGTGACAGAGTGGATGTAGGGAAAAGCAAATCACAGTTTGAAACTAGTCACTCTTCCTTACAAGCCAATTTATTTTCTTCTCTAGAATCTTGTTTTTAATTCCTTCTGCTGTCCACTTCATCCTTTGTAAATGAAAATGGCAGTGTTTACTTGGGCTGCTTCAGAGTGGTTCAGTGAGTCCCCGTACTACAGAAGGTACTTGAAAAGTGTTAATTCCCGTATAAATAGCTTTTGTTTAAATACCTGAGAGTATGCAATAAAAACCAGGCTCAATAAATGTTTGTTAAAATATTCACTTTTAAGGAACTCTAGTGAGAGAGTGTTCACAGCGTTATGTATATTAAAGATTATAAGCATTATTGAACTTTTTTAAAAATAGTCTTTTAAACATATAATTGGTATGAAATGGTTCAGTTTCTAATCATAGACTATCTGGGCTTCAGTTTATATATGATGAAAGTGAGAATGTTGGCCCACTTATGGTTCTATTCCCTTTCTGATGGCCCATTAGAACTTTGACTGTTTACTCTTGGACCCAAGATACCTCTCAAAAAGTTACCACATATTTATGAATATGTAAGTTGCTGCCATTTGAGATTCTTTACTTTTGAAAACCATATATGGTACTGCTTTTGTCTTGTTTTTCTCAGCCTGTTGAATATACAGGAGAGTTTATATTTTTTGTATACTAATCTGATGTCATATACTAGATTACAAAATTATGTTTTTTATAATTTGTTTTCATTTCTTTTTTGAGACTCATCTCACCCTAACCCAGGCTGTCCTAGATATAACTCACTAGGCAGTGTAAGCTGCCATTGGGTTCACTGTAATCTTCTGCCTTAGCTGCCTCAATGCTGAGATCATAGGTGTGGACCACTGAAGATTACTTAGGCTTTTGGATCTAATTCCTACATGCAGGAAATAATAATATTCTGAAATAGCTTGCATGTCTAGTCTCTTACCACATAAAACTCTGTGGCTGTGGCTTTATTCCTTCATAAAGTTATTTTGTTTTGTTTTCTTTTGCTTTGTTTTCTAAATCAAGGTATTCCTTGCAATACCCAGTCTGGTAAATACATTTGCTTGTTTATCTCAGGCTCCAAGAGACTCATGCCAACGAGGTAAAGAAGGTGAAAGCAGAGATAGAGGACTTAAGGCATGCTCTGGCCCAAGCACGGAAGGACTCACAGAGTTTACAGTCTGAACTCCAGGCTCAGAAAGAAGCAAACTCCAGAGCTCCAACAACCACGATGAGGAATCTAGTAGACAGACTAAAGAGCCAGCTAGCCTTGAAAGAGAAGCAGCAAAAGGTAAGTGCCGGATAGCCACCAAAGAAAGAGGCCTAGCGATCTGGAGATCTGAAAAGGGCACTAAGAACCATTGAAAAAAAAAAAGGATTCTATTTCTAATGTTGTTGCATAGAAGTTCTTTTACATGACTCGGCACTGCACTAGTGCTATTTTAAAATGCAGATATGGTGCAATTTATTTATGTATGGTGGTCTGTAAATATCTGAAAGAAGGAAAAGAAATCTTAGCCTTGTTGTTTTCTCACTTCCCGTTGGTTCTCATGTTGCTGAGACAGTTTTAAACGTGTTAGAGGATTAGGGGTGATACGTATAAGAAGGAAGAGAAATGGCAGAATGTGGCCACAGTGGCTTTGTGTGAGAAGTTGGTCAATAGATTTAATAGGATATCGTAGTTTTGCTTTGTTTTTTATTTATCTCAGACTTAGTAAATGGTTTAGAAGATGCTACACTTTCCCCACCTTCATTCATGAGTTTTATGGACAAGTATTGTAAACAATGTCTTATAACATTACTCCTCTGCCCATATTCAATTAATTTTCACGTGGAGGTCTCTACTGAGTGGAGTTGCTTTTTTTTTTTTTTCTTTTTTTGCTAAATGAAGTACTTCTTGCTAATAGATAAACTTGGAAATTATCAAACAAAGCATGCTTTCTTTTCTAATAGGAATTGCTTGACCGAATTAGTGCTTGATTCTGAAAAATAATTGCCAGGTTTTTGAACTCTCAGTTTGTGAAGAACTGAGTAAAATTATAAGGGGATTTATTTGAAAAAGTTCAGGAGTTTGTGAATTATGTTTAATTGAGCACATCCCCTGCAATAATCATCTTTCTCTGTAACCAGGCTGGCCTAGAACTCACTAGGTGAAAGCCGTCCTCAGGCTTGCTGTGATGTGTTGCCTTTGTGTTGATAGCGTAGGTTAGGGTGACAGTGCCAGATGTAAAGCCTCTTAGGTTATTGCATCTAATAGGAAAGCAATAGAAAGCCATACTGCCTACTTTGTATTCTTTTTTACTCATACTCAGTATTAATTTCCCACAATTTTTTTTTTTTTTATATTGTAATTTTAGGCACTTAGTCGAGCCCTGTTGGAACTTCGGGCAGAAATGACAGCAGCAGCTGAAGAACGTATAATTGCTGTAACTTCTCAAAAAGAGGCAAATCTCAATGTTCAACAAGTTGTTGAACGACATACTAAAGAGCTAAGGGTGAGCATCAGATATGCATTAATATGGCCAAATACCCAATCACTCAGAGAGTTTGTATTGCACTGGTGACTCATTAGACAGGTACATACATAGTTTTAAACATTATTTATCTTTATGTTATTCATGTATGGACTATCATTTTGAGGTAGGCCACTATGAGTTGTGCTTACTAAAAGGACTCATTTAAGAAACATTTTACTTAAAAATATTTAAAGCATTTTTAGTACATTTTAAGCATTGCTGGGATTCAGGTCCAACATAGACCACTTCACTGATGAGCTAAGCCTCCAGCCCTCAGAATTCTATTAAGGCTGTTTTATTGGAATAATTTCAGGTTCACAGCAAAATCGAGAAGTCAGATAGATCTTACAGATACACTTTGTACCAAATGTATACAGCTTCTTCTGTAACTGGCATTCCCCATCAACACAGCACACTTTTTTACTGTTTGTAAGGCATTTTATCTGTAGAGCTGTCTGGCTCTGAAGCCTCTTCTTCCACTAAATTATTTTTATCAACATACTTTGTAATTTTCTTATCTGACCATTAAGCTTAATGATTAAAATTTTTTCACTAAATGTGTATTTCATAATAATTTGCAATTTCTCTATTTTTCCCCACAAATTTCTTTATAGTAAATTTCATATAGTATATTGTGGTAAAATGAAAAATCTAATCACTTCTTTTTTTATTTTTTATTTTTTTATTTTTATTTACTTTTGATTTTTTTTTTATTCTTTTTACTCTCATAAATAGTTTGGAAAGTAGATTTTCATTAATTTTTTAAAAAATTAATTGTACTTTTCAGTCATATTGTCATAGTTAATAATAATAAAATCTGCTAGCTAAATAAATGTATAAAAGGGAATAGTCCTTTCCTAATGTAATTTTAATATCTTTTCATCTGAAATTTATATATTTTCAAATCCTTCTTTCATAAGTTTCTCTGAGATATTATATTTTTCTTTTAAACACAATAATAATATCATTAATAATATCATTAACCTTAATAATTTATTTAATAATAAGCCATAACAAGACAAATAATAACATGTTTCTGCCTTTGTCATCACATGTTTATACCATTGTTTTTGTTCAGACAGCTAAGAATTCCTGATGTTTACATGCAGGATTATATATGTTGCTTTTATTTCCTGAGATGAAGTGATGAAGTGAGAGTCATACACAAGCTGTGTGAATACACACCTTGGCCAAGCCCAGAGCATTTTCTTTTCTGTTCTAGCTATCCGTTGACCTAAGACTAGAAGCTTCTAGCCTCCATACAATCTGTTCTTCCAAGATGACTGATTCAATCTGCCTTCTCTTGGCTTCTGACTGAATTGCTCTGTCTGGCCTTATACTAACTTTGACAATAAATTCTAATCTTCTGGCTCCTTCTGATTCAATGGCCTGTTCTGTCTTTACCTGTGTCTAGCTTGTTCTCTCTGTAATCTGTCTCTGTAAAACTGATCCAGTAAAACTGCCATCTAAACACCATGCATCAAACATCACATACACCTCCCCCCCCCACCCATGCCTGCTCGTAAGTAGCCTTTCTGCTGCTGTTGTTCTCCTGTGAGTTGGGCATATCCCATTCTGTCAAATCTTTCTCTGATTTGTCACTTTGTCTGCCCCTCAATTAAATTTCACTTTCAAACACAGCTGCTTCCTTCTACAAACTAACATTACCTTCATTGTTAGGAATTAAAGGTATACTAAGGGCCTGTCTGTATTCCAGCCAGATCATATCGTTGGGTGTGATCCCTACCCAGAGCAATCATGTTGCTGGATTAAAGTTCCTCTACAAGGGTCTGCTGTCTCAAGCAAGCCTTCCATGTCTTTATCTTCACAAAGGACATACTTGAAGTCAAAGATTTAATGTTATACTAATCTTGTGTTTCATAATCTTTAAAACATTGCTGTTCATGATGTTCTCTTTTACTAATTGACCTGTAGTGAAATATTTTTTGTTTTCTTTGTCTTTTCTTGTGGTTGTAGTTCTCTCAATGAACTTTCTTCATTTCACATGAAGGGAGAAAATATTGCAGTTTGTAGTTTTCCCTTGTATGATATACTTAAAATTTTATAATGGAATAGTGTTTCTAATGCAAATTAATATAACTTCAGTTTTCTGTTGCTTTATTATTAATACTTGAGGAAATTTATAATACATTTGTATTTTATTAGTCACAAATTGAAGATTTAAATGAAAATCTTTTAAAATTGAAAGAAGCTCTTAAAACAAGTAAAAACAAAGAAAATTCACTAGCTGATGACTTAAATGATTTAAATAATGAACTGCAAAAAAAGCAAAAAGCTTATAATAAAATCCTGAGAGAGAAAGATGGAATTGATCAAGAAAACGATGAACTGAGAAGACAGATTAAAAGACTGTCCAGTGGGCTGCAGGTAATTTTGTATTTAAGTCAGATGATGTGTTTGATCTGTAACATATAAGTCATGATCCTCACTCATTCCATAATATTTGCAAAAACTATCTCCAGTTGTTTGATCAGTTTCTTGAGAGGCCTCTGTTATACTTCCTGTCTACAGTGGGGCATGTTTATGAGTGAGAGCTTCCATGCTATCCTCTGATACTCAATGTCATATAGAAAACATGATTAATTGTAGCCTCCCAGATTTCTATAATTGGAATATTTAATGTCTCCTTTAATATTTTTTTGTCATGTAAAGTTATATCTTAATGTTTTTAGAGCAAAACTCTGATAGATAATAAACAAAGTTTAATCGACGAACTTCAAAAGAAGGTTAAAAAACTTGAAAGCCAACTGGAAAGAAAGGTGGATGATGTAGACATAAAGCCGGTAAAGGAAAAGGTATGTGAAGTGTACTCATCAATTGTTTTAAACTAAGTGAGACATGCATTGATAAGCAGATAATTACTCTTCGATTAAGGGCCTCATGCATACTGTGTATGGTCCTAAATAAAGCTGAGATGATGTCTAACACAGGTTTCTGTCATTTACAAAGTTGCATTCCACTTGAGGACACACCAGTGATAAATCTCCATGTCATTTCTTGATATTGGAGGGCCATTAGTGTCTCTTTACGTTCTAGGTAGCCCGTGAGTTTCTCATTTCTCCCCATTCTCTCATTGCCCAACCCCTAAGAATGATTCCATCCCATGCTGCCCAATTACTTATGTGTGGATCTTCTTCTCCAAGTTAGTACTCATATTTCCAGAAGTCAAGTGACTCTTGGAGTACATTTTAAAAAAGAACTATCAGTCAGGAAAGGTTTTTGTAACTTCTAAAAGGATACATAGTAGCTGATTTGAATAAATAAGATTAGAAACTAATTTGGAGAAAACATATTGAATGCTCTCTAGTTTTAGGGGACATTTTTGATTTGACTTCTAACCACACCTCTCAGCCTTTTTAGACATGACATCCTCATTTATAGTAAACATGATGTTTCAAAATATCATTTTCTAAAGTTTGTTCAACCAATCAAAATTGTAAGATTACACCCTCTTATCTGGTTCACCTATGCTTTCTGCTCTTCGTATCTACAATAGTAGCAGGGTACATGGTTAGCACAAAATAAATAAATATTGGGTGGTAAAGTAATATGCATTTAGACCACAGTGAATTACGTAATAGGAAATTGTCAAATTGTCATTCAGTAACAAGTTTGGGTTGGTGATTCACACAGAATTGTTTTTTAGAAGCTTAAATAAATCATGTATTTGAATTTTCATTTAACTTCTTAAGGATATTTGTTGTGGTAATTTCTTTGCCATTAGAATCTTGTGTGAAACTCTTATCAGTCAAGTGATAAGCCAAGCGCATTTAAATGGAAGGCGTTCTTTCCTAACAGGTTAACATATCTAAAGATTCTAGAATTTTTGTAACAGAGTGAACTATTTACATATTATCTTACATACTTTAAATTGTGGTTAAATATTTTAAATGAGATTAAAATACTGGCAGTTTATAATTTGTGTTACTGCTTGCAGACTGGTAAAGAAGAATTAATCAGGTGGGAAGAAAGTAAGAAATGGCAAACCAAAGTAGAGGGGATCCGTAACAAATTAAAGGAGAAGGAAGGAGAAGTCCACAGTCTGACAAAGCAGCTGAGCACCTTAAAGGAACTTTTTGCCAAGTGAGCTAAAATTCATTGTAAAACTAATAATAGTTTAAATTTCTATCTTGAAATTATGTAGTTTATTTTATTTGATAAGTGACAAATTTGCTTATTTTAATTATCTTTGATTTGCATTTCATTGCCTTTCAAATGTACTATATTTTAACAAGTAAGAATAAATTATCTGATTTTCAAATAAATTCATGCCAAGTACAAAATGGTGCACTTACTTCATTGTCAGGACAATGATAGCCAAGCTGCAGTTTAATAAACTGAACAATAAAAGTTATCAAAAATACTTTTTTTATTCTTTATTAAATTCTACAGAGCTGATAAAGAGAAACTTACGTTGCAGAAGAAACTGAAAACAACAGGCCTGACTGTTGACCAGGTTTTAGGAGTGCGAGCTTTGGAGTCAGAAAAAGAGTTGGAAGAGCTAAAAAAGAGAAATCTGGACTTAGAAAATGACATATTACACATGAGGTAATTTAGTGTACGGAATTATGGTACCTATGTTGATGAAGAATTGCTTGGCTTGCACATATGAAAATATAAATGTATTGCTTCAAGTATGGGTTTTATTGATGCACCTCAAGAGTGAGCCTAGAAGGTGATAACCAACTCTTTACAGCCTTGTTTGGAGTTCCCCTTGGCCATCTTGATATTTTGATGTCTCCTGCCATTGTTACTTTTGGTAGAACTGGACTATAATTAAGCCCTTACATTGTATAGTTTCTAAATGCATGTGCCTAAACAGGCACCAGGTGAGCAGAAGGGAGGAGCAGAGGAATTTTTGCTGTACTGTTTCAACAACTGGAGAGGAAGATTCCACCAGCCAGGCAGCAGGCACCAGTTGATATGAGACCCCCCAACACATATACAGCAGAGGACTGCCAGTCTGGGTTCAGTCAGAGAAAATGCACCTGTCAAGAGACTTGAGGCCCCAGGGAGTTTAGAGGTCTGAGAGGGTGGGGCCATCCCCTCGGAGATAGTGGGGCGGAGATGAGGTATGGGGTGTGGAACAGTCAGAGGGCAGACTGGGAGGGGAATGAAATTTGGAGTTTAAAATAAATAAATTAATAAATTAAAAAAAAAAAAAAGGTATTTTGGGTTCCTATTGCAGACTCTGCCACAGCCACCATGGGCTGAGATCTGGGATAACTTAGGAGGGAATGCAGCCTTAGTCAAGTGAGCTTAAGTTTCAGTGTGAAACTAAGACTCTTTGACATAGAATCATAGCCATTTTCTTTCTTGCTGAGTCAGAATTAGGCTTTTCTGGAACTCTCCTCAGTGTTGACAGCCATCTTTATGTTTCAAATCTGAGTTCAGGCCAAGGGGTAAGAGGAGAGGGTAAACTTTGCTTCCTGATATTTCTGCTATTGTTCCAATCTAAACATATTTGCTTTTCAAAGGCATAAGTAGTTGGCCCTTATATTTGACAGAGATGAGATTGTATTCCAGGGTTGCAGACCTGAAGAACCCCAACTACCACTAAATTCACATATATCTTAGAAAAGCCTTTGAGATTTATTTAACTTTACTTCTTTTTAAAACCTCTGTCTTCTCCATGGTCAGAGTAAGAGAAAATCGTACCACATTGACACCTACAATATATGACTTTTTATTTGAATTACTTCTTCCAAGATTTTTAAACATACATATAAAATATTTACTTTTCATAAATGATGATACTTTTATTTGTCTTTTAAAATTAGTGCTTTTTAAAACCAAACATGTACAGTGAGTTGCCTGTGATGTTTCAAATGATACATGAGGTAATGTTCAAATCAAGGTAGGTAGGCACTTACTTTCATTCAGTTAAAGCACTCAAAATTATTCTTTCTAGCTTTTTTGTAAACTTTTTGACTATGCATTCATTTCAAGAAATGTCTGTTTATGTATCCCTTTTTCTTAAACTTAAGAGTTTTCATACACTTTTTCTTGATTTGTACGTTGTCTTTTTGTGGTGCAGAGTTTCCTAATTAGATATAATCTCATTTTACCTACTTTTGGAAGTTTTGTTTTTGTTTCTTAGAATAGTATCTTCTTGTTTATGTTCCTGGGTGTGTCAGTTTGAATACAACGATGTGAATACAGGAAGTTGAAGTCTTCTAGAATCCATTCTCACCAACTTCTAGAAATAGTATATACTCCTTCCAAAATTAAAATTACTGTTTATTTTTAAAATTTTTTTCAATCTTATTTATCTTTCGATATTTTTTTAAGGAATAATGTGATTAAGGAACTTTTTCTCTTGACAGGTACAATATGGCTTTCAGACATGGATGTTTCCTTTCCTTCTTTTTCTCATCTAAACATACACTCCAAGCAAAATTCTGTTAGCCTCTGTGGATTTTACTAAAATCATTTTAATTTTTTTTGAAACTTTCTAGTACCTTTAAGTTTTCTTAATTTTCTATTGTGAATATATTAATGTAGCTGGAGATGTCCTAGAAGAGATTTATTTATTTTGTCTTCTCTCTAAATTCAAGAAATTTGAATATCTGAATTTTGTTAACCAAATACATAATTAACAGTTGAAAGGAGATGATATAGATGAGTTCTTAGTGAAGTTAGAAACACAAGAGTGAATTTTAATGTTTTTATATTAAGTGTGCACTGACTTGTTAAGTGGAGAAAAAATCTTGGACCAGAAGATTTCATAGATTTGTTTGTGTCAGAGTATGGTGGTTCTTGTAGCCAGGCAGTTAAGTTTGGACTTAATACGACAACATTTACTGAAAATGTTAGTCTTGTTGGATACTGAAACTGATGGTATGCAGTTACTCTGTAAGCTTTTTAAAACAGTATTTTAGTTCTTCTATATAGTTCCATATAAGCAAATACATGTGCTTTAAAAATGTTAATGTGTTTCTATAAATCAGAGCAGACTTCAACTGACAGTATAAAAAAAATCTTCATTTTTTAAATATAAATTACAGTTTCCTAATTTATTTCTTGTGAACTTTGTACATTTGAAAAATTTTCGTTATAGTATTAATATACAGACAATATTTTCTTTTCTGTCTCATAACTTCATAAATTTTAGAAAAGTAAAGTTTACATTATAGTCTGGTTGTTGTTCATAGGACCCACCAGGCTCTTCCACGAGATTCTGTTGTGGAAGACTTACATTTACAAAATAAATACCTTCAAGAAAAACTTCATACGTTAGAAAAAAAACTTTCAAAGGATGCATATTCTCAGTCTTTGGTAAGTATACATCTTTCCTTTCCTTAGTGTTAAAGGCATAAAAGTAACACAAGGTTCTTCCTTTATCTGGACAAAAACATTAGCGCCTCCTTATTAATGTTAATAATTAATGTTAATAATAATGTTAATACTCAGCAAATTCCCTTTTACTGGTTAATGCTGACTCATTTCTCTCATCCCGTCTGATACGACCATGGTTAATTTTAAGTCCTCATGCATTGTCTACTCCTTCACTGCAAACCTTCGTAGCTGTTGCAGCTCTAGTTAGAGACACTGCTATGCAGAGCCCGCACTTGTTAAGCAATGGTTGGCAAGTGTGCTGCATCGCCAACTCCTCTCACATGTGCTCCGTGTGCACGAGAGAGAAACAGTGCTTTTCCTCAAAAGCTCAACAGCCAAAAAAGTGGAAGGAAAAGTAAGACAAACAGACAAAATGCCACATAACCATACTCAGAACAAAAACAGCAAAAAAACAAATATCAGTGATGACTTCTGTATCTGAAGATACTCTGTGGTATTACAGAAGTGTTGTAGATCTCACTGAATTAAATATGGAAGCGATACCAAATAATAAGTAGAGCAAATTTAATTCAGCCTTACAGATTTTTAATCTCAATTATAAAAATGTACCAGCTCATAAAGGTAAGTAATTAATAATTTTGTTAAAATGAAAATCAGAAGCATAAAAATGAGAACAAGAATGAGGCTGGTAAGAATGAGAAAAGAAAAGGGACATGTAGCCAGAACTGTCAGTCATGTCCTATTGGTTAGAGTAGACCTGCTGAGGAGGACATGAGGCTGGCACCATGCTCATATGGTACATATATGTTGAGGATGCTGTACAGAGCAGAGAGGAAGCAGGTGTGTCAGTCCAGAACAGTGCCCTTATTTAAATACACTGAGTCCTTTATTTCTTTACAAGCTAAGATTGCTTATAAACAGTCATATATATATACATTGTGACAATTTAACAAAGAAGGTAAGATTCATAAAAAGAAAAGAGCCAATTAATAATCAGTTTTTTAGAAATTTGGACAATGTACACAATTATATTTAAGAGCTTTCTTTTCAGAAAATAACAGGAAAAAGTTACAAATCTCTTATATAGTAATTACATTCATAATTCAATAAGAAATATGTTTAAATGCCTTCTTGGAAAATCTTCAGATATATTTTTTCCTATAAGTCATAATTAATCTTTTGTTATTAAGCTGTCATTAATACTGTTATCATTAGTCATATCATATGTATGCCAGAGATAGAAGAGATAAACTAAAAGAAGAAAAAAGTTTAAAAACAGATTTAAAGATTTCCATGACTAATGGAGACCTTCAAAACCATCCCAGATGCTAAAGGTGTGAGCTTTACAGATGGGAGGATTTGCATTGTAATAAGTAAGGATCCTAAGAGCCTGAGTATGTGCTTGGGCCATGTGAATAAGTGGGGACCTGTTTCTTCTTGTGGTTTATGCCTGTCATAACACATTGTTTGCTCTCTTGCCATTGCATGCATGCATATGTATCCTGTAAACAAAAAAATCACACCCAGGGCTGCCTGCGTGCCAGTGTTCTGTGTCTCATCAGGATCAAAGATCTATCCAGAATGCTTTTAGTTTTATGTCCTTTTTATTTCTTTTTTATACTAAGAAAATGTGAATATGTTTCTTCACTTCAAATATGTATTGTACATTCTAATTTTAATAATTTGAGGTAAGTCTAGTTATACAATATTATTTTAAGCAGAGTGTCTAGGGAGGAACTGACTTTACAGCCTGCTGAGCTAGTAGAGTAGTGGTGAGAAACAGCCAGAGCCATGCTGACGACTGGTACAAAGTTTCTTATGTACATAGCAGTTCTAAAGCATGGGAAACATTCTAATGATCCAGCCTACTCAGACTCATTTTAAAAACCTCTGTTAAAAAAATATACAACTTAAAATAAAAACATAAGCATAAATAGTAACCTAACTATCTCAAACTACTGAATGCCTTCTGGAGGAGGAAAATGCGGTAGTTATTTTATGTATCTTTGTGTCTGCAAGAGTCACAGAGTACAACCTTCCTCTATGTTGATAAGGCTGCAACTAAGTTTCAACCAATAATAGACGATATTTGGAGAAAAATAGGTCTTTACTAAATGTATATAAACTTTCTTTTTTGTCTTTTTATTCTGTATACAATATGTTCTGTAAACAAGCCTATAATAGCTGTTTATATTGCTTTTGTATTGTAAGTATAAGCAACTGCAAAATGATTTAAAGTATGTGAAAAATATATGTAAGTTACATATACATACCATGCTATTTTATTTAGTGGAAGTAAACACCCACAGAAATTGAAGGGAAGTGTCCTGGAGCCCATTTTCTTTGGATACTAAGAAACACTTGTCTACAGATGTCGTTTAAATAGCAGAAATTTATTATATCACAGTCTGGGGATTTGAATGCCCAAAGCCAAGCTGCTGCAGTATTGTCGCCTACTGCAGACTGAGAGGAAGATCAGTTCTGAGACTTGGCAATTAGGTGACCATCTTTTCTACAAGTAATCTAAGAAAACATGCTCATATTTCTTTACTTAGAAGGATAGTGTGAAGTCTCTTAATATCATCTTCCTGTCCAAATTCCCTGATTTTCACCTTGCATAGGAAGTGATCTTCCTCCATCAGGGTTGATCCTAATGACTTCCTTTTAACTTATGTCTGTAAAGCGAGTAAGATCACATCTGAGATGCTGAGAGTTAGGAACAATTCCATCCCTCACAATTTGATAACCTTTATTTTGAACTAACAAAACCAGTATAGGATAGTGAAAACATTATGGGAATGGCTATGAAGTCATTGTATGTATAGATTTTTAAGCCATATTTGACTTTGCTTTCTGTTTCAATTTCTAAAAATTACCTTCTGAAAGCTTTATAGTATGTCTTAACTTGGTTTTGATTTTATATAATACTTTCAATTTTCTTTCCACATTCCGCTTAGAAATTTCACTTTTGACAATATTTCTTTATTCAGTATGTCTTTGTGGCTTTTATTAAATGTTGAACATATTCTAAATTTTTATTTTCCAGACTTCAGAAATAGAGTCAGATGATCATTGTCAAAAAGAACAAGAACTTCTGAGGGAAAACTTGAAGTTGTCATCTGAAAACATTGAGCTTAAATTTCAACTTGAACAAGCAAATAAAGACTTGCCAAGACTAAAGGTAAACTTAGCTCTATTATAATGCCTGAATTCACCAAATTCATCATTCAGCTAAATTTACTTATATTACTTTCTGAAATGCATATACATACAAGATATCTTTGTGTTATTATATCCATTTCCTGATTTTAGAGTTGTTTATTGAGTCTCTACTTTGTAAACAGACATGCTTTTAGGTACTAGAGAGGGCAGTCATTAAAGTTCAAATACTAATAAAACTTCCAATGAGGAAGATGGCCAACAACACGCAAACAGGTTAGTCTGTAATAGTTTAGCTGGCACGAAATGCTATGGGAAAAGAATAAGCCCCATTAAAAAAAGGAGAGAGGGGAGGTCTGGTTTAGAATCATGAGAGGGTTTGCACAGAAGAGCTAGTGGAGGAATAGGAGGTGAGACATACTGCCAATGAGAGTTCCAGAGAATGGAAGTGTCAGTTTCATGTGTTCAAAGTAGAAAGATTATTTTTTACATCTCATTAGTAATTGTAATAACTGAAATCTATTTGTGTTTTTAGAAGTATTACTTCTGATGTTAATAATGTCTATCTTTGACTTTCTGTATCTTACCCTATTATGGTGACAGCTTTCCTCTTTGCTAGCTAATTGTTTCAGACTTATTTTGTAATCAAGAACATTAGCATTCTGTCATTTCCACTGGTGGTGGAATTGCAATTACGCTTCCTACTTCTCATTGTGATTTATACACTTAGTAAGCCAGTGCAGTGTCTTCTTTTCTTTTCGTCTACCAGAAAAATAAGTATCTATGTATGTGCATTATGAGACAGGAAAATCAGAGTGAGAAGCCTAATTTTTGTAGTGTATTAAGGCAGTAGTTTGGAAAATAGTTATTCAGTATTTAATTCAGTGTTAATTCAGTATTAGTATACTAATACTCTTTATCTAACATGTTGTTAGTTAAGGTTTCTATTGCTGTCCTCAACATCATGACCAAAAGCAACGTGAGGAAGAAAGGACTTATTTCCTTTTAGACTTCTACATTATAGCCCATCAAGAGTTATCAGGGCAGGGACCTCAAGTCAGGAGCTGATGCAGAGACCAAGGAGGAAAGCTACTCACAGGTTTGCTCTTCAGTCAGTGCTTTCTTATACAGCTCAGGACCACCTGCCCAAGGATGACACCAACCACAGTGAGCTGGGATCCTCCACATCAATCTTTCATCTGGAAAAGACACCACAGGCCTATAGCCTGGTAATATGGAGGTGTTTTTCTCAACTGAGGTTCCTCTTCTGAGGTTCCTCTTCTGAGGTTCCTCTAGCTTGTGTCAAGCTGACAAAAATCCAGCACACATCTTATATCAAAATTTCTTTTGTTTAGAGACAAAGTTGTTTGCTCTATGGTTGAGTTTTTAATATAGATAATTTTTTCCTCTCTTTTTCAGCAGCTATTTTATAGTTATAACAGATTATTGTTATTTTCTTTTATCTTTTAGAATCAAGTAAAAGATTTGAAGGAAATGTGTGAATTTCTTAAGAAAGGAAAAATGGAACTTGAACGGAAGCTTGGTCAGGTCAGAGGGGTGAGTAAATGTCCTTAAGAATCTAGTGCCAAAGGTCTAAGCTTCTATTGATTTTGTATTGTGTTTATAAATTGAAACATTCATGAAACAAAATTTGTTCAGGTAAGAATACTGTGACATACATGATGCATTCTCTGAAAATACTGAGAGTAGCAATATAAAGTACTTGAACAAATACTGACAGTTAACATTTGTTTGAAAGTGTAATTATAAAAATATATATGTACTCTAAGTATACATATAATTTTATCTTTTTAAAAATATAAATAAAGAATCTGTGTTGATATTTTTATTAGGTCATATATTAACTAAGCTAAACACATGGTTTCATTTCTGTGTAAAGAAAATGTTTATGTACTGGAGTAGTGGTTCTCAGTCTTCCTAATAGTATGACCCTTTCACAGTTTCTCATGTTGTAGTGATCCCCAACCATAACATTATTTCCATTGTTACTTTACAACTTTCATTTTGCTACTGTTACGAATTGTTTTTTTTTTTAAGATTTATTTATTTATTTAATGTATATAAGCACACTGCCCTTGAAACACCAGAAGAGGGCATCGGATCCCATTACAGATGGTTGTGAGCCACCATGTGGTTGCTGGGAATTGAACTCATGGCCTTTGGAAGAGCAGCCAGTGCTCTTAACCATTGAGCCATCTCTCCAGCCCATACGAATTGTAATATAAGTATCTGTTTTTTTCTGATGGTCTTAGGTGACTTCTCAGAAAGTGTTGTTTGATCCCTAAGAAGTCTAGACCCAAAGCCATGTAGAACCTCTGCACTAGAGAGAACCCTTTCTAATTGGAATACTTAGATCACACATCATGGAGTGTGTAACCCATTATATGATTTAAGGAATATCAAATACATTCAAGCCCTGGTTTTCATTTATGGAGAGTAAAATTATAATTATTGTCTCATATACTTTAGAAATGTATTGAATTAACACAATCTTTAGAATCAAATATTAGCAATTATTAAAGATGAGTACAAGATTAGACCCATTTTGTCATTAGTATATCATATTCTCTAAGATATTACTTTTAAAAAATATGTATATTTTGTAGTCTGGTAGAAGTGGAAAGACAATCCCAGAACTAGAAAAAACCATCGGGTTAATGAAGAAAGTAGTTGAAAAGGTCCAAAGAGAAAATGAACAATTGAAAAAGGCATCAGGAATAATGACTACTGAAAAAATGGCTACTCTTGAGGAAGAAAATAGAAAATTAAAGGTAATTTTTATGTAGTCATTTTATATGAATGTTTTACTATTTTAATTTGCGTTGCTTTTTAAGGGGATTGCTAAGTATGCTACAGTACACTGAATGTCCTCAATGGATACAGTTTTATTCTATACAGTTAACAGATTTATTGGCAAGAAATATAAAGGTAGCTAGCTACAGAGTGTGTCTGTTTCATCTTTACTGTTTCTGTGATAGAGTAATTATGTATATCTATTTTAGATTTAATTTGTTAAATAGGGATTCTGTAGGGGTTCCTGTATTTCCTTTTAATCTTAAAGTCATTTTAATGAATAGCCAAGTTTGAATAGGAACTTTGGTTATAAATAACAAGTTTGGGAGAGTCTTTAATTGTAATCATGTCAAATGTGGTATCAAAAACTACCTACATTAAATTTAAATAATAATCTTCATTTTGACATTTAAGAGAATAGAACTGTTTCATTTCCTCATTTTTCCTTGCTCCTCCATCATGTCCCTTGCCCCCACCTTACTTCCTCTCAAATGCATGACCTCCTTTTCTTCATTAGTTACATATAAACATGCATAAAGATAACTTCAACTTGCTAAGTCCATTAAATTAAATGCTTATGTATATATTTTCATAGAAACGATCATCTTTTCTTGATGTTTTCATTTGATAATACGTTGCTTCATCAATTACCAGGCTGAATTAGAAAAGCTTAAAGCTCACTTTGGACGTCAACTAAGTATGCAGTTTGAATCCAAGAACAAAGGTACTGAGAAAATTGTGGCGGAAAATGAACGGCTTCGGAAGGAACTTAAGAAAGTAAGGTGATTTTGACTTATTACATTTATTTTCATTTATTGACATATGCTGTCAAAATCAAAATTGATAGATCTTTGATGCCAGTATCTGTCCATAGTACTTATTCAGAGACTTTATGAATTGTACTTTATCAAGACATACATTTATATGAAAATTTAGAACTGGGGTGGTTTATGTTCTTAGTTCTTTTACTTATTGGGAATCTCTTAGGTGGGCATGGAATTGAATGCCTGCTAGTCCAGTACTCAGGCTGGAAGGAGAGACCGGCCTAGGCTACATAGAGAACCCATCTCAAAAAAGAAATATATACGCATATTATATGTCTCACAGAGCCGTTGAGAAATTTAAATGAGTTAATATTTATGCATATGACTTAGAACAGTGCCCAATTTATAGAGCAAAAAAATAACCATTTTGTTAATAAGATTCTTTTCTATTTAAATAATACAATATATTTTTTACTCCTGACAAATAGGTATAATTTTTAACATGCATTACCTAGTGAATGAACTGAAATTATAATTCTTAAAACTTTTAACAGTAACTCATTGTACTGTGAAGCCAGAACTGTACTCTCTTGAGTCTTAATGTTCATTTCTGGAAATAATCTGCCACTTACATGGTGCTTGTGTTAATAGCTGGGACTCTTCTTAGTATTAGAGTCAAAACAAAGCGTCTTTTAAGATGTAACAAGATTAACTGCCTCATTATTCTGGACATTTTTATGAGAAACAAATGACAAATTTAGAGTATCCAATAGATACTTTAGATATTAAATACTTTTAAATACATTTCTCTGTCTTCATTTAATTGATCTTTTGTGCTAATTACTATTTAGACAAAAGCAAACATTTTTGCAGTTTTAAGACAACATAGCTCCAGTTTGTTTTATGATTTCCAGCCTATAGTGCTAATTTTAATACCTGTCATCTATGAGAACAGTTATGCTCTGTTATAATTTATTAATTATAAGCCTTTACTGATAGGAAATGGAAGCTTCCGAGAAACTGCGGATAGCTAAGAACAACTTAGAGCTGCTGAATGAAAAGATGTCAGCTCAGCTCGAAGAGACTGGGAAGAGATTACAGTTTGCAGAAAGCAGAGGCCCACAGCTGGAAGGCGCTGACAGCAAGAGCTGGAAGTCAATTGTGGTTTCAAGGTAGGATCAGGTAGTTTCAAATGTGGTCAGGTTTAATCAGTTCTAACTGTCACATCAATACTTCAAAAATGACCATATGCTGAATACCCTAGTCTGTTACTGATGAACAGTTTGCTTGTTTATCAGTGTCTCTACATTCTGCCTTATCATTACCAAAACTCAGTTTCTTTCTTAGCTGGTTTGGTTAGCTAGTTTTATCGGCAGACTACAGAATAGAGCAGACCTGGAGCTAGATGTGCATCAGGAAGTTGCTGGTCTTGGGCCAGGGCTGATGGTGCCCAGCTTCTCCTAGATGCTGTTTCTGAAGTATCAACATTACATTCTTGATTGGGTTCATTTATTTCTGATGCAGCTATGTCCTAAGCAATTGGACATTTTATACTACATCTGGAGTGAGCTGCATCACCTTTATTTGTATACTGGGAAACTTTCCTTACAGAGAGCCCACTAGATGAATACAGCAGTCATGTTAGTGTCTTATTGGCCTCTGCTTTCTGATTCATTTTCTCCCATCCTTTGAATACTTCCTATAAGTTTATTGGATTTATGTCTATGGGACTACCTGTTGTCTCTGTGAAAGCTAACTTTATTTCACTGTATTTGCATTCGTGGATTCCTCTTTAATCTTACTGTAAACCACATTTGCCCTATTTGGATCGACGTGATAGGAAATAATGTGACACCCATTATCTTGCCTACGAAAAGTGAGCTGTAGCACTGAGGTTCCACTGTGGACCTTGCATTGCATATCCTTCTGTCAGGCAAATTTAAGGAGAAAAGAAAAAGCTAAGTAAGCAGAGTTGAGAACACTCAGAGAGATGGCTATAATCCTGGAGAAGAATCCTTTTTTCTTTCCTACCCTAGAGTAGTCAGAGTCCCTATATCTCTTCCCTATATCTCTCACTTTCCCGTCTACAGACAAGGCTTCTGTCAGAATGCTTACATAGGGTTGGAAAGAACAAGTGTAACAGTGTGAAGGGGAGAAAACATGTTGTGACATGTGTTGAGTGACTTTGAGATTTACTTTTTTCATAAATATTCACTCAACATCTACTATTACCATACTCTGTGTGCTTCAGGGCCTTTCTAAAAAGTCCAGCTTACTTAGGTTTCTTTAAGAGCCAGCTTCTATCTGTTAGGAAGACTTGCTTTTCACTGTGATATTACTTGACTCCTTTGTGGGTCAAGATATATTGAACTGTGGAAATGATAGTCCCTGCCCTTATTTTTCTATAGCTCTATGCGGTAACAAAAATGATTACTTCCTGGCATAAAAAACTATTGAGTTTTAAAACAGTTGTGGATTGATGGCACTATTTAACCTTGATTAAAGATGAGTTTACATGTTAAATCACTTGAGTTCTTATTCTGAGAACTGCACATAGACAACATCTTCAGGAAACATAAGTCCAACTTGTTTTCAAGACAGTCTTGCTGTGTAGCCAAGGCTGACCTCAAACTCTGCCATGCTTTTTCAAGTGTCCCACCTATAGTTATCTGTAGGAGTGTTGTGTTTTATAAAAAAGAATGAGCCAAAGATGTGTTTGATAGAGGCGCAGTATGGTGAGGTGGAAAGGGGTGCCTCTGCAGGCCCATGCTGAGACATCCCTTCCCCCGAGGTACCAGCCACAGGATGGATATAGTATGGAATAGAGTTGATTTAGGACATAGGAAGTGAAGTTGGGAAGGGACAGGGGGGTGGGGGGGACAGTAACATGTAGAGAGAAAGGGGGTAATGGGGAGGGAAGAAAGGAGTGAGAGAGAGTAAGAGAACAAGGGGAGGCCAGACAGCCCCTTTTATAGTAAGCCAAGCAGTTGCCAGGTAACTGTAGGGCAGAGCCTAAAAGTACTGCTGACAAGGAGCAGCCAGGTTAATGTATGGGCTAGCTAGGTGGGTTAATGTGATCAGGAAGGTCATCAGTGGCTTTCTTAGTTACTATTCTGTTACTGTAAAGAGACATCATGAACAAGGCAATTCTTATAAAAGAACGCACTTAAATGGGGCCTTGTTTACAGTTTCTGAGGTTTAGAGCATGATGGTATGTGGGCAGGCATGCCTGGTGAGAGAGCAGTAGCTGGGAATCCAGATGCAGATCCTGATCTGTAGGCAGCATACAGACAAGACTGAGTCTAGCAAGGGCTTTTGATACCTGAAAGTTCACACCCCTACCCTCCACCCCCAGAGACAAGACTATCTTCTAATCTTTCTAATCCCTTCAAAGAGCTCTACCCTCTGGTGACCAAGCATTCAAATACCTGAGCCTATGGGAGGGGGTTGGAGGCCGGAGGGCATGCTCATTCAAACCACCTGAGTGGCTTTTGAAGAGAGAAATGGATGAAGTAACCGAATGAGCTTCTGATAGTTCACATTAACCTTTGGGATATGTCTGCTAGTTAGTCCTTGTCAAGTAAGCACACCCTTCTAATCTGAGTGTAAGATCTGCTTGAATTATTTGAAAGTGTTTAGGTAATCATAACTGTCCTTCCTTATGCTGTCACTGTCAGATACTTTTCTATATCGATACTTTTTAATTGATTCAGAAGACATTATATATTCTTTTTTTTAGAAATGTTTGAATACAGTAAACATTGTCTTCCTGTAAGTATATGCCTGTAAAACTATTTGGCTCAAATTTTGAAGGTTTCTTTTGAGTTGATTTCTTTAGGCCATTTGTCATTTTCTTACTAGTTAATCTGTGTTGCTTTCTTTTTTCCACAGGCTGCACTGCTCCTCGCAGGCATGCTTCTGAACAGCTTGTTCTTTCTGTAGTGCCCGCGCCCCTTAGAGCTGTTTCTTCCTAAACACCTCCTGGGGGGTAGGGAAGGGTATTGGAAGAGAGAGAGAGAGTTTTGTAAACTGATGAATTAGGTATTCTTTTATGCTGAAAATAAGATATCAACTAAAACGCTTTACAGTTGCCAAATTCAATCCCCTCCTCTTATCTTAATCTCCATAGGATTACTTTAATTTTCTACTTTAATTAGCACATGTTAATTAGGCTGCTTAGCCCTTAACATCATCTTTTAATGCTAAATACATAGCCAAAGGTTTGGCTAGAAGAAATACTATGTACATTGCCTTGCATATTTTACTGTAATTTAAGCAGACTTTTAAATTAGAGAAATTACATATCTTTTTAGAATGTATGAGACCAAGATGAAAGAGCTCGAAAGTGACGTTGCCAAAAAGAATCAAAGTATCACCGACCTTAAACAGCTTGTAAGAGAAGCAACCGAGAGAGAACAGAAAGCAAAGAAATACACTGAAGACCTTGAACAACAGGCATGTAATAGTCTTTAAATGATAAAACACTGTAATACAGCTATCTCAAGACAATCCCTGAATTGCCTGAAGGTGAAAGAAGAATGAGCTCCTGACAGTGTCTCCCCTAGGAGACTCATCCAGTGACTGGTACTTACTCCCACTCATTATGTATATGTATAAGCCACAAGCTGGGTCATCACTGAGTTCATTCTCAGTCTCTATATCGTCATCATTAATCATGTCAAGTGTATTCTTAAAGTACATCCCAGATATGAGTACTGTTCAGTGTGGAAGCCATTACTTCATACTGAATGACTGCAGCAATTTTCTAATTGGTCCCTGGAATACAGCTCTTTTCATAGCCTGTATCTATGTACAACTGTCTAACAGTTTGCATTTTCTACCCATGTTAATATTGCTTTTCCCAACATTAACCCTATCAAACCTTTGAACAACTGAATTTTGTTTAAGCTTCAGGTCTTTATACCTGGTGGTTTGTCTAGAACACTAGTCACTATTCCCAATATCCATATAGCTGACTTGTGAATGTCTATACAAGCATATACATGTCCTCCCTTATTTGTCTGAATAGCCTTTCTTGCTATCCCGATGCATCACATCCTATCACAGTATCAGTACTGTCCTCCCTCGGTAAAAACATAAGGAGTCTGTAAGAGATCCCAGCTCCTCCCTATGCTGTGTCCTTATTACCAAGGTCATACTTGGGCATGCAGTATGTGTTGCTCAAGAACCGATGACTTGAATGCATAGACTAGAATACAGAACTGTGGCTATTTCTTGCCTCCAAAATCTCTAATCTTATACTTTATTAAAAGCTCATCTCTAAATCATCATCTTTCCACGATTAACTTTGTCTTCTAATTTTCTGTTCTGCTTAAAGATTGAGATCCTCAAAAGTGTCCCTGAAGGTGTGGGAACAGAGCAAGAGCTTCTGCGGGAGCTCCAGCTTCTGAGGTACATACATGATGTTTACCACCGTGTGTGTGTGTGTGTGTGTGTGTGTGTGTCTGTATTTGTACACGTGCACGTGTGCGTGCATGCTTGTACAAGCTGCATGCAGGGGTTAGGGGGTACGTGCATGCCATGTGCTAACGAAGATCAGAGGACAACCTGGAGTTGGTTCTCTCATTCCAAGAATTTAAGTCAGGTCATCAGCTTCAGAGCATGCATCCTTATCCACTGAGCCATCTGGCCACTTATTTATTTTTAGAAAATTATTTTATATAGCCAGACTTGCTATACTTAAAGACTATGGTTTTTTCAAGTTTATTATTATTTCGTCCTGTGTCTGGAAACAGAAAGGGGGATGGGATCCCAATAATAGTGTTTCCATAGTGTGATGACCTAGTTTAAGTTTTTCTAGGAGCATAGACTTAAACCTGAGCACTCCAGAATGTTCATTCTCATCCCACTCTCATCTTAATGAAAGAGAAAGAAGTCATTCTATGCTTCTAGGAATTTCTGTAGTCTCCTTTCATTGTAAGAAAACTACTCTTGAAAATAATATCAGGGCTGATAGTAAAAATTTAGATTTTGTGTTGTTTGGGAATTGGCCGCATTGAAACCTAGAGAGTATATAAATATTTACCTTGATGACCCTGTGCCATCTTTTCAGGATATGGGCACCAGCACAGGCCACCAGAAACCTGATCTGAGGACCCTTTACCACTACTCTGTATGAATTGCCTACATACTTTAGAGAATGGCACCTATTGTTTATTTTTCTAACATGCTTCATTGTATTCTAGGTTAGCCAATAATCAGCTGGATAAAGAAAAGGCAGAATTAATTCATCAGATAGAAATTAACAAGGACCAAACTGGAGCTGAAAGTAGCACACCTGGTAATGTATTTCATAAAACTTATTAATGATCCCAAATTTTTGATTACTGTGTACATCTAGTATTTCTGATCATTATTTTCATTAGTGTCAAATACCTGACAGGACCATTCAGAGCTGTTCTAAATGTTCTGAGCGTTCTGAATAGCCCCGCATGGAGGCTATGAAAATATTCCCATTTATCAGTTTGAATTGCTTATACTACTAAGTGGCATAAGTTTGTCTCCTTGTAGTCCATCCAGGTGTTAAAAACTTAATCATAGTATGTTACCAAGCAACGAGTGCTCTTGTTTGCCTCTAGCTTCTAAGTATACTTCCTTCAGTTCCTATGAACATTTTCTTCTAAGTGTCACTAATTGTTCTCTTAATGTTAGTTTAGTAGTTTTAAAAAATACTTGTATTTTTTGTTATAAAATAAAAATGTACTTTTTGTTCACTTCCATTCCTATTCAAAAGTTAGCAGTCATTCCCCTGTATAAGACATAATTACATACGAAACATTTTTTATATGTGTGCTCACATACAGAATACAGTTAGTTATTCTTAATTATTTGCAGATCTGTTCATCACACACACACTATATATATATATATATATATATATATATATATATACTCATATATATATACACATACATATATACACACACATATATATACACACATATATATTTATTTATTTATATATTTATATATATTTATATATATTCATTCATCCCAGGGATAACAAGTTAGTGCTTGACATATAGAGGTGATCTAGGTTGGAGAACTGGGTACCTGTATACCCAGTTAGAGATTGAATCCTAGCTCTGACACTTTTAATAGGACAACCTTAGTGGGTTAAGACCACTGAACATTTTCTTTTGAAACTAAAGAAAATATGAGGATGAGTTGTTTGTAGAATCTAAGATAATTTGAACATTTATATTTATAAATATATTTTCATTTCTCCTGTGATCCATTGCAAATTCTTTTCTACCAAGTTTATAGGATATCACTTTTAAAAAGGGAATAGACTTTATATGTATATTGGATTTTGTGTATTTTTTTCTAGATGCACACTGTAAATCCAGCTGCCCTTAACTTACTACAGAGACCTCTTAAGATCTGTACATCATTCATGTCTTTACTAATTTCATAGTATGCTAGTGAATGGATACCAGTGAGCAGGTTACCCCGGGGTAGATACTTAGCATAGTTTTAAAGCTTCTGGTATAAATACACTGTACCTCCTAACCTAACTATGCCATCTATTATCTGATAGTTGATGAAGTGTCATGTTCTACCCCACAGGATTATACCAATTTTATATTCTGAATCATTTAAAACTATTCATAGAGTTCCTATAGAGTCCTGATGCTCCTTTGTCTTAATGTGTGATATGATTTGTGCCAGGCACTATGCTTAGGGCTTTACAAAACTTTTACATTTTTTTTAGAATGTTATAGGACCAGTATTGTTGTCTTTATTTTTTATACTTGATAAGTGATTAATAACCTATCCTCAAGATACAAATGGGAAGTGACATAGGAAGGCCAAGCATTAATTCTATGAATGTTCAGAACTCCTTACCATGCTTGGTCTTAACCCCTGTGCTACTGTGCTTCTTGATAACTGAAACAAGTATTCATCCACCTAGAACTGATGTGTGACTGCTAGCTTGGCGTGCTGTTAAAACAGTCCCAGAGATGTGTTGATTCGTTAGGAGGTTCTGTAATTGGTCCAATCCCAAGCCCTCATATTGCATATGTCTTAAGAAAAGGAAGACAAGAAGCTTATCACATTTCAGAAAATACCCTGCTTCAAAATCAATCTGTTTGGATGTTCCCAAGTCAACATTTAAAGATGAGGACAATTAAAGAACTTTCAGAATATGTTATACATATTTTCTTCATGCAGTATTTCATCAACAGTGTGTATAAGATCTCAGTGGCTATGCTCAAACTAATAAATACATGAATATTGATTGTGTTTACTGGGGTACTACTTGCAGTAGCCAGCTAATAGAATCAGCCACTGTGTCCATCAGTAGATGCACTGTAGGGAGCCGCGGCGAGCGGTGACAACATTCACCATTACAAGATGGCACTGGCATCTGGTGCTCCCACAAGTAAACAACTAAACTGCGCAGGTGCAAGAGGTGAAAGCGAGCCAAGTCCGGGCGTAATATGGGGTGATGACTGAACAGCCAATCAGAAGTGAACACGCCACTCTAGGGTGCATATAAGCAGTGCCTTTTCCGGGCTTGGGGTCTTCCACTTCAGCTGATACAAGAATAAAGCCTCGTTGTAGTAACTACCCGAACACTGCCTCCTGTGTCTCTCTTGCCAGCGAGGGGATTCGGAAGGGGCGTGGAACAATGCACTGATGATAAAATATATGATATATATATATATATATGAGAATTTTATTAAGTCATAAAAATTATCTGTAGGAAAATGTGACTACAAATCATCTTGTTCAATAACATAGGCCAGTCTCTCTCAGGAAGACAAATAGTTTATTTTTTTCTTCATCTGTAGAATTGAGATTTACGTGAGATATGACATAAAAATAGAAGGGGAACTTTTTTTTTTCTCCAAAAGGAAAATGCATTGTTGTTGTTTGATTTGAAACCTTGTTTGTTCCCTATCTGAGTTATAGTGGACCACCCCAGAGCACTCCAATACACTTCTTGTCCTTATCATGAAAACTTCATTATTTCATCAAACTTGAACATTAAAACAAAACTCTTTACCCTTCAAAGACTGCATAGATGACATAACACTATTTCTTAACCTTTGTGCTACGTGACAGCAGCTGATTCCTCCTGCGCTCCTTCATCTGTGCCACATACCTAGTCTTAGATATTTTGCATGTAGTGTAAAAAAACTTATATGCAGTAGCCTATTTGGTGTGAAGGCATAAATGGCCAGCTTACAATTTTAGTTCTTTGCCTATATATTTAATACCTAACAAATTTACTGGTTACAAGATTTTTCTCTCAAAAATAAGAATTTCTCTCATATAAAAAAAGAATAACCCACATTTCTGATACCTCACGGCTACCCATGTGTCATGACCATACCTACTAGTGGTAGCATACAGTTTGCATGAAAAGTCTTCCCAGCATACAGTGCCAGATGATGCCAGACCTTAGGATTCAGGTTTTCTGATTATTCTGAAATAAATCCTCTATCTTTAAGTCACTCACAGTAAAGAAAAACATAAGTCATCATTTTCCTGACTATTTTGGCAGATTCTGATCAACTAAAGGAAAAGATAAATGAGCTGGAGAGACAACTCAGAAAGTCGGAGCTAGAGAAGCAACATTTGAAGGTAATTCTTACTCGTGTCTGGCTTTAGTGCACTCCGTGTTCTGTGAAAACAGCTTTGATGATCACCACCTTTAAGTACGTGCCTAAAAATTCATGGACCTATTTCATACTTACTATACTCTTATTTGACTCATGACAACTTTTTATTAAACAACTCTCAACAGCAAAAAAATCAGACAAACAGGACTAGAGAATAAATTTATTTTTAAATTGTAACCAATATACATCTCTTAATAGCATTTTTCTTAAAAAAAAAAAAAAGTATTTTCTTAATTTGTGGGTCATGGTGGGAAAAGTGTTTTCTAAGTACCTTTTGAAATTATTCTCAGGGATCTTTCCCTTAAATCATTTCTGTTCTCTCCCTTAAGACTCCAGAAACACAGTGGTCTGGAGGTGAGCACTGGCTGCTCATCGCTGGTTAGTGTAAATGCCATAGGCATCCGCTCTCCTTCACCAGCTCCTTAACTTTTACAATCCCAGAGTTTCCATGATCATAAGTACTAGATATAAAAGATAAAAAATCAGAACATTAAGAGTACTGAATACTCTCAAATGTTGGAAAAAGCAAAGTCCCTTTTTACTTGCCTGAGAGTATCTGAGGCAATTTAAAGATTCAATCTTAAAATTTAGCCAAAGATGGCAGCTTGCACGTTATTCACATGGTACAATGGAACCTGAAACAGTAAAATATAAAGAAAAATATTTATAGTTAAGATTTTGAGTTTTTATGTTTATAATTAAATCTAAATTTCAAACCAAAAACATGTATCCTGTATGCATCTTTTAGGAGGAAATTAAAAAGCTGAAAAAAGAACTGGAAAATTTTGATCCTTCATTTTTTGAAGAAATTGAAGACCTGAAGTACAATTATAAGGAAGAAGTGAAAAAGAATATCCTGTTAGAAGAGAAGCTGAAAAAACTTTCGGAACAATTTGGATTTGAATTATCTAGCCCTCTTGCTGCTTCTGAACAGCAGGAAGACAGAGAAAGTCCTAATAGTTTCCCTATTTATTAATGGCCTCGTTTAACTGTAGATTTAAAACTATCTTATGAGTTTAAAAGTTTCAGCTGGAAATCAAGCAGTCTCTGAACTACAGAATTTACATCTCAAAATATTGTATTTTTTTGCTTAAAAATAAAATATTTAGTTTTAACTTGTTAGAAAAGTATATTTTTGAAGACATCAATAATTTATGACTATACAGTGCATAATGAGCTATGATAAATATTCCTATTTTCATAATATCTTAAATTTTCAAAAAGCATAAAGGTAAGCTTATAACAACTTTATTATTTAAATTGATTATTTTATACTTTTTTGTGTTAAGATATTCAAATCCTAACAATGGTTTCTATAAATACATAGAAACATGTTTAGAAGTTGACATATGTTTTGCTAAACAGCTAGCAAAATTAAATTGAAGATTGTAACCTCTGTAAACATGGCAAACTGTTCAATATTAGAAAAATCACAATAATCCCAACTATGATTTCCATTTTATACACCCAGTATTATATCTTTGAGCCTATCAAATTTCTGTTTATCTATTTTTGAAAACTGATTAAACAAAGACTGGTTATCAAAAGCACAGTCATATTTGTTCAGGTTCATGTTAACAATAACTGGTTTGGAATTCATGTAAGTATCTGGAAGTGGCCAGCATAAACCAAGATGGTGACGGTGAACCTGTAAGGAGAAAAAAAAAAATGATGGTATTAGCTTTAGTCTGTAAATAACATCGTAACTTACTTGTAAATACTTATTTCAGGTACAGTGTAGGGGTCCACCTTTAATTCCTTATTTTAATTGTCACAGCTGTTCTGTGGACACAGTGTGTCTGTCTTCCCCATTCGAATATGAGCTTCCTGAAGGCAGAGCAATGCTTTGTTAACTCTGCCAATACCTGAAAAATGGCAGTAACAAAATGAGGAGCTGCTGCTTCAAAACTTAATGGATATAGTCTGTTGATGACTACAGAAAAGAAAGTGTGAGCCAGACTCTAGTGTCACCAAAGCGAGTGCTAGTGGTAGAATGGTCGGGTAGTCTGGGATCACAGTTGGTTAGGACATTGCTGGGTAGCTGTTTCCGCCACATAAACATCTCCTCTAGGTGGAGCCTCTCTAAGACCCAGAAAGTAAACAAACTCCACAAGTTCAGGAAGGTCCCTAAAACTGTCAAGATTCCCAAAACTTTCTGCAAGGTTACAGGAGCACTAACAATTGTTGGAGAGAAGTGTCTCCTCCCACCAAAGGAGCTGGGAGCTGCCTGCAAAATGTGCATCGAAGTTGGGAGGGCTTCTTACTGATGCTGCAGCCTTTGGGTCCACCATGTTCCTTGTAAGCAGCTCCTTGCCCATATTCCTGTAAGTAACCCCAATAAAGTCCCTGGTTCACTACTGGGTCTGTCCTCAGTACCTTATTGTGGTAAGTGGGCAGTTGTTTATATCTCCCTAGAACTAAGCAATCACACAACAACCAGACAATGTGTGTTTTCAGATGGTAATGAAAAACAGTGATAGGGAGTTAAGAAGGGGCTGTGTCACGGGAAGTCCTGAACAGCATTATGTAGGAAGTACTAAGTCAGTTGTGAAGAATAAACACAATCAGGGTAGAAATGAAAGATGAGTGCTTTAGGGGGCAATAGAGTAATTCAAGCCATCGACTTGCATTTTGGCCTAAATTAAAATTAGCACCTAGTTGAATATAAAGAACAGAGATTCAATAGATGAGACCTTTATAGAACTGGTAATCAGATATATGAAGTAACAGCAAGAGGACTTAAACAGTGAACGCAGGCTTCTAATTTCAGTGAAGGATGTAGAAATGGGATTGGGTAGACTGAGATTTGAACATTATGAATTTCATATACCAGTGAGAAATCAGAAAGACAAGTCCATGGGACAGGGCACAAAGGAGACAGTAATTCACCCTGTGTAAGCTGCCACTAGATACTTTTCTAATCAACAGATTCTCTACTAAGTTAATTTGAGAAGCGCTGAGTTATGCTAGGCACAGCATGTCTCAGAGAACTCTGTGCTACATGACTTCCCAGGAGGGAATGTGTTATCACTATAGACGGTGCGTGGCTAAACCTCTCCGTCAGTATGTAGTCAGTCTGACACGTCCCATAAACTTGACTCTGTTTTAGCCTGATGACATACGAAATGAGGGAAATATTCTAACTGCATGCCAGAATTAATACAATCTGGACAAAGAAACTGAGTGTCACATCTTTAAGAACAAACTTAAGGTGTTTTTTTGTCATTACCTTAATTAAACAGCCATCACCACAATGCCACACAATCCCTTCAATTTGACCCTCTCTGCAGTCTTCAAACCAGGACAGCAGGTCATTGTGTTTCAGTGTAGGCAGATTTCTGACTTGGAATGCTCCGTGTGGTGTAAGAAAATGTAACGGGTATTTCTTGCTTCCTAGACCTAAATGGTAAAGTTTAAAAAAAAAAAATTCAGTCATATTCTTTTCAGAAAGAGTGAGAAACCATATCTCACCAAGTGTATAAATGTCTAAACATCCAGGCATAATGCCAACAAAAAGTTTGATTTTCTGAAGAGAATAATCCTAAGTGCATTAAATCCTTCCCTCACCCAAGTATGGTACTTCTTCCATAAACGCTAAATTCCACTTTCATGTACTGTCTACACTGGGAGTTGGGGCACTGAGCTGTGGACAAAGGCCAGACAGACACCTATGGTAAGTAGTTTCACTGGAATGCAGCCTTACCTATTCATGTAAGTACTGCTGATAGCCCATTCAAAGATACGGCTAATAAAGCTTAAAAGATCGGCTATCAAACATTTTTTACAGAAAAAAAATTTGTTGCCATATGTTATATCATTAGCTACACTCTGCTTTTATTCCATGGTATTTAACCTACTTAAATTTGTGTCTGCATACATGTTTCTGTGAAGTACAGGGGTGTATGTGTTTGCAGCCTGCACTGTGGAGACAGTAGGTCAATACTGGGTATCTTCAATTACTTTCTACCTTCTATTTGAAAAAGGGTGTCTTGCTGTACCTGAAGCTAATGGCTATACTGCATGCGCTGCAAGGCCCAGAGAGCCTCTTATGTATACCGCTCTGGCTCTTGGACTACAGGCATGCGCCACTGTGCCCAGCTCTTAACGTGGGTTTTAAAGATCCAAACTCTTATGGACTGGACCACGTCTGTACCTTCAATCTGCTTTTGATCTCTGTACAATTGTTAGTACAGCTTTCGTGTCTTTATTCTATGACTCTCTTTTCAACTCTGTACTCCAGAGTGCCACTGGCCAACTCAATTCATTATGGTGTACATTCCGAGCAAAGCTCTATACAGTATGATGCCAATCAGTACTCTTGCCAGTATTTATTAATGACCTAACAGGGAAGGGTGCATTTTCACCCAGCTAACTTACCTACAATCTGTAAAGCAATGAAAAGCTGCAGCTCAGTGATTGCTTTTCATGCGCAGTTGATAAAGCTATCACAGGGAAGGATAATAGGATCAAATCAGCCTTTTGCATTAATAAACCTGAATGATTAGCCATATATAAATATTCCCACGAACCTAAGATTTGCAGAAACGGATGTGCTTCTAGCAAATGGACACAAATGTGTTAGTTCCCTCTTCCATGTTTCTCGGCTTGACGTTAGGACTTGCCTTTTAATGAATGCCTTCGCTTACCGTATGGGTTCCCATTGATATTCGTTCCTATCAGCTCCAGGGTTTGCTCTAAAAGCTCTGACAGGGGAACCGCACTGATTTCCAAAACTCCAGGATCATCAGGATGGTGCCTTAGTACCAGGGCAATCCCAGACTCGTAATTCACTACAGATGCGTGCCAGCAATATTGCTTGCTGCTCTTTTCTACTGGTACCCAACCTGTTAAAGAAAAAAGTATCCGTATCTCGTTGGTTCTATTGAACGATACAGACCTTTTTTTTTTTGGGGGGGGGGAGGTTAATCAACATTCCTGCTTTTCTAGATTCCCTTATCATCCAGACATTGAAAATCAGTGACGAAGTTAATAGTTTAATTGTTTTTGTTATAATCATAAAGTATTCATTTGTTTATCCTGTTGAATATGAACATGAATTAAACATATTCTTCAAAAAACTCATCTTGGTTCAGGAGCCGTTGAACACTATCTTGAGGCAGCATTAAACTTTTTTCTTTCTTCTTTTAAAAAAGCGTTAGCATTCTAACTGCTTAGTATTGTCAAAACTTTTTTCATTTAATAAAGTGGGTTTCTCTCTAGTGTCAAAGATAACAAATAGATACAGTAGGTGTTCCACAGCATACACCATTGTTTCAGTCGTGCTCAACAGCTTACTGATGTCCTGTTTGTTGTCACTGTTTTTTACTCTTATTGCTAAAATAAGTGTCCTCAATACAGAAAATTCGCTACAAATAAAGAAACAAGTCACTCTAACCAAAATCTGATAAAATATGCTTATCCTTGAGAAAGATTCAAAGTAAAAGTATCCCCTCCTATATTTTTAATATAAACTGATAGACTTTTTAATAAACCTCATTCAGAAATTTTGCACTATAAATAAAAATAAACTGAAGAGCTAGATTAAAACAAATTCCTGATTGGACCTTTTTTCTTTGTCTCTTAAACTAAACACAAAACACACTTGGGAGGAGATTGTGTGATACCAGGAATGTGTCCGTTTTCATCAGGTACTGGCTTCCCATTTTGTTTTTCTATTTCCTTTGCTGGTATCCAACACTCTGGGACAGGCTTGAAGTCTTCCTCCGTGTTCCAATGAAACTCTAAAAGGAATCGTTACACTTTATGTGGATGCAAAGTGGAAATAACAAATCCATCAATTTCGCATGTGGTTAGTTCTGTTATTACTGCCATGTAACTGCATTCCAAATTAGGGAACTAACACTGTAAATATTCAACTTTCAATACAATACCACATGTACACACTAAAGTAGCCAATATTCTGTGAGGATTTATGAGTTCTAATGTGTTTATGGATCAGTATAGATAGGTAATGAATGTGTATACTATAGTTATCAATGCAATAATAAAAAAATCTTCATATTTATAACAGGACTTAGGAAAATATTTTTCTCATACAAACAAAATAAAAATGTATCTCAGGTAATACTGTATGTTTAAACAGCATAGATTGTTTTTCAGTATTCATGTGTGTGTGTCCACCAGATTGTCTCTGTCAGAGCACTGTGTCAATTTTTTATTACTAAAAGTGGTTATTTTATATATAAGTAAATAGATATGTACATATGTGATATATATCTTATATATATTTTTTCCCAAAGATTGAAATTCAAGATGGATATATGTAGAAGAACCGTAGCAATAAGTGACAAATTTCAACTGTTTAAATCTGAAAAGTTTAAAGAAAAACCCACTAACCTTTTGTGCTTTCTTTTGAATGTAGAAATTTTTTAAATCTTTTGTCAGCTTGCTTGTTAGGTTTTCTATCTAGTCGAGCCCAAAGGTATGGCTGACCTAAAAATACAGTAATAAAAGGCAACAAAGTTTGTCTTGAAAGACATTTCAAAGTAAAAGAAACCACAAACAAACCAGTAGTCTTTACAGAAAGAAAACCAACATCTTTGAAAGACAAAAGAAATAGAGTCTGTAATGTGCAGCACTAAGGCATCATCCCAGTGTGAGAGGATGCACTTCCTTTGTTAAATAATGAGGGTGACAAGAATGCATGACCCCTTGATTAGAATGCTCCCTGGTCCCTTTCTAAATGAGTGAGCATAGCCAGGTAGTTGTGTTGACACATGCCCTGAACATTACCCTGCAGTGTGGGCTTAATTCAAGGTCAAGTCATTACACACACTGGTAAGGGGGTTGTTTTGTAATCCTGATGTAATAGTCTGAGGGCACTGTGCCAATATTCCTTATTGATAAAAGTGAGACTTTTGCACCTGGTTTCATTGAGACTTCTGCATAGCTTGCTGTTGCCACTGCTGGAAGATCTTTATGTAACAAGCAAAACCAGAAAGTTCCCCAGCTAAGACTCTACTTCAAGTTCCTGATCACATCAGTGGTTCCTACTCTGAGAAAGATGTGTCCTGCAGGACAAAAGCAGGACAAAATACAGATTTCCCGCAGCATTCCAGACCTGCTGCTCTGCTCTGCGATTGTCTTACTTCTGATATCCTCATTTTCTTATGTATCTACTCATTGTCACCGTCGTCCTGTGAGCATTCTTGAGCAGTAAAGCTCCAACACTATCTGCTCCAATCAGTGCACGTCCCGAATATGAAGTAAGAGCCTGCTAGAGCTTACTCAAATATATAAATCAGAGTTTCATAAAAACTGTTAATGACAATACTACTAGCTCTCCATATACATAATATAAAGAACTAGATCAAAATTATACTGTTTCTGGTTGAATAAACCTCTTGTCTTTTTTACTGGTGAACATACAAAAATTGACTCCACACATTATCATTAGTATGGCTACTATCACCAATAATAATAACAACAGTTCTAGTAAAGATATAGAAAAATTGGAATATCTAAAAGCAAGAACTTCGAGTGTGACTATTATGGAAAATGAATGATGGGTACACAGATTTTCTAAATATTAATATGATCCAGTAATGCCATGTATAGGTTAATACCTCCCAAAACAGAAGGCGGCAGCACTCCAGGAGAGTAATCTAGCATTGTTAGTTTTATTTTCCACACTGGCTTAAAGGTTGGAGCAATCCACATGCCCCTCAGAGACTGAAGTAAACAAAATGTGCTATGTATATATTAAACAATCTTAAAAATGCATGTGATCTGACATATGCATTTACCCAATAGGGTAAAAACTGTACTAAGATAAGAAAGTAAGCTAGCCACAAAGAGGCCATTTATATGTGTTACCTATAGTCAAATTAAGAGACAAATTAGTTTGGGCTAAGAGGCTGGGGGATGGGCTGTGTGGAGAGGGGAGGGGCTGAGGGAGTTCCCAGCAAAGCAGTCACAGTTCTAGAAGACGAAGTCCTCTGGAGGTGAACCGTGGTGATAGGATGACCATGTGAGTCTCACTAATGCCAGTGTTACACACCATTTTAAAGTACAGCTTTGATGGCAAATCTTTATGTGTATCTTATCACAGTTGAGAAGGTTTTAAAGTGCATTTCAGAACATTCCTTGACACCAAGGAGTGACATCTGGCTCATCTACCTATTGCTGTCCTTGGGACTGAGAGTTCATCCCACCATTCCATCTGTAGTAACTACAAATAATGGCTCCCTCTAATATCATCCCTGTGAACTTTCTCTCTAAAGTATAGACCTGGTCAGAGCCCTAACCAGTGGGAATGAAAGCACTGGACACAGCACTGCAACACTACAGTGACAACAAGCTCCCGAGGTGACAAAGCCAGGTTCCATGACTGTGCGGCCATTCATTAACTGAATGCTTTAGACATTACTGAACCAGACCAAGACTCAGTTTCATTATTGATATGGATTATGCAAATGAGGGACCATGTGACACCTATTTATTGGGCTATGTGACCCTTCATGGTATCAAGTGAATGTTAGTCAAATGTCTTTAATTTCCCCAAGAAAAGGAAACATAATCACTGATTTCTTTACTCACTATGACAGGTTTTCAAGAGTTAAGAGTCAATATCCATCTCAGTTGGAGCAGGATTTATACAGTAGTACTTTTAGTAAATATGGCGGTTGGATTTTTACCTTTGTAGTTAGTAACATAGCAACATGTTCCATCCACTTTTTCTGTCGCAACTGCATTGTACACATCTGCATCTAACGCCTTTTCACTTAGAGTTTCAGTTGCCAAAACTTTAAAAGGCTTAAAAGAAGAGAGAGAGAAAAGAAAAAAAAACTAATGTAAGATACACAGCCTCTACCTTCACACATAGGTTCTCCTGAACTGTGCCTAATTTTATCAGTTCTAAAGGTCTGCCTACTTTCTGTTCTGTAAGAAAAGTTGAGGTAATTTATTTTAAGAAGTTTCCTGAATTATTTGCTTTTTTTTCTTTTTTTCTTTCTTTTTTTTTTTTTTTGATTTCTTTTTGTTTTTTGGTTGGTTGGTTTTGGTGTTTTTAGGCCTGTGTCACTCTGGAGCCCAGACTGCCCTTGATGTCCTGACCCTTCTGCTTTAGCCTCTTCTTCTGGGATTCCCCTCCTGTCCCACCACACCAGCTCACCTACCCTTTCTTAATGAGATCACAGTAAAATGTAACTTCTCCACAGACTGTTGAGTATTTACATGCTTCTCACTCACCACAATGAAGCCAGGAAACATGCCTTACTCTGTGTTGCATCCTCTGCACAGGTTCAAGATGAACAATCCCATTCTTTGTGACTATGCATTAACTACAGTAAACACTACTCTTGACACTGGAAATACAGAGAAGGATAAAGCAGGGCTCAGCTTTAGTGGGCTACATCACTGAGAAGTACCAAAGAGACGGGATAGGAGAACACAGGGAGCTCTCTGCGGAGGAGCATCTGAGCAGATCTGATGGAGGGGAAGGAAAGGCCCACAGTCAGGACATTTTCGTAGCCGAAGAATGCAAGTCAGCACATGTGTTTGGGTGTGTTTGGAACAAAGTGCAGGTAAAATTAGATCACAAGCTTGTGTAATTCCAGAGGCTGTTCTGGTTCAACCTGTGTATTCACCATCACGATTCCCCATACTCCAAGATTAAGTCTTGGAGTCATTAAATATAATGAAATATTTACAAAATTTAGTTTTTCAAATCACACTCGGTTCTTAGTTGTAGTGGGAGTCTAGGAGAGATGGCCTGTCTCAAGCCACATTTTAAAAAAATGAGAAAAAGGTAGCTCCTATTTTAAGCTTTTAAGACTTTCTTGCAAAGCTGAAATCCACATGCTTGCCATAAAAACATGTTTATATATATATATATATATATACACACACAATGTTACAATTTCTTTAAAAAGCCAACGTCAAAATGCTTCATGAATACACTCTTTTCATGACTGTTCTCAACAGCATGATAAAACACCACATTTCTCTTCTCTTAGCATGTCATCTCTGGTCTGTTGTGATGATCTTACATACCCGCATAAAACCTTCATTCAAGTCACAGACTTTAAAAGCATCTTACAGGACAGTGATGTAGCTAAACAGGAAAGCATTTGCCTAGCATGTGCAAGACTCTGGAGTTTATCCTAAGTTGCTAACATATGGGTCTCCCCGCTCTCTTGGGTCATCAGCTAATATGGCCCACAAAGGAACAGAGATGATGAGCGGAGGGTGAGTTGGGGAAGGAGGTTCAGAAGCTCCGTGAATATGTATTGTGAATAACCACACCGGGACCAACTATCAGGAGGCAAGATTAACTTTACTTTGGGTGATTCAAGGCTTATGTTTTGAGGGACTTGGGGTAGATGGGCAAAGGTCACTGGCTGAGGGTTTAGGGTACCAAAATGCCTCATTAGCAGGGGGAAGCATTTCAGGAATCTCGGGTGCTACATGAACAGGTTCTTAGCATTAGAAAGGGTGCTCTACTTGAGGCTGCAAGGTATGTGTGGGCTTAGAATTCCCCAGACAAGGTCAGAGAAGAAGTCCTGCTAATGAAGGAAGTCTCCCATATTGTATGGAGCCCAGAGTTTATCTGGTCATCTGTGTGTTAACAGCCAGACTCTAAAGGTGACGGGAGAGTTAATAAAGTATCAAAATGGAAGATGTAATGGTATGGGGGGAGGGGGGTGTGGGGGAGGCGGGCTGCGAGCTGGAGCCTGCAGGGAGATTGTGAAGTTTGTTGAACTGGAGAGGGGACAACCAAAATTACTATGAAAATGCCACAAGGAAACTTCTTAGTATGCTAATTAAAAAATAAAAAAAGACCAGAGGGCCAATGGTACAGCGGTACTACTGAAAAGAGTGGAAGTCATTTCAGGTGCACATGCTGATCCTGTCTGAGTTGAGAGGTTAAGAACTTTGCTACATCTCAAAGAATCACACTGATATAAGCTATCTATATTTATCTTACTTTCACTGAAGGCTTGCTATGTGTAAAAACAAGTAGCAACACGACTAGTAAACCTTAGGATGAGAACTCAAACAAGAAATTACACGAGGTCTGATTTGCGTAACCTATTTAGCCTAGCTGTCAATACTGCCATAGGCCCCTAGCACACAATGCCTTCTCATCAGACTTCTGACAGAAGTTCTACCCTAGACTGCCATGATACCTCATTACTCCAGGGCTGTCAAAGGGAAGATTAGGATGCAGATTTTCAAATCTGCCAGAACATGTTTGAGTCATCTGATCAGTGAGGGTACAATCTAAAAAGAACTCGCCCACACTCCTTGCAACTAAGAAGATAAAAGAAGCTGCAGGTCTGGGAAAATGGGTACTTCATCCAAACCTCCCGGGTAAAACGTGCAGGGCTCCCGGGCAGCAGCTCTGTACTGGAGGAGCCGTCCAGCAGCACACACCGCCGGATACCTGATGCTCCCGCTTGGCTGAAGGCTCAGCCTTCACCTCCGTCACAAACACGCACGGCATCTTCCGCTGCACCGAGCCCAGGCGGTTCATGGTGCCCACGCGCAACCTGTCTCCACTGCGCTGGGCCCCGGGCGGAGGAAGTCTGCAGCAAGAAGCAGGGAGAATCCAAACACCAGCCAGAGGATCCAAACAGCACCGTCAAGATCCACCCCGGTGAGAGGCGGAGACTCACTACCGGAAGCGACCGCCTAGTCGCGGTGCATTCTGGGAGTTGTAGTGCGGCTGTGAGGCTACAGAGCATGCGCCTCCACGTGCGTGATTTCCCCTATGTTTTGATGTCCAATTAAAACAACAACAAAAGAACCGTTACCTGATGTTGTGTACTTGGCCACAACTTAGTAACGTAGTAACGATGGTGTTTCCGGGAAATAATGTTAAATTATAAGTGATGAATCACTTTAGGATGCATTTTAGCACGTTTCTACTAAAATTCTCTTACCTGCTTTTCTATCAAATTTAAGGGATTGAAAACCCAGAGAAGTTTAGAAAATACTTTCAGACATTTCCTAATGTTCAGACAGAAAACCTGAATTCCCAGGAAAAATATTAAAACAAACAAACCTTACAATTAAGAAAACTGGATTTCTGTTTGAATTAATCACCACAGGGTGTATAATTTATTTCATGATAGCCTTTGCAATGGAGAGTAAAATTTAAAGAAGTTCGAAAACATAGAAATAACAAAAAGCTCTGTCAAGTTTGTCTTGGGAATCCAACAAAAGACTTGAAACAACTTCATTTGACTTACTGTCCAAAAGGACATTAGAAGGAAATAATAAAATTGATGCTTGAATAAAAAATATACTCTAGTAGTATACCTATCTTATTGAAACCTGAGACCATAGGGAGATTTTTGACCTTACTATCTTAGGTAATTGAAGAAGCCAATTTATGTTTCTATTGTTGTTTTATAATTCCAATTAATAGTTTTATAAATGTTTAATCAGCACGTATTCTACTGCCCAGCATTTTACTTACGTAGCTCTTGGGGGGAAAAAAAATCAAATAACCTTGTCTCACTTGGAAATATGTACATGTAAGGGGACTCTCAAAGAATAAAATGTTCCTAACAACAAGTTTACACTTTTGTGATTACTGAATCAGAAGGGAGGGAGGTGGGGACAGAGGGAGGCAGGGAGGGAAAGAAAAATACCTAAACACACACAATTTTATACAAAACAAAGGGATTGGTATAAGGAGAGAATACCAGTGTGTTTCTGGCTCTGTTGTAGTGAAACCAAAAACTTTTTAGCATTTTTAAATTCAAATGTTGGTACCTTCTTTGAGGCTCTAGAGGAATCCTAAGCAACAGCATGTCTTGTGGGTTTCAAACAATTAAATGACCTTTAAAGCTCTCAACTGTCATTTCCCAAACTGCCACAGAATATTCTAGATCCAACATTCTGCCATTTCTGAGAAAAGATAATCTTCCAAAAACATTCTACCTGCTCTGAGCATCTCTCTGGAAGGACCAACAGCTATATTTTGGTTTCTTAAATGCCTGGAAAAAGGCTTCCAACAGAAACAGAAGAGTCCACAGCAGGAAAACATCACAGGATCAGGTTATAGATGTAAACTGTGCCTCTACTCTGATGGATGGCAGCCATTAGCTTCCCCTGATTCCCATACAGAGCTGGTAGAGCCCCACCCCCACCCCTGTCCTTCGAGGAGTACTACAGAATAATACATTGAAAAAGACTCTTTTTCTTCTCTGTTGTGTTATTAATCTAACACATACCAAGAAGAAACTCCATGTGAATCTATCTAGACCAGCACAAGACAGAATTTCTGGGTCTGTTTTTGAGGACAAATTTCTTGTCACTTTTCATTACAGAGAGTCAAAAAAAAAAAAAAAAAAATCCTCTCGAGTAGAATCATAGCTTTCTGTAGAAGACTAAAATGAAATCTGCAACAGGAAGGAAGTGGGGTGAGAGTGGGAAATAAAAAGAAGTGATTGGAAGAGGAAAGAACCTAAAAGAGGAAAGTGAAGGGTTTGGGGGTGTTCTAGACTAACAAAAGTTACACAATGAAGAAACGTACTTTTTATTTTTTATTTTTTATTTTTCATTTGTGTGTGTGTGTGTGTTTGGGGGCTGATTTTGCCATGCCATCAGTTGTCAATCGGTAAAAGCACTTTTCAGATCTTTTCCTGTGTGAAATCACTTAAGTCAGCTTGATAACAGTATTGGAAAGCAGTCTAGAAAAACTTCACCCTTAATCAGGGAATTCATCTGGTGGAGATGGGATGAGCCTCCCTTCTTAGACGTGTCTCTCCCACTTGCCTGTTAGGGTGAGCACTTCGCAGCTGCAGAGCTAACAAGAAGGGCAAACAAAAAGGCAAGGCTGTTTATGTATTTAACAACATTTTCAAGTGCTCCGCCAAATCTTTATCTGCTCCTTTACTGCCTCAATCCCTTTAGTTATAAGCAAACTACCTTTTTCTAACTTTAGTTTTAATTCCAAGATTAATACTCTATACTATGGATTCAAAAAATTCATGGCAATTTACCATTTTACTTAAAGTGGAAATCTGTGTCTCGATCAAAGTTTGCCGTAATTTCAAACCATGTTTTGATCCATTGTGGTCAGTTGTCTCAAAATTCCAGGTGCCCTGTAATGACTAGTCCTCATTTACACTAAGTTCTGATACCCATAAAATCTAGGATGCTAGGATGAAGACTTTCAAGACTGCTCATTGAAATGTCTCTGTCAGAAAATCAGAGGACTTCGCATGGTTTTCAACAAATTCTACAAGTTTTCGAGCACTGTGGAAATACAGCATTTGCTATTGGATAACTCGAGTTCTCTTTCCAGGATGGATGGAAATGCAATAAAGCCACCGGATAGATAGGTACTCCTATTTATTTTAATGTATGTTTATTACTGTGTTGAAATCTGCATTGGAATATATATATATATATATATATATATATATATATATATATATATATAGTATTTACCTTTGTTTTACTTCCAAGCCACATATATAAAATACTTACCACTTACCCAATTTTAATTTTGAAAACCTGAAGTTACATTTCTTTAATCAGAACACTAGAAGATAAAACACAGGGTAAAATCTTCAAGTAATGCTTAGTATATTTGATATGTATTAGATAAGGGAAATAATTCACTTAGGTGACGTAACCTACAGTTCCATATGAGGTCAGTTATGATGACCAAACAATGGATTATGTAATAATGGGGAAAATTCTGGAAGTTTGAGTTTGTGTGATTACTAGTAACCACTTTCAACATTTCTGCAAAGCTAGAGAAGGTATCTTCTAATTTAAATTTATTTAAGAATTATCTATTGTGTAATATACTGTCAACAGGAGGTCAGTTTTAAAGGAATACTTCTGATAGCCTGAAAGGCTGAGGAAAAGAACAAGTTTTCCCCCTTACACACTGATAGTTCTTATATTTGCGTTCCTGCAATTTGTACATATTTATAAAAAAAAAAAAACAATCATTGGATTAGCAGCAAGAGATTGAAAATGGCAGAAGTTGGGAATGACTGCTATTTCTTTGTTAATTCCACATGCATAAAGGTAAATATTGTACAACTTACAGTACACATGCTTAAGGTTTTTAGTTGAATGAAGGGAGAGACAGCAATAAAAAGATACCTTAACTCTGATGAAAAAGCCTAAGTATTTTTCATATTCTGAATTTATGTGAGGAAATTTGGGTTAATTTAAAACTATGATATGTTTATTTTATATATATGTAAATTTCATGTTAGTTTTCATATAACATTTTTGCATATATTATTCATTTCAAATTCTTAATTCTGTTCACTCTATAATGGTATTTGTAATATAGCGTATTATTTTGATGAATGTGATTTCAGTCATACATAATCCAATAGTTGAATTCAGATTACTCTCTACCATTTAGTATCTATTTTCTTATTTGAAATTAATAAACTTATTGCATTTTTTCTATCAGAAGTCTGAATAACAGAAAGTAATTAAATACCATGTAAAGAGGGATATAGTGTGATATAAACAAATTAACCAAATTATAAAGTTCGTAAAGTAGGAAAACTGAATAAGGATTAATGGATGTCAACACAATCAAATATGTAGGAACTCTCTTGTTGCTCATGTCCCAAATGAACCTAAAATAAACAAAAACAAAGACTACTAAATGCTCTGTCCGCTTAAGCATCTTTCAGCTCTGCTAGAAACCTGGAGTCCAACTCATTGGTCACGAGAACTCAACCCACATTTGTCATGTTACCTTTCCAAAGAGATGTTAGATAACAGACTTTTTGTTTCAGAACAGCACAGAGTTTTGTCTCTTTCTCTGTTTTTCTCCAAATGATTGATGAATAATAATACCTAAGGATTATAGATAGATAGATAGATAGATAGATAGATAGATAGATAGATAGATAGATAGATAGGATGAGATTGGATTAGATAGAATTTAGAAACCATTTTACCTTACATCTCACAGGTTATTACAATATCCTGTGGTAGGATATTATTTTCCTTTTTAAAGTGTAAAAATCAGCAGAAGATGAATGATTGTAGACAAGTAGTGAAGCCATGGTGATAAATTCCAGTTTGCCTGAATCCAAACTCACAGCTCATTGTCCCATGTTTTAAGAGTACGAACTCCATCTTTGAAGGGAGAAGAAAGTGAAGAAAGAAGTAGGAAGAAGGCATAGTTTATATGTCAAAGAGGGAGCAATGTAATGGAATGTCGCTATTCTTTTTAGTTCTCCCATCTACAAGACAGTGGTCTACAGTTCTTCCAACTGTGGATTTATACACAAAAGAATGTATAATTCAAAAATCAAGTAATAGCAGACCACTGACACAATCCACATGTACTTTGGTTGGTACATATAAATAAACACACTGTGTAAATATACTTAGTCGACTGGTTCTCTTCATATGTCAAGAACATAAGACATGTATTTATGTGTGATATAATTACTTCAAATTCCACAGTATCACACAAATGAGGTTCTAATTCCTCAGTATTAACACAGCTTGCAGCATCTCTACAGAATGTGCTTCTTAGTGGTTGGAAGAGAATGTCTGCACATGCAGAACTTGGCTAGTACTTCTTAGATAGTTGCCAAAATTTCCCCAGAAAGAAAAATAAACTTTCCCTGTTATTGTATCAGGGTAGTGTCTATTCTTACATCTTTGCTCTTAATGAATTCTGTGGGCTAACTGGATGGGAAGGGCAACATTTTGAGAGTAACTTGTGTACCTTTCCTTAGCACTTTCTCACTAAGGAGAGACAAAATTGCTACAATTTAGTCTTCACAGATGCGTATTGACAGTGTATGTTTTCACGATTCCAATTTTATGGACTCCTTATTCCTTAATTGGGTAGCATTTTGTTATTAAGCACTAACATTAATATATTGTGTCTTGTGCACTGTTTGTTTCTTAGGGTTCCCAGTGCCGATTCCGACACTGTGAAGAAGCCCTTGGCAGTGACACTGTGTGCTCATTATGGAGAGAGAGAAAATGTTTAGACCCACTTTGCAGATTTAGACACATGGAAATGCAGGTAAAATGACTGATCATTTTCTTTAAAGCAACCTTCCTTCCTCCATCGTTGAATTAAACCTTTACAGCAAAATAGAGAAATTGTTTTAGTCGTTCTTCCTCCTTCAAAAATTTTAAGTGTTTTTCACTTTGCTCAACCTAAATGTGTAGGAAACAAAGACTGTTTTTTTTTTAAATAGCAAATCTTCGAAGTGGCAAAATGTAGGAAACACAACCATCTTAAGTCAGTGATTAAAGCTGCTCTTGTCACATTGCCTCAGCATGCATTTATTGAATACCTAAATGTATTTCTCTCCACTTCCTTTTCTTAGCAAAACTGCAGCATCTCATGCTTCTGGGAAACCCAACCTCTGGGTTGTGTGAAGATCAGTTGTATCTTTTACCACAGCAAACCCCGAAATATCAATGGATTATTTTTGCCACCAAGTAGCAGTGAGTATATGGGTAATAACTAGATAAATACATTATTATAGTGTGGTCACGGAGGTGACACATTTGCATGCAAGAAGGTGAGAAGTGCAGAATTCTCTCACAGGTGCTGAGAGCAAAGACATGCTCTGGGGTAAGTGTATCAGTTCTAGCAGAGCAGCTATCCGCTGTGATACCAAAATGCTACTCCATAGTAAGAATAGATTCTTCACATAACACAAAAGACCTCATATTTATTGGAGCTGTGTTGGAGAAATTGGTCTCTTCGAGGTTTTTCTGATGCTGTAGTAACCTGATTTTGTTATGCTCACCATATTTCTCTGGTGGAATAGTCCTAGATATTAACAGAATATGATATTAGTCCTTTGGAAATTGAAAGATTAGTTTCATATAACCTCAGTAGGTGGATTGCTAAAACTTATGCCCTTTTATTACATACTTTGGGAAATGTTTGACCTCATAACACACATTGCACATGCAATACTTTTATTATTTTTCTCTTCTTCACTAGACTATAAACATCTGGAGATGGAAAATGATTTTCTTACCATTGCTCTGCAATGCCTGGTGCAAAAATAAAAAGGTAGATAGATAGATAGATAGATAGATAGATAGATAGATAGATAGATAGATAGATAGACAGACAGATAGACAGATAGACAGATAGACAGATAGACAGATAGATAGATAGACAGACAGATGAATGTGTGGTAGATTGGTTGCTTAGACATACAAATTAAAAGTTAAACTAAGAAACAATTTACTGGAAGTCCTGAAGCTTTGTAATTAGTTAGCTTGGCCCTTTTAGTTTATAAATAGTATGACTCTCATACAATGGAAAACATTCTCAGTACATTATTTTTATCTGGTTGTTAAGTTCCGGTGATTTCATTAGCTCTTTTAAGACTAGCAGGAAATAAAACTCCTTTTTTTCAGAGCAGAGATGGATAGGGTGGCTGTGTGAATGATAATCACTGGTTACCCCACTGATAAAATAAGCTCTGGACTAAGTGCTGTAGTGTTGTTGGACAGATTCTTATGTGTTGTAAATAGAACTGGCCTTTCTGAACATCTCAACTCTTTCAACAGGAGTTATGGCTCAGCCTGACTCTTGGAGTAAGCCTCCCTTCAAGAGGGTCACATCTATATTCTACGCACTGGGTCTGACCCCTTTTCCTAAGCATTTTATAGCTTATGATGAGATACTAAAGGAATGTGTAGATTGATGATGCCCAGTGTCCTTAAATCTTCCTGGACCTTTGAAAGAGAGGGAGAGAGTTCCTCATGCTTACATCACTATCCATCCAGCACAGGGTCAATACATTCACTTGCATGTTTTATATTTGGAATAGAGATAATCTCATTCTGGCTTTTCTTTTAAAGTCAATCAGCATGAGAGCCTCTAAAGTGGTCCTTGCCTGTCCTTCCTTGGTTTTCCCGTATTCTTCTCCTTGGTCGACACAGTTCCATCATCTCTGAATTGTCCTCTCATCTTCATACTTTTATGTAAGAAGTTCTTCCTTTTGAGAACTCTAGCTCTCCTGTAGAACTCCTCACTGTTGGTGGTCCCCACCACACTCTCTCTCCTCTAAGTCTCAAAAACCACCAGCTCTGGTGCGAGGTGAGGGATTTTTCTTGGTTCTTGCTGCCAATTTCAGACTGCTTCTGACACTTCTCTCCAACACTATCCACGATGAATCTGGTGTTTATCATTTGTATGGTTTTGTTCCTTGGTGTCATGTCATTGTCTTTTGCTTTTGCTTATGTTCTTTTATATCCTCTTAATGTTTTCAGCAACATCCAACTTCTAGCTCATAGTCACCACATTAGGACCACTTAATTAATTCTTGGTAATTTCAGTATGAAAATATGTGCTCTATCATTACCCTAGCCCCTCTATGTTTCAACTCCTCAATCATCCCTGTAATATCCTCTTCACGAGTCTACCTGGCAACCAATGCTTTTCAGACACTTCCTAATCTGTTAGCATTCACTAACTGTAGTACATTATTCTTCCAGCCATAATATTGGTACGTGACTCCCCACCTCTTTTGTGTCTGAATACATCAAACTGTACATGGCTGTAGTACACAAATGACCATGCTGATGGGGTTTGAGTTTCTAACCACAGACCTCAATGGGTCCATGCTCTAGGATAGGGCCCCATGTACATCTCTATTCTTCTGGTATATGTTTTTCTTCTGTCTTCAATTTCATCCATATTCCAACATCTGCTCCTACTAGATGATGACTGTAATATCTTATAGAATGAGTAGAGAAATTCTATATATTTTCATCTACCTAACTAGCATCTGTATTTGTCTCCTCTTTACATTTCCAAGAATAAACTATCATTCTCTATCTAGTCTACCTTTCCACTTGGTAACTAAATGAACACTAACTCAGTAATTCTTCTTGTGATGTCTACGCCATCAATTTTAATCTTGCCAAGTCATTCCTTCACTGGAAAAAATATACATTCATCTTCTTAGTTACTAAATAGTGTTTTATTCTCAGTCTATTCTCTCACAAGTAGCCAGTTTGTGTTGTTTTCTTCCCACTGCAGTAGCTTTTAAAGTATGTGATTATACTCTCCCATCCTCTCTCTCCTCTCCTTTTTTTCTTCCTTCCCTCTCTCCCTCCCTCCTCTCTCCCTCTCTTCCTCCCTTCCTTCTTCTTCCTTTTTCTGATAACCAGGCTTCTTAGGCCCTTCTACTCACTATGTGCAGACTGTTTAATGCACAAGTCAAATCTAAGTCTTTGTGTAATTTCAGCCTTAGAAGAAGTGGACACATGTGGCACCCCTTCCTCCCTTCACATCATCCCTTAGCAGCTTGCAGCACTCAACACTGTCTTTATTCTTTATCTGCTGTGACTTGCCCTTGCCAGTTACTCCCCGTGAGTAGTATTCAAGGAGTCGGTCATTGACTCTCCATTTTTCTATCCCATGTCTCATAATATCATACAGTTTATTTTTTATTGTTTATTATTGCATGTTAATTATACACAACAATGGGTTTGTCTATACTGTCACTCCGGTACATAATAATTCTTAATCATTGTCACCCTTCTTTATTATCTTTTCCCTCTCTCCACTTTTGTCCCCATTACTTTTTCTTATTTATTTATTTATTTATTTATTTATTTATTTATTTATTTCTGTGCAAGCCTTTGTGAGTGTAAATCCATGTGTGTGTTAGAATGCACCTACCTGTGTGCAAGTAGAGGCCAGAAGAAGATGTCAGATCCTACAGAGCTAGAGTTCCAAGCCATCCCAGGACTCCAGCTTGACATATTGGTGCTAGGATCTGAACTCTCATCCTCACAGTTGTGCAGGACATGGTATTAATCACTGAGCTGTCTCTCCAGTCTCAAGCTGTGGCTTCAGTGATTCATGCATCGTTGTCTCTGAAGTTTATATAACCACTCCAGATCTAGACTTCTTCCTTTCCGCTGCTATTAGATATCTAGATTCAATTTCTTTTTTATCTCTTGACTTTTCTGACAAACCAACATTTCACGCTTAACATGCTTATTGCTGACATTATGATTTTAATCTATACTTTCTCAAACTGCTCAGCCCATAGCTGCTCTCATCAGGATGGTCAGCCCATCCTTGTTCGTTGCTCAGTATATCTAAATCTCTCTCTGGATGTTGTCTCATTATCCCAGATCTAATCCATGCAGAAACATAATTCTAACATCCAGATAGATCAGATTCAGACTTCCTCATCATCTGTGCAGGATTCCCATGGGCCAAGCCCCTATTATTGTCTCATAACTATATTGTCACAGCAGCCCCTGATTTCATTGCTTTATCTCTATTCATGTCTATTCAAAGCTCAGCACCTACAGTTCTAGATCAAGAAAATTTTACTCCTCTACTCTGAATTCTCCAGTATCTTTTCAACTCATTCAGAGAGGTCAGCATCCTACAGGAGTTTGAATTCAGGAAGTTATTTGATCATGCACCCGTTTAGTTCCCTGGCACCCAAGTACTTCGCATCCTGCCTCAACTGTATGTTTCCCTACTTGTCTTGCCTAGAGCAGCTAAGTATAGTCCTGCTTCCAGGGTTTTTCATAAAGTGCCCTTTCCTCAACATCTTTATGACAAACTATGCTATTTCTCCAAATCAAATATTGCCTTTAATTAGTGCCATAATTAAAATGTCGTCACCTCCTCCATATACGCCTCCAATCTTCCTTGTTCTCTATTTCCTGTTTGCTACACCCCATGACTTTCTCAGATGCAGTAGAACTTGTTTGCTATGTGCACTATTTATTTTCTAATGCTTACTGATAAAGTAAAAGCTCCAGGACGCTGAGAATCTAGTTTATAAACTTACCAATGCCATAATATTACCTCTCAACAATTCTACCCTGGGAAATCTTGGATATAATCATGTTAAGCTGAAAACTCCTTCATGTAATGTTTTCCTTGGCTGTGACCCAGTTCTATACTCGAGAAAGAGAATTAAATGTCTAGGTAATATGTAAACTGTTGTTTTAGTCTGTTTGGTGTTACAAAGTACCAGAGGCTGCTTAGAATATAAAGAAAAGAGGTTGATCTGCCTTATAAATCTAGTGGACCCATGTCTAAACAACACAGTACAGATGTCCTGTGAAGGTCTCTCAGCTACATCGAAATATAGCAGAGAAGCACAAGGAAATGTACAGGTGCAAATAGCACAAGGGAAGATGCCAGCCTCATGTTTAAAACAATCCACTCATGGGAACTCAATGAATCTCAGAAAACCTGACCCTTGTGCAAGAGAGAGCATTAATCTATTCACAAGAATGGCAGTTTCATGATGTTATTCCCTCTCATTGTCCTCCTCTCTTAAAAGTTCCACCACCTCATGCCATCACACCTGAGGCCAAGATTTAAGCATACCAACCTTTATTTACCAAGCATACCAACTATCAAAGGCTTTTAAAAATATATCTATTGCCCTTAATCCTCGTAAGACTTGAAGACTCAGGAAAGGGGGAGGTTTGGTGGGGGCAGAAGCATTCTCTCGAAGGCAAGGAGGAGGAGGAACAAGAAGAACTATGGGAGAGAGACTGGGAGGGGACAACAACTGGAATATAAATAAATAAAATAATTTTAAAAATATTGAGCTAATATATTACCTAGTCATTTTAGAAATATTGAATACTCTAGAAGATATAAGTTGATCCCTGGCAGGCTTGATAATTGCTATAATATTTGTAGCAAAGTCTACCAAGTGCTATGTCTATCAGAACTAGAATCTTAAATCTTTTTACCTTAGATCATTAGACTGTCATATGTACCTTTATGAAAAAAATACCTACCTTTGTTTGATTAAGTACATATAACTACTTAGACATTCAAGATGGATATATTATAAATTATGAAGAGACACAGCTAATAATGTATAAGTTAACACAAAGCACATGTAGCCTATACACAATGATGTCCTTTGGGCCAAGACAAGATAAGGCTTAGATATTTAAAAAGACGAGCAGAGAAAAATATTTTGAGCTTTCATTTGCTGAATTGAGACCTACTAGACTGCCGATTAAAAGAAGGTAAGGTAGAGCTACAGAATGTTATCTATATCACCAGCTGTACTCTTCCATGATGAGGTGTCACTCCCCATCAGCTGATCTGCCATTGTAGATCATATCTATGCTCTGAGTGAATTTACCAAGTATGAGTTGATTGTGGTTCTTTTCAGGTTGGTGTGGAGTTTACATCACATACCCATAGTCAATGAAATTTAACATTCAGTCCTCAAAGGCTGACCGGAGCCAACTGCACTCCACCACTGGCTTTAGGAAAAGAATCGCAATTTGACTGGATTTAAGTGAATGCTGGAAATCTGGGGCTTTCATAGCAGAAGAGATTAAGGACAGAGCTGATCTCAGATGCCGGTTTTCCTTACCCTGTTCTTGGCTCGGAGGTGTCTTTTCATAAGCTATTGTTGGTCCAGAAGCGCCAGATATAGACTTCGGAAGTAAAATTAACAAAAGATGAAGATCACGGGCTACATCTTAGACTGGGTTAAAATTCTCAGCCTGCCACACACATTTGACGACGTGATGTTGGGCAACTCGCTGTGGCACAGTTGTCTCATCTGTCTGATACAGCAACAGTATCTGTGCCATGTTGCTGTTTCCAAAATGTGTCAGCTTCACGTCCATTACTCAATATTACCACCATCATCATTACCATTGTAAATTAACGGAGATGGTTAAGATAAGTTGTATAATGGGAAAAGCCTGTTGGAAATAAATACTATAAAAAGCCTGTTTTACTGTGCATGCAGTATTAAGGGCAGTTCTACAGATGGCTCAGAAGGAGTGGCTATCCTTAACCACACTTGCCTCTTTCAACACTGTAACCCTGACCAGTAATGTGGTTTCTCAAAATGCTGCCTCCTGTCGTTAGTCCCTCTTTCTCTATCATATTCATCAGCCAATACTATGAGCTCCTCTCAGATTGTCTCCCCATCTCTCGTATTTCTACTCACGTTTTTAAAACTTTATTTATTTTTATTTTATTTATTATTATTCTATTATTTTTTTAAGGAGTATACTGTAGCTGATGGTTGTGAGCTGCCATGTGGTTGCTGGAATTTGAACTCAGGACCTCTGGAAGAACAGTCAACATTCTTAGTCACTGAGCCATCATCTCTCCAGCCCATTTCTACTCATTTTTAAAATAACTTATCAAGACCAGTTTCTACTGTCCATGTACTCATGTGTGTGTGGCCATCCACTAGAGTGTGATCAACATACCAAGGCCCATACTAATAAAGAAAAATCATCCTTCCTTTTAGAAATCATTAACCATCAATAGTTCCGCAGTTAGCAAGGTTCCTAGGGAATCCTTATCCTCTCTATACTGGAATCCTGACTGACTTGATTTTGAACAGGTCTTATTCAGGCAACCACAAGTACTGTGAGTTTATGAGTTCTATCACATCCAGAAGACATGGGACCATTTCTATTTTTTAGAAAACAAACAATGAAAAAAAATAACAAAGAATGCGTGGTCACTGAATGAATTAGTAATAATGGTTGAACAGACTAAAGTGTTGTGTTTTCTCTGTAGATACCACCTTACAGAAAGAAAGTCAGAAAGGAAGCCCACCCCCAACCCAGAATCAGGAACCTCTGAAACCCATGGAGAACGTATCAAGACCTATTCATCACCCATTAGTTTTAAAAACTAACTTTGAAGAAGAGGAGGAGGAGGAAGAGGAACCAAATGGTGAGTACCCCCTTTCTCGGATTGCAGTACACATGTGAAAACCCTCAGTATTTTCTACGTACTCCTGAAGTATTGGAGGTTTCACATGCAATATATTTAGACCATGTTCTGTTGAGAGATCTATATATTGGCCTGAGAGATTTTATTGTATTGTGATCAGGAGACATATCTCACATTTACATTTGTACCTGTACTTACAGAGACACAAACTGTCTCATAAGCGACAACTGCTCTGACACTGACATATGTACATTTATTTCTCATAACATTTATTCCTCCAATTTTTTCCCATTTTAATTGGTCCCAGTTTCCTGTTTCTCTCTCCAAACCCCCTATCCCATCCCCCTGCCTCTATCAGGGGTGCTCCCCCATTCACCCACCCAATCCTGCTTCACTGCCCCAGCATTCCCCTGTGCTGGACCACTGAGCTTTCACAAGACCAAGGGCCTCCTCTCCCATTGATGCCTGACAAGGCCATCCTCTCCTTCATATGCAACCGGAGCCTTGAGTTCCTCCATGTATACTCTGGTTGGTGGTTTAGTCCCTGGGAGCTCTGGAGGTTCTGGTTGGTTGATATTGTTGTTCTTCCTATGGGGTTGCAAACCCCTTCATCTCCTTCAGTCCTTCCCCCAACTCCTCCATTGGGGGGGTCCCCATGCTCAATCCTACGGTTGGCTGAGAGCATCCACATCTGTATTGGTCAGGCTATGGCAGCATTTTAATGATCCAGAGAGTAGCTTGAAATTTATAAAGCCTTGCCATCTACTTCATCCCTGGTATTACTTAGAGAAGTATGGACTAGATTAGGATCCACGTGTGCTGTGTTGTGGTCCTTCCTTTCCCATGTCATCACAGCACAGATAAACTTCAGATAAACATCTGCAAAAACAAATTTACTTTGTGTCTGTCCCGGAATGCATCTTTCTGTGCCTACTCAGTGCCACAACTTCTGTGCTTAGGAATGCACAGAAATCTTCACTGTTCTTTTTGCCAGGCATATACATCTACTCTCTCCCACCAACATGTTCCACCACACCGCATCTCCGTGCATCTGTGCTTTCAGCTTCTCATTTCTGGATCTAGAGCATAAAACACACCATTTCTCTTCAGTGATTCTTTCAAATACTAAATAAGGGGGCGTTTTGAAAAAAGAGTTTGTACTTTTTATTTCAAACATTAAAGAACAATCTACACACAAAAACAATATTGGGGGATTTTTCTTTCTGGTTTATAAATTTTCAGATTATTTGGATTTGGGTCAATTTAATTAAAAAAAAATATATCCTATAGATGCTTCTAGTTTGTGGACAAAGACCCCTGAAGAAATTGAAGAGAAAAGAGCAATAAAAGAGATGTGTTATAAATCTGGTAAGAAATCACACTTTTGTGGAATTTCCATTGATTGATATGATCCACGTGCTAACCGTTTTTTTCTCATGGGAGTTTAGGTGAATACTATAGATTCCATGCTCCTCCAGACATCCCAGCATCAAAAAGCATAGCTCCTACAGTGGAGAAAGAGTTAGAAAAACCTTTGGAAAATGGCAGTGAATTACAAGAAGGTAAGAAATGAGCTGGCAATATTCAAAGTGACATGCAAGAGACACTTAATGAATAGATGCTGAATTATTCAGTGCAGTGTACACTAGAGCAGGATAAAATGATAAATAATACATCCAGTTTGTGAGTGAGAAAGATGCTTTCTACTGCATGACCCAAATCTCTTACGAAAGGATGCTATTAATGTAATGATATTTTCCCGGAGGAACCCCGCCAAATGAACAGACTTCACAAACGCAGGTAGCTTTCACACTCCACACAGGAACGCTGTAAATAATTTTCCTTTCTGCCTCACCAATAAATCTTTCAGAGCAACAGAACTCGATGTTTTATTTTGAATGGAAAGGAGAACCCAGATCAGGGTGGACAAAAGCGAGGTGACAAAATAACGTTAATGGCAGAATGCCAGTCTGTCTGTTGAATGAACATTTTTTGTGTGCCAGGCAATGGCCATTTTGATGTATAAGTACCAGACTCCTTCTTTGATGATGCATTTCTTTTAAGCACATCTTAGTGCTTCTGCTCAGCATCTTGTTCTTAAAAGCAAGGCAAAGAGCATTTGTATTATGTATGGAAAAGCAAGAGCTTGAAAAGAGAACACAGGTGCTATAAGTTTATGTATGTTTTCTGTCTTTAGAGTGAGCTTAAGTGTACATAGTATAGCAGTAGAAGACTGTTCCCTGCTTCTCTGGAGGTCAGGAAGGAGGGCAGGCTCACAGAGAGAAGGGACAACAGAAAAAAGAGATGAAAAGGCTGAGGTTGGTCAGTTGGATACAGAACAGAGCATCTGTACATCCCTCCCTCCCTATGTAGCAAGCTGTTTAAGTGCCTGGCAGAAGGTGGCAGTAATAGACCATCAGAAGGTGGAGCTGGCTGGGGCTTGTACTAACCAGACTTGAGAAACCTTAAAACAATCAAACAAAAACAAAAGACACACCTGCCAGTCAAAATTACAAATGTAAGATTATAAGACAGATAACATGTGTATTTGAATAATGTAAATATTGCCTTGAATTGCTTTCAAAAGTTAACTCTTGTATTTTCTGTTCACTTAGAACAGTGGTTCTCAACCATTCTAATCCTCAGACCCTTTAATACAGTTTCTCACATTATGGTAACCATAAAGTTTACTTCATTACTAATCTTGTTTCTGTTAGTAATTTTAATGTAAAGATCTGTTTCCTGACCATCTTAGACAAGCCCTGTAATAGGGTCATTCCATGCCAAAGAAGTCTCAACATATAGGTTGAGAATCCCTGACTTAAATTGACAGGAAATGTTACTATTTTACTACATCTGGGTTTTAAATTACTATTAGAGCAATCAGGAACACCTCCACTATGATTTTCTGAAGTACTGAAAGTAAGTTGAACATATGGTGTTCTTCATTCTTACAAAACTATAGCAAAAAAAAATCAAAGTCAAGAAATTTCCTTTAATACATTGTTATTGTTTCTGGGTCCCCTCCAAAAATTTCTCCAGCAATGATATTGGTATCTATGAAGTGAATTTATTCCTTCTTGGTAAATTGTCCTAGTTAGGAGTTCATGCTGCATTAGGCAGCCATTTTTGTTTGTTTTTTTTTTTTTGTTTGTATTTTGCATTTTTAAGTCAACAGTTTATTTTCAAAGTAGATTATCTGGAATATACAATGAAAAACCATGAGAATAATTTAATAAGTATCATTTGAGAATAACTTAATTATTAAGAATCCTCAGAGTTTTTTAAGCTGTAATACTGTTTGCTAAATTAATCATGAAGAGATAGACACTAAATATTTCAAATTCATTACAGTAAAACACCAAATACACTAAACATATTATGAACATGGAATAGTGTAAGACTGTTAAAACTAAAATTGCCATTTACTTACCAATCCAGATAGGAGAAAAAAAGTCTACATTTTTGTTATTCACAAAATTAGCTTGAAATCAATGTGCTTCTGTATCATTCACCAGCTCATAGTGTATATTATTAATTTTTTAAGTTTCTTAACTGCCACTATGAATTACAATATTATTTGTAATGGACTGGTTACTGGAGTGACTTTTTTTTACTTCTTCCCTTTTCTAGGAGATGGTCTTACAGTTCCAACAAAGTTTAGCCTATTTGAAAGGGCAGGAGAGGCAAAAACATCATTGGATAGGAAACCAAGGACTGACATTGCTCCTTTTGAAAATGGAGGTGAGATGGTTGGCTCCAAATAGACCATTTCCAGAACTAAGGGTTTGTCCTTAATTTGTTCTGTTTCCTGTGTGATGCAAGAATTTGGAGATATGTCATAAGATACTCTGAAAGGCTGGTATCTCTACCAAATACCTTGGGAAAATTTACACTTGATGTATAGGGCATTCCAGCTTCTCTACCATTATGAGGCATTTGGCCAGAATGTGTGCGTGCTTAACTCCAGGATACACCTAATTCAGATATTAAGCACATGTGATAATATACTAACTCAGAGCCAAGTGCAGGGGAAGTGGCTAATAAACCCTTGGAGAGAGTCGAGGTGGTGATATCGGAATATATGTACCGTGTACACCAAGACACACATTCTCATTGTTTATCATAGCTTAAATATTTTAAGACTACTGCCCATTAGCATATGGGAAAATCCATCCTCTGATAGAAATTTTAAGCTCTTGAGAAAATGTGGACACCTTTTCCAGATGTGGGAAAAATAACAACATAAAAACAAGACAGAGAGGAAAAGTGCATGTAAAAGAAAACCACGTGTCATCAAGGCTGGAGCAAGATGGTGATGCTCTCCACAGGCCTGATGTTCAGCCACTGTCTTCTGTCTACCTCTCCTCCTTGTGCTACACTGACACATTCTTCTTCACTTTTATGCTACAGACCTAATGAGAGCCAGAGTGCAAAGCTGGCAATCTACTTCTTCTGACCAGCCCTAATTTTCCACTTTGGCAAAATGTTACTAAACCATATGCCATTTTGGAGGTGGGTGGGAGCAGATAATTTTCAGTCATTGATAAGCTAACTCTTTCCTGTAAAGCATGGTCTTCCTTCATATGTATTTCTTGCTTTGCTGAGACATAGGAAATGTGAGAATGTCTTTGCACTTTCATCATAATACCGCGAGTAATGCATTGCTTAGCAGGAATGCTGAAGGATGTTAAGTCTCTCATTCATCTGGGAGACTGGGCTCCTGAAACAGTGAGTCTTAATGATTCTCCAGATACCATAGGATTGAATTAGAAACATCCCCCTGGGTCTTTGTATATGAGAGTAACACGCTTTAAATTGATAATTCAATTCTTTGAACAGTGGATAGAACATCTTGAGAGGAAGATGGTAAATATTATAATTATAGCTAGTGACTCCAGATTCAATTTAAACCTGTAAGGTATTGTTTTTAGTTTATACTATTTATTGTTTTCTTGAGCTTTGAATTTAATGAAGTATGCTACTCTGAGATAGATAGCTTGGGGGAAATTCCATATGCATACTTATCTATGTTTCCATATGTTCACTCTTTGGCTACCTTGATGCCCTCTTTGTCAGGTTGTACTGTTATATCTCAATATTACTTAAAATTAGCTTCTTATCATCAGTCACTGAGGGAGGAGGGTTCGTTCCAGTTAAAGCAATAGTCCCCACTATTTGGTAACTGCCACCCGTTGAGTTTTACATTTTTGATTGTTATTTAAGTGGAAATGTAGAGTTTAGACTCCTTTAGTTTTAGTATTTCAGTTCAGTATCTGAGTTGTTTGAGACATAGTCACATTGTTGATTGTTGCAGTAGCTCTTTGACATTGCTGTGTAAATCTCATACATACACATTCATAGGTAAATAAGAAGGTAGAGCACATAGGCATTTACCAGTGCCTATTTAAAACATAGTCTATATACGTATTCATTTCTTTCTGAATACAGAGAAAGAGAGAGGAGAGAGGATGGGAAAGAGGGCAGGGGGAAAGAGAATGAGAAAGAGATAAACGAGAGTATTCCCATGAGCAAATATTAAACTGCTTACTTTTTAGAGAGGAAACAGAGTTCAGAGCATTTAGTGACTCTGCTGACTCTGTGCCACAAGGCAGGAACCAGTGCTAGGATTCAGAGCCCTCACAGCTTCCCTTGCGTTATAGTGATGACATGATGCTGTGTTGTCCTCCTGAAAGTCCTGTCCTGTGATCATCTCGGAATGATGAAAACACAAATGAGAAGGCTAAGCCTATCATCACCTTGTTGGATCTCCTTGAGGAACACATGTAGTTGAGAATTCAAATTCCTTTCCACTCTGCGTGGTGTTTGTGAAAAGTACCAGAGAGCGTTGGCCTCATTTCCAGCTTGTGGCCATCTGGAACCCCCACTCCCTGTGCCCATTTCTTTTTTTTTTCTTTTTAAAATTTTTATTGATGATTTTTGTGAATTTCACATTTTGTACTCCAATCCTATTCATCTCATTCCTCCATATATGCTCATTACAACCATATATATATGTATGCATACACACAGACACACATACACACACATATATACACATATACACATATACACATACACATATACAAACATACACACATACATACACACATACACACATACATACACACATACACACATACACACATACACATATACATATACACATATACACATACACATATACAAACATACACACATACATACACACATACACATACACACATACACACATACACATATACATATACACATATACACATATACATGTATACATACACACACACACACACACACACACACACACACACACACACACACACACATATATATATATATATATATATATATATATATATATATATATATATATATATTCTTGCCATGGAAGCTACAGTGTATTATGGCATGCCACACAGTGGTCTTTTGCTCATTCAACTTTACTTACAACTGTTAAGTGCAATGAGTCATTGGTCTGTTTTCAGGCCTCTGGCTTCTGCTACACTTTCCATACTGGATCCTCACTGGGATTTCTCTTGGATATCTTGTTGTTGCCCTGTGTCATGAAGATCCAGCACAGCTTTGGTTCTGTGAGATTGGTCCTTTTATGTGCTCTTATAGTTCATAGATGGGATAGATGTTGGAGCAGGCCAGCTCCAAGCCATGGGTCTGGGCCTGGGTGGTAGCTGAGTTAGACAACCCACCAGCTCTCTGGCACATACACCACCAGGCAAAGCTTTCCCACTTCACTCAGGTAAAAAGCAAGGTCAGTTCTCCTGTCTGCAGTGAGGACCAGCTCTCCTGTGCTCACACCATCCTGGCTAGCTCTCCTGCACACATGTCACCATGGCAAGCTGTTGGCTAGCTTGTGATACCTCATTGTCCTAACCTTTGTTATTTCCTGATTATTAATGACATTGAACACATTTCCATGAACTTAGCAGGCTAACTTAACTTCTCTTTTGCCAAGTTCTGTTTTCTCTCAGTATCCTTAAAATTAGCTTTTTATTATTAGTTACTGTAGATACAACTGGATCCTTCCTGTTGACCTGATGTTTTGCTTATTAACCCACCCTTTTCATATAAGATTCTACCTCCTCATTGATCTTTTAAAGAATTTTCTACCTAAAGTCTTGATCATGTTTTTTCTTTCCTTTCCTTTTTTTTTGTAATTGTCATGTTATTTTTTTCTATTTTCATAATTCATAATACTTAGACCTTTTTCACTTTCCTGTGGTTTTGATGAACTTTTGTGTTTCTTAGCCTATCTTCTCAGTTTTAATTAGGTGCTGGACATTTCAAGTAAAATAGTATGTAATGTTTGGCTGAGGCTTCTTTTCCCATAGAGAAATTTCTCTGCACAGCAAGTGGTACAGTACTGGACCACTTCGGCTATATTTGGTGTGGTATTGAGGCCTTATTAAAAGGGTCTTGATAGGTGATATATTGTTTGTCCTTTCTTTCATGTTATAGTGTATTTTAAAGAGAAAGCTGTTGCTTCTAAAGTCTAATCTTTCTGGCTTTAACTGAAAGCTTACTTGGGCTAGCCATTAAGATTACTCTATCCTGGGAAGGCTAACATTACAGATTTTGTCTCCCAAACAGTACACAACTGCTGAGATCTCTGACTGGTGCTTGCAACTCTCAAGTTATTTTTATGATGATACATTTTATTGTTTGAGGGTTTTATATATGCAAATAATGTCTTTTGATCACGTATACCCCCATTTTGCTCTTTTCCAGTGTGTGTGTGTATGTGTGTGTGTGTGTGTGTGTGTGTGTATAAACCCATGGAGATTAATACAGAGACTCATGAATCATTGACATGGGAAAAAAAAGAGGTGGTAGAGTGCTCAACTCACTGTGTCATCTGCATGTCACATCTACTGTGTCACATGCCTTCAACCCAAGGCTCAGTGATGACCATGAAACGTCAGGTAAAAAGACTGAGAAAGGCAGAGATAGTGAATGTCTGTGGCAAAACAGTGTTTGCCTGACACAACAGCACTATAATGCACACACAAACACTCACATACAAACACACACACACACACACACACACACACACACACACACACACACACAGAAGCTGTGACTGCATTCCCAAAAACCTTCACAGGATCAGGCCAGCCAAAATCTCAGCACAGATGGATCATAAAGCAGAAATTAGAATTCTTTCTGCAACTTTTATTATTTGTTTTACATAACTGAGGAGGCTAGAAGAGGGAGCCAACTGTGAATAGACAACAATAAAGACAAATATTGTTTTTACATTTTGGTTCAAAACATAAATTTTATATAAGATTTTTTTTCAAGTGGAGCAAAACTTCATATGAAATAATTTGTGAAAGTATATATATATATATATGTTGGTTTTTCGAGACAGGGTTTCTCTGTGTAGCCCTGGCTATCCTGGAACTCACTCTGTAAACCAGGCTGGCCTCGAACTCAGAAATCCGCCTGCCTCTGCCTCCCAAGTGCTGGGATTAAAGGCGTGCACCACCACCGCCCGGCGAAAGTAATATTTTTTTTAACCCATTATATTTCAAAATTATCCAGCAATGTGTTTTACTGCTAAACTGTAGTAAACATGCCCTAAATTAGTAGTCAATGTTGGGACTAGAGGGAGATAATCAAATTTTATAAGTCATTTAAAATACTCAAAAGAGGTTCTGACACACAGAAAAATACTCCATGTGTGTCAGCTGATATTATACCACTATTACTGTATTTAAAATTTTGATTTGACTAGTTTTTATTTAAAGGTTTTTGAAAATTCCATGTGAAATATTCATATTCCCTCCTTCCTCTACCCTTCCAACTGTGTCCTCTCACCCCTCAAATTCATGACTTATTTTTTTAGTATTGTTTTACACTCACATGCATGCACGTATATACGTATGTATGTATGTATGTATGTATGTATGTATACGTACAACTTGCAGAGTTTGTTTTCTGTTGTTCTCCTGTATATGAGTCTAGGACCGACCTCTTGGGATTAGATAACCTCTCAGGGCGCTCATCTCAGGTAGTCATTTATTACCTATATCTTTTCATTGAGTGGTGGAACCTTGTGAGACTTCCCCCATGTATATTGTTATGGCATCTGGTATTGTGCAGGTCTTGTTTAGGTGACCATGTTGTTCATATTTCCTGACTGCAGTTTTACTATCACATATAGAAAATGTTGCCTGCAAATGTGCTGGTCCTCTGACTTCTTATATCCCTTGCCCATGATGTCTCCCGAGCCTTAGGTGTAGGGAGTATGCCAGGGATGTATCTGGTCCTGGGCACCCTACCCTCCATAAGTCTCCGTGTTTTGACCAGTATGGCTTTCTGTAATGGTCACCACTTGCTGTAAAGAGAAGCTTCTTGGATGAGGGGCAAGAGTATACTTATTTGTGTGAAATGATATGTCTTTAGGATGCAGTTGGGAACTATGCTGATTTAGGAAGGTAGAATAAGTTGGTTTCATAACTCTACCAGTCACAGGTAGTTGGTGTGGGTTTTTTTTTTTTTTAACCATCTTTGAATTCCCTCCTATGAGCAGGCCTTAAGTCCAATTACATCATCATCTTAATATAGAAGAGCCAATGTTTCACCCCTAGAGACATCTTGGTTTTGTTCACAGGTTATTCTATAATCATGTTTTTAACGTCTACTTTTGTCACAGTGGGGATTAAGATGGACATAGAGCCTTGGGCATGCTAGGCAGGAGCTCCTCCACTGAGCTACATTCTCATCTGAATATTATTTTTAAAGAAGGTTACTTAGGGGCTCAAGAGATGGCTCATTAAGTAAACTGTTTGACAGTAAGAATGGGGATCGGAAGGACCTATACAAGGCCATAAATGTATTTTATATGTCTGTCATCTCAGTGTTTTTACATCAAGATGGGAGCTGGAGATCCTTGGAAACTGGTGGGATAGCTTGCCTGGCAAATAAGAATTACTGTCTCAATCATGGTGAAAGGTGAAGACCAACACCTGAAATCAGAGTGTCCTTTGATTTTTACATATGATGCATGGGTATACACACACACACACACACACAAATGCACACAGGTGTACATGTATACATAAACACGATTCTCACACACAAAGACAAGTGGTTATTCAAAACAGTCTGTTTGCTTAATAGAATAGATTGCAGGGTGAAGGTACCATTAATTAGATATATGTAGTCTTTAAAGCAACTCTGCACATTTATTTTGAAAAAATAAGAGAATCCCTGGGAAAAATGAAACTGCCTTCATATATCTGGAGATTTTATGTGAAACGTAAAGTTAGATGCACTATGAATATATCTAAAGGTAGCTCTGTTAGAGAAAAGTTAGATCACTCTGTCAGAGAAAACAGGGATATGGTGAAGACCACTACTATTTTGAAAGGTGGTCATATGCCTCTTTTTGCTATTGCTGCCCCTGACTGTACAATTTTATTCCAGGAGGTGACTGCTATGCTCCCCAGAGGATCATATTTCTTGGAGTGGATGAAAGTGAAGCATTAGCTGAAGACAAAGAAACCACCTCAAAATGCTCAAATGCCAAAGGTAATTGAATCTCATTACAACGTTGACCCATCTGTGCTTCGGGTAGAGAAATTAACCAGACACCTTAGCTGTTATGAAAACCAAATGTAATCAAAAGATAATACATCAAAAACTACTAAATAGGACACCAGAGCCCCAAGGCTCTAGACTGGCTGTGTATTTAATTGTTTTATGTTTTATAGCCTGCTTCCTAGTCTGAAAAGTCCGTCTGTTGGAGGAGCCCTCCAGCTATAAAGTGATTGGCCTTCTTAAATAGCAATAAGATGACCTTTTAAGTTTTCTTTTAGCAACTTAAAGCGGAATGACTGGATTTCCTTAGAAACACTGTGGAGAAATTCATTCTTATGAGTGATAGACATGTTATATATTAATTGCTAACCACAACCTGTGACTACTCCAGAGTGGTTTTCAACCTTCCCAACGCTGGAGTCCTTTAATACAGATCCTAATGTTGTGGTGACCCTCAGCATAAAATGGTTTTTTCACTGCTACTTCATAACTGTAACTGTAATACTGTTATAAATCACAATGTAAACAAATGTTACGGAGAACATCTGAGATGTGACCGCTCCCCCGCCCCCCACCTCCTGGTGAAAGGGGTTGAGACCTGCAGGTTGCCCTGTGCTCTGTGCTCTTCTATAGCTATAGTCAACATCTCTAGAGCTCTGTGCTACTCCACCTGTCTCCAGCTGACAGTGCTCTGGTAGCCATATGCATAGGAAAAGACATTCGTGTCAAGTGATTTACATAAAAATATGTCTCATATTCGGAGTTATTTTTTTTTTTTTACATCTAATTCGTTAATGACATTCAGGTGAAGAAAAAAACCCAGCTAGTTTTAAGTCTAGTTTTAAGGCCGCTAGCTAGCTAGCTATGTGTGAGTGCCTAATTTAATTATAATTGACAAAGCTCTAAATTCAGCTTTTCAGCTGCACTAGCCCCAACAGCAGGTAGTAAACAGACACTTGGCTACTGGTGACTATGTGAAAGAGCACAGATTTAGAAGATTCTCATAACTGGGGAAAGTTGATTGGCTAGCCTCTCTTGCTATGCACAAGGGAGATGAAAGTGGGTCCAGTGTCTTGAGAACTTAACTGGGCTCATTCCTCGAAAAATATGTGATTGACTAAAAAACAAACAAACAAAAGCCCCCCCCAAAAAATCTCTAGGAGACATCAAAATGTTGGCACAGAATTCCCACTGTTTCATTAGAATGGTAGCTAGTTTTAGTTTGTTTGTTTGTTTGTTTTTAAAGTTTTATCAGTACTTGAGGGATGGGTTGGCAATTAGAAAATTTTACCTACCTACACGTAATAGCGGCACCCATCTGAAGTGCTTCTAATACTGACATTTTATGCTCTTAACTTGCATAGAAGAAAGCAAGAACGGTCTTCATCCAAAGCATCCTCTAACTACTCGTCTCGTGCCTACAACACATGTATTAAATGCCACTGAGAATATCAGCACGAAGTGCAGAGAGAACCCCTCTTCAAGTAAGTCCTATCCCTTTATTCGTCTTATTATGAGTGTTTGTTTTCTTATTTAAAATAGTATTTGAAAGGGACAAAAAGAAGGGATGGGGGAAAAGTATGGTTTAAAAAGTCTGCACTAAGTAGTAAACATGTTATTTTTAAGTTCAGAATACAGATTGTGATAGGTCATAATCAGTTATATCCACTAGTTTAGGTGCATATTGACATGAATGCAAACTGCCCCTGAAGAAGGTCACTAGCACATCACGTTGGACTTTGTTCATCATGTAATATACTGGCAGCTTTGTAATTATTGTAGATCATTCGTCTTAATTTGGTTTCTCCTCGGCAGTGGTGCTTTGATCTACTTCTTTGACGGGGTCTTCTCGGTTCCTTCTCTTCTTCCTTGTCTTAGTTAGGGTTTCCATTTTTGTTGAAGAGACACCACGACCAAAGCAACTCTTACAAAGGAAAACATTTCAGTAAGGCTGGCTTATAATTTCAGAAGTTTAGTTCGTTATCCTCATGGCTGGAAGCATGGTAGTGTGCAGGCAGACGTGGTGCTGGAGAAGGAGCCGAGAGGTCTACATCTTGATCCACAGGCAGCAGAAGGAGACTGAATTCCACACTGGGTGGAACTTGAACACAAGAGACCTCAAAGCCAGCTCCTCCAGTGCCATACTTCCTCCAATAAGACCACACCCACTCTAACAAGACCACACCTCCCAATAGTGCCACTGCCTATGAGACAAGTATTCACATACATGAGGCTGCGTGGGCCATAACTATTAAACCACCACATATCTCCTGTTCCTTCTTTGATATTCTTGGTCCTCAGGCACTGAAGGAAAACAATAATTACTTCCCTCAGGAAAATCATGTTAGTGGTACTTTAGATGTTAAGGTCTTATGTGTTGGGAGTCTGGGAGTGGACATGGACATGATGTATGGAGAAGAGGCAAAGATTCTGAGGGCTTAAAGCTTAAGCTAACGGCTAAGGCAAAGATGCCCATTAGCCTATTAATAGAGGCTCACTGTAATCTCTATACGGACACTCATTTTCCTTGTGGTGATTTCTAAATAACAGAATGCCTCTATGACATTGGTTTAAAGGGCGCTGAAAAATATTCCTTAGAAAGTCTTGAAAAAATTGAGATTTAAGGTGATGTGAATGTATCAGCATAAAATGTGGGATAAGTGTGATTGGAATCTTACAGTTTCTACAATTCAGCCTCACTCAGTCAAACTATCTATATCTCCAACCTCAAAATGCCATACAAAGAGTAAGGCAAAATTCAATAAAAGCGCTTTATGCATTAACCTAGTGCATAAAGAAATGGTAGTACAGGCTTAGAAAATACAAAAGGGTTTATTTTGAAGATAACAATTGCGACCTTAAAATAGCATTATGCTGCGATTTGTAATTATGATTGGAATGCACTTTTCTGTCCTTTTAAGGAGTCTGCACCCTTTAGGGAACAATAAGACATATTTTTAAAAGGAAAGCAACTTATCATCAAAAGGTTTTTTTTTCTCATTAATGTGTTTCCAAGGGGAACTTTTTTTTTGACACTTAAAAACCAGTTGTTCTTTGTTCTAAAAACTTGTTTTAGAGTGACATGCTTTTGGGTTAATGTGAGAAAGCACAGATATGTAATTATCACCTCAGTAATTTTTCAGATAAAAGTTTCTCTTAAAAACTGTAAAAAATTATATCTTCTCCAAGTGAATGATGTCCAGCCAGTGAGGAAGCCTCATTTTAAAGGTGTGAAGAAAAGAAAATGGATTTATGATGAACCAAAGAACTTCCCTGGCTCTGGAATGCGGAGAGGTAGAATATCCAAGTGTTTGATATTTCTAATTGTCATTTTTCACTTTCATATAACTTAAAGTAGACTTTAAACTTTACCCAATTCTTCTCTGAACTGAGTCATTCTTTAGCTTGGATTGTGCTCTGTTTTGATACCCCATGCTTCACGTACAATGTATTTCTATGAACGTGAATCTGGCCCGTTTCATCCCTCATCTCTACTCCTTCGTTTTACAGCAGTGCACATCCCAAATCCCAAACATAAAATGAGTTACCACCATCATCATAAAAATCGGAATGCCGAGAATGCCTCCTATACGCATGCTCAAAGAGATGCAGTAAGAACTGTCACACTGAACGCCCCTCCCCGAAGCAGGCCCACGAATGGGTCCTACAACAAAGGTGATGTCAACAAGGAACCCAAACTCAACCTCTGTCCAGGTGAGGCTCTTTATTAATGCCATTGGCTCTTGACTGCACTTTGACTTAGTGTAGGATTTCCCCCATGGGACACTGATCTTTACTCCTTTCTCTCATGGCTTTTCCTGGGCCAGCATCATTGTAACATCTTCAACAGTAGCCAGAGAATCGCATCCATGAGCAGTCGTGCACATGATTTAAAGGCTATGGAAGAATACTCACTGTGGGTGCTGATGAGTTGACACCGTACCTCCGTCAAGCTTTGCCTCCACGCGTTGCACTCTGTTCACCCTGGGTAGTTTTATTTCTCTAGGGAGGATTATTTTTACGTGGTTGACATTTTCTCGTTCCACTAAGTGCACTGTCCAATTATGACTGTCAGACTACTACCCTGGCTTTTCTTGAGGACATCGTGATTACTTTCGGAAAGGGTTAGTGTGAGGGTTAACTGCAATATTTCTGACAACCTCTCATCTCTCCCACACGGCCTTCTAAATCATTTCATCATGTAATAGGCGACGGCATGGTGTATGTCAGGAAGTACAAGGCCACAGGGGAGAATCGCTTTTTCTTCCTGCTTTAGATGAGTTTTGCTCTTTTGAAGTTGGGTTTCAGTTCTCCCGACTTAACAAAATGCCATTCAGTTCTCTCTAATTCACACTGTAGCTTTGTATTCACAGTGGACTTTGGGAGTTCCGACTGTCAAGAAAGAAACAGTAGCTAAAGTAGTTTGAAGAAACAGTAGCTAAAGGCTCTATGCCAGTCTTTAACAACATAAGTTGAGGTTTTGTTTTAATTATTTGTTTCAGAATACAATGATGGATGAGTGTATAGGAGGAAATGAGTATGCACTGGGAAGAAACTTTTAATTTAATTACTATTATGATATTTATTATTTTCTCTGTAATTCTATGACAGCTATGAAAGCTACAATGTATACCATGTGTTGCCAAAGTATAGATTTGTGTGAACTGAATGAGCCAGCAATTGTACTGGTTACTGCTATTCCTCATGCATGCAAATATCAATACACGAAAATGACACACACTAAAAAGAAAATTCTTGGTATTGTTATACGTCATATTCTCAGGCCTATAGTTTTGTAGTAATAACCTGGGAACACAAATAAATCAATGTTGGGAAAAGTCAAACATGACTTTATAGATGAAATATATATATTAATATATTTGATAGCAGTCTCCTTTTTATATTCTCAGATAAACATGTATCTATCTATATCTATATCTATATCTATATCTATATCTATATCTATATCTATATCTATATCTTGTATGCACACACCTGCTCTGGCTTCCTGGGGCCTCAAACCCACTATTTCTGTGGTCACTGTATACACAGAGGTCACTTAGTAAAAGAAAATGTAGCTTGTTATTGTTTTAAGAGAAAGTTTAAAATATTTATAAAGTAGTTTATTTCTTGAATGGAATGCTAAATTTTTTGAAATACAATATAATTATACCATTTATCCTTTCCTCCACAACTCCCCAACCCACTCTGTGTTCTCTTTCAAGTTCATGGCCTCTCCAAACATTAATAAGACAATATGTTAAGTCACAGAAGAAAGGTTGTGAAATATGTATTTAGATACTGTTATGTCTTCAAGAGTAGCGTCATGGAATAGAAACTTATTTAAGGAAATGAACTGTAAAGTAAGAGATTTGCAACCATGCTTGCTGCTCATGTAAGTGGACTTAATAAAGTCACTTGTTTTCAAATGGTGGAGCAAACACATGAAGGTTAATTCTTACTGCTGAGATGCTTATAGCTTTGAAATGCTCTTGGAAGATAATTGTTTAACTCAGCCATATTTGCTAGCAGTCTCTCTTTTTTTTAATTTTTTCAGATAAACATATGTCAACATCATATAATGGTTCAGCCTGGCGAAGAAGAATTCCTTTTTCAAAAACTTATTCAAAAACTGAAAAGGTATATCCAGGTAAATACACACTGGTGACTTTAGTGTACCATGCAGTTCTGAAAATAAATGACAAGTTCTAAGCTCCAGAAACAGATTTTAGAACATTTAAAACTGAAAAGAATTTAAATATATACAAGGCCTGGGGAGTTCGTAGTAGTTAGTAGCAGGCAAGATAATATTATTTTGCTTCATGATGTTCATTCAGTTTTACCTACTTATGTGTTATCAGTATAAATAAGACATTGTCTTGCTGAAGTTATCAGAGACACATGTAGGCTAGTATAGACTAGCAGTGCATAATTTGATCACCAAGAATAGGGTATCTATTCTCCTTAGTGTTATACATTTTGCTCATTCAGAGAACAGGAATGCTGGACATCTCAGGTTAGCCATTGGTAGGAGTTCGGACTATAGGTGGGTCTTTTGCTAAACAGGCTGATGTCTTAGTTTGCTTAGAAAATAGTTACTGTGAGAACAAATTACTTGTCAGACAACTGACTCTGAAGACATAATTCAGGCAGAGAACTTATATCTAAATGGATATCCTAGAAATTTTAAAATATTCTAAATTCATAAGCCCTTATACGAGAGTCTTCTAGAAGGTATACATAAAGACTAGATATTTTCCTTTCTCCAAGGTAAAAAACTTATATGACACTTTTTTACAACCTCATTTAACTTCAGCTGTGAGTCAGTACCCAGAATCTCTATGAGTTTATGTATTAGAGAACAGTTCTATGCTTCCCCTAATCTAACAAACCAAAGTATGCTGGAAGAGAATATTAATATAGTATTTTTATCTGATCACTTTATTAGAAAGGGAAGAAATAAAAGAGAGAGAAAAAATAAGGATATGATGAAAATCCTCTAAGGAAGTAAGCGTTTCTAAGATACTGGTTTTCTTGCTGTGGCTTTTATCAGAAAGGGATCCATTTGGAACACTAAATATGTGGTCTTTGCTTGACTACTGCCAGATTGGCTACTTTTGTACCCCAGTACCCCTTTTTCTCTCCCAAAACCAAACAGTTAAACAGTAGTTATAGAAGTATCAGGGGTTCGAAACATACGTCATTCAACACGTGAGTATGCACTTCCTATGCATAGCACAGAACCTATGCATCCATGTAGCTGGGTTGCACTTCTTAGGTGCAGAATGGGAGGAAAAGCTTTGGAGAGAATGTCTGTGTCAGGCACCATTCCACATACATGGTCTAAGACAGGTTCTTAAAAATTCTAAGTGTCAAGATTACATAGATGGACATCACACAGTCCTGTGGGTCTCAATGAGGAGTCAGCCCTTGTAAGAGTGAGATCTGGAAGTAAGTGCTCCATGTAGCATTCTGGCTACAAGGGAAGGGATGAACTTCAGAAAGAAGTGCTTGATGCTTAACTCTACTGGGATGACAGTGGTACTTTGCTGTAGTCTCAACAGATGGCCTATGACAGAGATATAAGTAGAAACCAGTCCAGCACCCAGGAAGCAAACTCTTGTTCACAAAATTATGGTCTGAGGATGAGCTTCCATGTCATCCCAGTGAGTTTATTAGAAAGGTGGAGTTTCTATATTAGACTTGCCTTGGCCAAATCTCATCTTAACAACAGGGTGAGGTGTTTAGGGTGCATGTTAAAGTTTTGAAACCCTAGGAAGGTTATCTGGCTCAAGATGCAACTACAACAGGTAGCTGAAATTATGTATTCTTTTTGGCCCATTTTCCTTGAATCATCCCAGAAATTAAGAAGGGAAGCACAGAGTCTGGGAGAGGAACAAAGCTCCAAGAAAAACCTTTAAATGTGACTCAATTATGAAAGCAAAGTGACTAAGAAGTCACTTAATTCAATTGACCTTGTATACAAAGGTCTATTACATCAGCAAGGATGAAGATTTAAATTTAAGATATACATATATATGTAATATATATACACTATTAATATATCATACATATATTATATGTATTATATTACATATATGTGATATATTTTACATATATATTATAGGTATTATACATACAGTTATATGTATATATATTACAATACAATACTTTATAAAATGAATATCTAGTATTTTATAAAGCACACATTTGTTTTCTTACATGCTTTTGGGAAACTGGTAACTCCCAAATTCATCTTTTCCAGTTTTTGCTGTCATTCTCAGAACAAAAAGAGAAAGATTAGCTTGTGGTTTTCCCCCACACATACTCTTGCTAGGGCACAGAACAGCCATCGTGACATTTCCCAGTGGGCAGATGGATTGCTAGAGGGAAGAAAGAAAGCACAAGCTGCCACTTGCCTGTTCCTCTAAGGTACTGGCAGCCAAGACCACAGGAGTGTGAAAGGACCAGAGGAGTCTTTTGGGAAAACATTACATGGGTGTAGAGGGAGAGGAGAGAGGAGAGGAGAGGAGAGGAGAGGAGAGGAGAGGAGAGGAGAGGAGAGGAGAGGAGAGGAGAGGAGAGGAGAGGAGAGGAGAGGAGAGGAGAGGAGCAGGAAAGGTTGTTTGCCCGTGAGAATTAAGGACACAAGCTGAAGGTGGCCAGACAGATTTCCATTGCCAGTCTTCCCTGGTGGCCACACGTGCATTCTAATAGGGCTTTACCAGAGTGAACATGAAGGTGCCTGTCTTCCTGTTATCAAGCATTCATTCCACTCTTTCTAGGCATCCCCTAAATGCAGGCTTACATAAAATATTAGTTCAGCCTTTCACCAACCCATCATTCAAATGCAACCCTCCAAAACATTGAAAAGAAACCTAGTAAATTCGAATGATGTTTTTATAATTGAATGACTAAAGTACCATCTTGGTTTGGGTTTTTTTTTTGTTTTCTGTTTTTTGTTTTTGACTTTAGATTTCATGGTAGTTAACAGGAAAAAAAATATACATGCATATATATATATATATGCATATATATACATGCAGAAAAAATATATATGCATGTATGTATGTATACATATATACATATATATATATATATATATATATATATATATATATACACATTTCATGATGACATCTTAGACAAAAATGTAAAGGAAATGAAATATTTTTTTATTTTGTTCCTAGAGCCAAGAAGAAATGGGAGTAAGTAAGCCCGGAGGTTGAGAGAAGAGGAAAATGAGAAAAGAGAAAAGCGCCAGCAATCATCTGATTTACAATCAAAAATGAAAATTCAAAGAATGCGATATTCAAGTACTCCATAGTATATAGTGGGTAGCCAACGGTGATAAAACGCAAATTCTGAAAATAAGACGCAGGAAGAACATTGTGCTCTTTCAAAACTGATAAAATGCGAATTGCAAACAGCTGCCTGTTTATTTATGTATGTCTGGGATTCATTCAATACATTACCACAAAACATTTAATAAAATTTCAAAGTTTGACCATTAAAATCATCCTTTAATTGTGAGCAAGTTAGAGCGCACAGACTGAGGGGTGAACTTGTGATTTCATCTCTGCTGTTTGTGATCAACTTCTTTGGAAACAACTCCCACTTTTTTCCCTCCTAGATTTTAGGCAGGACTCTCTCGGTAGCTCATAAAGCATAAGTAAATTCAACAGAGTCCCAAGGCTGCAGTTGGTGAGGGGTACCTTGGCAGAATTTTAATATGAATATCCTTTGGTGCATCAGAGATGGAAAGACAAAGTTGGCTTTTCAGGCAGGGAAGTTGCTGAACAGTATCTTTTAAATTGGCAACTGAAAAATTTGTCTGCTGAGAAGGGCTACATTCAAAACTGATCAGCAAACATTTTCCTGTCAGAAAAAGAATCAAAATTATATGATCATAATGGAGCAAAGGTGGGTCTTTAAAAAAAATAAGTAATGAAGTGATATAGTTCCCAGAAGTATTGCTGAAGTTTCAGGACTTCAGTAACTCCAGAAGTATAGACAGAAGTGAGGGACCAGGCAAATGGTGGCACACACCTTTAATCTCATACTTGGAAGGCAGAGGCAGGCAGGTCTCTGAGTTCAAGATCAGCCTGGTCTACAAAGACCAAGATCCACAGTGAGACCTTATCTCAAAACCAAAGCCAATTAATTTTTGAAATTTTACCCCAAATGACTCATTTCCAGTGTGGCTAAAAGGAGAACTCAAATGCTTAGCTCTCAGTCTTAAAGAACAAGTGTGAAAACACTTGTTACATAGGTGAAAAGTGACAGACTTTAATCAGCAAAGATTTAGACATCAGGGAGCAAACTTAACAAATAGCTGGGAAAATAATAAGAAAGATGAAAAAGGTAGTGTCATGGACACTATCACGGATATATCTGTAAGGTGTTGTGTGACACAAAATAATTTAGACCCGGAAACACAGATACCAGGTTTAGCTTTCAGGTAGAAAGTAAATAAAAAAATACTGATCTTCGTTCAGGATAGCAGCTATTAGAAATTGGCAGTGAGCTGGAAGTGGGGTAGTAGGGTGGTGGACTTGGGGTGGGTAAAACCTTTAGATAAAAGGAACCCCAAAATCAAGATACAGTTCTAGTGTTCTAAAGTGTAGAATGACTACTAGTGTTCAGAATTTTATAAGTCTTGAAGGTATAGAAGTGAGGTGCTTAAAGATGTAAGGAAAAGATAGTAGCTGGCAGCATCAAGTAATGGCACCTTGGCTCCAGGCCTGGTGACCTAAATTCTTACCCAGAGCAATAAATGGCTTAGGGAGAGAACTGACTGTAAAACGTTGTTCTTGATTTGACTAGTGCACACTGCAGATGTCGATATCAAAATCTAGACCATTAATTCGTGCAGTTGTAAATGCTATATCTATCTAAACAAAGATGCTAATTATCTCTAGATTTAACTGTTTAATACCAACCATATCAGCCAGAGTCCTCTGGTTATTCTCGGGAAACCTCAAATTTATTCTAAAGTAAGTATGAAATTCCAGTGTGTCCAAAATCGTTTAAGGCAGGAGCGATAAAGAAGTGTAAGATACAGGTTTGCTCTGAAGGGCAAGAGTGATCTTCAAATTACCTGAAGTTAAATTTTGATTTCTTACTGGTTAGCATAGGTACTGCTATAGTGTTTGTGACAACGTTAAAGAGTAATATGGAAGACATTTTTCATGGGCTTACATGGTCATGTGATGTGATACACCACAGAGATGTTGTTGATGGATTCAGAAAAAAGTGTCTATTAATTGAATATGAAAGGATTTCTTATTTATTGTGGAGAAGGAAGACAATGGATTCTTAAACTTGAGCAAAAAAAATGGGTTTTCAGATTGATCAAGTATTTTTGTAACAAACAAAATGAACATTTATAAACACTCTATGTCGGATAGGTGCCTGAGTCAGAGAAAATTTACCAGTGGATCTCCGAACAAGATTTTGATGAATGTAAGTTTACCGTTATGCTCACCAATATTTGAGTAAAAGAAAAATAAACTAATGTGCTTCACCTTTTTTTTTTGCGTTGCATCAAATTTAATATATTATTACTACATTTAGTGAAAAACAGGCATTGGATACAAAAACACTTGCCAGAAACATTGCGTTTTTTACAGTGACCATGATCTACTTTTAAATTCCCACAGATCCTGGTAAAATAAATTCACCAAATAAAGGACAGCACATTTAAAAGAATTTGGTACTGGCCTCTGAAACATCTTCTGAAGATGCTGTTCTCATTGGTTCTCCTCTTTTTAATTCTATGTTCTTGGACCTACATAATTTATCTCAAACTACAACTGTTAATATTTATCTTTCTTAAATTTCCTTATGTTCACTCAAAGGGACCAACTACTTTGTTTTCAACTCAGTCTTCATATGTATTGATGCTCTTTAAAATTTATTTACTTATTTACAACTTAGCCATTGCCCCCCTCCCGGTTTTCCCTCCCACAATTCCTTACCCCATTTTCTCCCCATTGTCCCCAAGTGGATGCTCACTGACCACCAGGCCTCCCTCCTCCCGAGGGCCTCAAGTCTCTTGGAGACTTGACACATCTTCTCCCACTGAGGCCATCTTTAAGAAAAGTTCACTACACACAACCTTTCCTTTGAAAATAATAACTTTTGCCACCGGCTATGATTTGACCTGGAGGTGCAAGTTCTAGGTCCACAATTTCTTTGGATTTGTAATTATTTTGTTACTAGTTGGTGTCTTTATTGCTGGGAAAAATAATAAAAGCAACGACATTTAGTTTGTTCCTGGCACAAAGACAAAAGGAGAAATTTATGTCATTAGTGAGGTGGTTAAAACAGACCATCCTAGGAAGACAGGGAGAGCTCTGTGTTCCAGTTCCATCTGCTTTGAACTGCTTTCTCTCCACAGTGTGTGTGCACAGACAACTGAGCTCTTTTTGGAAATGAGGCTTTATGTTCTTCACCCCAGGGAAAGCGTGGCTTTCCAGCAAGTTAAGGGAGTTTAGTGGGCTGGCTGGGTAATTGCCAATAAAGTCAGTAAACTCTTAGAGCTTGCATCCAGGAGTCTCGGGAATTACTTGAGGCTCCTGAGTTTTTCATGTGCTGTCATTTGATTTCAGAGGAAACACTTTGTCTCTCTAAATAATAATTTTCTAATTTGCAATATAATTTTCTGATAGGAATGGGCTGGATGTTAGAAATGATATGTGAAACATCAAGAGTTGTGCTTTGTGGTTTTTGATAAATGGTAACCATTAATAAAATACATCTGATAGATTATCTGCATTCATTTTCTGGGGCTATACCCAGAGCCACTCCAGTAGAGATCAAACTGAACCAAAACCCCCTAAAATTTGAAAATGATAAATTTGTTTAAATACTCCAGCTATAAGAGAAGTAGTTCATGGAATACAAGTAAGTGTACATACAGGGGGAACATGTAGTCATTCTAGCTTTTTAAATGTTAATCTTGGCCGCGGAAAATGCAAGTCTCCTTTATCTCTTCTGTTTTTCCAGTAGGCTAATGTACTTGAATATTTTAAGTATAATAGACTTATTATTTTCACATGTAAGTTTTATGTTAGACTTAAAGGTTGGAATTTTTATAAGGTCAAATCCAGATCATGATGGCTAATCATTTTGATATGACCCAGGAGGTTCTCTCTTAATAGGTTTGCCAGATATTCCTTTCTTTTGAGATGGCAATGGTGCCCTCTACTCAAAACCAGATGAGATGAGTCTCATCTACATCAGACTCATCCATCTTAGCTATGTGAGGCAATACAATATTTAATAAATAATAGACTCACCCAACCCCCTCTGAATAAAAGGCGATATTTGCCAGACATCAGGAACTCCTTGAAAAGCTGAAACTATGAAGGTTGATAAACTTGATTAGATCTTGTTGTAACTCCAGACTAATTACAGTTTATCTTTAGCCCTATGAATAGCCATTGCTTGCTCACCCCTCCAGATATAACATCTGGAGACTAACAAACTTCCCAGAACATGTTTAATCCACCAAAAGGCTAAGATTCACTAGAGAACATTCAAGGCCTCTGAGAATTCTCTGTTCTGCTGCAACTAATTAAGGTTTCCACTAATGCATTTGAAAAATGCCTTGATTCATGATTTTCTTTGTTCTATTACTATAAAAATAATTCATGAAACTACTTAGAATTAAGAATTAATTAGAATATAGAATTTGGGAAACCTAAATCTGTGTTCCCATGAACTAGGTCATTTGTGTATGGTTGCAGAATAAACTCTCTTATTTCCCTTTCGAATAAAAGAGTTGTGCAGACTTTGGTATACTAGTGTGACCATGCTTTTTCAGTCTTATTTTAATGTTTAACCCGTGTGATATTAAATAGCAAATAAATGTAAGAACTAAGGATTTATGTTATGTTATGAAGTAACCTTGAGATTTTAGGCAGCAGATGGTTAATTCTCGCACTTATTTTATTGTTGTCTATGAGACTCTCTGGCAACTGCAAATGTGTGTATTTCTTTCATGCATTTTTATTTAAAAAAATCTATTTCTAGTACTTTAGTAAAAAATATTACTAAAACATAATAAGAGCAAGATAATTCAATTGGGTATACTACTAGAAGTTAAACAATAAAACACACACTGCAGAATTCCAATTGCATTTTCAGTTTTCATTTTAAAATTCTGATTTAATAATTTATACTCTGTAGCCATACAGCCCTAGAGAATTCTAGCCCTGGGCACTGTAACTCTGCATATAGTCAAGTAAACGGTTTTCATGTGATTTTCCATAGGGAAATAATTTCAAGTTTGCTTCCTTTTGACACCCCCCCAAAATTCTTTTTTCATCTGTTGAAGAGTTGGCTAATATATTTAAAGATATAAAATGGCCTAACACCACACTGAATAATTCTTAATAGGAACAAACTGTTTTTTTTGAAAATGTCTATCTTAAATTAAGTCAAAAATATTTATTGGCTGATACTCAGGGTTAATTTTACTCATTACTGAAAGAAGCTAGTGAGATTTAAGTAAGGGTATATTTTGAAATCCCTTTCAAACTAAAATGACACTGTATATAATATTAACCTTAGTTTTGAAAAATATATTAATGTGCTATATTAATGCACCATGCCAATGTATAATATGCTAACATGATATATTGATGTTTATTTCCTTTCAGAAGAGCTTAATATTCAGGTTTGGTTCTTTCCCAGATTTCACTAGTTTCCTGGTAAACCTGTAACTTATTTGTAGTAAAACCAGTCCTTGGGTGTGGTATTGCTGGTTCCTGTGGTGTAAGAGTTCCCCTGGGTGACAGATTTAACACCAATAAAGTGAGGCCATTGATCCCCAAATCAGGAAGAAATACACACCAATGATTCAGTAACATATTTCTGCTTATTTTTCCAGGTTTTCATTATGCAATTTTAAAAAATCAAATTAACTCTTTTGGAGTGACTATTGTGAACCAATTTTCATTCAGTTTTTATTCATGTTATGTTTGTTTCTTGCCAGTTTTTCACACTATAATAGCATCTTTATACAGGTAAAGAGTTTGTAATTTTTAGTTCTTATTGATTGTTGTTGATTCAAATGGAAAAGCAAAGACTGGGGATAACAGCTCAGGGGTGTGTACACATGTCTAGCATGTGTGATGTCATACATTCAAGCCCTAAGACAGAAAAATATTAAATAGAAAGAAAATTAAACTATAATCAATAAATTACAGCTCATCAGAAAAATTAAAAAATAGTTGTTCTTAAGAAAAATTATATTAATTTTATCATATCATTATATAATTTAAAAGACTTTATATTTCTTAACCTGAATATTAAACTATAATATATTTGATAATGCTGAAATAACAATTTGTATCTTGAGCAAGAGGTATATTTGATTTAAATGTAGTATATTAAGTATGGACCTTCAAATATAGCCAGTGCCAACAGTATTAGTAAACTTGTTTAGAATGCTTATGCAGGGGGAGGAACATTTTTTCCCCAATCTGCTTTTATACCATTTTAATTACAAGTATTAAAGTCAGTTCTAGTTTGAGGAACTAGCAATAAAATAGATGCAAATAGTCAAAGAAAAAGCAAGACAATAAACACAAATAGGCAAGGAACAAGCAAGGTAATGAACAAAGTCCCATTATCATTCCTGTGATCACTGTTTCTAAGGGCTTATCAGGATGACCAAAATATCTGAGCCTACTTCCCTATCCTAGCCCATAGCCATTTTCATGCCTGAAGCCTACTTCTTTGTTCTAGCCTAAGATTTAGATTCCTGCCTGAAATTACTTCTTTGTTCTAGCTTAATGTCAGATTCCTGCCTAAAGCCCATTTCCTTGTCCTTGGACAATGTCAGATTCCTGCCAAGCATCCCCAAAAGCTCTCCACATCTCCCCTCCCCTTTTTTTTATTTCATAAACAAGACTGAGCCTGTCGTAGGTCATTCTGACAAGAAATTCTTCCTTATATGTCATAGAATATGCATTATCAAAAGCAGTGCACTTCTGTCTTAGGTTGGTAAGGCTCTGTGCAGGATCTTACCTGTCCTTGGCTTGCCAGCCTGTTAAATTAATAACTCTGTCTGGGGGTTCATTTTCAGTTTTAAGCCATGTACTTTGCCTGCCAACATGTTGATGTTGTTAAATACAAGTTTTCAAACAATGTGCAGGAATAAAAGTATTCCCAGGACAAAAACGGCTAATATGATCAAGCTATATATGCCACTTTTGAAGTTTGACTAAAATGGAAATACTGACCTCAGGCCATGGATAATTTTATCAGCAGTATCTGCAGCATCAAAGGTCAGCAGATCAGCATTCCTTAAATTCATAATCTCACTATGCAAACATCCAGAGAGGTGTTAGAATTGTGCCAAATACCCTGCAAGTGTCTTTAAACTTTTTCCTAATTATAACGACTATCACTGTAAATTTTAGAAGTAACAACTGTATTGGTATTTGGTATGACATTTGAGATGGCTCCTTACTCTTAAACTCTGAATCTCCTTCTAATAATTTGAATATAATAAAAAGCATCAACCTGACGTTCCAAATATTTATCTAAATCCTCTTGTATACTCAACACATTAGTAACATTTTTTTTTTTTTTGCTAAATGATTAACAAAAGTAGCTGTCTTATCTTCTTGTGTCAAAGCAATTTCAGAAGCAGTGGTGCTAGCAATTAATGTAATTAAAGCTGTTATGCCAGCAATGATCAGGCCCCCTACCCTCTTGCTTCTGCTTAAAGGCTGACTCACTTCTTCCGGTACTTGTAAGCTTTTTTCAGAATACCAAGGTCCTGTAATACTCAGGGCAATAAAACAAAAGCTGGTTGATAGTCCCCCATAACAGACATGCCAGGTTTTAACACACTAACACAATTAGAAGTATACAATCAATACAACTGACATTAAATACTGTAGAAGAAACAAAAGTAATTTTAAGTTGATAATTAAAAGAGCCTTCAAAGATGCACTAATACTTGTTTGAAATCCAGATTCTGTCCCAACTTTATCTCTTGCTAACATGACATCATAGAGAACTGCAGCTAACTTCCAAATATGTCTCTGAAAATGTCCAGAACCAGCCTTCCAAATGAAGACTGTTATTTCCAGTATTATATTGATTTCTAGACCATTCCATAATTGAGTCCAAATAACTGGTCACATTTAAGAAAAATACAAGAGTCATTATAACTTCTCTTTTTGATTCTCTGTCCAACAAGGTCTAAAAACTTGAGGCAAGGCAGCTTATCCCATCTGGGGTATAGCCAAGCAAAGGTGGGTCAGGAACATATGTCCAATACAGCACCCCAGTCACCCTTGTCAGGGCACTCAGCAAGCTCACAGGTCAGCATCATTCTTTGTCCTACCATCAACATGTCTTATTAATCACTCTGGCAGCCACCATGCTCCTTCAGCATCCTGCAGAAAAACACAAACATGACCTCTTACCCATATTAAATACCTGATTGCGATCATGCCATATGTCAGTAATTAGATCCTTCCTTTTCACCTAGGAATAAGTATAGGGTGCCATAGACACTCAGCAGAAAGTTCCTTGGCATTCTTTTTTTTTTTTTTTTAATTTAAAATAAAAAAACATCATTTAAATAGATTTGTAGTGTATGGGAATATAACTTCCCCTTTTTATTTAATGAAGATACTGTTTAATATTCCATGGGCCCATTCCACAATATCTTGTCCTTGAGGATTATAAAAAAATCCCAGTAATATGGGTAATATTAAATTGCTGACAAAAGTCTCAAATGTTCAAATGTAATAGCCAGTTCCATTATCTGTTTTTTATTGAATATTTTATTTATTTACATTTCAGATTTTATCCCCTTTTTCCATTCCCCCCTCCAGAAACTCCTTATCCCATCCCCCATCCTCCTGCTTCTATGAGGGTATGCCCCACCCATCCATTTACTCCTGCCTCCCTGCCCTTGTATTCCCCCACACTGGTGCATCCAGCCTTAATGTGACCATGTACCTCCTCTCCTCCTGATGCCTGACAAGACCACTGTTCACTACTTATACAGCTGGCATAGGTCCCTCCATGTGTGGAACATTTTAAGTAATATATATGGATGCTTAAATTTCACTCTCATAATAATAATCTTTTGGCATATCCCAATTTTACCTATCCATTTTAGAAGCTAACTTAACCATAGTTGAAAACTGTTCAGTAATTTGCTCAATTCAGCAGCTGATCAATGCTACCTTTGACCCTGTAGTCTCTTTGATTTGATAGACTCAGGTATTCATCTACAGTCTGTCTTCTGAATATAATTTTGTCATTTCAGAATGATATTAATTCTAGAGAGGTCACAATTTCATTTTGGTGCTTTGCAATGTGTAGATACAAGAGCAGGAAGAAAGATAATTTTTCAAGGTCTAAGGTTCTCTGAAAAGTGCTATAGAGCCCTGAGGACATGACCAAGTTTACTATACCTGTATGTAAAGCAAAGGATCATAAAACAGTTGCCTTATTTTTTTTTAACTTCTCAGATATGCACTTGGCAGCTATGAGTAGATAGATTGATAATTTTTTTTCTTTTTTAAACAAGTTCAAATTTTGGACTTGTCATAGAAAATCATATAATTATACCTTTCATATGTTACTGATTGTTGGGTTTGGGTAATGTATGATTGCATGTGACAATTCTTACAATCGTTTAATGTGATATTTATAACTATTATAGTGCTATCCCTAAGTGGTGATACAAACTTTGGCAAAGAATGGTCATGTTAATAATATGACCTCAGAGAGTTGAGAGGAATAAATATGATTACCCATGCAAAACTTGAAATTATGCCTGCCACTTAGTAATAATTCTACACATTTCAAGTTTCATTCCTATTATTATAAGTAATTTTGAAGAGATCTAAGTTAAGGGAACATAACATTTCAGCATTTTACAAGGTAGCTACCAGACTGTTAATCATAATTTGTTGTTCCACAGTAGAGTATATGGTTTTCATTGATTGAGTTGAGAAAGACCTTGGAGATTGTGCCTGTGAGGACATTACCAGAGAAAGTCAGATTGCAAATCCTATTTGCAGATGGACTCAAACATAAGTAGACTTATTTAGAGGTGGAACAACCTGTGACATATGGTTGAAGTGGGTCACTGGAGAGTATGATTTGAAGGACATTTTAAAATTGTAGTCCCTTTTGGTCTCAAATCTGCTTCCTGGTTGTAATGAGAATGAACATTTCTGCTACCCCATGGCTTTGCATCTGTGACAGAAAGAAATCTCTGAAATAACGAACAAAACAAACACTTCCTTCTTTACATTGTTTCTGTCAGGTATTTTGGTCACAGTGACCATGAGACAAACACAATGTCATTTGACAGAGATGTCTGTGTGAGTGAGATGCTAAAAATAATTCTGACATTGTTAAAACAGTAAAGCTCGTGCTATTCAGGCAAGACACCTTCGGGAGGGACAGGAGCTACTGTGATCCTGTGACTGGGCTTTATAATAGAAGAGGGAAACTGGGGTGAACTGTGATCACAGCAAGGACAAGTAGAGATTTAAAGCTGAAGGCCAGGTCTAGTTGAGAAGAGGATCCAAGAACCATAATACAATTCGGTCAAGGCAGGAATCTTTGGAAACATTTGCTTTCCAAATTGTACCTTTTCCCAATTACCAGTTGATGAGAAGTTTAGGTTTACCCAATAAAATAAGTTTCATCCATTCTACAGTTGTTCATTTCTATTGTTACCCTAAATTACTTTACTTGCCTAAATTGTTTTCTCTCCTATGTGGACAGCATATTTTATGATGGGATCTGCATTTGACCTATTAGACTGTCCTCTACACTGTCAAGTAGGAGAGTCTTCTGCACAGTGATGGAATTGGATATCCATGGGCAGCAGTGGATGAGTGTATGTGGTCATTCTTGGGAATCAACAGAAGACCCAATATTGTCTTTATTTGTATTTACTTCCTTGGAAGAAGAGCTCACATTGTATGTAGCCTTGGGTGGCCTGAGTATCTCAGTGTAGAGTAGGCAGTCCTTGAACTTGCCAGGGATTTTCTTGCCTTTGGCTCCCAAGCAAGCTCTGGGATTAGATACAAAATCTATGAATTTCAGGCCTAGAAGAAGGATCCCAGGCCAACTGGGGATCAACTTCTGTGTTAGTCACATTTCTGTGGTGATAAACACCATGACTGAAGCAGCTTATCAAAGGAAGAACACATAGTTCTTGAAATGTGCTTAGAAAATGCGCATTTAGTGGAGAAGGATAAAACATTAGTTGGGGGAGAGTAGAGGTGGGGCAGTTGCTGTTTGACTTAAGATGGGGAACTCACCAATAGAGTGACAGTTTGAACAAAGTCTTTTAAAGGAACCAGGCTGGCTCACCATGCGTCCTCACCTCCTGGTATACATAGGTACACAGGGAGAAAGAGCACACTTCAAATAGACACCCTGAAGGAACAAGCACACTTGCATTGTTAAAGAAAAATTACTGTGAACAAAGTTATAAAAGGGGAAGCCTCTTTATATGTAATATGACATAGAGGCTGAACTCCACTCCCCAAAGGGCTGGAGATGTGAAGAGCTGGGGTCAGGGATTGCTGGACCATCTGCTCCTGCTATTGGCTTTGCTAAAAAAAGAAAAAAGAAAATAAAAAGGAAACTGCTGCACCCTCCCCACCTCTGGCAGTGTTACAACTGGGGGAGAGAAAGTTAGGCTCTCCCTCTTTTAAAATCTGAGAGAGATGTTTTGGAGTGTCTTTTGAAGATTGCATCTAAAAGATTGTCCCTAAATTGTAGATTGGGCACAGAAGTATTGACATCTAAAAGGGCCCAGGGAACAGCATTTACAATGACACCTTTCCTAAAGTAAGTGTTCTGAAGAAACGGAGGTTAGAGGCAGGGGGCAGTTCAAAAATCTGCTTACACTAGAAGCTCATGGGAATGTTACAGCCTTTTGGGGTATTGTCTTTGAGTGAGGGAGGATCTGACCTAGCCCTCAGGTAGGCATGAACTGTGTGAGTGAGCTCCAGAAGTTAGTCTTTCCCTGAGAGGAGGGAAGGCATTCGAAGTGTTTGTGAGGGGGAATGATATGTAATCTACTTTCCATTTTTGAGGGACTGTGGAGACTCATGCACTCTAAATGGGAGGGGAGCTGAGGCCTCATGGAGAATAGCTGAAGAATTAACACCACAAACCGGAGACTGGGTGCGTGGTTCAAGAGGGCAGTGACACACTGAGAAAAGGCAGAATTCTGGTACATTTGATAGCACTGTCCACAGACTTTCTCATAGAATTATTGAGAAGGAAAGACTTCAGGGTTAATTTGAAAAAAAAAAAAAAAAGAGTAGAATTTGAACCCAAAGAAATACTAAAAACCTAAAAATCAACCAATTAATCAATCGATTGATTAAAAAAAAGACAACAAATATTGATGTGGTAGTACATGTTTGTAATCTCAATAAGTTGGAGACAAATGGATGCTTAGGGCTTACTGGTCAACCTAGCCTACACCATGGTTCCAGGTCAGGGAGAAGCCCTGGCTCAAGAATGTGAATGTGAATAGTGCCTGAGGAAAAATATTTGAAGTTGATTTATATGCATGTGAACACACACACACATACACACATATGCACACATATACACACACACACATACATATACATACATACACACACAGCAGCGAAGGGAGAGGTGTAGGGAGAGAGAGAGAAGAAAAAGACAGAGAGAGACAGAGAGAGATAGACAAACAGAGACAGAGATAAAAGGGAATGCCTGATGATAATTGAAAACATCAGTAAATGTATCTTACAAAAACAAAAAAAAAAAATTATTCATGTCTTACAAAGCCACCAGCATCTACTATGTTGTTTATTACTTTAAGCGTAATCATTTATTTCTGAGTATAGACCTTATAACAATTGTGCTTTAGTAACAACAGAGCCAAACTCTCAACAGAGCTTGGAAATAAGATTCAAAAGTGAAAGGCAAATCTATGGTGATCAGAACAGAGTTGCTGCCTTCATTCCAACAACAGAGTGGGGGAAGGGGGAGAGATTCCAAAGGAAGAAATTGTTCTTGCATAGGGCTTCCTGACAGGCATAATCTTAAAAGACTCATCAGTTTACAGAGAGGCCTCCTCAATGCTTCCTGTCACAACCTGTCTACAACAACATTGTAACTGCTCAACCTCAGACTGTTTTCAGCTCTTTACTGATCATGGTGACCAGGATTGTTGTTTTAAAACATTAGATGTAATTCTTATTTGTGCCTAAAAACATCACCCTTTGCTTCTTTGAGAGCAGCTATGGTTTACAAGGACACGGGAGTATTTTCATTGCAATGCTGTTCCTAAGTCAATATCATTTGGAGAATCACACCTTTTATTTAAGTTGTCATAAATTGAAGGAAAATAACCACGTTCTGAACGCTAGAGGGCAGCACGGTCACAGAAACGGGCCATAAATCTAGCCCGCCTTCCCAATAAGACATTTTGTTTGGACACATTTATTTCTACCTTGCTGATGCTAGCAGTAGGAGCCTTCAGAAATGAAAGTAAACAAAGCATAACCTTTTCAGCGAAGAGACTTTATAGAAAGAAAACGATATTTCGTTTTCATAAGGATTTGGAGGAGCGATAATGTAGCTTGGGGCTTCTATACTATTTAAAAATAAAAGCATAAAGAAGGATAGAGCCGGGGACACCCCAGGGCATATTTTCCTCTTGATGCCTTGGCTGAAATCACGCTAGCAGCAATGAATTGCGTGATGTTAGAGAAAAGAGCAGCCTGGGTTGCCTCCGTTCAAATTTGGTATTCCTCTCCAGGGCTAGGCTGCAGCTTTGGTGTATGTTCCTTTTCCAAAAGAAGATGACATGGTTGCCCATGGCCTTACTAAAACCGGCAAGTCATGAATGCTTGAGGATGCAGGAAACAAAATGAGAAAAGAAATTGGGTCAGGCAGAGAGAAAAAAAAAGTACAGAATGGAAGCAGAGCTAATAAAGGTGTGGAAACGTCAAAGAAGGAAATCTATATTTACAGCAAGAACAGAAAAGGGAACAAGATTGTGAAAAACTGGGATTGTATTTTATTATTTGAAAATATAAATAAAATATATCAGCAGGCAACAAACCTTTAATTTGGTCTTGAAGGATGCTGTTCAGTGGAGATATTGAGTTATAATGTGACAAACCAATTAAGGAGTGTGTGTAGTGTATAGACAGATAGACAGACAGACAGACAGACAGACAGACAGACACACACACACACACACACACACACACACACACACACACACATTGAGAGACCAAGAGACTACTTTCATGTGCCATTTCATGGTCATCCTCTCTTCAACAGTTGACCATAAATAAATTAATTCAAGAAATGCTTTTTGACAATGGCATTTACAAACATAATACCACAAAATGTCATTGTCATGTATAAGACTTGCCACACCATTTTCTCAGTATAGAGAAGGCTATAAATCATTGCCTTTTAATTTGAGATTATAATAAAATTATATCATTTGCTCCTCCCTTTCTTCCCTCCAAATCCTCTCACAACCATGCATGGAATAGCAGAGCACATGAGCCCATAATAAAATTTTAATTCTTGTTATTTATTTTTTCTTTCTGTTTGTGTGTGTGTGTGTGTGTGTGTATGAAATGTTATTAAATTTGTATTGCACAGCCAAATTCTGTGGACTAGGAATTAAATAGTTGGTCAAAACAAAGTGGTCCCTGCTCTTTGGAAGTTTGGGAGGTATATGAAAGTCACAAATTGTATAACCACTCTGTGATGGCTTGTTTATCCTTGGCCCAGGGACTGGCAGTATTAGGAGAAGTGGCCTTGTTGGAGTAGGTGTGTCATTGTGGGTGTGGGCTTTAATACCCTAGTCCTTGCTGTCTGGAAGTGAGTATTCTGCTAGCAGCCTTCAGATGAAGATGTAGAACTTTGTTACTGAAAGTGATTTGAACTGTGTGAACCTGGACCAAGAGATTCAGTAAAAAATTTCAATATGTGACCTAGAGACTGTTTTTGAGGTATTTTGGTGAAGAATGTGACTACTTTTTGCCCTTGTCTGAAGAGTCTGCCTGAGGCTAAGGTGAAGAGACTCAGATTAATTGCATTGACAAAGGAAGTCACAGAAACGCCCATCATAGATTTTGTTCTCTGGTTAAGTCTCATGAAGAGCATTTTAAGCAAGTGTAGCAAGCTGAGAAAGGAAAAAAAAAAAAAAAAAAATATATATATATATATATATATATATATATATATATGTATATAAATATGTTTTGAGTATTAAAGGGATACCAGGAAGTGAAATGGAGCTGAATCCTGTGTTCAAAAAGATAACAAACTAAGGCAATGGAACTTGGGGCAAGATCCTACCCAGCTAAGTTTGGGTCCATGTATCTCAGGAGACAGGAATGCAGATCTCTGAGTTCAAGATCAATCTACAGAGAAAAATCAAGGACAGCCAAGCTTAGGCAGTGAAGGAGTTGGAAAAGAGGAAGCTGGTAATATAACCATAACATAACAAGGAGGACCTGTTCCAGCTCCTGCAAGCAGCAGAACTCAGCGACTTTGGCCATATGTCTCTGGCTTCAGAGTTAAGAGGAGGAGACTACTAGGACAATTGATGCTGGTTAGCTGGAGCTAAGAAATTAGTGGTGATTAAAATGAGATCAGCTACACTGAGGTAAAAATCTTCTGGGAAGTGTTTCCTGAGCATAAAGAAACTGTGTTCCAGAGATAGCCAAGGTTGTGCCTCGTACTGCAGCTGTATTTGGTAATGTGTAAGAGTCACTCAGGGGGTACTGGTTTTGAAGGCATGAAGGGGTCATGGAGAGCAGCTGAGGCTTGGCACTGTGAGAGGCCATGGAAGGCCATTGGTGAAGGTGCAGCCTTCAGTTGCAGATGCCAGAACCAAAGGCTATCTGCTGAGGAAAGCTGCTAACAGGGAGTGGAACCAGAAAAAGAAGTTTGTTGCTGTCAACAAAGATGAAAAGGGAGTTTGAGATCTAACGACTGCTTTGACATCAGACATGGAAATGCAGAGTTTGTCCAGCTGGTTTCCTGTCTTACTTTGCGGATTGCAGTTAACTGATTGGAGGAATCTCAGAAGAGTCCTTGAACTTTGGACTTCTTACATTGTTGAGACTGCTATAGACTATGGGGACTCTGGAAGTGGGACTAAATGTATTTTGCATTATGCTATGTTTAGGTATGGCTTCCACAGACTCATGTATTTGAACAAGCCAGGGAGTAGAATGTGATGGTTTGTATATCCTTGCCCTAGGGAGTGGCACTCTTAGGAGGTGTGGCCCTTTTGGAGTAGGTGTGTCACTGTGGGTGTGGATTTTAATACCCTAGTCCTAGCTGCCTGGAAGTGACTACTCTGCTAGCAGCCTTCAGATGAAGATACAGACCTCTCAGCATCTCCTGCACCATGCCTGCCTGGATATTGCCATGTTCCCACCTTGATGATAATGGATTGGACCTCTCAACTTGTAAGCCAGCCCCCATTACATGTTATCCTTTATAAGACTTGCCTTGGTCATGGTATCTGTTCACAGCAGTAAAACCCTAAGTAAGACACACACTATCGAATTATAGCATAAGGGAAACAATTTGGAGCTAGAATATACAGTTCAGGATGTGAACCCAGGAGCTTATTGTGTGAAGTTGTCTAGAGAGACATTAACAGACAACTATTCACCACTGATAGGACACCACCAACAGACAAAAGAAACCACCACCACCACCAACAACAACAAAACAATTTTGCCCAAGTCTAGCTTAATGAACCAATGAGTTTGTTGGGATGGTTTACAGACGCTTAATGAGGGTTCTCTTACAGAAAGAACATTGGTGACAAGATAGGTACATCACCAAAAGGCAGCGTGGGTGATGATGGGTGACTGGGAAAAGCCACACCCTTGGAGATGTACAACCTACATGCCAGAGTGTCTCCTGTCCCTACAACTATTTATTGCTTGTAGTTTGAATGTGAATGTGAAATGTCCCTGCATAGTAATAGGCTTGTGAGCACTTGGTCCCCAGCTCTTATTGAAGTTTGTAGGTCTAGGTGGTACAGATATTGGAAGTACATCACTAGGGGTAGACTTTGAGATTAAATGCCTTGAACCAGACTCAGTTATCTTTTTCTCTGCTTTACATTTAATGTTCAAGATGTGAGTTTTCAGCTTTCTACTCCTGCTTCTGCATTTGATGCTGTGCCTCCCTGCATGATGAGCTCTTAAGCCAGGGAACTGTAAGCTCAAATAATTTTTTTTTCTGTAATTTGTTTTGAATCTTGGGGTTTTATCACAGCCACAGAAACTTAACGGATACATTGCCTTTGTACTCATTTGAAACTCTGTGAAATCTTTTAAGTCTCTGGGGTTTTCAGACCTTGTACGTTTTATTCATTTCCCTGGTCTTAATGACTTCAATTTGGAGGAAATATTTATGTTGTGTTTTATGAAAGTCTGGTGTGAGGAATGAGGGAGTCCCTCAGTGGCCTTGTCAAGATGTTCCCCTGTGGTATCAGCCATGTACAGGCCTAGTACAAAAAGAAGTGTATTGGAGGAAGGGAACTAGGGTGCAAAACAGGTACCTGAAAAGGGTAGAGGCAGAGAAAGGGGCAGGGAAGGACAGAAAGAGAGAGAAGAGAGAAAGGGAGGAAGAAGGTAAGAGGACAGCTGGAGACATTTGGGAAAAGAGAGAGGAAGAGAGTAGATGGGAGGGGACGGGGACACATACACACACACACACACACACACACACACACACACACACACACACACACACAATGTCCAGTCCTTCGTACATGTGAGCCAGGCTCCTACCTAGCTATTGCTAGGGTGGAGCCTAGAAGAATTGCTAACAAGTTACACAGGGTCTTGGGAAATTTTTCACATCAGTGTAGAAGCTATGAGTCTTTACCATTTGATAGCTCTTTATTTCACTCTCAACGTTGAAAAATGCTTATAGTGGTGGTTAATATTTAAGATTTCCTATTTTAAACTTATGTAATATATGTGTCTATATGTGGGTTTATGAATATGAATACAGTGTTCACGGGGGCCAGAAGAGGGAATCAGATCCTGTGAAGCAGGGCTTACAGGTTATTGTCAACCACCAGTCATGATGGAGGCAAGTAAAACCAGGTCGACAAGAGCAATATGTGATCTGAACCATCTCTCCATCTCTCCAGCACCTGTGTTGATTAGAATTAGATGCCAACTTGCCACAACCTAGAATAACCTGGGGATAAAGAGCCTCAACTGAAAAAGTATTGAAATCAAGTTGCCCTTGGGTATGTCTGTGCGTATTGGCCAGCTTGTTAACTGATGTTGGGATACCTAACCCATTGTGTGCAGCCCCAGTTCATGGGCTCTTCCCCTATCTAAGCAGGGAAAGAGAAAGCTAGATGAAACAGAAACAGAAGCAGGCAGCAGGTGTGGGTTCATCCCCCTCCACGCCTGACTGTTGATGTGATGTGAGTAACTTCATGGGTTCCTGCTTTGATTTTTCCTCAGTGATGGAGCTGCAATTGTAAGCCAAATATAAGCCAAATAAGCTCTTTCCCCTCAAACCAACTACTCTTAGTCTGGGCATTTGTCACAGGAATGGAGATGGAACTTAACTAGAAGAGTCACTATTGTTACTATACTGTTCCCACTGAAGAACTCATTTTTACATGTTATGACAAAGAGAAAAAAAAAACAGCAATGAGAAATGTCCTTTTTAAGTTTCTTGTCTTTCTGTTTAGAATTTATGCCTGCTACTCGATAGATTCTATCTTTTCGTTTAGAGAAAGGCAAAAAAAAAAAAAAAAAAAAAAAAAAAAATCTCATTGCCTCTAAGTGCCCCAAGCATTTAAAAAGAGGTTGTTCTTAAATCTTATCACCACCAATCGGCCAATTTATAAAAGACCGAGCTAGACACCAGAAGGACAAAGAATACAGCTTCAGATTGAATGCAACTGCCAGATAATATGGGTAGACTGTGAACACTGATATATATATATATATATATATATATATATATATATATATATATATATATATATATATATATATTACCAAAGACAGGTGGAGGTTAGAGGATGCTTACCTTCAGCAGCTTCTTAAACAAATGAAGGCTAAGTCTAGAGAGAGCTAAGTCAGTGAAGGGAACATTTGGCCATGCCTTAATAGTGTCTTACACAGAAGTAAAAGAAACTTGTCGAAACCCTTTTGCCTGACCTCTCTAATGGTTTCATTATTTGTCTTATAACTTGAGAAAAATGTTCAATCCATCTTTAGGGCCCGTGGCAAAGACTTTTAGCTGCCCTTGGAAACCCATTCTCCCCTTTTCCCCAGCATAAAGCTAAACTACATTTAATAGCTTCCTTTGCAGTTAGGAGAGGACATGTGACCATGCTCTAGGCCATCACCAGAGTGATGGATGTACTTCTAGGGCTGGCACATAAAGTATGCTAAGCTGCTTCTTCATGTTCCCTTTTCTTTTATGGCTGCACAGGATCATAGTCTCCAGATGAAGTGGAAGACATGTACCTGGATCATGGCAAAACCTTTGTAATTCCAAGTTCTTAATTATGTAGAATTGGTTTCCTAATCTTATGCCAACAGGCATCTTTTGAGGATCCTTGCAAGAAAAAGAAATATATCTCTCATTCATCAACCATTGAATTCTGTGGGGCTTTCTGTTTTGTAAGCTCAGTTGCACTACTTTGAATGTGTCTCATGTAAAGACAGGACTTGGCCATGATTACAGAGCACTGTCAAGGCATTTGTCAATCCACAGTGTTCTTCAGGAGGAAACGATGAGATGATTTGACTGTTATTGCTACGATTTCTGCAAAACACAATGATTCTGAAATATTTCTGTATTCACGCATAAGAATGGATTACAAAAGTAATGAAGATGGGAATCAGAGATCTGACCTCCTATCAGTGCTTGCTATATGATCACGAGAAGGAGGCTGTCAATAGAATCAGACACAACAGAGAAGGGTTTGGCAAATACATTTCTCAAAGCCCTTCCTCCAAAGTCAGATATGCTTCACTGGTCCAGAACAAAGGACGAATCTAAGGGTAGGTTGCTCGTTCCTCATACAATGAAAAATGCGAAAATCATACATTTGCATTTTAAACCCAGAACAAATATACCTGATGTGATATCCCTAAATAAACTATGTCTTTCATACCTTGAGTCTCAGTTATCATGAACAATCCATATTTAGGGATATTAGAAACACTTATGAAATACAAGAATGCTACAAAAATATAAAATCTCTTCTTTGAATATATAAACACTTTTTATTCAGCTTGCCCTAATACTGAGTTTAAACTCAATGGGACTTCAGATCCTTTTCTTTGCTCATAAAGATTGTGAATATATCACCCACCCACCCCCATCTCTCCGCACATCTACTCTGTAGTTGTGTTAACAGATGTATGCATTGTATATATGTGTCAAAGCCAGGGTCAACGTCAGTTATCATTCTGTTTTGTTTTTCTGTTTATTTGTTTTGTTGGAACAAGGTCTCTCACTCTGACCTGGAGTTCACAGATTAGGATAGGCTTTGCTTTCCAGCAAGATTCAGGGATCCCGCTGTGTCCACCTCCATAACCAGTGCTGGGATTGTAAACATGGGTCATCACTTCTGGCTGGGAATTGACCTCAGATCCTCATGTGTGTGCAGCAGCAAGAACTTTACTAACTGAGCCTTCTGCCGTTCCTTCCAGTATATGCCTTTAGCTTCTCCAGTACGATTTTATAACTCCATTGAAAATGAGCAGTATTTTATGGACATTGACAAAGACTCATCTAGATAAAGTCAAAAGAAAAATGCTTTGTAATACAGACACATTTTTTTAAATCCTCCATTCTGTTCCTGGGTGTGTAAACTTGGAGACAAGTTGAAACTATTGAACTCACCAATCAAGTGGGTGAGTGGGATGAACAGGACTACTGGGTTGGATCCAGACCTACGCAGGCTTTGTGTTTCTGTGAACTAAATTAAGTCCTCGAATGTGATTTGTTTCTTCAGTCCAAGAAGAGTGATCTGGCCACACTTAAGCCGCCTTGTTCTAAGATGCGTTGACCTCTGTTGGCTGTATGAATTTGATGAAAGAAGTGTGATGATTAGTCAAGCAAATAAAAAATAAAAACAAAAACAAACAAACAAACAAACACTCCCAGATATCCCATAGGTTCCCAGCTTTGAAGTCCAGAACCATGGTCTCTAGAACTTACAGAAAATAGTGAAGAGAAGACCAAGGAAAGGCAAGTTCTTTGAAGAGTTTAGAAATTATCATAGGGATCAATAACATCATTATCTTTAATAAATTCTGTGTGCATTGCTTTTCATACTTACCATTCCATTGCTGAATATAAGGGGATCTCTGAGCACTGAACCTGCACAGTGAAGGGAGGGAACAGAGGCAAGTTTTCATGATCTTTTCACCAACATACTTTAACAGACAACTGTGTGTGAGTGAGTGATGTGTGTTCAGTTGTAATAGGCCCACAGATATTAGCACAACAGATGCCATGCTAGAAGTATCTGGCATTATTCAGAACTAAGAGCCCAGCATGCAGCCCCCAACACCTGTTAACAAAAGAACAAAGACCATAATTCTGAGAAAGTCCTTAAAAGTACTAACCTTGGTTTTGGCTTCTGTAGCTCCACATGGTGATAACTGTTCTTACTACCTGAACTGTGTCAACCAGAATATGGTTTTGGTGCCTATAAAGCCAAGAAGGGTAAGGCTTGTGGCTACATGACTTGGGCAAGTTTTTGTGTAGCTGCTGACCAACAAATGAAGACTTCCTCTTGGGTTTAAGAGCCCTTGTATTCTCTGAAGGAATTACCCTGTAACAGAACATCCCAGTCAATTAAAAAAAAACTGTGGAAAGCAAGAATGGCAATAATCAGGATAATATTGCACAAGGATTGAGATGTAAATACACTTGGAATTGTCTTCAAATTTTCTACAGTAATATTTTTAGAATAATGAGAAATCTTTTGTCTTTTATATTATTCATACCTAGTTCATTGCCAGTATCAGAACAAATACAATGAATGTTTGTGACATTGGAATCTTTTTAGCATAGCCAGTCTACATTTGTGGGTTTCCCCCCCACATTGGCAGGCACAAACCAACCAGTGGTTTATGATGATCCTTCAAAAAGAGGGAATTTGTTTACTTTCTTATATCTTGAGTATAAATGAACTTCTGGGTTTTAAAAAATATTACCAAAAAGACTTTTAAAATCTCTTAATTACATAAATTGAATTCTTATATTCATAGAGTATTTAACAATGTAATGGTTTTACTCATTTGAATTCTCATTTAAATTGAAATATAAGTTTTACTCAGGATTTGAAGTAAGCTAAAGTTGCCCTTGCTTATTTAAAATTTAAAAATTCTATAAAGTGAAAAATTAAAATGATCCATAGTCTCACAGTTCAGAGTTGACTGCTAATATAATTCTATTCTTCTTTCCAAGATATCTACCATGTATGTAAATATATTTTTGTAGTTAAAAGTCATATATTATATCAATTTTGTATCTATTTTTTTTTATAATTCCTGCCATCTTGGTTTTGAAATCTTTAGCTGGCTCTGGCCAATTCTACTTCATTATTATGAGTCCTAGATTAACAATTCTGGGTTGTTTTTTCTAGAAAACCAATGGGCAAGAAGAGTTTACATTTCAGAATTCATCACTATCACATTATATTACAGCTTAGCATTTTCTAGGCATTGTTTTAAGAGTATTTTTACATTCATTAATTCATTAAATCATAATGCAACTTCTAATAAGGTAGACAGTGTTAGACTAGCCATTTAGCACATGAAACAAAATAGGTCCTGAGAGATGAACTGTCTTTCCAAGGTCATACCACGTACAAGGGCTAGACACCAGATCTGAACTGCCTGAATCTACAGTTCATTATGGACAGTAGACCCAATTTCTTGTTAGAATATTGATTTGCACCCAGCATGGTGTTCTAAAGAAACAAATAATTGTATAAATGCCTCAAACGTCGAGAATTAAAAACTTTTGAGACCTTATATAAGGTCCACACATTGAGCCGCTTACACTGTAGAAAGTGTTATGGCCAAAGGAGACAGACTCATGGTTAGGAAGCTCAGAAGGATACTGACTGACCTAGGAAAAACATGAGCCTATCTATCAGCCTGGAGCCCTGTGTTGTACACAGTGTGATGGGAGGCCAAACCTTAATGACTGCAGTTATAGACAAATACATACTATGCTAGCTCATGGACAATGGAAGAAAGTCTGATTCAACACTCTTCTGTTTTATAAAGTCCTTATGGATCTTCAGAAGAGGTAGTGAGCATGGGATGAGGAGTGGCAGAAGAGTTTCAAGTGGGTGGTAATCTACTTTCTTTTGTTAGTTTGTTTTAGTTTTTCTTTTCTTTGTGCTGAAAATAGATTTCTCTCTCACACAAAACATCCTGACCAGTTTCCCCTCCTTCCACTCCTCTCAGTTCTTCCTTATCCCTTCTGCCCCAGTGTCTTACTGTATTTTGTTTTGTCATGTTTGGTTATCTACCTTTTAATATATGTTAGAAGGAATCTTGTATCAATTCTAGTATCACCAGAGTTATAAATACAATGGATGCAGAAAGATCTGTCATACTATGAAATCTTTGTCCTATCTTTGATATTTGTTTTACTGATCTATATTGATGTGATATACATGTTTGAAGTTTCATATTTTAGAGCAAGGATGTTCCTAGGTCATTATATTATCATGCATGGTAGAGTTTTTGTCATTTATAATGAGTGAGTAGTATTCTTTTGTGTCACATTTCTTTATCCAAACATCGATTACTAGCCATTTAATACCATATCTTGGTTATTCTGCACAATGAATTCAATCACCAGGGACACATCTCTCTTTGGCATATTGGAACCAGCTGTAAGACGGTGGGATCTTTTGGTAATTTTTTAATCTTTTAAATTTTTGAGGATCCTCTATATTCCTCATAATAATAATAACAGACCCTCTTTCAGTGCCCACATTAAAGGTTTCTCTTTACATTTTGTTCTTCCTATCATAGCTGGAGAAACTGGGTCAAATGTTGTCAAACTGTAGGCCATATTACTAATCTGTTCTGATACCTATAGCTATAAGTAAAATTTTATTGAAAAACAGCCATACTTTATTATTATATATAGCTTTTTAAAACTTCTCTGGCACAGTTAATGGTGATGATGTGATGACAGCCCTAGAAGCCAACCGTATTCACTTTCTGCCTCTTCAGTGGAAGGATATTTTCTGTCCCTTTGTTGAGGTGACCTCTCTACTTCTTTCTCATACTGAAATTTTATGACTGTGTAAATCTGCAGTTTGGGGCACTTTCTTCTCGAAACTTCTGAAGTAATGCCAACAACACTTAAAATTTGCTATTTATCGAGAGAAATAAAAAGGACCACAATCCATGTTCGTTTTTTACCTTGAATCTCTATTTTATACTTGCATTCATAAAAAATAAAACGATAAGGAATGGATCAGAGTGTGTAAATACTACTGAAATCTTTACATTTGTTGGGACTGAAATGCACACTAAGAATATAAAAGCTGGCTGGATTTTTTTTTCCATCAGAAGGATGGCAGTGAAATTCACAATAGGACATAATAGAACTAGAATTTTGATTTCTGACGGTTTGGGGGGTTATGAGGGTAGGAGAAGGGAAATGCTGGGAGAGAAATCACCCTGAGAAATTTTCCATGTCTGTGTCTGCAATGTTTCAAATCTTGAGGTTGGCGGAGGCTGAATATTTCTTGTTCTAGGGCCGCAGATACCTGCTGCTTGATTTAAGGCATTAGAAAAGCGATCACCTTGCTGTGTGATGAAATTGCCGCAGAATAAATAGCCTCATGAGTCTAGTACTCCTGAACTTTTATTGTATTACTCATGCGTTCAGTCTCCCTCACCCTTTGCTGGCTTCCCAGGGCTTCCCAGCAGCTCTTCCTAGGCCAGGATATTAATGATGGCAATAGGCAAGCTGTAGAGAATGCTGTTTTCAGGAGGCCACGCTGTAGCAATCTGTGTATAACTCTCCCCAGTTTCTTGTGGCTTTGGTTTGTTTTGGACCTTTTTTCCTCTTCCTCTGTAGAAGTTTAATTTACCATTTTTTTGTTGCCAGTTATATTTTCTTCCCTGCTGACTCCTTGAAAATAAGCTGTCAGTATTTGAACAATCTTCTTTGTACATTGTAGTAGGCTCCTTTAAAAATGCATATTAGTGATGATAGCAATTATTATTATTATTATTGTTATTATTATTTAATATCACCAGAGTTATAAATACAATGGATGTAAAAAAATCTCCCATACTATGAAATCTTTGCCCTATCTTTGATATTTGTTTTACTGATCTATATTACTATTATTATTATTATTATTATTATTATTATTATTATCTATCATCTTTGCAATCTGTTGCCTATAACACACAAATCAGGAACTACACCTAAAATCTTTGCCCTGAATTGACACATTTTGAGCCCTGTTCAAACCAGAAGCTCCTCACCCTCGGCAAGGCCATGATATTGGTCTTTGAAGATAGAGTAGTGCTACAGAAAAATCAAAGCTGTTAAAATTAGTTAGTTGGTGAGGACAAGAGGATAACAGCCTCTCATGATGGGGCTAAACATATACAATTAAGACTGTCTGAGCAATTAGTTCCCCAGCTCTACAGCATAACTTGCATGTCTGCTTTGCTCTAATCTAGTGAGAGAAAAGTTCATGAAAACTCGAAATTTTTTGTAATCTTTCAAGTCTGGTAATTTGTTATTCATCTATGTTTCCCATGAAACTACTCAAGATAACATCTAGCTTGTTGTACCTCTCTGATAACATTATGTTCCTCTAGGCTGTCATCTCTGAGCTCAAAGTAGAGACAGCAGACATACTTTGGTAGAAGAGTGTCAGTATATTTTTATAACAAATACATGGGATGATCAAGTCAGAGGAGGATTGTTTGGACTCATGGCTTTGAAAAGGCCAATGTGCAGTCTGCTTTCTGGGCATTGTGTCTTGACTTTTGGCAAGTTTAAACATCATGATAAGAATGCGTAACTGATCAAGTTGCTCAACTTGTAGTGACCACAAATCAAAGACAAAGAGGAAAATGCTGGAGTCCCAATATTGTCTTCAAGAGCATGCCCATATATATCTATGGATTTATATGTATATATGCTTATATATGTATATATTTATATACATGTATACACACACATATATATTTTTCACAATTTGTAAGTGTCTTCACTTTTCAAAGGCACCACCTTTTTCCAATGTAGCAGCAGAGGCTAGAGACATGAGATCAATTCATTAACACATGGAAACCTTTAGGGGACAGATGGTTGAACTTAATGAAAATAATTCTAAGAGTGCTAGAAAAGCTGAGAATGGGGAGATAGTTACTATCTTCTGTGAGAATTGAGAGTTTCACTGGATGACCAAGAAAATTAGACAGAGGATAATCTCAGAAGCAGCATATAGGGAGACTGAGACAGGAGCTTGTTTCCTTTGCTATCTCCAACTTCTCATTTCCTCTTGTCAACTGGGAAGAAAATGCCTCTGTGGGGGATGAAAAGACCAATTGACATGGTGCTGCCAAAGGTCAGGAGACTCATCAAAAGCCAGTGAAGGACAAGCAAGAGCTAGATACTCCTTTTTGGTATCACTAGTTTAACCTCTAGCATTTAGTCTTCCTTGTTATCAACATTTTAACATGCACCTGGTTTATGTTTAATAATATTGGTTCACAGATTTCCATAAAAAGTCAGAGTTAGGCAAGATTGATTTAGAGCCAAGGGACAATCATTTAAAAGTAGCATAAATCATAATCTCCCTTTGTGATGGTTGTATATGTTTGACCCAAGGAATGGCACTATTAGGGGGTGTGGCCTTGATGGAGTAAGAGTGCCACTGTGGGCATGGGTTTGAATATCTTCGTCCTAGCTGCCTAAAAGCCAATCTTCTAGCTGCCTGCAGATGAAGATGTAGAACTCTTAGCTCCTTCTTGCAGCATGCCTGCCAAGATGCTGTTATAATCCCACCTTGATGATAATGGACTGAATCTCTGAACCTGTAAGACAGTCCTAATTAAATGTTGTCCTTATAAGAGTTGCCTTGGTCATGGTGTCTCTTCATAGCAGAAAAACCCAAATGACAGTAAGTACAAAGGAATGTGAGATACTTGCAAACTGTTCCCTGGGCTTCTTGTCTAACCAAACGTGACATAGAGAATGAGAAATTAGGAGGACTCTATAGATATCTGGTAGGTAATTTATTTTAAACAGAATGTATTATTCTAGGTTATTTTAAGTATGTTAGGGCTAAATAGTGAATAGGAAAAAAGGTAAAGTTGCAACAATTTCACATAGCCATGTACCCATTTCCCAAACATCATGTGTTTATCTTGGGCTTCACACCACTGTAATCCTCCAGGTAGAACGTGATACATAAAAACATCTATAAGCTAAGCACCTTTGATTAAGAAAGCCATAGTGAACATATGCTTGCACTTCTTCTCCATGCATGAAAGCCTCAATGTGGTTTCTATTTATTGTGTCGGCCTAAATGTTATGCAGTTGGCTGTCATCTGGAGCGTCAGTTGGAGTAGCACACAAATGGCTCTGCTTTCTCATTTCCCACAGGCAATATTTGTAATAGCATGATTATGTGTCCAGAATTCAGGATAAGCAAGGGGGCGGGTGGGTAGGAAGGAAAGGTTAGTGTTTTAGCTTCCAATGTTGCTGCAGTGGAAGTCACACATCTCATTGGCCAGTGTTCTTCGATCCAGGTGGCAATGGGGAGACAATCAGGCTCCACATGAGGGGCGAAAATAAAAGGAAGCAGGATGTTACAAAATAAATAGTCCGAAATTATTTTAAGATCTGAGAAACATAGTCATTCCAGATGTTTAACAGAAATAACGCACCACAGAGAGATGAGAATGATAGACAGACCAGTTCTCTACTAAGCATACAACCCATTTCCCAGTGCTATATGATGAGGCGTTGCAGCTACATGATAACATTATTTCCATTGCCATTCATCTTTGACAATATAAAAGACAGATATTCTCAGTTGAGTCTGAAAGGCAGCTCTCATCACACAATTCATCCTTTACTTCAGTTTAGTCAGGTTATTGTTTTGATATATTTTTTTTCATATTGTTATATGAAACAATGGCCACCAGTGTATCTTGAAGAACTTCAAAGACAATACTTTCTGCTTCTGACCCCTATGAAACTTTGAATCAAACATTTGAGTGTTTTGAGTATGTTTTGTAAAATGAGGTTGAGAAAAAGTATGGGTAATACATAATTGTTTAATACCCCAACTTGCCACCCAGGTTCCAGGAAAATAGCTATTTTTATTATGACATAGTTTATTATGGTGATTATTAATGTTACAGTTAGTAATAGAAGCCGTTGTTATATTTTGTTAGATATGTCCATTTATTTTATTTTATTTTATTTTTGTAGCCAAGTGTATGCTTTTGACTAAAAGCAGTACTTGTTTTTCTGGCCCATGTGTCTTGCCTGAAGGAGCAGCGAGCTGGAGAAAATAACAGCTCTAATAAGGAAAGTGAGCAGGAAGCTGTTTGGCAGCTGCTCTGTGTAGTGCCAACATGCTGGTAGACTGCATTCTGCCTCCCGTTTGCACTCACCTGCTGGGTGGTGTTCTTGTGCGCCAATTTAGCTTGCATGTCTGATGTAACGCATTTCTGATCAAGTATGCATTCAAAATTTAAATTTTCATCCTCACCGGGTGTCTATACTGATGACAAAACCGTTTGTATTCTTTTACAACAAGAATGATCTGGGAAATTAATTTAAAATGGTACTTGACCTGGATGGTGGTTGAGGAATATGTTACAATCTCTCCGTGGATCAACACTTGATCATTTGAACCTTGAGCACTGACAATAATGAAAGATTCACACTTTATTCCCCCTAACTTCGTAGGATGCTGTCATAGCTTACGATGTGTCTGCGAACAACTTGAAGATACTTTTTAATCTCTCTGAATAATAACACACTTGGGAAGTCAATAGGGAGAGGAGAACCAGGGGCACACAACAGTGTGGCAAGGTGGAAGTAATTTGGAAGAACTTTGTCAGGTTTTGGCTAGATTGCTGAGCTAATTGGCGATCTGTTTCCTGAAATGCCAAATAACTGTGACACGTTGAAATGATGTGTTTGGCTCTACTCACCTGAGAGTGAAATTCCGGGGCTCTAGTGTGGCTCATGTGCCAAGACTGTGACTAATGCATGCTGGGAAATGAGGTCACGGAATGGGGGGGGGGGCTATTTGTTTTTGGTAATTAAAAAAAATCTGCACACTCAGTACATGTACTAGGTATAGTGTAGTATTTTCTTCTTTCGCCTATTTCTCTACATAGAGGAACTACAGAGTCATATTTATGGCATGATGTTTACACAGTTGACCTAAAATTCCTAAACTTACAAAGGAATTTGATAGTTTTGGGGGGAGCCAAGAATGGCTTGACTAAGTGACTGAGTCATCTTCGACTTCAACCCAACAGAAGTGAAATGTGTGTGTGTGTGTGTGTGTGTGTGTGTGTGTGTGTGTGTGTGTGTGTGTGTGATATTTACATCCATCAGACTAGTGGCAATATTGCTATGTAGTGACTGAAAGCTAATGTAACCAGTGTTCTTCAGGGAAATGGTGTAACTGCCCCATATTTTAACTCACATCTTTGACTGTAAGTTTGACCCTGCACAAATTCATTCCTTTCCTCTTAGTTACAGTTGCTTCTCTAATATTAATTTGATTGTGTAGGTTCTAGCTTAAATCTCTTTAGTGAGGCTATACACCCCTTGCACACCAGTCCTTTTCTGTTTCCCATGTATCTCTCCTATCTTTGGCTGGCCACTTAATTTCTATTTAACATCTTGAAAATATACCATAGAAAAACTTCTGACTTTTTACCTGATATGTTCAATGTTACTTACCATTCAATAGAATAAAAATTGATTAAAAATATAAATATAACTACAAGTGACTAATTACTCCTTTTACCTATAAGTATAAGAGCCATTTAAATCAAGCCACACTAACCACCACTTTTATGCCTTATAAAAAAAGTCTCTCATAAAAGTCTATGAGAGAATTTGAAACACTGGGCAAGAAAAATCCCTTGAATGTTAAAAGCAGAGCTGAATGGACCATTCTCATGAGAACTTGGGAGATGAGAATGCAGAAAAATTGGACAGTAGATGTCTGGCTTCTGAGGTTTCAGAGGGTAACAAGATTCTGTCAGGAAGAGGACTAGGGTACAATCATGTTGTATTTTGTCAAAGAGTATGTATTCTGCCTGTGTCCTCAGAAATTGAAAAATGTTAAATTTAAGAGTAATAGAGGGATAGCATGTAAGTCAATCGATGACATAGATGGTATTGATCTTTCCTTTAAGGGTTTTACCATACAGTCAACAAAAACCATTATGTATGGGTTTTCATTTTAAACTCTGTGTATGTATGTGTGGCTCTGTGTGTGAGTATGGCAGCCAGAAACCTCAGATCTCCTTGGGACTGGAGTCACAGATGGTTGTTATCTTCCCGGAAGATGATGTGAACTGAACTCAAGTCCTCTTTAAGAGTGGTACCCTTAAGCACTTCGGCCCCATCTCTCTAACCCTGTGTAAGCTTTGTTTGTTTGGTTCTGTTTTTGACTTTACAGGAGATTGAAGAAAGATATTATTTTGAGAAATTGACACTATTAAAGACAACAGTAATTTTAAAAGTTGATCTAACTATATTTTGCATCATGTAGTAGTCATGTGTATATGGAGGTTAGTGATAGAATGTGGTGGTATGAAAACTAAAAGTGCCAAATAGGCTTACATATTTGAATACTTGTTCTATAGTTGGTGAAGCTGTTTGGGGAAAATTATGAAAACTTTCAGAGCTATAATTTTGCTGAGGAAGCATGCCACTAGAAACTGGATTTGATGGTTTATAGTCTGACCATATTTCCTGTTCTCATTCCATGCTTCCTATATGCAAATGAAAATATCATCAGCCACCATCCAGTTTCTGCTACCACACCTTTCCTGTGTGTTGCCTTGCCTCCCCTATCCCTCTGTAATTATAAGATAGAACATTTCTTTCCAAACAAACAATAATTGAAGAAAAAAGAAGGAAGGAAGGAAGGAAGGAAGGAAGGAAGGAAGGAAGGAAGGAAGGAAGAAATAAGGAAGAACTCAAGAAACAAAGAAAAGAAACTCCTGGTATAAATTACTTTTAAAATTATATGAAAATTTTATCTCTTCTAATAAAAATATGCAAACTTTTTGTTATATCATGAAGATTGGTGATTCAGATCTGATCAATTAAAATATAGCCCTCTTCAAATGATAAAAAACAAACGCAGAGAACTTTCTAGAGGTTATTCTAACAGCCACATTCATTGACCTGCCACATGGCATAGGAACCTTTCAAGGGCTGTCTAGAAAGAACAGCGTTTATAAAATTCCCTGTCTTAGCTGTCACAAGTCAAACTCCTCCTGATATTTTATTATTAAGAACCTACTTATTTTCAAAACATTGGTATAGGCCCTTTTCTATCACTAATAATACATTAGCCTCTGGGCTTTCTTTGAGAATACTTAGAAAGAAATAATTTCCTATTCAATAAAGGCATCATATGAGAGAGATAGATACATTACTGAGAACTAAGCTAATAAATGTGCCAGAGAACTTGCCACTTCTGAAGTAAACTAGTGTGAATATTTTAGTATTTTGGAACCAATGAAATGACTACATCTTTATAAGCTCCTGTAGTATTTAAACCTATATTAGAATTCAGAATGAAAACAGACATTGGAAAAGGTCATTATTTTATTTACTCCCCTTCTTTCAACCATACAGTGTGTACTGTACTGCCATAGCTGTAACAATGTCTATCAGTTTAATATTATTAATTGATTTTGAAGTTGTTTTTGTCTAGAATAGGCATTTCACCAAATATATATTCAGTTTCAGAGTTGGAAGAGTGAAACTTACCTGCTCTCTTTCAAACATATTTTTATAAGTCTGCGCAATTTGGTATCGAAAGCATATTAGAACATTAAAATAGGTCACTATGTTCACTATGTAATTCATGGTAAGGAGAAATGTGGACATTTCATTTGTAAGAAACTAAGAATTTACATTGTTGTTGACATTGAACCTCAAGATATTAATTTTCGGATGGTAAAAAAGGTTTTTATGTGCAATGTCCCACATCTGTGTCCAGGTTTAACATTTTGTTCTCCTTATTTCCTTCTTTTCTGTTTCTTTTTCTTTTAATTTGCAAATCTATGCTCCCTAAAGATTTTCCAATGGATTTTTCTCCCACCCCAAGGCAGAGTCTTTAATCAAATTTGCTTGTTTTTCTTCCTTACTCTTTTCACCATAGAGACAGCAAGTTCGCTGTAGCAATTTCATATAGCACATATCGACAGTGGCTAGACACGTAGTGTCTGGGAACAGTCTCAAAAGTCAGAATACTTCATGTTGAATAGCACCTGTCAGATAAGTTCACTCCAGAGATAAAAGGGGAAGGCTTTTCAAGACAACATCGCAGCAATCACAACATAGCAGTGATTGTGTTGTCGCAGGTTGTTTCTTTAGAAAGTTTAAGGAGCATTGGTGGTACCCAGATGAGGATATTCCTCAAGATTTTACAGGATATTTTCATTTTTAAAAAGATCTCACTGGAAACTTCTCTAGGAACTTATTTATAAGTTATTAGTAAGCGAGGCATAGTTTCACATGGTATTCTTTAGAGATGGAAGACAATGGTCTAGCAATAGACCCTTATGTTGTGGCTTCTGGTGGACATGCTTTTTTTTTTTTTTTTCCATTTTCTTCTGTTAATTATTTGTGGAGATATCATTTTATGGATTTTGGGTGAATATTATCATGATCTTGTCGTTTTGTGTTTGCTTATGGTAGGCATATGCTTAATCCTTACACCACAATGTATTTTGATATAAAATCTGAGGATTCCTCATATCTCTAACAACATTTAGAATTCATACACTGAGATGAGATATCCTAGAGAAAACCAGACAGGTATTCATATCAACCAGGAATTGTTTGAACAGATGCTACCCACAGTTTCTATTGATATTAGCTATTGGATAGGGTGTTTGTTGTGTAATTTGACTGATACCCACATAGTTCTCTCCTGTCTCTAAGACCTACACAGGAGTCAGAGCTCAGCATTTTCTACTGCTGGTTCTTTTGCAAGTATCTATCTGTCTAGCTCCCCTGCTCTTGCACCCAGGTGTTTTCTCTTTCATGGTGGTGCCTGCACTTTTCTTTTGTTTTAAGAACACTTTTTATAACCCCTAACTTTAATGACCTTTTGATCCTGATCTTTTGCTTCTTGGGTTGTCTTACTTTATTTAGGAGAGCTTCCCAATGTGCAGAATAACTAGGCTTCTAGGCACACCCCACCCCTTTATCCATGAGCTCTTTTTGCAGGGTGTGGTCAGGCACTGTTGTGGGAGTGAATTGGCCAGCAGTTCACATTGTTGCTGAGTCATGCTTTGCCTTCTGCTTTCCATCCCACTGCCCCAGATTTCTTCATTTCTTTAGACTGAGATGGAGCCATAACAAAGATGATGCTTTTTATCAGTCAAGTTACCTGTGTAAACTGGAATTATAATCTATGTCACATTTATTGATAGGCTGAAGACAGTTGGTAAACTTGGAATAGTAGAAGTCCTTTTTTGGCTTTGAGAATCCCCAATTTCTTTGAGTTTTGGGGAGTAAAGTCTTCATTCAAGTGAAGTGGGAGGAGAGGACGAGGAGATTGTTTAATAAGAGTAGTACAGTTGTGTTTTATAAAAAGGAAAGAAAGAAACCAGGACTATGTTTGATAGAGTGAGATATGGTGAGATGGAAGGGGGTGCCTCTGCAGACCCATGCTGAGATATCTCTTCCCCCTGAGGTACCAGCCATAGACTGATATAGTATGGGATAGAGTTTATTTAAAACATGGCGAGGGGAGTTGAGGGAGTAGAGATAGAGAAAAGCAGAGAGAGAGAGAGAGAGAGAGAGAGAGAGAGAGAGAGAGAGAGAGAGAGAGAGAAAGAGAGAGAGAGAGAAGATCCTTTGCTACAAAGGCAGTGGCTTTGAGTAATAAGAAATAAAAGGGGAGATGTGATTCACAACACAGGTGGAAGGGTTGGCCTTAGAGGGGAACATGAATCATTCATCCACAGCGATAATCTGGAAGGCTGAAGAACTAGGGAAATAGGGACAGATGGTAGTTTTGTGGTAAACACTAGAGGAATTCTCTTTCGATTACTTCCATTTTCACAGTGAAGTAAAACGAAAGTCACTGGTGCATACTTACGCAGAAGGTGCATAGTTTATGCTACCATTTGAGTCAAAGCTTTCCCAGTTCTCCCCTTTGAAGGTCAGAAGTCTCAGCATTAGAAATTGTGGGGAAGATGCATTTGAATCATTTGGGCCCAAATGAGAGATGACTAATGACTGAACACCTGGAGCAGTCCCATAGTTTAAAACATTTACATTTTTATTATTGAAATAATTCGGCATCTTTCATCAAAATCAAAGCACACACTTCTCTTAAAAAAAACAACAGCAAAAAAGAGAATATTTACCTGGGTTGCCTAGTAACACAAGGTCTGAGCTTGTTCAGGACAGCAGTAGGATGGAATTGAATAACACTCTCCCTTCAGACATGTCGCTGCAATGTTTTCCAGTCTGTAGTACACTCACTGTTATCTTGTTACTGGCGCTGCTAATTCCCTGATGTTAGTTTTCCAACACTTACTAAAGAAATTGAGGCAAAGCCTTTGTTTGCTGCCATCCAGTGGTTGTTTGTGGTGTAACTCTTTTAAATGGTGGCAAATGGTGGCTCCTGTCAGCAGATCCATGTAGAGGTCTGAAGCTCAACAGATCCTTGCAGTTCTTCTTTGAACGGTCATTTTGAACTGAATTACGTAGAGACTATTCCTCACAGGATAATTCTTACAGTTAGATTGATTTCCACGTTCTATCCTGCAATTTTCTTAAGAAATAGCTTTGTAATATCACTTTCCTTCAAAACACCTAAGGAGATATGCTTACATCTTAACCCTGTCAGCATGCTGTACTTTGGAAATAGGAGGTGTTCAAGGATAAATTTGTAAATAGAAATACAACAAAATCTTACTGGGTTAGTCTGATTACTAATATCCTTTTAAGAGTTGACACAGAGATACAGAGAAATAGACAGACTTGGAAGAAGGTCATAAAACTGATGGATTGGAAAGATGAAGCTCAGGTTACAGGCAACAACCAAAACCTAAAATGAGACCGAGAGCCAGTCTTTCTAATGGCCTTCGAAGAAATCTGGCCTGAAGATATATTAATTTTAGAATTCTAACTTCTAGGACTATGACATTACATTTCTGCTTTGTATGGCTTATAATGTGTCATAATTTTTAGGACAGCCATAACAAACTAATACAGGGCCATGCATTCAAAAATACTTTCTTCATTGCATTCTTAAGCATTCTACATTTTGGTATTTATGCCTCGGCTTCTTCTTTGGAAGAGGAAGCATATTCTTAGTTGAGGAAGCAGCCTGTCTTTGATTATACAGATTGCCTTTTATCAATGCTGAAGTCAGTTAACTCCTTAGGCAACCCAGACTCGCTCATTTTCCTCCATGGAAATTAGTTATACATCCATAGGCTCCATATTATGCAGTTTCATATTTCTGAAATTGTGTGTTACCCCGGTGTGGTTTCTACATTTTGAACTGTAAGGCATGCTACCTAGGGACTGAGGGTAAATTTATACTATTGTAGCATATTTATGAAAGGCTAGGTGTTGTTTGTATTTAAGCATTGATTTTAGTGGATAAAGACATAGCCCAGGACTAAATTAGCTACTTAATAAAAACTAAAGAAATAAAAAAAAAACTAGGGACATTTAAACGATCACTTGAATGTTATTTTATACGATACACAATTTGTATGTGAAGAAGGATGTCATTTTACTAAGGTTAAAAGAAAACAGATGCTTATAAAATGTGTTAAAAACGTTTGTAGTTGGTTATAGTTTTGTTTCAAAGGTTGAAGTGCCTAATTCCAACAGTACATTCATTCATGTCACTTGAAGCATCATATTAAAAGACAGCAATAAAGTAAAACAAAGAGTGGATGTTAGTCTTATAACAAAGGATTTGCTACAAGCAAACCAAATAACTGAGGAGAGACCCTCATTCTCCAGTGAGAAATGTCTGGTTTTATTTAGTGTATATAATCACAAATTCATGGTACAATCAGAAAGTAAATCACATGAAAATAAATGCATTAGACACTGAACTTTGTGAATTCAGTTACATGATTAATTACATGACAAGGATATGAACATTTTATTAATTTAACATTTTGGTAACTGGAAAATTAATTATATGATGAAAGTCTCTCTTCCAAATGAATGACTCCTTTAAAATATTTAATAATCTTCATCTCACTGAAATATATTCCACTATTAAAAACCTGAATAATTAAACTATAATAATGATTGCAAAGCTACATATTTTTTATTATTTTTCTAAAGGGATATATTAAATTAAATGTTGCATGTTTAAGTATATGAATGCCTAATGATGAAAGAGGAATTATTCTGTAGAATCCAAAGTTGGTTTTCTAGAAAAAATTATATATTAATGTTGGCAATGACAGGAACAAATATTTTTCAGAGATGTCTTAATATTCAACCTAAAGTAATAAAATATTAGTATTGTACAATGCTAAATCCTTTCATAATTAAAAACTCTTTATTTCTTTATTTCCTGTGGGAGATTTTTTTATTTTAAAGTCACTTAGACTCTGGATTGTTTTCCTATCACTATAACAAAATATCTAAGAAGGTGAACCATCTGATGAAGGAAGTTTATTCTGTTGTACATTTGAACATTTGATTGGACAATAACATTGCTGAGGTTTCTGGTGAGCTGACCTGTGGCAATGGTGGAGGAGACATGTTGGAAGAAATTGCTCTTTTAAGGACCAAGAAATACACATAAGATGGGGCTGAGATCCAACAACCTCCTGCAGACTGTCCACTGGATTCTCCTTCTTAAAGCTTTCACTGAACTTTCACTTTCATCTTTCCTTTAATGCCTATGATTTGGGGAAATATTGTACATCAGATCCAAAGAGATTATTCTTGCTACACATTGTCTAAGGAGGAAGCAGCAACCGAAGAACAGTAGAGAAATTATCACCAGCAGCAAGGCTCACTGCTATCACTAAAAAGCTGGACAATGTCACCCATTATGGGCAGAGAGTCACTAATAATTATAATATGTAATAAATAACAAATTCTTTATCTCCATAGCATGAACATATGAATCAGAACCAGCCAATTCCATTTAGAAAGACCATTCCTAACTGTAGTATGCAACATTTTTTTAAACATACCATGAACACAAATCAAATAGTCAACAAGAAAGTATTTAAGTTAGCTAAGTTTAATAGCTGATAGCCACACACCCAATACTTGGAAGTCTGAAGGAAAAATATCTCCTCAAGTTTTAGGATAGGCTGTACTACAGAGTGAGACTTTTATCTCAAATAACAGAAAAGCAAAAAAAAGAAAAGGAGAACATAAATAAAGAAATGATTTAATTTTCTTAGTTGTCAAGTGAAAATTTCTGAATGCCTGTTACATTCTCAATATCAAAAATACAGTATAGAAATAATTCATAATGTTTGTCATCTACTGGAATAAATGAACATTCTGTATAAGACATTTTGCTTTTCTTAGTTCTTACTATACATATAAAGAACACAGATGTACAGTTTGGCTAAATTGAGAAGCTTTGTGTTGTTTGCTTCTGGTAGGTTAGTCACCATGCTCTCGTGTTGCATATTCTCTTGCAAGTGTGATCCCAGTATTTCCAGCTTCATTGCCTTCTACCTCAGGAAAAGACACTTCAATTTCCATAAACTCTTCATCTGATTTCTACCATTGCTAACATTTTCTAAACACACGGTGTAATGTTCAAAATTAAGAAATTGGCCTTGACACATTTTTGTTAATAAAATTCTAACTTCACTAGTATGTCATATTCTCCTTTTTCCAACTCATGTCCATGTTCCAGGATATAACCCAGGATACAACTCTGTACTTAGTAGAGCAATGATTTTGTGGTTTCCTTAGTTGCAAAACATGTCTTTAGAGTGACTAGAGATAATAATTTTTTTTTCATTTTTCTCTTCATATTCATTTCCTCTTTCAACCTCATTTCAATAAAATTACTGTGATTTCTTTCAAAGACTTTAAATTTTTGGGAGGAGAACAACTGAATAGACTCATAGCTTGATGGAATTTCGGGATATAAGTTCTTTCGCTTAAATGTAAAGTCAGAGAGAAATCTTTAGGAAGAGACAATAAGATCATAGACTCTTCTAAAGTTCATAAGACAATTGAACATCATAAGATCCAGTGGAAGAAATGACTTTATCTCTAAATTTCCAGAAAAAAATTTGTACTTCAAAGTTGGAAGTAAATTGATCTGGTTGCTGTCTGACCTTGAATTCACAGTCACCAAAGAGATTGAATTTCTATTTGTAGGAAGTCAAAGTGAAATAATCTTAGAGGCATGTGATCAGAGCTGGAGAAAGATCATAGTGAAAAAATATTCCAGAGGATACTGGAATCCTTTACAGGGAACTTGCTTCATTGCTTCCATCTTATGACATATGAAAATGGCATAAATATTACCCAGATGTTGACTGACATGTTCTTACTTTCTCAAGCGTATTGAGAACCATTTAATTTTGGTAGCTTGCAAATCAGTTGTTCAATTTTTACTTTATTATGATTTATTATTCATTATGGGTTGTTACAAAAGTGAGTGGTTTCACATTTTTCACTTTTCCCAAGGTAAACATTATGTTGCTTTATTTTTCGCACAACTCTAAATATCTATCAGTTCTTGTTTTATTAAGGTTTATGATTTTAAAGGTATAAAAGAAAACAAGTGTTAAGGTTCTGACAGATTTTTTTTCAGAGTAAAAAAAAATTATCAACTTTTAAGATGAATGTTATTGGTAGTTTTTCTCCGTGTCTTTGAAGTCTAGAACAAACCCCACTTAGCAACCAAAGGGCAACTCTCTCTTGGTGACAAAGTGGTAATTCTCAATAGCCTCTGGTTACTTTGTCTTCATGTTCATCAATGAGATGTAACTGTAGGCTTCTTTAAAAGTCAGGTTTGTAGGTGGTAGATGGTATTTTGTTGATGTATTAGCAATTCTGTCATCTCCATCAGAGGGACAGTTATGATTGGTCATTCTCTTCAGAGCAATAAAAGGACTTGTCACTTTGACTTTATGGGCAGTTATGACATGTTTACTTTTTTGATACAAAATGTAAGGACTCTTCACCTTTCCAGGCTACAAGGAAGATAGCCTTGATATATAGCTTGCTCCTTCCGCGTGCCTCTCCCTAAGGACAACAACATAAAGACCTGAACCATTTGAGCAGACATATCCAGGACACACTATGAATAAGAGACAAATACTCTTAAAAACCAGTGAAGAAGAGGTGTTTGGTGCTATTCTATACCTTTCATAAGACTGTCCCTATAGGCACTTCATCATTTCTGCTAGTTTTGAATAACATCCAGCTTGCCAATTATCCCTAATGATTCTTTGTACAAATAAAGCAATTGATTTCCTTACAGTTCAGAAAATACTAGAATATTTTCTTCTTGTTATTGTGGTCTAGAATAAATTAAGTTACATCTTAATTTTTTTCTTGTTGGTTCATCTGGAACTTATGTTTATCATTTTAATAATTAGGTTGTAATTATCTTATTTACTCATTTAGGGGTGTGTGTGTGTGTGTGTGTGTTTATTTCCAGGTATGTTTATCTCTCTCCTGATATGTTATGGGATCTGGGGATCTAACACAAGTTGTCAGACTCAGACCTGCACTCAAGTGCCTCTCCCTGCTTGAACTGCCTTGCTGGCCTCTCTTCGATAATTTTAAAAATTGCTGTTCTATGAGAAACTTTTCTTTTTACACATTCTATTATTTACCATTAATTTTGGTGAGTTGTATTTTCTTAGTTAATTATTCACTTATTTCAAATTTTCTTTTTTAATTGTTCTATTTTACCACTAGCTCTTATTATTTTTAATTAATTAGTTAATTAGTTATTTGCTTTACATCCTGCTTACAGTCCCCCCCTACAATTCTTTACCCCTCCCTCTTCCTCTTCCCTCTGAGTCGGTAGTGTCCCTGTGGGTATCCCTTGACCCTGGCACATCAAGTCTATGAGGCTAGGCACATCCTCTCCCACTGAGGCCAGACAAGGCAGCTCAGCTAGAAGAGAATAGCCCATGTACAGGCAACAGCTTTTGGCATAGCCTCTGGTTCAGTTGTTCAGGACCTACATGAAGGTCATGCTTCATGTTTCGCACATATGAGTGGAGAGGCCTAGGTCCAGCCTGTGTATGTTCTTTGGTTGGTGGTTCAGACTCTGAGAGCCCCAGGGGTCCAGGTTCGTTGACTGTATTGGTCTTCCTATGGCGTTCTTGTCTCCTCAAGTCCTGTAATCCTTCTTCCTATTCTTTCATAAGAGTCCCCAAACTCCATCCACTATTTGGCTGTGGGTGTCTGTATCTTTCTGAGTCAACTGCTGAGTGCAGCCTGTCAGAGGACAGCCATGCTAGACTTCTGTCTTCAAAATTTTCATAAAAAGTAATACTAATTAGTTACACATGATTCAATGAATTCATTTTTAGCCTTTCCTTAAAATACTAAAAATTTGTATTTGTATTGGCACAGAAAATGTGTGAATGATTCAAAATTACCATCTCAATGTAAAACATCAACTTTTAAGAAGAAATATTTGGGTAAAAATTCAGTTATTTTATTTTTAATCACCACCATACAAGTAATATATTTCCAAGTGCTAAAACAGGCCATCATCTATGTTAAGACAAAGTGTCTTAAGGGAACATTGCCTGCTTCTGTATTTTCATCCAAGTACAAAATCTCTATCATGAAAAAAAATTAGAAAATCTCATTAGAAAGATTTTGGTTGGTAGTCTGTGAAAATATGATAATCATCCCTTTATTATTACTGTGGATAGATACAATAGTTAAATCAGATATCAACTGGGCTGTGGACTAAGTGATAAAGGAATATTGATTCATTACCTACAATTAAATCAATAACTTGACACATGATAGAAGCTCTCTTACCAACTTTTTTGGTCAACATGAAGTTAGGTGAGAATTCTGATAGACTGCGTGATAAAATGCAAACTCAAAGTGACAGTGACTTGAGACTTTAGAGACTTGAGACAAGATGAAACTCAATGGGGAACAATGGTGTTCTGATATAGAAATCACAGCCCTGATATTTTCAGCCATGATATAGGCTGAAAGCTTTTCTTCCTATCATTCACTCACCAAAGAAAATGCCCTACAAGCTTGCCTATAGCCACATCTTACAAGGCAATTCTAAAATTGAAGATCTCTTCTCTCAGTTGACTGTAGTTTATGTCAAGTTGACATAAAACAGCCATGCCATGCTTGGTTTAGTACTAACTATCACTCTAACACACACACACACACACACACACACACACACACACACACACACCCAAATATACACAAACATAATTATAGTCTAATATTTGTAGAGATAATCTCTTGTGTATTGTGTGGAAGAATCACCTGTCAATAAAAATCTAATGTCTAACAGCTGAGGCAGGCTTAGAAGGTGGGACATCCAGCAGGGAGAGAGGAACCCTGGGAAATAGAGATGGGAGATTTGCCACACACTTGATGAAGTTGGACTTATGAAACTGAGGAGAGGTAAGTATAAAAGGGTTAATTAAAAATTACAAGCTACTCAGGGAATATGCCTAGCTTATGGCCTAGGCATTTTAAAAATAAATAATAAATCTCTGAGTCATTATTTGGGAACTAGGGTGCTGGTAGAAAAGCTTTCAATTACAAATATTAGTCTGTGTTACTAAGAGTTCAAAGTACATGATACACATAGACAATACCATAGTCCAGTATTAGTCTGTATACTAAGAGTTCAAAGAATATATGCTAAGAAGGACATATACTAAAACTTCTATTTGACAAACTGTGTTTAGATTAAGAATGAAAATTGCATTTTGATTTTGAGATTGCTGAAGCCATGAAACCTTATTTCTTTCTGAGGCATCTGAAATTTTGAGTGTGTCTCCTCAGGTCAAGGGAAGTTCTTGTCCAGAAAGCTTTCCTGGATTCCCTGGGATTGTTCAGACCTTTTTTTTTTTTTTTTGTTTCTACCCTGTGGCCTGGATTCACTCACCCCAGCAAGAATTATACAGTATGCCTTTGATGTGCTAGGAACTGTCCTACCTCATGGGTCACAGAATGGCAAAGAGAAAGGACAAGATTCCTGCTCTCACAGAAAGGACTCTGTGGGAGTTACAGATAAACAAATGCTCAGATCACTGACAAGCACCACAAAGGAACAAAGTGCTCCATAGAAATGCAATAGCCAAGCAGGGAAGCTTTTTCAAATCATAGCTGTAGAAGACCTCTGTGGGGAGTTGACATTTGAATGAAGTAGATTACAGAAGGAACTAGCCAATATGTAGATTGTCATCCTTGTAGCAGGATACTAAAGACAAAGTTCTGCTAGACAAAGGATGCTTGGCTCAGGATGCAGAATGATGGGCAGAGTGTAGGAGATGTAATTAGAAATCAAGTGATATTGCCTTTTATGGTACATTTCAGTGGTATCAGTGATTTGGGGTTTTATTTAACATCCATGAGAAATTCATGGATGATTTAGACAAGGCAGATCTGCAAACTGTAAGGCTGACTATGTGGCAAAATTATTATATAGAGATATAAGTAAACTGAAAACCATCTTAGTTCTACACACTCTATTGATTTTATTTGCCCATCCATATTTATTTGTCTCTAAGCTATAGCTTCCTTAGAATAATCACTATCTCACTTATTTTCTGCCTCTATTCTCACCTCAATCCTTTAAAACTAAGAGATGAAAATTCTTCCTGGAAGATTCTTTTTTTCCCTTTCTTGTTGTTCTCTGATATAGGATAACTAGCAGTTGGGAACCGAAGGTATTTGTTTGTATTTCATTGAAATTGGAAGCAAAGAAATCTGGTTTGTAACAACAGATGAAGTGGACATATAAGGCCTGGCCAGCTGTGTGCTTCAGGGAGAGATTCTCTTTGTGAGTGATGGTACTACAGCTTTGTCTTATCCCTTGTGCTGATATGAGATGTGGAGACCACGGTTGAACTCCTATCATAAACTCATTATTTTTGTCTATCCTTGGGTTGCTACGATTATTTCTGTTACACGCTGAGTTCTATTTCTGTTCTACGCAATTAATTCTTAATGTTTATTTACTTCCTGAGTAATTTTGTGTAAAATTATTTAGCTTCAATTTTTTTGGGTTTTAAAAACATTTGAAAAAAATTATTTTAGGATGTTTGAAAAGGCCACAGTGACTTATATTACTTAATATTTATTTAAATTACATAAATCTGTATTGATACATAAATTAAGTGCACACACATATACTTTAATTAAAGTTGACTCACTCTGGATAAAAATGCTGTCCCCCCAGGCCCCCCAAAACCCTAAACTACCTATCAAAAATCCCAATGTTAGGCATGGAAAAGCTACTTTTGAGTTGCTTATCAATGGAGTCCAAACAACTCAACCAAATAATATAGGCTATTACCATTGCTCTTAGTGCCTAATAGAGACAAAAGGTTAAACTCTATTGCTGAAAATCCCATACATGTGAAACCCAGAAATTGGAGAAATTGATCTGGACTTGATCTGGAATCAATTCCCTGAGGATGAGTCCTCATATTACGTGAAGGGGCTGTGCAAGCTTCCAAGGAAGGACAGCTATCAATAGTCTTACCTAGTTGCAACCCTCATGAGCCACACAATGGGCAGCACAGAAGGTAATTTGAAAAGTACAATAGTGGCACTTATGTTCTGGTAGCAACCAATGCCTGCTAATTGCATTTGAGGCTCTCTCAATAGGATGGAATTCATGCCCTGCAGGGTCTACTACCCATGGTTGGCAAGGTCGTGCAACCTAGAGGAAAACCTACAACTGGCAGTTTCCTAAACCATCAGAATCTCTAACTGTACTCTGAATGTTATCTTTATATCCATAAAAATGTAGCTAACCTGATGGGTCTAAGGTGGAATTTCAGAATGATTTTGACTTTCATTTCCTTGATGGCTAAGGATATTGAACTTTTCTTTAAGTGTTTCTCGGCCATTAGAGATTCCTCTGTTGTGAATTTTCTGTTTAGCTCATTACTTCATTTTTAAAGTTTGTTTGTTGGTGTCTAATGTCTTGAGTTCTTTGTATATTTTGGATATCAGCCCTCTGTAGCATCTTTTTCCATTCTGTAGGCTGCTGTTTTGTCCTATTGATGGTTTGTCTTTTGTCTTGTAGAGGCTTCTCAGTTTCAAGCAACAGCACATGCTGGCAAGGATGTAGGAAGAGGAACAATATTTCATTTCTAATGGGAATGCAAACTTATACAACCACTCTGGAAATCAATGTGGCGGTCCCTCAGAGAACAGGAGACAGTTCTACCTCAAGACCCAGCCATACCACTCCTAGGCATATACCCAAAAGATGCCCCACCATATCACAAGGACATTTGATCACCCTATGCTCATAGAAGCTTTATTTGTAATAGCCAGAAACTGGAAACAACCCAGATATCTCTCAACCAAAGAATGGATAAAGAAAATGTGGTTTATTTGAACAATGCACTGCTACTCACCTATTCAATACAAGGATATCATGAAATTTGCAGGCAAAATGGATGAAACTAGAATCCTGAGTAAAGTAACCCAGACACAAAAGGATATGGATTGTATGTACTCACTTTTAGGTGGATATTAACCATCAAATACAGGATACCTACATTACAATCTACAGACTCAAAGAAGCTAAATAACAAGGAGGGTCAAAGGGAGGATGCTGGAATCTTATTCAAAAGGGCAAATACAATAATCATTCAAGGTAGATGGAGGCAGGGAACTGTATGTGAGATGGAATGAAGCAGGGGATTAGGTATAAGGGGATATGAAGATAGGCCAGGATAGTAAACAGAAATTGGCAGAGGGTGGTGGTAGTGGTGGTGGGGCATCCCAGGATGTGCCAGAAACCTGGGATGGGGGAGGCTCCAGGGTATCTATGAAGGTGACTGTAACTTTGACTACTAACAATGGGGGATATGGATCCTGAGCTGGACAACTCCTGTAGCCACATAGCTCTTCCCATGGAGGAATAAGCACACTATCCCACCCAAAAAACTAGAGACCCCAAATTTGTTCTGCCTACAAGAAGTTCAGGGGCAAGGATGGAGAAGATGCTGAGGGAGTGGCCAACCAATGACTGTCCCAGCTTGTGACCTATACTATGGGCAAGAACCAATTCTGACACTATTTTATACTTTGTTACACTTGTGGACAGGAGCTTAGCATATCTGTCCTCTGAGAGGCTCCACCTAGCAGGTGACACCAGCCAAGCATTAGACAGAGCTCAGAGGAATTTTGTGGAAGAGTTAGGGAGAGATTAAAGGACACGGTGGGGATAGGGACTCACTCCACAAGAAGACCAACGGAGTTAACTAACCTGTATCCTTGGGAGCTCCCAGAGACCGAATCATCAACCTAAGAGCATACAAAAGCTGGACCCAGGCACCCCTGCACATATGCAGCAAATGTGTAGCCTGGTCTTTATGCAGATTTCCGAACAACTGGAGTAGACCATCCCTGACTCTGTTGCATGCCTCTGGATCCTGTTCTCCTCCCTGAGTTGCCTTGTCTGGCCTCAGTTGAAGAAGATATGCCTAGTCGTGCAATGACTTGATGTGCTAGGGTGGGTTGGTACCCAGGTGGTGGGGTCTCCCTATTCAGAGGAGAAGAGGAGGTGGAATGTGGGTGGAGCTTTTGAGGGGGTACTGGGAGGTAAAGGGTGTCCTGGGATCAGGGATGGAAACTGAATAAATAAGTAAATTAATGGACAAATATAAATATCACCTCCTCATCAAAGAAGCATCTTTTATCGCAGATGGAGATCATTACAGGACGCCACAATTAGTTAAAATACAGAGATCTATTGACTAGAGGTTGCTCAGCTGCCAATTGCTATTTTTTTTTCTTTTTTATTTTATTTTTTTATTAGATATTTTATTTACACTTCAGATGGCATCCCCTATCCTCATTCCCCCCACCACCCTTAGGAAACCCCTATCCCATGCCCCCTTTTCCTTTTTGCATTTATACATTTTTTTAAAAAAATGTTAATCATAGGCTTTATAAGTTTGGTATTGTTCAATCAGAGGTGTAACCCACTACCAAACCTAGATATAACAACTATCTTTGACTGGTGGAGATACATGAACATCAGCCTCCCTGTGATTAATATTTTTTTAAAAAATGTGTACCTTAGCTCCTCCTACACATCACCCTTCCTGTTAAAATGAAACTTTTCTCTCAAAATACAATTAGAGCATAATTATGCCAATTTGTACCAGTGAGGTACAGGATAGTCCTAATACCCAGTCCATCCTTTTGTTGACTAACCAGCTCCTCTGTCATCTATTCTAACTAGAACATTTAGTTCTGAACCTGGCTTTAGGATGAATGTCAGCTGACGACCATCCACTCAAATCTTTTCTCTTAAGGTCAATAGCTATATGTTTTCAACCCCATCAGAAATCCAGAATGACTGAGTTAACTATAATTGTGGGAAGCACAAATCGTAGTTACTAAAACTTAGCCAATTTATAGAGACCTCTGACCATCTGGACACTCGCTCTACTTCAAATCGTTGGAGCATCTGTTCTTCTGCCTTCTGGCCCAGGATCTTCTGACAGACCTTAGTGCTGCAGAATTATTAAGGGCTGATTACTCTGTCTAGGCAGATATAATCAGTTGACTATTCTGCAAGTATGTCCTTTTCTGGACAGTAATTTGTCTGTAGAAGGAAAGTGGCAATTCTTGCCTAGTGGCTCTCTCACCACAACTGGAGTAACTCCAAGGATGCTCAATTTCTTCTTAGAATTCAATATAGGAAGCTGTCCGGAGCAGACAGGTCTCTAATGAAAATGAACATTAATACTGAAATGTTTGTCATGTCAATTCTAAGGATTTCTAATGTTTTGAAAACCAGCTATCCATGTAAGGTAATCTGGACTATTGCCTGTTAACTCCACTCAGCTATTTCTAAATAAAACATAGAGAACACCCTTATAATAAACTCCAAGTTATGTATTTACTATAGTCCCTTAACTCACAGGCTGACCATCTCAAATCAGTTAAAAAAAGTTAAAGAAGGACTGGGTCTAAGCTTTGTATTCCTAAATGTGTTATACTGGTACAATGCCTATGAGAGTAACAATATTCGTCTCACTCTTATATCACTAAGAAGCTCATGCCAATGAAAACCTTAAAATTTGTAAACAAAGTAAATTGGTGCCATTTAAGAATTTATATCTTCATCTTGATATTAATTATACCGATTTCTACTAATAGGTTATGGCTATGCAATAAACCCTAGCTAATCCTCTCTATTCTGACAAAACCACTACTTTTCCCTAGAGAGACAGCCCAACATTTACCACCTTAGTCCCCAAGCCCAGGGAATAGGGGCGCTGACTCTTCATTAGCTTCTTCAAGCTGATTATGGGCGTTGAGATATTAGAAGAGGAGTGCGGGGGGGGGGGGGGAGAGCAAATTGACAATCCTCTGATGCTGTGTCTTCGCTGCCTCCAGATGAAATTCCCGGACCTCAGAGGTTTGAGCAGGTCTGCCCAGCTTGCTTGTTGAGTAGATATACCAAGGCTGATCATTCTGCAATATACAATTCTCAAAACAAATTTTAGTATCAAGATAGTTTTTTTTTTAAAAAGGGCTGACATTTTATTAAGAATGTTGGTTCTACCCGCTTTTCTATTTTTTCCCCTCTTTTATTGGATATAATATTTACATTTCAAATTTTATCCCCTTACCATATTTCCCCCACCACCCAGGAACCCCTTATCCCATCCCCCCTCCTCCTGCTTTTATGAAGGTGTTTATCCACCTACCCCCAGCCCCCCTCCCCACCCTCAGATTCCCCCCCCCCCCCAGTGCTCAGCCTTCAGGGTACCATTGACCTTGTCTCCCACCTATGCCCAACAAGGCCATCCTCCCCTACATATACTGCTGGAGTCATGTGTCTCTCTATATGTGCTCCTAGGCTGGCGGTTTAGACCCTGGGGAGCTCTGGCTGGTTGGTATTGTTGCTCTCCTCACGGGGCCACCAGCCCTTAAGGTTCCTTCAATTTACTCTCTAACTCCTCCATTGGGAACTTTTGATCAGATTAATGGATAGCTGTGGGTATCTGTCTCTGGGTATGTCCGACTCTGGGAGACCTCTAAGGAGACAGCCTTATCAGGCTGCTGTCAGCTTTCCCATCCTGACATCCATATCAGAGTCTATTTTTGGTGACTGCCCATGGAATGAATATCCAGATGGAATGGTCTCCATACAACCCCCCCTTCAGATTCTGTCTCACACTTTGTGTCCATATTTGCTCACCTGGGTATTTAGTTACTCCTTCTAAGAAAGACCTAGGCATCCTCACTTGTTCTTTCTTCTTCATGAGCTTCATGTCGTCTGGTAGTTGAATCTTTGTTGTTTCAGATTTTTGGGCTAATCTCCGCTTATCAGTGAGTAAATACCATGTGTGTTCTTTTGTGATTGGGTTACCTCACTCAGGATGATATTTTCTAGTTCCATCCATTTACCTAAGAATTTTCCATATTCATTATTTTTAATAGCTGAGTAATATTCCATTGTGTAAATGTACCACATTTTTTGTATCCATTCCTCTGATGAAGGGCATCTGGGTTCTTTCCAGCTTCTGGCAATTATAAATAAGGCTGCTATGAACATAGTGGAGCATATGTCTTTGTTATTTGTTGGGGCATTTTCTGGGTATATGCCCAGAAGTGGTATAGCTGGGTCCTCAGGTAGTGCTATGTCCAATTTTCTGAGGAACCGCCACACTGACTTCCAAAGTGCTTGTACCAGCTTGCAACCCCACCAACAATGCAGGAGTGTTCCTCTTTCTTCACATCCTCGCCAGCATCTACTATCACCTGAGTTTTTGATCTTAGCCATTCTGACTGGTGTGAGGTGGTATCTCAGTGTTGTTTTGAATTGCATTTCCCTGATGACTAAGGATGTTGAGCATTTCTTAAGGTGCTTCTTGGTCATTCGAGTTTCCTCAGTTGAGAATTCTTTGTTTAGCTCTGTACCCCATTTTTTAATGGGGTTATTTTTTTGTTTGGAGTCTAATTTCTTGAGTTCTTTGTAAATATTCGATATTAGCCCCCTATCGGATGTAGGATTGGTAATGATCTTTTCCCAATTTGTTGGTTGCCGTTTTGTCTTGCTGATAGTGTCCTTTGCCTTACAGAAGCTTTGCAATTTGATGAAGTCCCATTTGTCGATTCTTGATCTTAGAGCATAAGCCATTGGTGTTCTGTTTTGGAACTTTTCCCCTGTGCCTAGGTATTCGAGGGTCTTCCCCAACTTCTCTTCTAATAGTTTCAGTGTACCTGGCTTTATGTGAAGGTCCTTTATCCACTTGGAGTTGAGCTTTGTGCAAGGGGATAAGAATGGATTAATTTGCATTCTTCTACATGTTGACCTCCAGTTGAGCCAGCACCACTTGTTGAAAATGCTGTCCTTTTTCCACTGGATGGATTTAGCTCCCTTGTCAAAGATCAAGTGACCATAGGTGTGCGGGTTCATTTCTGGGTCTTCAATTCTATTCCATTGATCGTCCTGTCTGTCTCTGTACCAATACCAAGCAGTTTTTATCACTACTGCTCTGTAGTACAGTTTGAGGTCTGGAATGGTGATTCCCCCAGAGGTTCTTTTATTGTTGAGAATAGTTCTTGCTATCCTAGGTTTTTTGTTATTCCAAATGAATTTGTAAATTGCTCTTTCTATCTCTATGAAGAATTGATTTGGAATTTTGATGGGTATTGCATTGAATCTGTAGATTGCTTTTGGCAGGATAGCCATTTTTACTAAATTAATCCTGCCAATCCAGGAGCATGGGAGATCTTTCCATCTTCTGAGATCTTCTTCAATTTCTTTCTTCAGAGACTTGAAGGTCTTGTCATACAGATCTTTCACTTGCTTTGTTAGATTCACTCCAAGATAATTTATTTTATTCGTGGCTATTGTGAAGGGTGTCATTTCCCTGATTTCTTTCTCTGCCTGTTTATCCTTTGAATAGAGGAAGGCTACCAATTGCTATTTTTTGCAGTACAACTCCTACACCTAAGGCTCAACTGACATCAAGGAAGAGGAGTTGTCAAGATTGTAAGAGTAAGAGGAAGGCCAGGATGTTTGCTTTGAGATAGTCTGTCTCCTTGTAAATATTACATTTTTATTATTCACTTAATGTATTTTTTATGTTTTTAAATTATTATTTAATTACACCATTCCCTCCTTTCTCTCTTTTTTATGCCTCATATGTACCCTTTCACTCTCTTTCAGATTCATGCCTTTCTCATTAATCATTGTTATAGACATCTAAATATATGAATAAAATATGTTTAGTTCATATAATATTATTATATGTATATAATCTCAGGGTTAACCCTCTAAAGGAAAACAAGAGAGTATGCCGTGGGGCTTAGGGAGAAGAGGATGGTTCTGGGAGGAGTTTACAGTGGGGGGAGGGTTCGAGGAATGTTCAAAACATGCTGTATGAAATTCTCAAAGAATTAATTATGTTTTAAAATTATTTTAAGTGTTACATATCTGTATCTGTGTGAGTACATATGCACATTTGTGAGAGCACATGTAACGTTGCATGTGCTGAGGCCAGGAGAAGGAATTTTATCTCTCAGAGAGTGGGTTACAGGCATTAGTGGGATACCTGGCTTGTTGATAGGGTTTATTCTTCATGATTATGCTACAAACAATCTCAACTGCTCTTTCTTCTCTAATCCTGTTACTTAACTCCTGCATGCAGTCTGACCTTTATTCTCCTTTAGATAGTTTTCATAATGCTGTAATACCTGGTGAAAATATAATGCAGAGAACCCAACTAGTGCTTCATTATTTTTTTCCTGGGTTCAATTCATCATATGAAATATGTAGGGTTGCTGTCATGGAGAATTGAGTGGGAATAAAAAGCTAGACAGGTGGGATTAAGGGTGACGTGTTTTGGGAAGAAGATAAAATAAAGATGAATAGCTCTGTCCCTAGAATATTCTAGCCTAATCACTCTTATTGATTGATTAAGATGACACTGGAACCGATGATTACTACTTAGAAGTCTAGTCCAACTACAGTCCCAACATAGTTAGACATACCAAGTTGACATCTGTCACAGGTGACGGCAAGCTACACTTGGGACCATGATGGATACAGTGAGTATCATGATCCATCTTGCTCCCTTGAAACCTTTTCAGGATCACCCTACTGACTTAATTGTGTCTTCAGTAATGTGACTTTGTATTTTATGCTGTGGATCTTTGATGTCTCATTTAATACAACATGGTAGGATTTTACAATAAAAAAGTCTACCAAAAAGTTACTATGAAAAAAAAAGTCAGGTTATGTATAAATGTTTTCATCTAGCACACTATACTTATGATGGTGTGAAATACCTATTAATAACTATTATCTTCATAATTATGGTTATTAGACTTGGATGGCGAGTGTAGGAAGGGGTTGAAACAATTGGAAATAGTGTCAATACAAATAGCTGAGGTGAGAATTGGCAAATTTCATGTTACTTCTCCCTATACTCAAACTAATTGTGTGCTGGATACCTCGTTAATGTTTTAAACAGAAGAATTGGCAGTGAAATCCTCTGTTGGCATTTTTGCCCATACATTTGCTCCTTCTGTGCCTAGAGATGGTGCTATTTTTACCTTCCTGTCACCACTCTGCTCTGTTTTATAAGAGAAAACATTTCAAAATATGAACATTTGGGATTTAGTTTGCTCATCTTAAAACACTCATCTTTTTAACTTGCATTCATTTCCCATGATATGTGAAGCTTGTAGACTTTGTGCTACTTAGGATTTGTAAAGCAATTATTAAAAGTCTTTGATATTTATAAAGGATCTGAAGCTTTCAGAGCGATTAATAATTGATTACCCAAATGAATCAACCTATCAGGCTATAATAAATTTTTAATATTTTTTGAGTGAAGTGATGCATTTCTTGAAGATTTTTGAAGTTATATTGTTCTTTCTATGGTATTTAAAATGCCACAATACAGTTTAACACTTTCTAGTAAATAAAATTTTTTGGTTCTTATATCACATTTAATTTGTTTTTTTTTTTTTTTTTAAATAAACCAAGCATATGATACAGTCAGTTGCTTTTTAATTTAAACACTGATGGCTGAAATTTATATTCATATTTTGTTGTGTGTCTGATGCCTCCTATGAACACACATAAGATTTCTGTTTCCATGAAATCACTTAGGATAGTTTTGTTGTTTTGACTGTGTTTTCTAGTTATATGAAGTTATTTGTCCAGCATTCAATGGCTTCTTTGAGCTAAGTAGATGTCTATGAGAAACTTGCTATTCAGTCAGAAAATAGAACTACTTTATTTAGCAATAAAATCTCTTACAGCTATAATCAAACTAGAAAACATGCCTGATAAACTCTGTTAAAAAGCTTTTTAAGAATACAGTTTGTTACCAGTACTATCCATTTACTCAGTATTCTTTCAACAATGGAGTAGATACTTTGTGTGTGCATGGCAGATTCTGCAAATTTTTTCAATAAAGAGGGCAGTGATTTAAAAAGGGGGGGTACATGAGCTTGGGGGGAAGTGATAGGTAGACAAGGGAGGGTCTAAAAAGGAGAGGATGAGGTAAATTTGAACATAACATATATACATGGATAGAATTCTTAAGCATTTTTTAAAAAAAGGAAGACAAAAGGACATGCTTGTAAATGGGGGGAGTTTGGCTCTTGAGCCATTCATGAGTTGACACCACCTAGGGAGTGCCCACAGAAACTTATGAGGCAAAGACATCATAGTGGTAAATAAATAAATACATAGACAAACATAGACAGAAATGAGGTAGTGCTACAGTGATGATTCAGCAGTTAAGAACAATTACTCATCTTGAAAAGGAATGGGTTAGTTTCCAACACACACACACACACACACACACACACAGACACACATAGACACACACACACACACACACACACACACAGAGAGAGAGAGAGAGAGAGAGAGAGAGAGAGAGAGAGAGAGAGAACATAGATAGCCGTGTTTCTTGTCTCCTAGAGCTCAATAGAGAAGGTAAGTGTGAGATTAATTACATAAATGGCTGTGACTCTGAAAACAAGGATACCTAAATTGATACACATTTGTCAATGTGTATGGCAACTATAACAGGAGTTTGCAAAGTGAAAAATCCGGAAACTGAGTTACTGAAATGAAAGGATGGGCCTACATTTGTAAAATGTTGGAATTTGGAATAGGTGAATGGTAACAAGGAAGGGTTGAAGAATGAGAAATGTTGGAGAAATATATTAATTATCGGTATTCCTCTTATTTATGGTTCAACACATAAATAAGAGAAATAATTAAAGTGTGAGACCAAGTAGGTGAATAAGAAACACAACTGCAAAGAATAACAATTATAAAGTGCCGAAGAGTTGGCTCAGAGCTTAAGAACTCTTGCTGCTCTCACAGAGGACCCAGGTTCAAGTCTCAGGATCCAAAAAGTGGCTCACAACCACCTGCAACTCCAGTTTCAATGGATTTGATGCCCTCCTCTGACTTCTGTGGGCACCTGACATGCATGTAGTTCACATACACACATACATGCAGACAAAACACTCACACGCATAACAAAATAAAATAAATCTAAAGAATAAAAAGAATAAGAGAAAAGCACTGGAAAATAAAACTTTATTATAGGACAGTTATGTATACATTGTTTAAAAGGTGTGAGAACAAGACCTGGAGTTTGTATTTCTCTGGATCCTGTTGTATATAACCTTTAAGAAGTTTCCATTGGTGTGTAAGACTGTGTAAAATTGACTAGATCTTCCCAGAGCCCTTAATAATCTAATAAACACCACGATTCCAACAGGAAGAGATATATCATGTGTTTTCTCCAAGTTTATTGATCATAAACTGTTTTTTTTCTTGCTAGTATCTCCAGGGATGGCACTACTGACAAAGGGGACATATTAAAAGAGATCTATGAAGAACTGGAAGAGAAAAGAGAAAAATTTAGACCAAACATTTTTTTTTTGCCTGAAGCTTTTCATCTTGCAAAGTCTTGCTTGACTCAGTGACTCTTATCCCTACCCAGCGTTTATTCTTTTGCAACTTTTTACAAAGATAAACTTTGTGACCTCTTATATGTGTATCTTCATATATGTGTATCTTTACATAAAGATATGTGTGTGTGTGTATATCTGCATAGACACATATGACCAAGTGTGAGGCACATACATAATTCAACATCTGTTTTTCCTTACATATTACTTTTCTTGTATCAAGAGCAAATAATATCCACTAACCTAGACTACATGTCAATTTTGTTGTTACTAACAATATATGATACAAAAAGTAGTAATCAAAATTCCTTCTGATGTAACGAGAAAAAATATATAAAAAATAGGAAAATATAATAATATAGGAAGTGTTATGAAATGCTCTCCCAGTCTGCAAATGTGTTACAGCAGAGAAATTCTTCAGGGATCAATAACAACAGTGTTTATGCATGCCATATGGAAATATTTCTTCAGCACAGTTCCTGCATTGCTATTTAAATGGAGAATAAATGTTATGTTAGCAATATTTTTTATACAGCCAAGAATGTTGAGTTTTTATTTTCTCTTCCCTGCATCAGGATAGTAAAGAAAAGATAAAACTTAGCTACCAAAATAGTTATTTTTAGAATTTATGTAGCATGATTAAACATGGACCTTTTACAATAATATCTTGGAAGAATACTCATTATTTTTCAAAAGCATTAAGTTCAATTAGTAGATAAATATGTATTTAATATAATACTTTTATGGATCACTGGCCTTTAATTTGCAGACTGATATGGGGATTAACAATGACATGTACACAGTAGACTGTTAATTAAAATTGGAAACTCTTGTACTTTTGGAAATTTTAAAGTTGTTTTTGAACTGTTGTTTTTGACACTGATCATTTACCACTTCGTTTTAAGATCCTTTCTATACAATAAGAATACACATAAACTTTGTTTTAAAATTTTAAGCTTTTACATAATTCAGCGCTGCATTTTAAAAAGCAGAATTGAAAATGCAGAAAATGATGCAAAAAAAAAATACTACAAGTGAATATAATTCCAGTTGTTGAGTTCTCTCCATGGTGGACCTTCTTTTTGTACATATGGGTTCTAGAAGCTTGTCTCAGCTTATAAATTATGGATATATATTATATTAATGTTCAATATAGGACCACACTGTGTGTGCCATGTCGTTTGTTTATGATGCATTTTTTCGTAGCTGTACTGGAGGGACATATAAGACTTCTGGTTGCCAAGTGGCAGCCACCATTTGCTTTCTGAGCTCTGGCAACCCTCTGGAGTTGTCTCTTCCCAGGCCTTAACACCCAATTGCACTTTCTCACAGCTAACCCCACTGTCTCTTGCATAAAGGAACAAACAAGAGTAGATCATTATGTAGTTCCCAAAGCATGATACCCTTTTGTATTCAGGGCAGGGAGGAAGAAAACAAACCCTTTGTAAGTTCTAAATAATATGTTTACCCAAATACTAAAGCTGTAATGCTTGGGCACTAGATATTTCTTTAGCCAACAGAACTGGGGGGTGGGGGGAGAATGGTCTATTACTCAAAAACAAAACAAGTAAAAACCCTAATTAAGCTAGAAAACCACACACGAAGAAATTCATGAGGCCTAATGACTGAATTTAAAACTTAAGTGCGCATTTATTTACCAGCCTCAGACATTTTTAAGGCGTCTTAATGAGAATCTCTCTAGATTTCATGATTTTATCCAAATTTGTTATCTTGATCATCCACATGAATTCAAAATAACTTTCCAGTAGTCAACTCTTACCATTTTTTTTCCCCTAAAGCATTTAATTTAGCTTCAGTGGAAAACTTTCTGAACTCAACATTTCATGAGTTTCCCAAGTATTTAATTAGATTGGGTAATTACTCTCTGTGAATGGGGATGAACAGTTCTGAGCTTTTGGGTTTAGTTCTGAGAAAGAAGAATACAATGGGCTCTACTGTGGGAACTGTTCTGTGTGGCTCAGTGGGTGGCCCATGGGTTGTGAATTTTCTGCAAGCAGAGGGTTTTCCTACAGAACATTTCATGGTGCAAATACAATTCCCCTTAATCAGCAGGATTTAAGGGAACGATCATTATAGTTCAGTTGTGTTATAATTGTCTTTGGTTCCTTTCATAAAAATGAACTTCATGCTTTAGTCCAGGTCCTACAAAATGAAAAATTTCTATGTTAATCTACTTGTAAATTTAAGCATTAAATATACATTTACGGTGATTCTTACGTGCGGCTTGAGAACTCTAGGTTGCTAATTCACTTGGACAGTAGGGGTCAATTTATATAACACTGTATTATGATTAATATACTGTAGGGCTTTTCCTCTCAATGATCTTAAACTTTCTGAATAATTCTACATAATTATTTTACTATGTCGAAGTGAAAATATATATTTTTTTATGGTTGGGAGATTATATTGATTATTTAGGTGAAAGTAGAGAGAAAATTTTTACAATTTTTTTTTAAAAAATTACCACAAATATGTGGGAGCTTTCTACAGTACTAGGCTTCCATAAGGCATTTTCAGAAGTCTTTAGTATTAATTATTCCTCTTCATAACTCCAACTTCTACTCTGACTTCCCACTCCCAAGACTCAATTATCAACGTGGAATAAAGCCCAGAAACATTTTAAGAGCCTTAGTTAGTGGGTATCTGAAGCAGTTACAGTATTTGTGACATAGGATGCCATGGCCATTGTGTACATGAACTCACAGTGGCTGTGACTGTATGCACAGGATCTGCAAAAGACCAAGGCAGCTAAAATCGCAGTAAGGATGGGGAGGGCCTCATCAAGTCCCACCACTAGTAGAAAACTAGAAAGTTTTCTTCAGGCATTCACACCCTAAAAGACTGCTCTTACTTTGTGGATATCAGTGTTTGTAAACAAACAAACAAACAAACAAACAAAAACAAAGAGCAGAGGAAGTTGGACGTTGGAAGGAAACCAGGAACAGGGGATGAGGGAGTAAGTAATTGGAGGGGAAGGTTCAGGGGATGGATTTGATCAGAGCACATTATCCACATGTATGGAGTTCTCAAACAATAAAAGGGAAGAAAATAAATGTTCTAATGGGGTAGTTCTCAGCTTTGCTAATGCTGCAACACTTAATGCAGTTTCTCATTTTGGGGTTGTTATGAAATATAACTTAGTGAGGGGTTATCTGGCAGGCCCATGCCTAGATGTGTCCCCTGAGAAATTATGTCATGAAACAAATCTGGTATAAAGGAGGTTTATTTGGGGGAAGGGAGGGAGGGAGGGAGGGAGGGAGGGAGGGAGGGAGGGAGGGGGGAGGGAGGACCTGGAGAAGGGGTAGAGGCAGACAGACTGGAGCAGAGCCACGAGGGCAGTGAAAGTGGAGACAGAGAGAAGGACAGAAAGGGGGAGAGAGATCTGCAGGGAATATGTGGGAGGGGGGGTTGGAAGAGAGAGAGAGAGAGAGAGAGAGAGAGAGAGAGAGAGAGAGATTGAGATTTTGTAATATTTCCTGAGTGATTTTTTAAAATATTCTTTCTACTAGTTTTCCCTTAAAGGTGATTCTGTTTCCAAACATTTAGTCACATATGAAGCAAATTATGTCTATCTGGTGTTTTATTTTTTAATAAATATGATTATATCATTTACCCACTCTTTCAAGAATCCCGTCTATGTCCTCTCTCTAATTCCCTTTCTTATTCTTTTACATATGCACCACTGAGTCCATTCAGTGTTCTTTGCTTTGCACTCATGTTTTCAGAGATGATCACTTGGTAGGTTCTCTAATTATAGGGCTCATATTTAGGGAAGACTTATTCACCGTCTCTCAGCAGAAGGTAATTGACTATAGCAACTTGCGTAGTGGGGACGCCCCGTAAGATTTCCAGCTTGCATATATATTAACGTGCCTGTTGGTGTTGTCCTTGTTTAGTTCTTTCTTAGGAAGCCATATAATTGAGGTATCATGGGTGTAGCTGTCCTATCAGTTGTAGGAGACACAAACACAGCAGACTTCCTGTTCTTTTAACTGTTAATGACCTTTCTTTCTCCACTTCTGTCATCTTCTCTCAGCCTTTGGCTTGGTGATTGCTTTGCATACATATCAGTTGGGACTTTGTACCCCAAACTCTGTTTGCTCTTTGCATTTTGTGAAGTTGTGGATTTCTATAACAGTTGCTTCTTTTTTATATCGATTGATTGATTGATGGTTGATGGATTGAGACAAGGGTTTTCTGTGTAACCTTGGCTGTCCTGGAACTCACTTTGTAGACCACGATGAACTCCAACTCCTGTAGATTTGCCTGCCTCTGTCTTCCAAATGCTGAGGCTAAAGGTGTGTATCCCCACACCAGCTCAAGGAGAAGCTTCTTAGATGAGGGATGATAGTAATACTTACTATGAGTGTAAGGTTGAGTATTTAGAATGCAGTTAGAAATTATACTGGTTTAGTTAGGTGGTAATAGTAGGGTCTCTTCTAAGATCTATTTTGTGTTTTTTGTTTCATAAGTTTTATTTCTTAATTTTCTTTTCAAATGGCCTGACTTACAGAAGGGTACTTTACTATTCCATAATACAGAATTGGTTCTCATAGGGGTCCTATTTCTCCTGTCTCTGGCTCATGCCCATGGCACTTGCCAGTCTAAAGAAATCACGGCAGGCTTTTCAGAGTGATGCCCTTTAATTCTTGATAAATCACCCCTGAAGTGTAGAAAGTTACATCTTCCCTCTATTTGCTCCCAGGTGCACTGTATTTGACAGGGATTTTTCTCCATTTGCGTTTTACATTTGCAGATTTTATTTAATGGATGAGGCTATAATTTTTGATTCTGTTATTTTGGTGGAGTTTCAGGTTGGATTCGAAGAGCAAAATGATTACTTTTCTGCAGCTAATTATTGCAACATGTCTGCTGCATCAATTTTTCAAAAGCTGGGAAAAATATGGCGTGTGAATTTTAGTTTCTTTTCTTTCACTACATTTCCATATCAAATACGCTGAGGGATTTTTTTCCTGCATAACTTGGGCTTATCAATGTCACAAAAGGTTGCAGAAGGTAGAGGAGTTGAAGCTGGATAAGGGCACACAGGAATTCATAATGCTGTTTGTTGCTGCTCTGTACATATTTATAAATTTTTAAAGTAAAGGAATAGGTATCTGTCAACTTTGAACTTTAAAAAGATAGTGCCCAAAGTCTCATTTTTGACATTTTAGTGTTAATTATTACTTTCATAGATTTGGAATTATTTTTTTTTTGTGATATTGCATGAACACATATTTTATCTACCAAAGAGATAACTACATTTTCTCCCTCTCCTCACTGCACACTTTTTCTGTCTGTCTTTCTGTCCTCAGACAGGTTTAGGGTGCTACTCTTATGGTGTTTTGACACCACTGATAAAATCTGTTTGGGGGTAATTTATGCCATTTTGCCTCTCTGTATTTGCACAGAATTTTTTTTTTTTTTTTTTTTTTTTTTTGCAGCTTATGGTTTTAACACTAATAAAAGCAAACATTCTCCATTACAAAATCCTGCATTTAGGTAACTCAGGCCTAGAATGATAAATGCCACAAATATAGATACCAACTTTGAGATTTTTTAAAAAAAATGTTTATTTTAGTAAATCTAAAATCCTAAAAAGGTTTTAAATATATAGAGCTGAGCAGAGTAATTCCTTAACATTTGTTACGTACTTCCTCTTAATTTTGCTGTTTCTCTATTCTAGTCTTTCTTTTTATTAATTTATGCTTCCTAACTTTTTTTTTAGACTTCTCAGCTAAACATTTCGTTGGTACCAAATAATTTCTCAAATCAGAAAATTAAACTGTCATTTCTATGCAAGTAACTTCTAAATTAATACAGACTGTAATGTATTTTCCTCTGGGCACTGCAGTTATCCCTCAGGGAATGGTGCACGCTTTTCTATGTTTTCTGCTGGGTTTTTTATTTTTATTTTGGTGTGTGTGTGTTTGTCTCTGTGTGTGTGTGTTTAGAATTGTATATCCTGTGTTTCTTATTCCTATTTCTTAGAGTTGTTAAGAAACTACTGTCAAAGCCAAGCAGGCTAGCACTTGGGAGGCAGAGGCAGGCAGGTATCTGTGAGTTCAAGGCCAGTCTGATCTACATAATGAGTTTCAAGGTAGCTATATTATAAAAGACAATATATTGTATACACATACAACAACTGTGTCTATGTTATACGCATATTGAAAATAACCACTAAGGGTGAAATATCTATAGTAGTTGGAATAATTCTATTGCTATATAACAAACTAACACAAACTTAGTAATAGAAAATGACAATTATTCATTAAATTATAGTTTTTTAATAAAACATTATTTAAATAAAATGAGATAAATCAAGAACTATCATATCGAGGCTGGATATATTAAGCCACCAAAAGAAAAAGAGCCCCAAGATCAGGCATGAGAATCAGAGACCCACCCCTTAGACCAATCAGTAAGATGTATAAAAATACTAAGCCGAAAGCTATGATACACAGAGGACCTGGTGCACACCCACCTGTGTAAGCACTGGGATTGCTGCTTCAGTCTCTGAGAGTTCATATATGCTTCTTTAGTTTACTCAGAGGGCCTTTTCCCCAGAGTGCCCCTCATTCCCTCCGACTCTTAGACTTTTTCTACTTTATTGATTTATTTCATCCCTGGGTTTGACCATTTCTCATCTTGGGTGTGATTACTCTTTGTGTTCTAGAGCCTTCGGATGTGCTTCTAAGTTGCAAGTATGAGGTAATGCCAGTCTATTTATGTAGGAGCTTAATGCTATGAGCTTGCCTCTTAGCACTGTTTTATTGTGTCCCCTAAGTTTGGGTATATATTTTATCTTTGTTTTCCTTGAATTCTAGGAAGCCTTTAATTTCTTTATTTCCGTCTTGACCTATTTATCACTTAGTAGATAGTTGTTCAGTTTCCAAGAGTTTATTATTTTGTTGTTGTTGTTGTTCTGGTTGTTGTTGATTTATAGTTTTAATCCATGGTGGTTTGATAGGGTGCAAGGAGTTATTTCACTTTTTTTTTTTGGTATCTGTTGAGACTTGCTTCACCATGGTGTCTATGTGGTCACTTTTGAAGAAAGTTTCATGAGGTACTGAGAAGTAGGTGTATTCATTTGTGTTTGAGTGAAATGTTCTGCAAATATTTGTTAAATCCATTTAGTTTACAATAACTGTTAGTTCCAGTATTTCTCTGTTTAGATTTTTTTTTTTTTTTTTTGGCTGGGTGCTCCATTGGTGAGAGTGAGTTATTGACGTCTCCCACTCTCAGAGTGTGAGGATAAATATGTGACTGGAGCTGTAGTAGTGTTTCTTTTAAGAACAAGGGTGCCCTTTTGTTTGGTGCACAGATGCTAAGAATTAAAATGCTATCTTGGCAGATTTTTTTCTTTGATGAGTGTGTAGTATCTTTTTTCTCTTATGCTTAGTTTTAGTTCAATGCCTATTTTGTTAGATAGTAAAATGGCTGTATGAAAGTGCTTCTTAGGTCCATTTTCTTGGAATATCTTTTGCCAAACCTTTACCCTGAGGTAATATTTATCTTTGATGTTGAGTGTATTTCTTACATGCAGTATTTTCACTCTGTTAGTCTGTTTTTTTTTTTAATTGTGGAATTGAGACGATAGATTTTGAGAGATGCCAATGACCAGTGATTGATGTTATTTTATTGTTGCTGTTTTTGTTGGTGGTGGTGCTGTTGGTGGTGTGCGTGTTTTCCTTTTTTTGGATTTTGCTATTCTAATATCATCTATTCTCTGTGTTTTCACGAATATATTTAATCTTTTTTTAAAAAAAATTATTAATCATTCCATTTGTTTACACCTCAAATGATATTCCACTTCCTAGTTACCCCCTCCACCAACCCCCCATCCCATGATATACCACTTCCACGTTATCCCTCTGCTACCTCCCCATACCACTTCTGCCCTTCCCCTCCCTTTTGCCTGTATGAGAGTGCACCCCCACCTACCCACACTCTCCTGCCCTACTGCTCCAGCATCTCTCTACTCTGGGGCATCAAACCTCCCGAGGAACCTCTCCTCTTGTCAGACAGGCCATCCTCTGCTACGTATGTATATGGAGCCATCCTTTAGGTACATCCCTTGGTTGGTGGTCTAGTCTCTGAGAGGACTGGGTGATCAGGTCAGCCTATGTTGTTCTTCCAATGGGGTTGTGATCCCCCTCCACTCCTCCAGTCCTTCTGCTAGCTCCCACACCAAGTTCCCTGAGTTCAGCCTGATAGTTGGTTTCAAGCATCTGCCTCTGCATTGGTAGGTTGCTGGCCAAACCTTCCCAGGAACTGCCACACTTGGTTCCTGTCTGCAAGTGCCTCTTAACCACAGCAACACTGTTGGGTTTGGTGTCTGCAGACATGATGTATCCTCAGGTGAGCCATTTCCCAGTTGGCCCTGTTCCAGTTTTTGTCCCTAACATTTCTGGGGAAAAAAAAAAAACCTTTGAGATGGGTAGGTGGCTCCATCCCTTGACCAGGGGACCTGCTTATCTATTGGAGGGGTCTCTGCAGGTTCCATTGCCCCCTTCTCTGTGCATTACAGCTAAAGTCAATTCCATTGGGTCCTGGGAACCTCATGTTTCTCTGGTGTCTAGGGGACAAAGGAGGGAGAAAGGAGAAAGAGGTAATAAGGGTGGCAGTGACAGAATCTGGAGGAGACTTGAGAATATATTTAATCTTTGGTTGGAGTTTTTCTTCTAGTATCTTTGCAGGGCATCATTAATAAACAGATACTGTTTAAATTTGGCTTTAACATGGAATATATTTTTCTCTATCTACGGTGATTGAAATTTTTGCTTGGTATAGTGGTCTGGCTTGGCATCTGTTGTCTTTTAGAATCTGCAGCACAGCTGTCCAGCTCCTTCTATCTTTTAGAGTCTCCACTGAGAGGTCGTTTGAAGTTCGAATAGGTCTACCTATATATTTTACTTGGTCTTTTTCCCTTGCAGCTTTTAATATCCCTTCTTTGCGCTGTATGTTTAGTGTTTTGACTATCATGTGCCAATGGGACTTCCTTTCTGACCTAATCTTTTTGTTATTTTGTATGTTTCATATATATATATATATATATATATATATATATATATATATATATATCTTTTTTTTAAGGCTAGGAACAATTTTTTCTAGGACTGTGTTTAAAATACTTTCTGAGCTTTTATGTTGTGATTCTTCTCCTCCCACTTCTCCTGTTATTCTTCATTTGGCCTTTTCATTGTGTCCCAGATTTCCTGGATACTTTGTGTCAGGACTATTTTAGATTTAATATTTTCTTTGACCAATGTATCCATTTTTTTCTATCATATTTTCAATTTCTGAGATTCTCTTCTCCACCTGTTGTATTCTATTGGTGAAGTTTGCCTACATAGTTTCTGATCGAACTTATACATTTTTCATTTCCAGAATTCTCTAACTTTAGGTTTTCTATTTCTATTTTTAGATCTTGAACAGTTTTATTTATTTCCTTCCTTTGTTTATGTTTTCCAGATTTTTTTAAGGGATTTAGTAATTTCCTCTTTAAGGATTCCTTTCATCTTTATATAAGGAGTTCTGAGGTATTTTTTCTCATGCTTCAGTTGTGTTGAATCCAACAGGGCCTGCTGTAATAGGATAGCTGGGCTCTAGTGAACACATATTTCCCTGGTTATTGTTTGTGTTTTTGTACTGGCTTCTGGGAATCTGGGATTGGGTTGATTATAGGTCTAGATGGTCATTTCTGGATTTATTTTTTTTTTGTTGTTGTTGGATGCATGTTTTGTTCTTTGGTTTCTGTTTTCTCTCTGGATTTGCAGACTATGTGGTGGCTCTGTGTTGCCTTTTTCCCTAGCAAGCTCATTAAAAGAATTGCATACAAAAGAAAAGAAAAGAAAAGAAAAGAAAAGAAAAGAAAAACAAAACAAAAGAAATAAGAGATCAAGGTTAGAGGGGAGCATTTGGGAAGAAGTGTTAGCAGTAGGGTGAGGGAGAGAAGACAGTATTGGGGGAGAGAAATTATCACTTTACATTGTATGTGTGTATCAAATTGTCACAAAATGTTCTAAATTTAAAATGGTTTTAGTTTCCCGACACTATGCACATGCTACACTAAAAACATCGGATGGGCAAAATGTATTCTATGTGACCTATTAAGAAAAAAATGATTTTATTTTACAAAGGCGTTCATGGATATTTTAATCCACTCATTCCTCCTGATGAAGTTTGGAAACATTATGTTAACTTCTAAGGCAATCCCTTTGGTGTAGTACTTAAATATCACTAAAGCTCTCTAGAGGTCTAGGTCAGTGGCCTTCTCACAATGTGCCTCTGTCACTTCTCCTCAGGTTACTCTGCCTCTTCTGCCTCCCCATATGGACTAGGAGAGAGTGTACTTTGTTCTCAGATGAACTGTCTCAGGAAATGAGTTGGAATTACAGAACAATCACGTCATTAACTTTTAAATTATAACTGTTTGATCGTATAGTCTTCTCTTTTGGTCTGTTTCCAGCCGTAGAGTTTTAAGCCTAAGAGAGCTAATTTGAGGTGCTAAATAAGCGCACCGTCCAATTAACTCCCTACTAAACCCAGAATCTAATATATACCCTAGGTTGTAGCAATTTACATGTCCTATATGGTTTAGTAAGAAAATTACTTAAAAATGAACTTCTGGACCCTAAGTGAAGTGATGAATCTTAGTTTGCAAGCTCAGGTATGTAATAAATGCAACATTTATTTAACTGTAATTATACCCGAATCTGAGTTTTCCCATCATTTTGAGCTTTGCATTTTAGGTCCTCCTTATTCCTTGATGAAAGTAACAGAATAACCTAGGAGGCTTCTGTGCTCCAAAATGTATGTGGAACACAATCGATTGACAGATCTTCAGAACTGTTTCAGACTTCTTCCCATTTCCCGAAATCATAGCAAAGAATTTGTCTCACAGAAAACTCCACTTCCTATGATGGATTGCATCGGTCACAAGTCTATGCAGGAAACTCTTTCACAGGGTGCCCTTCTTTGGGTACATCAAATTAATGCTGGTCAAAAGCAGGGATTTGTGATAATAAGGAAGCTAAGATAGAACTACAGATACTGTGCTTAGAAGGAAACTGAAGACTAGAGTTTATGAGATGCATCCAATAATACAGCTGAGGCCCGTCTTATGCTTTTTCTCCCCATCCACTGCGGAGAGTCTCCTCAACTGTTTACTCTCTTAACCAATAGCATTGAGACCTACTGTGCCACGCAGAATGGCAACAGTGGTTCAATGTCTTAATCCACAGCATCTAGATCTAGTGTGCCATGAAGAATAACCAATTCACAATGGTAGAAGTCAGACAAAAACAATCACTTTGGATGCTTTCTACACAGTACTGTTATTTATTTTTAAATTTTGTGATTATATTCTAATGTCATCCTTTTCTTTTTGGTTTCCATCCATCTAAATCCCATGTACTCCGTTTTAATTTATGACATTATGTTCATTGTACACACACACACACACACACACACACACACACACACACACACCCCTAAATAAATAAATGCACTTGCTCAGCCTCTCTAATGCTATTTTTGTGCTTCCTTAGTGGTTGGATTAAGTTTGGCTTCTACACATTCTTTTATTTTCCCCTTCATCTTACAGTATTAGAATGAGTTATGCAAAATCTTGCGTGGTTCAGCTGATCTTTTCAGGCTTTCCTTATCTTTAGGTGATCTTTAGCTGAATTATGCCATTATTAGCTGAGTTGTTGCTATTCAACTTTTACCTTTCAAAACTTGGTGGAACTTAATTCTAATTCAACGTCGTGAATAGATATTTTCCTTTCTGATTCCTAAAAATGAACATTCCTGATAAATAGCCAGGACTGATCTTGGCGTTACCAACATGGTGGAAACTAATGTACTATGAACTTGATTGTTATTGTGGGTGAAAGCTGAGGAAGATGGGACATATATTTTCATGCTTGGGGACTCCTTGAAATTGCCTTTTATGTATTTTGATAAATGGGACAGTAATAACTTCTAAACAGGAGACAGTAAATACTATATTGAGTCATTAGAGTTACACTCTCACACAGTGCTAGAACTGAATTACACGATCTCAAAAATCTTTTCATTTTGTATTTACAATGCTGTGTCACTCAGAAAAAAATCTTCTGTGTTTTGGAAATAAATCAAAGCATTCATATCAAGCATTCAAAACTCAAAAAAAGTGCAGGGAGAGGGCCATATCACTACAATGAGAAAATGCCATTAGAAAAATAAGATCCTCCCATGTGACTGAGTGATCCCAGGAAGCTGTGATCAGTAATATCAAATGTCCCTGGGGTGCATTCTTGTCTGTTGCGCTGTTTCCACAAAACCATTTCTAGCACACAATACACTGACTTCAAAGAAAGATTTGAGGATCTTGATGACAACCATGGTCTTATTTGATGTCTTTGATACATTATTTCCCTTGTGCAATTTCTGTCCTACTTGACTGAAGTGTGGGTACCAGCATGTATTATGTATGGCATGAATGTGGGTTTTCAAATGATTACTTTTCACCTAATGAAACAGAAAATTCATAAAAGAAAGAGTTGATCTTTGAATCTAAAACACACCCACTCTGTGAACCATGACCCTCTGTGCTTTCTGTTGGGAGAAAAATTGGCATAGGTATACTTAATTTCATATAAAATATCAAATCATACCAATATAAGGTCATTATGGTAGTTTTATGAAGGACAAAACCCAACAAAAATAAAGCACCAATATATAGTGCTATGGTACAATATAGTGAAACATGTAGGATTTCAGTCATCAAGTTTTTGTTTCATATGGAGTCATCATTAATTCATGTTCAGTCTCTCCTGTGTTTGGAAGAAACTGCATAAACAAGAGGGGTCTTCAATCCCAACTGCTCTCCTGTCACGCTCCAAGGGAAAGGGAACCAAAGGAAGCAGATTACAAATTTGATTCAAAGAAAACCTCAGATACTACAGCCATTGTGCACATACTTCTTAAATAAAGAATGAGTTATCTGCAAGCTGTCTTGACATGGCCTGCAAAGGCTCACCGCATAAAACACCAGTTCAGTAGATTGTCAAGAGGGCTCCCAAGATAAACAAAACCCCAATCAAACTGCTCTTTCCTGTCTTTTCAGCTCAACTTCATCATGCCAGGAAACAAAAAAACAAAAAACAAAAAATCTCTTTTAATCTGTAAGAAAACCCCAAATCCGTATGCCGTTTACATGGTGCCTTTTGATTCCCAAATAAGTTGAATACCAAAACAAAAGCAAAATTAAACAAACAAATAAACAAAACCCTGTGAAGTAATGCATAGATTGTATGCAATAGACACTATAATTAAAGATACATTGGGAGTTTAAAATGAGTCAGTTTTCTTTTGTATATGAATTTCTGGTAATTACAACTCAGAATCAGAAAAAGAGTTTGAAGCAATTGTAGTTGTTAAAAGCAAATTTTGTGGAATTCTTAGTTCATAAATATGCACAATTATTGTATTCCAAAGAAAATCATTCACAGAAAGAAGGAAATAAAAAAAAACCCACTAATATAAACATCTACATTAAAGAAGTGTGCTAATTAGTAATCAGTATTTGTTTAAATTGTTCCTTTTAGTTTGAAGGCACGTGTCTGGAATAGTGTCCAAAAATTGCTTGAAGTAGTACATCATTGTGTCTTCCTTCCATGTCTACTCAGTCTACTTGGTGTTTTTAAGTTATTTATTTGAAGTACAAGTTTGGTTAACTTGAAAAATAAGTATCAGTTGGAATACACACACAAATACATATACACACAGTGATTATGTATATAATGTTATATATTATATTATAAATGTGATATATATATATGTATATATATATCAGTTTTAAAATATTGTTCCTATTGATTTTGTACTTTTTGTTCCTTAAGACAGAGGAACAGTGAGTTTTCTATGAGATTATTTCTCCTAGGAATATCAGAAGCTACATCCATAAACTTTTACCAACAGGACTACTTAAACCAGTAGTTCTCATTCGGTGGGTCCCGCCCCTTTTGTGCATCGAACAACCCTTTCACATGAGCCACATATTATATATTCTGCATATCAGATATTTATATTACAATTCATAACAGTATCAAAATTATACTAATATAATATACTAATATACTAAGTAGCAATGAAAATAACTTTCTGCTTGTAGGAAGTCATTACGTCATGAGGAACCGTATTGAAGTGTTGAGACATTAGGAAGGTTGAGAATCACTGGCCTAAAACTGAACTGAAGTGCTTGCAGACAGCAGCCTGATATAGCTGTCTCCTTAGAGACTGCCAAAGCTTGACAAATACAGAGGCGGATGCTCGCGGCCAACCATTTGACTGAGCACGGGGGTCCCAAATGGAGGAGGTAGAGAAAGGACTGAAGGAGTTGAAGGGGTTTGCAACCCCATAGGAGAAACAACAATATCAAACAACCAGAGATCCCAGGGACTAAATCACCAACCAATGAGTACACATGGAGTGATTCATGGCTCCAGTAGCATATGTAGTGCATGTGTATGATGGCCTTGTCGGGCATCAATGAGAGGAGAGGCCCTTGGTCCTGTGAAGGTTCGAGGCCCCAGTGTAGGGGAATGCCAGGGCAGGGGGTTGGGAATGGGTGGGTGGTTGGGGAGCATCCTCGTAAAAGCAGGGGGAGGGAGGATGGGATGGGGGGGTTGTGGAGGGGAAACTTGGAAAGGTGATAACATTTGGAATGTAAATAAATAAAATATCCAATAAAAGTGTAAAAAAAAAGCTGAACTGAAAAGAACAGTAACGATAATAAACATGCTAAGGCCAACTGAAGAAATCCCGAGAGTCCTCAACCATAAACCACGAGGAAGACTGAGTGAGAGTGGGAGAAGTAGTCTTCCCCAGAGAAGAGCACACCAGTTGGCTACCCAATACCAAGGAACATTTTTTGTAAATGTTAAACTCATTACTTAAATTCATTCTGCATCAATTTTAAGGGCTATCATGGTTCCTATCTAAAAGGTGGTGCTTCATCATGCACAACTTCAGAAAATTCCTGGAATCACTTTAAGCATAATTAGAGTGTTGTATTTTCATTCTGGAGCTTAGAGGCTTATTATCTGTTGGGAAAAGGAAAAGACCTGGCCTGGGCTTCTCTATTTTATGATGAGTTTGTAATAACTTGTTTTGCATTTTTAATTCCTATTTGGTCATCTTTTAGATGACCAGTGATTTTTAAAAAGAGAAAATTGTTGTCACGTTAAGTGGAAAACCACTTCTTTCTCCACTTAACCTGATTAATAATGTATGCTATCCTATTACAAAGATACAGTAAATTTATAAAAGGCTTTAAGACATTCATGAAGGGTAAACATTTAATTCAATCTGATGTATCCTTTATGCTTTATGTGACATCTATCGACATACCATAACATCGTGTTTAGAACCGAAAGTGTTGGGGTACATCTACTCAGATGCTGCACTCAATCATTGTGTACCTAAAGATAAACTTTATATGAAGAAAGCCCCAGAAAATATGAGTTATTCTATTAGCTCACTGGTTGTTTAAAATATATACAAACTTTTCCTCCTTTTGTTTAAATACTTCTTTTTGTTAACAGGAAGTATGGGTTGTAGAGATGTCTATATGTGCTGAAATACTTGTTGTACAAGTATACATAAATTCTGAGTGGCGTGGTAACATGACATCTGAAACCCTAGGATTAGGGAGGGACAGAGAGAAGGAGATCTCTGATATTAGTCAGCTAATTTGGCTAAAGTCAACTCCACATTCAGTGTTATTTTGGTTCAAAAAATATAGTCGAGAATAGAGGAAGGCACCTAGTGTCAACTTCTGGCATTGCCAAGTGCACCATATACCTGTGTACACACATAATCAAATATACATGAACATATATGTTGGAAAAAAAACAGAATCGTCATTAGTTTTTATAAAACTAATAAATAGAAGCTAACAAAGACCTACCTAAGAAGAGGATGGAAAATGAGCAAGTACCTCTTAGAATATCCTCAATATAGCTAACTGTTTGGACTGAAATATATAGCATCCTATTCTATGGCCTATTTATAGAGCTCACCCTATGGTAACAGTTAATCTAAATTAAATCTAGATCACAGAAAGCTTTATAGACTGTTGGGGAAACCGTAGTTATCAGTCTTTCTCTAAATGAGAAGTCAGAAGGATTGAAACCGAACTGAGCTAATGTGACTTCCACTCTTCAGTAGTTGGTGAAAGCAGAGCATAAAGGCTGCAGTGACTTTCCTTTGTAGCTCAGTAGCTCTGTGTACTATGCTGGGAAAAAATGACATGCTATTAAATGCTTTAGCTTCCTTTTGGGGTCTCTAAGATGCTAATTTGTTTTCATTTTATGCTGAGCCACCATAGTGCTAAGCTTGACTTAAGTAGAGATAAGTTGTCCCTATATACTGGTACCTGCTGGAAAACTCAGCTTTCTTTTTATTCTTCATCCCTGAAATATTTAAAGACCCTATATACTTTAATTGCATGATGAAACCAAAGCAAATAATCATCCTTTAGTGTTTCCTCAAATTACAACTTTCTAAGTTTTACATATTTCTTAAAGTCATAAATCGTGGGTAGAAGTGTGCTTCTGATGACATCTTTTCTAATTTTCCAGCTTTAGAACTCTCATCTGTGGCCTGATTTACTCTAGATGACTCTTTTCTACCAAGGAATCTGGTCTTCTGATTGATCCCAGATGCTTGAAAGTTGAAACCATATTTTCCTTTCATGCTCTTGAATATATTCTCAGGGTGCACAAGAGACTAGAAAATAGAAATTTATTGCTCTTCATGTATTTCTTTTGCCCTTATTTACTCATTTTCTCTTTTTCTTTTAACCAACTTTATTAAAAAATAAACATTGGAATACTGAAGGCTTGGGAGAAATTTATAGTGTGATTAAACGGCAGTGGGTGACTGATGCAGGGAGTGTCTGAAAGCAGAGATGGCACAGAAAAAAAAAGGAGATTTTCCACCCCAGTTATGAACGTGCTTCTAGAAGTTTTTCTAGCATTTGAAAAAAATATGTGTTTGAGGTTGGCACTCAAGAAAAAGAAAACAGTGGAACAGGAAAAGTTAAAAAGCATACCCCTGTCTAAAATTTATGATCCCTCCTTCCCAATGTCTAAAGGAATAAATGGGATGCAAGGATCACATGCTTTCAAATTGAAAGAGAATGCATGGGGTGATGATATATTTTACTACGGTGAATGGAAATACATAAAAGTGCATTAGACACCAGAATGTGTGGAGTGCGGTTTTGAAGCTGGTGGTATTGAGGCTTACAAAACCATTTCAATATGTGATATTATTTCAACACATGAGATCAAGGGGGCTTCAATACATAAGAAGCAAGTATAAGGGAAAGACTAGGAAAGGTCTGTCACGCAGTGCAAGAATGCCCTTTTGTCTTCAGAAATAATTTAGTGAATACATTTATCCTAAAACAAAGTGAGACTAATTGTCAAATATTCCTTACCTTTCACAGAGCACTTTGACTTTTAAGATATTCACAGATATCTTTAATTTTCCAAGCAGTGGAGAGGAGTTGTTGCAGAAAGGTGCAGATGTTCCCCAATCAGACACACTGCCCTCCAAGAACCAGTAAACTCTTCCAAACAAATTATGATTGTGTTGGAAAGATACATTCAGAGGAAGGTGCCAAAGGCACACTTGGAGTTGAAGGGCTGAAAATATGGGCCAAGAACTCAGGAATGTGTGAGCTTTGAGCCAATGCACACCAGATGGGAACCATAAGGCAACTTAGAGTCTCAGATATTTTCATGAAGGAGAGCTAGATTCCTGGATTTCGGCAAGTTACTTCCCTTAATCCCATTTCATCTGCTCTATTGAGTATGACAAAGGGAAGAGAAATGATGGCCATGACTTTCGGATTTCTGTAGGCAGAAGTAGCAAAGTTAGTGTCTCTAAATATGACTTTATAAACTAAGCATGCATGACAAGGACCGGCAAAACCAACACATCCATAGAGCAATTAGGGCACTGCAGTAACATTTCAATTATGTTGAAATAAGTACGCAAATCTAGCACTTTTATCCTCAGAACACATTACTGCATGGAACTGTCATCAGAATCTAGGCAGAAAATAGGAAGATTGAACAGATTCAAAAAGGAGAGGAACACTCATAAACTCAGATGCATTAATGGGAACAGGAGCAATCAGCTGGGGTAGGACTGAGGGAAACAATCCTGGGAGAGACAACTGGAATGGGGTACATCAAGTTGCAGTAAGATTAGGAACATCTTCCATTGAGGGTAGATGAGGCAGCCCAGTAGGTGGGAATGGCGCCAAAGGTCAAAGAGTCAGAGAGAGCCCCTGATCTTACCATTAGGGTTCTCACATGAAAACCAAACTGCACATCTGTGTGTTACACATGTGTAGAGGGCCTAGGTCTGTCCCATGCATGCTCTCTGTTTGGCAGTTCAGTCTCTGTGGGTACCAATGTGCTGATTCTGTAGATTTTCTGATGGTGTCCTTGACCCCTTTAGGTCCTACAATTTTTCCTCCCCTCTTCCACAGACTTCCCCAAGATCAGCCTAATGTTTGCCTGTGGGTCTCTGCATCTGTTTCCTTCCATTGCTGGGTGAAGCCTTTCTGATGATGGTTATGTGAGGTTCCTGTCTGCAAGTATAGCAGAATGTCATTAATGCTGTCAGGGGTGAACTCCCTCTCATGGCATAGGTCTTAAGATGGACCAGTCATTGGTTAGCCACTCCCTCAATTTCTACATCATCTTTACCCCTGCATATCTTGCAGCAGGGAAAACTGTAGGTTTAAAGTTTTATGGCTGTGTTGGTATACCAGTCCCTTTATTGGAAGTCTTGTCTGGTTACAATGGCTAGTTCAGGTCCCATAGCCACCACTGCTAGGATTATTAGCCAGGGTCACTCTCAGAGATTCCTGGGTGTTTCCACTGCCTAGGTTTCAAGCTCATCTAGTCACACCCTTCCCCCATTCCAGTTGTATCTCTTGGTACACTTTTGCAAGATAAAAGATAAAATGGTCATCAAAGATAAACCACATTAAAATACGTTGCTGATAGAGATAATTACTAGCACAAATTTCAGTCCCCAGACATCAACCACAGTATAGAAAACATAGCAGGCATTGTAATGCAATGTTACAGAACCGAGTAACATGAATTGCCTTGGATTCTCTATGAAAAAGAGTTTCAAAAAAAAAAAAAGAGTTTCAGATTAGTTCATTGTGACTATTAAAGTCAGTCTTGACCAGAAAAAAATCATTGTTCATAAAAGAGTAAAAAAATCAGATAAAAATGTTAGCAGGCAAATAGAAAGCAAAAGAAAGGAAACAGTTAATTCTGATGTTGGAAAGATAAATCTCAGAGCAAAACTTATGAAAGGATGACAAAGAAGGATACTCAACAATATTGAAGAGCAAAATTCATAATGAAAACATAATGGTAATGAACACATAGAGCACATTACCTTCACCTTTAAAAATCTTAGTAGAATATCTTTCTGAAACATAGTTGCAAGTGTGCATCCATTTGTGTGTGTGTGTGTGCGTGCATGTGTGTGTACATATGTGTGTGTGTGTGTGTGTGTGTGTGTGTGTGTGTGTGTGTATGAAACTAGAGGTCAACCTTACATGTCACTCTTCAGTAATGATGAAATTTTTTTTAGACAGGGATCTTTGACCCAAACCTCACAGAGTTAAAGCTAGACAAACTGACCAGAAAGCTTCACACATAAGTCTGCAAACGTCTCTTAAGCCTCGGGATTACAAGCACATACCACCACACTTTTTTTTTAATGGGTTCTAAAAATTGAAACTAAGGGTCTCGTGATTGCAGTCAAGCACTTTACTGACTGGAGTATCTCCCTGCTGTCTACAGTCTAGATGACTGTATGAAGTGAATAAAACCAGTGTGAATAGTACATATGGCATACTAAACTTTTATTTTTTGAAAGTAAGCAAAGAAGTGAATGATTAATTTGCAAAAGGAAATGAAAAGGAATAGACAACAGGAAGAAAAAAAATGTGAAAACAAGCCATGATGAGTACCATGGACCAAGGAAATGTGAGCTTCTGGAAGCTAGAGAAGGGAAGAATCGGCTTCCTCACTAGAGTCAGCTTGGGTACCACAATAAAACATCAGACAGGAGAGTGGTAACAACAAAACTTATTTTCTCATCATTTAGAAGGCTGAATATCCACCGAATTGGTGTCAGCATGGTTGCTCAGGGTTGAAGGCCCTTTTCCTGACTTTCAGATTGTACCTTCTTGAGTCTTCACACAATCTCTATGTGCATGTGTGTAAAAGGCTGAGTTACCTAATGTTGTTATACAGCTCCGCTCTCATGGTTGATCATGGTTGATCTGCTCTCCTTACACCATTGACTCTACCTCTCAAAGGTGCAGCTCCACAGTCTGTGTCAATGGGGACTAAGACTTCATTCATATTTTAGGTATACCCACATTCATGCCCCACTAAATATATAATAAATACATTGTGGTGGTTTAAATGAAGAATGACCCAATTTTCTGAATGCTTGATCTCCAGTTAGTGGGACTGTTTAGGAAGGATTAGGAGGTGTGATCTTATTGGGGGAGGTGTGTCACTTGGGGTGGGCTTTGATATTTCCAAAGCACACATCATTTCTAGTTAGCATTCTTTGCATTCTAACTGTTATCTTGTCATCTAGACTCACAAATGTTTCTCCCATGTCCTGCCTTCCTGTTTGTTGTAATGATCCCCTCTGTGATGGCCATGGACTGTTTTCTACTCTGGAGCCATGATGCTCAAGTTAAATGCTTTCTTTTATAAATTTCTTCAGTCAAGTTGTTTTGTCATGGCCATAGAAAGTAACTATAGCATTTGAGTTTTCACTGGTGCAGTGAGCAGACCTTGATCTCAGCTCTTCACCCAATACCCCCAAAACCAGAGGAGGCTAGACTCCCAGGATCGTAGGTGAGGAGGCAGTGACAACCACCCAAAACAGGGAGTAACTGGGACCCCCAGGGACCCAGAAACTCACTCTGGGTCAGTGGGATGAATTCCTTTTAGTCTGTGCCAGTGCCTTGAGCAGACCTTGAGCATCAGCTCTGTACCCAATCCCACAGAACCCATAAGAAGCTGGACTCCCAGGAGCTCTAACACACCCAGAAACATAGGATCATAGAATCACAGGATCTCAGGAGATTGGTCACACCAGGATTTCAGGATCCTAGAGGAAGGCTGATTCCCAGAAGCTCTTACATCCAGGAGTTTAGGATCACAGGATCTCAGAGACAGCTGGACTCTGAGAAGTTTAGGTAATAGGAAAGACAGGCTCCAGTCAGAGACAGTGAGTACAGATAGCACCAGAGATAACTAGAGATAATGGCAAAAGGCAAGCACAAGAACATAAGCAACAGCAACCAAGGTTACTTGGCATCATCGGAACCTAGTTCTCCCACCATAGCAAATTCTAAATACCTCATGCCACCAGAAAAGCAAGATTCAGATTTAAAATTACTTCTCATGATGATGATAGAGGACTTTAAGAAGAACATAAATAAGTCCCTCAAAGAAATACAAGAGAACACAGGTAAACAGGTAGAAGCCCTTAAAGAAGAAGCACAAAAATCCCTTAAAGAATTGCAAGAAAACACAACAAAACAGGTGAAAGGATTGAACAAAACCATACAGTACATAAAAATGGAAGTAAAAACAATAAAGAAATCACAAAGGGAGACTACCCTGGAGATAGAAAACCTAAGAAAGAGATCAGGAGTCAAAGGAAAAAATCTACCAAGGTGAATTCTCAATTTTGAACGTCTATGCTCCAAACACGAGAGCACCCACATTCAAAAAAGAAACTTTATTAAAGCTCAAAGCACACATTGCACCTCACACAATAATAGTGGGAGACTTCAACACCCCACTCTCAGCAATGGACAGATCATAGAAACAGAAACTAAAAAGAGACACAGTGAAACTAAGAGAAGTTATGAACCAAATGGATTTAACAGATATCTATAGAATATTTTATCCTAAAATAAAAGAATACACCTTCTTCTCAGCACCTCATGGTACCTTCTCCAAAACTAACCATATAATTGGTCACAAAACAGATCTCAACAGATACTAGAAGACTGAAATAATCTCATGCATCCTATCAGATCACCATGGACTAAGGCTGATCTTCAATAATAATAAAATCAATGGAAAGCCCATATACACATGGAAACTGAATAACACTCAACTCAATGATAACTTGGTCAGGGAAGAAATAAAGAAAGAAATAAAGACTTTTTAGAATTTAATGAAAATGAAGGCACATCATACCAAAACTTATGGGATACAATGAAATCAGTGCTAAGATGAAAACTCATACCTCTAAGTGACTACAAAAAGAAGCTAGAGACAGCATACACTAGCAGCTTGACAACATACCTGAAAGCTATAGAACAAAAAGAAGCAAATACACCCAAGAGGAGCAGATGATAGGAAATAATCAAATTCAGGGCTGAAATCAACCAAGTAGAAACAAAAAGAACTATACAAAGAATCAACAAAAGCTGATTCTTTGAGAAAATTCACAAGATAGCTAAACCCTTAGCCAGACTAACCAGAGGGCACAGAGACAGTATCCAAATTAACAAAATCAGAACTACAAAGGGGGATATAACAACAGAAACAGAGGAAATTAAAAACAATCATCAGATTCTACTACAAAAGCCTATACTCAACAAAACTGAAAAATCTGGATGAAATGAACAATTTTCTAGACAGATACCAGGTACCAAAGTTAAATCAGGATCAGATAAACCATCTAAACAGTTCCATAACCCCTAAAGAAATAGCAGCACTCATTTAAAGTTTCCACACCAAAAAAAAGCCCAGGACCAGATGGTTTTAGTGTAGAATTCTATCAGATCTTCAAGGGAAGACCTAATACCAATTCTCTTCAAACGATTCCACAAAACAGAAACAGAAGGAACACTACCCAATTTGTTCTATGAAGCCACAATCATGCTCATACCTAAACCTCACAAAGACCCAACAAAGAAAGAGAACTTCAGACCAATCTCCCTTATAAATATCGATGCAAAAATACTCAATAAAGTTCTGGCAAAACCGAATCAAAGAACACATCAAAACAATCATCCATCATGATCAAGTAGACTTTATCCCAGGAATGCAGGGATGGTTCAATATATGGAAATCCATTGATGTAATCCACTATATAAACAAACTCAAAGTAAAAAACAAAACAAAACAAAACAAAATACCCTCCCAAAACCCACATGGTCATCTCTCTAGATGCTAAGAAAGCATTTGACAAAATTCAACACCTTTTCATGGAACAAATATTGAAAAGATCAGGAATCCAAGGCCCATACTTAAACATAGTAAAAGCAATATACAGGAAACTAGAAGCCAATATCAAACTATATGAAGAGAAACTTCAAGGAATCCCACTAAAATCAGAGACTAGACAAGGTTGCCCACTCTCTCCATACCTACTCAATATATTATCGAAGTTCTAGTCAGATTAGGTAACAAAAGGAGGTTGAAACATACAAATTGAAAAGGAAGAAGTCAAAATATCACTTTTTGCAGATGATATGATAGTATACTTAAGTGGCTCCAAAAATTTCACCAGAGAACTCCTACACACGATAAACAACTTCAACAAAGTGGCTGAATATAAAATTAACTAAAACAAATCAGTGGCCTTCCTCTATTCAAAGGATAAAGAAGCTGAGAAAAAAATTAGGGAAAGGACAGCCTTTATAATATTCACAAATTACATAAAATATGTTGGTGTGAATCTAACTAAGCAAGTGAAAAATCTGTAAGACAAAAACTTCAAGTCCCTGAAGAAAGAAAACAAATAAGATCTGAGAAAATGAAAAATCTTATGGTTTGGCAGGATTAATATAGTAAAAATAGCCATCTTGCCAAAAAGCAATCTACAGATTCAATGCAATCTCCATCAAAATTTCAACTCAATGTTTCATAGAGTTAGAAATATCAATTCTCTAATTCATTTGGAATAACAAAATCCAGTATAGCAAAAACTATTCTCAACAATAAAAGAACTGGGGGAATCAGCATCCCGAATCTCAAGCTGTACTACAGAGCAATAGTGGTAAAAACAAACAAACAAACAAACAAACAAACAAACACTTCATGGTCTTAGTACAGCAGGAAGATGAATGGAATAGAATTGAAGACCCAGAAACGAATCCACACACCTATGTTCACTTGATCTTTGACAAAGGAGCTAAAACAATCCAGTGGAAAAAAGACAGCTTTTTCAACAAATGGTGCTGGTTTAATTGGAGGCCAACATGTAGAAGACTGCATTGATCCATTCTTATCTCCTTTTACAAAACTCAAGTCCAAATGGATCAAGGAACTACAAATAAAACCAGAAACACTGAAAATAATAGAAGAAAAAGTAGAGAAGAGCCTCAAACACATGGGCACAGGGCAAAAGTTCCTGAACAGAACACCCAATGGCTTATGCTCTAAGATCAAGAATTGACAAATGGGACCTCATAAAACTGCAAAGCTTCTGTAAGGCAAAACACGCTGTCAATAGGACAAAGCAGCCACCAATAGATTGGGAAAATATCTTTATAAATCTTACATCTGATAGAGGGCTAATATTCAATGTATACAAAGAACTCAAGAAATTAGACTCCAGACAATCAAATAACCTTATTAAAAATAGGATATAGAGCTAAACAAAGAATTCTCAACTGAGGAAACTCAAATAATCGAAAAGCACCTAAAGAAATGTTTAACACCCTTTGTCATCAGGAAAATGCAAATTAAAAAAACCCTGTGTTTCCACCTCACACCAGTCAGAATGGCTAAGATCAAAAACTCAAGTGGTAGCAGAAACTGGAGAGAATGTGGAGAAAGTGGAACACTCTTCCATTGCTGGTGGGTTTGTAAGCTGGTACAGCCACTCTGGAAAGCATTATGGTGGTTCCTCAGAAAAATTGGATATAGTATTACCTGAGGACACAGCTATACCACTCCTAGGCATATACCCAAAAGATGCTCCAACATATAACAAGGACATATGCTCCACTATGTTCATAGCAGCCTTATTTATAGTAGCCAGAAGCTGGAAAGAACCCAGATGTCTTCAACAGAGGAATGGATACAGAAAATGTGGTATATTTACACAATGGAGTATTATTCAGCTATTAAAAACAATGAATTTATGACATTCTTAGGCAAATGGATGAAACTAGAAAATATCTTGCATGAGGTAACCCAAGCACAAAAGAACACACATGGTATGCACTCACTGATAAGTGGATATTATCCCAAAAGCTTGCAATAACTAAGGTACAACTCACAGACCACATGAAGCTCAAGAAGAAGAAAGACCAAAGTGTGGTTGCTTCAATCCCTTTTAGAAGGAGTAAAAAATACTCATGGGAGCAAGTATGGAGACAAAGTGTGGAGCAAAGACTGGAGGAGGGAATGCCTGGAGACTGTACTCCCCTGGGGATCCATCCCATGTGCAGTCAGGAAATGCAGACACTGTTGTGGATGCCAGAAGTGCATGCTGACAGGAGCCTGATATAGCTGTCTTCTTAGAGGCTCTGCCAGAGCCTGACATATACAGAGGCAGATGTTCACAGCCAACTACTGAAGTGATCATGGGGCCCCCAATGGAGGAGTTAGAAGTCTTAATGGAGCTGAAGGGGCTGGCAGCCCTTGAGGAGAACGACAATACCAACCAACCAGAACTCCCAGGGTCTAAACTGCCAGCCTCAAAACACACATGGAGGGACCCATGGCTCCAGCTGTATATGTAGTTGATGATGGACTTGTCAGGCATCAGTGGGAGAAGAGATCCTTGGTTATGTGAAGGCTGGATGCCCCAGTGTGGGGGAATTCGAGGTCAGGGAGGCAGGAATGGGTAGATGGGTTGGGTCACACCCTTATAGAAGTAGGAAGAAGGGGGATAGGATAAGGGGTTTCAGGGGTGGTAATGGAGAAAAGGGATAACATCTGAAATGTAAATAAATAAACTATCCAATAATAATAATAATAATAATAATAATAATAATAATAATAATAATAATAATAAAGCAGATAATGGAACTGGCTATTGCAGTCAAGCATTTGAGAATTTTTGTCAACAATTTAATATTACCCATATTACTGAGATTCTTTATAATCCTCAAGGACATGGGACTGTGGAACAGGCCAATGAATCTTTAAAGCAGTATGTTCACAAAATAAAAAAGGGGGAGGTATATCTCCATACATCATACATTTATTTAAATCATGTTCTTTTTATTTCAAAAATTAAAAAAAAAATTTGCCAAGGAACTTTTGGCTGAGTGTCTATGGCACCCTACAACTAGGCATACTTATGCCTAGGTGAAAAGGAAGGATCCACTAACTGGCATATGGCACGATCCCTATCGGGTGTTTAATATAGGGAAGAGGGCATGTTTGTGTTTTTTTCTGCAGGATGAGGAAGGAGCATGGTGATCGTCAGAGTGACTGGTGAGACATGCTGATGCTAGGACAAAGAATGATGCTGACCTGTAAGCTTGCTGAGTGATCTGACAATGGTGACTGGGAAGCTGTACTGGATATATGTCCCTGACCCACCTTTGTTTTTCTGTATTCTAGATGGGACAAACTGCCTTACCTCAAGTTTTAGACCTTGTGGAACAGAGAATCAAAAAGAAAGTTGTAATGACTCTTGTACTTTTCTTAAATGTGACCAGTTATTCTGACTCAACCATATACTGGTCTAAAAATCAATCCAATATTGGAAATAACAGCCTTCATTTGAAAGGTTGTTTCTGGACATTTTCAGAGACATATTTGGAAGTTAGCTGCAGTTCTCTATGATGTTATGTTAGCAAGAAATAAAGTTGGGACAGAATCTGGATTTCAAACAAGTATTAGTGCATGTGTTATGGCTCTTTTGTCATGTTAAGATCACTTTTTGTTTCTTTTACAGTATTTAATGTAATTTGTATTGATTGTACACTTCCTAATTGTGTGTGTTGAAACCTGGCATGTCTGTTATGGGGGTCTATCAACCAGCTTTTGTTTTATTTCCCTGAGTATTACAGGACCTTGGTATTCTGAAAAAAAGCTTGCAAGTACTGGAAGAAGTGATTCAGGCTTTAAGCAGAAGCAAGAGGGTAGTGCGCTTATTATTGCTAATATAACAGTTTTAATTACATTAATTGCTAGCACAACTGCTTCTGCAATTGCTTTGACACAAGAAGATAAGACAGCTACTTTTGTTAATCATGTAGCAAAAAAATGTTACTAATGTATTGAGTATAAAATAGGATTTGGATAGACATTTGGAACATCAGGTTGATGCTCTTTATCCTATTGAAATTATTGAAAGGAGGTTCATAGTTTAAAAATGAAGAGCCATCTCAACTGTCATGGCCAATTCCAATGTACCTGTGTTACTTCTAAAATTTACAATGATAGTCATTATAATTAGGAAAAAGTTTAAAGACACTTACAGGGTATTTGGCATAATTCTAACATCTCTCTGGATGTTTTAATTTTGCATAGTGAGATTATGAATTTAAAGAATGCTGATCTGCTGAGCTTTGATGCTGCAGATAATGCCGATAAAGTTATCCACGGCTTGAAGTCAGTATTTCCATTTTGGTCAAGAGTCAAGAATAGCATACATAGCTTGATCACACTAGCCCTATTTCCTGGCAATACTTTTATTCCTGCCCTTCATGTGAAAGTTTGTCTTTAACAACATCAACATGTTGGCAGCCAAAGTACATGACTTCAAACTGAAAATGGACCTCCAGACAAAGTTATTAATTTAACAGGCTGGCAAGCCAATGGCAGGCAAAATTCTGCACAGAGCCTTACGAACCTAAGACAGAAGTGCATTGCTTTTGATAATGCATTTTCCAAGACAGGTAAGGGAGGCATTCTTGTCAGAATGACCTAAGACAGACTCAGTCTTGTTCATGAAATAAAAAAGGGGGAGATATGGAGAGCTTTGGTGGCTGTTTTACAGGAATCTGACATTGTCCAAGGACAAGGAAATGGGCTTCAGGCAGGAATCTGTCATTAAGCTAGAACAAAGAAGTAATTTCAGGCAGGAATCTAAATCTTAGGCTAGAACAAAAAAGTAGGCTTCAGTCATGAAAATGACTTTGGACTATGACAGGAAAGTAGGCTCAGATATTTTGGTCATCCTGATAAGCCCTTAGAAATAGTGGTTATGGGAGTGATCACCAGACTTTGTTTATTGTCTTGCTTTTTCTTTGACTACTTGTGTTTATTGTGTTGTTTGCTCCTTGACTTTTTGCATTTATTGTATTGCTAGTTCTTCAACCTAGAACTGACTTTAATATTTGCATGTAATTTAAAATGGTATAAAAGCAAAAAGGAGGAGGAGAGATGCATTTGGGGATGTATAGGGGAATGAGGAATGGGGATAACATCTCAAATATAAATAAATACAATATCCAATACAAAAGAGAAAAAAAGAAAAGTAACTACAACATATATGCATCTTTTGTTTGACTTTTGAAACATGTAAATAATTTGCATTTTCAAATATTAAAATGAAATGAATATAAAAGAAGATATAGTGGTGATAGATGACCCAAATAATTTATTCAAACCTGTACTAAATTGGTAACACTGTTACATAAGAAAGGGGGTTACCCAGGTAATGCTCTCAAAGCCCACATTTGCAAAAATGTTAATATCAACAGCAGCAAAATGATGAAATGAAAAAAGATAAAACGATATAGATAATCATACCCTTTGTACGTTCCTTAATATGGTTTGTGTGGCTAAAGATTTTGGCTAAGTCATTATGAAATTATCTTATGTAATCCTCAATGTATAAGATTCAAGGTACAAATATATTTGTACTATTGGGAACTAGGGTACTTATATCTGAAAAAATGGAAATCTTTTGGCAAAGAAAAGCTTTTAGACTACAAATATATAGATCTATTTTTCTCTATTTCGTGGGATTGGAATCAATGATAAACCACTAATAATAAGATCTACTATTTTCTGCAACTTAGTTCAAAATAATACTCTTCATAAAGAAGTCAGTAGTTTTTTTTTTTTTTTTTTTTTTTTTTTTTTTTTTTTTTAATGGAGGGTTCCAGGCTTGATACAGGAACGACATAATGTGAACATGAAATGTTTTGTTTTACAAGAAACTTTGAAGCCAATAGTACTTTTTTTTTCTTTTGGTGAAATAGAAGTGGTAATAAAACTGTTTGCACTAAAGTAGAGGCTCGAATTCACAAGAGCATATTTGGGTAATTAGGAAATAAATCACATTGTGTTTGAAAAATCCATTTGTTACTGATTGAAAAGTAGCAGAAATTAAGACCTTCTACAAATAAATTATTGTAACTACACATAATTGAAAATGAGACAAATTTTTTCTATAACATTATATTGTGCCCATTACCAAAATTAATAGCAAGTGTTTAAACTGCATTGTATACATTACTGCTTATGAAGTTTTATGTTTTAGCTTGCTTAATTCTTTTCGAGGTTAGCTTCTTTAATATATGGCAAAAGTTAACCAATTTGTGAAATAATCCAGAAGTCTCATGAAGGAGGCAGGATTTTTAACACAGCTCAAATTACTTTAAAGTTTACATCACTGATTTTTTTTTCCCATGCTATTAGTTCAACTGAACAGTTCTTGAGAACCCTCCAAGGCATCACCAATTTGATTATTACCACAGTGTGTGAAATACGCATACCTTGGTTTATGTGTCATCTTTATTTTACAAGAAACCAAAGTTTATATTCTTAGTGAACTTGCTCAATCTATAGGCAGGAGTTAGATTTCTGGCTTTGGCCTTAGTTCATACTTTTCCACAATAGCATGTTGCTAGGCTGTATTATCTTATGGAAACTTTGAAAAAATTAAATGAAATTTCATTCTGATAAATAAAAATTGTATTTACACATGTTTCAAGAACAAAATGCTTAAAGGCCATTTAGAAGCCACTGAGGCAAAGGCACGGTTATCACGATGCCCAGTCTTAATTCTTCAGTCTGTGAATGTGTTGGGTTGCATGACAAAAGTAAATTGAAACTGCAGAAGGAATTAAGGTTTCCAGTGACTCAACCTTAAAATAAGTAGCTCTGTATTTTACCAGTGGGCTCAGTAAATGGACAGGAGTCATCGAGAGTGGGAGACAAAGAAGGACTGGGCTGGCTCAAAGGCTCATCTCTTAGAGCCACTTGCTGCACTTGCTGTCAAGTGATGATCTGAGGTAGAACCCTGGAATTCATAGTCAAGAAGGGAATCCATTCCTATTTGTTGTCCTCCGATTTTCTCATGAAGTACTGTTGTGGCCTATGCATGTGCCCAAACACAACATAAGAAAGTAAATGTGAAAAACATTTAACACATCCACATGAGGGCTGAGACTGGCAGATCCCTGGAGTCTAGTTTACTTCATGGGCTTCAGGCTAGTGAGAGATGCTGCCTAGAAAATAACTAAAAGAATAATGGTTGATGGTACATGAGAAATGACACCTGAAATTGTCTTCCATCTCTCTCTCTCTCTCTCTCTCTCTCTCTCTCTCTCTCTCTCTCTCTCTCTCACACACACACACACACACACACACACACAGACACAGTGAGAAGGCTATGACAGGCTTCAAATTGGCCATTTAGGAGATTAAGCCTAAGCACTGGGTAAATTCAGGCAAGCCTACCTAGGCAATTCAGTCACTAGGAAAAACCTCAGACAGCTAGTCAGAAACTGCTATACTATCAGAAGCTATCCTGCCACTTAGCCAGAGGCAAGGACAATGGGTCAGCAGCAATTTCCAGACTTCCTCAGCAACAGTTTCCACTCCCATACCTCAGTAATGGTTCTGGAATGTCCATAGATTAAGATAGAGATCACCTACTCTGGAATTCACCTAATGGGCTTTAAATCAGGCCTGCACGCTCACATGGTTGTCTCTCTAACTTGAAAGGGGAGACCCCTGGATACTGGACTTCTGCAGAATAAACACTCTTTGCATTTACATTCTATTTGAGTCCAGGGTATCATTCTTCTGCGAATCATGGACCCTTATAACAGGAATGAGAATCAGAAACTTGGGAATCTGAGAAGTAAAACTTTAGAGAAGGCACTTGGGAAGGAAGCAGGGAGGCATGAGGTTTCTGGGCATCCTTGAAGAGATGAGACCGTGAGTTAAGTACTGTGGGGCTCTGGTAGCTTACAAGAGGAAGGGAGTGGTTTCTCCTCTAAAGTTTTCAGGATAGCAGCTCTCTAGGAAGCTTAGTAAAGCAGACATAGAAGCCAAGAACGTTAACATGACCATAAATTCACGCTGTTTATACCCACAAGCTTGCCATACATTATAATAACAAATCAAAATGATTCAGAGACAAGGACTTGGTCAGGTGAGCAAGGAAGTGCCTTCTTTTCTAATTGGTTCCCAAGAGTTAGAAATAGGCAAAATTGCTGACACCATCAATTCAGCAAAAGTTAAACCATGTTGGGAGTTAGCAGTTAGAATATCTGACTTTGGGATATAAAATATATTGAAGCTGGGCTTTATAATTTGATCATAACTCTTCCTCAGTTTCAATAACTTTCTTATTTGCCCTTACATCTCTTGGAAAAGAGTCAAAACCTTTGTAAAGAAATATTATTGTGCTGAGAAAAGAGCAGAGGAGCAAAATCCTGTTTAAATTAAAATGAATTGAGAGGAATTTTTTTTAAAGGTGCGTAAAGGAGCAAGGGGCTTTGTGTGATCTCATTTTTCTTCTTAGTCCCTCTGACCTGCTGTGCCAATGGGGTCACAGAGAACTGTTTAGCATTCTCTTTTGTGAATCATCTTGAAAGAGCCCAAGAACAAAAAAATAAAATTCATACTGTCTGAAAGTTCAATAAATCTTTAAAAAAAGAAACTTCAGAGAAATATGCACAAGAGAAATTGAGGAAATGTAAGAGCATTCATTTGTCCTTATTGCTAGATAATATTTCAGGAGGATGACCCACATGATTTCAATATAACTGGAAAGAATAGCTGGGCATCAGGTGATTGATTGAAATGTTTCCCATTTCTCTGTTACCTCAAATCTTGCAGTGTATGTCTTTCTTCCTCTGCTGTAACTCTTATGATGAAGAGTCTCTAGGTCTGAGAGAAAGAATCCTGACACTTTGGTTCTGAACATTTTTCATATTGTCATAGAAGTTGTGAAGCATTTCTGTCTTCAAATGTATTTGTGAAACTATGAGCCTCTTTTTCTAAAGGCAGAATTTCAGCATGTTGGATATACTTTCATCTAGACATTGTTATCTTTGGGAAACTTACTAGATTCTTAAAACTTGTATTATGTAGTGGCTGGATTTGTAATTATGTGGTATTGGCTTAAAGTCAATAGAGTAGAGGTATTTAAATCAATGAAACATGTCTCTTATCATTGTTATGAAAGCACACCAACCACTCCTAACAAAATAGGATGTGCCAAAAATGATTTGACTTGGCAAGTGCGGAAAGTTCTCATAGTTGGATTTCCTTTTTCATTTCTTTTATTACACAGCTCAACCATCACTGTGGATGCTCTTGATCAAAACTGCATCACTTCTGGGCAGTAGGATAAACACTTAGATTTGTAAGAGCCTGGAGTCTATACTGAAGCCCTCAAAGAATTTTTTTCACAGTGATTGGAAATTTCCATTTATCCTTGAGACACACATCACTGTCAGTATTATCCAAGTCACACTAAACTGAAATCCAAATAACATTCTTTGTGTCTACACTTGGATCCAGCAAATGAACTTAAGCAAAATGCTTTTTCCATTCACAGAGAAGATACGTTACATATAAACAAATGCTATTTGGCCAAACTGAGAAATGGGCCATTTGTGCTGCAGTGGAATCTTGTTTATAATTTCTGGATTTATAAAAGCATGTATCCTTGGCTCTTTTGTCAAAAAAAAAAAAAAAACATTTTAAAGCATCAGAGAATTAACCATTGGGTATAATTCATCAGGAACAAAAACACTTCAGGTACATTTTGAGCACTAAAAAGCAGTTTCTCCAGACAAGTGAGAAGATATTGGGGATTTTATTCAACCACAAACTTTTCATCTGAAAAGGAAGCCTTAGTGATTGTCTCAAGTATGTTTAGTTTAACAGTGCTCACTGTTATGGTCCTACAAGCTTACATGTGCATCTATGTCCTCCAAGCATCTCTCCATGCAAGGCCAACATTCCCAAGGCTGTTGTGAATCATAGCACCTCTTCCATTACTCTTGCCTTTCCAAGCTAGCATAGAAATGAGTCCAAACAGGTATCTCTTAACTTTTTTTTAAGAAAAAATTTCTTTCTAATTCTTTTTTAAATAAGTTCTTACTCTGTAGCCATGACTGACCTCAAACCACTCCTCCTATGGCTGAACTCTTCCCAGCTTTAAAATGAAAAATGAAGTCAAAGGTTCTCCTGCATCCAACCACCATGTATAGATGTTCTTCACAGGTTTATTTATACCTGTGAAGTCAAAGGCCTTCACAGAGTAGGGAGATGATGGATGAGAAGGATGTAAATAGGATAGGGAAGGTATGTGTTGGAAAATAGCTGTGTCCATTACCCAATGCCACGGGGAATCCCTGGTATATAAAAGTCTCAGATTCAAGTGCTAGAACTTACTCCTCAGGAGGATCACAACATCTTGCAACTAAAGATATTTTAAGTAGAGACTTCGTAACTAAAATATTTTAAATGGTACTTTCTACTGAAGAATAACACACACACACACACACACACACACACACACACACACACACACACACACACACACAAACACATCTATTAAGGATTTCTACTGCTAGAACCCGGGGAACCTTTGGGTAAAGTGCTTCCTGCCTTGGCTTGGAGACTTGAACTCAATCCTAGCACCTACATAAAGATCATGCTCAGTGGATTGTGTCTATCACCCAGGCCCTGTGGAGGGGAGGGGAAAGCCAGGCATATCCTGGTAGCTTACTGGCCTCCTGTTAATCATTGCACTATAGCTTCAGGTTCACTGAGACCATTTCAGAAACACAGTGGGACAGGTACTGAAGGACACACCCAAATTAATCTCTGGTTTCTACAGGTAAGGAAATGGGGACAATCATGCCACACAGGTGACACTCACACATACATGGCCACATATCCAGGATTTCCCCCATCCCCAATTAAAAAGACAATTCTGTCTTTCATCTGACTGGCACATAATGCCTAACAAAAGACAACTTGAATTCATTTCACAAGCTTACATGTGCAGCTAAGTTCTCTAAGCATCTTTCCCAGGTAAAGCCAACATTTCCATCACTGTTGTAAATCACAACACCTCTTACTTTTTTGAATTTACTTCAGTAATCATCATCTTACCTTCTCAAGTTAGCCTGGGAATAGTAATAAAACAGGCACATTGTCATTGTCTTTTTTGTTTCTTCCTAACTTTTAAATCAATCATGATAGAGCCCCATACTTAACAATCCTAAGAGTTGCTACCGAATTCACTTATGACTTCCGAAGTTTTCAAAGCAATGAAAAAGACAGTATTCAACATTCCAGGTCAAATTTGTATGTTTGTTTGTTTGTTTGTTTGGTGGATGGAATGGTGTGTATATTCATGTGCTATAGCAGAGGTGTAGAAGGCTGAGGACAACTTGTGGGGGTCAGTTCTCTCTTTCTACCATGTGGATTCCAGAGATCAGACTTAGGTAGTTAGGCTTAGCAACAAGTGCTTTTTACCCACCTAGGTACTGTAATTCTTTTATAAAATGTGCTAAGGTTAAATGTTCTTAAATAGTAAGATCATCAATGTGGTTTCTATAACACAAAATAACACAGCAGTATTTTTTATTTCTTATCTCTTAATCCTCCAATAATACCTTATTCTCTAGTTTCTTTGTACCTTATTTATTTATTTATTTATTTATTTATTTATTTATTTATTTTTGGTGCTGGGCTTTGAAATGAGAGTCTTGTGTATTCTTCATAAGAACCCTACTACTGACTTAGATTCCTACTTGTATTTTTAATACCCCTTTTCCTTCTCTCTCTCATTCCTCCCTCTCTTCTTCTTTTGGTTTTTGCAAGACAAAGTTCATCTATATAACCCACGTCCCTGTCCCTTCTTTTATGCTGGCGTGATGATAGGCTCTGATGTCATTGTCCTCCATGTCACCTTTGTATTCTTTTCTCCTACAGTTCCTTACTTACTATTTTTTACTTCCTTATTTCTTCTATAGTAACTAATACTGTAATTTCTACCTCCAATCCTCTTCTTCCTGCTTCTCTTCTCATTTTCTACCTCCTGTCTTGTTCTTCCTCTTCCTCCTGTTTCTCTTTTCTTTCCTTTTTCCTCTCCCCTTCCACTGCTTTATTCTTATTGCTACTTTATGAAATTAATCCTGACTAGCTTCATAAAATTCATTACTTCAACTTCTATCCATATAATACTGACTTCTGAATGTATTTCGGGCTCAGTTTTTTTTCTTAGTTTCTAAATTTACAATTGCCTATTATATGTCTATATTTAGTCATTGTGCAAGCAGGTCTGTGTGACTACATACATTTTCTGTTATAAATTTAAATGACTAACTGTCCAGATTACTCAGGGCTGAGTGATTACCAAGGGCAGAGAGTGTGAGTACTGAATAATAATAGGACATTAAAAAAAAAAAAGAATGTACCACCAGTCAACAATAGTAGCAATGACGACAACAATAACAACAACAAAAACAGCCAATAATTTTAATCCCTTTTAATTTTATTCTCTTTTTCTGATTTTAGGTTAATGGAATTACCAAGTCAACTCTCCAAACCAGAATACTGGGAATCCTCCTAGACCTTTGAGAAATATGGTCCTCAGAACCTCTGGGTGCTAATTGAAAATTAATATTCTAAACACACCTATCATTTTACACTAATTAAAAAACATCCGAGGATGGGGCATTTAAATTTGCATTTTAATAAGTTTCTCAGGAAATCATTAAATCACCTATGGTTTAAAATTCATGCTTTCTTCCTCTTGTCCTGCCCAAACAATCAATTAATTAAAATTACCACTGCTTCATCCCCTTCCTGCTATTCTTACACATACTCTTTGAAGCGGGGTTTCATCATTTAAAATGTATAATAGAGTAATTGTTTCTAAATCCTGGCTCAAATTAGATATTGAAAACATCTAAATATCACATGCATTTTCTATAGCTTCTATAGTTAAAGACGCAATGTTGTATGTGTTAAATTAATTTATTTGGAGTTAGTTTATTATCTACACTCACCCCAATGATTTCATACAATTCTATACATAATAGAGTACTGATGTGAATTCACAGTCTTGTGTAGCGCAGACTAGACCGAGATCTACTGTAAAACCCAGGCACTAGCAATCCAGTTCTAACTTGCAGAAAGCTAAGTGGTTGCAAAGGTGAATCACATGGTCTGATTCACTCTCCTCTACCTAGAGCCTATCCTTAAATGAATGCAGTCTGTATGTTCATGAAAGGAGGCACTTATACAAGCAGAAGATTTCATTCCTTTGCAATGGTATATTGTATAGAAAAAGCATTTGTAATGTCTCAGAAAGTAAATCTGTCTTTCCTATCCATCCATCCATTCATTCATTCATCCATCCATCCACCAACCCATCATCCATTTATTCACTAATTTATCACTTTGAATACATTGGTATCCTCCTTTTGTCTTACTCTTTAAGGCTGAGTTGTAATATTTTATATCTTATGTGGACAGAAGAGAATTAAACAACACACCTCATTAATTTTTATGCCCAGGAAATGCTTGTTCTCTGTGTCCACAGGGAATATTATCAGTAATTCTTTGATTCTGAGTAGACACATGATACTTTATGGAATTCCTACCCCCACCTCTGGCTGTCCCAGGCATTGGTTTATGCCCATAGCATCCTTTCAGTGGAAGCTCTTAGTTCCTTCTCTTTCTCCATGGGATTCTTCTGAATATTGAAATTTTCCCTTATGAAAATGCATCAGCTTTATTAAATAGGTGATATAATGATTTACAGATCCCATTTCTCTTTGAAATTTGCAATGACTTTAAATTATTGAGAATCTAAAAGGCCAAAAAGTGCCACCTCATTTATTTATTTGCTTAGTACAGGTTTGGTTCTCTGGTGATATATTTTACAGAAAATATTTAACTTCTTGTTTAACCATAAAGGATATTTCTAGCTTTCTTTTTTCTTTTTAGCTTTTTTAAAAAAATTTTTTAGCTTTCTTTTTTCAATCCAAGGAAAGTGTAGTATCTCAAAATTCACATTCAACTTTTTTTCATATGTTTGCAATATTGTGTTATCAAAATTTAACATTCTTCCTTTACACCCCAAATTTTGGCATATTTCATTGTCTTGGAGACTTCTAATAAATATGATCATGAAACTATAGACTGTATGGTTTGACTTCCCATGACTTATGCCATATATTTGATATTGTGTTATTTTAATTAACATCAAAGTTTTTCTAAATTTGCTGCTTATAATTCCAATTGGGAAAAATAATGTATTGAAAGTAGTTTCTACTCGCATGAGCTCTCACCCACTTTATTTTTTTCTATTTGCTTTAAAGATGCCAGGGTTGATAAGATGTATTTCATTTTGTGCTTCAAATGGATTTCATGTCATATTATTAAAATCTTGATCATAGATGGCTCTTTTTGTCAGAAAACCTGCAGAGATAAACTGACAGACAAGCATATGTCAAATAATATGCTTTTTACATAGCCATAAAAGTGCCATTATATATCAATGTGGGCTTCTCAATTTTTATAAACATAGACAAAATTTAGAATATGAATTTTCAAATTCTGATAATATTTCAAATGGATCTTATAGTATCCTGGTTTTCTGTTGCAGGCCCTCTCAAGGATGTATCTCTAAACTTGATTCCATAAGGAAAGTCACTACAATGGCTGCAGTTATGTCTGTACCAGAAACACCATTAACTTCTTCTTGATATTCTTTGTACAAGTTATGCATTAGGCATTATGCAGGTATTAATGACATGTACTCACTATATGAGGGAATTGTACTCTTGTGTGAGTATACACATGTTATCTAGGGAGCATTGTTTAAGGGACCTCAGTTTTGTTTCTGGGAGACACTGGAGACCAGGGTACACATGTAAGGATTAATAACACGGTGTTTTGAATTACGGAATTTTATTGTGTTCACATTTACCCTTTAAAGGTATGAATGACAATGAAGAAGAGATACTTTCATACTATGGAAGATAAATGACATATACAAAGAACTAGAGAACATTACACACTGTTAGTACCCTACTGACCCTAATATAGCCAGATGACCCTGAACACCACACGGCTCTGCATTACGAAAAGCTGTTATAAAATGCTATTGTCCATTATTAAGTGTCCTTCCAAGATTAAATTCACCTGACAATGGTCTCCCTTTGCCAACGTAGAATGAATGTATTTCCCATTCATTCGAAATGCATCTTGTTGTTAGTCAATAACCTAACATAACCCAACTTTATACTGCTGGTTAAACCACAATTATAGTCCAAGAGTCTAAACATATTCTTTTTGAACTGTTTATATATGACAAAAGTAGAACTTATCCATTATCATCATAAAACATTTTCTGTGGTTTGAAAATTTCATGCAAAAAAAATAAAGTAAAAAAGAAAAAAAATTTCATGCTATTTTAGTGCAAATGTTTTTTCTTCATGGTAGCATGCTAATTAATGCAGGACTTTCAGACTTAGGCATTTTACAGTCCAGTAAAATTAAAGAAAAAATGGTGATAAGTTGGTTTGACAGTTCTAAGTTTTGACTGAGACATACATGTAGAGCACCGACCATTTATTCTTACCAGACTTTATTCCTTCACAGTTTATTTCTGTCACATTTATTCTTTCTCAATAAAAATATTCTAAATTTAAGGTACAACTTTTAATTTAATAAAACAGAAAAATTTGCTCTATAGGGGAAAAAGAGATCACCGTAAATCCCCAAATTTATTTGCAATTCAGAAAAGAGTTCTGTGACCTTCATGTGGAATGAGTGTGGAGATCAGATGGATCTGGGTGGATATTTTAGTTATGCCACACTTTAGCACTATGAGCTTGGCTGATGAACAATCTCGGGATCTTTTTTTTTTTTTTTTTTTTTTTTTAAGTATTACAGGAATTAAGTAATTATTGACTTTGCTTCAAATGCAAGGTTACTGAAAACATCAAGAGTTAAGATGCACAAAAATGTAGCAGGTCATAAATTTCCTAACAATTTTTACAATGAAATTAAGGCTCCTGAGTGAGTTGCAAAGCACTTCTGCCTGTTTTTATGAAAAGAGAGGGGGAAAGGATGAAAGCCAGAGTTTGCTGGGCAGTACTTGCAAGAGTATGGGAGTAGCCTTTCATCCCCTTTACTTCTTAGAACAAAGTCCAAGCTTCGAGGCCTCCAAGAACATTTTACAGATTAAAAAGAAAAATGCTCGTGAAGTTTGCAGAATTAAACAAGCTTAATCACACAGCCACTGAAAGGTGGAATTAGGAATGCAGTCCTAAGCATGTTCACTTTTCATTATTTAATGCTCTTCTACAAAGCTAAACTCAGCATCCTCCACTCTGTCAAAATATATAATCATTATTTTATTTAGCACTCCAAAAGTTGGAAATGTTAATTTCTGGGCTAGCAGATAGTGGTTAGGTCAAAGTCAAGGACAAATTCTGTCAGCGAAGTTTGTATTTTAGGAATTAAAATCCCGAATTGTGTTAAAAAACCTTCTTCTATATTATAATTAACTGTCAAATTAGCTTTCATGGTGAATAATTTAATACAATTATTCACATGGACTTCTAGAGGATTCTTACAAAGAAAATTAGACAATAGAGTGACATTTAAAGTAAGATTTCCACAACTTCTTTTCAGGCTAAAACAAAAGAATACTGCTCGTGTGATATTTGGACTTTGGAACCATATTTGAGAATGACAGTTTATTACAGAGCATAGGAATGGCACATTAGACTTACAGGATTGTTTAAGTGCATTCATCCATTCATCTTACTTGTTTCTAATAATAAAAATTATATATTTCAATAGCCCAGTAACATCATCAAATGATTTTTTCCTTTGCAGTCTAAAACTAATTTTCAGTTACAAAATACATATTTCTAGTTCTATGTGACATACACAATATTTTCTGTAAGTTGACATAATAAATTAATTTTATACCATTTTATAGTTTAAAAAAATCTTTATTTTAAAGAATTTCATACAGGTATATAATGAAACATGTGACAGGGCTTTCCTGCCCCTTGTATTTGCAGTTGAGCTGTCACTGGATAGAGAAGAGGTAGGCGGAGCTAGGAGTTGGGAGGAGGAGTGAATGAGATGGGGAGAAGGAGAGAGGAGAGAAGAGAGAGGAGAGAGGAGATGTCTCTAGCAGGCTCAGGTAGTTATTTACATCAAGGTTAGGTAATTGGGTTAACAATTCTAATTGTGTGGGCATCTTGTGTATTGAGTATTTGCTAATATATAAATCCATTGGATATTCTTTCAGCCTTAAGAGACTTCTTTCTACTGGGTCTGGTGTTGAGCCGAGCACCATGAGGGTGATGGAGTTGGCCAGGGACCCATTCATAGAGCCATGGACGCCATAAAGCTGACCTGCGGAGGCAGCAGCCACAGCAACATCTTGTGGGTCTCAGGCTGGTGCTGCCTTTAGTGCGGGAACTTAGAGCAGGAACATGGCGGTCAGGAGCTATCCAGAAGTGCTGTTTTTTCTAATACCTCTTGCAACAGAAACATGTTTATACCTAACGCCTGGCTTTCTCTTGAACTTGCCCACATTTTTACATCGTTTCCTCCTAACCTTTTTTTTTTTTTCAAGTTACCAATTAGATTCAGTCTAAGTTCAGTTAGTGTTGCCATATGTACATGCTTGTGGAGCCATCACTGGGAGGGAACATGGGAAACCCAGCAGTTGCTACACCTTCAATAAATAATGAATGAGTCTCCCACCTTAGGCAGTAAACTTACCAGTAGCTCCTCAGTATAGAGTGGGACTTCGAGAAAATCTACTTCATCTGTTAGTGGGATTTTGGTTGGCTTGATATTGCGAAGGTCTTATTCTGTAGCCAGAGATGCTGTGAGTTAAACATGTCATGTCCAGAAGACAGCATCTCACAGCGCTCCTCCCTATCAAGTGGCTTTTAGCTTTGTTACATCTACTATTTTGTGGTGTTCCTTGAGCCTTGGTGGTAAGTAGGTTTGCTATAGATGTTGTTTAGGACTGAGTGCTCAGTCTTCTTTCTCAGCACTTTGACAGTATACGTACCTTTCCATTGTTCACTGTTCACTGAGGAGAAGAAGAAGGAGAAGTAGAAGGAGGAGGAGGAGAAGGAGAAGGAGAAGGAGAAGGAGAAGGAGAAGGAGAAGGAGAAGGAGAAGGAGAAGGAGAAGGAGAAGGAGAAGGAGAAGGAGAAGGAGAAGGAGAAGAAGAAGAAGAAGAAGAAGAAGAAGAAGAAGAAGAAGAAGAAGAAGAAGAAGAAGAAGAAGAAGAGAGAAGCTGCTTCTCTGACCAAAACTGAGATCAGTCCAGGTTTATGGTATAAGCATAAATATTTAGAAATCAGTTTCACAGCATGATTATTTAGCAAAATAACATTAACAGGTTGTACCATAGAATGTATGACCCCTACAGCCATGGATTTTTCACCAGGATTAGAGTACCTGGTACGAATTCCCTCCTGTGGAACAAATTTCACATCCAACCAGAAAGCTCCTCATGTACAAGTAGGTATGTCTTTCACAGCATGTTAGAATTGTTGGGTGAACCATCCTGAACTGGGTAAGACCACTGTGTCTTCCATATTAGCTGGCATAGCATATTGAGGAATATGAAAGCTAGCCTAAAGGGATGAAGTTTTTACGTCAATTTGGCATTTATTTCTTGTAAATTTGTTTGGCGTTTTTTTTCTTTCTTTCTTCTTCTTTCTTCTTCTTTCTTTCTTTCTTTCTTTCTTTCTTTCTTTCTTTCTTTCTTTCTTTCTTTCTTTCTTTTACTTATAGTATATTTAATATAGAGCAAACACTACCTGTATCACAAAAGGCACCTTTGGATTTAGCATTACAGAAAAGGATTCTTTTAAACTCCCATATGTGTTTTTATAATTCAGATAGTTCTCAGAAACAGGTAGTTAGTTGTATTATAAATTTGGGACAGAAATGAAACAACAACAAGTTCAGAATTCTTTTGAACATAATCTATCTAGTTTTTTTTCACATTTTTACAATGTAACCTAGTATTTATAAATTTCAATTCTACATTAAATTTTTGACTTCCACATTTACATTTATGTTCATCTGCTGACCAGCAGATACTAATCATTACTGGTTTGTGAAGAAATCTTAAATTCTTCCTTAGTTCTATTTCCCCATTATCTTCCATTCTCCCAGACTATCCCTCCCCTTGACACACACAGTTCCCTGGACTCTGGCTACATCTTCCTGAACAGGAAAACTCCTTTTTTTGTTTAATTAATTACTTTATGCAGATACATGCACACATATGTTTGTGTTTCTAGGTTTTTACATTTCATTTAAATGTTTTCATTTATTTAAGCACCTGTGATTGATATATTATAAGCAGAAAGCTAATGAAGGGAATATATAAGTGTATATTATTGTTTTCTGGACTCTTATAAACTAACATCATACTTCTAGCTGCACACTTCAAAACATCTACATTTCCCCTAAGCTTTACTTTTGAATAGAAAAGCATTTTCGTGACTAACCGAAGAAGCTTCCATTTCTCGAGAGCTTAGCTTTTCACAAAATTCAGCTATAGGAGTTAAAAAAAAAAAAAAAGTCTTTTGAGTGAAATGGTGATTTTTCTGTGTTACCCCTCTTTGCCATAGGCAGTCCTTGTACTTTGGTGTTAACTGAGAACAATCAGATATGTAGTGGATATTCAACTAGGTATCTTATTAACTCTCTGTTGTTGCTTCTGGAGCATCACTGGCAACATGATTCTGAGCTCCAAGCCTTGTATCAATTGTTGGACTGCAACCTTTGTTTTGTGACGATGACAAATATCAATATGTTCCTTTTCTTTCCTGCCACAGCCTTCCTGTGTCGAGTCAGGAAAAACATTCCTAAGCTATATTTGCTCTACTTTCAAGGTTTCCCAGAAACCTAGACAGAGGATCTAGAGATAAGTAGGAAGCAATTTAATTCTTTACTTCCCACTAAGCTTTGCTATTGCTGCTGAAATGGTATGTGACCTCTGTGCTGCCAGTCACAGCAGGGTAACTTCAGAGGACAAGGAATTTGGCTGGAGTTAACACTTCAACCCCTCAACGTTCAGGTTATTTGTGATATGAGACCAAGTATACACAAGTGTTATGGGCAGAGTGATTTTTCTCCTTTTGTCTTTTTGTTTTTTTCAGTTCAAATATAAAATTTATTTGACATTCAGGAACGCTATCTTCAAGCAGCATTGTCTCAATGTACCCATCTTTTCCTGGACATTATTTGCTCACAGCTGCACCAAACACAGTCATTTGTTTACAGCTACACCAAACACTGTCATCTCTAATCGATGTAGTTGGCGTATATCTTACCTCATGGGGTCTGTGGCAGGTGAGAACCATATGTTCTTTGTTACAAATATACAGAGACTTCATTTAAGCCTCTGCTTCTGAGGTAACTGTAAAATGCCAGAGAGAAATAAAAAAAAGTGTCTCTACAAGTTCCAAACATCTCTTCTTTTAAGTAGGGATGCTTCCATATTTTGATGACCAATAAAATCTATAATAGTTAATAATAATAATAATAATAATAATAATAATAATAATAATAATTCCTGATTATTCACTCTGGGACAAGCATCATATTCATGTTAGACTCTTTGGATACTGATTCTAATTCAGTAGACCCAGGAAAGGTCAGAGAGCATATATTTCTTATCAGTGCTGAGCTGCTGTTACTGTTGTTGGTCAAAGGACCATTTAATGGTCATATAAAGTAAATTTTTTTTGGAAGAGGATATTGGAACTTAGAGAGATGAAGTAACTTATCCAGTATCATACAACTAGAATTTAGCCTTGTTTAGACCTGAGGACAATTAGGGATGATGTTGGCACTTGTTCAGAATGGTAACAGATTCTTGTATTTGAGAACACAAATTGAACAGGACTACATACTTACAGTATATGCAGGATGTATTATTAGGTAAATATACCCTTCCAAATAATACCCTGCATGTTGTGGCCTCTTTGGCATTCACACAATGCAGATATTATTATTGCACATGCTTTATGTGCTATATATACAGGTCTACAACTTCCTGGATGTTCTATATTATTGTCAGTTTAAACCTCCACTGAGGGATGGGTGCTTTAGTAGTATAATTTACTGTAGTCACCTTTGGACACCTTGAGTGCCTCTGGGCAGGCACAGAAATGGCTTGATTTAGTCCACCTTGTCATGGAGTACCAGAGGTGTCAACCTTCCTTTGTGCAAATTGATTTTTGCATATGCTAGTTTTCAGCCAATCTTTGTGTAAGGTCTTTGAGTTCATTCTGTACCCTATTCTTCTGCTTCAATGGAACTCAATACAATTTCTATCTGTTGCCTAAGCTCACCCTTAGCCAAAGATTTTACATTTTGCCTGTGGGAAAGTACCCACTTTACACTTCTTTAGCCTCAGCAGTCCAAACATTTTTATGAAGAACTACTTTCTGGCCTCCATACACTTTCCAGTTGTTGGGGGACCTGCATGAAGACCAAGAGACACATCTGCTACATATGTGACGGGGCCTAGGTTCAGCCTATGTATGTTCTTGGTTGTTGGTTCTGTCTCTGGTGATCCAAGATAGTTGGTTCTGTTGGTCTTCCTGTAGAGTCCCTATCCTTTTTGGGTTCCTCAATCCTTCCCCCAAATCTTCCACAAGACTCCCAGTTCTCCATCGAATGTTTGGCTCTTGGAAGGTTTGGTTGTGGTTTTCTGCATCTGTTTCCATTGGCTACTGAGTGAGGCCTCTCATAGGATAGTAATGCTAGACTCCTGTCTGCAAGCATAACAGATTTTCAGTAATAGTGTCAGGTTTTGGGTTTTGCCCATGGAATGGGTCTCAATTTGGGTCAGCTATTGGTTGACTATTCCTTCCATCTCAACTCCATCTTTGCCCCTGAACATCTTGTAGGCAGGACACATTTTGAGTCAAAGGTTTCGTGTGTGGGTCCTTATCTCTCCACTGGGAGTCCTGCCTGGTTACAGGAGGTGTCCACTTCGGGAGCCATATGGCCCACTGCTAGGAGTCTCAACTACAGTCAACTACAGTAGTAGGGGTCTCCCTCCTACTCCCACTCCTGTCCCGTATCTCTGGACTATCTTAGAGATGCCTCCCCCTTCCCCCCCTGCCAATTTCCATTCTCTCTTTCCTACTTTCCCTACACCTGATCCCTGCTCTGTCTAAGTTTTCATGTTGCTTCATTGGCAACCAGTAAAAAGTGTTCAAGGTCAGCACTAGAATAATAGGGCATAATTCCATCATTATTGCTCAAGCTACGATCACATAAACTAGCAATTACCTTTTGTTTTATTTTATTATTGGTTTGTATGCTGCAGAGCAGAAAACCTGCTCTTTAGTCCTGTGGGGAGTTCAGTGGGCAACTAGTGAGAATTGGTTTTCTCTTTCCAACTTCTTAATCCTAGGGATAGAACTGAGGTCAGAAGTCTTTATCACAAATAACTTTACCTGCTGAGTCACCTCATTAGCTCAGGGGATTAGTGTCTTCTAATGAATTTAGAAAATGTGCTTGTAATTTGTGGGCAAAAACTACAACCTTACTTATATAAAATGAACAAGCATGGAATAAAAATTAAAGGAAAATACCAGTAAGAGACCCTGAAAACCAGACATTTCTGCTTCTAGTGAATTTTTAAATGAAATCTTTCTGTTGATCCTCAGAATAGAAGATTTTGGCATTAACAGGCAAAGGGATTGATTGGCTTGCCTTGTTCCCAGTTATTTAGACAAAAGTCATTACTGTTTTCATTTAAAAGGCTTTGCTACTTATTTCTTAGTTCAATTGAATGTTTATACTTCCTACTTTTCTTTATAATGTGAGGTAATATTACAGATCTCATCTCTGGGTCTGAGTGCAGCATGAAGCAGAAGTTGCTTCAATATATTTTATACTATATTATAAGAAAAATTATACTTTGTACTATTCATTGATTCTAAACAACTGTGTCTTCCATAATTACAGAGGAAAACATAGAGGAGGGCAGGACACTTTGGAGGATGCTGTCGGATAGCTCATTTCATAAGTCTACTCTCCTGTCCTATACATACATGATTCTATGCATCAATATAAAATCTAAAAGTATCAAATGACAAAAACTGTGTGGCTTTGTGATGGTGAAATATAAACCATTTAATATAGCCAGAAGTAAGAATTAAATTATATCATTTATGGCCAGGTCCCTCGGGGGCATACCCAGAGCTGTGAACTGTGCCCTATTCCTTGAGCTTTATTGTCTTACCTAAAAAAACTCTGCCTATATTTCTGGATGCCGGACAGCACCTGGAACAACCAGGTGGTCAAAAATCATTGTAAGTACACAGTCAACAAGAACCAGGATAATATGGCATCCCCAGCTATTGTACTATAGCAAGCACTGGATATCCTGACAGCTGAAGCACAAGAAATTGATGTGAAATACAATCTTATGAAGATGGTAGAGGCTGTTGACAAGGAAATGAATAAAATTAGAAGCAATAACGAAAACACAGTATGAGGGAATACTAGAGAAGGAAAACCCAAGGAAGAGGCAGAAACTGCAGACACAAAAATCCTCAACAGAATATAAGAAAGAAAAGAGAATCTCAGGAATATATGATACAATAGAAGCAATAGATACATTAGTCAAAAAAATGTTAAATCTAAAAAGTTTCTGACACAAAACATCCAGGGAATCTGGGATATTGTGTAAAGACCAAACCTAAGAATAACAGGAATAGAAGAAAATTCCCAGTTGTAAGGCCAAATTATTTTCAACAAAATTGTAGAAAAAAAAGTCCCCAACCAAAATAAAGAGATGAAAATAAAAGTATATGAAACTTATAAATAGAACCATGACAGAACCAAATTTATTCAATATCTATCCCCAAATCTTGCCCTCCAGAGGAAACTAGAAAGAAAACTCCAATCCAAGGAGTTTAACTATACTGAAGAAAAAACAGAAAATAAATACAATTCCACAAGAGCAACACTAACAGAAGGGAAACACACACACACACACACACACACACACACACCCTCACGTGCACACGCACACACTATTAACACTAACATCAACATAACAGAAATTAACAATGATTGATAAGTAATATCTGTCAACATCAATAGATCCAATCCCCCAATAAAATGACACAGGCTAACACAGTGGATGCTTAAAAAGAATCAGTGATTCTGCTGTACACAAGAAACACACCTTAGAAACAAAAGTAGACATTATCTCAGAGTACAGGGATGGCAAAAGATTTCCTAAGTGAACAGACTCAAAAGTAAGCTGGAGTAGCCATTCTTATATGTAATAAAATAGACTTTCAACCAAAGTTAATCAAAAGAAAAGAAGAATTCCACTTCATACTCATAAAAGGAATAATAATCCATCAATATGACATATCAATTCTGAATATCTATGCATAAAATATAAGGGCAACCACATTTGTAAAAGAAATCTTACTAAAGCTTACATCATACATTGAACCCCACACATTATTAGTGGGAGACTTCAACGATCCATTCTCACCAAGGGACAAGACATCCATACAGGAACTAAACAGAGAAATAATTAAACTAACAGACACTATGACTCAAATGGACATAAAACCAAATATCTACAGAACATTTCACCCAAACACAAAAGAAAATATTTTCTTCTTATCAACCCAGGAAACCTTCTACAACATTGAGCATATCCTTGGTCACAAAGCAAGTCTCAACAGCTACGAGAAAATTGGCATAAGCCCATGTATATTATCAGACCACCATGGATTAAAGGTGGACTTCAACAACAACAGAAAAATCAGAGAGCCTATGGACTTATGGAATGTAAGGAACTCTCTATTTAATAACATCAGGTTCAGGAAAAAAAAATAAAGAAATTCAAGGTTTTCTAGAATTGAACGAAATGAATGCACAACATACCCAAATTTATGGGACACAATGAAAGCAGTGCTAGGAGGTAAATTCATAGCAATAAATGGCTTCATAAAGAAATTGCTCAGATCTTAAACTAGCAACTTAACAGCACAGCAGAAAGATTCACAACAAAAAAGAAGCAAATATATCCAAGAGGAGTAGATGGCAAGGAATAACCAAAATCAGGGTTAAAATTCATAAATTGTAAATGAAAGAGTAACACAAAGAACTAACATCACCTAAAGTTGATTCACTGAGAAAATAAAAAAGATTGACAAATCTTTAGCCAAACTAACTAAAAGGAATTAGAGAAGGTGTCCAAATTAACAAAATCAGAAATAAAAGGGGACATAACAAGAGACCACTGAGGAAATCTAAAGTATCATTAGGTCTTACTTCAAAAGCCTGTATACCATAAAATTGGAAAAATCTAAATAAAATAGATGATATTGTTGCTAGATACCACTTGCCAATAAAGGAAGATCAGGTGAACAATTTATTCCCTTAAGGGAAAAGAATCAGTTATTAAAATTATTAAAATTTACAGAAAGAAATCAATCCTTCTTTACACAAATGATATAGGGGCTAAGAAAGAAATTAGGAAAACAACACCCTTTAAAATAGCCATAAATAATATAAAATATCTTGGTGTAACTCTAACCATGCAAGTGAAAGACCAGTGTGAGAAGAATGTCAAGTTCTTAAAGAGAGAAATTGAAGAAGATATCAGAAGATGGAAAGATCTTCCATTTCATTTATTGGTAGTATTAACATAGTAAAAAATGACCATCTCACCAAAAGCAATCTACAGAACCAATGCTATTTCTATCAAAGTTCTAACACATTTTTTATAGACTTTGAAAAAACAATTCTCAACCTCATATGGAAAAACAAAGAAACAAACAAACAAACAAACTAGCTAATACTATCCTTAACAATTAAAGAACTTCTGGAGGAATCACCATCCCTGATCTCAAGCTGTACTACAGAGAAATAGTAATAAAAACTGCATGATATTGTCATAAAAACAGATGGTTTGATAACGAAATAAAGTACAAGAACCAGAAGTAAACCCACAAACCTAAGGACACTTGACTTTTTACAAAGAAGCCAAAACTAAACAATGGGAAAAAAAAAAAAAGAAAGCATCTGCAACACATATTGCAGCTCTAACTGGCTGTCTGCAAGTAATAGAATGCAAGTAGATCCATATCTATTACTCTGCACAAAACTCCGGTCCAAGTGGATCAAACTTAAACATCAAACCTGATATACTAAATTTGATAGAAAAGAAAATGGGGGAATAATCTTGAGCACATTGGTACAGGAGACTTCCTCAACTCAACACTAACAACTCTGGCTCTAATGTCAACAACTGATAAATGGGACCTCATGAAATTGAAAACCTTTTGTAAGGGAAAGGGCACTTTCAAAAGGACAGGATTGACAGTCTACAGAACGTGAAAAGATCTTCATTAACCCTACATCACAAAGAGTGTTGATATCCAAAAATATATATAAAGAAATCAATAAATTAGACATCAAAAAACCAAATAACTCAATTAAAATGTGTTACAGAGCTAATGAGATTTTTTTTTTCTGTTGTTGTTGTTCACAGAGGAACCTCTAATGGCTAGGAAACACTTAAAGAAATGCTCCACATCCTTAGTCATCAGGAAAATGCAAATCAAAGTGACTCAGATTCTATCTTACACTCATCAGAATGGCTAAGATCAAAAACTAGAGATAGTACATGCTGGAGAGGATGTGGAGAAAGAAGAAAACTCCTTCATTGCGGGTGGGAGTGCAAACTTGGGCAACTGCTTTGGAAATTAATTTGGGAGTTTCTTAGAAAGTTGGAACTAATTTTACCTGAGAACCCAGCTATACCACTCCTGGGCATATACCCAAAAAAACCACTCCACCAACCCACAAAGACACTAGCTCAGCTATGGTCATCACAGCTTCATGCATAAAATACAGAAACTGGAGACAACCTAAATGTTCCTCAGCCCAACGGTGGATAAAAAAATTGTCCATTTCCACAATGGAATATTACTCAGATATTGATGACATCATTAAATTTACAGGCAGAATGATGGAACTAGAAATTATCCCCCAAAGGACACGTATGATATGCACTCATTTTAAGTGGATATTAGCTGTAAAGTACAGAGTTACTAAGTTACAATCCACAGACCTAAAGTAGCTAAGTAACAAGGAGGAGCCAAGGAAGGATGTTTGAATTTCACTAAGGGAAAATAAAGTAGCCTAGGGAGGATTAAGGGAGAGAACTGGTTGGGACAGAATGTATGGCGTGATCAACTCTGGGAAGGATGGAGGAAGAGAGAACTGGGAGAAAGAACTAAAACCTACTGTAACCAGGCAAGACTTCCAATGGAGGAATTGGGACACTAACCCAGCCACAAAACCTTCAACCCACCATTTGTCCTGCCTACAGGATGTGAAAGGATAAAGATCGCACAGAATTTGATGGAATGTCCAACCAATGACTGTTCCAACTTGAGAGGGAGAGAGGGAGAAAGAGAGAGAGGAGGGGCGGGGCGGGGCGAGGCGAGGCGAGGCGAAGAGAAACCATGCTCAGAATATTTTAACGGTATTATGCTATGTTTGCAGACAGGAGCCTAGCATATTTGTCATCTGAGAGACTTCACCCAGTAGCTGATGCAAACAGATACAGAGACCCACAGCCAAACACTAGGTGGGGTTAGGAGAATTTTGTGGAAGACGGGGGCTGCAGGGGAAAAGGGGGTATTGAAGGAGCCAGAGAAGCCAAAGATACCTCAAGATAAACCTACAAGATCAACTAACCTGGGCCCACAGTTCTCACAAAGACTTGACTGACCTAAGGCCCCTACACATACATAACAGATTTGTAGGTTAGTCTTGAGATATGGGACTCCTAACAGTAGAAGCAGTGGTTGTCTCTGAATCTGTTGCCTGCCTTTAGATCCCTTTCCCCCTACTGGGCTGCCTTTTCTAGCCACAGTAGGAGATGTGCCCAGGCCTATTGCTACTCCATATGCCATGGAGGGTTGATATCCACAGGAGGCTTCCCCTTTCTGAGGAGAAAGGGATTGGGGATGGAGAAGTGAGGTGAGAGGGAGGAACTGGAAGGAGAGTAGGGGGCAGGAAGCTGAGATTGGGATGTAAAGAAAATCAATAAATGAATGAAAAAAAATCTGTGCTTGGAACATCAAAAATAACTGAATTTATAAGATATTTAATGCAATCAGGGACTTAGATATCAGGAAAATAAGTCAGGAAGGCAGATATTACATTATTTTATAAGCATCTAATCTATTTTCTTATGTTTGGCTGTCCATATGTTGTGTAAATTATATTCTTCAGATGTTTTTGTGGTTTTCTTATTTTTTTTTTTTTGAAAAAACATGGTTATGATATGTGGTAAATGATATGGTTTTCTTTCTGTTATCTTTCCAATGTGTAATTACTTTTTTGGGTACTTAGCCTGCTTTCCTCCACTGATAAAGAAACAGCCTTTTTTTTTTTTTTTTTTTTTTTTTTTAAATCTGTGTTGCTGCCTGTGTCTACTTTCTTCGGATTTTACAGTCCATTTGTCTTGTTCTCTGTGATAATCTCTGACCTTAATGGGAGACATTGTGATGCAGATTTCTTAGCTAAAGCTGAGTGTCTTAACTGGTCTGTATCTTGACCAGTTGTAGTTCTCAGTATTAATAAATATTTACTGAAAACTAAGCTTCTCTGTTGAAGGATGAAAGATGCTCTAATCTCTGGGTATAAATACAAGAATTAAGGGACCAATTTATTGCTGTGTTCATTCAGCTTCATTATAGTCTTTAGGTTCTCACTTAATACCCATGTCCTTTCTAGCCACAGTTTTCTTTTCCAACTTAATGTCACGGGTACTATTTTCAAGTATTTTCATGGGTACTAGACTTCAAATTCAATAAGAACTTAGTTGGTTACTTCCATAACATTAACGCCACTATTGCACTAGTGAGGCTGTCTTGCGAGGTTAGTTGTTAGTGTAGATCTTAGAGTTCAAGGTTGCGTAAGATTGTTCATTACTTTCCACATCTAGTAACATGCATAGAACCTTCCAGTAATGTGAAAGCTAGTCCATAGTTATAAAACTTCCAGATTAATACCAGCTTGAATTTCTCCATGTTCTCTGTGTTAGGTATTTGTTGTTTTCATTGATCTGGACTTCTAATCACATTCTGGAGGGTAAAAAAGTGATACCAGTAACCTACAATGTCTAGAAGGGATATATATATGTATATGGGACATCTCTGGCAAGGAACTCAAAGATATATCCTATATCTAGCAATTAGCATTTTATTTGATATCTTTTGTATCCTATTGTATACAGGAAATACATTTTTCTTTCCAGAACCCACAACACTAAATGGTAACTCCATATGTCATATATATATATATATATATATATATATATATATATATGAATGATGTATATGTATGTGATATGTATGTGATATGTATATGCATAAATATATATATATATATATATATATATATATATATATATATATATTTGTATATATTTTTAAAAGCTTGTATAGTGCTAGGTTTCTACGTGTCTTTTTCAAGTGTCTTTTATATTGGTCGTTCCTCTTCATATTTCTCCTCTACTCTGTTCTTTTGCCACCAACTCCACTGTAAATTTTTTCATAACACTTTGTAGTTGTAAACTTTAAGTTTTCTCTCCTATGAAATGCAGTATCTACCATGTCATAGATGGCTTCATAACAGGTACCTCCTCTGGCTTCAGTTCTGACCCCTGTCTTATGTTCCATTGGCTGCTGTCCTGTTGCTCTTTGAACATCATGAGGAAGAGTCAAAGCCCAGAAGTGGTAGTTTTTTCTTCCCTATCATGAAATGTTCACCTCCACAATAACTTACTCAGTTTGCTTCCTGGCTTTCTTCTGGTGTCTACTTAGATACCAGTTCCCGTTAGTCCTTTTCTGATGACCCTATCTGAACTCCCAATTCACTCTGTTCTTTGTTCTCTCTGCTACAGTTCTTGAAGCTCCCTCCTTGCTAGTAGTCTTGCTAGCTCTCTGACTCTCCATAGTTTAGACACTCCCACAACTTTGCATCAAAAACTCCCTGAGTAAAAATGGAGTCTTGGATTTAAAAGAGGGAGAGTCCACGTATCCACCGGACTTGCTAGGGTACAATTCATACCTTCCTGATCATATAGTACCAGAAGGGACTATGAAGAATGGAGGTACAATTCCATAAGCTAGACCAATGCAGAGAGTAAAAGGAAGTCACAAATAAGAATTGGGCCCAGTAATGGACAGATGGCAGCTAGGTAATCAAGGGCAAGAACAGAAGAGCTACTAGAATAGACAGAGCCACTAATGCCTAGTCAGTCATGCCAGCTTCTTTCTGTTGTAGGAATCCATGACGGAATGGTAGAGTCCAAGAAAAAGGGCCAAGGAAGCAGATTTCCCAGGTCAAAATTCAATGTACTTTTCTTCTAGTTGAAAAAGGTAAAAGTCAAAAAAGAAAAAATCACATGAAGTTCTATCTTAGCTTAACGTTATTATGTGTTAGGTGCTGTGATTTGGGCATGGTTACAAGTTTTCAGTTTGTGATGACTGTTGTAGACAAAAGTCTGTGGAGAACACAAAGAGTGGTGCAAAAGTTCAATGATTAGCTGAGAACATCTGCCTCTGTATATGTCAGGGTCTCCAATGGAGGAGGTAGAGAGAAGACTGAAGGAGCTGAAGGGGCTTGCAGCCTCATGAGGAGAGCGACAATACCAGCCAGCTAGTGTTCCCGCTCCCAGGGTCTAAACTGCCAGCCTGGGAACACACATGGAGGGACCCATGGCTTCAGCTGTATATGTAGTGGAGGATGAATTTGTCCAGCATAGGTGGGAGAGGAGGTCCTTGGTCCCATGAAGGCTGGACGCCCAATGTGAGGGAATTTGAGGGCAGGGAGGTGGGAGAGGATGGGTGGGTGGGGCACATCTTCATAAAAGCAGGAGGAGGGGGATGGAATAGGGATTTCTGAGTGTGTGTGTGTGTGTTGGGGGGGATGGGGAAAGGGGATAACACCTGAAATATAAATAAATAAAATATCCAATAAAAAACAGATAATGGAACCAGCTCTTGCAGTCTAGAATTTGAGACGTTTTGTCAACAATTTAATTACCCATATTACTGGGATTTCTTATAATCCTCAAGGGCAAGGTATTGTGGAATGGGCTCATGGAACTTTAAAACAGTATCTTCATAAATATAAAAGGGGGAGGTATATTCCCCTCCCCCCAAAAAAAGAATGATGCAAAAGTCTCAGCAGCTGGAAATATGAAAGGAAGAGAAGGCCTCTTTAATGTCATCCTCTGTCATGTTCAATTCAACATATGCAAAAAGAACAGCAATTTTAATTATATTTTGTATATGTCCCAGAATACATATAAAGTTTGATATAAAATAGAAATTTAATGTAAAAAACAATGTAATTTTATACATTGTTGATTCTTTTAGGATAATAAAACCTTAAGGTTTTTCTAACTTTAATCAGTAAATCAATAAACACTTGGGTGCAGTTCAGTGGGACAAACAGTGATTAGATTTATGTGGTAGACAATATGTTCAATAATGGGTTTATGAAGATAAATAAGACATACTACCTCAAGGGGCTGAGAGTAGTGGGGTGAAAAACTGATAGATAATTAAAATTAGTTGTTTTCTTTTTTAAGTAATTAATAGTATATCTTCTCCAATTCTGGTTTTTCCTTACAGGTGTAATTATATTTCAATTCAGCATAGAATTATTCGAGTGATAAAGAAAAGTAGCTTTAATTCCTACAATTCTTGCTTTGTATTCTGTTCTGCTTTTTTTTTTTTTTTTTTTTTTTTTTAACAAACTACACGTTTTAATTGTCTTGCTTGTTCCTTGACTATTTGCATCTATTGTATTGCTAGTCCCTCATCCTAGAACTGACCTGAATACTTGCATGTAATTAAATTGGTATAAAAGCAAACAGGAGGAGGGGCAATGAAATAAGGGGGGTTTTAGGGAGGGGAAATGGGGAAAGAGGATTACATCTGAAATGTAAATAAATAAAATATCCAATAAAAAAAATACACAACTTTGGACTTTAAATATGACTTCCAGTTATGAAGGATACTTTGCAATACAACCTCTTCCCCTAAAGCTCAGAGATCATTGCAGAAGAGGGGACAGAGTGATTGGAAATACAGCAAGGAGGAGTATATGAGAACATTGAACATTTGGAGGGAGGTAAGGGGAAAGATGACTTCAATAGGCAGGTCAAACTGGGTAGAGAAAAGTCCATGAGGCCTCAGCTCTACATAAAGAACTACAAGAAGCAACTGAGGAAAGCTTCCCCAGGGAAGATCACACTCATTGGTTGTCTAGTGTCAAGTGGTCAGCCCCTCAAAACATACGAGTTCCAACATATGGACTGAATGGGTAAAATTTAGGGGAGATATACATACACACACACACACATACACACACATACATGTATGTGTGTATGTATGTATGTATGTATGTGTGTGTGTGTGTGTGTGTATGTATATATGCCATCAGTTGAAAAAAAGGCAAGAATTTTAAGGAACATTAAGAAGGTTATAAGGGAATGTTTGGAGGGAAGAAAAGGAAGGGAGAAATATTGTAATTATATTATAATCTCAAAAAATCAACATAAAAGTGAATAAATATTAAAACAGTCATACATATAAAAGAAATATTTGCTTTTTTCGATTTGAAAAGTATAAACCTTAATGTTAATCTCCACAACATCTGTTTCAATTATCCGTTCTACCTGTATAACAGTTCAATGAGTTGGCTAGACTGGGTCTGATTACTGTTATGTGATATTTTATTTATTTGCAAGATTTTTTTTAACAATAAAGTTTGATAGCTAAGTTTATTTGACAGCACTTTTGGCATATTATATTTTCAAGTTATTTTTAAGTTCCTGAATGCAATTGTACATACCTTTTGTTTTTGAATTGATAGTTAAAATGTGTGTATGGTACCATGTATAATGTTTGGAAGTGTATATAATATTGGTTGACCTGTGCTGGTTAGTTGCCATGCACATTTCTCCATATAATTATTGCTTTTTGACAAGAATAATTTGTAATCACTTTCTTGGCATTTTTCAATTCTTACCCATAGCTATCACCTTATGAAATTCTTGCATTTTTCCTCTGGATACTTTGTATTATTTGACTGCCATTTGTCAACCCTATCCTTGAAGTTAACGTGGAACAAAGACAATCATCATACAAGATTATGCTGTATTTTAAAAATAATCCTCTGTGTCTAATTAGTACTGTCTGTATGCATATAGGCATTTGGCCATCCACAGAGGCAGAAGTAATCCACAAACAACCGTCTCCATAAAGGTGAGTGACTCTCCCTCCCTCAGCAGCTATAAACTGCAAATAGCTTTTGAAGAAAAAAGATGATATGAAATTTGGAGGAAAATCAGGTTGGGGACACTAACCTGGCTTGCAGACAGATAGTAGCAAATTGATATGATCAATATATACTGAATCAATTTATAGAGCATTCCTTTATTGAACAAAACAATTGTTTTTAGAAAAGAATGTATTGTAGAGTATGGATCAGGGTTCTTTTGGCTCAACTTACAACTTATTTTTGTGTACTTGATTCCAAAATTTTATCTACATCTCTGTTTGCTTTACAAGATTTCTTTCACATGTCTTTAAGAGTACAGTGATTTCATTTTTGTCTGTCTCTCTGTCTCTTCCTTTTTTTGTGTCTGTGTCTCTCTGTGTTTCTGTGTCTCTCTCTCTCTCTCCCTCCCTCCCTCCTTTTCTCCCTCCCTCCTTCCTTCTCTGTCTCTCTGTTTCTATCTGTCTGTCTCTCTGTCTCTCTGTCTCTCTGTCTCTCTGTCTCTCTGTCTCTCTGTCTCTCTCTCTCTCTCTCTCTCTGGCTGTTGCTCTGATCGTGGTTGTCAACTTCCTGTGTGTCTGACTTTGGCTGAAAATGAGCACTGACTCCAAGTGTTAAGTCTTCTAAGGTTCCGGTGCTGTTAGGCATTATTGACTACAAATGAAAATAACAATATTTTGATTCTTTGGAAGCCAATTGGCAGCAATTTCTTTAGAAAACTCTGGGTTGAACACACTCCAAGGGGTTGTATCTTACAGAAGAGAACACAGACTTCACAAACCCATCACTAAGGGTTTAATCTTCATATCTGTATTACCCATCAGAGAATGTGAATCCCACATGTTTGCTGTCAAAAATTGTCAAATTGTTTCTTTCCTCATTTACTGCTCAGGTCCACCTTGATTTCTATGAAAATGAGGACAATGGGCTCTAAGTGTTTTAAACAATCAGTCATCATAGAAAGTCGTGAACAAGCACAGGCTTGTTTTCTTCTGGCTAGTATAAGAGGGAAGGGAAAAAAAAAAAAAAACCACCTCTAGAGACAGCTAAGACAAAATGTAACTAAGGGAAGAGCAAACTGAGTGCCTGCAGTGTGCTCACCCTGTGCTAGTGACTCACTAGGAAAGACACACTTGGATATTTTCAGCAGAGCCAATGGGACAGATTAACTTTAAGAATCTCCTCTCTAGCATTTGAATGCAGTGATTCTGGAAAGCACATCAGAGGGAGAGCCTTGCATCACACAGATGCACCGAGTGCAGAGACTGTTTGCCTTTAATTCAGGTTCTGGAGGCAGATTCTGCTTAGGCATTAATTCTTCAAATTTAGGGAATTGACTTAAAAACTTACATATATCCTCTCCCCTACCTCCAGCAAAACAAAACAAAACAAAACAAAACAGAACAACAGTTTCAGTTTTCTCATCTACAAAGATGCTATTCTATTTCCAGGGGCCCTAGACACTGGTTTGGTGAACCACAGATTTTTTTTCTTCTCTTAAGAAATAAGGGCAAAGGAATTTAGAAACACACACACACACACACACACACACACACACACACACACACACACACACACACACAAACACACACACACACACTACTAAAAGGAAGACACAGTTCTGGTTTTGAATCCTCAGTACTGAGGAGTAGAACAAGAAGAATTTCTTGCTCATATTGTGGAGAATGCTCGACTTTTCCCACAACTGTAACATGCTCCAAGAGCAGCTTGGCCCAGGAACCACAAGGACCATTCGGTTTCCCTCTGCCTGTTCCCCAATCTCTTTGGCCACTAAGCTTTGTGGAGAGATTAAAATCGCTATCAGTTTCCAGCTTCTGCCTATTTTCCCTTAGTGATGTCTTTTAAGAATCTCTCCAAACAGAACACTTTGACTTTCTTAGCCTTCAGTTTTGAGTTTCTTAGCCTTCTAGTCTTGCAAAAAACGTGTTTACTAGAAAAGGAGACTTAGGGAGCAGTTTGTGAAGACCGCTGGGGCGCAGGCGGGTTACTGAGCATCACCACTAGGTGGCACTCTAACTACACACGCTTTTAATCAATGACATCGACTTTACGGATGAAAAATTTCACTTGCTTTCTGTTTTAAAACTGTTCCCCATTTTACCACTCAAATGAAAGGCTTAGCTTTCAGACCACTTGAATTTTTTATGTTGTGCTTTATAAAATCACAAAGTTCAGTTATTTTGTTAGGCATTCAATAATTTATAAGTCCCTTTTCTACCTCATATAACAAGAAGCCAAATTCAACCAACCACTACATGAGTGGTAGTGAGATATGGATACCTTTGCTTGGCTTGGCTGCTTACAAAACGAAATACACATTTTTGAAGCACTGGGCTGTGATGAGGTCAGGTAAAATTTTAAAACATTTCAAAAACTATGCAGGGATGTGAAGGGAAATGTTTTGCCCTCCTGTGAAATAAAGCAGAAAAATGGCCTTTTGATACATTCATTATTGTAGCTCACTGAATTTGTTGATTATCATCATTGATACATTAATTGAAGATATTCTGGATTTTACAAGATTTTCCCTAAAAGTCTGAACAAATTTCTGCGCTGGAATGAGTGATAGGTCTCATATACGTGCTTGGCCCCAAGGGTACCATTTATGTATATGTTCTTAGGTTCTATAGATTCTGAGATCTCTATTCTTAGAGATGAAGTGGCATTTCCGTTTTTAAAATCACCCAGACCAGAACCTCAAACCCAATTTGCTTGTGATTTTGCTTTCAGGGACTAGGTGGAAGTTCCATAAACAGAACCCCAGAATGTTTCATAGTGTGATTCTTTGTTCAAACAAGTTCATATCCAGACACTAAAGAGGCAAATATTCAGATGTGGCTTTCAGCAATGGAAATGACAGCAGGTCAGATCAATAACAGACAAGCGAGCAAACAAAAGGCAGACAATGTACTGTTTTATTAAAGTTAGTACCTAAAATAGGAATATATATTTTCCCCCTAAACGGTATCATTGCCTATATCCATTTCTATGGTACTATTCTCATAAGCACATTTCCATACAACTATGAAATGGACATCAAACATATTAATCCATATTCCTTATCTTTTCCATGCTACTTCCTTCACCTTCCCTCAGACTCCATATTTTCTCCTCTACCAGTGGTTCATCAACCTGTGGGCCAAGATGCTTTTGAGGGTCGAATGTGCCTTTCACAGGGTCATCTTATGACTGGGGAACTGTATTAAAGGGTCACGACATTAGAACGGTGTCATATACAGTTTTGCTTGTACTTACAAACGTTTTCATATTTATTGATGGATACACTTATTGTGAAGTTAAGAGGCAAACTTCCCATGGAGACATCCTCCTCTCTCACCATGTGGGTTTTAAGGACCAAACTCAGGAGGTCAGGCTTGGTGGTAAGGACTGTTACCCACTGTGCTATCTCACGGACCCCGTTTTCAATTTATCTGGCTCCATATTTTGATAAATTCTATAGAGTCCTAATAGACCTATGATATGAACAAATACAGTATAATTTTAAGATGTGGATTTTAAGTAATAAATGATGTAGAAAAATTAAATGCTTTTTAAAATAATTGAGTTCATCTTTCTTTACTTTAGAAAATCTGCAATTACAACTGTAAATAATGCTCTCTCTGTCTTTCTCTCTTTCTCTAATATAAATTATCTTTACAACTCAAGATTATCTTTCTCAAGGACCCAGGAGCCATCTCTTGAAATGTAATTTTGGATAAAGGGGATGGGCGTGGAGTCTGATCTTGTACAGTGTGAGAGGGGAGAGCAGCCCAATGTCAGGAATTGCAAATTAGCTCTCACCCAGCCCTAAGCACATAGACCTCAAGCCCTCCAACACTTTCCTTCTAGTTCCCCACCTCCAACCTCGTTCTTCACTGCTTCCCTATCTGTTTCAATGGAGTTGAGTCCAGTTTTTCTCCATTGGAGACAATTTTTCTTCCCTATTAAATCAGCTTTCCTGTTCAACTGTCCTGTCTAATTTTACTTGAACCAAGTTTCATTAAAAAAAAAAAAAAAAAGAGGAACGTATGAAATACCAAAAGTAGCTTGCATCAGTGGTTATTTAGGTCAGGGCTAAATCCCTGCTGGTGGCATCAAAGATATTTATGTGTTTATTTCCTTATGAATATTAACTTAATAAGTTAGGATATACTTCAGCCATTTTTAAATGCTCATAAATATTGGTGGAAATGTTCCTATAAATTGCTTAAAGCCTCATGAGAATGAATGAATGAATGATCATATTTTTCATTATTTGTCTCATGAGTCAATGATCAAGATTATTATAATAGGTAATTTACCAAATAAAGTTTCAATAGTACTGTGTTGTTTTTGTGTGTGTTTGTATGTGTGTTTGTGTGTGTGTGGTGTGTATGTGTAAGAGAGAAAGAGGGGGGAGGGAGAGAGAGAGATGGAGACAGAGACAGAGACAGAGACAGAGAGACAGAGACTGAATGCAGACATGACATTCTGCAGACCACTCAGAATTAGATGAGCCTTTTCTCAGCATGCCCATGCAATATGTTCAGGATATCTCCAATAAACTGTCATTGTGCTTAAAATGAAAGCGATTCTATTGACAAGTTTGTTTACAATTGATAGACTGAAGTAGATTTTAAATTGTCACATAATTTATAGTTCTAATTTTTAACAGTCGAGCTTTATGGTTTTCTAGAAGTATTTAAATCCTCAAGAAAGTTTTACGATTTATTATGTGTTCACAGTTTGCACATGATAAATTTGATCAAATATTCTTGAATGTCCCTTAATAGGGGTCTAAAATTCTAAATTAGTGATTAGATACAGTGAGCAACCAAAGTATATATTTTGTCCAGAAAAGGAATATGTTTCTTTCCCCTGGGGCAAGGCTTTTGCTCTGAACATCAGAAACCAAAGCAATTCAAATCCTTCTATCTGCAGCACCTAGGGCCCTGGAACCCAGCTACCTGTCACACATAAGGTGTCTCTAAGGATTCCAGAGAATTTCTCTATATCTCTGCCCTGGAAATTGACCCTTAGGGTTATAATCTATCTTTCTCTATCCTGCTCTAACCTAGGTTGCTGTGATTCTGATAGACTGCTCTGTGTGCTTTGGTGTGCATATTTAACAACATGGTTTGCCATTCACCTATTTGAAGGTCGATGCCTTGTGCCCTTGCTATCAGAAAAGAAAATAAAATTAGAAAATACAAAGAAAAAATGGCCTCTAATGACCATACCCTTTGCTGTCACATAAGACCACTCTGATGATATAAACGATGATGCTGTTTTAGCTCCCGCAGTCATGACACTTCCCTATCCTTGTGCCCCTTGTCTTTCAGTGTCCATATTTTATCCTAAATTCATCTCAACAATCTAAATGCCTACCTTGTAGCTTCCACATCACTTTAATTTTGGACATTATTGTAGAAAACAAGGGTATTTAAAGACTAATAAAACATTTTAATACCTTCTTTTAAAAGATCCCCATCCTCAGCTTGACTTCAAACATCATTCATTCACACTGCTCATACGAGCAATGCTTTCAGATCAGCTTAGGAACCAATTAATGGGTGAATGAAGAGAGATAATGGGGCTTCTACACACAATGAATCATTAACCGGCCACATAGAATTAAATCATACCATGTCTAGGAAAGTGCATAGGAATAGAGATGGTCATATGAAATAGAACGACCCGGAGCAGAAAGACAAATATGTTTTATTTTCCACTAAGAATCTAGATTTAAGGGGATGGAGAGATGGTTCAGCAGTTAAGAGCAGGTTGCAATTCCAGAGAACCCAGATTTGATTTCTAGCATTCACAGAATAGCTCACAAGTGTCTGAAACTCTACTTTCAGGGGATCCCAAGCCCTCTTTTGGGTCTCCACAAGCACCAGAAAGACATGCATTTGGGCGAACCAACCATACACATAAAACAAAAATAAAATTATTAAAAGTCTAAAAAATAATCTAGATTAAATAATTGATATGGGAGTGTGAGTGGGAGCAGGAGAAATGCAAGAAAGAGGGACATTAGGAAAAATGATGAAAGTACATTGGCTACATGTATGAAACTACCATAGTGTAAGCATAATGTCATAAGCATTATTAAGGAACATTTGCTATCTTCATAATTATTATTTGATCTTGAGCAGGTTTTGGGGAACCCACATATTTGGATCATAATCTCTGATAATCCTTGACTATCTTCAGTACCGTGCCAGTTTAACTCAAGTTAAACTGAGGGTTGCTGTGAACAGTGTTATAAACCGAGGCATATGCAAAGACAAGCAAAACATTCTCTCTTGCTCTGTAATAGGACTATCATCTAAAAAAAGGATGAAGGACACAAATGAGGACACTATAAAAAAGAATTGATCCAAATAGCACTTGAGAACAAACACCCAGACACAGTGCTCATGTGACTGACTAGTCAGAGCTATTGGAGGAAACATGAATGCTGTCACACCCCACCCTGAGTCCCCTTTCCTTTATTTAAAAACTTGTTTTGTCACCACAAAGGTTCCTTTCTGTGAGTGTTTCTCTAACATTTCCCTTGTCTTCCTGACATATCTTTTAATACTCTACTTGGCACACAGTTGAATTAATGGTTTGGTTAGTGGTGGAGGTGTGGCCAATGGCACTCTCTAAAGTCATTTAGGTATCCTTGGGATTCCATGCATCCGCCAGAAATGTGAGGGGGCAGAGGAAGCTCTTTCTAGGAGCTTAATATATATGATGGAAGGAATATTCGATAAACTCTGGAATATATGGATGTTTTATGAAGTGGACTAAAGAGTGGTTCTTCTGACCAAAATGAATTGCAGACTATTTAGATAAAGTTTAGATCTCAGTTAAACAGACTTCTTAGAACAATAGGGAAGAGAATGGACCCATCTATCTCTCTTCCTCTACCCTACAGTTTCAAAGTAATGATTTGTTTTTATTATTACGGTATTGCTATTTTATAAGATTGAATTAATTATATAGAATAATGGGTTCCATTTTGACTTCACTCTTTCTTTCTCCATAGCATCAATTAGCTCCTCCTTTAAGTGCAGGTTGAAAAGATATTTGTAAGGGATTTTGTCTAGATCCTTCCTCAGGTGCTCACGTGCTCCTTCTTTCCCTGAGCACATCAAGCCTGCTATCTCTGCTTAACTCTTAATATGCTTACTCTGTGACTCTCCAAAGACCGAGTGGTAGATATCAGCTTATTGAATCAAAGATAAAATGAATCTTCATGATTAGGGTGCTGCAGTCTTTGAAAATAATAACATTTGGAAGAACTATGCACAGTGAAGAAAATTTGCTACTTCACTAGAGTATACACACATGTATCTTTCTCCTCTGTCCCTGGTTCTCAGTGTTTCTCTGTTTTTCTCTCTGTGTCACTGATAGTCTCTGTCTCTTTCTCTGTCTCTGTATCTGTCTCTCTCTCTCTCTCTCTTTCTCTCTCTCTCTCTATTTCTCTCTCTGTGTGTGTGTGTGTGTGTATGTGTGTGTGCATTTTCTTTCCTCTATAAATTTAATTGAATCCAGGTGGCACATCTGCTTCAATTTTTTTGTACATTAATGATTTTGCTACTTGACTAGGGGATTATGTTCAGTGATTATTAATATTCTAAAGCCATTTTGCATATAAGCTTCTCTTATTTAAATAGTAATCACTTATGATTTGTCTCTCTCTATACAGCATTGAATTTTCGTGTCTCTGTGTCAGATGTTTTAATGATTCTGTAGTGGAAATGCAAAAATATGGGGCTGTGTCCATAGCAACAACCAACATCACTATTTTATCCTACACATAACTAGCAATTTCAGCAATTACATTCCTTGTATTCAGTCTGACCAGAGGTACACAGAAGGATCATTGAAGGATGTGATCTATTTTCTCCTTTCAAAATAGCAAAGTGTTGAAGGAAAACCATTTTTGTACAACTATATATACATATAGATTTATTGAGAAGACAACATTTATTTTAGGCTGTGGTCTTTAGTGAAAGAAAGTTAGAGTAATATTGCTCAAAATTCTGTTCCTCAAAGTGTGACCCAAATTATCTATTCAGAAATTGACTTGTTAAAGAAAAGTTTCTTTACTATAGTCCTAAAAAATGTGTTCTGGGTAAAATCCATTAATATGCATTTTAATAAGTTTCTTAGAGACTTTTATGCTTGTTAAAGATTAAGAACTACTGCCCTAGGGGTAATTTGTATTTATAATTCATAAAATATAGGCCAAGAGTTTCAAGACCCATTAGGGACTAAAAGAGACACTTATCAAAAGAAACAACTTTATTGAAACCATAGCATAATGTAAAAATTCTACAACAGAAAATTAAGTGAGAATAAGAACGCAAACAAAAGAGCAGACACAGCATGCTGTTTTCTCAATTATTCATACAAATAAAAAATTCCACTCTCCTAGAGCATATAAATTCTGAAGCTTCCTTTCGGACATCAGACTTCCCAGAACATCTAAACTGAGTCACAGAGATTCTTTCAAACTATTGCTCTTAAGGAGACTGAATGGTTTTCATGGCTACTTCCCAGTATAATGGTCTTATTCAAGCATGAATTTCTTTACCTGTAACTTCTAAGGCAGAAGAAATGATATTAACACCATCAGAGCTATTCATCCCTTAGCTAATCAGTTTTGTAAAAATCCCAAGATTTTTCAACTCTTCGGGTTTGATCTCACATTTTCAATGTCCCACTGAGAGAAGACATTTATTTATGTTTCTCATTTTAAGTCTCTCTTATCCTTAGGATTCAAATATGTGTTTAAAGCTAGTCGTTGGCCGATCCCTACATTGCAAATACTGACACCACTGAGTAATCTGCTTCATTTTACTTGATGTGCACATTCTGAAGAGGGTCTTAGAGATGTACCTATAAGCAGGAGCTTCAATGACAAAGCTGAGCACTGCTCAACAAAGGAAAGAAATAAAATATTTACAGATTTTTGTTGATTATTTATCAGTGTGTGCAACACTGAATAATTTCATAATACTTTTTTTTTCAGTCCGGGTTAGGATCAATTCATTTCATGGAATTCATGTCTGGAGAGAGGGTTACAGTTTGAGACATTCACATAAGCTAAACTTATTGATAGAGTCTTCTCTTATTCCAGGGGCTTGAGCAATATTCGTGTCTATTTGAGTTCTTAGAAAAATTCACAGAATGGTTCAAATGTTACTAACGCCAAGCTGTTGTCAACTAAATTAGATTAATTTTATTTCAATTTGACAGAGAAAACTATCTCTTCTAAGTAAGTAGGATGCTTCCTGCTTTTAATTATATTAAGTTACATTTATTAAGCCTCTGTCTTTATAGCTTATTTTGATGTAAATTGCTTTATCTTCCCTCTCTCTGTGAATTTGTTACAGTCATTATTTCTGTAGGAGGGTGTAGTGATTTGTGGGGAGTGGGTGAAGTTCTGTATGAAAATATATTATCAACATGAGCACAGCCATGTCAAGAACCTCAATGATTCAAATCCATATGAATGGAGAGGCTTTCCATGAGTGAGGTCCCAGGGAAAAAAAACAGCTTCCTCGTGGTCCAAGTATATACAAATGGGTGACAAAATTTGTACTAAGATAAAACTAACGTCTAAAGAAAATATCTACCTCAGCTTCTTAATCTGGGATGCTGACACTGTATGTAGAAACTAACAACCTGTGCTTCCTCTTCCAGGGTGTCTGAAAACTGGGACTGTTCCTCGTCAGGGTCTTCCTACTGAGAATAGCTAACCTGCCTTCCTTTCCTTGGAGATGTATGTATGATAACAAATGGAATTTTCAAGCAATTTCAGAACACTTGGCCCACCTGATCCCAGGTTTTCTGGATGTGTGTCTATCATTTCTTTGTCCCCTGTCACTCTAGTTAGATCGCCAGGCCACACAGCTTGGTGTAGTGGCTTTAATGGGAGATGTCTCCCAGGGTCTTGGGAATCTGATTACTGGTTTTCCACTTGGTGGCACTATTTGGAGAGGTTTAGTGGGTTAGCCTGACTGGAGGAAATGCATTACCGGGCATGTGCTTTGTGATTAACAGCCTCACTCTGCTGACAGTCTATGCCCTCTGCTTCATGCTTGTGGTTTGAAGATATGAGATCCCAGCTTGCTGCTGTTGCCACCATGTTTGCTGTCACTTCCATGAGTACCCCTGCCCCAACTCTCCACCCCCATGATTGAGTTTTATACTTCTGAAACCATCAATCAAATTAACTCTCCGTTCTGCAAGTTGATTTGATTTGTTCATGGTGTTTTATCATAGCAACAGTAAAGTAGTTAATACAGAAGCTGAGGTAGTATCCTGGCAGCAGTTTTTGAAGGAATGTGAAAGGCTTTGAGCCTTGGAACTAGAAATATGATTTGATGCTCTAAGCAGGTCTTAGCTGGTTATTCTAGTAGAAGCCTGGAAGATGATAGTGAGTGTCAAAGAGCATGTGGTCTGTGGAGACCAAGAGTGATGTTTCAGAGGGAAGCAAGGATTTTAATACCACACTAGTTTAGAGTCCATTCATATGTTTTTGAGTATGGTTTCTTCTGCCTTAATCCTCTAAAGTTGTCTATGGCTAAGTTAAAAAGTAATGGACTAATTTACTTGGGAGAGGAATTTTCAACACAGCATAACGAGGAATCTATCACATGGTTGTCAGAGATAACATTTGTGCACTTAAGACTGTATTAATTGCAAAAAGAGCAAGTAGGTCAGAAAAACAAATTATGCAGTTTGGAGAGAAAAAGAACAGTAGGAAACTCAGTGCAACAGCCAAGGCCTGTGATAGAAGAGAAATTTTAACCACTCAGATGACTATCGAAGAGGAGACACTTGCACTACACTGGAACAAAGGGTAAAGATGCACCCAGGGTGAAACCCTATCTAGTTAAACTGCCCCTGTGTGAAAAGGAAAGGCCTAAGGAGTTTCCTACCTCTAGAAAGACCTATATCTAATGCTCTTGCTAGTGTGACTCAGGGGAGTTGGGAATAGTAAGACTTGTTGGTATTACCTGTGTAGCGTTGGCATAAGAGGCAAGGAGGATTAGGAGGGAAGGTGTCACAATTTCTTTTTCCATAGTGTAAAAAAAAAAAAGCCAGTGATGTCAGGCTGCATGCAGAAATGAAGTTCTGTGAAGATTTGAGAGACCATTGTGTGAAGTTGCAAAATAGAAGTCTGGGTTACAGTGGAGACCTCAAAATGTTGGCAATGCATAGTACCGTGAGACACACGTCATCCATGAGACGTGCCAAAAAGGGAATGGACTCAGCCTAAGAGAGATGGACATTGTAGGTAGCTAAGTTGGAAATTCATTATTATTTATATCCTGGAGATCTAAAGGTCTAGGTATCAGACATGGAGCTACATGCTTTCCTCCTAGGTTTCAGTTTTGGATTTGCTCCAGTATTTTCTCCATATATCCAAGTCCTCCAGTTTGAAATTATAATGCATATTCTGTGCTAGTAACAGTTGGGAATATGCCATTTGCCTTTTGATTTCATAGAAGGTAACAGTTAAGAGATCGCTTTGAGTGTCAGAAGAGGCTTTAAGCTTCAGGGTTTTAAATGATATTGGTACTGTGAAAGATTGTTGAGTCTGGACTAAATATATTTTGCTTTGTGTTATAACAATGGGCCTACAGGATCCAGAGAGTGGAATATGGTGGTTTGAATAATAAAAAAAGTCTTCTATATATTCTAGCATTTGGACATTTGGTCCCCACTTGGTGTGGCTGTTTGGATAGTTTATAAGGACTGTAGCCTCAGGAAGTTGAGAATTTAAAGGCTTGCTCTACTTCCAGTTTTTCTCTGTCCATGGTTGCAATTAGTAATGTGGTGTCTCAACTTCATGTGGCTGCCATCATGGCTGCTGCTTATTGTTTTACATCCTTGTCATGCTGGTCAATGTCTTTTTATCACAATGGCCTCAAAGTAACTAATACAAAGGAGCGGTGGCTTTACACTGGAGGATATGGGACAGGCGCAACTCACTCACATCTACTTTTCTCCTTCATTTTCTAAGGGCCGCTCAGCTACTCACCTGTCTGATCATTTATGGCTGGGTCATCTACCAGGCCAATTGACACCTTTATCTCATCTACAGTGAAGTATATCTCAAAATATCCACGGTGATATATTTTTCTATGTTGCAATAATAACTCGATGATGATGATGATGATGATGATGATAAACAATAGTGGCAAGAAAACCTTATCATTTCTCTTTTTATGAGAATTGTCACCAGTACTATTACAAAATATGCCTTGTGTCAGAAGACAGAAGGTGTAAATCTGAGGTATTTTGCCTAGGGAACCTTCATAATACTAATTTTTATTATTAATCTGATTGCTTTAAGTATTTTATAATGAGTTTAATTTCTACAATACTTATTTGTTCCACCTGCTTTCCACTCCCAGATATTTCTCCCATACTGCTTCAACTCATGTGTGTGTGTGTGTGTTAATGTCTCCTAAAACTGTTACCATCTCCCCTTAGTGTATCCCCAAGAGTGTTCATACATTGACACTCCATTACTATATCTGGCAAAGTTCTCCAGGGCAATTGTAATGCTATTTCTACCCCAAGCACCTTCTTTTTTCTTATAACACCTATCCTCCAGCATTGCAGATTAGTTTTTTCTTCTTTATGCCACATAATTTTGTAATTCAGATTCTTCCATGTACTGTTAACATTCTCAAGTTAAGGTTACAAATACCACTTAGGATTTCTCAAGAAAACATTTGAGCATTTGTCTCCAGTCATAGATTTCAAAGGAGTTCTAAAAAAAAAAAAAAAAAAAAAAAAAAAAAAAAAAAAAAAAAAAGGTAGATAATAGACTTTCATAAGTCAATAAATCCCACTAATATACCTATAATACACTTTATTTATTTATTTATTTATTTATTTATTTATTTATAGACATGGCCTTACCATGTAGCACTGGTTGGCTTGGAACTTGCTATGTCGACTAGACTGGCCTTGAACTCACAGAAATCTACCCTATTTCTGTCTTCCTTAATGCTCTGGTTAAAGGCATGAACCATGATGCCTGGCCCATAGTGTACTTTGACAAATGACTCACATGATGTTCCAGTTCTGGGGATAAAATGACTAAAAGATTTTGTGCGAAACACTCTGGAAAGTGTGTGCAGGCAATCTTCAAGGAAGGACATTACAAAGGAAGTTTAATGGATACTCTCTGCGGAGCACAGTAACAGAGTGGAGCAAACATGGCTCCGGTGACAGACTGAATTAAATCAGTCCTCCAACCATCGTGGGTGTTTATGATTTGGGGTAATTTAGTTTGTCCCAGAGCATTGGTTCTCTAAACATTAGTTTCCTTTCTATCCTCAGCTTCAAAATTATATATACTTAATGCCTTTAGATATGGCCACTTAGAATTATTCTGAGTACAATCATCCACACCTGCACATAATTACGGTTCTGCTTGAAGTTATTCAGCCAGTGATGGAGGTTGCTTCATAGATTAGTTGTTAGGAAATGTTTTTTCAGACCACCTGCTGGGTTTTATGAGTTTACTAGAGTGGTGATTTGAATTTTGATACATTTATGGCCAGTTTGCACTGATGTACCATGATGAGTTACATCCACTTAACAGGCACTTAGCAAATGCCCTTGTGAAATCGAGAAAATGTGAACGATTGCTCTACATATTTCATTCTTTGTGAGAGCATTGCCAATGCTGATGAATAATTAATCAACTAATTGTTGCCCGTTCAGCGTTCTCCTCGTGGAAACCAGATGAGTTCTTTTATACACGGTGATAGGTACTTAAAATCCCATTTCAGTTCAGAAGTAGAGACACGAATTGTTTTTGGTTCTACAGCTTAAGAACCGAGATTGCTTGTGGAGCCCCTTTGACCTCTGGGAAACCAGCTCTCCCTTTTTGTGTTTGGCGAGCAACTTTATACATGACCATTTATACTCTGTATGTATTTACGAAGTGTCTGCTTCGGCTGAATTCAAGTTCCGAACTTTGGATGTATCGACTTTCATATTTCTTTTTCTTTTTTGTCTCAAGTGTTCAAATGTGGCATAGTTACATTAAAGTCTTTCTGCAAAGATTTAATAAAAAAAAACACAAGAACATACCAATAAGCTACGGTATTACGGACATTTATATTCTTCCTAAAATCAGCACATTTTTGGCAAACATTTATGAGACTTTCCTCTTTTTTCTATATTTCAGCTTTAGAGCGAATTTCCTCTTAAATTTTTATGGATTGCTTAGGCATGATCCCCTTTTTGATGAACCTATATAAGAGATTTGGGTGGGATAACATCTGTAACACAAATCTGGATCTACCCGAGTGAAACCAATTTAAACTTATTAAATTGCTGTAGCATTGCAGGGGCCCTGATTAAGAGCTCCTCCATCCAGGAGTTGAATAATTTCACTGCCACTTCAGGCCATTCGGTGTTTTACATTATCTCTAGTGGTGTCCTTTCAGATTAAACATAATCCTGTTAAGCAATGCTTCTGGCTTTTCGGGCTGTATACACAAGGTTGAGAAATGCTTTACTGTTAGTTGTGACCACATTTCTTAATTCGTTGTCCTCGATGGCTGGCACACTTGGGCAGTGCTGTGGTTTGAATGTGAAATGTTTCTTGTATGCTTGTGTGGTTGAACGCTTGGTCCCTCTCTGATGGTGCTATTTGTGAAGACTGCGGGACCTTTAGGAAGCGGAACCTTGCTGGAAACAGCAACTGACTGTGATTGGCCTCCAGGTTTTATAGCCTCCCGTCCTCTCTCTACTTCCTGACTGCTCCTGCCCCTGCTATACACTTTCTCTGAGATAGAGGAGTATGTCCCCTCAAACTGTAAGCCAGCATCAACCCTTTCTTGAAATTGTATGTGTCCAGTGTTCTGTAACAACAAGAAGAGTAAATATTGCAGGACATATCTATACACATGACTTCCTCATTAGAAAACAATGAAGATGTCGTAAAATGCCAGGGAACAAATGCCCTCAGGACGCATTGTTCTTCAACTTAAATTTCTATTGTTCAAATGTGAGTGTGTTGGAAAAAAAAATCCAGTCTTTCATCTTAGCAAGCCCCACAAAAATTTCATACATGTATTCAATTGGCCCTGATGTTTTGGGAGGATTTTCAAGGCTTGAAGACTTGTGTAGATGTGACCCTCAAGTCTGCTGTCTACCTATACTACTTCTAAGATCTATGAGAAGAGAATTCCCCCTGTTTCACATCCATGTAAATTTCCAGCAGAGCAGCGGGGGCACTGTGAGAGAAAACAGCAACCAGCCAATGGCTTGATGTGGCAATCAAATGGATTCAAACCCCAGATTTTAGTTATCATTTGACACTTTTGATCACCAATCTTCATAATCCTGCCAGAAGACCTACAATTGGATCTCAGTGATGGACCTTTTTCTACGCATTTCCTCTCTAATCTCCTTCAGCCTTTATTGTTTTCATCTACAAAAAGCTGGAATTGATGATAGTCCATGTCTTTTATATTTGTTGTGGAGTTTAATGAGATGGTTTATGTCAAGAGGAGATTGAGTGGCAGCAACACAAATGGTGTGTAGTGTTACTAGTTTTCTATGATAATGGAGTGGATTGGTTTCTTAAAATCTGCTTGAGGTCAGTTCAATTATTACTGACTTACCTCAAAGTCATAAAAGTATATGATTTAGTTTCTTATCTGAGTAGTGAAGGGAAGGAAACTTTGAGAGTCTTCAGGTAACATCCGTCAAGCACAGTGCTTATCATTCATCTCAGTTTTGTGTAGAATGCTGCCCAGCCAGAAAAGAGATGGCTGTAACAAACATATATACAGAAGTCTTTCTGTATGACGAACTTCATGGTAAAAGCTCATAGATACTAATACTTATAACTGTGAAATAAAACAGATATTATTTATATTCCCTTTCAAGAAGATAAACTGAAGCATGAGGAAATTAAAATATTTCAGTGAGTGACTGATGGACCCAAGCTTCTGACTGCTGTCCTGTGACCCTGGATCATCATAATGTACTTGGCATTGCTCAGATCTTCCATACCTCTGAGTGAACAATTATAACTACTCGTGCATTAAAAATAGAACACAGGACTAAGTTATCCAATGAACAGCAAAGGAGCAAAGGAGAATTAGAGCAAAGAAAACAAACAAACAAACAAACAAACAAAGCAATCAAAAATGCTCTCCCACAAGGTAACATAAGTTAGCTTCCTTAAAAGGATTTTTCTGGCTGGAACTGAAGTATTTTCTAAAATTTTATGACCTCTGATAATTCTCTTCAGTCCTCACCCTAAAACAGACACGGTCTTGTGAATTCATGCTCTGCATTTATTTAGCCCAGCCCTAGTTCAATGACCTGTAGAGAACTAGGAAGAAGACTTTACTTTCCTCTTTCCCATTTCCATTTTCTCTATGACGCTGCTCCATGATGTGTAGCCATTAAAGAAGACCAAATTTCATTCAGTATTTGTTTTCTCACCTCATTTGAACTTCTGTTCTCTGTTTGAGTTTAATGGTCTAGAAAGTACTCCAGTAGAAAAATCTGGGACAAATGCTGGGCTCAACTTTTATGTTTTTCTGCTTAGGAGAGTCACAATTTTGCACTGGCTGATTATGCCTAAAAATAGTTGTCTCATAGGATTGGTCTAGTGAAGGATTATTTCTAGTGTGAGAGAAAACCTTGTACCAGCTGTTCCATCAAATCTGGAGGCAACATTCCATTTTTTTCTTTTTAACTGATCAGTAACTTTTTAAAAAAGTATGTAATTATTTCATATTGATATAATTCCTTTCCAGGCTTCCAGATTTTCTTTTTCAAATAACTGTACTTATAAATAATTATCTACTTATGTGTCCATTTACCAAATCCCTAGAAATTCACAATTGATATGTACTATAATAAGAATTTTTTACGGTAGAAGTATTTATGTGAAAATATTTTTATATTTACTTTAATAAAGTAGATTTTTCCTCACTTCTATTTTTGTACACTTCATAATGTTGACCAGAGACAGGCCACTACCATTGTTATGTGGATCTGGCATAAGCTTGCCAGTAACCATGAATTCACTCAGCAAATAGATACTGATAAAATAGTAAAGGTCATTTACATTATAGCATTTATTTTATTTCTTTACATTCAAAAGAACACGTTACTGTTAAGGATGCTTAACCCACTTACTTGACTCTCTAGTTATAGAAGTGATTTGTTACCAAAATCACTGGAATTCACTAATAACATTTAGTACTCACAAGAAAACCTGGCTCTTAAAGGAGAATATCTTGGAAATAAAACATCTCAATGGGATTTTGTGTGTATGTATGTCATGCAGGTGTGTTATGTGTGCTCCTGTCTGTGGGCTTTTACCAAATTTTAATGTTGGGATGAAAATAATAAAAAGCAGTGGTTAAAAAGTCTACAAATAATTGATTTTGCAAGTTGAAAACATAAATATTACTTCCATTTGTTAGAGAATTTCTAGTGAATTGTAAAATTAAGTAACATTATTTTAAATATTGTACCTAACTCTAACTATTAGCTGAAGCAGAAAATCATAAGAGACGTAATAACATCAGACTCAATAAAGATGTTATCAGGGGTGCAAGACATCATTAAGTCGATTTGGGCAGGTTTTATTACCTCTACTATAAACATAGGAGGATTTTAGTAAACTTTTCAAAGTGTTTAGGTGTTGTTAGTATTGATTTTGGAAACTGTTTGTTGAGGGCCGACTTTTAGCAGAAAGTGGCTATCAGCTTTGCAGCCATCTTGAGCCATATACCCTGACATGAGACTTGGATTACAATAGCCTACAACAGCTGAGCACACTCTGATAATCTTGGTTTAGATACCTTGAGATTAAAGGTGTGTGAGATTAAAGGTGTGTGAGATTAAAGGTGTGTGACTTAAGAGTATGACTTAGAAGTATAGAGATCAGAGTTAGAGACAAGACCTAAGGGCATGATTAAAGGTGTAACTTAGAGGCGTGGCTAAGAAGTGAGACATATAAAAGGCAGAGACAGAATCAGACTAGAGAGAGACGAATCAGACACAGCAGACAGAGGAGACAGAGAAGGAGACACTTAGAGGAAGAGAGACTAAAGAATAAACAGGATTGAATCACACCCTGTCTGGTCTCCATTCTTCAAGTCTGCCCTCACCCTCGCTCTTGCTGAACCCCAACCCTCGGACCAGAGTGGCAGCTTGGGCAGGGATACAGTGGCCGCCCAAACGTGGGTCGGCCTGGGCCTCAACATTTTGCCTGGGCTGCGACGTTTTTTGGCTGCCCGAATGTGGGGCTAGTGTGGACCCGAACATTATTTTGGCGCCCAACATGGGGCTAGTGTGGACCTCAACAACTGTTCATTTAAATTGGAAATATGATTTTAAAAACTTTCATTTCCCATGCTACTGAGATTAAGTTTAAACAAATTGGTTCTATGTAAAAATTGGTGTTACAAAACATTTGATTATCTTGAGCATCCTCACATTCCTAACATAGTTGAGTGAAATTTCTGTTATAATTTTAACACTTATTTAATATTTACTCATTTGTATGTGTGTACGTACATACATGTGTGTGTTTGGTATGTGCATACATATGCTGTGCTATCCTGGTGGAATACAAAGGACAATACATTCTCTTCTTCCACCATGTGGGTTCTGAAAATTGAGCTCAGATTGGCACCAAGTGCTTTACCCACTGAGCTATCATACCAGCCCCATTTTTCTTACTTGCTCTCTGAATTTCTCACTACTATCATGAGTTTGGTAATTCAACATATTGTTATCTTATATTGTATCTATTGAGTCATTCATAAAATCAAAAATACAATTTGATGAGTACCAGTTTCATTATTTTTCTGAAGAATCAAATTGGTTTGGGTAGGTAAAGATACAGACGTTCACCCCTGGTCACACACATCAGTCTGCTCATATGATTTCATGCTTAAAACAATTGCAAGCTCACAGCCCAGTCTTACAATCACAAATATGCTTTGAAATGAAATTTAGTAGATTAATTTTTTATTTACTATTGATATTCAAGTCCTCATGGGAGTGTTCTATTGCTAGACTTATTGTTCAAAGCCATTTTTACTTGTGGTAAACACACACACACAAACACAAATTCATATATTAGACCAAGATGTTGTATATATTTTCACCAAGCTTATGTTTGCTAAATCCAAGAAAATTTCCATTTGTTTTTATTAGTGTGATCAAAAATATTTACAATAATGTCCATTTTACCTGATTTTCTACCTTTTAGTTTTCAGCTTTCTTATTTCTATAATGATGAATAATTCTCTTGAAAATAAAATCAAACCAAAGAAATGTTGAGGGAATTCTTTAATATTCTAGATACTTTTGGTGCCTGTTTCCTGTGTGAATCACTTGAGAGAATGCCAGTCATTGAAAATTCAATTTTGGGAAGTTATTTTTCTCAGAGCGCATTGCTTATTGCTTGAGTGGGATGAGGAAGAATAGAAAAAATAGCAACAATTTACATGTTTTCAGTTTATTCTGTCAAGAGCAGAATTATTAGCTATTGATTGCAGAGAGTCTCAAGAGTAAAGATAATGATTTCTTTTTTGCACAGTAGCAAGGGCTGAAGACCTGAGATACAGAATAGTGAAGCTGACAAGAAGAATAGAATTGCTTGTTTGAACATCAGTAATGATAAATAGATATTGGAACCTAAGTAGAAGCCATAAAATAGTAATTATATTACTCTATCATTTCATAAACATCCTTCATATCAATGTTTAGTTTGGGCTTTTAGAGCCATATTGAGAAGCAAAGCTCGAGTGATTGTTTCAAGTTTTATTGTTAAGAAATACAAAAGTCCGAGTTTTAAACTAATTTTTTCAAGTTCACATTTTTAGTGATATATATATATATATCACAACATATATATATACATATATATACTACATATAGATATACATATATATATCATATGTGTGAGTGTGTATGTGTGTGCATGTATATGTGTATTTTCTTATTTATTTATTTATTGGTTTTTCAAGACAGGGTTTCTCTGTGTAGCCCTGGCTGTCCTGGAACTCACTCTGTAGACCAGGCTGGCCTCAAACTCAGAAATCTACCTGCCTCTGCCTCCCAAGTGCTGGGATTAAAAGCATGTGCCACCACTGCCCTGCCTGAGTATTTTTATTTATTTATTTATTTATTTATTATGTATACAGTGTTTTGCCTGAATCTATCTATGCTTGCATAGGTGTGAAATTTTCTTAAATTGTTAATCATTTTTACATCAGTTAAAAAAGCTAGAGACTAGCACAGTAGATAATTTTTCCTTCCTCTGTAGTGAGTAATATGTGCTAAATGTTATAGTTACTGAATGTTTAGCAAGAAGCATGAAGCACAAATGAAAAAATTTTTTTCAGAAAAACTCACTTCAGTGTGTAAAAACCAGCCTCAAGATGTTGTGATGCAGGCCACAGTTGCATAGAAAGCTATTTATTGGGAACCTTCTGACAGAAGTAGGTTCAGGAACAGCAGCAAGTCTAGTGGACTTGCTCTGTACTTACAGTAGCTTCTAAAGTAGTCAGGTTAAAAAACAGATTTGATTCATCTTAAGCTAGTATTGAGGATCTCACATACATAATGAAACCACAGGGGCTATTGTCCAATTCCACATTCTAATGGGTTAATAAAGATGAATATACTCTCACAGAACCCAGAGGAAGAGGGCCTTCCAGGAGCTAAACTCGGGCAGTATCTTAGGTAAGGAGACAGCCACACCCACCCCAAACAAGGAGTAACTGGGATCCACTGGGACCCAGGAATCTACTCTTGACCTGGAGCACTGGTTCCTTCCTGTCTGTGCCTGAGCATTGAGCAGATCTTGGGCCCCAGCTCTAACCCCAGTAGTAACACCCACCCCACACAGTTCTGATACAACCAAAATAATAAGAATGACAGGCTCCAGTCAGAGACAGGGTAGGTAGCACTAAGCAGATCCAGATGGCAAAAGGCAAACACAAGAACATAAGCATCAGCAACCCAGGGTATTGGTATCATTAGAACCTAGTTCTACCACACTAGAAAGTCCTGAATTACCCATATCACTAGGAAAGAAAGATTCAGATTTAAAATAATTTTTAATGATGATGATAAAGGACTTTAAGAAGGATATAAATAACACTCTCAAAGAATTTGAGGAGAACACAGGTATACAGATAGAAGCCCTTAAAGAGGAAACAAAAATCCCTTAAAGAATTACAAGAAAACAGAAACAAACAGGTGAAGGAATTGAACAAAACAATCCAGCACATAAAAATGGAAGTAGAAACAATAAAGAAATCACAAAAGGAGACTACCTTCAAGATAGAAAACCTAGGAAAGAAATCAGGAGTCATAGATGCAAGCATCACCAACAGAATATAAGAGATAGGAGAGAATCTCAGGTGCAGAAGATACCATAGAAAATATTGACACGACTGTCAAAGAAAATACAAAATGAAAAAGTCCTTAACACAAAACATCCAGGAAAACCAGGACACAATGAGAAGACCAAACCTAAGGATAATAGGTATAGATGAGGGAGAAGATTTCCAACTTAAAGGGCCAATAAATATCTTCAACAAAATTATAGAAAAAAAAACTTTCCTAACCTAAAAAATGAGATGCCCATAAACATACAAGAAGCCTACAGAACGCCAAATGGACTAGACCAGAAAAAAATACCTCCTGTCACATAATAATCAAAACACCAAATGCACAAAACAAAGAAAGAATATTAAATGCAGTAAGGGAAAAAGGCCAAGTAACATATAAAGGCAGACTTATCAGAATTACACCAGACTTCTCACCAGACACTATAAAAGCAAGAAGATGCTGGACAGATGTCAGACAGCCCCTAAGAGAACACAAAATTGAGCAAAATTCTCAATTACCATAGATGGAGAAATCAAGATATTCCATGACAAAACCAAATTTACACAATATCTTTCCACAAGCTCAGCACTACAAAGGATACTAGCAGGAAAGCTCCACTACAAAAATAAAAATTATATTCTAGAAAGAGCAAGAAAGTAATCCTCTTTCAACAAATTCAAAAGAAGATAGCCACACAAAGATAATTCCACCTCCAATAACAAAAATAACAGGAAGCAACAATCACTGTTCCTTAATATCTCTTAACATCAATGGTACTTAATTCCCCAATTAAAAGACATAGGCTAACAGACTGGATATGTAAACAGGACCCAGCATTTTGCTTCATACAGGAAACCCACCTCAGTGACAAAGACAGACTCTACCTTAGAGTGAAAGGCTAGAAAACAAGTTTTTAAGCAAATGGTCCTAAGAAACAAGCTGGAGTAGCCACTCTAAAATCTCCAGTCTGAGAACACAAAGGGAGGGATTCATAGCTCCACCTGTATAGGTAGTTGAGGGTGGTCTTGCCTGGCATCAGTGGATGTGGACGGCCTTGATTCCTTAGTGTTGGGGAATTCGAGAGCAGGGAGGCAGGAATGGGAGAATGATGGGAGCACACCCTCATAGTAATAGGAGGAGGGGGTATAAGGTAAGGAGTTTTGGGGGGAATGGGAGGGGAGATAACATTGAAAGGTAAATAAATAAAATATCCAATTTTTTAAAAAAGAGATAATGGGTCTGGCAATTGTAGTTGAGCAGTTGAGACTTTTGTCAACAATTTATTACAGGGATTTTGTATAATCTTCAAGGACAAGGTATTGTGGAAGCGGCCCATGGAACTTGGTAAGACATACTGTTGCTAAGACAAAGAATGATGCCAACTTGTGAGCTTGCTGAGTGCCCTGACAAGGGTGACTTGGGACCTGTATTGGACATATGTTCCTGACCCACCTGCATTACCTTTGATAATGCATATTCCATGACAGATAAGGAAGGCATTCTTGTCAGAATGACCTAAGACAGGCTCAGTCTTGTTAATGATATAAAAAAGGGGGAGAGGTGGAAAGTCTTTTGGGCTGCTTGGCAAGAAGCTGACATGGGCCAAGGACAAAAAATGGAGCTGCTTGACAGGAATATAACATTGGCCAAGGACAAGGAAGTAGGGTTTAAGCAGGAGTCTAACATTAGACTAGAACAAAGAAGTAATTTCAGGTAGGAGTGTAAACCATAGGCTACAACAAAGAAATAATCTCAGGCAAGAATATAAATATTAGGCCAGAACAAAGAAGTAATTTCAGATAGGATTCTACATTTTAGACTAGAACAAGAAAGTAGGCTTCAGACATGAAAATGACTTTGGGCTAGGACAGGGAAGTAAGCTCAGATAATTTGATCATCTTGATAAGTCTTTAGAAACAGTGATCACAGGAGAGTTCATGTAACTGGGTTTAATGCCTTGCTTTTTCTTTGACTATTTGTGTTTATTGTATCACTTGTTCCTCAACTATTTCTATCTATTGTATTTCTAGACCCTCAACCTAGAACTGACCTTATTACATGCAAGTAATCAAAATGGTGTAAAAGCATAAAGGAAGAGAGGGTATAGGATAGGGTATTCTAGGGAGGGGAAATGAGGAAAGGAGATGACATCTGTACTGTAAATAAATAAAATATCCAATAAAAAAACCCACAGGGCAAATGCTGCTAAAGAAATGATAGGAAAACTGACAAATAATGCATGTTGACAATTACTTCATTTATTGTTCTGCGATTAAAAGCCTTTTTTTATTTGTCAAAAAAAAAAAACAGGCATAAATGGTAAGCTACAATTTTTGTTTTCTGAGTAATAAAAAAAATCATTTAGTTCTTCAGATTTTGAATTACACAAGGCAGGCTTTATTGTACTAAGTATAGCATAAGATACATGATTTTAATTTCAAAAGTACATGTTAACTTTTTAATACCTAAGAGTTAACAATATTTTTCACTTAAGTATTCCCTTTTATTGGAAATAAATTTATTTTCACATAAAAATTAAAAAAAAGATGAACATTATTTCTTGAATACTAAAGTGGAACAAGTGTGGGGTTTTGATTCAAGATTCTTATGGTCAGGTGAAGAGAAGTCTCTACGACCTTGTTCTCATAGATTAAAAAAAATTAGTTCTAAGTATGTAGGTTTTTTTTTTATTTTTAAAGACAGTTTGATAAGAGATTCATGCTCTATTAAAATAATTTGTTAAAATCAGACAGTGATCATCAGATGTAGAACCAGATTCAGAAAAAAGAAGAGTAGGATGTGGTCTTTACAGCCATTGATTTAGATGTTCATCTTCTTACGGCTTTGGTATTAAAGAGTCTTTGAGTTTTAGTCAATCAGAATTTTATCCACAAACTTGACAAACAAAACAAAACCTATGGCATCCTTTTGGTTGTTAGCCTATAGGGAACAGGGTGTTAATTCCCTCATTCTTACTTTAGGCTTACTCTTTCATATGGGTGAGTATTACATTCTGTGGCTGGGTCCTAAATGTTTTCTTTTTGCAATGGAGAGGTCTGGTCAAAACACTTGGGGCTATACTATGTTTTATGCACGCTTGTTTATATCTTGTAGGATTGCACTTGCAGAACATTTTGCCATGCAAAATGAGCCAGGCACAGAAAGAGAGTCACTGCTTGTTCTTACTCATTGATAAAATTGAAAATAGTTGAACTCATGAAGAAAGAGAGTAGAGTAATGGCTACTGGGCCTCTGATTTTACAGGGTTTACAACCAAAACACAAGGAGCCTTTAAAAAGAGTTAGTGCATAGAACAGTGACACAAGAAATGGGAGAGAATAATCATTTCAAAGTTACCAGAGTTCTGTGGATGGGCTGTGAACTGCCCACCAAAGTGATCACATCTTTGAACACTTGTTTCCAAGATGGTGCTACTGCCTGAGCAGGTCACAGTGACTTTAGGAGGGAAATCCTGGAATGAATGAGTCACTGGGAACAAGCCTTGAAGCTTAACCCCACTTCCTGCTCACTCTTGGCTTCCTAATTGTGTGTGGAGATGATTAGCCATCCACCATGATGTTTCTGCCTGCTGCCTTTTCTTCCTCCTTGTGATATATTGTATCCTTCGTGGACTGTAAGTCAAAATGTATCTTTTTGTTTTTATATTGCTTTTCTCAGGGGTATTTTTATCATGGCAAGGAGAAAGTATCTAAAAGTAAATGTAAATTTGAAACATTTTTACCACAAAGATTGTTAACCATTTGAGGGGATAATGAGGTTAACAGTCTGATTTAATTATTTTGCATTATGTTCACAAAGCAGAGCAAAATTTTGTAGCACATTAAATTTACAGATTTAGAAGTTACAAATATATTAAATAAATAGAGATTATTTTAAATTAGTTTCTATTGTTTTTAAGGAATAAATGTTATTCTTAGTAAAAAACGGTGAGGATGTGAAAACCCCCAAAGAAGCCAACTATTTAGTAACTCAATTAAAATGTGTAAGAGTATTTAATTGTTGTATTTTATTAAATGTTATATATAGGTAATACCAGACTCTCTTTAAGAAATGTCAGCATGCTTTTATCTTTGTTAAGAGTAGCTTACTGACCTCTATTAAATATTAAAGGCATCCTTGTTTATAGTTCTAATAATTCCATTCTCCTGAATTTTTTTCTCTGAATAATTTCATTCTTTTGTTATGGATTGACTGAACTGGATCCCTCTAGATAATGAATATATCTAGATGTTACAACAAAAGATAAAGCTAAATTTGCATAAGACCACCATTAACAACCTCAGGAGACCTGCTCAAATATCCCACAGAAATGGTTGGGTGATCATGCAGAGATGATATTGAACATGGAAACCAATTTTCTGACAGATCTTTAGGATGCATTGTGATCATGTTTATTTGAATATTAGTGATTATAGTGTTTCTTTAAAATTCCCATTTCTGATTAGTAAATATGTGAGTACATTAAGAAAAAAATAAGTTTGAGCCCCTAGGATTGATTTTATTATTTTGTTTAATGTGTGTTAATTCTTCATGTTGATACAGTACCGAGTGACGTTTTCACATGGGCTTATAGAATGGCACTGTCAAATCAAAGTAATTAGTATTCCCTTCTCTTCACCATTACTTTATTTTTGGAGCCTCGGGATTTTTTAATTGTTGATATTCTAAGAGCAGAATGTTGCTTGCTACATATGCGGACGGCATCTGAATTCTGGTCCCCAGGCTCTAACTCCAATTATTTGGCTGATGGTAAAAAAAAAAAATCCTATATCAATTTCTCATTTTCTCTCTTCTCACAGGAAGGGGTAGGATTTGTCCCTGGTGTCTGCAACAGTCCTAGTATTTGGTAGGCTTACATTCCCCTGTGCTTTCTTGTTGATGCAGGCTTTCTGCCTGTGCTTTTTTATCAACAGAAATGGAAAGACATAATTCTAAGAAAGGATATTTGGGCCAGTGTCTTCAACAATTAGGAATAAACTGTGTAAAATCTAAGACTGTGGAAAAATAAGAACTGAATGTAATGATCACAGAATAGAATCAACACTTTATAGTGTGTCCAGCAAGTCTTGATTTTCTACCTTCTAATTTCTTGTGTCAGTGTCCCCAAGATAAAACAAAGTGTTTCTTTTCTAGTCCTCCTGTAACAAAACTATCAGCTCTGTGACTTGCTTCAAGAACACTTTTAAGACATCTCTTACACTGGAATGTCTTCCAAATAGCAGTTAGGCATGGTATTTCTTGTGGACATTTATTTATTTGTGTGTGTATGTGAGTGTGGATATGCAAGTGGATACGCACAGTACATGTGGTGAAGTCAGAAGACAAATTTTGGGTGTTGGGTCTTGCCTTTCACCTTGGTGAGTCAGAACCTCTCTTGTTGGGTTTTCTCTTGTTCTGCACACTCCAGGCTAGTGCACCTGCAAGCTGTTAGGTGATGCTCTTGTCTCATTCTTCCGTATCACTGTAGGAGTGCTGGCGTTACAGCTGGACTCAATCTTGTCTGGTTTTTGTTTTTTACATGGCTACATGATATTGACTGCAGAGGCTCAGACATGTGTGCCTAGGGTTTTAACCCATAGAATCACACCCCCTCCCCCAGTTGCATTTCTATAGGTATTTAATGAGAATATATTTTTAAAAACCAGGACCTTCCATCCATAGCAATATTAGAACATATTTAAAGAAATAAGCTAAATGGTTTGTCTTTGAGGTTTATTCCAAAGTACTAATTTTATAAGAAGTCAAAAGGCACTTTTCAAATGTCGGCACCAGGCACATCACTGCATTTAAAATGTTTGGCAGTGAGAAAGCAGATTGTCATAACATTGGCCAAACATCAGAAGGGAATAACTCTTCATTATAGATTTTATATAACTCTTTTATGGTCTTTAATTGTTGTACTGCAGATTATAAGTAGGCAAACAGTATGAAGTACAATGTTCAATAGTTAGAACTGGAATTTTAATGCACTGAAAAGTCTACACATATGAGTTTTACACTAATAACATCTCTATTAGCCTGATACATGAGGTCATTACAACATATAAAAAGTAAATGCTACAAATACTGAACCGTGCTTTACATTGGTTAATATTAATACTATTAATTATGCTCAGATATCTAGAAACTACTCTTTTTCTTAATTTTCTCCTAATTATATTTTCAGGTTTCCATTTAATTCTAATTGTTGGTGGTCTGTTATTTGTGCCTTCGAGGCAATAAGATTTCAATATCACTGATGTTATATATTTAATAAAGTGAATATTAATTTCTTCTGATGTTTGGATTTTTTTTTACTAAATCCCTACGAGCAACTAATTATTTATGATATTTTCAAAGTGTGGAAATGTGTTCTCAGCAAGGTAATCTGAAGAGGAATGAAAGGAAATAATCATTTTATGGTGTTATCTTTGATTAAGTACAGCACAGACAAAATAGTTTGGAGAGCTATCTTCAGACACTACTAATAAATATAATTATTTTTATTTTCTCTTCCCTTGAACTTTATAATTTTCCTGAAACCTCAAACTGTAGAAAATATTTTCTATTCTAGCTTTTTGTTGTTTGTTTTATTTTTATATTGTTGTTTTGTTTTGTTTGTTTGTTTGTTTTGCGGTTACTTCTCCACTGAGGGGTATATAAGACCCTCAAAAATTTTATTTATCATCTGTCACATTATCCTGTTAAGGTCAAAAAAATCATTTTTATTACCATTTATCACAATAATCACTACCGTCAGTATATTTCGGTTTGTTCATATTTTTAGGCACAGAGACTATAGTGTTAATCACTCTTAATCTTCAGGATTCTTCTCATTAGTGGACATAAGAAACAAATAAAGGATATGCTCAAGTAAAGAGTGTACAAACGTATGACATGAGAGTCTGCGGCAAACACAGTAAACCAAATTATCAGGTAAGTTAAGTATAATCTGTAAGTATAAGTGCAATCTAAAAAATAATCTCTTACATTTTGAAATTATAATATAGTGACATGATTTCCTCTTCCCCTTTCATCCCTCCAATCTCTCCTCAAATTAATGGCATATTTTTCTCTAACTGATGTTACAAACACACACACACACACACACACACACACACACATACACGCCACAACAATGACACTTTTACAAAAAAAACCTAGACTACAGTAGCTACACACTGGACCTCAGTATACTAGAATAAAAGATAGGAAGAAGGCTGGAGAGATGGCTCAGTGGTTAAAACCACTTTCTGCTCTTACAGAGAACCTTCTTTGGCTCCCAGCATAAACATGGCAGATGACAACCATCTAAAACTCCAGTTCCAGGGTTTCTGATCTCCTAATGAACCAGGCATATACATGGAGCACATTAGTACATGCAGGCTTAACATTCACACACATACATTGAAAATATTTTTAAAGGTAGAGAAAAATATAACTGCTGAGATCCATGTAAATCAGAGAAAACCACCATACCTATGAAGACTGTGCAGAAAGGTGGTACTTCCTATGGTCTTCATTTCAGAAAGAGAAGGTAATTTGTTTGCCAGTCTAGGCACTCAGTTGTTTTTTTTTTTTTTTAAAAAAAAAAAAACCTGGCTACTGACTTTCAAATTTGTTTGACTTTACAATAACAAAAGTATTTACAAGAATATTTTCAGTCTCTGTCTTAACAACAGCATTTTAGGAAAACCACGTTCAATTCATCTGGTAGAGATACAAGAAGAAAGCAATCATGATATTGTGCTATTAATCATCATAGATTCAGAATTCAGATGGATTCAGATGGGTGCATTAAAATTAGGTATTTGATTATAATCACCATTGTTAGAATGAATCAGTAATACAAGGCAAATGTTACTAATATAATAGATATAATATCTGAGAATATTTCAGCCATGCACAATGTTACTACTTCCATCCAACAAGACATTCGTCAATCACTTGTCTCCTAGCTTTGACAAGAAGGGACTTGAAATTTGATGCAGCCAAGAACAGTGGTCATACGTTAGAGCCACTTGAATTTGTAAAATGGAACTAACTATTACCGTTATTACATCAATGATGTAGAAACTGCAGTGTATTGTAGTTCTCTACTGCTTCACTGAAATTCTTACAGAAGAGGGTGGTCCTGGGAAAGCAACTCAGTGAGAAGATATTTGGGAAACGATGTATTTTAATGTGTTATTGGGAGTCTACTTTTTAGTACAGGATGAGGAGTCCTTATGAGAAGCAATGTGGTGCCTCATATGTGGCTAAAGAATCTTAAAAGAAATCATTTGAGCACTCCATTGCTACTTCTATTGACCTGGTTTTTATTGCAGTCTCCTTTTGGCACCCCACTTAGCTGTTTGTGAAATTGCTAAATGGTGACCTTGGCACAGAAATCGTGACATTCTTTTAAGTGTTTAACCTTATTTTCTAACCCCAGCTCAATATGCCTAACGCTAACTCAATATGTCTAACCTCTCCATGGCCAGCGAGGCTCTGAAAGTACAATAAAATGTAAAAACCATTAGTTCCATTCAAATTCTTATTAGCCTCCCTGGAGACTTCCAATTCCTCTTGAGTTTCTGGAGTTCCTGAAGAAATGCTAATAGAATATTAGCACAGAGAGAGCAGACTGATTCTTTGGTAGATTGCTAAATGATGTCCCACTGCGTTTGTGCAGTCCAGGGTGATGTAGTTCATGACTGCTGTCTCAAGATGAAAAATCTTAAGTTATGCTTGGAATAAGTAAGAAGTGAGTAATGTCCTTACCTCTGTCTTCCTTTCCTCTTTTTCTTATCTTTTTACAGTAAGAGTTAGTATGTATATTGAGTTGACGGCAGTAGTTTTATGGCTAGCATGTCCAGATTAGTGAGTTAGTGTTAGTGAATTTGTTAATACTGAAGTTTAAAAAAAAAAAAAAAAATAGAAAAGCATCTTTGAAAGTTTCCCTTGCCTAGAAGTATCAGGTCAAAGAATTGTGGATTTCTTCTGGGGGGGTTCAGATGGAGAAGCCATCATGTTTGGAAATGCTGTTCCTAGTAATTCATGGAGGCTCTTTCCTTGCAGAAGCAGCCCCTCAATGTTTTTTTTTTTTTTTTCTGTGCTGTGACATTTGTGCTGTTTGCCTTTATGTGTTTCTATACTACCTGATTATAAATTCACCTCCCCCCTTTTTTTTTTGTATGATCTCATCTTAACTACCACAAAAATAGTTTCTCAATACATATTCTTTTGAATTTGCTAGTTTAGTGTTTCCTGGGGACTATCAGTTCTCATATTTCTCCAATTATGAGAAATAGCCCCCATGGAACTGTATTACTAGTCTGTCCCCATTGCACATGCTAGGAATGTGAAGGCTATTTTGGAATGTCAGTGTTTACCTTTATCTCTTTTCCAGTGAAGCCCAAGATTCATTGTTAAAAAAGGAAACAACACTGTGCTGGAGAGTGGCTTAGCAGTGAAACATCCTTCTGTGATGGAGACCTGAGTTTGGTTTTCAGCACCTAACAACTGACAAAGACAAACAGGCACTAACCCCAGCTCCAGGGGCTCCAGCTCCCTCTATAGGATTCTATTGGCACACACGCCTATACATATACCTATACACATATATAAATAAATCTGAAAAAAAGGGAAATATTATTTCACCAACTTGTCTACTTGAGTTACTTGTGTAAGAAATTAAACCTTAATTCACATCATTGTTGATACTCAAAAATATAAATAAGCAAAACCAAAGATTAGTGTTGAAAATTTTGCCCGAAAATAGTTACAACATGCATTTTTTTCTTTTAACTATTATAAAATTCCTAGCTGTACCACATTGGCAAGAATTAAGACTTTAAAAGTGGTGTTTCTGTATCGCCACTGTATCAATTTTTTTGAGCTGTGCTTTAAACCTCAGAAGTTAGCTTCAGAGGCAAAGCTTTTGTTATTGAAAATAAGAATGGCAATCTATAGACCATCTCACTGAAAGAATACTGTGACATTTCAGGCATATGTTCAACTTCCAATTCCATAATGAGTTTATTTTGAGTCTATTTATATACAGTTCATTCAAAGGGCAAAATGAGAAGTTATACACAAATGGCAGGGGTCCAAACCTGATGTCAGTTAAGTGATGATTTTATGTGTAATACAACCCCCTGCTGGGATTTCTGAAGCTCTTTCTGGAATGCCACATAAAAACTCAGTGCTAAAACACAATGGAAAAACCTTATTTTAAACTGACAGAATAAAATTATCTCCAACAAGTATGAACTAGATCATGTTTTTTTTTGTAGGGTGAAGGGCAGGAGACCTTGACCTCAATATGCTGATCTATAGAAGTACAGAAATCAGTCTGGGCTGCTCACCCTCTGACAAACCAGCTGGCTAAGTGGTGTTAATGTGTCGTGTGATAAAATATCAGGGGTGACCTTCTGTCACCAACAGTGTCCTGTATCTTAAAAGTCCCTCAGGAGATGCTCTCGTGGTCCTAGGCATCGCTGATTCAAAAACTATCAAGGTCTTCTTGGGGTCTGCAACCAATTTGTTCTCGTTACACTTTAAAAAAATGCATGCCATGAGCTCACTGAACAATGCCTGTTGTCTCTGACATAATCCAAAGCTACTGTGGCTTGGTGAGGGCAAGTGAACCTGCTTCATGTCATAACCACAGTGGACTCACTTCTGCTCATTCAGTGCACGTTTTTCTGGGTCTTTCCTATGCAAAAATTTTCTAGTGAATTTAGCAGTGATACAAAAGATTACTGGTCCCTGCCCTCATTACATTCTCAGCCAAATGCCTAAAACAGACCAAAACAATCGCAAAGGTACCTATTGTAATTGTACACTATTATGAGTGTTTTTAATAAAGGATAAATACAATGAATCCTAAATCTTCCTGTATCCTATCTCACCAACCTTTCCCAAGGCACTTGGATCGCTTGGAAGGCCTTCGTCCCATCTGACTTATAGTTTCAATTATGTTTTGCACCCAACATATAATACTGCCTCTGCAGTAGCTCTTCAGTTCTGAGTTGTGTCTTCTTCCTTTGCTTGTTGGCATAATTTGCTTGGTCTCTCTGAAGTGTTAACTACTACCGTTGAGGATGTTTTGATTTTATGCTAATAATGGCAAACAGCTCTGTTCCCAGAAGAGATGAATTTGTCAACATAATCTTTTAATCCTCTTTCATCTCAGTGCTAAGTACAATGTTGATTTAAAAGTCCCGAGAACAAGAACTATACATGATATAACTTCTTAACAGCACTGAGCTGAATACGTGCTGTATTGTTAACTAAGGGGTTGGTTGGGTGAGAAGGGGGTATTGGATACTTTATTTTGTATAAAAATAATGGCTCAAGAAGATACAAAGCTAACAACAAGTTTATAAAGGAAGGTACTTGGGTTTCTTTTACGGTGATTCAGTGAACCTTGACATTTACATAAATGACTGGATGCTTTTAGACACTTCAAATACGTTTAATTGAAACCCAGTATTTAGGGCTATGGTGACAGCTTAGTGCATAAGACTGTTTGCTGTGCAAGCAGGAAGAGTTGAGTGTGAGTACCTACCACCCATGTAAGAGCTGGGCATGGTTTGCCTATAATGCCTTTGCTATAAGGTACAGAGAAGCAGATTCCAGGAATTCGCTGGCTAGTCAACTTAGACACTATTAATGATACTCTGCTATGCTTGCAGAGTCCACTGAGAGGCTCCATCCAGCAGCTGATGGAAACAGATGTGTAGACCCAAAGCTCCAGGAGTCTTGTGGAAGAGTGGGAGGAAGAGTTGGAGTTGGAGGGGTCAAAGGCACCACAAGAAGATTTACAAAGTCAACAAACCTCCACCTATTGGGCTCAAAGAGACTGAACCACCGACCAAAGAACAAGCATGGGCTGGCCTTTGGTCTAGGCCTCCTACATATACGTAGTAGATGTTCTTCATGGTCCTTGTGGGTGCCCCTATAAATGGTTCAGGGGTCGAGTCTGATTCCATTGCTTGCCTTTGGATCTGTTTCCCATAGCTGGGCTACCTTGTCTGGTCTCAGCAGGAGAGGATGGACATGGTCTTGCTGCAACTTGGTGTATGAGAGTGGGTTGATATCCATGGGACAGGGGTTTCCCTTCTCAGAGGAGAGAAAAAGGGAGAATGGGGGAGGGAGTTGTATAGGTGGGACAGGGAGGAGAGGAGGGAGGGGTTGCAATCAGGATGTAAAGTGTATCAGTAAATAAATTAAAGAAAAAAGTGAGCTTTTTTTTCATTAGGAGATTATTTCAAGAGTTAAAATCGAAAATGATAAAACAGGCACTCTAAGTCCTCCTATGACCTCTACTGGTGTATCTGCACATATGTGCACATGCACACAATAAATAGATCTATGAGCTATAAAGTATGAATCTGAAAATGGTTAGATAAATAAAAATGTCATAAAGTCATAAAAAAAAAACTAGGGAAACATTAGACAAATGAAACACGCAAAGCATGAGCCTTATTTTTTATTTAAATATTTTCATCGCTCAAAAATTAAATTACAACTTGTGTGATAGTAATAGTCTCCTTCCCCTGAGGTTATGTAGGGATTTATTGCCAGACCTTCAGTGTTCTTGGTACACATTGCTCCACACTCAAGAGGTACACATTGATCCAGACTCAAGACTTTGCACTGAAGATCATGGTCAATCACGTAAATATCTGTAATCTTCTGACCATGTCTAATTCACAAGCTCTATTTAGTGTCTTAAGCAATCATCCAACATCACTGTATGCATGGTTGAATTCCCTGACATTTTCATTTCACTATCAAATGGAGACATTGGCACCATGTGTATTCATTACTTTTCTATTGCTGTGATAGAATACCATGACCAAAGTTAGAGAAGAAAGGTTTATCTGGCTTCTAGACCTAGAAGATAAATAGGAACATGTCATAGCAGGAAACAAGCAGGCATGATAGTTACAGCTAGGAGCTAAGAACTTAGGTCTTGAACTGCTGGCAGGAAGCAGAGAGGAATAGAGACTGTCATGTGACATTAAAACTTCAAGGGCAGCCCCTGGTGACATAGTTCATCCTGCAAGGTCACAAGTTCTAAACCTTTCCAAACAGTGCTACCAACAGGGAACCACGTTTTGAGTCTGTGAAGGACATGCATATTGAAACCATCACATCCTGATAATTCTCTCTATGTGCAGTAACTGTCACCTTTCACATCTTCGGGGATTCTTTTCTTCTGTTTAGTCCAATCTGACTCATGCAGAGCCCAGAATTTCCTGTTACTGTGTGAGATAAATATAAATAGTAACCTTGAGTGCATAAAAACGGAGTCATTATCAGTCAGCTGTGCACTGGCCAGTCTTTCAATAGCTCCTGTGAGGGGAACAAATTTGGACTAAAAATGCAAACCTAAATGCTCTTTTTCTTATAGGCTCCTTAGTAAATTTACCCAGATGACCAGTAGGGTTTTTTCAGCCTTCATCTTCCTTTCAGTATAGACCTTTCCCTCAGGCTCAGTGCGTTCTGTCCTCCTGACTCTCTTTGTCTCTGACTCTGAGAATCCAGTTCTAGGACTGCATTTTCTTTGACCTTGGTATCTATGAGATGTAACTTGTGGCTGTGCTTTGATTTCTGGTGGTGTTTTCCCTTGTTTCCTCTACAGTTGGTGACAGATTTGTCTCTTTTATTTATCACTTTTTTAAAAATGGGTTCTGGTGCTGTGGGATAATTAGTATTGTTAAGTAAGGTTGTATCTTGGGACTTGTGAAATCTGAGAATTACTATTGGATATATTAAATCCTTATCGCATTTTACAGCAAACCAAGTAATTTTTTTTTTTTTATGTAGAAGTATTTGAATTTAAAAGTGTAAAATCTCCTTCTGGCTTCCAGCAAAACTCCTTCAATGATTATTAATCATAGTAAAAGGCAGAATGAAACTATAGCACTAGTTAGACTTTAAATTCAAATGAAAACAACAAAAAAAATGTCTCCAGATAACCTAGGGGACTTTCCTAAATGTCTGCAGGTAGTTTAAACTGAACATATGCAAAGGAGAAATGGCTCAGATTTATTAATGCACCTTTTTATTTTGCCTTTCAGAGTACAAGACCATTGTCTCTGTTTGCCCGAGGCCGTGGTAGGCCTAGGGAAGATTAGGATTTGTTACAGAGCAGATGCACAGAGAAAGCTCCAACATACTGAATATCAGAAGGGAATAAAAAAGTCAACTGGAAGAAAGGTTTTGTGGGGTTGAAGATAGCGCTGGCAGTTTACTTTCATACTGATAAATCAGGTTGTTAGCTGTTCTGGAAACATTCTTTTATTTTTATATTTCCCATATTTGCAAAGAAACAACTTATGTTGGAGCAATCACTTCAGGACCTGCCCATAATAGATGGAATATAACCCCAGTCTCCACAAAGCCTCGAGAAGAGAATTATAGGAAGAAAATGCAGAAACAAAGGACAGTAGACGCATTGCCATGTGGGCATATATTTTGCAATAGGTTCTGGCTCAGAGGAGAGGTTTGTAGAAAGAGAATGTTAGCAAAACTAGATGTTGCATACAGATATCAGAAGTGGACATCAGATGTAGGCTTCAGATGTAGGTATCAAACATGGACATCAGATGTGGGCTTCAGATGTAGATATTAAATGTGGACAAGTGATGTGGACTTCAGACACAGGTATAAAACATGGACATCAGATGCAGACTTCAGATATAGATGTTAAATGTGGCCAAGTGATGTGGATGTCAGATGTAGACCCTTACATGTTTCTTCAGGAGGAGGAGGATGGGGAGGAGGAGGAGGATTATTACAGAGACTCTCTGCAAACAACTGGTATGTTATTACTGTAAGGCGAAACAACTTATGTAGTCTATTAAGGTTAAAAAAAGAAAAAGGTGATGGTCACTGATAAGTGGATATTAGCCATAAAGTAGATGATTCTCATAATACACACCTCACAGACCCAAAAGAAGTTAAACAAGAAGGAAGGTCCAAGCAAGGATATTTGAATGTTACTTAGAAGGGAGAATGAAATAGTCATAGGAGGTAGGTGGATAGAGAAAACTGAGAGGGAGGGATGTGAATGGGAGGGTCAGGATCAGGTGTGTGGAGAGACAGGAGAGTGGGCCAGAGAGCCAGGAGAATGTATGGAATTCTGCAGGTGCCAGGGGTTGGGGTGTGGGAAATCTTTAGGAAGCTCCAGAAACCCGGGATAAAAGAGCCTCCCAGGAGTCAATGCACAAAGTAGGGACATGGAAACAGAAGAGATGACCTCCTATACCTAGGCAGGACCCCTGGTGAAGTGGTAAGGATACCAATTCACCCACAAAACTTTAGACCCAAAATCTGTCCTGTCTAAAAAAAATCAGGGAAAAAGATGGAGCAGAGACTGAAGGAATGGCCAACCAATAACTGCCCAACTGGGATCCATCCCATGGGCAGGCATGAATCCCTGACATTTTTGATGATACTCTGTTATGCTTGCAGACAGGAGTCTAGCATAACTGGCCTCTGAGAGGCTCCACCCATTCAGCTGACTGAAACAGGTGTGGTTATTCTAGCCTCATCTCATAAAAAGAAGACCCTGACAGTTAAAAAACAAATCAGTGGGTATTATTATGTATTAAATTACACAAAAAACGTCTCAGTGCTATGCAAAACTCTTTCCAAAATATTACAATTTATGTTTTTAATTTACCTTTTGTTACTACAAATAATCATTGAGTTAGTCAATGTGATGTACTTTTGAGTAAGATGCTACAGCCTTTAAACTGCTACTAGTTAAGTTAATACTGATGCTTCTCACTAGTGTACCATTTCTGTTCTGTCATTCACTTTGTCTTGAATTCAGGATGCCGATTCTTTGGAATGTATACTGTGGGGATTTGGGGATATTTGCAAAATAAAACACACAATGTGAATATAGTAGTGAAAATAAAATCTCACTTATGGAGAAGGAAAACAAGGTCTAACAGAAATGAGATTAGTGCCCCAGGGGATAAAAGAGAGCATCGCTGGAAAAGTCCCTCAATAGACTGAAGAGATAATCAAATTATGAAGATGTTTTTTAAGACCCTGGGGAGAACTCATGACTGCTAGAAATTTGAGAACAGGCATCAAGGTAGAACTCAGCTAAAATTTCCCAAGAAATAACTTGGTGAGGTTGGACCAGCAGAGGGTCCCTCTCTCTAATATCTTTCATAGAGCCTACTTACTCTCAAATTGACAACTTATTTTTCCTTGATTATTACTGCTATATACATACTTGTATATTTCTGTATATGTGCACATATGTGACTTACTGAGTCCACTTTTGTTGGTGATGTATATACAATTAAAAATCTGGCCATACGACATGGCTTAACCGAGGGTAACTTCACCTTTCACATCCTTTAATGAAGTAAATTCTCTTTCACTAAGCAGTCATTAGTTCTTTACTAGAAGTGAGACCTTATGAAGATTTTTTTACTGGTTAATATATCTATTTATATTGCCATTTTCAGCCTTGTTTACATAGCTACTATTGTAGGGACTAGTTCACAGAAATCTTCCCAGTATTAGTATTTTTACAGTCTTTTTCTTCCTGCTTCTGTGTTTTTCCTTTAGCTATAAATGCAGGATCCATAATATAGATGTATTTGCTGGGGATGAGACACCATCTCCTGTTGACTGCATTGTTTCCAGTTGTGATTATCTGTGATGGTCTTCATTTGGTACAAAATGAGGATCTTTGGTAAGGGGAGGTAGCTACACTACCCAGCAAAGTTGACTTGTGCAGCATATTTGTCTTTTTTATAATAACCACTCTAACTTGTAAAATGGTATTTCTAAGTAGTTTTTATTCATAGTTTTCAGATGGTTAGTAATGACCATTGCCCCATTTTCTCCTTAAGCCATTGATCACATTAAGTGCATCCTTTGGTATTCTATTTGTATTTCTTCTATTTGGTGTATTATAGCTTAAGTGACTTAGAGGATTGGAGAGCTATCAGATGATGCAGAGCCTGATGCAACCCTCTGATATGAAACAAGCTTAGGATTTCAGAGAGAAAGCGAGAGGGCAAAGTGCTAGCTTATGTCTCTAAGGTTTTGTTTTGACACTTGGAAAACTTACAGCTGAAAGTTGTTATTGGTTTCACCCTATAGTTTGGGATTGTTGATGCAGTTTCCTCTTGATAACTGTCAAAAGAGTAGTTTCTGAGAACAGCTTTTGGAAGTTTCTTTGTCAGTTGGTCAAACTTTATAAGGTATAGAAATAGAAAACAATAAAGAGACAGAGAAAGTGAAAGCTTCTTTTTTAAAAAATGTCTTTTAGCTTTAACAATAGTAACAGAAGTTCAAGGTGGATATTTGAAAGAATGTCTACTCCCTCTTTTATAGATCATATAAACTCATGAACCATAAATAAAATAAAATCTTATTGCAGTAGAATATAAAATTGTTTTATTGCTTGGAATCCTCTTAAAAGGGAGAATTACATTTCTTTAAAAATGTTTTTTTAATTATTTTTATGTATGCACATGTATGTGCATTTGCTTGCCTGAGTTTATGTGCATCATGTGCATGTAGTGCCTCAAGAGGGAAGAAGAGGACATCAGAGTTCCTGAAACTAGAGTTCTAAATGTTTGTGATTTGACAAGGGGTTGCTGAAATTGAACACAGGTCTTCTGCAGTAGCAGCGAGTACTTTTAACCATTGTGCCACCTCTTCAACACTTTTCCTCTTTATTTGAGAAAAAAAAAAAAAAAACAACCAACCAACCAACCAACCAACCAACCAACAACCAACCAACCAACCAACCAACCAACCAACCAACCAACCAACCAACCAAAAATAATCCTTCATGGTGGGAGTAGAGTGGAGTACAGGAACACAAGTATCTGTTAAAAGGAAGTTTTCATTGTTTGACTCTTGTGTTTAATATTCAGATCGAGATGACATCTATCAGGAGAGAAAGTAAGGAGGAAAAGCACCATGAAACCAAGAAAGAGATAAAATCTGGACCAGGCTCTAAACAAGATCTAAATGAGAAATGAGATTATATCTTTACTTTTTTTGGGTGGGGGTTAGGTTCCTTGTTATTCCTTTCTCTAAACTGTATGTAAACACATAACCTTTATTTATGTTACCGTATAATAGTAACTCCAAAAAGCTTTGAATTTTAAGCTTAAATTAAAACAATGATAAGACGTTACTATAAGAGTGTCAGATTTTGAAATAATCAGATACTGAGTATTTGGGCAATAAGGGAGAGATTATAGTTAAGGAACAATAAGTTAATTTTGGTAGTCTAAAAGCTGGGGAAAATCAGGCTGCTTCCCCCTTCTCCAGTCTGTTCTGCTTGATATACTCATATATTGTCTTATTTCCACAGACCATGCCGTCCTCCCATTGTACCTGGTTTGCTTATGAGTTGTGGGATCATGAGAAGCAGATCTGTGTTTTCCCACTTACCCAGGCATCCCCACAACAGATCATAACAGATGTATTGCATAGGTCACTGCTATTCAACCAGCCTTCCCCTGGTCATGAACATGGGCCTAGAACCTAAGGCAGAAAACATGTTCCATAACATGGCCCCTTTAAAAAGTCCATGTGACCAGATGGTTTATAGTTTCCATTTTTTCTCTTCTTTTTTTTTAATTGAATATTCTATTTATTTACATTTCAAATATTATCCCTTTTCCCAGTTTTTTTCTCTGCAAAGCCACTATCCTACCCCAACTTCCCCTGCTTCTATGACGGTGCTCTCCTACCCACCTACACACTCCAATTTCACCGCCCTGGCATTCCCCTACACTGGCACATTGAGCCTTCACAGAACCAAGGACCTCTCCTACCATTGATGCCACACAATGGCTCATTGGTTAGGAGCACCAGCTGCTCTTCTAGAGGCACCAAGATCAATTACCAGCACCCATATGGTGGCTCACAATTGCCTATAACTCCAGTTCCAAGGAATTGTATAGTTTCAATTTTAACTAATTCTCTAAAGAACAGTGTTTAATGTGTTGTGTATTATAGGAGGTTGTTCTGATGTTAAGGTCTTGTTCCCCAGTTGGTTCTTGACCTACCAGTAAAAATGTCAGAGGGCAATTGCTGGGTAAAAGAAAAGAGGCAGGACTTCTGGGTCCCCTAAGGAGGAGACAAAGTGACCCAGCGAAGAAATGGAGATTTTGCCATGCTTCAGAAGGAGTAAAGGTTACCAGCCATGTGAGATCTAGGGTGGAGTGGCCATTGGCCACTTCTCCAACTGGGCCTGGGTAGCAACTAAAGCTGGGGGGCATTTTAGGGTGTTGAGTTGGGATTTCATGTAAAAGAACAACTAAAGTTGAGGGTAAATTTAAGGTGCTGAGCTAAAAGTGTTGATAAGGGCATGCTAGCTGAAGATTAGAAGCACCCAGCAATTGATCCAAGAAGGCAGGTTTAAAATAAATTAGTGTGTGTGTGTGTGTGTGTGTGTGTGTGTGTGTGTGTGTGCGCGCGTGCGCGTGTGTGTGTGTGTGCGCACGCGTGTGTGTGTGTGTGTGTGTGCGTGCGTGTGTGTGTGTGTGTGTGTGTGTGCGCGTGTGTGTGTGTGTGTGTGTGTGTGTGTGTGTGTGTGTGTGTGTGTGTGTGTGTGTTTCATCCACAGATCCTGGGCAGGGCTGGTAGTGTGGTTCTTCCTGAGCCTAAATCAGGATAGCAAAAACTACATGCTACACTGTATAGATTGATAAAATATATCATTTGAATATTTTTAATATCCTGTTTATTGTTGTTGTTTTAGTCATTTTCTTATTTTGGGTTTGGGGGTTGGATGTCTCCCTATGTAGCTCAAGATGTCTCAGTGTTTCAAGCACTAAGATGAGAGGCATGCATCACTATGACCACTGCACTGCATTCTGTTTCTTGTGTGTTTGTGTCAGAGCCCGTGCTTGCATCTCTCTTTTGCCTACTTCACTTGAACCCAAATTATAGCTTTTTTCTTACTTAGTCATTTATTGTTTGGATTCACTAGCATATGGCACAAGGACATTAATGTTATTTTAAAAAATATTTTCCTTACTTTTGTTTAATGTAAATGAATGCTTTCCTTCACACATGTTTGTATACTACATGTGATCAGAACACCCAGAAGGCAGGAAAGACCTTCATATCCCCAGGTACTGGAGTTAAAGATAACTGTAAGCTCCCATATGTACTGGGAATTAAACTTTGGTCCTCTGGATGAGCAGTCAATGCTCTTAACCATTGATTTGTCTCTTCAGCCCCAAACAAACACTAATATTCTTAAATTGAATTATAGCCTGAAGTATTTCTAATTTGTTTCTGTGCACAAAATGTATTAGCTTTTTATCTTTCTGTAATGGTAAAATATTCTTATTGTTAGTACAATGTCTTCTTCTTGTGCTAGTCTTCAAGACTTTGTGCCATTTTAAGCATATAATGACAATTCCAGAAATATTTTCTAAATCATTAACTTTGATTTCCCAGGTGTATAAATTATTTTTGAGTAGTTATGGTCTGAACACTGCATATTTTGACTTATTTGGCATATGGGTATGTCTGACAGATGATTTGAAGTGTCTTATAATTATGAAATATGATCGTTTATGGAGACAGGTGTACATATGGTGCACCTTCTGAAATCAAATAAAATGTGCCTGAGTCTAGCATCTGTGTGGAATGCATCCATCACAGCAGGACTGGGGAATGATTTGAAGCTTCTTTTTCTTTTAGTAGAAATAGCCTTTCTCATGACTTTTCTACACAGGTTTACTCGGTCAGAAACACACTGTTATAAATTCGGTTATATTTGACAATCCCAAGTGTCCTATTTGTCACTGGTGTATTACAAGATTAAGATATGTATTGTATTTGAACATTGGCTGAGCTGTTAGAGCAACATCAGACATGTAGACTTGAAACTGTTTTATTTCTCTTAGAAAAGGCATCTAGAAGGGGATTGTTAGGCTTTTTGAGCAGCTCTAGTTTTTCATGTCATCCACTGGTGCCCTTATTCCACCATCCTCTTCTAGAGTATTGTTTGCAAGCTAACTCTCCCAACAGTGGAGAAGATGCCTAAAACATCATGCTTGCTTTTAAGAAAACAAGCTACAAGCCACTCAGATAGCTTCCTGTCACATGAGACTTTTCATGGTGAGCCACACACACACACACACACACACACACACACACACACACCAAAAAGAAAACAAAACCAAAAAAACTCCTACCCCCCAAAAAAAACACCCACAAAACAAACAAAACAAAAACCAGGAAAACACCACAAGAACAACAGAACAGATAAACAAGTCTGTGTTATTAAAAGGGAAAAGGGGTAAACAGAGATGGCTGAATAGTTTGGCGCACTCTGATCATCCAACCATGTTCCATCAGTACCTCTTTCCTGTCTTAGTCATTTTTCTAAAAATAAAAAAGAAAGTAGTATCCAAACTTTCTTTGAACTATCCCATCCATAGTAAATTGAGGCAAATAAAATGAGTGTTCTATTTCCTCTTTGACAAGTTTGACAATGGTTCTTTGCTATCTTATAAGTCTTAAGTGAGTGTAGTAGTTATGCGTGCCCAACCTTCCCTGTGTACTCACTGTTCCTATCTGTGGAGCAAACAGGTCCCTTCACAGAGTCTGTCTATTGTCATGATGGACAACCACACTCGGTCAGCCATCCACAGCCCAAATCCTCTGACACTGGAAGTCCAACTTTATCTTTTTCATCTTTTAATTTATTTCTCAGGTATTTTGATAAGCAACCATAATAGTAAATAACACAGCAGTGTGGTCTCGGGTGACCTAAAGCTAGAATGTCAGTGTTAAATGAAAGAGCAGGAAAAAGAAAGAAGGAAGGAACAAAGAGAGGGAAAGAAAAGTGGATGGAAAAGGGATGAGAAAGAAAGAAAAAAAGAACGGCTGACATTCAGCTAGCGAAATGCATGGCTATTAATTTTATTATGCTCCAATTCCAGACAAGTTCATCCAATATTCATTTTTTTCATTCTGTGTTTGAGAAACCTTACTATCCCCAATTAATCATTTTCTTTAAGAGTTCCTGAAAGTAGCGTGTGGGCAGATTTTCCATCCCTTTGGAGCATCCATGAGAACACAAATATCACAAGCAGAGAGTTCCTAAACACTGAAGGAAATATTCCATTTTAGAGAAAGTAGGCAACTCTTACAAGTGTTTTTAAAAAGTTATTCAATTTTCTAAGTGATACAATAACTGTTAACTGATCTTGATTTTTTTTTCCCCGTTAGCAATTTATTTGGGTCACTGCACTTTTTATACTATTCTTTAATATATTCTCCACAGAATCCTCAATTGACTGCAGAGATGATTAACAGTAGGCTTCCCTGCTGTTCAGCTCAGTCATTCATGACTTCACCAGATGGTTTTGCTTTTTGGGCCAATGATTTTTTTCATATTGCTTCCCCTCCCCTGGATATAGTCAGGATTCAAAATACGATACCAAATTTCATTACAAAAATATAAAATCGTCAGGAGAGAAAAAAATCCTTTACTTTCTCAGACTTAAAGTTAATAATCAGTTTGCTGCTGTGAGCCAGGTAATTTTAAAGTATACCTATTTCCACCAATTACTACCTCATTATTTTTCTTCTCTGCTGATAAAAGTGCCGTTAGTTTTTACCACCTCTAACAATCTCCCCTTTCGTTTCCCTATTATTTTTATGGACCTTCCTTATTTAACAATTTCATTTAATGTGTGGTCAAAGTCCTGCTGAGCAAATCTCATCATTTATTACACTTCTAATTATTTCTAGCCTGCATAAACAGCACGTGGTTAGAAATAGAGGAACATCTAAGTAGAGGACCACAGAAAGGAATAACTAAAGGCTTTACCTATGATTTAATATGGCATTTCAAATTTATCTGAAAACTAAAGTTTTTGTGAAAAAAAGGTCATTCACCATGCAATATTTTTGGAAATTCTTTTGTTCTTTAGAAAATATCATATTTTGTAAAGTTAATTGTTTTCTGAGATAAGCAAAGCATTTGAAGAACCGCTATATTAGTTTATAAAGTCATTTTCCTAAGTCATCTATACCCTCAACCTCTGTGTATACACACATGTCCATGCATATGTGCCTGTTTGCATATGCAAGTATGTATGTATAAAGCAAGTTTTAAATGTAATAAGTATATAATTGCAGTTATTTGTTTGTTTTCATTAGACTATACAGGCCTGGCCTCTCAATCGAAAGAATTACTAAGGTCAATTCTGTCATTTTATAAATGGATAACACAGAAGTTAGCCATATTAATGTTCATGGCTTTATCCTCCACTCTAAATAGCAAATGGGAAAGAGACAAATTTTAGTTTCTTTTTGCCTACTTCCCATCTTATGTTTCCTCCAATTTTGTACACAAGTTTGTAGTTTTGGAATATGCACCTCAGCTGCTCATGCTATTTAACTGTCAATAGCTGCCATATTTAAAGATCAAGTAAAATATGCTAAATGTTGTTTATTCTCAATATAATGGAAAACTTTACTGCTATTCATTATTAATCTTTAAATTTTCTAAATGTTAACGAGGTTTGATAGAGGTGATAGAGGCTAGAGAAGCAGAGTTCCCCATGCTACGCTGTGTGCAGTTGGCTGTGAATGCCCTGGGTTCCTCCAGCTGGAAGTTAGGCCCAGCTCCTCACAGTGCAGCCCCAACACACGAGAAAGTCCTTGGTTTTCCAAAACCGGTTTATTGGCATGATGGATGGTGGATGGATCTGGATGCACTCCCCAAAAATCCCCAGGGCAGACCTGAGTTAAATAGGGAGGGAAAGAGGGGGAAAGGGGCTGGGGGAGAATGCTTATTTGGCTCCACCCTCTGTCCTTCAGGTACCTCATTAGTATATAAATCTCTCTAGGGCCTGAGGCCTGTTTATCACACCCTCCACCTGTGTCCTACATGATTGAAGGGCACAGGTTGAATGGAGATCAGACCTCATGTCAGGAGCCTGGGTTCCGGAAGCGTGGCTGAACCCACAACCCAAGAACCAGGATACCCTTTCACGGCCTGACATACACACATGTCCATGCATATGTGCCTGTTTGCATATGCAAGTATGTATGTATAAAGCAAGTTTTAAATGTAATAAATATATAATTGCAGTTACTTGTTTGTTTTCATTAGACAATACAGGCCGGGCCTCTGAACCGAAAGAATTACTAAGGTCAATTCTGTCATTTTATAAATGGATAACACAGAAGTTAGACATATTAATGTTCATGGCTTTATCCTCCACTCTAAGTGGCAAATGGGAAAGAGACAAATTTTAATTTCTTTTTGTCTACTTCTCATCTTCTATTTCCTCCAATTTTGTACACAGTTTGTAGTTTTGGAATATGCACCTCAGCTGCTCACGCTATTTAACTGTCAATAGCTGCCATATTTAAAGATCAAGTAAAATATGCTAAATGTTTATTCTCAATATAATGGAAAACTTGACTGCTATTCATTATTAACTTTTAAATTTTCTAAATATTAGCAAGGTTTGAAATGACTACTTGATTTTTATAAAGAATGGGGTTGACTTAAATGTAAATGTACTCAAAGATGTAATTTTAAATTTTTGTCAGCATTTTTTTCTGTTTTTTTTTTTTGTTGTTGTTAGTTACTTTATGCCTATATAGACATTTCAATAAAGGTAAATGGCTAGTTTTTCCTATACATTCCAGAATGTAGTCTCTTTAAAGTCCAGCATCTAGTTTATTCATAGCTATTATAAAGGGTCTGGCATCCATTCAGACCTTCAGTATGAATACATGAGTATGAACAGATCAATGAGTATAGTATGGTTGATAAATTATGTATTTCATATAAAGAGATATATTCATGCATACAGACATATTAAGTTATGCTATTTGTGATGATTGAAAGATTAGTTTGCTTAATTGTCATTATATCATTTTAGAATGAATGCTAAAGGTTATTGAACAATTTTGAAATGGCCAAATGGGCAAAGTGCTATTTGTGATGATTGAAAGATTAGTTTGCTTAAGTGTCATTATATCATTTTAGAATGAATGCTAAAGGTTATTGAACAATTTTGAAATGGCCAAATGGGCAAAGTGAGAATCTATGTGAGATAGAAAAAGGAGAGAATAGATATTTTGGCCAAAAAAGAAACAGGATACACAAAAGTTTATTTACTCATCATGTGTGATATTTATCATTAGATACAAGGCACAGAATAGCAGAACATGAGGCTGGAGACTGGACAGGAGGAAAAGTAGCAGCTTCGATTGGGTAGAAGGTTTAGAAGGGTGCTGTAATTTGTTGATTGTGTCACACTCTCAATGTGCATGTAATTATTGAAGGGTGGATTCTGCTCATACTATAATGCTGCCTCTGCTAGTATGATCCCTTCATAGAAATTCATTTGATTTACTTTAGAAAAATGCATTAAACATACATGTATTAAAGAGTTGTTCCTCAGCTGATGGCACTCCAGGAGCTAACTGGGATCCCAGGAACTTTAATATCATCGATGAATTAAATAGACAACCAGCAAGTTTATAAGAAAAATGATGATTTGTAGGTAATAGGAAGTGGGAAAAGTGGGGCCTAGCTGGAAAAGTGGGTAACCTTGGCATGAAGTCTCTGAAAAAAATACTTCATATGTTATGTTGGTTTACTCACATATTTTATCACAGTGATGATAACGATGACAACACAACCAATGACAACGACAACACCAACAAAAACAACAACAACAAAACTGATGCCTGGATGTGAAACCACTATTGTAACAACTTGGAAGTATTTCAGAAGCCTTTGGGGTTCATCTGCATGAGGAATTTTGAGAAGTTTGAAGGAGGCTATAAAAGGCTTAGAAGGACACAAGTGGAGCTGAATGTACAATTCTGGTTGGCGTACATAAGACCTGAATCCCAATATGAATGAAGATATTTAATACCATGGTTAGTGAGTTTTAGGCCAAAATGAGAACTCTCTTGGGACTTGATTTAGAGGCTACTCAACTAAGTGGAGATCCCTCTTAGTTGGAGATTCTAGGAGAATGGACATGCTAGATGTCTATCCAGAAACACAACAGTTGGTAAGAAAAGCCAGTAGAGAAGATAAACCATGGGCTAACACACTTATATATACCAATTACTTTTAAGATTCAAAGTTATCAAGTTATAGTTTTAATTGAATTTCCCATAACTATTACTTAGCAATATTGGATATTTAGATTGTGCATTTATGTATGTTTACTACTGGAGCTTGGCTACTGGGTAGAGACTATCTAATTATGCATCTGCATAAAAGAATAACTTTATTCATATGTAAACTAGTTTTGCTGATCCCAAAGATTCACATTCTCTTTCCTGACACTTTATTATTTGCTGAAAAATAGTCTAATTACAGGCTTCTCTTTTCAGAGTCATATTTCTAATTATTAGTCACATTGACCTTTTCTGTTGAATAAAAAGAAACAAATGTTATATCATAAACCATAAAAGCAATGGTGTTAAATGCTAGCTGTAAGGAGGTGTATTCATTATGTACTCCCAAATTAGAGTAGAACATATTTTACAAGGCTTGCATTTAGATTTTTATTTTTTAGAAAACTTCTTTCTTTTTAATGGAGATGGTGGCAGGCTTTTGTGTCCTCCAATGTTCTCCTTAAGGGGGAAAAAAACTTAAGTCAAACTTTATTTATTGCTTAATGAAAAGGCTTCTGTGGAATTAGCATGCAACCTCAAATTTGTTCTGACTTTCTAAAGTGGCAGAAAGCAAATCACCCAAGTCATTTTGTGTGGAAAGTGGATGACATGGAAGACAATTTTCTGCAAACACTCATCAAGACTGGGACTTGTTAAGGAGAATGCATCCTGCAGGGCCAGAAAGCCAGCCAGGGCTCTATAGTTAGGTACGTGAGGATCTTCCATGTGACATATTTGACTGCACTGTTTCCTTAATGAGGGAATGAAGACACAGGCTATGTGCATTTGTTAACTTTACAGGCAAATGGAATCTCTGTAGTAAAATAAACTCTATCCTACTTTATACTCATTTTTCTATAGAAATTTCTATAATCCACTTAATTTTGTATTTGATAGAAGAGGAATCATGACCATTCTATACCTATAATGTATTTTTCTTTCTTTATTATAGTTATTAATATATGTGCATTTTTAAATTGATATTTTCAGGATGGATTTTTAGGTTGTATGTTCGGGGAGATGCCTATTAAGAAACTCATAAGAAAATTCAAATAGCCTTTAAAACATAACAAGTCTCAGACTTTGAATGAAAAACGTGTTAAGCCTTGTGAAGACTGTATTGATGGAGTTTCTTTTTACAGGATTCAAAACCTGAGATAGCTCAAAAGACCTTCGGACATAGAATGGTCTCTAACAGAATCATTCTTTCCTGTGGAGAAAATAATCCAGGCTGGTGTTTCAAGAAAATGGCATCCTTTAAAAACACTGATAAAATATAACACATGATCTTATTTCATTTACTTATTCAGAGAGCAATGCATATTTATTAACTACAACTAGGTAGTCTTGAAAAAACATTTTTTAACCTTAGGAGTTTGTATGCTAGTAGGAGGGAAAAAAAAGTCAAAATGAAATAATCAAAATATATTGCTATGACAACCACTGGAAGGTAAAATTATGAGGAAGATATAAAGTGTTTCAGTATATGGCCATAGAAGTATAAATTTCATGTTTGTTCTGTGGAACATTATGGGATATGAACTTTGGTCACATGGCTTAATTGGGAGATGAGTTGTGTTCTTGGGAAGGTAAGTGAGCCCCTAAGCTGAGGAGATCAGTTGGTGTACCAGTGAAAACTCAGGTATGTAACTGTTCCCATTTGGACATAGAGGTGCCCTTTTGTAGCTTGCATTAGTTGGTCACTGGCTGAGCTGTCCTTGCACAACCAGTAGAGAAGCACTTTCAAAGGATAAGATTGGCTATGCATATAAACCAGAGACATCTATAAGTACTCATTAAATCAAAATAAGTGGCAGTAAGCAACACAACCTCCAGCCTGTCAAAAGGATCTGAATGGGATTTCAAATAGGTTGACTCATGTAACAAAGATGGCATTGAAAATGTGAAAAAGAAACAGAATTGATTATCTCTGAGAAAACTTCGGGGAGAAAGAACAGTTGTTGCACATACCTGTGCTGATTTTATTTCAGGAGTGGTGACATGAATAGCAAGACTACTGCTCTGTGATCACGAGGGTACATAGACAGGAAAGGAATTGGGAAGGGACGAGATCAGATGAGATTCTGTAGGTCACTGAGTTATACAAAGCATCATTTGGCTTACATACTCATAGAAGCTGTCATGTGTGAATAGACTATGGAGATAATATAAACTAGAGAGATAATGACGGCCCATACTGCATCCTTCTATCAAATAACCCTATGCTTTAACATACTTTGATTGTGATTGATTTATACAGACTCTGTAAGTGCTGTACATGTACAGGGGTGTTGTCCCCAGTGTTTGGCAACAGTATTACATAGGTTTAAACTGGAAGCTGGCCTTTAGCTTGATATTTAGAAAAGATACATTTTTATTGGTACACAAATAGATTAATAGACATCTTGGAATAGAACTTTTGACTTTTAAGTGATAATGTCTTCAATACAAATGGATAATATTTGATATTTACTTTCTTTTTTTATCAAAAGAAGCAAGATAACATTATTTGGAGTACAATATCGTACAGACTGACATGGAGCCACATGAGTGAGAAGACTCAAGGGCTATCATTTGTCATTTTCTGAGAAAAGAAGAGAAGAACATTTGGTTTGCCTTGGGGGTTGGAAGGTAGAACTTGTTGAAAATGCGAGCTATAGGATATGTGTGGAGGTCTAAAGGTAACAAAGAATGTGGCACACAGGCAGATTGGTGTCTACAATTTTTGACATTTTTGGACTCTACTTCTGTGGACCGACAACGTTTTATGTTATGCTTATTTATCTGCCTGCTTTGTAGGTTTCATTCTGCCTGACAATGAGATACTAGATACCTTTTAATTATATTTGTATATTCAGAGTCTATTAAGTGCCTACATTATATACATACATATATTTGTATGTATGCATGTATATTGTGTACTTTATTTTGTTTGTTTTTCTCCTACTAGTATACAAACTCATAACTCTTGATAAAGAAAAACATTCCCTAGAATGTTTTTTCAAGACTGTTTGCCTAGCTGTAGAGAATAAATATGCATTGCTATATAAATGAATAAATGGAAGATCATGTATTATTTTATCAGTGTCTTTAAAGGATGGCATTTTTTTTGAAACACGAGCCTGAATGAGTTACTCCACTAGAAAGAATGATTCTGTTAGAGACTACTATATGTCCCTAGGTCTTTGAACTATCTCAGTTTTTGAATCCTGCAAAAAGTAGCCCTATCAATACAGTCTTTACAAGGCTTAACAGATTTTTCATTAGAAGTCTGAATCTTGTTGTTTTAATGGCTATTCAAAAATATTCTATATGTGTATATGTATACATTCTATATGAATGTATATACACATATACATATATGTATATATGTATGAATATATATGTATGTATATATAGTACATAACACACACACACACAAATCTTCAGAATCAAGTGCTAAGACCACACTAAACCACATTGGATATGGGACTGGGTATATAAAATATGCTATGAATACAAAGAAAAACTTTATGGCTATAATCAGCTAAGTGGCTGACTTCTATAAAGTAAGAGTAACTTGTCTTAGTATGATGGCCAACAAGCAGTTTAACACAGACTATTTCTAAGAGTTACCTGGGCCTTCATTCTCCCAAACTTAAATAATCCTCAGTATCTTGTCATGGTAGATTTTATTGTCATATTCTGGAAGCTTCATTCTCCCGTAAGAATAATATTGCCCTAGTTTAGATCATGCATCCCCAGAGGTCTGTATGTTAGAGGCTTGCTGTCTAGTTCATCACAGTTGAGAGATGTTTAACTCCCAAGAGAGTGAGTCTGATGAGAAGAAATAGGTCACCGAAAGCATCCCCTTGGGAGATTGCTGTGCCCTAGGCTACTTTTCTTGTCCTTTGAGTCACTGTTCTAAACTAAACAATTTGCTCAGTGATAGGCAACTTTCCCACAGCACTCAAAGCAATGAGGATCACAGCCTCAAACTTCATTCTCAATAGTCAAAAAATACATTACTTCTTATAAGTTAGTTACCTGAAGTATCTTGTGGCAATTGAAAATAGGGCATCACATCTAAAAAGAGACCTGATCTGGGAGGGCAGAGGAAAGAAGGATAGATACAGGACACTAAGGTTGGTTCAAAAATCACATATATTTTGATTTGTAACTCCAACATTTATTGTAGTCCCCAGGCATACACTCAAGGAAACCATTCACCACTGATAGGTGGATGCTTATTACGAATGTTGATTAAGGTTGCTTTTAAATCAATACTTCATTTCCTTTATCATTTCAGTAACAAGTGTCTCCCCTAACTCAGTTTTCCATGGAATTAGCAATGTAATCATTTAAAATGTATTATTTTTATTTTATAAGATTACAAGAATGCATTATTTTATAAGATTACAACAAGAATGCGTTATTTCATCCTTTCCTTTGATCCCTCCGGTCCTTTCCATGTGCCCTTTTCGCTCTTTCAAATTCATTGATTCTTTTTGTTATATATAATATGTCATCTATTCATGATATATCATCATATATTCATATACATATATATGTATATGTATGTACATATACATATATATTCATACATTCATTCATACATACATACATACATAAATACATACATACAGGGAGTTTGCTGGGAGATTGTGTCTTCCAGAAACGTCAGAAAGTACACCCTTGAAGTCTTGCCAACATGAACTGAACAAGGATGAATCCAATAGACACCAATAGACATACTGAAGTGGAAGAGGAAAACCTCAGGGCCTAGAGGTTACCAAGGAATACTGAACACAGAAAAAATAATTTTTTTCTGGAGGAAAACACAGTAATTTACTATTCAACACCAAACATGTTAACTTTGTTTTCCTCACTTACTTGCTTATGTCCTTTGAGATCCTGATTTTTTATTTAGCCTATTGATATGGACTGCAAGACTGAGAAAGATACAGAGATACAAAGAGAAAGCTGTTCTTCTTCCTAGGTACATAAATAATCTGTTTACAAATATAGACTCTCTCTCTGCACACCTTTGAAGAAGTCACACTTCAACCCTTCAATAATGCAAACTACTGTTAAAAGAAGAGCTATATTGATTACACTCTGCATTCTTCTACAGAGGAGCTGAGTCAACTGCTCCATCTCAGTCAGTTGAAAGATAAGAAGTTGAGTTATCCATTAAAAGGGCAGAGCTTTTGGGTACACTGTATGTTATAGATGCCACTGCATCTGTTTTCCTTACATTGTATCTCAGAAATTGAAAGTGATCAGGAACAGGATAAACTGAATGGGATGAAAGTATATAATGGTTTTGAATGGCTTGAATGTTTTATATGGAATTTTATATTAGCACACACGTTTTATTATATCCAGAGACATCTGGTTTTCTTTTCAACAAAGAAAATATACAGAAAAGTAAATATGGAGAGTTACATTATAATACATAAAACTTACACAAAACTTCTAGACACCAACTCTCTAATTTCTGTAGCAACACAGTGTGCAATTATATGTTGTGTCATGTTGCTTGGTATTTGGTTGGTTTATGCTACTTACTCTAATATCTCATTTATTTTTTAAATTTTTATTTATAATATATTTACATTTCAGATTTTATCCCCTTGCCCCATTCCCCCTCCACCCAGGAACCCCTTAACCCATCCCCCCTCCTCCTGCTTATATGAAGTTGTGCCCCCACCTGCTCCCCCACTCCTACCTCCCCACCCTCAAATTCCTACCTGATTGGTGTTCAGCCTTCGTGGGACCAAGGATCTCCCCTCCCACCTATGCCTGACAAGGCCATCCTCCCCTACATATATAGCTAGAGTCATGGGTCCTTCCCTATGTGCTCCCAGGATGGTGGTTTAGATCCTGGGGAGTTCTGGTTGGTTGGTATTGTTGCTCTCCTCTTGGTGCCACCAACTCTTTCAGCTTCTTCAGTCTTCTAATTCTCCTTTGGGAACCCTTGATCATATCAATGGTTAGCTGTGAGCATCTGCCTCTGCATATGTCAGACTTTGGTAGACCTCTAAGGAAACAGCTATATCAGGCTCCTGTCAGCATGCACTTCCTGACCTCCATATCAGCGTCTACCTTTGGTGACTGCACATGGGATGGATACCCAGGTGGAATGGTCTCCAGACGGCCCCTCATTGAGTTTTTGTCCCACACTTTGTCTTCATATTTGCTCCCTTTGAGTATATTGTTACTCCTTCTAAGTAGGACCAATGCATTCACACTTGGTCTTCCTTCTTCATGAGCTTCATGTGGTCTGTTAGTTGAATCTTGGCTATTTCAAGCTTTTGGGCTAATATCCACTTATCAGTGAGTAAATACCATGTGTGTTCTTTTGTGATTGAATTACCTCATTCAGAATGATATTTTCTAGTTTCATTCATTTACCTAAGAATTTCTCAAATTCATTATTTTTAATAGCTGAGTAATACTCCATTGTGTAAATGTACCACATTTTTTGGTATTCATTCTTCTGTTGAAGGACATCTGGGTTCTTTCCAGTTTCTGGCTATTATAAATAAGGCTGCTATGAACATAGTGGAGCAGATGTATTTGTTATATGTTTGAGCATATTCTGGGTATATGCCCAGGAGTGGTATAGCTGGGTCCTCAGGTAGTGCTATGTCCAATTTTCTGAGGAACCTACAGACTGATTTCCAGAGTGGTTGTACCAGCTTACAATCCCACCAACAATGGAGGAGTGTTCCTCTTTCTCCACATCCTTGCCAGCATCTACTGTCACTTGATTTTTTTTTTATCTTAGCCATTCTGACTGGTATGAGGTGGTATCTAAGGGTTGTTTTGATTTGCATTTCCCTAATGACTAAGGATGTTGAGCATTTCTTAAGGTGCTTCTCGGCTATTTGAATTTTCTCTGTTGAGAATTCTTTGTTTAGTTCTGTACCCCATTTTTAATAGGGTTATTTGGTTGTGTGGAGTCTAATTTCTTGAGTTCTTTGTATATATTGGATATTAGCCCTCTAACAGATATAGTATTGGTAATGATCTTTTCCCAATCTGTTGGTTGCCATTTTGTCTTGTTGACAGTGTCCTTTGCCTTACAGAAGCTTTGCAATTTGATGAGGTCCCATTTGTCGATTCTTTATCTTAGAGCATAAGCCATTGGGGTTCTGTTCAGGCACTTTTCCCCTGTGCTTAGGTATTCGAAGGTCTTCCCCAACTTCCCTTCTATTAGTTTCAGTCTATCTGGCTTTATGTGAAGGTCCTTTATCCACTTGGACTTGAGCTCTGTACAAGGGGATAATAATGGGTTAATTTACATTCTTCTATATACTGACCTCCAATTGAGCCAACACCATTTGTTGAAAATGCTGTCCTTTTTCCACTGGATGGTTTTAACTCCTTTGTCAAAGATCAAGACACCATAGGTATGTGGGTTCATTTCTGGATCTTCAATTCTATTCTATTAATCTTCCTGCCTGTCTCTGTACCAATACCATGCAGTTTTTATCACTACTGCTCTGTAGTACAGTTTGAGATCAGGGATGTTGATTCCCCTGGAGGTTCTTTTATTGTTAAGAATGGTTCTCCCTATCCTAGGTTTTTTGTTATTCCAAATGAATTTGCAAATTTCTCTTTCTATCTCTATGAAGAATTGATTTGGAATTTTGATGGGTATTGCATTGAATCTGTAGTATGCTTTTGGCAAGATGGCCATTTTTTACTAAGTTAATCCTGCCAATCCAGGAGCATGGGAGATCTTTCCATCTTCTGAGATCTTCTTCAATTTTTTTATTCAGAGACTTGAAGTTCTTGTCATACAGATCTTTCACTTGCTTGGTTAGTTTCACTCCAAGATATTTTATATTATTTGTAACTATCGTGAAGGGTGTCATTTCCCTAATTTGTTTTTCAGCCTGTTTATTCTTTGAGTAGAGAAAGGCTACTGATTTGTTTGACTTAATTTTATATCCAGCAACGTTGCTGAAGTTGTTTATCATGTTTAGGAGTTCTCTGGTGGAAGTTTTAGGGTCACTTAAGTAAACTATCATATCATCTGCAAATAGTGAAATTTTGACTTCTTCTTTTCCTAATTGTATCACTTTGACTTCCTTTTGTTGTCTAATTGCTCTGGCTTGAATTCCAGTACTATATTGAATAGGTAGGGTGAGAGTGGGCAGCCTTGTCTAGTACCTGATCTTAGTAGAATTGCTTCAAGTTTCTCTCTATTTAGCTTGATGTTGGCTACTGGCTTGCTGTATATTGTTTTTAGTATGTTTAGATATGGGCCTTGAATTCCTGTTCTTTCCAAGACTTTTAACATGAAGGGATGTTGAATTTTGCCAAATGCTTACTCAGCATCTAGTGAGATGATCATGTGTGTTTTTTTTTTTCTTTGAGTTTATTTATGTAGTGGATTACATTGATGGATTTCCGAATATTGAACCATCCCTGCATTCCTGGGATAAAGCCTACTTGATCATGATGGATGATTGTTTTGATATGTTCTTGGATTTGGTTTGTGAGAATTTTATTGAGTATTTTTGCGTCAATATTCATATGTGAGATTGGTCTGTAGTTCTCTTTCTTTTTTTGGGTCTTTGTGGGTTTTAGGTATGAGCATAATTGTAGCTTCATAGAACGAATTGGGTATTGTTCCTTTTGTTTCTATTCTGTGGAATAGTTTGAAGAGAATTGGTATTAGGTCTTCCTTGAAGGTCTGATAGAATTCTGCACTAAAACCATCTGGTCCCGGACATTTTTGGTGGGGGAGACTTTTAATGTCTGCTTCTATTTCTTTAGAGGTTATGAGTCTGTTTAGATGGTTTCTCTGTTCCTCGTTTAACTTTGGTACCAGGTATCTGTCTAGAAAATTGTCCATTTCATCCAGATTATCCAGTTTTGTTGAGTATAGGCTTTTGTAGTAGGATCTGATGATATTTTTAATTTCCTTAGTTTCTGTTGTTATGTCTCCCTTTTCAGTTCTGATTTTATTAATTTGGATACTCTCTCTGTGCCCTTTGGTTAGTCTGGCTAAGGGGTTGTCTATCTTGTTGATTTTCTCAAAGAACCAGCTCCTGGTTTTGTTTATATTTTGTATAGTTCTTTCTGTTTCTACTTGGTTGATTTCAGCTCTGAGTTTGATTATTTTCTGCCATCTACTCTTCTTGTTTTTTTTTGTTGTTGTTGTTTTGTTTATTTGTTTGTTTGTTTTTTGTTTTTTTTTTGCTTCTTTTTGTTCTAACTCTTTCGGCTGTGCTGTCAAGTTGCTAGTGTATGCTCTCTCCAGTTTCTTTTTGTAGGCACTTAGAACTATGAGTTTTCCTGTTAATACTGCTTTCATGGAGTCACATAAGTTTTGGTATGATGAGTCCTCATTTTCATTAAATTCTAAAAAGTCTTTAATTCTTTTCTTTACTTCTTCCTTGACCAAGTCATCCTTGAGTAGAGCAGTGTTCAGTTTCCACATGTATGTGGGTTTTCCATTGTTTGTTTTTTTTTTTTTCATTATTAAAGACCAGCCTTAGTCAATGGTGGTCTGATAGGGTACAAGGGATTATTTCAATCTTTTTGTATCTGTTGAGAGCTGTTTTGTGACCAATTATATGGTCTATTTTGGAGAAGATACCATGAGGTGCTGAGAAAAAGGTATATTCTTTTGTTTTAGGATGAAATGTTCTATAGATATCAATTAAATCCATTTGGTTCATAACTTCTGTTAGTTTCATCATGTCTCTGTTTAGTTTCTGTTTCCATGATCTGTCCATTGCTGTGAGTGGGGTGTTGAAATTTCCCACGATTATTGTGTGACGTGCAATGTATGCTTTGAGCTTTAGTAATGTTTCTTTTATGTATGTGGGTGCCCTTGCATTTGGGGCATAGATGTTCAGAATTGCGAGTTCCTCTTGGTACAGTTTTCCTTTGATGAATATGAAGTGTCCTTCTTTATCTTTTTTGATTACTTTTGGTTGAAAATCAATTTTATTTGATATTAGAATTGCTACTCCAGCTTTTTTCTTGGCGTCATTTGCTTGGAAGATTGTTTTCTATCTTTTTACTTTGAGATAGTGTCTGTCTTTGTCACTGAGGTGCATTTCCTGTATGCAGCAAAATTCTGGGTCCTGTTTATGTATCCAATCTGTTAGTCTATGTCTTTTTATTGGAGAATTGAAGCCATTGGTATTAAGAGATATTAAGAAAAAAATGATTGTTGCATCCTGTTATTTTTATTAGAGGTGTAATTGTGTTTGTGTAACTATCTTCCTTTGGGGTTGTTGGAAGACTACTTTCTTGCTTTTTCTAGGTTGTAGTTTCCCTCCTAGTCTTGGAGTTTTCCATCCATTATCCTTTGAAGTGCTGTATTTGTAGGAAGATATTGTATAAATTTGGTTTTGTTATGGAATATCTTGGTTTCTCCATCAATAGTGATTGAGAGGTTTGCTGAGTATAGTAGTCTGGGCTGGCATTTGTATTCTCTTAGGGTCTGTATGATATCAGTCTAGGATCTGCCTTTATAGGTTACTTCGTCTTTTCCCCATACTGCTTCTAGCATTTTTCTTTGTTTTGTATATTTGATGTTTTGATTATTATTTGACAGGAGATATTTCTTTTTTTTAGTCTAATCTATTTGGGGTTCTGTAGGCTTCTTGTATATTTAAGGACATCTCTTTCTTTAGGTTAGGAAAGTTTTCCTCCATAATTTTGTTGAAGATATTTACTGGCCCTTTAACTTGGGAGTCTTCACGCTCATCTATACCTATTATCCTTAGGTTTGCTCTTCTCATTGTGTCCTGGATTTCCTGGTTGTTTTGTGTTAGGAGCTTTTTGCATTTTGCATTTTCTTTGACCGTTGTGTCAATGTTTTCCATGGTATCTTCTGCGCATGAGATTCTCTCTTCTATCTCTTGTATTCTTTTGATGATGCTTGCATCTATCACTCCTGGTCTTTTTCCTAGCTTTTTTATCTTCAGGGTAGTCTCCCTTTGAGATTTCTTTATTGTTTCTACTCCCATTTTTAGATCCTGGACGGTTTTGTGTAATTCCTTCACCTGTTTGGTTATGTTTTCTTGCAATTCTTTAAGAGCTTCTACCTGTTTACCTGTGTTCTCCTCAAATTCTTTGAGAGTATTATTTATGTCTTTTTAAAAGTCCTCTATCATCATCATGAGAAGTGACTTTAATTCTGAATCCTGATTTTCCCTTGTGATGTTGTGTTCAGGACTTGCTGTGGTAGGAGAATTGGGTTCTGGTGATACCAAGTAACTTTGGTTTCTGTTGTTTACATTCTTGTGCTTGCCTTTCGCCATCTGGTTAGCTCTAGTGCTACCTGCACTCACTGGTTCTGACTGGAGCCTGCCATTCCAGTTATCTTGCTTGTGTCAGAACTCCTCAGTGTCCAGATGTCTCTGTGATCCTGTGATCCTGAGCTCCAGCTACTCTGGGTACAGTGGCTCTTCTAGGTTATCTCAGGATATGGTGTCTCCACAGTAGCAGACCAGCTAGGTGTCTGCTGCTCTAAATGCAGCGTCTTCTCTAGGATGTCTCCAGATAAGATGTCTTCATGGGAGCAGACTATCTAGGTGTTCGCTTTTCTGAGTGTAGTTGCTCCTCTAGGATGTCTCAGGATATGGAGTCTGCTGCTCTGAGGTCAGTGGCCTCTCTAGGATGTCTCAGGATGTGGTTTCCACAGGGGAGCAGACCAGCTGGGTGCCTGCTCCAGTCACAGGGATCCACCCGAGGGGCAGAAGGGCTAATATCTCATTTAACTGGTCAATTTATCTCTAGGTAGCCCTGCATGTCATGAAATGATCTTAGAGATCCAACTGTCTCTGCCTCCTGAGTGCTGGGATTAAAAATGTTACCATCATCACCCAGTTAAAAATCTCATCATCTTTCATTTTCCTTCAATGTGAAGAGTAGGAGACACCATTTTAAAAATGTAACCTTTATGTATTAAGGTTGTCTGAGATGTTACATAATAAAGAATAATTATCATTTTCTTGACTCGAAGTCTGTGACTTTGAAAAACAACACACTCATTTTAAAATTGCATTAACCACTGGACAAAGGGAATTTGACAGTATTCCTTCTGTCAGCTTGCATTCATTGTATAGAGTAATGAGTTAATGTTATTGTCACCCAAATGAAAGATGCTGTTTGAATAGAGTTAATTGTTTTGTGTATATTATTTTTACCTAGTTTGGAGTGTTTTTTTTTTTTTTCTGTGATAGAGTTAACAATACAACTCATTCATTACAAGTCTACAATTGGGTAATATTTTGTGTATTCACAGGTACAGTCATTGCTATGTTCAAACTTAGAACATTTTCTGTATATACAAGAGATTCTGTAGTATGAACTCCTTAACAGTCATTCTTTCTGCTCTTATATGTTCTTGTCCCTCATTCACAATCAGGTATCTACCCTTTGATTCTGTTGTTTTGCCCCTTGTGTCATCACATACACACAAGCTCATGCAAAACGCATTCATAAACTTTAATAGGTTTACAACATTCACTCAGGGTATTATACAAGTGAAAAATCTTTCTTTTAGTTTCAAATTATACTCAACTCTGTGGGTGTATCAAATTATATGTATTTAATTATTTTCTTATACAATTTATTATGAAAAATTCTTTTAAAATCATTGTTTAAATTCATTTTTGAATATATATGTGTGTGTGTGTGTGTGTATTGTATTCTAAGATGTGAACTATCTCCTCTTCTTTAAACTGCATCTCATCCCTATTAACTTATCTTTATTAACTTCTCTTCAGCCATTCAACTCTTTCAAACATAAATTTGAGACTCATTGCAGTTAACCAGGATTATATTTGTGACCATGGTTTTGGAACCATCTACTGGAGCCTAGCAGGCTTCTCAGTGGGTACCCCACTGAAAGCGATGACTACCTCTCACTCAAAATCTATTGGTAGCCAATAGTTTATCAGGAAGAGGTAGAACCCTATAAATTCATTCTTGATCCATGATTGTTGATAGGCCCAGCTTCGTGTAATTCTTTTGCAGCCAGCCATATCCTCTGGGAAGTCATGCCTGCATTGTCTGTGTCCCGATAAAAAGGTAGCATTTCATAGCCCTTTGTCATGTATTCAGCTCCTAAATTCTCTTTCTATTCTTTTCCTTGAGATCAGCCATAACCTTACAAAGAAGAGTTTAAATGGTTTTTTTTTTTTTTTTTTTTGGAGCTGAGAACTCAACTCTCACCTCCCCTTAGTCATGTATCTACTATGCTTTTACCATTACTCATTACAAAGAGACATGTTTCTCTGATGGAGTCTCAGAATAGCATTTATGTATGGATATATATATATATATATATATATATATATATATATATGGCATATTACGTATGGATATATATATATATATATATATATATATATATATATATGGCATATTGGCACAGTGAAAATTTACTTAAATACTAAGAAGTTCCTTCCTTGAAGTTTAAGACCTAATTAGCCATGAATTTTGAACTGGATTTACAGTACAGTACATGAATTCCCTTCTCTGAAGTGGGTTCAGATCCAATAAGAAATTGGTCATAGAAAAAGGATTTTATGAACATTTGCACATCAAATGTTTTTGTGGACATGGTGTTGTGTACTTTAAGTATGTACCAGATGTATAATCGCTACACCACATGGTATTTTTTTTCTGATACTAATGATGCTAAACATCATTTTATGTTTTTATTAACATTCTGTCTCATTACATGATCTATTCTATTATCGTCTTGAGATTTATTTTTTATGCTCATGAAAATCACAGATTTAAATTCACATTGTGCATAATCTATAATTAGTCTCTGTATATAGATTTGTATTGTGTATGGTTTATTGAGTAGTTTAGGACAATTACATGAGCCATTTCTTAATATCATATTTATTTATCTTTGTGGATTTCCCTTTATCAGTTCACACGTAAGACTGCTGATGAAATCATAATATCAGGGCCATTTGTCTCACAGTGCCAATGGGAGGCATATGGGTTCATTAAGACTGTATGTGCAAATAAAAGTAACAAAACCTAACATCTGAATATTACCCTAAGGTAAAAAGTTTTAAAGTTTTAAATAAAAAAGGTAAATAGTGACTCTAAGAGCCAAGTGATTTTACATTGACTCAAAGGGAATCTAAACATTAGAGGAGGGGGATGGTTTAGTGGATAAAGGTACTTGCCGCCAAACCTATAAACTGAATTTTATACCCAACTCTGGTGGAAGGAGTGAACCACTCACACATGGTGTCTTCTGACTTGTGCTTGCATACCATGGCACATGTACATGTGCACATAAATAAATAATAAATAAATGTACAAATAAACAGCAGAGGAATAGCATTGTATCTGTTGTAGAATAGTTTCTGGATACATTTATGCTATATTATATTGTTTTAACTAAATCACAAGATTATAGACTATATGAATGAAAGAATGAGTCAAACTAATGAATTCATGAAAACAAGGCATGCTACTCTTTAGTAAGTTTGATTTCAGCCAGTATTTGAAGATTCACAGAACTTCATTTATTTTTAACTAGGTGTAATTCTAAAGATTCTCTGTTGTCATCTTTCAAGCTGAATCCCTGAGCCAGGTCAGGCTCTTCACAAAAAATATATTTTCCCAATATGTATATATTTCAAGTCTTAATCATGCCTTTTTAGTTAAAACTTATAAAAAATATTAATCTTCCCTCTTCATAAATTTATTTGAAAGCTTTAAAATCTTAACTGTAGTTTAAAATACACAACCATCTTCATATACTAATGTTTTATGCCTACTTAGTATTATTGGCTATATAGCTCTGCCTCATTCTGTAAGTTGATGTCCCTGCCTTATAAAAAGAAATGCACACAAAAAAGTATTCATATAGAGAGTGAATCTGTAATGATTTTAACTGGAAAGATTAGTGCTGTGGACCTACCAGCTCTATGAGATTTTACTTGACTCCTTCACTGATACTTTGCAAAGAGATTTTTTATTTTCATTTTTATTTTTTTGTGTCTGACATAAAGCACTCTGATAAAAACAACTTCTGGACTGAAAACATTTATTTATTTTTATTACACTTCCAGGTCATAGTTTATCATTGAGACAAGGGTAAAAAACCACAGGGAGGAGCTATGGTTCCTACCTCTATGCCTTGCTGGCTTGCTCTATGGCTTGATCACAGGGTTATGCTTAGTTTTCTTATCTAGCCTAGAACGTCTGCCTAAGGAGGGTGATCCCCACAGTGGTCTGGAGCATCGTGAATCAACAATAACCAAAAAATTCCCTCACCGAATTCCTATCCAGGCAATTTTTCACCTGAAGCTTTGCTCTCAGATGACTCTTTGGTTTATCAAGTTGACAGTTAAGCTAATAGGACAGAACCCTAACTAAAGTTAATTCTCAAAGCTTATTGGAAAGCTTGGCTCCAATTTATATTTGAGTCTCTCAGACTAAAATATCATATACAGTAACTTTATAATCTAGTTTGTATCAAGTGATTGTTTTATGCCTGTATTTGATGGGAGGCTAGAACCACACTTCTGATTTGTCATATAGGGCATCTAACTTTAAACCAACCTTCCTTGATACACAATTTGTTAAGATTCATTTGTGTCCCAGTCCTTTCAAGTGAGATACAAATCCCTGCATGATGTCTCCTTGACATGGTAGTAGTATACACACTGGATTAATTATACCCTTGGAAACGAACCCTCTCAGATTTTATGAGGCTTATTATCGCTGGACGATATTCTCAAAGGGTCACTAAAGTGTCTCTACATCCTTGCAGTGTCATTGATGACTTTTTCCCTGTACTAGTTTTTCCTAGAACTTTTATAAAATACAGAGTGTCTCATACTGGGGTAAAGAGCTGAGTAGTGCCTTAGCCCGGATTAGAAAGGCAGTTCTTTTCTGTGGATCAGATGTTGGGCAAACATGACTATTACTTACAAAGCCAAAAACTGCAAGATCCTAAAGGACATTAGGAATTACTCAAACCTCGAGCACATGGATTTCTCATCTCTTCCCCATGGAGACAGCCAGGACAAAAGATCACAGAACACACATAAAACTAACTGCACATGCTCGGCTGTGAGCAGTAGTCCCTAGCTGCAGGTCCAAGTATCAAGTCCTATGGAATCATCTGGGTGATTGCAGCAAGCTGCCTGCTAGCTTGCCAGTTACCTTAAATTTCAGACTTTTTACAAGTCTTTTAAGTCTGTGGAAGGCTTAAATTGAGGTTTTGTGCAGCCCATTTATAAAGGTATTCGGTGGGGCAAGTTAACCCGTTCGTGATACAAGACACCTATGTTTAATAAGATGTCTTTCATCCTGCACATGTGAATGAAAGTCTGTAACATTGGAAACCTGAGAGAATAACTAATCATATCACCTATTTTTCTCAATTTTCTTATGGAATCCAAATGAAAGTGACCATAAAATCCCAAAGGTGAATGTTATCATATTTTCTAAAAGCAGTAGTATCAACATCCTTTGTAAGTACAATATTGAAAATGGATTTCCAAAAGTAATAAGTATAAAATACTACACCTTCCTAAAGAATACAATGTTTACTTTACTGTCAGTGTTTAGAGAAAACAGTTTTTGTGAGATCCCCACTCTCTGAGCGAATGATTTTGATAAGCAGATTTTAATGGAAAATGATAGTTCATCCTCTCACTGACCTGGTGGATTTGTACTTGTACAAGGAAACTAAGCAAACTGCCTCTTTGTTTGCACAGACTGTTATGGGGACTCTTGGGGACTGTATTGTACCCTTGCCTTCTTCATTCTCTATTAAAAGAGAACAAACATCACGTTGTTACCAAAGCAGATGCCAAGGGGATTTCGAACAGTATGAGGGAGATGACATTGACATTTGTAAGCAGGAAAAAAATTCCTGTCATACTCACCGTTATTAGACAGCGTTGTCTAGAAATTTTCCAGTCCCACCTTACCAGGGGTCAACATTAGCTGCTGGCATGTAGCTGTTATTGACTTTGGAAAATGTTTCCCCATGCTAGTATGAAAAAACAAAAGTACACATTTTTTCACCCTTTTAACATTATTTGACAATTTGTGGTGAAGTTCATCTGACAAAAAATGTAATTTTATTCTTAACAAAGTTGCTTGCATAGCTTTGGATAATTCATAGTTTAAGTCTTTATGAAAATGCTATACCACACTTCTTTTTGTTTTATGAACTTTTAAAAATTATTAGTTCTTTGAGAATTGTATATATATATATATATATATATATATATATATATATATATATTGATCAAGTTCACTCTTCTAGATCCACCCAATGTTAGCCTAACTAGTATTTCAGGAATTAAGACTATAGATGGATCTAATTTAAACTATCCTACCAGTCAGCTGCAGATTCATGTACTTACCCAATTATTGTTTTCTTCTTCTTGGGCTGGTACCCATTATTTTAAAAATTCTATGACTTACATGTTGATGTTTTCCTAGTTAGGTTTTAAAATGCTTAAATTCAAAGTATATAATGATAAGTGGAATTAAATTGAAGACCCAGACAACTTACAAACCTATGGACAACCTATTTTTTTTTTTTTTTTGATTAAGAAACCAGAAATGTACACAGGGAGAAAACATAACCTTCAAAAACTAGGGTAGGTTAAATTGTATAGTTGCATGTAAATAATTCAAATAAATTCATACCTATCAACCTTCACAAAACTCGACTCCAAATGAATCAAATATCTCAACATAATACCAGGTATACTTGATGAAACAGAAAGTAGTAAGTAGCCAAATATTAACTCATTGGCACAGAAGAAATGTTTGTGAATACACCATCAATAACTCAGGCACTAAGACCAACAATGTATAACTGGGATATCATGGAATTGAAAGCTTCTGCGCAGCAAAGGACACTGTCATAAGAGAAAAACAGCAGCTTAAACAATAAAAAAGATTTTCACTAACTCCATAACTGATAGAGGGTTAATATCCAAAATAAATAAAGAAGTCAAGAAACTTTGTATTAAAAACTAAACAACACAATTTAAAAATGGTGTATAAAGCCCAGTGGTATTGACACATGCCTTTAATCCCAGTATGCAGAAGGGAGGGACAGGCAGATCTCTATGGGTTTAAGGCCAGCCTCATCTACAGAACTAGTTCCATGACAGCAAGAGCTACACAAGGAAACTCTATCTCAAAAAACAAAACAAACAAATAAAAAATGGAGTACAGATCAAAACACAGATTTTTAAATAGAGGAAACTCAAAGGGCTAAGAAATACCAAAGAAATGTTCAACATCTTTAGCTGCTAAGAAAATGCAAATCAAACTACTTTGAAATTCTATCATTTTTAATGAGCTCTTCTATTTTCTTTTTAATTGTATTTGTTATAATAAATATATTGACATATATCAAATATAACAGTGAAAACGTGACTCCAGTAAGATTTCTTATATCTATCAGAGTGGCTAAGATTAAAAACACAAGATACAGGATGTGTTGATGAGAATGTGAAGCAAGGGTAACACTCCTCCATTTTTGGTGGAATACAAACTTGAACAACTACTGTGGATGTCAGTATGGCGGTTTCTCAGAAAGATGTGAATCTAACTACTTTAAGATCCAGCCATACCTTCTTGGGCATATAATTAAAGGATGCTTCATCCTACCATAGTGACACTTGATCAACGATCTTAACTGCTGTTCCATTTATAGTAGCCAGAAACTGGAAACAACATAGATGTTTCTCTATATAAGAAGGAATAAATAAAATATGATGCATTTACAAAGTGAAGTATCATTAGACTCTTTAAAAAAAAATCACATCATGAAATTTGCAGGCACATAGAAAAAAGTCACCCGGAGTGAGGTAAGTCAGACCCCAAAAGATAAATATTTCTGAATATTATCCATTAAACAAATGTTAACCATGCTACAATCCATAGACCAGTAGAGGTTAGACAAGGAGGAAGTGACTAGAGGGTGATACATGAATACACCTAAGAGGGGAAATAGAACAGATTTTATGGGTAAGTTGAAGCTGGTGGTAATGGGGAGAGGCTATTTTGAAAGACAAGATGGTAATGAGGAAGGTAGATGGATGGGATGAAGAGAGGGATGGCAGGAATTGAAGAACATTCGAGAGGTGGTATAGAAGCCCAGTGCAGTGAAAACTTCATATAATATAAAAAGGCAATCCTAGTAAAGCCTTCAATTGATGAGGAAGATGGAACCCCAGCTGATTATCTTTTGTTACTTAACATAGCTTTCAGTACTGGGAGTGGGTTTCATCCAACTAAGTTATTGGCCAATACAATCCCATAGAAATTACCAAACAATGTAGGCTTTGTCAAGACAATAGGTTACTCTCTACAAAGTGACAGTAAGGCCCTATTTATGAAGACAACACCTAAAACATCACAAGCATGTTTTAGTATCTTTGACATGACAAGGTATTCTCCCATAGTTGAGGCAATACTTTCTTTATAAACAGTTAGAGTATTCATTGTACAGAAGAATATAAAAACATTTATTGTGATCTCTCTCTCTCTTTCACTATTATAAAAAAGGAAATTTGTTTTAATTTGTTAGGATTTTCAGTGGAAATTCCTAACTCTGAATTGCAACTCTCCCTTTATAAGGATTCTACAGAATACACAGAAAAAATGAATTACTAGGTTCTGTTTGAGTATTGTTACTCAACTATGTAATTGTCACTGTATTTACTTCTTGGTGCTAGAATTGACTTTAGAGACTTTAAACATAAATGCAAAGCTTGGGACTAATAAAAATAAAAATTTAATAAGAAAAAATATTTTAAGACCTAATATTTTGAAAATTGCCATTAATTTCTGGCTACTCTTCAATGTAAATTCTAGAAGCTTACTTTACTAGTTGTAACAGTGGTATTTTGCATAAAGTCGGTAGTATAACGGCTTCAGTAAACTATATAAACTTTTGAATTAAGAAATTTGTAATACAGCAAATATGTGCACTAGATTGAAGTAGTTTTTGTTATTTAGGTCTAGAAAAGAAAACAAAACATCTCAAAGACTTCTAGAGACAATTTCAAAGGACTTTTCTACATATTTAATTCTATACTTTTGTGTATATTTGGAAAGTAAATTAATCCTTGATACCTTTATAAAGAGGGAGAAAATGCATTTGTAGAGCAAGGCTTAGAGGCACCATAAGATTAAAAGTGGAAAGAAGTGGAAAGACAGAGTAGGGAGTGCATAGTAGTATAAACTAGAAGTGAGGTTTATTACAGAGATATGAGAACTTTTATAGACATTACTTTTTATGAAGAATGACTGCTAGCACACATTTGCCTGTTATGGAATTATGTTAGCATTTTCTTTATTTTAAACTTACTTAATCACAACAGTTGAATTTTTATAAATACATGTCAAGACCAAAAAAGAGGTGATTTACATAAATACAATTTATTTAAGCTTTTTAAAAATAGAGTTAAAACTGTATCTTTAAAGTTGGTATTTTTTTTTTTTCATTTCCAAAATGTACAATTGCAAAGGATCAAGTCATGTCACTGCAGACAAGAAAAGACAATAGGGTAGAAGCTGTTCTTAGAGCCAGTGAAATAGATTTTCATAGGGATTCATTTTTGTGTGAGAGACTATCCCATGAGTATGACAATGCTTTGAGTCCTAAGGTTTTCAAAGTTAGGCAAGAAATAAATGGGAGCACTTAAGGAGTCATTAAATACTCTGAAATATTATCTGGTGTTATGTCCTTTCCCTTATGTATTTAGAACTTGCTGTCAATGATTTTGAAGATAATACACAGAAAATAAATATTTCTAATGCTAAGGTTAAGAGTGAAGAAATATCTACTCCGTTGATTGTCAACTGATAGATTATTAAAGCACCTTGGTTCCTAGGGGTAACAAGTCAATCCTATTGATATCATAATTAGGAGAATTCTATAGGTAAAAATGGTCATGAGAATTACATAATCTCCAATATATTGAACTTCTACAGATTGGGATAGAATTGTCTATTCAACCTGGTTGATTATTGGTTGTCAGACTAGACTATGATAAACCTCAGCAGTGCTTTTTATTGCTTATTTTCCCTGTTTCATTTTTGTTTAATCAATAACTTGAACAGTGTTTCACTATTGGAAGTAGATCTCATTTTACATTTTCAATAAATTGTTCCATGTAGACTATCTCCGCATTTAAGAAAAGAATACTTTCACTTTACATTATTGCTCAAAGATTCATAGCATTTTAAATCATTCTTTGTAATTTTATTCAATATGTATATTAATTCTATCATTTTCATGAAACCTTATAGACTCTAGATACAAAGTGAAATAAATTTCTTGGATAAAATAAAACAGACTGTGTTATTTGCTTATTCATGAATACTTCAAATAATTTAGGGTTCTGACACCAAAGAGGAATATAGTGTTGTATTATTTCAGATGTGGAGTTTACATAAACATTGTTCAAGTAAGTCTGAAGAAATATACTAATCCCTTGAGGACCAATGATTACATTTTTCTCTGTGCAGAGTGAAGGCTGCAAGAATACATAATACCCACTCATCAAATTTCAAATGTGTTAGAAGTAATTGACAGCTATGAGGATCATATTATTCATTAGGTTTTTAGAAACACCTCACCCTGCCTAACTGCATCTTAGTATCCTTTGAGTGACATCTCCTTGTCCTTTTCTTCCCTTTTACTCTGAAACCAAACATTTTGTACTTGCCTTTCAGAGCCTTACTATTTTAGATTTGTATTAAAGTGGGTAGGACCATCATACAGTATTTCCCCTTTTTGCCTGGGCTGTTTCACACAGCACAGTGTCCTCCAGGTTCATTTATATTTCCATAAATGACAAAATTTTTTTTCTGTTTTAAGTGTTGAATAATATTTTAGCTGGTATTTAGGATATATATATATATATATATATATATATATATATATATATATATTCCATATATGTGGACATCAATTGAGATAGTTAATAAATGATACTGAAAGATTTTTTTCCAAGTGAAAGTATTTCCTCACTCCTTGTTATACACAAAGATGCAATAAGTAATCAAAACAGAACAGTACAAATCCTTTAAAGGGATATGATTGAGGCTTTTTTTTTTTTTCAGATACAACACAAAAGAATAGTTTAAATAAAACATATGGTTAACTTTTCACTGTTCTAAATTAAAAACATTAGCATTCATTGTGCAGTTGTTTTTAAGAAATAGGTTGGGGAAATATAAGGGATTATATTTTCATAATCTAGAAAACTCTTCAGTCAGTTAAACAAATGAAGTAGTTCTCTTATTCAAGAATATAAAGGGTATAAGACAGGCCTCCTAAACTATTATTTATATTCTAATATTATTATTAGAGTGATTACTTTATAAACTGATAAAGTACTTATGAGTATGTGAAATACAAATCACTGGATAGGATAATGGGTGCTTCTGAGTAAAAAGATGAAAAGCTTAAATAGGGGTTATTGGTTCAATTAATTTTATTTTGTAATTTAATAATAAGCTCATTTTTAAAAGAAACATTGTGTAAAATTGGTTATTTACAGCCACTCATGTTGCTGTAATTTTAGCTCTTAAAAGGCTAAAGCTGTAGAATTATGAGTTCAAGGCCAACCTGATTTACATATATAGTATAAAACCTTGTCTCAAAACTCAAATCCATATAAAACAAGATTGAATATTCAGAAAATACACATTTGTTATTGCTTTGACAAGTTTGTAGCTTTACACAGTTTATATTGATTACATACATCCACCACTTCCTCTATCCAACCCACCCTAGTACCCCTTATCTATCCACAAATTATAGCCTCTCTATTTTGTTATTGATAAACACTGATTCTAGTGAGTGTTGTCCATATACAGGGTTTGTTTCCAGCTCAGTAATGGGACATGAGCAGCTTACTAGTGGCCAAGATCACAAAGGAGTGACACTCTCCCCTCTTCAGCAGTCATTAACTGACAATTACTCCTTAACTAATGGTAGGGACTCAGGTTCCTTTCTCTAGTTTATTTTGGAAACCTGATTGGCTTGATTTTGTATAGTCATGAAGTCTTCTGGCATCATGTAAGTCAGCAGTAGGCAGAGAGATTCTTGTTCATTTGGAAGTTGATGTGTCTAGGTCCTCCATCCATCATCAGTAGTGTCTTCATAAATAAGGTCCTGCTATCTAATTATAGTTTGAAATCAAAAGCAACAACAAAACTCTGTTTTGGGTGCCTATAAAATCTCCCTAATAATAAACAAGGCATCCGATATCTGGTGCCAATTTTTTCATTTAATAATCAGGACATTGTAATGTTAATTTCTACTATTATATGCATACTTGAGGTGTTTAATAATTTAAATACAAAAGAAAACATATCTTGCTTTTTAGTACCCAAATTTCATGATTTCTTTTGAAATAAGAATGTGGACAGATTACCCAAGAGTAAAACCTTATAACCAATAAATGAAGTTATTATATTACCTTAAAATTCACATCACTATAAAGCTAAATATTTGGACAAATGCCACATATACATGATGTAAATGGGGAATTTCTTCTCAAGAAATGCTTTTTAATAGAGGAAAATGCCCCTAGTTAGCTTCTTAAGGCCATGGCCCTGAGTCTACCAGACTAAATTGTATAAGATAAATCTCTAAACAATTCTTTCCAATTCTAGGACCCACTGACCTGAAGCTCCTCCCTACCATGGAAAGGAGATCACAGGAAGGATATGATGTACATGTCAGTGGAAATAAAATTATTTTTGGAAAAATCTAGTTTACAGCTGTTACACTAGATTTGTGCAGAAAATCATCTTCCTTCTCTGCAACCCATACCAGTCAGTTTGCTTTCAGATATGCTCAGAAATCATCTTAAAGTACTTTTAATAGCAAGGTTCAGGCAAAAAAATGAGAAAATGGGATAATTCTTTCTTTCTCTGGCAGTGAATATTTTGTTGGCAGATTAAAAATTTAAACTGAAACATCCTATATTACTGGAAGAGAAACTGTTCAACTTCAGGTTCAATTTAAGTATTTTTCCTTATAATGGAGCTATGTCAATTTAGTAAATGGCATTGCAGTTTAAAATGTCATTCCATATCCTTCTTTAATTAAAGTGGCAATGTAACATCAATCTGTTCCCATTAATAAATTTTTAGCCATTAGAATCTGGGATGTTTGATATACAGTTTAATTCCTCCCCACCCTCCCCCACCAGAAAGTATGCAGAGACCTCCTCTGAGAATTAAAGTCAGAGCTCAAAATGTAGCACCCTATAAGTAATTGCTCAAGAATAATTAAGGAAAAATGAGCGAAGAGATAAACGGAGATAGAGAGATGGGGGGGGGGGGAGAGAAGCTGGAGGAGGACTGGAAAGCAAGAAATTAACATGAATTAAGTGATGACCCCTAGGTCATTGAATACTGCAGGTTTAGTCCTGTGAGACAAGGGGGTGCATATCTTTCTTAGCTGTATTTTTCTCTGGGAGGTCAAAGAGAATATGTATTTCTTGTTTTTAAGAGATGCTCATAGAGTTTTAGCAGAGTCAAACAATGGCAGTAGATGAAGAACCCAGTGGCAAAGATTTCAATAGTTTAAAGAGATAATTCACACAAATCTTAAAGCTGATGCACATTTTAGCAAGATAAGCCTAGGCTTAGATCTTGGAAGTATAGATTATATACTGTAGGGGCACAATTGAAAATTCTATAGGAATACAATAGCAAGAAACAGTGAGTCTTACCTCAAGAGAATTGAGGTACTCAAATGCTGAAAATTTACAACTAAAGGTCTTTCTTCATGCCTCAAAACTTTCATGGTTGCTTTCTTCTTTGCATATTTCTTTCTTTGATCTGTTTTCTTTCTCTCTACTTTTTGTAAAAAAAAAAAAAAAAAATTTGCTCTATTTCTTTTTATTTCATGTGCCGTTGTTTTGCCTTCCCGTATGTCTGTGTACCACATGCCTTCAGTGCCCACAGAAGCCATTAGAACAGAAGTTATAGATGGTTGTGAGTGACCACATGGGTGTTGGGAGTTGAACCCCAGTTCCTTCAGAACAGCATCCAGGGTTTTAATCACTGAGCCATCTCTGCAGCTCCAGTGATGTAATGGATTTTACTCCAATTTTATGCTCTTTCACGCTGCTCAGGCCTCAAGGACCTTACAATGCTGTAGTTCATGCCAGAAATTAATAAGCGTCCCTGAAGTCTCTTTTTAAACTTCACAAGAAGGATCTTTCTAAATTGTGTGTGTGTGTGTGTGTGTGTGTGCATGCACATATGTGGGCTTGTGTATGTGATATGTCTATATGCTAAAATAAAGCATTTGCTATCCCACAACTCGAATTATATGAAGTTGTGAATCTCCTTGAGTGCTCGGAACTCAACTTGGGTCCTGTAGGAATGCTCCATACACTCTTAACTACTAAACCATCTCTCTAGCTTCCACAAGAGGGACTTTGCATACCCCACTTCATATTTTTTATTGTATTTATTATGTTTTTACTTATCCCTTAAGACACTCTCATTTTGAGTGTGTGTGTGTGTGTGTGTGTGTGTGTGTGTGTGTGTGTGTGTATGTTGGAGTACAGGAACATACTTGGAACTATCAGAGGACATATCTGGTATTGTTATCAGAGGACAACCACCTCTGGTATTGTTTCTTACTTTCTATCCTGAGGTTTGTTCATTTCTGTGTGCTAGACCAAGGACTCTTGGAAACTTTCTTGTCCTTTTTCCATTTTGCTGTGGTAGCAAAGGGATCCCATACATGCAACCGTGCCTGGCTTTACACACGTTCTGAGGAATTTGACTGAGGTCCTCTTGCTTGCAGAGCAAGCACATTACCCACTCAGCCATTGCCCAACCATTTAGTTATCTTTGATAAATAAGAACTAGTGGCCCATGATGCTGTGAAGGCAAACGTTGAAGCCTATAAGAACTTCACTTTTATTATGTCACCATAGTTCAGTGTTTATTGAGCCTCTTCTATGTAGCTTACTCTAGAATATACTTCATTCACTAGCTCACCTTTTTTCCCCTAAGAGTATTAGTACAGTGGTTAAAAACACTTCATAAATGGTCAGAACCTATGATAATATTTCAAATTTTTCCCTGATTTCTTTCGGCAGTAGCATCTCAATGTAGGCTATTAAGGTACAATGAATATGAATATTTTTGTATCTCAAATTAAAAACAGTGGGAACTGGACTTGGTCACATGCTTGCTGAGGATTTACAAGTCCCTAGGTTCAGTCCGCACCCCTTTCTCTCTGTGTGTGTATGTGTGTGTGTGTGTGTGTGTGCACATGTGCAGACATGGCCCATATATTTAGGTCAAAAAATTTATGAGAGTTGGTTATCTCATTCTACCATGTGGGTCGTGAGACTTAAAGTTAGATTGTCAGCCCTTTACCTGATTAATAATTTTGCTGGCTCCTACTTCTTTTTTTTGTGATTTAGTTTGAAGAAAAATTTACTATAACCATCACAGTTGTTACTATTATCATAGAAGCACTTACTATACACCACATGTCATTCTAAGTTTGTTACATAAATTAACTCAATACTCTTAGGTCTTTCAGGCAGACATTATCCGAGCATTCCCATATGTCAACAAGAGATCTACTTTGTGCAGAACTGAGTAATTAGTTGAAAGGCCACAGTCCCTTACTAGAAGCCTATATTTTAATCCCAGTGCTGGGTTTTAGAGAACCTGGACTTCTCTTCTGTTTTCATGAGTGTGTTGGTTGTACAATCTAATTTGTTCAGCAACAGGAAGGAATAAATTATGTAGCCTTCTGTTCATTCAGTAGGAAGAGTGAGGCAAGACTGCCTCCAATTTAGATGCTACAAAACATGACTAGACCACAGTGTCTTTACTTAAATGGCAAATTAACATTTAAAGCAGGCAAATTTCTATGGTAAGTGTTGCTGAAATCCCAGATATCTCATTAAAGTGTTACATTGATTGAGATAGACCAGGTTTAGATCTAAGAAGTATCTTAGATTTAATTAGAATGGAGTATAGAAATAAGAAACTAGCTTACTAATATATAATAGGTTATAGAAAGTCAAATTATAATCAGAATGGTTGCTGATGAATGAAATTAGTTAGCAGCATATCAACTACTTAAAATTTCTCTGCTTCTCCATGGAGAAGCACCACCACACTAGCTGAGCAGAGATGCCTGGATACTTCCTGCAGAACAGCTTCTAGACACTCTTGCTCCTTGTCACTTCTCAAGTCTTGCCTCTTTCTCTTTCAGTTTGTTCCCACTCTACCTTGAGGCAAATTTAGTGAGATGTATTTTCTTATGAGTATATTTACTCAAGGCTGGTACTCATTTTGTCTCTTTAAGGAGACTTTGTTTATTTTTCATATTATGTCATACTTTCTGATTTTATATTTTAAAACAGTGAGCAATTTTCTTTACTTGTGTGTCTTGCCAAAGTTTCTTCAAGGGCTACTTGGAGAAATTCTGTTGAGAGTGCAGTGTGGATAAAGGTGCAATGTTTTTAGCCATTTGTACCTAAGTTTGCATTAGTCATTGCTAATCATGGGAGTCTAATCTTGTGAAAATTCATAAAATAACAGTGCCCCAGATTTCAGGATTTTAAACCCATGAAAAGTAATTGTATGTATTATTTCAAGGAGCTGTTAAAGAAATTTCAATACATTTTAACATTTTTGAGAATGGAATAGGAATAAAGATTATACTTGTGTGATAGGTATGAGTATACTCATCAGATTGTCATCATTATCATTCTTTTTACAGCAATAGTTTATCATGTGACCCACATATACCTTTATTCTATTCATTGCTGTATTTTAAATTAATTTCAGGGAAACAGATATGAACAGTCCTTTCATAATATTGAATCTGGTGAAAGCAAGGCTAATTTTAATGTATACAATACATATACATATATGACCATATTTTCCTACAATTTATGTGTTTGTGTGTATGTATGTGAACATATATACACTTTTTATCTATACGTGCCTCTCCTTCAATAAACATGATAGCTATGTAGAAAAGTGTATCAGTTATTTATTGCTGTGTAATCCTTTAAAATTTACTGGTGAAGATCAGCAACTAGTCTTATCATTTCTTTTATTTTTGTTTCTTTTTTAATTGGATATTTCAAATGTTTCTCGGTCCTCCCCACCCCCGGAAACCTCCTATCCCATCCCCCTTCCCTGCTTCTATGAGGGTGTTCCCCCACCTCCTACCCACTACCATTTCCCTGCCCTTGAATTCCCCTACATTGGGGCATCGAACCTTCACAGGACCAAGGACCTCTCCTCCCACTGATACCCAACAAGGCCATCCTCTGCTACATATGTGGCTGTAGCCATGGGTCCCTCCATGTGTACTCTCCTTGGTTAGTGGTTTAGTCCCTGGGAGATCTGGGGGGTCTGGTTGGTTGATATTATTGTTCTTCCTATGGGGTTACAAACCCCTTCAGCTCCTTAAGTCCTTTCTCTAACTCCTCCATTGGGGAGCCCATTGAAGACCTCATGATAGTTTGTTTTGTTACTTGATGAGGCTATTCTTGGTGTCTTCATGTAGTTCTGATCTCAGATGTGATAGAATTTAACTCATACAACAGCATCATGAGAGTTTTCTCCTCTGAGGATCTTGTGACATGACCTCTCATATTCTACCCAGAGCTCATTTCTTTACAGCACTGTGCTGGCTGGTTTCCATGGAAGTAAAACACCATGTGTAAGAGGTTAATCAAGCCTCTCTTTATCGTGTGTACCATGACTCTTTGGCCAAAGAAATTCACATAATCAAAGTCAGAGTTCATCTGGGAAGAATTCAGTGAAGTGTGGTTCACTGGAAGCACTAATGGAACAATTTAGCACTTACAGCTTCTTTGAGTGGGGTAACTGACTGCAGTGTACTGAAGATGCACATGACACTTCTGGGAAGGCTTAATTGTGGTCATTTAAAAGAACTTTCTAATGGTGAATGCTGTGTAACAATAGATAAACTTGATGAAGTGTTATCTTAATAGTGAAGCTTTTTACTGTGATTGGATAATGATTTACTGAAGAGCATATAGGTATTTAGTGGCTTGCTATACAATTGTGGTAAATGAAAACTTAAGACTTGTCAATTTTTTAATCTATGACTCTGAGTATTTATTGAATATTTCTAATATTAGGCACATCCTGTTCTGTAGAGGAAGAAAACATTAAGGCTTGAACTAACACATACCAAATTTATTATTTCTAGGTGTGTGCAGAGATTTTCTCCCTGCCTTAAGTTTTTTTCCATCTTTCCAATGTATGTAAATATATACGTTACTTTTACTTCTTCAGATGAAGTGATGAGATGACAGTTGTAGCCAAGATTTTTGAACACATTATCTGAGCTAAGAGTGTTTTTTTATTTAACCATCCCTATGCCTGGAAGCTTCTATCTTCATTACAACCTAATCTTCTGCAAGGTTAGCTTTTGAAAGCATAGGCTTCTAGCCTCTGTCTGCTAACCTATGCTTAGAATGTTTCAGCCATAAAGACTTACTGATGAATAAACTCACACTTTTTAGCTCTTTCTGAACTCTGGCTGGTTCAACTGATGTCTTCTGACTCAAACTACTCATCAAGTTGACTGATCCATATTGGCATCTTTCTGCTTCTAACTGAATTGCTCTGCTTGGAAAGTTTGTCTCTGGCATCTATGAAATGAACTGCTCTTCTCAGAACTGAGCAGAACTGCAGTTAAATGTACTGCTCCAAAGTGAACTTTCTGAACTTTCTGAACTGATCTGAATTGAATTCAATTGAATTCTCTCCCTCAACTGAACTGCACTCACTAAACTGCCCTCCATCCCTTAGTCACTCTGCTCTGTTCTTAAGTAGCCTCTTTCCTATCTGTTCTCATGAGAGCTAGGCATAACCTATCTTTGACTCATTCTTTCAGATCTTTCTCTGCCTCATCACTTTGTCTACCCTTCAATTAGATGTTATTGTTTGAGTTAAAGGTTTATACAAAAAGCATGTCTGTGTTCCAGCCAGAGAAATGAAAGGTGTGTGATGAGTATGCCTGCATTCCAAGTTGATAATTTTTAGATATAATCCCTTGGCACAACAGCCATGTTGCTGGATTAAAATTTCTCTAAAATGTGCAAAGTGAAAACAAAAGGTCTAATCAGAAAAAAAGGTTACTTAGTATTTGAATTTAAAATAATCTTGAAATTAATTGTAATTACAGGGTAGACATGAAAGTATATCAACACAGGAGGAAGATCTTGTCTATTAAAGAAAAAGGATAAAAAAATATCAGTGCTGCAGATGATAAGAGAGAAGGCTGCAGAGCTCAAGGAAGAGCAGATATAGGACCTTGCTGCCTATGGAGCTAAATGGAGCAAAATGTATCAGTCCTGAAAAGAGAAAGAATAAGAAGGAAGAAGATGAAGAAGATGAAGAAATTAAAGATAGAGATGATGATGATGATGATTCAGTTGGTTCTAACACAAAGATGTTTCTTGTCAATAAAGCATTTACCTTCCTACCTGCCACCCCCTGCATCATACAACTGTCTCCTTTTTTAAAAAAAGAATGTGTAAAGTAAATCTGTGTAGGATTTAGTTTTCAAATGTACAGCCTTCTTTCTTTTAATGGTTGATAAACATTTAAATATGTCTTCAGGTACTACTCCTAGAGATATTTTCAATACCCAGTGGCCTTGCCAGGTACAGACAAGGGTGTAAATTGGCATAAAATTGGCAAGCATGTTCTTGTTGGTATACAGAACAAATTGTTTCTATATGGGAATACTTTGATATCTTTAGTTATTTCTCATACAGTTTATATAAAAATAATTGCTCTGTTATTCAGTTGCTACTTGGCAATAGAAAAAAAAACCTTAAACCCAATAACAACAACAACAACAATGATAAAACAACAATTACATCTGTTTTGTTGACATTGTGAATGCTTCTAAGTAAATACAAGGGTCTTTGTTTGTTTGTTTGTTTTTGTTTTTACTAGTATTTTCCTTTTCTTGTGTCTGCGATTCAAACAAACAAGCAAATAATCAAACAGCTAAAACAATCCTGAACAATAAAAGAAATGCTGAAGATCTCACAATTACATATCTCAAGTAGTACTACAGAATCATAGTGATAAAAAGAGTTGTATTAGTATAAAAATAGACATTTTGATCAGTGGTATATAATAGAAACCCAAGCATAACTTTACACACACACACACACACACACACACACACACACACACACACACGTAGGGCGGTGGGCTGTGAGAAGCAGCTGAGTGCTTGGAACCCCGGACCATTATTGGACGGTAGGAGTTCCCTCTGCTCCCAAGCCCGGGTTCTTTTCATTTAGCTTCAGCCCTGAAATAACCCCCCCCCCACACACACACACAGGTTGCTGACCATCAGTCAGGAGGATTAGTGCCTCAGGCTCTCCCACATGCAGATGAGGTATCTCCAAGCTCTCAGAGTGAGCCAATCGGCATTATCTGCTGCCAGACCCTAACCCACCCCAAAACTGTATATAAGGGCTCTATTTAGGGGAAGTAAAGCGCACTCAAGAATCATCCTGGTGTCCAAGAGTTTCTGTCACAAGAGCTGCAACACTTGGGGAGAGCTCTGCTCTCCCGGAACCTGCCTGGGACACCAAGCTGCCTCCTTGCCAGCTAGCTGGCTCCTTGCCAGCCTGGACCAGCTCAGGCTCAGCGTGGAGAGACAGGTGCAGCACCTGGGAGAGACCGGTCAGCGACAACGATGGTGAGCAGGCAGAGGTAGCAGCAGGGGTAAGCAATCTCCCCTCCTGCTTGCACTCTGTGTCCTTTAGCCTCGACCTCCCGCATCAGGCTGGGCCGGAGACCTACAGACAGTGGAGGGAGAGACAGAGCAGGCCGGAGGGAGTGCGGAGACAGTAGAGAGCCCTCCCTGCTCTCACACTGTCCCCAGTCGGGAGATCATCCTGGGACACACTCCAGAACAAGGGACCCACACACACAGTTACACATATGTCTCTCATCTATCATCTATCTATCTATCTATCTATCTATCTATCTATCTATCTATCAGCTATCTATCAGCTATCTACATATATATATATATATATATATATATATATATATGATGTTTGACAAAGAAGCTAAAAATGTGGAGAAAAATCAGTATCTTCAACAAATGATGCTTATCTAACTGGATAAGTGCTTATGGAAGAATAAAAATTGATTCTTACTTGTCACCGTGCATCATCTGAGCTACAAATGGATGAAAGGCATCAATATAGGACCTAATACTTTGAGTCTAAAAAAGCAGAAATTAGGGACTGTGCTTGGACTCATTGGAACAAAGATAAAATTCTGAAAACTGCCCTGATAGCGCAGGCATTAAGATCAACAATTAATAAATAAGACCTCATGAAATTAAAAAACTTCTGTACAGCAAAGGACACCATAATTTGCACAAAGACACCAATTATAGAAGGGCAGAAATCTTTACCAATATGTATTAGTGAGTGGGGTATTACCTAAAATATACAAAGAACTAAAAACAGCTGAATATAACAAAAAACCAAAACTTTGCAAAAATGGTGAGTAGGGCTCCAAATTCTGAGGAGAAAGGTCAGTACAGAAAAAAAAAAAAAAGGATGGAGAATGGACAGATAGCACCAAAGTTGATTTATAAAGTCTCAAAAAATCGTGTTATTTATATTTACCCAATTTATACACAAAATATATTCATGTATGAATGAGAATATGCATTAAATTATATATACATATATATACATATATATATATATATGAAACATAAACAAAACTATGACACTTATACAGACAATGCTTCCTAGAAGAACCATAGATGAACAAAAACTCTAGTAATTGGTGCCAGAAACCTCCCTTGAGAGTTGTTTGATATGGATAGTACAAATGACTTCCAAATCAACATGGGTTACTTTGGTTGTGCATGTATGGATTTCAGAGGTAGAAGATAAGAACCAACTGTTGAATACACTGCACACTTAGAACATGCTTATACTCTGAATATTTAAACTGGATCAAATCTCAAATCTTTCTTGATAGGATCTAACTTCTAAAGTATCAGAAAATACTAGGCAAGTTGCCAATGGAGGGTAGCAATTAATAGTCCTACACTGCTATGATACCTACAAACCACAATGACTAGCAGTGTAAGATAAAAGTGCAACAGTGGGACACACATGGCATTCTAAATGAACTTAAGAGTTGTTTAATGAGAGGGAAATCCTGCCTGTACTAGAAACCTGGCCAATTACTAAGGGCTAGTGAGGTCATGGTTTTTAGAAGAGATTCTACTACTGCTTCTTGGCTAGAATAATATAAAATCTAAACTACCTTCTAAATCTTAGTTACTACCCTTTATCAAGATTTTTTCCTTTAAAAACAAACAAACAAACAAACAAATAAAAATAAAAACAGCAAATGGGGACTCTTACTGGAAATTATAACAGGACATTATGCAGAGGTCAATGGATCATGGGTAGCTAAGCTCCAATGGCTATGTTTATACCAAAGATCATGTATCTATGGCTCAAGAAACATCAAGAAGGGGTGTTAGAAGACTGTGAGAACTAGACTGTCATAAAGTCTATTGTGAGGCTACCTCACTTAGAAATGGCTGTCTAGACTCAAACAATGGCAATATCAATAAACATGATAACACCAAAGGAGGGAAATCTTATGGATCCTCAGCCCTATGCAAAGAGCTACAGGAAACTAATGACTGCTGTGAGAGGGAGATTTAGCTTCCCCCAGAAAAGAGTTCCTGGTTGGTTATCCAATACAAAGTGGTCAGTCATTAATGAATGCAAACAATAGAATCAGTGGGCTGTATTTATACATTCTCTCCTCACCTCCCCCCCTTTATGTGTATTTGGGAAGAAATAGACACAGGACAGGGAAGAAGGGTTGTGATTTAATTCTAATTTAATTAAAAATATTTAAATTTTTTCCATGAGAAATAGGTCTAAACAGAAAGTTTTCAAAATACGGAACATAAATGGCTGAGAAATACTAAAACAAAACAAAACAAACAAAAAAAAAACAGAAAAAAAAAAAACCCTGCTCAATGTCATTATCCATTAGGGGAATACAAGTAACGCTAATTTGAAAATTCATCTTATCTCATAAAAGCCAAAGTTAATAAAATAAATGACAGAATATGATGATGAAGTTAGGGGAAATAGAAACACTTATTGGTTGCTGGTAGTAGTGAAAATTAGTACAGACACTATGAAAATCAGTGGATGCTGTTCAAAATGCTGAACATAAATCTACCACAAGGTCCAGCTCCACCATCAAAAGGACTCTACATTTGATGACTGAGCTATATGCTCATCTGTGTCCATGGCCTATCTGTTCTTATTTTCTAGCCATGGAAAATAGCCAAGGTATTCATCAACTAATGAATGATACTGGAATGTGGTATATATATGCAATGGAATATTATTTATCTGATAATAAAAATTTTATGATTTGCAAGCAAATTGATGGAGCTTGAATTATCCCAAGTAAACAAGACTCCAAAGCATAACCATTTTACTTTTTTTTTAATATGTGGATTTTAGCTTTGAAACTTTAAATATGTGTGTTTCATTTATAATAACTATAGATGTGAATGTACCTAGTAAGGGACCAAGGAAGAAGAGGGAGTTTACCAAGGAATGGAATATAGAATATATGTTAAAGGGGGTATAAAGTATGGGCTTAGCAGTGAAGAACACTAACTTCTCTTTCAGAGGTCTTGAGTTCAATTCCCAGCAACCACATGATGGCTCACAACTATCTGTAGTGGGATCTGATGGCCTCTTCTGTTATGTCCAAAGACAGCTACAGTATCCTCACATACATAAAACAAATAATTTTTTTTTAAAAAGGGTGTAAGATAAATAGAAGAGAGGGTTAGAAAGGAATTAGGGAATGACAGAGTAGAGAAAGGATTTCAGAGAGGAATATACCACTATATAAAACCTCCCAGGATTGTGAATGAGTTGCATCTTTTTGAGTTCTTGGCCAAAGAAGTACCATAAAGCCCTCCTTCCCCACCAAAGAAAACTGTAAAGCTGAGTGTTTGTGATATTGGTTATGATATACTTTACTGCTGATAATAATGCATACTTATGGCACAGAAATAGGAGAAATCTACCTCGTCAACAACTAGAAACTTCATCCCTACTGGATTACATTCATAGCCCAAGAATGTACTACTATGAAGGAGTAAATTAGTCATAAATATCACTCTGCTATGGACCTTGCAAACTATAATTAACTTCCTTCCTGTAAGACATTTCCACTAGTGGAATAGTGATATCAACGTTAGGGGAATAACTACCTTTTTTGTTTTGTTTTCATTAAAGGCTCATTCTATGAAATGGAAGCCATACCTAATATTGTTAATAAAGTCAAGAACCTGAGACTAGATTATGGGCACAGAAGGGAAACTATTGCTATGCTAAGTGAACATAGCAATAAGCCGACCCCTATTAGAACTCTTTTAACTTCGTACAGTATATAGTAACAAACAGACTCACAACTGGCCAGCGTGCATAGAGTGAGTGACTTTGGAGACCATGGCCCTGAATGGGATGTCTTTATCACACTTCTCTCCAGATTCAGAGATCTAAATTGAATAAAATGACAAAATCAAAAGAAGAGCCAGAGATTGCTTTCTAGCATTTTCCAGACTCAAAAAGGCAGTTCCATGTATGAACACATAGAGACTCTGAGAACAAGTAGAGTACTAGAACAAGTTCAAGCTAGACAAAATTCCCAACATGAAAGAGGGGAGGTGGGCCAAGAAAGCATTCAGAAACAAGAGTTTCTGGGAGTGAGAGGAATCAGTGTTTTTCAATAAATTGATACTGGGTGTATCAATCACATTCTAGGGCAGACTCCCATGCTCAGGAATAGATGATGAACACAAATCAATACCCATTTTTTGTAGTGTGTGTGTGTTCTTTTTTTTTTTTTTTTTAACTAGAAAAACCATAAAGTTGTGGTGGAGAGGTTGTGTCTGAGAAGAGTTAGGGTATAAAAACGGATATAATGGAAATATCGTGCATGAGATTCTCAAAGACTAAATTTAAAAAAAGGAGAAAAAAAAATTTAAAAAGATTAACACAACCTTTTGAGAGACAAGTGAACAATTATTTCTTTACTGTTTCAATATACAAAATGAGAGATTCAGCTTTATTTCTTGTTCTCAGACTAACTCATTTTCTTAGATTCATAAGAATACAGACAGTACATTTCTGACAAAAATAAAATAGAGGTGAATAAACACACGAAAAATTTCCTTGAAGCCCACTTCCTCTGTAGTAACCTCACTTCTGCTGTAGTGACCCCAGTTTCCCTATGGTGACTGGATTTTTCCCTCTGTTATATCTATACACTTAGCATTCCACAAAAGATGTTCATATTGCATCTTCAATGTCTCAAGTTCATTTTGAGAAATGCTGCTGGAAAAGGGATCAGAGGTTGTCAACTGGGCAGGTGTCAGCACCTGGCCTATGCAGGAAACGTGATGAAAAGCCACTATGTTCCAAAGATTCACACTACAGATGAAAACACTCCCCTCCCACTAAGTACTGTCAAGTTCAAACAGCTTAAGGGCTTTTCATGTCTGATGCTGAATTTCGTCACTGGCATACTCAGGGATCATTGCGAAGGTGAATTGAAACATATTTTAGAATAAAAGTGTAGGTTCATTTGTGTTTGTTAGTTTGTTCTGTTCTGTTTGCCGTTGTTGTTGTTGCATGACTTTTCCTGCTTCAGAGAAACCTTGATTTATTTGACCTCTGTTCTCAGAAAAGTGCATCTTTGTCTCACAGTTTCTAGGTGATGGATTTTTCTCTTACCTGAATCTACCTCCAGGTTGCATTATGCTTCACTAAATCAAGTGACACAATGTGACTATTAATGTTGTGATGTGTGAGAACATGTCTCACTCGGGACTGGGGAATGAGATTTCTAAAAACAGCTGTCTTCTGCATTTATTCCATAAAACTTTTCACCTTAGAAACAGAGTTGTTTGCCATCTAAGCACTTTTTAAAAAAATTAAATCTATTCGTTCCCATTACAACCCAATATTAGCCCTTCCTATCCAACCAGCACCCCCCATGCAAGTCTTCTACTTTCCCCATTTCCTTCTCAAAAGAGGGGTGTCACTCATGCACGACTACCTTCCCCCCCAGCAAGTCGCTGCTAGACTAGGCACAGCCTCTTCCACTGAGGCCAGACAAGACTGTCCATGTAGGGAAGAGTCTTCTTTAAGACTCTGAGCTCAGCTAATGTTTGGGTGTGAATCTCAGCATCTCTTTCCAATGGCTGCCGGTAAGAGCCTCTTAGAGGACAGTTATGCTAAGTTCCTGTCTGCAAGCATAATGAATGGAGTTCCAGGCATTGGATCTTGCCCATGGGGGTGGTTTTCAATATAAAGCAGTCATTGGTTGGCCATTCCCTCAGTCTCTGTTCTATCCTTGTCCCTGTATATCTTGTAGGCAGGATACACTTTGGGTCAAAGGCTTTGTGTGTGGGTTGCTGTCCTTATCCTTCCACTGGGAGTCCTTCTTGTCTGGCTAGAGAGAGTAGCCACTTCAGGATCCATATCCACCACTGGTAGGAATTTTAGCTAGAATATCCACTTAGACACTCTGGTGCTTCTCCCCATCCCAGGTCTCTGACACATCTTAGAGATTGCCACCCACCCCCTACTGATCTTCTCTCTCTCTCTCTCTCTCTCTCTCTCTCTCTCTCTCTCTCTCTCTCTCTCTCCCTTCTTTCCTCTCCCTACATGAAAATCAGCTACCCTGCCCCACTATCCTCATTATCCCCTCTTTGACCCAGTTTCCTCCTTCCATCTACCTTTGATATTTTTTGTTTGTTTGTTTGTTTCTACTTCTGAGAAAGATTCAAACATCCTCTCTTTTGTTCTCATTATTTGGCCTCTTTGAGTCTGTGGATTACAGCATAGTTATTGTGTACTTTATTGCAAATATACACTTATAAGTGAGTATATGCCATTCATTTGCCTGCAAAATTAATGATATTCTTGTTTTAATATCCATTGCATATATTTGAGTGACATCTAGGTTATTTCCACTTTCTGACTATTATGAATAAGGCTTCTGTGAATATAGTTGAGCAAATGTCCTTGGCTGGATAGAAAATTAACTCAAAGAAATCAGTAGCCCTCCTCTACACAAGCAATAAACAGGCTGATAAAGAAGTTAGGGAAACAACACTCTTCATAATAGCCACAAAAAAACCCGTAAAATATCTTGGTGTACTCTAACCAAGTATGTGAAAGACCTGTATGACAAGAACTTCAAGTCTCTGAAGAATGAATTTGAGGAGATATCAGAAAGTGGAAAGATATTCCTAGCTCATGTACTGGTAGGATTAACATAGTGAAAATGGTCATCTTACCAAATTCTATTTACAGATTCAATTTTAATGAAAATTTCAACATAGTTCTTTGTAGATCTTGAAGTAACAATTCATATGGAAAAACAAAATATCCTAGGATAGCTAAAACAATCCTGAACAATACAAGAACTTCTGTAGGTATCACAATCCCTGATTTGAATCTGTACTACAGAGCAATAGTAATAAAAGCCACATGATATTGGTGTAGGAACAGACAGGTGAATAGATTAAATCAAATTAAAGACTAAGAAATAAACTCACACATCTATGAACACGTGATTTTTGACAGAGTCCAAAACCATCTAAGCATGTTTATTGGCATTTTTTTTTGTTTGTTTTTTTGTTTTTTTGAGACAGGGTTTCTCTGTGTAGCCTTGGCTGTCCTAGAACTCACTCTGTAGACCAGGCTGGCCTCGAACCCAGAAATCCGCCTGCCTCTGCCTCCCAAGTGCTGGGATTAAAGGCGTGCACCACCACCGCCCGGCTTATTGGCAATTTTGAGGTGTATTTTAAAGCCTACTTATATTTTTCTTCAGGATCATTAAATACTAATGATCCTATTAAGAACTCTAATAATGAAATTAATTATGTAGATGACTATAGAGAACATCTACAAATTTTAGATATAGACAAATCAGAAAAAACAAAGTCAGGATGCCATAACAGACCTTTTTACAGGATTGGTCATGATGAATCAATGGACTTCATTATTGATCATTATGTTGGTTGTTGCCATCATATTCCTCCTTTCCTCCTTTAAATGTGATTTATACCAACTGGAGAAGCAGATCCAAATTCATATTTGACTCTATTATTATTATTATTATTATTATTATTATTATTATTATTATTATTTGTTTGCCTCTACAAGCCTCCTGTACCTCTCTGCTCTAAAATTTATGGCCACTGCTTTAATAATTATAAGAGTTGTGGAAACTAGTGGGTAATTCTCAAGAAGATATTGTATACAAAAGTTAATCCTTGGGTTCCATTAGAAATTATATTGTTTATTCTAAAGGACAACTAATTCTTCCTTCTTGCAGGAAAGAATAGGTGTTATTCCTTTGTGATTAGCCTACCAATGCACAAAATGTAGTAGTGACTTTTAATCCTTTAATTATTTCTACTCATATGAAGAATATGAAGAGAAAAGATGAGTCCTTAAATTGTTGAGACATGTTTTCTTCTTCATTAGAGTTTTTATGCTCTATGCAATATTTAGTAACTTTAACCATTAAAATTGATATTAAACATTGAAATCAGAGTCATAAACAATAAAGAGGTAGCCATCATAATGGATATCTTTCTTATATTTCCTTCTTCATTTTTACTTTTCTAACTCAACTTCCAGAATCTTTATTTATGTCGAAGTCAAATACACATGTTATAAAATGAATCAGATATTTTAAAGGGCTAAGAATGAAAAAACAGCCCTGAGTCTTATTACTTGCAGTCAGTGGTCATAAACATCTGATGTGCTGTTATTAGTTCCTCTGTGCTATTTATATTTTGTTTAGACAAACCCATAGTCTTTTTCTTCCTTTTACATATTAGTTCCTGATAATAGAAAATATCAGCTTACTTAGGAAAACTATCCTATCTTCTAAATGTTGTTATCTCATTGCATAAAATTGCATTGCTAACTAATCAATGCAGGAGACTATGAATATTAATTTCTTCTTTCCTCAACTAGAGTCAGTTGAGGGACCAGCAATCCTTGCTTTATGCAACATGGAGAACAAAAGAAAAGAAAAGAAAAGAAAAGAAAAGAAAAGAAAAGAAAAGAGTGGGTTTGGTAGGTGAGTGACAACAGGGGGTTTGGTGTTTAACATTTTGATATAAAAGTTTGAAATTAATACATGTGATTTTATCTTGAGGAGAGAGAGAGAAAATAAACATATACCCTTGCTCTTTTCTGAGTACACGCCAGGTGTTCATGCTTATACTTAGCCTCTTATACGCCAGCTAAAATTTCACAGATGTGCTGGATGTGTAGTGAGTGTGGGAGCACATTTCTTTAATACCAGCATTAGGGAGTCAGAGGAAGGTAGACTTTTGAGTTTATGGCCATCCTCTTTTTCATAGGTAGTTCCTGGAAAACCAGGGGTACTCAAAAAAAAGTCTCAAAAAGAAAAACTTTATGGATGCCATGTCAATCAAGATGCCCTAATGGATCATGAAAAGGGAGAAAAACATAGTTCCAAATAAGACAGGATCATATGGATTATAAAAATAAATATTTAACATTTGCTGGGAAAGTCTTGAAGCTTTATTAAAAACAGGAATAGAGCTTAGGGTTTGCATAACTTTAAAGATCTGGGGAAAAACAGATATTTCAGTAAAATGACTAGATCAGTGGTTGTATTGATTCACCACCAAGTACTTCATGACCAGTTCTCACTTGACATGTGACCCACAGAACAGAAAATACTGTTATAGAAAGCCTCCAAATGATGTTTTGACAAATGTGAAAAGTACAACAACAAAAAAAGGTCTTTGAAATTCCACAAGGAAAAGGAACAAGGATAGTTAAAGTTTTCAGAAACAACAACAACAGCAACAACAACAAAATGTTATGAATAAAGAGTAAAAATAAATTGCATATTATTATGATATAATTGTGCCAGCAATAATAAGAGCAAGATGCCAAGCAGGCTCAGGAAAACATCCAAAAAATGTTATGTGACTCAGAAATGAACACCATGTTGGGTGTGGTGGAGAAGGAACGATCATCATCATGCAAGGCGAACAGTGAACAATAATGGTGATATTTGGTGATATTAGAAGCAGATGGCAAGAGGTGACACAGAGGTAACTAGACTGAAAACATGAAAAAGAAGTTAAGAAGTGGAGAAGAGATTCACAGACTTGAGCTTGCTGGGTAACTGTTTTGACTAGTTGATTTTACAACAGGGAAAAGAAGTAGAAATGCTTTCTCATTTCAGGCAGTTATTCAGCTTGGAAATCCTCACCAAAAACTGAACACGATAATCTATATTGTAGGAGAAAACCTGCATTAGCCCTCAGGCATTAACGGTGGTAAAATAAATCTTAGAAGTGACGGGAGAATATTAAGTAAGGGAGTTACAGGTTTCTTGTCATCCACAGAAGTACATGCTTGGAAAGTTAGGGTTGTAAGAAAATGAGTCTATTCAGGACAGAATTCACTGTCACTCTTTAACAGAAACGGTAAAATAAAAGTACATATATGAGTGACCTGCTCATTCTATTTGAATTTTTAGTAGATTTGTGTGTACCTGTGTGTGTGTGTGTGTGTGTGTGTGTGTGTGTACTATGGTATACATGCAGTAATCAGAGGACAGCTTTCAAAAGTTGTTTTCCTTCTACCTTGTTGACCTAGGGAATTGAAATCATACCACCAGTCTTGGTATCAAATATCTTAACGTCTTGAGATATTTTGAATGCTCTATGAGGTAGCCATCACTGGCTTTTATAAACCATCACTTTTATAAGTGACAGTTAAAACTAGAAGACCATTGGCTGAGATACTTGGTGCGTAGTGAAGAAATGAAGTCATGAAAGAAATACCAAGCCTAAATATTAATTAACTGCAGGAGTAAAGCAACAATACCACAAGTGAATTTAGATTGCTAAAAAAAAAAAAAAAAAAATAGATAGCAATAACATGGAGTGAGTTGTTGAATATAGGAAAAGGCAATCTTGAATTCAAGGGGATGTGCTTATGTAAAAATATGGACATATTTATATTAAATAATATATCTATAGAATAGAAAGCTTTGCAGATTCACAAGTCCTGAGAGCAATAGTTTCTGGAAACTGGAAAAGAAACTATGACGGTCAACGATGATTTCAACTTATAGAGAATTTTTATTTCTTATAATTTAGAAGGCTGGTGAAATGTTACCATATTTGTGCCTTGGTAATCTATGGTGGTTATATTTGTGTATTTTTACATATGTAAAACACTTAAAATGCATAAAAGGTAATCAATAGGCTGTATTTGCATTTTATTCCTCTATAAATATTATTTTCTTTCAGAGGCAAGTAACATATTATGGCTTTACTTATTTTCTTTGTATTTATTTTATTTAGTTTTCTAAAACTGCCTTTTCTTTTCCTTCTACTGTGTTTGTTTTAGTGTCTCTGTATTTTTCAGTTTCATTGAGTCACAGATTCTAGCCAGTCCCTTCTTCCTTTTTGCTACATTTGCCCCATGACTCCCTAACAATCCTTTTTTTTTTTATTTCTTTAGTGTCTCTGGATGGCTCTTGCTTTCATCAATTTCACTCCATCCCATTATTTTAAGAGCATGATGCTCAGACAGCATTCTGAACAAAGGCTGATAAGATCCATGTTCTGGATTCTCACACCATGTCCACATCTGGTCTTGGGTGCCTGCTTACTGCTAACAAGCAGGAGAGCACAGCAGGAAGAAATGGAGTCACTTGGGAACAGTGTATTCAGGGTTTTATTTCCATTCATTGTCTAGGCTATCTTTTAAGTCCTATAGTTAGCAAATGCCAACAAGAATTTAAGAATGCCCAAATTGGTGCTGCAAATGGCTCAAAGGCTCTGCTTTTCCAGAGGACATAAATTTGATTCTCAGCACACATATCACCATGTGTGTTACCAAATGTCCAGTGGATTAGACATTTCCTCTGGTATGTTTATGATATTGGTGGGGACTGTAAGAATGCAGCATACAGACATAAATGCAAGCAAAACACCCATCCACATAAAATACAAACAAACCTAACAACCCAAGAATCTTCCCTCCCAAACCCCGACATTTCCATGCTATATTTTGTAGTATGTACGAAATTTGGGTCATATTCTACCTATTCAGTAGATGACAAGTATTCCTTAGGGGATTGAGATTTTCTAGGTTTAAATTTTACTGCTGCTTTGAGAAAATCCTGAACTTACTCAAGATGCAGCTATTTCTGTTAAAGCACACCAGTGTCTCCCAGCTGTTCTTCTGATGATCTTCAATTCTTGCTGTCATGGGAAGCAGGGTTCTTTATTTTAAATCCTAAGCTCACTTGTTGGCTTCAGCACCAAAAATTATTTTTGTACAATATATTCTAGCCATGGTTTTCTCTCCCCCAACTTCTCCCAGATTCTTCCTGCTTGCCTACCCAAAAAATCTATGCCCTTCCTCTTCCTCTTCTCTTCTCTTCTCTTCTCTTCTCTTCTCTTCTCTTCTCTTCTCTTCTCTTCTCTTCTCTTCTCTTTTCTCTCTCTCTCTCTCTCTCTCTCTCTCTCTCTCTCTCTCTCTCTCTCTCTCAAACAAACAGGTGAAACTCAGAACAAAGCAAAACAAATATTCCAAGATTGTTTTAAAAAGAAGAAAAAATACAAGAGCTACACACATACCATTAAAAACATAAACTTGGAAACCATAATATTCAAATAGAATACCAGTAGGCAACAAATACTTAAACATAGAAATATGAGCCCAAAAGACTACAAGAATAGCCTTGAGTTTATTTTTTGTTGGCCATCTGTGGGGCGGTGGGCTGTGAGAAGCAGCTGGGTGCTTGGTAGAGCAAGAGCTTAGAACCCCGGAGCCTTTATCGGATGTCAGGAGTTCAGCTCTGCTCCCAGGCCCTGGTTCTTTTCATTTAGCTTCAACCCTCCAACAACCACTCCCACAGAGAGGTCTATGGCCAACAGTCATGGGGAACAGGCTTCAGGCCCTAGAGAGATTTACATACTAATGAGGTACCTGAAGACACATAGGGAGTGACACTATTAGAAAGTATTGCCTTATTGGATTAGGAATGGCTTTGTTGAAGGAAGTGTGCTGCTGGGTGAGGGCTTTGGAGTTCAGATGCTCAAGCCCAGCCTAGCCCACTGTCAATTTTCTCTTCTTGATGTTCACTGATCCAGATGTAGAAGTCTCAGACTCCTCTCCAGCACCTGCATGCCGCCATTCTTCCTACCATGATGGTAATGGACAGTAAGGCAGGCTCTGAACTGTAAGGCAGCTGTAATTAAATAATTTTCTTTATACAAGTTGCCTTGGTCATGGTGTCTCTTCTCAGCCATAGAAACCCTAACTAAGACAAAAATCCAACACCAGTTCATGACAAATGTTCTGGGGAGCTTAAGGATACAAGGCACATACATCAACATAATGAAGACAGTTTGTAGCAAGCTTATTGCCAAAAACAACTTAAATGGAGAGAAACTCAAATCAATTCCACTAAAATCAGGAACAAGACAAAGTTCATTCTCTCCCAAGTTACTCAATATAGTACTTAAATTCTTATCTAGAGCAATAAAACAAGGGCAGGAGATAGGGAGAGGTCAACATATCATTTTGTTTTTTGCATATGATATGACTATACATAAACGACCTTAAATTCTGCTGGGGAACTCCTGCAGCTGATAAGTGTTTTCAGCAAAGTACCTATATACAAAATTAACTAGCAAAAGCCAGTAGCCCTCCTATATAAAAGCAACAAATGAACTCAGAGAGAAACTGGGGAAAGCACTTTTCATGATAGTCTCAATATAAAATATCTTATGGTAACTCTAACCCATAAAGTGAAACACTTATATCACAAAAATATTAAGACACCAAGTCTGTCTGCATGCCTTCCATGATATTTGACTAAATCTTGGAAAATGTAAGCCAGCCCTAATTAAATAGATTTTAGTTTCCTTGGTCATGGTGTCTCTTCACAGCAATAAAATAGGCAGACCTCATGAAACAGAAAAGCTTCTGCAAGGTAAAAGAAACTCCCATTCAGACAAAGTCACAGCCTACGCAATGGGAAAAGAGTTTTTATTAACTACAAATCTGATAGAGGCTGATACAAAAATTATGTAAATAAGTCAAAATCTAGAAATCAACAAAACAACCCCGGGGCTGTCTGTGGAATACATTCCACCAACTGGATTGCCTTGTCTGACCTCAGTAGGAGATGTGCCTCGTCCTGCAGAGACTTGCTGCACCAGGGTTGATGGGATACACAGGGGAGTCTCTACCCTCAAAGAGGAGAAGAGGTAGGGGAAATGGCAATGAGCAATGTGTGGAGGAGACATGGAGGGGGCCGCAATTGGAATGTAAAGTAAATAAAAAATGGGGTGCAAGTCTAAACAGGATCAGGATTCTCAAAAAAGCAAACTCAAATGACTGAAGAACACTTAAGGAAATGTTAAATATCCTTAGCCATCAGGGAACTGCAACTCAAAACTACTTTGATATTTGATTTTTCACCTGTCAGAATGGCTAAGATCTGATGACAGCTGGTCTAGGCACCAATCTATGAGTATGGCAGAATATCATTAAGAATCATTTTTATCCTAGGTTTCTGGGCTATCTATCCTCTGGGACCTGGCCCTCCAGGCACTGTTAGGGGTGTGCTTCCTCTCATGGCATGTGTCTCAAGCTGGACCAGTCTTTGTTGCCTGCCTTTGGGATCCTTTTATCCTACTGGGTTACCTTATATAGCCGTAATTGTAGAGGAGGTAACTAGTTATGCCCTGGCCGGTTTATATCCATAGGAGACCTGGTATTTTCTGGAGAAAAAAAGAGAAAAGGATGAGGAGTAGATGATGGGACTAGGAGGAGAAGGAAGGGGACTGGAGTCAGGATATACATACATACAAACATACATACAAACATACATACATACATACATATATGTGTGGATAAATTCACATATATTTTTGCCTTCATGATCCTCTTGGGACACACACACACACACACACACATACACACACACACACACACACACACACACACATTTTTGCCTTCATGGTCCTCTTGAGGAGAGGAAGACTGACAAAGATTAATAACGTGCTGGTGAGGATGTGTAATAAAGGGAATCCTTATCCCTTGCTAGTGGGAGTGCAAATATATGTAATCACTTAGGGAATTAGTGTGGTAGTTTGTGGGGAAAAAAAAAACCTCATGGAGGGAGTCTGGCAGTGGGGTCCCATGGTGGTCCGGCAGCGGGGTCTCTGGCAGGCTTTCCTGCAAACTTTTATTGTTCATGGCGTGGTGAATGGGTGTAGATGGTTCGTGCTCCCACCAAAAGCCAGGCTCCCCTGACTTTCATAGGGAGGGGGAAAAGGGGAGGGAATAACTTAATTAGCCACGCCCTGGCCTTTAGATAACTCATTAATATTTTAATCTCTGGAGGTGGAGACCTGCTAATCACGCCCTCTACCTGTGTGTTACGTGACTGATGATGCAGGTTAAATGGAGTTACCTTGTCCAAGGCCTGTCAGTAGTTCCCTAGGAAGACAGGAATAAATCTACCTCAAGAATTATCTCTATCACTTTTTGGCATATACCTAAAGGACACTTCATCCTTACTTGGTCAGCCGTGTTCGTTGCTGCTCTATTAATAACAGCCAAAAATTAAAACAACCTAGGTGTTCCTCAACAAACACAAGACTTGGCCACCCTCCCCACAGACACATTGATCGTGATCACATACTGAATGCTTGACCCTGTGGACTTATGGTGAACTTTATGGTGTGAGTTCTCTCAGCATTCCAGACTCATTCATTACAGTGCTAAGTGAAACACTTTTCTACCTTGCCCTCCCTTTATCCATTTATGTAAGTCTTAATCATTTTCTGATGCATGCACACAGCAGCCTTTGGAAGGTTCTTTCTAGTGCTCCTCACTCCTCCAGGAGTTATGATACATATCACCATTGCCTTACTTGGACAGTGTGTGATGGTTATTTTATATTTTGTCTTCTCTACTAGGCTGTGAACTATTTAGAGGCAGGGTATGAGTTTAATTCATTTTTGTTTTTATTCTTTGAGAGACAATAGACAGGCCTTAATAATTTCTCCACTCATGGGTCCAGTATCTTACTAATATATAATAGATGCCTGATAATTTTGTTTTCAGTGTTGGCATGAGTAACAATAAGAAAATATTGCCAGTTCTTTAAGTCTGCAAATCTGTAATACTTTTGGAGAAACAGCTTAGTTTCACTTTACCTGAATTGACATATAGCCTACAATGATTTTTGAAAAGGGAGGAGAAGTGAGATGTACATCAACATTCATACCTTTCTGTTTCACGCCTGCCTTCATCAGCAGAGCAGTAAGTGATAGGTATAGACACAGTCAATGTAGTAGACCTCTTTATATTTGAAAATGTTTCCTATGGATTCTGATTGTCATTTGTTCTAGGTGCTTCAATTGGTGATGGAGACTCTTTAGTCATGAATGGATTGATAATTGTAGTCATGGTTAAAATATTCATGTATGTGTCATAAAAGGAAGGAGTAAGGAAACAAGTATAAATTTGCTGTGGGCAGATCCATGTTTGGTGGAGAAGCTATGCTTTATATAGCTCTTCTCTTCAATGCAGACAGCACACTGCAATGGCAGCTCTCCCATGAAGGCGGTAATTCCCTGCTTCTCACAGTACTCATTCTTAAGTGGACGACTTTGTTTTATTTTTTTCTGCAGAAAAATCTTTCCCAGCAATCCAGTTAGACAAACATCATTTCTGAGCATGCATTAGAAATTAAGGACAAGGATAAAAGTGTAAATCTACTATTAAAAATTTCAATACGGAGAATATAAAGCCTCCAACGTAAATTCACACAGAAATAGTATTAGTCAGGGCTGCCTGTCAAAATGGATCAACAGGAGAAAAATTTTACTGCAAAGCCTGATGACTTGTTATCAGTCACTAAATCCCACATAGCAGAAGGAGATAACCAATTTTTACAAGTTACTTCCTATCCTCTACATTTTCACTGTGACACAGCCTTGTTACACATACACATCCCCACACACACTTCCTCACACAAAGTATTAGTGATTTCCTACAGCTACAAAGGCTGCTACATATATTTTTGTAGCTGAAGGGTTTGTGAGTTATATTTTAAAAATTCTTCCCATCTTTCTTTCCTTCCTTTTTTTCTTTTAGTTTTAAGCTTCTTTCTTCTTTCTTTTAATTTAAAGCCAGAATCTCCCCCAGGTAGCCTAGACATGCTTACATCTCCCTATTGAGATCAGGATGGTGTTGAGCTTGTGAAGAGTCTTGTAACTGTATCTCTCAAATGCTGAAATTTAAGACATGTTCCACCAGGTTCATTTTTTTTTTAATGGTAAAACTGTTCTCCACATTACATACAATAGAAATTATATAGAAATGCATTAAATAATATTCAAGTGATGTTACATCACTCACTTCATAAATCTTTGTTGGACTTCTGCTTATATGGCAGATACTACATTAACACTGAAGTGAGTGAGTAAAGCCAGTGCTTTTAAGGTTTCTATTTCAAGCAGATGAAATCATCTGATAACCTAATAAAGTGTAGTGCCCAGCTGTGCATGTCTATAATCTCAGCCTTGGAAGGGGGTGTCAGGAAGTAGAAGGTTCACTGCAAATTTAAAACCAGTCTATTTGTGAAATGCAGGCTAGACAGGGCTACATAGAGAGAACTTGTGTCAAAAAAATAAATTCAATTTCTGTCCCACACTTGAAGGAGGGGCCCCATCTGGAGACCATTCCACCCATGGGTATCCATCCCATGTTGAGTCACCAAAGGTGATATGGATGTCAGGATGTACTTGCTGACAGGAGCCTGATATAACTGTCTCCTTAGAGGTCTACCAGAGTCAGACATATTTAGAGGTGTATGCTCACAGCTAACCATTGAACTGATCAAGGGGTGCCCAATGGAGGAGTTAGAGAGAAGACTGAAGGAGCTGAAAGGGTCTGCGGCCCTATGGCAGAAAGAGAAGGAAGTGAGTTCATTTGTTTAATACAAACGTGTATCTTAAATATCTCAAGAGTGTGAAAAGCAGCCCATGAAACTGAACTAAGTAAACAGTCTGTTCTAATAATAGTATTGAAGGAAATGAGATGCTGGGTAGAAAAGCACATTTGTGTGAAATCATTTCCATGTGTTAGAAGAATATGCACTCCATAGGTAGTGCACGTTATTAAGCCACTAGGGAATTATTGTTAATGAGAGAATGACACTAGTGAGCAAATCTTATCCCCACCATGTTATGTTTGACATATCACATGGATTTCTTTTTTCAAAATTTGTCCATTACAAACAGGGGAGCATATTTGTCTGAGTAAATAACGGGCAATTTGATTTTGGTGTGTAGTGTACTGCGTTCCTGATAATGTCAGCCATTATGCCACAGGATGTGTAGAAGACTCTAAGATTGACGTGTTTAAAATTAATGAGATATGTATCCCAATTTGAAGAAAGCAACAGGAGAGATTTATCCCAATGAATTAGAAAGGGAAAATCAATTTTATTTTGAAGGTAGATATTTTCTCAAAGAACAGACCACTTAGTGATTAACATGCATTGATATGGTACGTAGACAAGTGATGGCCATCTTTAAATCACACACAAATAAAAAGGTATAATAAATATGTTGGTGCTGATAGCATATTCTCTCTCTTCCTTTCCTTCTTTGTCTCCCTCTCCCTCCCCTCTTCTTCCTTTCTCCCTCCCCTCCCCTCCCCCTCCCCCACTTCCTATTTCTCTTTCTTCCTCCCTTGCTCAGTTCCTCAGTCATCATTTAATCTCTTTGAAGCCTTATCAGGATTTACCTTAATCACTACTCTCTGCAAAATCTTCTCTGATAAAAGTTGAGAATAGTATAAATCCATGGACAGATAAATAAATATATAGAGTACCATTTAACACCATAACCAGTTAGGAAAACACCACCAATAAATTCTCTTCTAGTGCCCATGACTTCCCTGGCCATGGGCTTTGAACATATTTTCAGTATCAAACACAAATTCTCGTCTGTATAGCAGACTTTCAATTCAAACAAAAAAGTAGTTGGTTAGTCTTACTTTTGCCAATAGTTGCCAATGTTGTACTTATGTGTAGGTTTAGATTTTTTCAAAGCCTACTTTAATAAGTGTTATCAAATTCTTTGTTCCCCCTTCAACCCTACTGTTCAAAGGTAGAGGAGAATTGATGCTAAATAAGATAAGGGGGTGTGAACCTTTTTTAGAAGTAGTTCTCTGGGGCAATTCCAATCTCTGTTGTCAGGATACAAGTAGTCCAGTTCCGTAGTGTCAGGATAGCAAACACTAATCAGTACCAGTGACATGATTCAGCAGAAACAGCCAGGCCTCTGAAAAATCAGCTCGAGTCAGCAGGAGTGACCAGAACCAACTAGGGCACCAGGAGAAGTTCTCTGCAGTCCCTCTCTTAATATAGCAAACACTAAACCAACAAAGCATTGTAAGGCTAGCCATGCAGGTGACCAGTTACTGTGTTTTGAGTCCCACTTCACGTGTCCTCTCATGCAGTTTGCTTCAACAAAACATCATGTAAGCCTGCATCATATGACAACCAGACATTTCCACTTCACATATGGGCACTTATTGCTTGTCAGGTCAATGTTGTCGCCTTCAGGGTTCAGTTCTGGGTCTTATCTGTGTTTCGGGTCATTTAGGGGCCTGCAGAGAATCTTTCAGCATGAAATGTAGCCACAAAGAAGAAATTTTTTTAGGTAGTTCAAGACTGATTTCTCTGTGTCCACTAATCAAAATGTGTGGATATTCAGCAATAGGGTCTTACATATACTTATGTCTAGCAGTCAAGAGACATAGCAAAAATATACACTTCTTTTGGTTCTTCTGAGGATCTTTGGCCAATAATTCATATGGTGGTAATCTATTCTTCACAATATGATTTTTTTCTTTAATACCTAAACATCTGGGAGCAACATTCTTCTCTCATGAAATACACTTCTGTTCAAGCTCATTTTATATATAAAAGTCTATTTTAAATAATTTATGAAGTACTGCAGGTTTTTTTTTTTTTTAGCTTCTTCATACATTTTTAGTTTTTGTCAACCTGTTCCTACCTCTCTTCTATTCTCCACCATCTAATGCCCCTGCTTCACCATTTCTCCTGACAAAGCAGGGGAGGAATATTGAGATCTAAGTTTTCAGTGTATCTTACATCTGTCATAATCTCCTTTGAGTATAGTGCACTCCATAGGAAAGAGTAACAGTTCCTTTTTGGATGGATAATTCATTGGTGATAAAAGTCATCTGTGTAGTGAACTCAAGGAAATTTACTGATGCCTCTTAGTTCAAAGATCAACTAGTGCTTCTGGTTTGTCCTTGGGTGATAATTTGCACACAAATGTACACATAACTACCTATGAGGCGCTATAAGCAGGGATGTCTGCAGTTAACCCATATAAGAACTACATGGGAATTAGAAGGCACTCCCCCTGAGTGCACAAATTAGAACTAGTCTTCCCTCTAGGCACAAGTCCCATTTTAAGGTGGTTTAGAGAGATGCTGACATTCTAGGCTGTAAAAGAAGTATGTTTTGACTTCTGTTTTGTGCCTGGAGGATAGAGCTCCATGCTGGGATGCAGGGTTAGGGAATAGTGTTCTCCTCAGATTGAGGTTCTCATTCTGTCTCTTGAGTACATTTATATAGTGCACAAACTACAGAAGTGCACATAGTGAACCTATAGCTAATAGTTTTCACAGTGGGAGATCTAAGCAAGCAATTATGTTAGATAGTATTTAGAGAAGGCAACCCATAGACTGTGATGTTTGTTTTGGTGCTGTTGTTTCATTTGGTTTTACTTAAAACAAGTGAAGTCTTTATTGTTGCTAATTAGGTTGGTTGAATGAATTCTTTACCTAATTTACCCATAAAATAGTAAGTGTATATGGGGTGTCCTGTGATGGTTTTCACACTTGTATATTTTGTAGAGCTCAAGGCCGACTGTCTATATTTGCTCAATAGTTGATCATTTCTCTTTATTTTAAATTTTTCTTTTTTGCATATATTATTCCTTGAAAAATTTTTTATTTTTTTTATTTTTTTTTTAATTTTTTTTTTTGTTTTTTTGAGACAGGGTTTCTCTGTATAGCCTTGGCTGTCCTGGAACTCACTCTGTAGACCAGGCTGGCCTCGAACTCAGAAATCCACCTGCCTCTGCCTCCCAAGTGCTGGGATTAAAGGTGTGTGCCACCATTGCCCGGCTTGAAAAAATTTTATACAATATATTTTGATAATGGTTTCTCCTTTTCTTAACTGTTCCCAGATCCTTTCCATTCACCAGACCTACTCCTTTTTCTAGTTTTTCTCTGATTTAAAGTCAATTAAATGATTGCTACTGATATTCTGCTATACTTGTAGATTGGTGCCTTGTCCAATCATTAGAGAGGCGTCTTCTGGCAGCAGATGGGAGCAGGTACAAAAACACTAAACTCACAGACAGATATTATGGAGAAAGAGAGAAAGAAAGAAAGAAAGAAAGAAAGAAAGAAAGAAAGAAAGAGAGAAAGAGAGAGGGGCAGGGGCAGTGAGGGAGGGAGGGAGGGAGGGAGGGAGGGAGGGAGGGGGAAGAGGGAAGAGGGAAGAAAAAGAGAGAGAGAGAGAGAGAGAGAGAGAGAGAGAGAGAGAGAGAGAGAGAGAGAGTCTAATTGGAGGTCTCCATTGGGTCCCTCCTATCAGAGATCAGGGAATCCCATGCAAGAGAGGGAGAAAATATTGTAAGAGTCGGAGTGGATGGAGGACACCAGGAAAACAAACTGCTCACTCATCTATGCGGAGTTCATGTATGCTCACAGAAAATAAATCAGCAGGAACAGGGTCTAACCTGGTTCTCTGTGTGTATATGTATAGCCTTTATCTTGATGTCTTTGTGGAAACCTAAACAGTGGAAGAGTGTATGTCTCTAACTCTTTTGCCTACTTTTGGGACTCTTTTCCTACTATTGGGCTACCTTCCCCAGCCTCAACATGAGGGCTGTTGACTTGTCTTATTGTGTCTTGCCTTTATTATATTTTGTTGTTGTCTCTTGGAGGCCCTTTTCTGAAAAAAAAAAAAAAAAAAAACATAGTTGGAGTGGATATGGTGGAAAGGAGAGGGTAGGTGGGAGCAGGGAAGCTAGAAGGAGTGGAGCAAGGGGAAGCTGTGACTGGAATGTAGTGTAGGAGAGAAGAGAGAAGAATCTATTTTCTATTACAAAAGAGAAAAGAAACAGGCACATAAAATGACAAAATAGAAAAAAGTAAACATGCAAACAAAAACAAAGAAAAAGCACAAACTCAAACAGGCAAAACCAAGCAGATAAATAGAAAAACAAACAAGCACACAAACACACAAACAAAACAAAGAAAACGCACAAGAAACACATACAGAAAATACACATTAGCAAGCACAGAAATTCCATAAAAAACAACAAAACTGGAAACATAATATATAAACGAATTTGTAGGCAAAGGGGATAAAAAAAGAGGGAAAAGGTGCCCAGATAAAACATTATGACCCAATCAAATCCTCCCCACCCCCAATTAACACTGTTTATTTAATGTTAGAGAAATTTTTATTTATGAGTTCTTATTGATTGGAAATTGCTTTTGGGTTAGGGGTGGGATCTTGTGTCCTCTCCATGTCCATGTTCATATATGCCATATTGTTCCTGCCGTATTTAGAAGGCCTTGATCCCTTGGTATTCTCCATCCCCTCTGTCTTTTACAGTCTTCCCACCATTCTCTTTGACAGTGTTCTCTGATCCCTGAAAGGAGGGATTTGCTGGATACATGCCTTTTAGGACTAAGCGTTCCAAGTTCTCTCACTCTGCAAATTGTCCCGCTGTAGGTCTCAGTATTTATTCCGATCTACTGCAGGAGGGAGCTTAGCTGACGATGACTTAGCAAGACAGTACTCTAAGAGTATATCAAACTTCTCTATTTAATAAATTGTGTAAGTGTTGTCTTTAGCAGTAGGGGCTTTACCAACAGTTTCTGGTGGGCAACTAATAGCCTAGGCATAGCCTGGTTTGTTTATGGATTCTCATTGGACCTCTGTGGTCAACAACTTAAATATATGTTCTGGAATATTCCCAGAAGAGGAGTACTCACTTGGCAATGGTAGACATCCAGCCGATCTTTGTCTTGCTCATTACTTGGCAATTTTATTTAGATCACCTTCAAGCACGTATATATTTTAGGAAGCATTTAAAATAATAGGTTTTCATATGGTTTTTCATAAGGCTTTTATGGTTATTTGTCTGGTCAATTTTTCCTCTCCCGTCCTTCCTCTGTAGTTTCGTCAGCATTTTGTAACCAATATTTACCTCTCCACTTCTGAGAAACCATCTTTCAGATGTCATAGAGTGAGATCATGCAGTGCGTGGCCTGTTATTCTTCACACAGTAAGCTCCCTTTCACCATTTGTCGAAAAAAAAATGAGAGAATTTAATGTGCTCATCATCAACTTTTATTTTCATTTAGTGTATTTATGATACTTTCTTCATCTATGTCTATCCATCAGGCTATTTCTGATTATTATTATTTTGGGGGGGAGTGGGAATTATATGAGTAGTACCACAATAAACACAAGAATAATAATTTCTCTTCAACTGAGTCAAAATCACTTCGTCGTTTTGGTTTGCATTTTTAATGTCTCATGAGTTTTCCCTGTATGTCAATGGTCTATTTGTATGCTTGTTTTTGAGAAATACAAATTTCTCTCATCCACTTCTAAATTAGAATATTTTATTGTATTGTTTGAGGTTCTTACACTTACCAGACAATCTGATTAGATTTACTTCATTTATATCCATCTTGCTATTTTCTGTTGGATTCAGTCTGAGAGGAACTTACTGAGCATTTTCAATGGCTTTTTGTCAGGTTGTTAGTTCTTTTAGAAGTTTAGGTAGTATTGGATGTAGAATATGGTTTTGGAAGGATTCAGTTCTCTGAGAACTATTGGAATTATTTGAGAAGAAATGATATGAAGTCTTGAAGTCTTTGGTGGGGTTTTGTAGTTGTGCTTTAGATCTTGGCTACTTAACATGAGGCTTTATCTCTATGATTAAATTTAATTACTCCATGTGGGTCTACCTAGATTTTCTTTTTATTCTTGAGTCAGCATTTGCCCTAATTTTAAAATTAGTTTCTTGTGAATTTTGAATTATCTATTCTTATGATACTCACCCATCTATTCAGGTCCATCCAGATCTTCCCTTCTGCCCTATACTTTTTGCATCTTTTCTCTAACAACCCTTGTTCCCTCTATCCTTTTTAGACTCATCATGCATAATTTATGCTGCACATATACTCTTGGATGCATGGTTTCTCCACTGCAACAAGGTCTACTTACCTAGGAACACAACCTTAAAGAAAACTGATTCTTTGTCAGTATTCATCAATTGCCAGTGACTCCTCAACTTAGATTAGAAATTCCTGAGTACCTCCCCATCTTCATGTTGAGATTATTTCTGGCTTGAGCTTGCTCAGGCCCTGTGTACACTGTCCTAACTGCTTTGTATTCCTGAATAAATCTGCCCTGCCATATCTGGAGAGCCCCTTCCTCTGTAGCCATTCACCACCTTGAACTCTTACACCTTCTATTTTCTCTCTCCCTCAATGATACCCATGACTTGATTTAGTATATTTAAATGTAAATTTTTCCTTTTATTTTTTTGAGATTATAATGAAGTTATAATGTTTCTCCTTCTACCTTTCTCCATCCAATCTGCCATTTATATCCCTGCTTGTTCTGTATCAGGTTCATGGACAACACTTAATTCAATTTATTGAACTTATCTTTTCTAATGTTGGGTTGAGGGCAATAGCATAGTTTTTGTTGTTGACAGTTAACTTTTCCGAGAGTATGTTTCCTTTTTTACTAGAGTAAAACTAGGTGCTTTCCTTCATGTGGTCTCTTTAGGTCTTATGAAAGCAATTTAATGGGTTAATGATATTGGTATTGGATTTTCTGTGGGGAATAAATTCATGACTAGGTGGTTTTACTCTCATTATCTTCTTCTGCATTCTAAGAATGGGGTAACTGACTATTAAATCTGAGAGCTAGTGATAATATTTTTAAAAGATGGAGAAAAAAATCAGCCATTTCCAGGAAAAGGGAACTGATAGAGAAATGGTGTTTTCACAAATTATATCATGGCAAGGAATTTGATACAGCTGGTTTAAAAATTCATACTTTGCAGTGATATGAGTTGTTCTTGTAAAGAAAGGTTTATGCCTGATTGTTAAGAGGTTAGAATGGTCTCCTAAGAGGTTTGAGTTAAACACACAATACTTGGAATACTTTGGAAGGATGTTAGGAAGAGTTAAACACAGCAGACTTGGGATGTTTTTGAAGGATGTTAGGAACTGTTTTAAAGGATGCATGACTGTAAAATTTGCCATCATAGACAGAGACAGTGTACAATGTAGCTGATTCTAATTTTATTTGTAACATTGCAGATGGGACTATTTAATACATGGCAAAATTTGAATTTATAGAATAAAAGGGCCTGTTTCAAATTTCCACACAATGAAATCATCCTACTTTTATCCTTAAGTTTAGATTAAAAATAATAAGAAGGCAGATTATGTAGGTAATAAAAATATTTGAATATGAAAAACAGGTGGATCATTTTTAGAGCTTTATAGCATTGTCATAGAATGTTGGCTATTTTTAACTAGTATATCTCTAACTGTTTTCTGTTTATCTATATTAAAATCAGTAGTTTCTATGTCAACTTAAGATCATATCTACTTGTAAAAAGAACATTTGAATATACTAGCAAATGTCTGAGTGTCTAGTGGGCATGGTAATTAGTTTTAGAGAACAATATTTACTTTGTAACAATTCTATCTCTATCACATTACATTACTTTTCATTTAACATTGTATTCCATTTAAATGTATTATAGAAGATGAATTAGTATTTATATTATATTTATTTTATATTAGTATTTTATTAACTTATGTTCTATAATAATTTGAAAATTTCAATTTATTGTTCAATTATGTGAAACATTAACTTGTTGTGTGCTCAAATTTTAAACTGGAAACCTTTAAAGATCATGACCCTTCAAAATGATGTATTACTTGAATGTATGATCCTATCCAACAGGGGAAAGATCAGTTCCTCAGAAACAGAAACCTTTACTCACAGTAATGATGAATGATCATTCTCATTGGATTTATCGAGCCCATGGTTCATTCATACTGCCTTCTTTTTTTACTCATTCATGAAGTCTTTTCTCTATCTCTCTTTTTGTCTTCTTATATTCAAAATAATCACACTCTAAGGACAGGCTCTTCAACAAAATTAGTCTTGATTATTTCCAGACAGCCAGGAAATGTAATTAAATTGCTAAAGGGGGTAGTTTAATTAATTTTATAGGATGCATAATTTCTAAACAAAACAAAACTGACAATTTAGGATAAATATAACATTTTTCTAACATAAAGCCCTCACTTGTGGGTGTATTTGTTACTTTGGGGGAGTGTCCTTCACCATAAGTTTTTGTATGTGTTTAAACAGAGGTTTGCATTGAGTTTACTCAGTTGTATAAATTTCCTATTAGTTTAAAGTGCACTGTTTTATTATCTATTGATTATTCTTGGTTGTAATTCTGTATTCTGTTTCATCAAAATATATTCTGATATAATTTATTTTTATATTTTTGTTTTACTTTGCTGTTTTATTAACTCTGAGAATTAAAAACCTGCTTAAAAATTCATCATGACTCCTTGAAATGTTTTGTTTGGTATTATTTTAAATATTTGTTCTATTTTTTTTGAAATTCATTTTTATTGGATATTTTATTTACATTTCAAATGTTATCTCCTTTCTCCATTCCCCCCATCTAGAACCCCCATCCCATTCCCCTTTCTCCTGCTTCTATGAAGATGTGCTCCCACCCACCCACTCCCACCTCCCCACCCTTGAATTCCCCAACACTGGGGCATCCAGCCTTCACTGGACCAATGATCTCCTCTCTCACCTATGCCTGACAAGGCTATCCTCTCCTATGTATACAGCTGGAGACATGGGTCCCTCCCTATGTGCTCCCAGGTTGGTGGTTTAGACCCTGGGAGCTCTGATTCATTGGTATTGTTGCTCTCCCTTGGGGCCCAAACCCATTCAGTTCCTTCTGTCTATTTTAAAGGGAGTTTATTAACTTCCTGTCCAGAAATTTAAGCTAATCTTCCTTGAAATTAAATATTCTTATTTCAGTAAATGATAGTATTTTTTCATTTGTGAGATGTAGCTATTAAATAAATATACATGAGGCTCTTTATTGTCTTTGACAGCTCTTTTGCCACGTTATAGCTAGTATCTTCTACCTTGTATTTGAATCATTAATCCATCCATCCATATTTTTCTTCCTCAGTATTTCACAACTAGTTCACTTTTTTATCAAGGGTATTGGGGAATATGCTTTATTTAATTTTAACCCTTTTGAGCAATATCTACAAGAATAATATTTTATTTCTATTTTGCAGTCTTCTATTTAAGCTCAGGAATATATATATATTATAATATATAATATATAATATATAGTATATATAATATATAATATATAGTATATATTATATATTATAATATATATATATTAGAGAGAAAGATAGATAGATAGATAGATAGATAGATTATAGATATGTGTGTGTGTGCATTCTATTCCTAAACTCTACACATAGCTAGAGTTATTATTTTTCACATCAATGAATTCCGATATACCTTACAAAGCTAAGACAGTAACAACCTGAACAACAAAACATCCATTTATGTTCTAATAGCTTTTCCCTGCCTTTTGACCCTTTGCCTTTATTGTTTGGGTGTTCTTCATGTATAATAGCCTTATTCATTAATCCTCTGTGCCACATTCTTTTTATATCAGGGGTGCCATCATATAACTACAGGTACCTTTTCATTTTTACATGGTTTCAACTCAAAATCACTATTGGTAGAGCTTGAGGTCTTCAAGATCTGGAACAGGAACCCCAGAGTATAATGTCTTTTCCTCCATACCTATTTTTCCAAATTATAAGTATTTGATCATGACTTTGTTTTCTGTCACTTTTACCTTGTTCACTCCTCAAGGGAAAGCATTACATTTTAATTTTTTACCCACTCATTATGAAATTGATCCCTAATATTTAAAACTATATAACAGGAGCCAAAGCTTCGAGATAAAAGAGCCATGTGGAATTTTCTAATGAGTGAAGTTTGTTAAGTTGTACAAGAATGATAATTCGAATCATTAAATAATTGAGAACAAAGATTCTTTGACTTTACATTTGTACTTTAATTATAATTAACAGTTAAATAAGAGAGAGAATCATAATAAAATTATTACCTACAAATTGATGTTTATTGACTATCCTCAGTATTTTTGGCACATTATACATATCATTTCATTTAATCCATTAACAATCTCATAAATCATTGTACAAAATTTATAAATAAGAAAATGAACCGAAGAAAAATTTTCAGGATGCTGCATAGCTAGTAATTATAGATCTGGGACTTGAATTCAGGATATCTTGTTTTAAGAATAATAATAGTGATTACCATGCTATTGGCCCTTGAATCATCTACTTTCTCTAAGTTCAGAGATAGGAACTTAAAGCAATGGCACCTGGAGGTATCAATGGATTTCTTCTGATTGCCCATAATGTGTGTGTGTGTGTTTGCTTGTGTGTGTTTGTGTGTATATGATTTGTGTGCATATGTAATAATGATGATGATGATAATAATAATAGTAATAGTAATAATAATAATAATAATAATAATAATAATAATTGTCTACCATGCAAGAACCCTTTGTTCTGAGAAAAGTTCACAAACAACAAGGAATAATTGAAAGCCATTTTGATGTGTAACCTTCTGAAATGCTTCAATAGCTATCAATCTTATTATAAAATGTGTTAAACAACACAGAAGGCTCTTGAACACACACCTAGAAGAATATCTGGGTTTCACACATGTCTGGACCCATGAATTGAGCAGGTTATTAAGATAGAAAGTCTCTCATCTTAAAACTCAAAAGAAGAACACCAAACACTTTGGAATGTCTCAAACAAAATATTATCAATAGATCCTATGGGTATTGCCTGGCTCTGTGTATATTTGAACTAGTCACTGTGGTTAATATTATGAAGTTGTTTGCTTAGAAATTACAGGCCGGGCAGTGGTGGTGCAGGCCGGGCAGTGGTGGCACACGCCTTTAATCCCAGAACTTGGGAGGCAGAGGCATAGGCAGGCAGATTTCTGAGTTTGAGGCCATCCTGTTCTACAGAGTGAGTCCCAGGACAGGACTACACAGAGAAACCCTGTCTTGAAAAAAAAAAAAAAAAAGAAAGAAATTACAAATCACATGTCCATCTTTATAATTAGCCATGAGATGACTATATATCCAAAAGCCCAAACTGAGAGATATGGCAGATAATTTCTCAGGGCAATAAGAATAGAATAATCTTCTACAATTAGTAGAATTACACTCAGTGTGACTATGTTTTAACCAGAAAAAAAAATCCTTAAAATATAACTTAAGTTTAAGTAACAATGCAAATTTTATCACAAGCTTGATTTGGTAACTTGAAAAGAGACTGGCGTCCACATGCCAGTAAATATATACCTTTGAGATCTGAGAAACCTAGGTATATCCCTGAAATTTAGATTGTTTCTATGACACACTCACAAAAAGCTTCCTGCTTATTATTCAAAGGTGAAAATCTATCTCTTGTATCATAATGCTCAACACCTTCACAAACATTCTAAAGTTTTTCTAAAATATACAGAGCTATCATAAGTATGCTCACAATTATGTTAATCTAAGAAACTGAGAAATGATGTTCCAATCTCCCCAGTTAGCATGATAAGTTAAAGGTTTATTGTACATTTGGTTTTTTTTTTTTTTGAAAATACATACCTTAATCTATCTTCAAAATGTCTATTAATTGAATTTGTGACATGCACCATGACATTTCCATTATATCTTTGAAAGAATTTGAATTTAAAAAGTAAAAGTTTACATTCCCCCTCAACATAAACACTGCCAAAATATTGGGTTGAGAAATAGGTACTTTCCTGTGTTTTAGGTAAAGGAAAGCCAAGAGTCATTTTGCTACCAACATATTGGCTGCTGGGATTTCTCTGAGGGTTATTACAGTGTGTTTCTTTTGAAATATCTGGAAGAACACTTTGTGGGAATGAGAAACTGTCAAATAATAACATAACATAATAAATAATAACATAATTGGTTATGTTATAAATTTTGACATGTTTGACAAAAGTAACAACAAAAATATATGCATTCACATATTCAAGTTTCAAAGAGAGAAGGAAAGTGGACCCCTGAATTTTGCAGTTCTCCGAAACAGTATGTAGTCATTTTAAACTGAATTGATAAAGAATGTTAAAGTAAGCAATCTGGTATGTGAGGCTGGGATAAGAGTCTTCCTATTTAAAAGTACACCATAGGAAAAAAATAAGGTAAAAGTTAGCAAAGCGACTGAAAACCCTCTCTGAATTAAAAGCAATGGCAGTTCTACAATAGTTGCTGAGGAAAATTGTTCATCACCTAGCAACTTGTCACCTAGCAACGTGTCAGAAGGTAGCTGTGGAAACAGTGGTGGAGGGTTCAGATTGGAAAGAGCAGCTGAGTGAATAAAGAAACACTTTAAATCACATTTGACAATAAAATAAACAATTTTTAATGAGCTTTTCTTTTTCACCTCAAGTGTCTCTCACTAGGAAAAGGAGGCACGGCAAAAATCTAAACAGAAAACCTGAGAAGAGAATAATTACTTTATTAGTATGCAGAGAAAGGAAGAAAAAGGAAACAAGCTAGAGTCTTTTACCACCCCCTTCCCCCACTGTCCCAAGTTGCACTTTCTTCATTTCTTTTAGACCCTAGAAAACTTAAGAACAAGGGTGATAGAGAGGTGTAGCTACTAGGGTGCCTCTTACCTAGTAAATTAGATAATATCACAGACTTCAGGGTTGCTGCTGAGGAGTTTAAATTAGATTAAAGCCGGGAAGTCTGTTACACGTATCTTACTATAACATTCCGCATAGGAGCCCCAAAATAAAGAAGCTCAATTATGATCTATATCTGTGCTTTTAAGATTCTCCTCTGCTTAGAGTTAGGATATTGCCTTTACGTATACTCATAGAACATAGGATATAAACCCGTATCTTCCCTCATATTGTCTGTATTCAGTGTGGTTAACAACAAATCCTTATAGACTTTCACCTGGGTTTTCTTTTTATCCAAGTAAAAGAAGCAATCAGATGTTGTATGTTGCCCTTGTGGTTCCTCTCATCTAGAGATATTCTATAAGTACCTTAAAAGTAAGGGATCTTTACTTATAAACTGGAAAGCCGATATTTGGAGGAGACTATTTGTGTTGTTTCAGGTCATTGTCCAAACATATTACCCTGGCAAACACTTGGGCTCTTCACCACTGCAGAGCCTCAGTTGACACTCTTAGAGTGGTTGTCCCTTGATTCTTTGGAGTTACCATTATAGATCCAAAGAAGTGAGTTTCATAAATTAAACCCATATTTCATATAAAGAAAACTCCTTTGTTCTATACATTCACGTATTGAATATATAGTAGATAGATAGATAGATAGATAGATAGATAGATTGAATATAGACAAATATTTTATATTCATTTTATGTATTTAACTTCTTGAAACATTTTCTGCTTAAGGTTTCTGTAGGACCATGATAGGATGGCTGGTTTTGGTCGAAATGCTGGCTGGAAAGCCCAGAGACCCAACAAGTGTCCATTGACTGTAAGGGACGGGCATCTATTCCATCAAACTCCCAGAATCCAGGCTCCTAACACTTGGCGTGGAACTTCATTGACCTGCATTGTGTTCAGGGCAATGCAGCCCCACCCAAAGAGCACAAGTAGAGGGCGTGAGTGAATACAGGCCTCAGGCCCTAGAGAGATTTACATACTAATGAGATGCCTGAAGGCCAGAGGGCAGAGCCAATTAAGCATCATTCCCCCAGAACCTTTCCCCTTTCTCCCTCCCTATTTAACTCAGGTCTGCCCTAAGTTTCATGGGGGTGCACATCCAGATTCAACTATCATCCATCATGTCAATAAAGATCTAGGAATCCTGGACTTTCTCAAGTTATTGGGACCTGCCGTGTGGAAAGCCCCCCCCCCCCCCCAACGGGTCCCCGCTGCGGTAATTCCTACAGGTTTCTATCTGACAAGATAAACCATAAGAAAATCATTTGTTCAAAATATCCTTTCCTTAATAAGAAGCTTAGCTTTGGCTAGTGTGAGATTCTGCAGTTGCCTGTGTCTCTGGAAGCTGCGAAGAACTTTGCCACTTTGTGCTGGCTTTAACTTTTGCCCTTGATTACTTTATTAACCACGGAATGACTGGTAGCCTTTGACTGTATTCCAGCCTGAATTTCTGAAACATAATCTTGAATATTTCTTAATTCTCCATCTCCATTTGTGGTTGTAATAATGTATAAGAAAAGGTAGTATTCAATACATCCTAGTAGAACTTAAGGTAAAGTAGCCTATGCCTCTCGCAATAGGAGCCTTCCAAACTCGGTTGCAGGGACACAGTACAAAAAGTGAAGATTATCGGCTGAGAAAGAATGCAATAAGCCAATGAAAAATATATGTTTTACCACTATGGTTTTTTTTGTACTTTTATTTGTTGCTTGACCCAGAGACTTCTTTAAATAAATGAACAGTCATACAGTTTCTCAACAAGCAGCTAAATGATCAGGAAATAATAATTATTTAAAAAACACAGGGTTTGAAATAGAGAAAAAAAATAGATAAAGACAACGTAAGTCCAATAGCTTTCTTCAGTAAACGATTTTTATTTGGGCATATTGTGTAGCGGCTGCTGAGAAAATATAAATGGAAAGGAAGTTCAGTTTTCCTTAGAATAAATAGAAAATTACAACTCAAATATTTTTGGGTAATATTTTTACTGTGGGCTTTATAAAAATAACATATTGTAGTTGCAGACATGTTTCAATTCAAGACGATGAGGCAGCATCTGTATTTAGAATTCTTTTCATCAACCTATAATGAAAGAACTCAGCCCCTTAAGGCTGTTTTTTATTCCCTCATCTCACCAAAGACAAAAAAAAATCCTTATTTAGTCCTTTCAGATTCCCTGGGATGAGATTTAAGACTCTTTCTGAGTGAGTCAGTGCTTTCCTTTGAACATCTTGCTTGTAAGTCTTTTTATGAGACACATGGTTCATCCTGAATTTGAACAAAAGTTTCATCAAAACCATCTCTCGAATTCTTTCGTTGGAGACTCAGAATTTTATGAGCCACTGCTGTAGCTGTTTTTGTGTCTTCTTTATGAAAGTTACTTGGATGAATGAAGCTTTTATAGACTCCGTCAGCATCAAAGTCAAAGTTAATTGTAAAAACAGCAACGACAAACAACAAGGAAACACGGGCTTTATTTTTTTTAATTGACTTAACTTGCTTCAACTCAACCACGAGTCTTTTGTAAACATGCTAGATTAAATTGTTTGATTGTTGTTTAAAGGAAACAACGACCAAGAGATTTTTCTGTAAGTTCAATGTAATCTGAATCTAAGTTAAAACTTTTTATTAATAAAATGAAAAGCTACCATATTCTTAATAATTTTTCTCTCTGTTGCTATTTATTTACATTCCAACTGCTGCTACCCCTCTCAGGCTTCACCCTTACAGAGTCCTTCTTCCAAACCCCCTTCTCCTCTGAAATGTAGGCCTCCTCCTGAGTAGCTCCCCCATATTGGGTATCTGGAACTGTTTCAGTTAGCTGCTGAGTAGAGCCTCTTGGGGAACAATCATGCTAGACTTCTGTCTGCAAGCATAAAAGAGTATCATTAATAGTGTCAGGGACTGGTGCTTGCCCATGGGATGGGTCTCAAGTTGGACAGGTTATTTATTGGTGGGCCATTACTTCAGTCTCTGCTCCGTCCCTGCATTCTTTTAGACAGGACTAATTTTGAGTCTAAAGTTGTGTGAGTGGGTTGGTGACCTTATTCCTCCACTAGGGGTCCTGCCTGGCTACCGGAGGTGGCCTCTTCAGGTTTCATGTCCCCACTGTTAGGCATCTAAGCTAAGGTCAACTGCATTGACTCCTGGGAGCTTCCCCTATCCCAGGTCTCTGGGACTTTCTACAGATTCTCTGGGACTTCCTAGAATTCCCTACTCCCCCTACAGCTACAAATTTCCATTCATTTCCACTCATCCTCCTTGCCCTCTCTCCTGTCTCTCCCCACACCTGATCCTTCCCCCAACTGCCCTCTCCCTCAAATCTCCCACACAATTCCTTTCATCCTTCTGCCCCCTATGCCTGTTCTATTCCACTTTCTAAGTGAGATTCAGGCATACTCGCTTGAGTCTTCCTTTTTGTTTAACTTCTTTGTGTCTATGTGGTATATCATGGATATTCTGTACTTTATGGCTACTATCCAATTACAAGTCAGTACATACCATGCATGTCCTTTTGGGCCTGGGTTCCCTCACACAAGATGATATTTTCTAGTTTCATCTATTTGCCTGCAAAATTTATAATGTACTTGTTTTTAATAGCTGAATAGAATACTTATTAATTATTTTAAATTTGATTTAACTCTTAACTGTTATTACTGAGGTATGGATAACTTTAGTTTTGTGATGTGTAATATTTCATATAATTATTTTTTCTTAAGAAATGGCAAAACATTTTTTTCAAAAATTTATATATGATGTACATATTACATGCTTAACATATAACTTCATTTACTTCTCTTCATTTGCTTCATTGAGATATTTCTTTCCAGTTATGACTTAATGATTTTAATAAATCATGGGAACCAACATGGTGTGTGTTCAAATAGTTCTCATAAAATTGAACCATGATGTTCCTTATTGCTCTGCTTGCTAGGTTGACATCTTTTCCCCTGGAAGTTTTTGATATTTGAACTTGAAAGTGTTACAGTATTTGTCTAATCTATGTTCTTCAACTATTTTGCGACAGAGGCAAACAATTTGTAGACAATCTGAGCATATATAAACTCAGAGACTAAAGTATCAAGCACGGGGCTGACATGGGTGTGTACCTATTCCTTTGTGTATACACTATGGCTTTCAATTTATTATTTTTATGGGATTCCTGATTGCGCAAATGAGTGGGTCTTTGTTGCTTGTGCTTTCTATTGGACTCTTTTTCTTCTTTTTGTTTGGCCCAATTCCCATGTATTAGTTTTTGCTTTAGCTTATTATAATTTATTATTAAAATTATGCAAAGGAATGCAAGCCAATGTGCCATTGAGACACCTATTTATTTATGCTTATTGTGATAGTGTTCATAATAGTTAAGTCACAGTTAATCAAGGTATTCATCAACAGATTAGTGGATAAAGCAGCTCTGGTATATGTATAGATATTATAACTTCTAAAGAATAACATAATATTTTTATTATCTATAATAAACAAAATAAATCTTCAAAAATCTTGCCTCAGGATTAATAAAGATAGAATCATTTAAGTTGCTAATGAGTATACATATGTAGTAATGGAATGGTTATTTTATTTGATTTTAGGATATGGACTATTTTTTTTACTATTTAATACAATTTTTAAATCCAAATAGATTTTGATATATTCCTCCCTTCTAAGTCCTTCCAGATCGTCTCCTCTGCTTTACCCACCCAACTTTAGTTCTTTCTCAAAACAGTAGCAAAAAGCCAACATAAACATAACAGCCCCATACTAAGAAAACAAAATAAAACCATATACCCCAATAAACAAACAAACAAACAAGTAAACATACAAAAGAATCCAAGAAACTATAATCATTTGAAAGAACATACACATAACTAAGCAGTCTAATTATATATTGGTCAACTACTCCTGAACATGAAGCCTGTCCTAAAGTGTTTGATATACCCAGTGTGATTACCTTGGAGAAACCACTTTTTCCTCTCCCAGCATGTATTAGTGGAAATTCCACCTTTTGTTCAACATTACCATAGTTTCTATGGTTTCATTCATTCATTCACTCTCTCATCAATTCATTCAGAGGCTTAATGCTGAATAAGTTCACTCTTTCTGTTTTTTTCTGAACTCTGGCTGGCTGGTTCAACTCAGCTTTTCTGGCCCAACCTATTCTCTAAGAGGACTGACTCAATCCAATGTCTCTCAGCTTCTCATTGAATTGCTCTACTTGGCCTCAAACTAACTCTGGTAATTTGTTCTAATATTCTGGCTCTTTTTCATTCTCTGGATCAGAATGCTGTCTTCACCTGGCTCTGGCTTGTTCTCTCTGCAACCCGTCTCTGTAAAACTAACCCTATAAAAACTGCCTCTGACCTCCAAGAACTGAACTGTCATTAACTCTAATCCACCGGACTGCCTCTCAACTCACTGACTCCTTTAGTTTAGCAAACTAAACTCCACTCAACTGAACTGACTGCCTGACTGGAACTTAGAGACCTGCATGCCTCTGCCTCCTGCATGCTGAGATTATAGGCATGTACTACCATGTCTGGATGTAAGCTTTTCTTTACCTAAAATTTGCTCTATTTCAGGCTGGCCTTGGACTCAGAGATCTCTTTGTCTGTATCCTGGGATTAAAGGCCTATCTGCATTCCAGCCAGATGACACTGACCTAGAAGGTCTTTAGGTGTGATCTCTTTCCAGAGCAGCCTTGTAGCTAGATTAAAATTATTCTAAAGACAGACATTATATATTATATTATTAGTCTATTAATCTTTTTATTATATAGTCTATTAATTTATATGTTATAATTTTACTAGTCTATGAAATTATTTCATTTACATAAAAAGGAATACATTTTCAGGTTACCATATTACATGAAGTAGGTAAGACATAAAAAGACAGCTATCTCATGTTTCTCTTTCACACACAAACACACACACACACATACACACACATATATATAATATATATATATACACATACACACACATATATATATTTTATATATATATATATATATATATATATATATATATATATATATTCTCATAACCTTAATGGAGTTAGTAATGCAAATGCTACTATAAATTTCTATTGGAATTTAGTAATTAAGAAAATGGATGGTATGTTATAGGAACTCATTTACTTCCCATTGCTGGAGCAAGAATTTACAAAGTAAGCAGAGCATAGGGAAATGATCTCCACGGTAGTAAATTAATTTTGAAGATATTGATATGAGCTTATGTTTAATATATATATAATTGCATATAAGAAATTCTTAATATATATATATACACACACACATATATGTACATACTGTTTCATTTGAAAGATTCAAAATGAACTATGCCCCAAACACAGAACATTGCTACCTCTTACATCTTACATTTTCAGTAGAAGAACTCATAAGAACTCAGAGCATAATGGAAACTGAGCTGCACCTGAGACTAGGAGCAGAAAGTAAAGAAATCTAGGAAGACGTATATCACCACAAAATGAGTATTATTGACTAATGAGACTATGTAAATAAACAAAAGAGACAACTAGAGAACTGCAGAGTTACATGTCCAAAGGTTGACTAATATAAGCAAATTAAAGGACCATTAAACTACAGAATATAAAGCAGTTTGCATAAATTTCCACAGACATAAGCAACTGAACTAGTTCAGCATGTTTCTTCTTCCTTGAATATGCACTCAATGACTGATTCAAATGATCAAAACAGTGATGGTGCTTACAACAGAAAAGAATCAGTAAACTGACAATGGACAAACCTGGCAAAAAACACTTGAGCAAGATGTGCCATCAACCTGAATAGGATCTTTTTAGGTATAATGTGATAATAATGACACTTCAGCTCTATAGTCATCTCAGGAACACATAACTTCAGTGGAACAACAAGCAGAACATCTCAAGAAACAAATACAGGACATCTTGCATGATGCTCAAATATTGCATTCACTGAAACTTGATGTGTTTATTAACTTAAAAGAAAATTTTGAAAACTTTAACAGGTAAGAGCCTAAGAAGACAAGAAAACTAGATATAATGTGTTGTATTTGATGTGAGAAGAAAATTCCAGTGACAGTTGTATAAAAAAGAAAGAAATCTGAATGTGAAATTGATATCTTATATCAGCTGATTAATTATAATTCTAAAAATTTATCCATAAAAAGGATTCTATAATAGAGAAAAGTGATTGTGAACAATAATGTAATGTTTAATGATATTTCCAGAAATGTAAAAGTTTTTTTTTTTAAATTAACAAGAAACCTAGGACACCAAGATGATAGCTCAGTTAGTAAAATGCAATAGGACAAACTGGCCAGAGAACTCCCAACCCTGCCTTTTTCTACCTTCCCAGTACTGAGCTTATAAGAGTACATCAACCCACCCATGAACACACACACACACACACACACACACACACACACACACACCACATATTGTGAGCTCTGGAGATCAAATTCTGGTTGTCATACTTGGGAAAAAAATTATAAACTAAGCTATCTCCCCAGATCTCTTCACTATTTTTAATGAAATAGAGGAAATAGAAGAGCCAAGTGCTAAATCTTGAAATATTTAATCCCCCAAGTCCTAAACTAACCTTGTAATTTTCTATTACATGAGTCATTAAATTATCCTCTATACTTATATCAATTTAATTTACATTATCTCTTGAACTGTAAAAGAACTGTTGTTCTAAAATGTGTGTTAATTTGCCCTTGAGCTGTTCCTCATGTAGATGACTAAAGTTGCTTCCTTGAAGATCTATCATAACTAGAATTTATTGTTCGGTCATGATTAATTATTGTTTCAAACAACACTGAGCATAGCACTTGTACTTAAGAAGATAATAATAGCTTTCTAAGTTTAATTAACTGAATGTTTGTGTATCTTAAAATCCATATACTGATGACCTAACTACTCATGATAGCACTATTGAAGGTGACCTTTGAGAAGTAGAGCAGCCTCTCATGAACAGGAATGGTGTGCCTGTATAAGGCCATCGGTAAATATAGTACTTGTGTATGAAATTCTCAGTAAATAATAAGTAAACAGCTTATTACAAAAAAATGAATTTTAAGTTGAAAAAGAAAAGACCTCATTCATCTGAGATGGAGCTCAAAGAAGCTACATTTATGCAATTTGAAGATATGAGAGAGCACTCATCTGCAACCATGATTGCATGCTGTTCTAGAAACTTACTACCCTTGACCATAAAGTTAGATGTCCAGGCTTCAAAATTCTGAGGAACTATTGATTATCAGCCATGAGAATTTTGCATTATTTTATGGTAGCCAAATGGAAGATACTGGTTCTGTTTTTCCACATCTCCTCATATTCTGCTATCTCTCATAAAGCTAAGCTTAGGAATGTTGTTAAAATTGTCAATGAATATTTCACAGAAAACATCTTAGTGGTTGAAACTTTTGTTGCAGAAAACAATTAGAATAGAGATGTGAGTGAAACATGGCTCATTGGGTAGGTTTGCAGTTATGCAAAAATCATGCTTTTTCTATTTTTAACCGTTTTTCTCTGTCTGTGAATCAAGAAAACTCGCTCAGCGTCCTCTAAACAATGAGACTAATTTCAATGACAGGAAGCTTGATATTACCTAGGATATCTTTTTAAAATTCTTCCACTAAATAGCCTTCCTCTCTAAGCTATGCTATAAATGTTGACAAGATCTGAACATTTCCATTGTCATTGCTCCTGGTGTGACCTTCGAAGTGGTAAATATCTTAGGATAACATGCCAGAGTGTATCATTTTATTTGAGAAAATTTTCATCTGGATTGGAAAGTAGCACAGAATCTTTTATTTTGGCTTCAATACATCTTTTTTTAAATTAATATTGTGCTAGTATAGCTCATGGCATGACACTTTGAATGCAGATAAAAACCTCTTAAAGTATACTATTTTACTATTTACCTCAAACACTTTAGGATATATATATATATATATATATATATATATATATATACATACATATATGTGTATGTATAAATATGTGTATATATACATATATATATAATTCATGATGAAGAATATCAGTGATTTATAGTCTTTATATGTGATATTCTATATCTGATATATATTTGAAATTCTGCCACTAGATTTTGTCCTCTAGATGTAGAAACCCCGTTGATAAAGTCTCATCAGTATAGCTGCCTAAACATGACAAAGGAGCACCAATGACAGGGTAATGAAAGGAGATTCTTCAAGAAGTGTCAACAATAAACAAACAAACAAACAAAACAACTACAGCTGAGTAAAGAAGGCTGCGCACAGGAGGGAGGAAATGCCCTTCCATGGAAGAACACACCACTCGATTATCCAAATTAACATGGTACTAATATACTTTCCAAACTTTAAAATAAAATGCCTATGCTACTCTGTCATTAAAGATATTTCATAGTTGACTTAAAGATAACATTTAGAATTTGGCGTCATTTACTTTTTTTAAAAAACAATTTGGGATTCATTAACTTTTTCACCTTAAAAAAAGTCTTTCTTTTTTTTTTTTTTTTTGTTGAAAAGCTTTCTTCCTTGATAGAAATGTAATTTTAGTTTATCTACATTGACATTTGAATTTGTATGCATTCATTAAGCATTCAGATTGTATAAATAATGCGATCTGTACTTTAACAAAGGAAGCTTTTCACGGATGAACAACTGCTTCCCGTGGCATGATGACAGCTAGTGAGAATTAGAAATCTCATGCATTAAAAAACAAAAATACTGCCTGAAAATATCTTTACTAAAAGAATGAATCAAATAGAATAATGTTTTAAATGGTAGTTGTTTTTGATAAATCAATAATTTCAGTTAAATTGTATGATATCTTGTTTTACGCTCTTCTAGAAGAAAGGATCATTAGAAAGTGGTTTTGGCTGAAATGTTTTCAATAGTATACAAAGCTATGGTATCTATATAATCAGTTATTCTTAGAACAACTTCACCTATGCTCTGTAGAGACTCCTGTCTCTATCTTAACTGGCAGAGCCCTGAACTCCTCTTTGTATAACAATTTATGGTAGAGTTTCTTGACCTCCAGCAGTTCATTTTTTCAGCATGCTTAATCTACTTTGTTTCTGACTAGTGATCGTCACACACATTTGACCCTAAACCTCAGGCATGCTGTATAAACTCAGATATTAATTTGACACATAAAAGCATAAATGTACATTTTCAACCACATGGTTGTTAGTGCAGACCCAGTTCAGTGCTTTCTGGCTTTGATTTTGTCATTTGTTGTTGTTTGAATGTCTAAAAGCAACACGACACCTAATTCAGACTAGGAAAACAATCACATAATGTTTTTGTCCGGGAATTAGAATTAAATTTGCTGTCTCTGTGGTGCAATGTATTAGGGTGTTCAGCTGTTACCTGAAAGGATGGTGGTTCAAGCTTACCTAGGGATTTGTAAAAGAATTCTATATAAAAGTCTTGCAAAATTTGAAAATAAAGAAGAAAGTAAAATACACTGGTTTCATAAATAGACAGATCAGAAAAGGTCAGGAGAAGCAAATATAAAAAATGTAACAAGAGTATATAAATAAATGGGCCACACAGGTGGGATAAGTCGGAGGAAGAAAGAAGAATCAGGACCTAGAGAGCAACTGAATGGATTCTGACCTTGTTAAATGCAAGAGAATGAAAGAAAGAATAAAAATTAAGGGAACATTAACTAGATCCCCGAGATCTATCTTATATATTATGTTCCTATATTCAAGACTAAGTATACACACACACACATACACATATACACGCACATATATAAATATAAATATACATACACACACACACACACCCCTACAATATGTCATATAGTAGTTTTGGGATGTGAAAAGCATCATTTACAGAAGAGTAAATACAAAATGTTTTCCCTGTATTTATTTGAATATTTGAATATTATTTAAATATTTTAAAATGTACATGTATAAGTGTTTTGCCTACATGTATGTAGAGATGCCATGCGAATGTCTTGTGCTCAATGAGGTCACAAGTTATAGATTGTTGTAGGTGGAACTTGGGTCTTCTGCAAGAACAACAAATGTTCTTAAGGACGGGGCTTCCTCAGTCCATCCTCGTGTTTTTGGATGATACATAATAATCTTAATAAATAATTAATGAACTACCAAAAGAGTTGAAATTGGGAGAATTAAATGATAAAATAGGCTTGTGCTCATCAAATGTTATCCAGATGGTTTTAAAATGGCAAAGATGGTGTTTTCTTAATGACTTATTATTATTTTAACTTGCAATTATGGCAATATATGCACTCTCCTTTTTTGTTATTTAACACATTTTTTTTCTCAGTTAAATCTAGTCTGGTAGGTATCAGGCAACTCTTAGAAGCCCTTCTATAAGCAGAATATTTATTTCTGGTCATGTTTATTACTCAAGCTAATATCATAATAGTAATTAAATAAATCTTGAAAATAAGCAAAACTTCAAGATAATATGTTATTGTTATCTTACTCAACATGCCATTTTCCATATTAGTCCACTGCTATTTAAATATTTCTTGAGAGGAAGAAAGACTCAACTTAGTTAAGCCTATCTAATATTTAAATTAGAAAGCAATTTAATGCGATTTGAAGTTGTCTTTAATTCCATTTATTCATGCTCCTTTTGCTGCCCCATTTTTTTTTGGTGAATATGACCCAAAGGGTGGTCAGGAGGCCCCTGTTGACTGACTGAAGCACAAATGTTCATTGCCACAAAGTAACAACGCCTACCAGGAGGCAATGGATCAAAAGATTTTTTACCATAAATGAAATGTTTTTGACAGCTTTGTTTATGAAAGAAATGAATGATTTTAGCAGGAGCTAGAGTAATATTGTTGACTTTTTCACAGTATGTATAGTATTACTGAAATATATAAATGTAAGAAGTCTGTTTTAATAAGGTCTTTTTAGAGGCATGAATATGTTCTTTTGATTGGGAGAATAAAAATAAAAGATAATTAGGTTGGATTCTATGAAAGAACTCACATTTCCACCCTGGGCTATAGTGAAGCACTCTGCTTCAGTGGCCCTGCTTGATTTATCAAAGAAAATTGCATTTATAATACTCCTAGAGCAAAGACGTGTAGAAGCTAATGTCATGACCTTAAATAAGAATTGAAAATCAAATGAAAGCCTGTTTTAATGGGAAAATGTGAAAAATTTAAAGGAGATGTATTTTAGTATCACTTAGTAAACCAAATATGTAAGAAATTGTAATCTTGGACTATGGTGTTGGAACCTTGGAAATATGTAGATTATGTTGAGTTATCACCTTAATATTGATGTCAGAGGACTTTAGTTTCCTGACCTTCCGAGGTTCTTGCCCCATAAAACTAGCCCTGTGTTTAAACTTAACATTTAGGTCTAAGACAAATCACAACTTTGAGCAAAATATTTAACAAAAACAAAAAGTAAAACAAAAAACATTGTTACATTTATGATGTACTCCTCTGTGATTGTGATAGACAAATTGCTTATAAGAAAAAAAGTACATTCCCTGTATCATCCATGTGATGGTTTGTCCTGACTTAGGTCCAAAACTATGTTCTACTGTTCAGTTCCAGCCGAGTTCTTTATCAGCTGAGTTGCTATCTTGACAAAAACAATTCACAAATGATTGAATTCCTGCTCACAAATTCTTGTCCCATCTCTTGCCTGATGCTGTTTTCTCTTATGGTCTGTGTTCAAATAGGAAGCATGGTTTTAGGATTCATTTTAAATGCTTGCTTTCAGCACTCTTTAGGGGGTTATGATTGAATCTGGGTCCTAGTGACTAGTTTTGAAAAACCCTCACTCATAAACAAAATATAAAACTGTCTTTTAAAATGAGAGGTAATCTCCAGAATTTGAAGTTCGAATTTATCTTTAGGGGACTTGATAATTTGTTCTGGGAAAAGGAATGATACCCCCTACAATAAAAAGTAATAAAGAAAGAACAAGCAATGTTTGTAGTCCTTGGAGTTATATAAAAGAAAAGTAAATATCCACCCTCCCTCCAAAGATGCTGAAAGCTGGAAATGCTCAATAGGTGAACTTTCTGTTTCCAGAAAGAGCAGCTGGGGCCAGTCTTAGTAGACTCAGCTTTAAAGATTACCAAAGGATATTTAATTTTACAATGTTGGTTTAGAACGTCCTTCGAAGATTGTTTTTAATTTTGGCTCATGAGAAGATGAACTATTTTTATTCTGATAGAATTGCCCTCAGTAGTTTGGGGACAGACACTGTAAAGACAAAATGAATACAATCTTGCCTTTTTTTTCTTAAGCTAGCTGTGAGTGGACCTGGGTACCATTCTGTCTCCTTAATTGAAATTATTCTGTAGTTTTCCTAGATGTAAACGCAACATGAAACAATGCTTTAGTGTTAGGTTAGTAATAGCTTGATAATATAATTATCCTTGTGGAGCCTTTAAAAGAGCAGTGCCTTTGCAAGAAGGGTCTAGTTTATCGCTGATGAAGTGATACCTGTGATGGTTAATACTGTCCACTTGACAATAGTTTGAATCATTTAGAATACTAATCTATGAGTGTGCTTTTCAGGGAGTTTCTGAGATAGGTTAGATATGGTGGGAAGACCCACCCTAACTTTAGGTGACATCATTCCATGAGTCAGGGTTCCAGGCTGAGTAAACATAAAAAAACAAGCTAATCACCATCATTTATTTTTCTTTGCTTCCTTACAGCCAATGTCACATGACCAGCTGTCTCATACTTCTGTTGTCACTACAACAATGCTATCTAACTAGACTGTGAGTCAGCGAACCTTTCTCCTGTAAGTTACTTTTGTCATATTAGCCACAGTGAGGAGAAAAATAGCTGACACATCATGTCTGATATTACTCTTCCTGGAAAGTGCTTATTCCCAAATCAGTATTCTGGCATTAGTAGAAATTTAATTGAAGAAGGTAACATGGTCAAGAAGTGATTGAATCTCCTGCCATAACACGAGGACTTCTACCAAGGAACAGTGATGTGTGTCATGCTCTGGGAGCTAGGATAGAGTGGAGAGTATTTAGTCGTCAACCAATTACAGAAAACATTTTTAAAAAGTCATTCGTGGAAGTGATAGTGATGGTGGGGCATAAATCTAACAATCAAGACTGTGGAGCTTGAGTCAGTAAAATTTAAATTTGGGGGGAAAATAATGACATTATTTTGGAATCCTAGCCAGTGATTTCTGAGCCTTTGCATGCTGATCTCATTCTGGGCTTGTTTCCTTGGAGCAGTCTAAATATCAGACTTGTATGTTAATGGATAGTTGTTCAGCATTTTGTTTGCTAAGCAGTTTTGCTTTTTTCCTGCTATTTTCCTGAAGCTGGTATATTTGCTTAGCTGTCATGGAAATCTTGAGGCTGTTAAAAAGCGCCCAGCTACACAGTGAGTTATGAGCAAAATTTTATATTAGTATTGCAGTTTATTCTCAAATTGGAGGACTGACTGTGATTTTTATTTTATTCACAAATTAGGTGCAGTGCTCCTTCTATGAATGATTCCGAGACCGCGACCAGGAGGAAGCATGTGATCAGTGCTCTAACGGTACATATTACTTTTCTGTAGTATATTTGAGCTGATCTTTAATCCTACTACGTATAACACTGCAGTGGTTTGTGACATATCCTGTGCAGATACTATAATCTTCAGGACTGGAGCTTTGATTTTATTTGTTTCTTTTTGGAGTGACTCCTACTTGTTCTGTTCTTGACTTTTTCCCCTTGAACTCATGGGTAATATGCATACAGTTGGTGTCTAATACATACTGGTGAAAGCTTAGAAAAGAGATGTGCTTCATTTTCTACAGTAGTTGCTACCAACTCTTAGTGGTAAGAATGGAAGCTGACAAAGTAGTGCTTCTTTGTGCTTGTCTTGTATAACTAAGTCTTGGAAGGCATTTAGATGTGGATCGTATTTACTAGTAAATGCTGAGAAGTTTTTTTCACCATGTTTTAAGTATAGTGAATGAACTATTGAGCTTGTCTGCTAATTAATAGTTGAAGGACAGAAGTGAGATATACACATTCGTTCCTTTCAAGAGACCCTGAGGTGATGCGTGAAACATTCCTGGTGATGCTTGGGAATATTAAAAGTGGAATTAGCATGGATCTAATTAGCTAACACCTTAGTGGCCTGTGGATTTTATGTAGAAAACACTGATGTACTCCCCAGACCTGAAAAAGTTCCCATTGCCATTGCTAAAGCCTTCAGTTAGTCACAAAATAAATGTGTGTTTTCATTACCACAGGCTCGAGTCTCAGCGCTTTAAAGGAGTTGAGAAAAAAGGGACAAATAAAGACAAATACAATTTTTAAAATTTCTTAAGCTTGTCACAAACTGTCAATTTCACTTATATAACTGATTTAGGGGTTCCAACATTTTGCTTTCTTCTGTAAATTGTAGATTGAATAGTTTATGAGTTGACATAAAAAACCTTACCAATTATGTGTTTAAAAATCTGTTTCCCTTCTTGTATGTTATATACTCTGTGAGGACTGGGAAGATTCTGTGTTTTACAGCTCTGACTTTCCAGCATCTACATGATTGCCAATAAACAGCAAATTTACACACACCCTGGTAAATAGCAGTTGCTTAATGAATATTCCCTGGCTCCAGAGATGATGTGATATTTCCTTATAGATTTCCTCGACTTTTGCAACCTGTGTGCAAGCAAATGACTTTATTGTTTGTTTCCCTTCAAAAATTTATTCTCTAAAATAAACTAACAGTAAACTGTATTAAATTGTTCTCATATTACATAGGATATGACAGAGTCATTGCTTTAGTTTGTATTTTAAACATTAGTTCTTTTATATTTGGAAAAAGCAGGCTTTCACAAAAGATCTGCAATCACTAAAAGCCTACTATGTGTGGTGAGATTAGATGATTCTTGAAAACTAGCTATAAGGAATGATGATGTTTTTTTCAACTGAAATCCACGTAAGATGCTATTAATAAAACATCAGCTAAGGGGCTGGGGACATGGCTCAGCAGTTAAGAACACTAACTTTTTAAAAATAATTATTTAGGATAGACTTTCAGCCCTACATGGTACACACAACTGACAGTAGCTTGATTTCCAGGGAACCCAATACCCTTTTTTGGAGTCTGCAGGCCCCAGATACATATGCAATGTACAGACGTATATACAGATAAAAACCCATTTACAAGAAATATTTTTTTTTAAAAGTCAGTTAAAATGATTAAGCTGAGCTGATTATAGTTGGGTAGAAGATAGGCAGAAAAGCAAAACAGGTGCACAAAAGCCAACCAACCAAGCAAGCAAACAAAAAGAGGCTGTAAAATAAGAAATGTGGAAAACATATAAAGAACCAGGCTTCCCTATTAGTAGAGAACAGCACAGTGTGTCATGATTCAAAGATAAGAGCACAGAGTTTATTTTCTTTCGGTTCTTTGTGACTATCCTTCCTTGTCAAACAACAAATGTTTCTAACAGGTTGCTTTAACAGGGCAAGAGCGGAAACCATGGCTCTTGTAGGAAAGTCCGTTTGTTCCTCTTAAGTGTTCAAAAATACAGGGAAAAAACATATAATCTAAAAATCTTGATTTTTTTAGGATTTATTATTAACTATAAAATATGAACGTGGTATACTTGATGTTGCTGCTCCGCTCAACGGGAGCCTTTAGTCCATATCTTCCTGCCTGTCTATAAATGTGATGTAGTGGCTACTGCAGAAGGTAGAAATCTTTATACAGCTAAAAATGGATACAAGATAAACTATAGCATTAAAAAACAAAGTGCTTTACTCTATGAGATGGAACCTATACTTAGCACTGCTTGGGTGCTAAAGAACCAGAGACTAGATAGCCCAGAACCACAGGGTGAAACCAAACACTGATGGTCTAAAAAAAAAAAAGAAAAGAAAAGAAAGAAAGAAAAAGAAAGAAAAAGAAAAGAAAACAACAACAAAAAAGTACAGATATAAAGGCTTAACTAAAGCCTCGGAGTTGATGTATCCATCAACTTCTTGTCAGTTCCCTAAGCTAAAATATCCTCTTACCATTTTGTTCTACATCCAAACTTTTATTCTGGTATGTGTTAAACAAATAATAGCTTCTTTATGAGATCATCATATAAGCAAATAGCACATTTTGATCATGTTCATACTGATAGTATCTTCATTATATTTTCTTTCATACTTCTGAAGGAATTATTATCTTTATCTCTTTTTTTAAATAACATGTTGATTCCATGATGAGTCATTTTATTGATTTTGTTGTTGTTGTTGATGTTTTAGACCCGTGGAGTTTGGTTTTACCCTAGGGCTCTGAGCTATCTAGTCCCTGGTTCCCAAGCAGTGCTGAGTATAGGTTCCATCTTATATAGTGAGCCTTCTGTCAGTACAGACATTGCTTAACAACTTCCGGAAGTTCTGTGCCACTATTGCCCTGGCGTATCTTGCAGGCAAGGCAGATTGTAGGTCAAAAGTTTTGTGGCTGGTTTTGGTTTTACAGTGTTGTTTTGGTAGACTGCAATATACTTCTTGCACCAAAGAAACCAGACAACAGAGGTGCTCTAGACACCAGCCTAACTTTTCTGTATTCAATGAGTTGTGTGGGTGTCATGCTCGGCAATGTGACCATGCTGTCAGTTTACATAGAGCAACAATTTTTTGGTTGAGGGCAGCCAGATTGCTTTTAGTTTCTGGTTATTATAAATCAAACATCAATCGACAAGGTTCAGCAAGTAGCCTCAACCTTGGAGTTGTCTTTCGAGTAATATGCTCAAGATTGGGATTACAGAATCCTGAGGTAGATCAATTCCTAACTTTCTGAGGAATTCCTATATTGATTTTCATAGTGACTGTATAGTTTTAGACTCTCACAAGCAATAGAGGAAAGATTCCTTTATTTCACATCCTTGACAGCATGAGCTGTCACTTGTATTATTGATCTTGGCCATTCTGACAAGTGTACAATGGAATCTAGAGAATTCTCAACAGAGGAACCTCGAATGACTGAGAAACACTTAAAGAAAAGTTCAACATCCTTAGTCATCAGGAAAATGCAAATCAAAACGTCCCTGATATTCCACCTTACACCAATCAGAATGGCTAAGTTCAAAAACTCAAGTGACAGCACATACTGGTGAGGATGTGGAGAAAGAGGAACAATCCTTCATTGGGGGTGGGATTGCAAACTGGTACAACCACTCTGGAAATCCATATGGCAGTTCCTAAAAAAAAATTGAAGATGGTTCTACCTGAAGACCCAGCTACATCACTCCTGGGTATATACCAAAAATATGCCCCACCATACCACAAGGACAGGTGTTCCACTATGTTCATAGCAGCCTTATTTGCAATTGCCAGAAGCTGGAACAGCTTAGATATCCCTCAACCGACAAATAGACTCAGAAAACATGGTTTATTTGCACAGTGGAATACTGTTCAGCTATTAAAAACTAGGACATCATGAATTATGCAGGCAAATGGATGAAACTAGAAAATATCATTCTGAACAAGGTAATCCAGACCCAAAAAGGAATGCATGATATGTACTCACTGATAGCCAAAAAGTACAGAATACCCATGATACAACTCACAGACTGTATGAAGTTTAACAAGAAGGAAACCGATGTGAGGATGCTCAATCCCATTTAGATGGGAGAACACAATAATCACAAGAGGCAGAGGGAGGGAGAGATCTGGGTGGGAGAGGGGAGGGGAAAGGAAAAAGGTGAACAGGATTAGGTATGGGGGAGGGGAGACAAGAGAAAAGCCCAGAGGGCCAGGAGAATAAAAGGAAATATGCAGGGGTTGGGAGGTAAAAGTCTCAGAGACCTGGAAAGTGAGAGGTTCCCAAGACTCAATAGAGATGACCTTAGCAAAAATGCCCAACAGAGGGGAGATGGAACCTGAAGAGACCACCTCCAGTATTTAAACAGGGCCCACAGTGGAGGGAAGGGGCCACCCACCTACCTTCAAATTTTTTGACCCAGAATTGTTCCTTTCTAAAGGAAATGCAGGAAAAAAAAATAATGAAGCAGAGACTTAAAAAAAAAAAAAAAAAAAAAAAAAAAAAAAAGGCCATCTAGTGACAGGCCCAATTTCGGATCCATCCCATGGGCAGGCACCAAACTCTGACACTATTATTGATGCCATGTGTTTGCAGACAAGAGCCTAGCATGGCTGTCCTCTGAGAAACTCCACAGGCAGCTGACTGAGACAGATGAAAATACTTACAGACAAGCATTGGACTCAGGTTGGGAGCTCCTATGGAAAAGTTTGGGGGAGGATTGAAGGAGCTGAAGGGGATGGCAACCTCATAGGAAGAATAACAGTAGCAACTAACCTGGACCCCTGGGCACATCCAGAGACTAAGCCACCAACCAAAGAGCATACATGTGCTGATTAGTGACCTCGGGCACATATGTAGGAGAGGACTGTCTTGTCTGGCCTAAGTGGGAGAGGATGTGCCTAGTCCTGTAGAGACTTGATTCCCAAGAGAAGGAAGATGCTGGGGGTCTGGGATAAGGTGTGGGTGGATGGGTGGGGGAGCATGCTCACAAAGGCAAAGGGGAGAAGGGAATGAGGTGAAAAACTCTCTGGGAAGGGGGATTGGGAAAGGGGCAACATATGAATGTAAATAAATGAAATAATTTAATAAAATATAATAATTTTTATTAAAAAAAGATGGAATCTCAAAATGTTTTGATTTGCATTTTCCTGATAGCTAAGGACATTGAACATTTCTTTAAGTGTTTCTTAATGGTTTGAGATTCCTCTACTGAGAATTCTCTGCTTAAATCTGAACCATCTGTTAATTGGTTTATTTGTTGTTGTTCTTTTTTTGATATCTACTTTTTAAAATTCTTTGTGTATTTTGAATAGTAGCTCTTTATCAGGTATGTAGTTGTTAAAGCCCCTTTTACAATTCTGTAAGCTGCCTATTTGTCCAAATGTCCTTTTTCTGTACAGATACCTTTCAATTTCATGAGGTCCCATTTATTAATTATGGATCTTAGTGCCTGGGCTATCAGTGTTTTCTTCACAAAGTCTTCTCCTATGGCATGGAGTTTGAGGCTAGTCTACACTTTCACTTCCATCACTTTCACTGTATTTTGTTTTATACTGAGGTCTTTAATACATTTGCAGTTGAGTTTTATGTATGGGGTTAGGTGTGGAACATTCTTCTACATGTAGCCATACAGGTTTACTAGCACCATTTTTTGAATATGCTGTGTTTTTTTTTCAGGGTGTATTTATGGTTTCTTTATCAAAAATCAGGTATCATACATGTAGGGATTTATTGTTGGCTCTTCAGATAATGCTACTCATGAAGTTGTCTGTGTTTACAACAATACTTGTGGTTTTATTACTATAGCTTTGAAATACAACTTGAAATTAAGAATGGTCAGACTTTCAGCAGATTATTATTATTATTATTATTATTATTATTATTATTATTATTATTATTCAGGTTTGTTTTAGCTATCCTAGGGTTTTGGTTTTTCATATGAAGTTGAGAATTTTCTTTTCAACTTCTGTGAAGAATTGTGTTGGAACTTTGATGGATATTTCATTGAGTTTATATACTACTTTTCCAGGATACACATTCATACTGTGTTGATTTTACCAGTCCATGGGCATGGGAGATCTTTCCATTTTCTGACATCATTTTCAATTTCTTTCTTCAAAGACTTGAAGTGTTTTCATATAAGTTTTTCATTTGCTTGGCTACAGTTACCAAAACATATTTTATATTATTTGAGGCTGTTGTGTAATATATTGTTTCTCTGATTTTTTTCTCAGTTTGTGTCTCATTTGTATAGGAAGGCTACTGACTTTTGTGAGTTAATCTTGTATCCTTCTGCTTTGTTGAAAGTGTTCATCAGGTGTAGTAGTTGCCCAAGGGAATTGTTAGGAGTCACTAAATATACTATCATATCTGCAAATATACTTTGACTTATTTGTTTCAAAATTGTATACCCTTGATCTTCTTCATTTTTTTCTGTAGATAAGGCTTCAAGTAATAAATTGAATAAGTATGGAAAGAGTGGGCAACCATGTCTTGTTCTTGATTTTATAAGAATTGCTTTAAGTTTCTCCACATTTAACTTGAGGTTGATCTAGGGTTGCTGTAAATTGCATTTGTTATATTGGGGACACATTCCTTGTATGACTAATTTATCCTGCACTTTTATTATAAAGGGGTATTGGATTCTTGTCAAAGTTCTTTTCTGCATCTAATGAGATGATCATGTGGTTTGTTTTCTTCAGTTTGTTTGTACGGTGACTTACATTTAGATCAGTGCCTTATCAGAGGACCTTCCTTCCACAGCAGAGAGAAACAGATACAGAGACCCATAGCTAGATATTACATGGAGAGAGTAGCCCAGAGATACACAGCTCTAAATAAGATGTCTCCTTCAAGTCCTTCTCAGAGCTCATGCAACCCGAAGAGGCAGAGTGTAAAAACCAGAGAGGATGGAGAACACCAGGGAAGAAGGTCCTTTGAATATATATATAAGGAAGGCTCAAAAGAACTCACAAAAAAATGAAGCAGCAAGCACAAGGCTTAGCCAGGTCTGCACCAAGTTCTCTAAATATATATTATAGCTTTCAGCTTAGTATTCTTAAGGGACTCCTTAGTGTGTGAGGAAACGATTCTCTGATTCTTATTCTGATTTTCTTCTCTTGGGTTGCCTTGTCAAGCCATGATAATACAGCTTCTCTTTTATCTTATTATATTTTATTTTGTCATGTTTGGTTGCTATCTCTTAGATGTCTTTTATTATTATTATTATTATTATTATTATTATTATTATTATTATTCTGAGAGACCAAAAGGGAGTGGATACAGTGGGAGGGAAAGGAAGGAAGAAGTGAGAGGAGTAGGGGTGAGGAAGATGAATCAGGATATATTATGAGAAAAGAATCTGTTTTTAATAAAATGAAAAAAAAAACATAGATACCATAGATGATGGGAAACACATCTGTAAGGTAAAATGTACTTAACCCAGTGTTAGGAAGGCCAGCACATACTTCTTACTTTGCTGAGTGCTATATCATCAGATAAAAATAGTCCATTTACTTTCAGCTTGAGATAATTTTACCCATGACAGTCACTGCTTACATTAGGTTTCTCTCTCTCCTTTTCCCCAAATCCCATCTTGCTTTAACATAAGGTTTTATTGTCTGCTACTCCTTAGGACAAGCTTTTCTTGACCTCCCTTACTGCCACCATTAGCTGATTAAACATCCCTCCTATTGTAATCCTATTGTACTTTCTGATTATCTCCATTATACCATAATCTCGTGACAGATGCTATTAGTGTTCCATTGTTGCTACAGTAGTGTAGCACAGATTTCTGTACTAAAATGGGCTTAAAATAGCACAAATTCAGTAGTTCATAGTTATAGTCATCAGCAGTTTGAGAGGATCTTGTTGCAGTAATATCAGGGGTTGGTGGGAAACTGATCATTCTACCATTTCTAAAGAATAACCTGTATCCTGGCTTTTTTTTTTTTTTTTCCAGTTTCTATAGGCTACTCCCCATCTGTTCATGGCTGTCTCTGATCTTCAAAGCCATTGGTGGGTAGTAAGAACTTTCAAGCCATTATCCTAACCATGGTTCAATTCTTTCCCAGGTTTAAGCATATGCCAGTGCCATTTCATCACCATCAATAATATAGGAGAATTAATTATGACATAATTATTACCTTTAATGTCTTTCTTAAATTGTTGTTATACAGTTTAACATACAAAGACTTGTAGTGACTAGAACATAGATTTATTTGAGAGTTATATTTTTTTCTTTTTGGTCTACTGGAAAATCATATATATATTCTTATTATTAGGCAGAAATTGATTGAACCCAAGTGCTTGTACATGTTAGACAAGTACTCTATGCTAGAACTTCAGCTGTGTGAGCAGTGATTTTGTATGCATAGAGGCATAGGTTAGAATATATATAGCACATGTAGCCAATTCATAATTTCTTTAACAAGTTAGTAAATATAAGTCATCAAGTTTTTAATATGATCTTTAAATTCAGAACTAGGAACAACTTTAGCATTTTACTCTCATATATGTTACTGTCTAATTATAGTTTAAAATAAATTAATTATGTATTTTCATAAAGACTTTGCTTCTTTTTATCATGAATTTATGCTACATGAGAAAATATTAGATACATCTCTCTCTCACACACACACACACATACACACACAGATAAACACACACACACACACACACACACACACACACACACAAAGAATGACACAATTCACTTCCTTGAGAAATACATTACATTTTTTTTTTTTGAGATTTGAAGAATAACCTGACTATTCTGGTCAATGTTTCAATGTTCATAATGATAATTTTTCTAAACAGAAATAAGTTCCTTAATAACATAAATAATTTACAATAAGTTTTTTGTTCTTACTGACATAAAGCATAATGACATGTTTGATGGTAAAGAAGACATATCTCTAAAGCATAAATATATGAAATCCAAAAGTCATAAGCAGCTTAAGCTTGAGCTCATATCAGAAAGGTTACCAGAAGGTCACCTCTATATAAACAAATGTTTACAGATGCATTTTGAGCAATGGTCAGAAAACATTACCATCTCTATCAATGTACAGAAAATGAAGAATTGTGTATTTGACTAGCTTGAATCTTTAAATGTATCTTAACTTTATATTTTCCAATATTAGCCCTTCAGTTTGGAACTGTCATAACAGAGAAGCTTATGGCAATATGACTATGTGGAACAAAGCTATTTAAAATCAAAGGATTGCTGCTCAGAGAGTCTTTTAATGCAATTTTTAAGATTTACATTTTATTACTCAATACTGGTATATTGATTTCAATAATATCCACCTAGGAGTATGGAAAAGTCAAATCAAAAGAAGATAGAAATATTCAAAGGAACTTAGTAGTGTTTAAAGTCATGGGACTGAAATATCTGGGAATAAAACAAACAATGGATTATAGTATCAAAGTTAGATAACACCCAGCTGCTACACATTTTTGAGTGTTTCTCTATCTAGATTACAGTCACCCAAGATAATCTTACATTTCCTGAGGCTTTAGTAGGCCAGCTCCTTTTTCAGCTATTAATGTCTAGGAAAAGTCGAATTTTCTATTGTTATCATGGGTTTTTGATAAAAAAGTTATTTTAGTCCTTGGTTTAAAAAAAATATGTTATCATCACCAAATTATATCCAAACCAAATTTTTACACAAACTTTGATGTTGTTTTGTACACATAAAGTTCAGAGTAAATAATTTTGCTCACTTTTATAATTTAACCCTCTCTCTGGTACAGTTCCATACAGAGAAATACAAATTTCTATGACAATACTGCATGATTCTTTATTTTATCACTTATTGTTTATACATTTTTATAATGGATGGGGTATTTAGCTTTCATTAGAGTTATTTCAGTGCATTCCTTGAGTATACACGAGTATACTACATTTGGTCATACTTATTTCCATGCTTTATTTTCCCCCATCCTACCCTCAATCAAGCTTCTCCCCTTCTGAAAACCCTTCCTGCTGCTGTCATGTCTTTTTGTGACTCACTCAGTTTAACTAAGACCATCTCTATGCACACTAGATGTGGAGTTATTTGCTAGAGCATGGAAATCACACTAGCAGCTATACTACCGAAGCTGATGACCTCTTTTCTACCATCAACCTAAAGCCCATAGATTTAGAGAAAATCATAGGACCACATGAGCATCTTCTGTATCCATGGATGACTGTTGACAGGCCCACTCTTGTTCAGGCTCAATATAGGGGACATTAGCTGCTTTGAGTTTCTAATTGCAAGGGCCATGTTCTTTCCATAAGGTAACATGTCCCATCCTAATGTCTCTTCTGACTCTTAAATTCTTTCTGTCTTCTCTTCTGCTATATTCTTGGAACATTTGGAGGGTGATAGAGATGCTCCCTTTAGAACCCAGAACCCAAAAGCCACTTACTTTTACCATTTTAAACAGGCAAGAATCTCTGCATTTACCAACATGGATGGGGAGAGAAAACTTCTCTGATTAAAGCTGAAAGCCATCGCTTCTCGGCCTTTTGGCTAAGATCAAGTGTAAAGCTGAAAGCCACATGTGTCTATGGGCATAAATGTAGTTACTTAGACAGCAGTATGAAACCATGTGTGCTTAACAAAATTACGGTCAATCCTCCAAGTTCAGGGAATACACATCCATGGGTATTTTAGTCAGTTCATAGGACCTGGCATCAATTCCATCCGATGGAGCAGGTCTTCAAGCTAATCAGAATGTCACTGGTGCATCTATAACAGCCATGCCATGATTGTCCCATGTTATATCTGTCCTGGCAGGGTAGTACTGTAGCATGGAGGGCCAAAGACTTTCCAAGATTATTATCACCTTCCAGAACTATGAAAGCTAGCCAGCAGAGGAGAAGCTTCTAGTTCAAAGCTACCTTGATTTTTTTTTTTTAATATCCCACAATCAAAACATGTGATGTCTTCAGTAATAGGAGTTTACCACTTAGTTCTGCTTGGATATTAAGAATAGTGACAACAGCCTGTGGAGAAATGCTGCTACTTACAGTCGCAGTCTACCATGTTTTAAGATAGCTCTTCTGAGTTTGGAACAAAATGGAAGATTCCCTTTTCCAGCAGAGTTCCTTCTTCTCTGCCTGACCTTTTTTTTTTGTTTTGTTTTGTTTTTTTTGTTTTTTGTTTTTTTGTTTTGTTTTTTTGTTTTGTTTTGTTTTGTTTATTTATTTATTTATTTCATATATGTGGATATACTGTTACTGTCTTCAGAAGGTGGCATCGGATCCCATTACAGATGGTTGTGAGCCACCATGTGGTTGCTGGGAATTGAACTCAGGACCTCTGGAAGAGCAGTCAGTGCTCTTAACCACTGAGCCATCTCTCCAGCCCCCCTGCCTGACCTTTTAAGGGTCCATAATTAGCCAAAGAAGGATACCCAGGACTCACATAGCATATAAACTCAAAGAATGTTTTATTTGCTGAATTTCAGCATGCTTTCAGGCTGAGGTCTCCCATTACCAAGATAGAGACAACCAAGTGTGCTAAGGCCTAACTTAAAGCACATTAATTATTCCAGGGTAGGTGACCCTTATCTTACTCCATCTCTAAGGACATTCCATTACCTGGTAGTGGGGGCTGGAAATTGTTGTTGAGGAAGTAGCTGAGGCAGTAGCTGAGGAAGTCTGGAAACTGCTGCTGACCCATTGTCTTTACCTTAGGTCAGGTGGTGAGGCAGCTTCTGAATCCTGAACTTGCCTGGACTTGCCCAGTTCTTGGAAACAGAGATTTAGGCCTAGACTCCTTAACTACAGTTAAGAACAGTTTGAAGCTTATCATGGATTCAGCCTAGTCTTCTAAGCCTTATATGGGGAGTCCAATCCCTACACCCTCTACTTGAGGAAGATCACATAGTCCTTAGCAAACCTGTAAGTTCAACTCCCTATATCCCCATAAGAACCTATCCAGCAAGTACCTGGGATTTCTGGGATGCCTGTCTATGCAACTGAAGTACTTTAAACTCCAATCAATGATTTACATTAATCCAGAAAACTCTTTTCCCCTCCCAAGGCACATATATAACCCTATTCTGCCTGAATAAAGTATATGTGTACAAGCTGAAGAGTAAGAGAGCTGTAACACTAAAATCCTCAGAGAAGTACCCACTCCATCCTGACTGAGATCCTGCAGACCCTATCCATTCAGGACTCCAAGTCAATCTCCAGCCTGATGTTCAATAGCAGCTTCTGAACACCCTGAGGGAGAAAGCAGAATGTGCCACAACAACTCATGTTCAAAAGTTCATGTTACATACTCACAAACAGCATACTGGACCAGAAAGGTGTTAGTATGAAACACGAAGTAAAATTTTGAAGTTACAAATTCAATGGTGCAACGTTATCACAAATAAATGCATATATGTATGGCCAAAACTGATAAAAATCATTATAACACTCTACATTCTGGAATGATCATAAGATGTAACTGTGTGGCATAGGATAGATTTAGAAGAACACATATAAGAATGAGTTGATAAGAGAAATATGCATGTTAACTATTGTAAAATGTAAGACTATTAATAATTTTTAATTTCTTTATACTAGAAGGTAGAAGCAGGCTAACCTGCACACAAAGGTTAATGGTCATGTTATAAAAGAGAAACCTTAAATATTTTATCCAACTATGCTATATTCAAACCATATTTAGGATAATTAATAATTAATCCAATAATGCACATCCCAGGAGATGATGAATAATTTCCTCTGAGTAGTTCTTAGGCACGATTAAAGGTGATGATTTTAGAAAAATCCATGTTTCAGATGGAAATAATTAATCTCTTTATGTGCTTAATTGTAATCATAAAATAAATAGCAGTTTATTTTTATAATAGCTTTCTTTTTAGCAGGAAAGTGGCATGTGGTCAATTTTTGATTGATTATACAGAGTGGGCCCCAGATCACTCTATTTTTACAACTCAATTGACTTTTTGGGTGGATGCCCAGACATGCATAACTTAAAGTTAAGGCTAAAATTCTTGATAAATTTTGGGATTGATTACTTTCATCCTGTGTTTCAAGTCACAGGTAGAGTGTTAATAATTTATTAGTCCTATTCATTGTGTACATATTGTAAGTTTTGAAATGCACTTGGGGATTTCCATATTCATCATTATACTTTGTTAGCAGGTGAAGAATAGACTTGAAAATATTATGTCCATTGTTAAAATAGCCATGCTATTTGAAAGTATTTGAATAGTAGACTATCGAATAATAAAAAGAGATTGTTCCACTCCACCACTTTATTTTAAAATTCTTTCCATTAATACAATGGTGTGGGCCAGCCACTGAGTCCATGCTCCTGCTTTGTGAGTGCTGGGCCAGGGAAGCCAGAGTCTCGAGTAAGGAAATCTTCCATAGAGTTGTCTATTCATTCTCAAAATTGTCTGATCTCTGTGATTAAACTCCATATCAAATCATTTATTCCACACCACATGTAGTGGTTTTATCTCCCCAAGGAATGAAGATCTTCATATCTGAGAAATCTTCTGTGTGTCAATTGTCACTGTCAACTGACTATTGCTAGAATGTTCCTACAATTTCTCTTTAAGGAAACTTTGTTTTGGTTCAATTTCAAGGTAACCAGTGTCATTGCTTTCCTTTGCTTAATGGTGAATTATTTCAAAAGCTAAGATAAGTTTTGTAAAGCTGATTGTATTGAATTTTTAAATGTAGTGTATTAGAAGTACGGTGTGATTTAAATGCTTAAAATTGCATCATCATGGCTGAAATACCAGCTTGTAAACTCCCTCACTCTTGGCTATGAATCCCATGTGCATCCTAATTTGCATGAAATCAATTCTAATCTTCACTATTGAGTGGTTTATGCATTGTTATTAATTAAGGTTATTGACTTATAATTACTCCATTTATTTATACCCCTACACAGATTCTCCATTAGTAACAATTATCCTGCCATTAATACTATAAGAAATGTATTAAATCCACATGTAAGTTGACTGTAAATTATTTAAAGATCTATACCACATTTCAATATGCCCGTTTTCACTTCAATTTAGTTACTTTGCTATTTGTTTACAATCTTATTGGAAATATTTGGATTATCTGTGCTTTGAATTAGCCATACTTTTTAATCCATATAAATTCACACAATAAACATATTAGAATATAACTATTTGCAAAGAAATTAAGAGGTATAATACAAATGTATCTAATATATTTTACTATTTCCTTTAGTTTTATTCTAAGTTTGCATTTCATAAATTTCTATATTTATGAAGAAATTGAGATATAACTATGAGGAAGACCTAACACTATATAACCTAGTAATTGTAACAGTAAAGGGGTCATTTACATAAAGGCAACTAACATTTTCATTTTGTTGTTCTTTAATCTTTAAAACTCCTCACTATAAATAAACTAGTATTTATGAGAAACTTGTAAATATTAAATATTTTAATATTAGGGAATATTAAAAGTCTTTCAGTTTAGACTCAGTTACTTTAAATTTGAAATAGCTAAGCCAATTACAAAGAAGAAAATATGGTAAGACGAACTCAAAACTCTGACCCTCTGATTCTACATCTGGAGGCCTTTTAAAACATACAATATTTACTTATTTATTTTGAGGTTATGGGAAGTAACTGGAATAATAGTAAGAGCAAATATTTTATAATTCTATAATTGTCTTTTTGAGTTAAGAATCTTTGATTTTAATTAACCACTGACTGGTGACCTTGACTCAGTCAATTATTTTTCCTAAACTACATTTTATAATTTATAAATGGGTTGCACCATTTATAATTTTATGCTGAAAGGAAGCTAGTATAATTTTAAAATGAAAACACTGCTTATCAGATTTTTTACTTGATGAAAATATGATTATCAACATTTTAATAAACATTTGGTTTTTTTAATCAGTTCTCAAAAATGAATTAAATTCAAGGTAAATATTTAAATTATATAAACAATATTAAAATGCAGTAGCTCTCAAATTTTAGTGTGTATACAGAATCACTTAATAAGCTATGCCAACATACATTTGTCATTTGGTATAGGTGGGGAAGGTCTAAAAATTTGAGATTTTAAGTTCACAGTAGATACGGATCCTATTGGGTCAAGGAACACAGTGTGAGAAGTAATAGCATTGGGAAATATCTCAGAGAAAATTAAACATAAAAATATAAAATTTTTCACAAACTTTGCCTGACTAGCCAGTTTTAAATGAAGTATATTTTTAGAACAGTTAAAAATTTATCAATAAGGCAGACACATCTCTGTTCATGTAAAAGAAAAGTTGAGGCTAACCTGGTCTACAGAACAAGTTTTAGGACAACCAAGGCTACATAGAGAGACCCTGTCTTCAAAATCCAAAACCCAAACATATAGATAGATAAATAGATAGATAGATAGATAGATAGATAGATAGATAGATAGATAGATAGATAGATGATAGATAGAATTTATCAAGACTGTACCATGGTAATCTTGTACCTTGCACCAAGTTTCTCTCAGCATTAGCTTCTTACTTTACTATTATACATGGCTCTAATAAACTAACATTGACAGTGATGTTAACCAAAGCCCAAAGTACTTAAATTTATAAAGCTTTATTTTAATTTGTTGTATATGTGTGTATTGTCTGAATGTATGTGTATCATGGGTGTGCTTAGCAAAATTTATTTTTTACTTAGTATTATTTCTTCTTTCTTTTTGTATTTATTTATTTATTTGTTTATTTATTTATTCTAAGATACTGCATTGTTTGTGTTTCAGTATTTCCTCAAACTTAGTTATGTTATTTTGATGTGTGTTTGTGGATAGCACACAGTTTCAGAGCCATTTTGCATTATCTTCTTTACTGTTCTGTAGTTATTTTATTGGAGGATGGTATTTGACAAAGATTTGAGAACAAGGCAGGCTCATTACTATTGAAGACTCTTTTAGATAAACTTCTGTGACAGAGTGAAGTGTCTGAGGTCATGACATAAGCATGGTTTGAATCTAGTACGGCCTCTCCATCTAGTGTATATGCTGTTACTTTCTTGCTATTACATAACATGGTTGACTATTCCTATATGTGTACGTAATTTGATAAGGCATTAATTAAAATTACATTGTAAAATCATTAGCTAATGACATAATACAGTTTCATCTCAGTCTTCATTTTAAAATGCAGTCATATTAAAGATTAATGCTAACTTGAATAGACATAATACTCAGCCCATAGCCTCTACCCATGAATGAATAAACATTAGACTGTGGTAGAAAATAGAGTCGGATTAGGTCTAATTTGTTAGTATGAGTACTTTAAATAGAGATGCGACCTTAAATACAGAAGCAAGATAGTTAGGAAAGATATTGAAAATTTTGGTTTGTTGACTCACACATGGGTTGAAACGTAAAGTACGTAAGTTACCAATGTCAGATCCATCTAGGTTTAATACAAGGAGAAGGATTCAAAGGCTACAGGAAAATGAGATGCTAGGATAAGTTTTAATTTAAACTTTATCTATTCTAAAACAATTAATTAGGCACATCTTTAACAAGTAATGTGAGAAATAAAGTCAACAGAATTCCCTGGTTTCTCCTTTCTATAGTTAGAACTTTTCCAGAGAAGACATAATCACTGAACTGGACAATCCAGATGTAATAGGAATGATGGGTACTCAAGGTGCTTGGATAAAATGATGGCACTTCATAGCTGATAGCAATGGAGGTGTGGTTTTTTTTTTTTTTTATCAACATTAGCTTAGTTTAACTCAGTCCTATAGATGGTATTGGCAACTTGATCATGGTGGTCTAAGAAGTGAACATTGATAGTAAGCCTACTAAATTGTTACCTTTTCTAGCAAAGCAAAAAAGGCTATAGGCCGAAAGAATAAAATCTAGCTTGCATCACAAAAATACAGGTATGGACACTCAGTTGATTTCCAGATGTTATCCAGTAATACTCTTAGATTCCTTAAATGCGAAGGAAGTTAGCCTCTGGGAAGAAGGATCTGATATTTTGCAAAATGTTATACTGTCAATCTTTCTTCTTCCTTCCTCATAAGGATATACAATTTACTAGGACAACTGTGCACTGGAGAAAGGGAAATAATCAAACTGAAAGGGTTTGCTGAGCTTTTACTCTGTGCTGACACTAATTATGTGAGATTCAAATGTCAGTGTAGTTCACCAGGCTTCGAGAGGTCAGGCAATCAATGCAGTCTATCATCTCACAGTGAGCCCAGTGGGCCAATCCCTAACCTACCTTTTGTTTGTTTGTTTCTCCAGCTAATAATTGAAACTGACACTAGCAGTTTACAGCATCTGTGTATTCATTGTTAAAGGTGATGCCTGTAAACTGGCTCTGCCTAGAAAACCATTGTAAACAAAGAGAATATTATACTCCTGAGAAATTACTGACAATACTCTGGACTTGAAAAATACAGGGGCTATGATTTCCCTCAAGTCTCCTTTTGCCTGGCCAGGTAACAAAGGGATCTTAAAGAATGACAGCTTAGTCATGCAATGGTGATGATTGTAGATTCTATGGCATATGCAGCCTCAGTTTGCCATCAAATGATTCAATCCCCTGCTACCCTGTAAACAGAATAAGAAAGTGACTGTCTCCACATTAACTTGGAAAGCACTTACATTTCAGATGGCACGGACATCTATAATTCCTCACTCTTTTCAGGTCTATTTCTACTGTCCTATAGTGTGCATCAGAGTTTGCAGGGATTTTAATGACCCCTTTGCCATAGATCTCACATTTTTGTTTTTGCATTGCATTAATAGCACTGACTGATTGACAAGTCATGACTTTATCAGACTTATTGATAAAAAAAAAAAAAAAAACATTGCTGTCATAGGATGAGAATGAATAAGACAGATCCAGGAGTCTTCTATCTCAGTGAACTCCTTAGACATTTAGAGATTAAGCAGTGTGGACCATGCTGTGCCATTAATTTTAAGGTGAAGGCTAAAAGAAAACATACTGCATCAGGATCCTCTTAAAACTGAAAATGAAATGTGACTAAGTTGTGTCATAGTCTGTGTCTTTTTTTTTTTTTGATGTGTTACTTTGTCCTTTATACTGAATACACCAGAAAACTGATAGTTTTGAGTAGATTCTAGAAAAAAAAAAAAAAAAAAAAAAAAAAAAAAAGCTAGAGGTTTCTAACAGGTCCAGGTGCTACACAAGATACTTTGTTAACCTGGTCTGTATGATTTCCCAAGACTAATGGTGTTTAACAGTCAGTGGTAGATACAAATGCTATTTGGAATGCTTTTAGGTTACCACATTGGCTCTTAAAAACTTAGAACAGACCATAGCATTCTGTGCTCATAAGAACTCTTAGAACAATGTCCCCATTTTGCTCCTGAGTCTTCCTAGTAGCTGAACAACACCTAATCAATCCCAGGCCATCCTCATGAATGATTCCAAACGTAGCATTGTACAGCTCATTGTTGGGGACTCGTTCTAATGCTATTTGTGTTAATTTGGCTCCCCAAATCACAAGGGAAGCTGCACATCTGTGCTGAGGGTCCCTGTCCCCAGTTGACTTTGATTGGGAAATAAAGTTCTTTGATGGGAAATAAGGGAGACAGGTGGGACTTTTAGGATTCTCCGGTAATAAACACAGAAGAGAGAAAGGGGTGAATCATAAGAAGGGCATAGGAGATGGATCACACTGGGAAGGAATAGGAGGGAGAGACAGCAGAAATATAGGTACAAAGGGAAAAGAGGTCCTGGGAGTGCTGCCCAGAAAGGTCTAGGGCAGCAAAGATAAAATATAGATTTCTTAAGTATTAACTCGTGAATATCTGAAGGAGTGAATTACCCATATGGAGGTTCAGGAGTGACCCTGTCATTGTCCTACTTAGGGTATATTAAAATATAAAATTTCTCTCTCTCTCTCTCTCTCTCTCTCTCTCTCTCTCTCTCTCTCTTTGTGGTGTGTGTGTGTGTGTGTGTGTGTGTGTGTGTGTCTGCACCAAGGGCCAGCCTCAGCTTGATCAGGGGTCCTGAGGAAGCAGTGTTTGGGATCAGAGAAGGAAAAGACTTAAAGTCAATCAGGTGGGGTACAAGTTGATAGTCTTGTGTTCTGCTGGAGACTGCTTTCCAGAGATCTCCATACAGTTCAGCTCTTGGAGACCCAAGCTCAGTCTTTTATTTGCATGTGTATTCAATCATTCACCCCAGGTTTCTATTTGATTGTCCCATGAATCAGCATTTTATGACCATAGCCCCTTGGTTTTTAAGAAAGACAGCAAGCACATTTTTTTCTTTTATAACATTTAAATTACATGCAAGTATTAAGGTCAGTTCTAGGTTGAGGAACTAGCAATACAATAGATACAAATAGTCAAGGAACAAGAAAGATAATAAACACAAATAGTCAAAGAACAAGCAAGATAATAAACACAAATAGTCAAAGGACAAGCAAGGCAATAAAGTTTTGTGATCACTCCCATGATCACTGTTTCTAAGGGCTTATCAGGATGACCAAAATATCTGAGCCTACTTCCCTGTCCTAGCCCAAAGTCATTTTCATGCCTAAATCCTACTTCTTTGTTCTAGCCTAATATTTAGATTCCTGTCTGAAATTAATTCTTTGTTATAGCCTAAGATTTTTTTTTTAACATAGCAATGAATTCAGAGATTTGCCTGTGTTTGTAAGCACAGACAATAAGCTAGCTGGGTGGGATCTGTCTCTGAAGTTACCATTTCCAACCCACTGAGCCTAAATTATCTCTGTCCCAGGCTATCCTTCACCTCAGGAATCTGCCTGTTTCTATAAGCACAAACAATAAACATCTGAGTGAGATCTTGCCCTGCATTCACAACTCCCTAAGTCACTTTATCTCCTTCCTTAATATCTTTCTGACAAGCTGGCTCATAGCTCAGCTGTCTTTGTTCTTTTAGGTCCATGAAGTGTCTCATATAATTCATGTTGCATCCTTACAATTTTGCATAGTTAAGAAATTATATGTTCTTGAACTCCTGTTTTCAAGTTTTTTTCCCAGATCCTTAAGGGCTGTCCTGAAGTACACAAGGTTTACCTTTTTGCCGAGGACATTAGAAACACCCTGGCCACCCTGACTTGTGCTGCTTCTAATTATCACAGAGTCATTAACCATGGCTGGGAGAAAATTCGCCGATAACTTTGGTGGGGAGGACATTTCTTAAAGAAGGAATCTAAATTTAATTATGTGAATTATTTTACAAAGAAGCCTTATGCCTAGCAAACTTCTAAACTTGTGTCTGCCCAGCCCCTGCTAGCTCTGCTTCAGGGGTGACAATTATATCATACCATCCCTACAGCATGGCCACGCAGGACTCAGAATCTCTCTCTCTCTCTCTCTCTCTCTCTCTCTCTCTCTCTCTCTCTCTCTGTGTGTGTGTGTGTGTGCGTGTATCTGTGTGCATATGTAAATGAATTTAAATGACATTAACCTATAGCAGGCTTGGGTTGAGAACACCTCTTACAGATAATATAGGCAATAAAATGAAAAATTCATTGCCAGGCAAGGAGTGTGTTTTATTATGTTGTGTGTCAGTGGTGTTTCAAGTTCAAACATTATAGGCTATTGACATTGACATTAAATATCCTCTAGAATATAATAGTGAAGCTCTGTTGCTAAAGACACTACCTACTTGAGTTATAAGATATGAATAAATAACTGACCTAGTAACTTCATTCCTATTAGCTAGCTTTCAGAGTGCTGGAAGGTTCAATGCATATTATTGAGGAAGAAATGTAAGCAAATGTTTTACTCAGCTATAAACCCTGTGACCTATAACAATGACTATGCTGGCAAGTTAGGTCTGTTGGGGCAGTAGAGGCATGGATGTTATGAGATTAACCAACTACTTTATGATTGGACTTAAAGCCTACTCTACAAGATGGAACTTATGCCTGGTATTGTTAACTGATTCCAAAACCTGCAATGTCTCGATCCTAGGTCACAAATGAGAATCTAATAAATATATAATAATCTAATAAATAATATATATATTATATATATAATAAAAATTTGTTCTCTAAGCTTCTTCTTCTAAAAAAATATATATTCATGTACTGTGCATAAGTGTAGTGCCTCTGAAAGCCAGAAGAGGTCATGGGTCTCCTAGAACTGGAGCTTTATTTACCCTATATGAATTCTGGGAATCCAAGCCAGGTACTCTTTAACAACACTATACATTATTAACCACTAAGCAATGTCTTTAGCCCTATTTCCTATCTTTATATCTATATATTATTGTATCTCTCAACCATCACCAGAGAATTTTCTTTTACAGTAGATTGTTATTAATGCAGAGACTCACAATTGTTCTCTGTGTGGAGAAGAAGAGAATCTGGAGTCATCAACTTCAAAGAGCATATCTATATCAAACACCTCCCTGTAAGTCTTAGCAATTATTCTAGAAGAGGAAACATAAAGATTGTAGGAGTTAAAGGCAGTGTATATCTGCAGCTAGTATTTGCTGGGAATAGCACTGCCTTTGAACACATGAATTTATACCATCTAAGACTTGTTAGTGGTTTTAAATAAGTGTTGCAGTTTTTCTCTTAATGCAGCTAGCTTTCAAAGACTTGAGACTGGACTACTATATTTATTTTACAAGCTTTAAGAGCACACATCTGAGTGGTATTGCAGTATTTTAATCCTCTACACTAATCTGGCTTCCTCCCAGTCAAAATCCACATGATACTTTCATTTTAGTACTGATCTGGCTCTCTGGGCTCCAGTTGTTTTCCCATGGTTTCTTCAGGACTCACTTCCCATGGCTCATCTCAACTCCTCTTCTTTCCCCTACTTCTGGCTGGGAGGATATCCATCCCTATTCTCTCTCCTGCTCAGTCATTAAATGATCAACTTTTTACTGACCAATCAGGGAATACTTGGGGAGCCATGTTTACATAAAATCGAGACAGGAGAGTCTCAGAATAAGGATTGCAACCAGATATGGGGCACAGAAACCAGTTTTGAATAATACAAGGATAACCTTTATGTAATGTACAATAACGTTATGAAGACTACATGCATAAGACCTTTGCTCGGCCACAATAACTCAAATCTTGTTGTGTCACTATTGGCAGAGATGGTTGTTGGGAGAGGGTTATTGGGGTTTTCTTCTGGAATGTGCCAACTGAAAGGATATTCACACCTTCATTCAATTGTTCTATATCCATGTATACATAGGCAGTGCTAAGTAGACTCTGCTCAGTGAGAAAAAAAAAGATTGCATGAAATTGGGAGAGAAAAAGTGGTTGGGGAGATAAAAAAGAAATAGGAGGGTAGTGAATGTACACCTAGTTTGACAAACAAACAAACAAAACCCCACATTATGTAAATATTTGAATTTCTTAAGCATATATACATATATATGTATATATACATACATATAGAGTGCATATATATATATATATATATATATATATTTCTTCTGGCATAATTATTGTTTTCTTTTAGAGATGGCACCTTATTCACCTAGGCTAAAATGATATGATAGCTAGAAGTTTGTAAAGTTATTTATTGTATTTTCTGAAATACCTTTGTGTTGGTGCTGAACTTGTGCTGCTATTTATTCAAATGCTAGATACTGGCACCCAATATACAATTACCCCTGATGATAAGATTCTCACAAACACAAAATGATTCTATGTAAACCTTGATCAAAGTTATCCTTGACGGGTTAATGAAGATGCCTACAGGATGGGCTAGTCAGAAGAGAGGAAGGTGCAGCAAGGTTTCCCTGACTTAGGATCTCAGGCAAGAACCACAAGAGGAGAGGAGAGGACAGAGGAGAGAGGAAGAGAGGAGAGGAGAGGAGAGGAGGGAAGGGGAGGGGAGGGGAGAGGAGAGGAGGAGGAAGAGGAAGAGAAGGAGGAAAACAGGAGGAGGAGGAAGGTGGAAAGAGGAGAATGAAGAAGGAGGAGGAGCAGGAGGAGAACATTGTCGGGCCTGACATGAGTTCTAATGTCCATTCAACCTTCATCCTTCAGTCATCTAGGGGACACAGGTGGAAGGCATGATAAACAGGCATCAGGCCCTAGAGAGATTTACATACTAATGAGGTACCTGAAGACCAGAGGGTGTAGCCAATTAAGCATTCATCCCCAGCCCCTCCCCCCTCTTTCCCTTCCTATTTAACTCAGGTCTGCCCTGGGTTTTTGGGGGTGGGTGCATCCAGATCCATCCACCATCCCTCATGCCAATAAACCCATTTTGGAAACCAAAGGACTTTCTCATGTTTGGGGCAGCGCTGTGAGGAACCATGGAGTCACAGCAGCCAGGCCTAACTTCCAGCTGGAGGAACCCAGAATGTTCCCAGCCAACTACCCACAGCCTGGCATGAGGAACCCTGTTGTTCCTCAGCCACATTTACCTACAGGACATCACCCTGAGGTAGAATGGATCATGAGCACATGGCTATCCTGATGGAGTAGGTGCAGCCCAGGAGGAACATGGCAATTGATATCTCAGGGATCATCACAGGGAAATAGACAGACTAGCATAGAAGACTGATATCTACCCAACTCTATTGCTTTAAGCTTATCATAAATCTAAAGTTTTTTGTGTCTTTTATTTGAGAACTATATGGTCTAACTGAAGTAGAAACCCAAGTAGGTATTTAAATGCAACAAGGGGGTGTAGGTAATCCTCAGAACAATACTAATTCCACAACAAATTGGTGTTCCATGTTGGGTGACAAATGTAAAAATAATACATATTAATCTTATTCCCTGTGGAATTTTAAATAAATGAGATTTAAACTATGCTTTTTATGTATTAGTCTCTTCACAATTACTGGGGAATTACCCCATTCTTAATCTTTAATGCTAGTCTGGCTATTTCCCTAAGTGTGCTCCTTCAGTACAAGTACGTGCTGTTGTAAATTCTCTGGGTTATTTCTGCTCCAGTAGTCTGGTGTCCTGGGGCATTTCACTCTGTTGCATGCTGCTAGTCCATCATAACTAATAAAGACCTCTGTTCCCTCTATCTTCTCTTCCTCCATGTTCTCTCTCTGTTTCTCTCTCTGTTTCTCTCTCTCTGTTTCTCTCTCTGTGTTTCTCTCTCTCTCTCTCTCTCTCTCTCTCTCTCTCTCTCTCTCTCTCTCTCTCTCTTTTCTTTTCTTTTCCACGTGCTATTGACCTGCGACTCAAACTCCACTTCTCTCTACCATTCTCCCCAGTAATAGCTGTCAAAATTTTTATTTAACAAATAGTTTCAGATTCAGGAGCAAGTTTTACACAACAAAGGCTGGTGTACATGAGGATGTGTTCATCTTGGAACAAACAGAATTTGGGCTACAGTACTTAGCATTTAGATACAAACAGCTCCAGAACAACCTTTACCTTTTTGTAGGCAATGTATTTTATAGTATAACTTGTTACATTTTTCATGGTTGAAATTTATTTGCAAATAAGAAATGGAATATTTATGCTCCTGAATATTCAGTTTGCTTGTGCATTGTCTATTTTCAAAAATTCCTTATATTTTCTCTATCTTCTCCAGTCCATATTGATGTCTTTTACTGGTAAATTTTGAAAAAACCCTCTGTAGTGGTGTGAATATGCTTGAGGGAGTGGCACTATTAGGCAGTGAAGCCTTATTGGAGTAGATATGGCCTTGTTGGAGGGTATGTCACTGTGAGGTGAACAATGAGACCCTCCTCCTAACCATGTGGGAGCCAGTCTTATTCTAGTGGCGTTCATATGAAGATGTAGAACTCTCAGCTCCTCCTACAGTATGCCTGCCTGGACATTGCAATACTCCTGCATTGATGATAATGGACTGAATCTCTAAAGCTGTAAGCCATCTCTAATTAAATGTTTTCCTTATGAGAGCTGGCTTGGTCATGGTGTCTGTTCACTGCAGTAAATTCATAACTAAGACAACCTCAGATTCTAACTAATTTTTATCCCAGACCATGAATTTCAAACCCTGTTTACTCCCTGCCCTAGATTGTAGTAATATTCATGGCATCCTAAACATGTGTCCTATTTCAGTCCCCATATTCTTGCCATTTCTGTCATTCTTCACCTCTGACACTACACCTGACCCTAATCACACTGTAATTACTTTTCTTATTTATAGATTCTCACTCTCAACTTATTTTCCACTGTTCTCACTTGGTCATATTGCTCCCGAATTTACCCTAGTTGGGTCAGTACATTATCCCTACCGTTCTTTTTGTCTATCTACCCTTAATGACAAAGAAAACATCCTCAAAGACTATCTTTTTCTTTGATATACAATATGTTTCCAACATTTCGTGGGGGAATAAGTAATGACTGACTGAGCACTGGCATATCGTAACCTTTAAAAACAACTTTTAATGTGACTTCAATTCATCCCAGTAGGTTACTCATTGGGAAATTCTTTACAGACATATGGAAATCAGTTAGGAACAAAATATTCCAAATAGCACAACACAGTGTGCATTAATCAAAGAATCAAAGTCTCATCAGAAACACACACACACACACACACACACTACTAGGCAGCAGTTTTTGTAACTAATTGCACAAATCTTAAGGGGATTATTGATTTATTGTTACAGTCCCTATGGTATGTTCGGTGCATTTTTTTCCAGAGAAAATAATAAATCTAGGTAGTTACATGATGCTGTGTAGAAGGTTTTTTTTTTCTTCTAAAATTATTGTACCTAATACTTAAATACAATTATCATCAACATATTTAAAGAAATTAAGAAATGTCAGCAAAGGGATAAACTGAAAATTTGGGTTAGAAATGTGTGCATATCTTTAAAAGCTATATCCCTTTGAGGTTAAGTCTACAAGTTATGTATATCTTGAATCCTTTCAAATGAGAATGACTTAAGCTCACAGTGAAGTGACACATAGTTTGTTAATGCATGGTATGCAATGTTTAAAGATATCTCTTCCTCTCAAGGATGCTCACAGTTCAGAGGGTTCTCTGAGGGAAGATAGTGATTTGTAAAGAGGCTTGTGAGCTTAGACATAAAACAATATTTTCTTCATGTGAAAAAGATGCTCACTGTGCAAAGGTTTTGTACTGAAGCTCAACCTACCTTAAGGCAAAGAGACTTACAATGGAAGAAAACATGAAGGCAATATTCTATGTGCCAATACCACACGTTAGTATTGCAAATCCACTGAAGTGGGGATCATTTTTTCACATAAAAGAAGTTGCTGTCTTGCACATACTTTAAGTCATAAATTTTCCCAACAGCCAGAAATTTAGTTTCAATATATAACCACACATTTGAGTATTGTACCCTGTGATCTAATATTTTTTGCATCCTTTGTGATATATCATTGGTAACTTTGGGCATGAGAAAGCTTAAGGCAGTGGAAACTATACTAGAAATTAAGTATTTATGTCTAAATTTTAATTTTCACAATTGCTTTAGCTCCTTTTTAAGTCATTAGATTGTTATTGGATCCTGCAATTATTATATCTTTATTCAATTGCCTAGGCTATTAACATACTTTTTCATTTATAAAATTAGATCAAAACAGTGCTTGGCATTTTCAAGGTGATAATATTTGCTGAAGATTTTTAAAGCTGGAAAATATTATGTGAATCTTGTTATTCATCAGGAACTTATAAGAATTTTTGCCTCAATAAATATTTTATTTTATCCTCTATTTGAGTTTAAGAACTCAACTCTTTCCCTGGTACATTTGTAAATATAAACTTATCAATATGGTAAATTTGAAAATCTTAAGTTCTAATATTAGATTTCTAAACTCAAGACTTGCCTGAAATAATGAAGAAATTGATTTAGTATAGAGTATCCTCTTAGTTTTACTCATCTTTGATATTCTAAGTAGAAACATTACAAACCAAATATGTCATTTGATTGTGTTTCTCCACCCCTTCCTAAAGCAGAAATGTAATATTGAGTTACAAGAGAGGAGAGACAATACAGAATTGTTGACTTAGAAAAGGGGAAGGACAAATGAGTCTATTATAACTCACAGAGAATAGTTAATGGTAAGTGACGTTTTTGGTACAGGAAGATTGAGAGTTCCTTAGTGCAAGGAAGGCATGTGCCAGGAAAGAGAAGTCTCCTACTATTACTATAAAGAAGAAGCCTTCCTCAGATAGAAAACTAGGTGAGGCAGGAATTGATTTCAGTAGCCTGTGGCCCAGTTCTTAACTGTGATTGACAGGACAATTTAGATTTTACATAGATAGGTTCCCGGAAATACAAAGTAGATAAAGAAGTTTGATTACATTGTTCTTTTAGTTAAGTTCAGAAATGTTCTTTGTATCATTTTTTCTGCATTTTTTTTTTTTATTTTTCAAAACAAGATTGCGTGTTATAGCCAGTTTTCTGGTCATATACTCAAATTCTTCTCATGTTTTCATTTGATTAATTGACAGCAAATATTTAACTCTAAGCTGTCAGACAGTCAGGTATTACATCATTATTTACAGTAATTAACTGATGAGTGAAGAATGTGCTGAAATGAAAAACATAAAAACAGTTTTCTGTCCTGAACTGTTAATTGCTTTTCATGTAAGTTATATAAAATTGTCAGAGTATATGATCAATGTGATCATATACAATTAACAATTTTTATTAGTTTTTTTGTTTTTAAGGTGAAATGAACTGAGGTAAATGGATAAACTCTGAAAGTTAGACTTGGATAGTTTTGAAGTGCTTGTTCTGGGTAACATTCTAAGCTGTGATATATATATTTCATTTATAGACAAACTGATCATTAATTTTTGTCATGACATTTGCTTCCTGGTTTAGTATAGACATTACGGAACTCGATATGTAGATTTCCTAAAATCTTAAAAATAGGACTACCTTATGACCCAACTCTACCACTCCTGGGTATATATTAAGAGGACTCTCGCTACTGCAGATTTGCACAAATATGCAGTTTTGCCTATTTGTGTTCATTGCTGTCTCTTTAACAATAGCTAAGTAATGAGGCTAGCTTAGATGTGCATCAACAGTTTAACGGATAAGGAAATTGTGGTATGTATACACATTGAAATTTTATTCAGTAGAAAAGGAAATTATGAAAATGTCAGGAAATGAATAGACCTGTAGAGTATAATATTAAGTAACACAACCTCAACCCAGAAAAGCATATCTCATGTATCCTTTCATCTAATGCTTTTATCCCAAAATACATAATACACACACACACACACACACACATACAAATAAGAGTAAATGTGGGTAAAACCTAAAACATTTGAAATGAGCCCAGGAGAGTGTAAGAACAGGTAAGGAGCAAGGGTTGTGGTAGACAGTAGGCTACTTGGAATGTAAAAGAAGACAGGAGACTCAGGCAAGAGAGGTGGCAGAAGGTAACGCTTGAGAGCAGGGAGAGGGGACAGAGGAGAGAAGAGAGAATCTACTAGAACACTCTGTTCACAATGTCATAATGATATGCAGTACCCTTGCATGCTAATAGTATTTTTTGCTGTAATCTCATGTTATTTTATTAGATTTCTTAACTAATTATCAACTTTAATATATTTATGATTTTCAAACATTGCTCAGTAATACAAACCACCAACTTCATGTCACTTGGGACTGCTAATGGCTTCTTGACTCAGCCCCACTTACAACTGCTCATCTTAATCTCTTAAACCATATATATTTTTTTTCCCATAAAATATGACTTTTCTAATATCCTCATTTTGTATATAAACATTTTTCTAAAGATACAGAGCTTATTACTGGAAGAACTTAATATATAACAAGTTTTCAAAAAATACTTGCAATCTTTAGAAACAGTTTCCATACAATACTATGACACCTAATTTAAACTTATGTAGTATTCAGGGCTTTTGAACATATCTTCTTTCTAAGAATCCTCGTAGTTTAAAGAGGTTTCTCTGGAAATAAGTATACTACTTGATCAAGATACTTTTGATTTTAAAGAGTAATTTCCCAACACAAAAAGAAGCTTACTGAAGGAAAAAAAATAGACCAAAGCAGATTTATGATAGCGGGAAACTAAAGATAGTTTTGAACAGTTATTTATCTGTGGGGAGCCGACAAAAGGCAGCTATCATCTTTGCAGCCATCTTGAGCCATATACCCTGACAAGAGACTTGTTTACAACAGCCTACAACAGCTGAGCACACTCTGATAACATCTTGTTTTAGATACCCAGGATCTTCCCTTCGGTGTGTGAGACTTAAAGGTGTGAGGCTTAAAGGCTTGACTTAAAGGTGTGATTTAGAAACAAGACTTAAAGGCATGACTTAGAAGTGAGACATAAAAGGTGAGAGGCAGACAGAAGAAAGTACTTGAGACTTGAGACAGAGAACTTGGAACTTGGAACTGGGAAGACAAGGAAAAAGAAACTTGGAAAGGGAACTTGGAACTGGGAAAGAGACAGCAACTTAGAACTAGGATTAGGACTTGAGACTTGGTGCTGCAACTCAGGACCTGAGACTTGGTACTAGAAACTAGGGACTTGGAACTTAGACTAGGAACAAGAAACTTGGAGAGAAGAAGAGAGACTGAAGAATAAATGGGATTGAATCACACTCTGTCTGGTCTCCATTCTTCGTGTTTGTCCTCACTCTCTCTCTTGCTGAACCCCGACCTGCAGACCAGAGCAGCTTGGGGCAGGGTGTGCTCTAACAATTTAGCCCCCAAGGCTTTTGGCAGTGCGGGTTTCCAACATTGGAATGGTCCCCCCTGACATTTTGGCCCCCAAGCGTGGGGTAGTGCGGTCTGTGACATACATCCAACTTAGAATTTAAAAGCATTAGCAAGTGAGTTGGATCCAATCCTCTTTCCCAGCAAAATCTCTCCTGTATATCCTTTTCCACTGGTATATGGAGAAAATTTACCTAGGCACACTGCCACTTGGCCCCTGCTCACCTCAGTGTTGGCATCTTGCTGACTAATGCGAAGTTTTCTATGAGAGTCAAACTTCATCTTCTTCCTAATTGGGGAAATTGCTCCACAAATTTCTTCATACATTCTTAAGTCATTTTGTAACTTCTATTATCAGTAATTAAAAATGAATTTTGTCATGGTGCTAAAGCTCTATTAACACATATGTTTTGCTTTCATTGGCTGTCTGTACTACTGGGATCATAGGTTAAAAAAAAAAGTCAAACTAAGAACCAAAGTACTTGTGTTTTGCAAGACAGGAACAAACTTCTCTTGGTCTGATTGTCATATCTATAGTCTCCTTCTGAATAAATAACATTCAGGAATAGAAGAAGACAGTCAAAATAAAACATTTAATTAAAATACTTTATCTGAATCAAGGATTAGGCAAACTGCAACCTGCTTGTCAAATGTGCCATGTCCTGTGTATGTAAAGCAGTTTTGATTATGTTCATTTGCAGTCATTTTCATTGACTGTGCCTGTTTTGTACAATCCTGGAGGTTTGTAGTTGTGACACAGCTTGTGTGGGCTATAAAGCCTAAAAGGTTTACTATCTTATCATTGACATAAAACATTTGTTACAACTAGCAAATTCACTTACAAAACATGCTATTTTACCAATCAACAACCCTTTAACAGCATATCATGTGTTATAAAGACAAATTTAGAGATTCTATGAACTAAATTTTTTGAATGATTAATTAAAGCATTAATAAGTATATTGAACATATATTAATATGTTTAATAAACTAATTTGGATTAGTTCTATAATATGACATTTTACCCCCTGACCAAAAAAAAATATTAGTGATGTGTAGAGACAGAAAAACAATGAAGTACATCAAGAAAATTATGGTTGTAAATTCTAGGCATATTAAGTAAAGCAAAAACAGACTTTCCAGTAAAGGTTACATTCTAGTTTGGTTCATATGAGGTAGGAATACAATATTAATTATGAATATCTTTTTTGAAACAATATAAATCCCCATTGTTGGTAAAATTATTAGGCCAGAGAAAGTTGATTAACATGATGTCATTGAGCAGAATTTTATTCAAAGTTCAAGTCATTTTTACAGTGTCTTCCAGTGGACCATTGCAGTGTCAGAGATCTCCACAGGTTAAGGAACCTGAAGATGTACAGCCATGCAGCTTCTCCCCCACCTAATTTTGTATCCTTTCCTTTCCCTTCACAGAAGATAATCCTAAGAACATTCCCAATAATATCCTGTCTCATGATCTCTATCTTGGAACTGCTCTCTAGTGCTCTCAAATTGTAGAAGTTGTATAAGAAACAATCCAAGAAAGGATTCTCCTCTGATAAGATTTGTAATCTGAATAGCCTGCTTATTACCAGGCTCAAGATGCTATTATGAACAGCTTGGAATAGAAGGGTAGTGCTTGGCACGAAATGCAGCAGTGTACTTGTTAAAACATTTACTGCTAGAGAATTGTGTTGGCAGGTTTTTTGGGGGGGGGTTGGGGGGAATGAATTCACTGACTGGTGTGATACACCATCAACTTAGGAAGGATTCAAGCAATGCTAATTACAGTGTGAATTTTAGGAATGGATTGTTGACAATAAGAGCTGTGCAATAAAATTAGGAATGGCACAGGGTAACTAATTGGCGTTTCACAGTGCAGTGCAAAAGCCAGAGGACCTCGTAGAACACAGAGAAACCTATTAATGACACCAGAACACAGAGAAATCTAGGGTCTCCTTTCTGAAAGTAAAAGTAGCTAAATTCCAAAGTGGTAACATCTTTAAACTTCTTTAGGCATGACAACCTTAAATTGCTTCATTCTCAAAGGCTAGAAAAATTGCCCAATTCTGGTGCTGGAAAGATGGTTCAGTCCTTAAGAGCATTAACTGTTCTTCCAGAGGATCCAGGTTCAATTCCTAGCACCCACATGGCAGTTCAAAACAGACTATAACTTCAGGTCTTGGGGACCTGACACCCTTACACAGATATACGCTCAGACCAAACACCAACACATGTAAAATAAAATAAATAAATAATAAATAATTGGTACAATTTTTGTTGTTGTTGTTTTTGTTGTGTTTTGTTTTTTGTTTTGTTTTGTTTTTGTTTTTGGAGACAGGGTCCTCTGTGGCTGTCCTAGAACTTGATTTGTAGATCATGCTGGCCTAAAAATCACAATGCTCCACCTGCCTTGTGTGTATGTGTATATGTGTGTGTGTGTTAAATACAGTATCCCTTTTGTAACAATGGTTGCAAAACATAGAGATAGCCTACTATAATATTAACAAATGCAGCATGATGGTAATAAAACATTGAGTTCTTAATGGGGCCACACACCTATCTTCAAAATTTTAACTCAGAATTGCTCCTGTCTAAAGGAAATACAGGAACAAAGAGTGGAGCAGAGACTGAAGGAAAGGCCATCCAGAGACTGTCCCACCTGGGGATCCATCCCATATGCAGATGCCAAACCCAGTTACCATTGTAGATGCCAAGAAGTGAGTGCTGACAGGAGCCTGATATAGATGTCTCCAGACAGGGTCTGTAGAGCCTGACCAATACAGATGCGGATGCTAGGAGCCAATCCTCAGAATGAGCATGGGAATCCAATGGAGGAGTTAGGGAATCCAATGGAGGAGTTAGGGGAAGGACTGAAGGAGCTGAAGAGGTTTGCAACCCTATAGGAAGAACAACAATATCAAAAAACCAGACACCCCAGAGCTCCTAGGACCTAAACCACTAACCAAAGACTACACATGGAACAATCCATGGCTCCAGCTGCATATGTAGCCAACGATGGCCTTATCTGGCATCAATGGGAGAGGAGAACCTTGGTTCTATGAAGGCTCGATGCCCAGTGTAGGGGAATGCTAGGGAGATGAGGCAGGAGTGGGTGGGTGGATGGTTGAGGGAGCACCCTCATAGAAGCAGGGGAAGAGGGATGGGATAGGAGGTTTGCAGAGGGAAAACCAAGAAAGGGGATAACATTTAAAATGTAAATAAATAAAATAATCAATAAAATAGTCCGAGTAGAAATAAAAATATATATATACAGCAGGATAGAGTTGATCACTACTGTTGTGTTCAAAATAGCATTTGTTCCATGAGAAAATATACAATATTTAGTGAAGAGGAAGGGCCTATTATTGTATATTTTAAGTATTCCTTCTGTGAATTAAACATACAAAAGAATATAATATAAACATATAATATAAATATTAATAATAAAACCCGGGTAATATGCTTGTAGGTAAATTTGGTATTTTTACTTGCATTTTTGTCTATTTTCTAAAGCATTTGCAGTATTGCAATAAAAAGTCACAGGGACTATGTCAAAATTGATGTGTAAAAATATTACAAACCATTATGAATGAGTATTATTTTATTACTTATTGGTTAGACAGTATAGAATGGTGAATTTGTCCTTGGCAACCCCTGGGTTTTTTATTTTTCCTTTATTTCTATGTTCATAACTTTATTCTATCAACTTTAATAACATTATTTTGATTACATTGATACTAGAAATTATTTTCTTGAATTTAACATCATTTTTGACAGTTTCATACACATAATGCAATATGATCATATTCTCCCAGGTTGATGATTTTATTCTTTTTCTACTTCAGCTCAGTCCCATTTTCACAACTAGTTCCCCTTTAATTTTCATGTCCTATTTTTATTTTTGACCCACTTACTTTGATTAGACATCTGTCAGATGTCATCAACTCAAAGAACAGGCAGGTTCTGCAGCAACTTTTATAATAGGGAAATCAAACATCAAGGATATGTACCATCAGGGCTAGGTGACACAAATAAGACACAATTAACCCAAATTCCTGTGTCACCTATGTCCCAGTTCTTGGTCTATAGAAGTATTCAAATATAAGAATTGGAAGTTTTAGATGAAAACGCAAATGGACTCATTTAATATTAGACCAGAAAGAATCCCTTAAACATAAAAGCAATCTGTATAAATTGACACTGACTTTTAAAATGAATGTTTGTCATATGATGATAAACAGTGCTCAAAGCTACAAAGAATGAGAACATATTTGCAGCATATAATAGATAGTCAATCATTATTGGGACTATAGAAAGTTGAGAAATCAAAAGAAAGAGGAGCTCAGGGGTTAACAGCCCTTGTTTTGCTTTTAGAGGACCCAAGTTTATTTCCCAGCACCTACATGGCAGCTCTCAATTGCCGGTAACTCCAGTTTCAGGGGATTTTGCAACCTTTTATAGCCTCCACAGGTGTCTCTATACACATGGTGCAAATGCTCTTAGATGCACAAACACAGAAGGTATCTGTGTATAAGAAGGTGTATAAATACACCTTTAAAACTAGTTGGAAGAGACTTAAGTCAAGAAAATGTGGGAGGAGGATATATGAAGGGTTGAGACTCGAAGTTGAACAGATCCAGCAGTAGAAAAGATCCAGCAGTAGAAATGGAGATAGATCCCATAAAGAAAATGGGAAGCTACAGATAATGTAAAACACTACACATTGAGAACCTGGGAATGATTGTACTGTGGCTAGAGGAAAAGCAACTTTGTTGAGTCGGGCTTGGAAACAATGTAACAGTTTGACCCTCCATATTCCATGCACACTACTTTCTAACTATAGCGAAAATAAACTTGTACATGTGAACTTTGAGGTAACAACAGCATGTGTCTAGGTGTTCTCATTTTAATAGTAATTGGGTATCAAGTACTTATCAATATGAGAATTGCTGATACAATGCTGAATAGAACAATAAATGAGTGTATAAATGACTTCCTCCAAATGTATTCATGTTAACAATAGAAAGTGTGCCTGTGTATGTTTGTGTGTATAGATGAAAAGAATTAGAAGGTTTTCAAGTATATTGATAACATGGTTACTTTTTAGCTAGTTTATCTAGTTCTTTCTAGAAAACACACACACACACACACACACTCACTTATACTGTCTGTATTCATTATAAAAATAGGCATTAAAGACAGAAAAGAAAACCAGACAAGCAGCTTTAAAATAGGCTCAGTTATTTTCATAGAAATGAAATTTGGGACACAGTTTTAGATACTATATTAGTGAGACTTCCAAGAGTCTAACAAAATACTTGAGAGGGTGACAGGTTTATTTTGACACTTTGGAGGCCTCAGCCCATGCTCAGTTTTCCCCATTAATTGTCTTCCCATGGATGGTAACCAGGGGATCACATGGTGGAGAAATCTTATTGTGTGGTACCTGCAAAACAAAGAGAGATTAAGTCAAGGTACCATGTCTAATAATCTTTCAAAAGCATGTCCTGAAGTCATAGACATACAACATGACTAATGTCTTAAAAGTCCTGAAATTTCCCACAGAGTGTAGACTTGTGTTTCAGCACATACATTTGAGAGACATTACATGATAAGAATTATGAAGATTAATAACAAATTGGGGCATGGGTTTGGAGACTAAAGGATTCTGTAAATTGTGTTATTTTTAGTTATCTAGTTCTTTGGTTGCATGGTCAATTTTTAAAAATTATTTATTTTAAACTCCAAATTTTTTCCCCTCCCGGCCCACTCTCTGAATGTTCTATATTTCATACCTCCTCCCAGCCCCAAGTCTCCACAAGGGTGTCCCCACCCCCACCGCCCCTCCCAAACAGACCTCTAAATTCGCTGGGGCCTCCAGTCTCTTGAGGGTTAGATGCATCTTCTCTGACTGATCTTAGACCCTGCAGTCCTCTGCTGTATATGTGTTGGGGGCCTTATATAAGGTCCTGTATGCTGCCTGGTTGGTGGTCCAGTGTTTGAGAGATCTCAGGGGTCGAGATTAATTGAGACTGCTGATCCTCCTACAAGGTCACTCTCCTCCTCAACTTCTTCCCTCCTTTCCCTATTTTAACCACAGGGGTCAGCAGCTTTTGCCCATTGTTTGAGTGCATATATCTGCATCTGACTCTTTCAGCTGCTTGTTGGGTCTTTTGGAGGGCAGTCATGATAGGTTCCTTTGTATGAGCACTCCATAGTCTCAGTAATAGTGTCAGGCCTTAGGACCTCCCCTTGAGCTGGATCCCACTTTGGGCCTGTCTCTGCACCTTCCTTTCCTCAGGTTCCTCTCCATTTCCATTCCTGTAGTTCTTTCAGACAGGAACAATTATGGGTCAGAGTTTTGACTGTGGGATGGCAACCCCCTCCCTCACTTGATGCGCTGTCTTTCTTTTGGAGGTGATCTCTAACATGTCACTCTCCCTACTGTTGGGCATTCCATCTAAGGTCCCTCCCTTTGAGTCCTGAGAGTCTTTAATCTCCCAGGTTTCTGGTGCATTTTGAAGGGTCCCCCCACCTCTTACCTCCTAAGGTTGCCTGTTTCCATTCTTTATGCTGGCCCTCAGGGCTTTAGACCTTTTATAGATATTTATAGTGTCATGTATACAGAACACTCAGTTAATCAGATATGAATTTGCTTGCTGTGTATTGCATGACAAGATACTACCTAATTTTTAAAAATAATTATTTTAGCTTCAAATTATATTTTACAAGTTTTTCCTTGCATGGCTGAGTTTTCTCATGAGGGTATTATAAGCTAAAATCATTGTGTTTTCAGAGCTGAGATCTAGTGTGCAGGCTTGGGAGATTGTGGTTTTGAAGATCTTTCTTACTGTTGCCAATTCAGTCCTGTGGCTGTAAACTGAAGTCCCCAATCCCCTGCAGGCTGTCAGTGGAGAGTTAGTTTTAGAGACTCCCTGCCTTCTCTTTCTTGTTTGATAGTCCTTGCATCTGAAAGCTATCCAAAGCACTTGGAATGCTCTCCTAGCCTAAGAATCTCTTATTTTCTTTTCTGCAAACAGTCTGGAAATTCTTTCAAATTTAAAGTGCTCTTGTAATTAGCTCAGACTTAGTTGGACAATCTCTGCCTTTCAGATCAAGTATTCTATACCATCTATCTGAATAAGAGAAGAATCCTTCAAATTCTCAGCCCCATATATAGGACACCAGAGGGCACAAAATCTTGGTGGGCATCTTGGCCCACATCAAGAAACCAAAGAAACCAAGATATTATCTGATTTTGTGCAGGCAAAGTTGCCTTTACAGACAAATCTTCATCATTCACATGGCTTTTCATTGTTTCTTAAAGTTTAACCCCTTTTAAGGAATAATGTTTCTCAAATCTTAAAGGGAATTTTCAGAATAAAAATGACTTTGCATCTAAATCATTAAATTCGACATGCATGCGACTTAATTACGGTTTGTGTGAATGATTTCCAGGAATGTTCCTTCTTATAAAGCTCTGTGATTTGACAACTTTGAAAACATTTTTTTTCTCGGTTGATTTGAGAGTTAAGTATTGAAAGAGTTAGTTATTGGGGTTTTGCAATGTAAAAAGGTGAGTCTCTGCTCATTGGTCTATCATGATACCTCTTGTGCTCTGGAGCCCAACTCCTGGCCTTGAAATCCTAGTTTTGTTGTTTGCTGCTGGAATGTCCAGGGACTAGTAGCATAACTTTTCAAGGCTCCACACATAAAACATTAGAACAGTACTCTACTTTCTAAATAAGCAGATAATGCATTTAACAAATGTAGAAGGACAGGTGAGATGGCTCAGTAGGTAATGTTCCTGCTGAGAAGTCTGATGACTTAAATTTTATTCAAAGGACTCATATCAGGAATCATTCATTTATTCATTGTTCACATGGTGAAATGAGAGAAATGACTTCTCTATACTCACATACACACACACACATACACACACATACATACACACACACACACACACACACACACATATATATATATATATACACATACACACACATACATACATACACACACGTATATACACATACATACACACACATACATGCATATACACACACATACACACACATACACACACGTACACACATGTACACACACATACACACTCACATACACACACATACACACACACATACACACACACACATACATACACACATACACACACACATACATACACACACATACACACACATACGTACACACACATACACACATACACACTCACATACACATACATACACACACACATACACACACATACATACACATACATACACACACATATAAATATACATACACACACATACACACATATACACACACATATATACACACACATACACATATATACACATACATACACATCCACACACATACACACAGATACACACACATACACACACACATACACACACACATATACACACATACACACACATATACACACATACACACTCACATACACATACATACACACACATAGATACACACACATATATATACATACACACACATATATATACATACACACACATACGCACACATACATACACACACATATATACACATACATACACATACACACATACATGCATATACACACATATACACACACATATATACACACACATACACACACACATACACACACACATATACACACATATACACACACATACAAACACATACACACATATACACATACATACACACATACACACATACACACACATACACACACACATACACACACATACAAACACACATACACACACAGAGTAAAATGTAATTTAAAATTTGTAAAAAAGAACATACCATGCTCATGTTATGAGCACCTAGTGCCTTTACCATTCAAACCTATTAGTCCTTTGAAAGAAATTTAAAACAGAAGTTATTTTGTAACCTTATTTTTTACCAGGGAAACATTTATCATTCAAGATATAGCTAATGCTAATAATAATCATTTATTCATTTTTATATTTGCTTATTAGAGATGTCATTGGTAAGTTTTGATTTATCTGTTTGACTAAAAAATCGCTTCCTTTTCCCTTTCTTCAAATACTTTGCATCTTCCCAGTTGCTACAGCTGTTTCTCAGGCAAATCCACCAAGCAATGAATTTAATACTTTTTTCTTTTCATGCCTTCTGGCATTTATTTTTATTGATGCTGCATATTGTGTTGAGACCTGACAGGCTATTCTTTGCCATCTTTCTCGTTTAAAAAAAAAATGCATAGTGTGTTCTTTATTAGAAGAGGCTGTGCATAGTGAAGATATTTATGAATTTTTTTATTGTTTCCCTTTTATATGTCTTTGTGAAAGGAAATATACTATACATTTCAGTTTGCTTTTAGAATGCATTTTGATAAAATACCCTAGTATTGCACAGCCAACCTGACAGAGATAAAGCACTTGCTGTTGAGAAAGTCAGTGTTTCCTATCAATCCCGGGCTTTGCCTTTTAAAGGTTCCATGAACCTGGAGTGGCAACATTGCTTTTGCTTACTTACAACGTGGTGATGTGTTTCTTTTGCTGTCAGGAACTGCTGATATGACAACTCAAGGGAGCAAATGGTGAAATGAGAATTAGATAGGCTGAGCAATTTTCTGTATGAAAATGCATGCCACATGCTCAGTATTTAGGTCACAGAGCATATTAAAAAATCAGAATGAGAAGAAAAGTCTCAAATTTATGTAAATGAATTCTTAGAAAAGTAACAGGGAAAATGTAAACTAGAAACAGCTTTTCCCCTTTCTTCTTCTTTTCCCCCCTCCCTGTTTCTGCCCACCATTCATGTCATTTTTTCTTTCTTTTTAACTCTTTTCTTTTTCTATCTTTTTTTCATGAAATAAACATCCAGGTAGCAACTCCATACCTTCAATTAAGTAGCAATAAAGTCATCATTTGTACACCTATAGACATCTGCTTAGAATGGAGGGCTGAGATAGAGTCTGATGGTCTGTTGGGTGGCTGGTCATGAGAGACAAATGTTACCAGAAGGAAATATAAGTGGTGGCCAGCTGAGTGTCTTTGACTTTAATGAGATCTTACAAGGAAGAGAATTCTGACACTTCTGTTGGAGACTAAGCGTGGAGATGCATGTTATCTGAATTAATAAAAGAATATATTGACTGATAGGAGAGAGAAATGAAATCCAGCAGTTCTCAGTGCCTGTAGGGAAAGAAGGTACCTAAAAGGGACTCAAACAGGTGAAGATACATAACTTCAAAACAGGCATCTTTCACTAGTAGTCTGGTGAAATAAACAAGAAGTGATTAACTACAGTACTCAGGAGGCAAATGTTAACTGAATATCCCATTTCTATTGACATTTTCTCAGTTTTTGTCATCAAATACTCAGGCAAAAAAATTTAAAGGAACAAAGCAATCAACAAATTGAACTTCCTAGCATTGTTAAAGGAATGACCAGCTCAAAATGTGAGAGAAGATGCTTCCTAGGGTCTGGGGAAGTGGTTGAGTAAGTCTGCTCACTTTGCAAGCTTAAGACCTGAACTTGGATCCACAATATCTATGAAAAAAGGAAGGCAATGAAGCAGCTCCTAGAATTCTGAAGCTGGAATTGAGGGTATGGGGGATCGTGGAGTCTTATGAAAGCCAGTCCTAGCTAAAAGATGTAGTTGGTGTTAGAGCGGGATTTTTTTTTTTTTTTTTTTTTTTGAGAGGAGTAAGGCAGAGCAATAAGGAGTTTTAAGCTATTCCCACTGAAAGGAATAAGTAATAGAGTAAGACACTGGATATCATCCCTCCTCTGGCCTCTGTACATAAGAGTATGCACCCCTGACACACAGAGGCACACGCAGTAACATAGGCACATAGAGAGAATGAATTATTCCTCAGTATTTGAACTCAAATTGTTTTATTCTTTTATCTGATCAACATTTAAACAGTGTTAGAGAAACCTCTAGAGAGATGGCATTTGATAGACATATAACTGAGGCAATCAGTCATTCATAAACTCAAATTGAAATTTTGTAAGAGTCACCTTGCAAGAGGAAAGCAAAACAGGTGAAAAGAGTTTTAAGATAGTAATTTTCTGATTCCAAGTAGGGAAAAACAGCATCGGAACTCATAGTCAATACAAAATTATTGCTAAGCTATTTTGCCTTTATATGTTTTAGGAACAGTGATATTTTGTCTGTATCTTCACATACAGTGTCTCTAAGTTTTTACTAACACATTCCAGATGCTTGAGAACTCCATGTTTCCAGTGGTTTCTGTACTGGACAGCTCATCTCAAGGGAAAAATCAGACACTGCCCCCCCCCTTTTTTTTAATGCAGAGTTTATGTGCAAAGTTGGCAAATAGATTTTCCCATTGTATTGTTAAATCAGGCTGGCAGGCAGGACTAAACACCTAGTAGTACCTTTTGCCACATGGTTAATTAAATACTCTAGATAATCTGGAAAGATACTCTATTACCACAGATTACTACTTCCAGAGTAATAGCTTTTTAACATGTAAACTATTTAACCCAGACTGTGTAGGAAGCCTGGTAACTACATTTTCCAAATCATGTATCATAGAGAAAAATTTCATTTATAAACCAATCTAAAATGGTTTATCATAAAAATTCGTTAATCATATATTTATTTGCTATATATATGTAATATATGTAATTATCATACATAAATATTATATGTATATGCAAAAGTACATTCCAGTATAATAAAATACCTACATTTCTACTTATGACTTTCATGGCTCTCTTTTGCAAACATTCTGTATGACATTTAATTTCGTGTTATTGAAAGTATTATCTCTACCTAGTAGATTTTTCCAGGGGAAAAAATGGCATGGAAAGAGGCAGAACTTACTTTGAGTGTCTTTAATCAAGACAAGTGTTGTTGGCTATATAGGCAGACATATTAAAATATGAATGGAGCCCATATTAGTATGCTAACTTTGATAGTTCATATCTAGAAATTTCCTTATGCAGAGCCAGATACTCCTAGAGAAACTCTTGCTCCAACCACTTCTATATGCAGCCACCAGAGGCCATTTTCCCCTGACAGTCACACTCTTCCTTTACCCAGACTGTCAGTTTCTTAAATGACAGCAGCCATATTCTATTTCAGGACTCTGCAGCTATTAAAATATTTGGTTAGAAATGAATGCACCTCTAAGCATTTTTACAGGGTGTCCTATAGAACATAAGAACAGTTCAAATTCAAGTCCACTGGATACAAAGCAACTCAAAAAATTACATCCTAATTAAGTGCATACAATTAAATTAATGTATTTAGCTATTCCAATTTCTGTCTTAAACCTTGGGTACATGATTTATATTTTATAACCTGTGTCTCTTTTTGTGATCATTTTGTTTTGTGCTACTGTACTGCATGTCTTTCTAATGGTGGCTTCTGTAGGGTTTCAATGTATAAAATCTTATCATCTGGAGATAATGCTTTGACTTCTTTCCTGGGTGTATCCCCTTCATCTCCTTCACTTTTGTTATTACTCTAGATAACACTTTAAGCACTATAGTGAATAGAGTGGGGAAGAGAGGGTATCTTTTCCTTGCTCCCAAGTTCATTGGACATGATTTGAGTTTTTCTCCAATTAGTAAGATGCTGGCTATAGGCTTGTTGTTGAGGTATGTTGAGGTATATATCTATCAATTCTTTCTCCAGATCTTTTGTTATTAAGGACTTTGTATCCCTGGGATGAAGCCAACTTTATTATAGTGGATAATGTTTTATTTTTAATTAATTATCAAAGGTTTCATATGACAAGTTTTGATCATATTCACCAACCTGCCTAAGCCTTCCAAGATCTAAGGCCTTTTCCCTATACACCCAGCTGTGTGTCCTTTAGTTTTTTTGAATATCAGTTTATGGTCCTCACTTATTCTTTGATGTAAAGTACTCCAAAGAAGTGTAGTTGTCCTGCTATGTCTGACATTCTTAGAGAAAATTGTTACTCCCTCTCCCTGCAGCTAACCATTGTCAATAGCTGTATATCTATGAATAATATTTGTCATGAGTTCTTGAGTTTGGTTTCCAAGTATTTTAGTAAGAATATTTGTGGCAATATTCATTAGAGATATTGATCAATATATTTCTCATTTTGTTGTTGCTTGAGTTTTAGTTCTAAGGTCACAGTAATAGTAGTCTATGAAACTAATTTGGAAATATTCTTTTATTTTCTACTTTGTAGAATAATTTGAGAAACACTGATGCTAGTTCTTTAAAGGTATTGTAGAATTTAACACTGAACCATCTGGTCTTGGGATTTTTGTAGTTGAGGGATTTTTTTTTTAAAGATTTATTTATTTTATTTATATGAGTACACTGTACTTGTCTTCACATACACCAGAAGAGGACATCGGATCCCATTACAGAGGGTTGTAAGCTACAGTGTGGTTGCTGGAAATTGACTCAGGACCTCTGTAAGAGAAGTCAGTGCTCTCAACTGCTGAACCATCTCTCCAGCCCCCTCCCCCCCATTGAGAGTTATTTAATTACAGCATTTATTTTTTGAATTTTATGTGTCTATTTAAATTATTTCTCTCATTGATTTAGTTTTGGTGGGCCATCTTTATCTAGAAACTCATCTGTTTCTTTTAGATTTTCAGTGATGGTGGAATATGGAATTTTTGTCTATATTCTGATGATTTGATAGATCTCTTCAGTGTCTACTATAAAAGCTCATGTTACATGATGATACAGTTTTATGTCTGATTTTGTTAATTTGGATCTCCTCTCTCTTTGGGTTAGTTTGACTTAAGGTTTATCAATCCTGTTGATATTTTCAGAAAGCCAGATCTTCATTTTACTGAATCTTCATCTGTTATTGTTTTTCTAAGATTTCAGGCAATACTTGAAAAGCATTTTAATGGGATTTCCGTGTATTGTTCATATCAGTTTCTGTTGTATGAACGAGTTAGTTTAGGATTATAACTTGAGTTACTTGTCATGTGTTTCTACCTAGACTGATTTTATTGCTGCTTTTGTTGAAGAAGTTCAGGAGTCAAGCAGGTTAGAAAGCAGGTGACAGTTGCTTGCTTACTCTGTTCTTTCCATATATATTTCCTTAAGGAATTTTGTGAGAAGACTGGACTTTGAGAATTTGCTCCAGTTCAAAAATATTTTCAAAAGTATTAGTATTACCTGATAGCATTTTCCTCAACTATTCTAACATTTTCAAAAACTTGTACCCTTAATAATATAAAGTTGCCAGGAAGCTTATGAATTGAAGAGTGTTGCAAGCTCAGTACTAGGTTCTAGCTCACTCGGTTTTGTGTACTACTTTTCAACCTAGATCCATAAGACCTATGGTACCTATTTAAAGACTTAATTCGATCCCGGAGAATTTATCTCTGATCTGTCATTTTATGGGTTTTCATATGGTTCTCTAGCCTTCATTGACCTCATTGAAGTATATTAAGTATATGAAGTATATGAAGTATATTAAGTATATTAAGAATCCCACTAGCAAAGATCAGATGCTCCAGTTGTCATTGTTACAAGCAGATCTTCTCAAAAATTTCATGACATTTGGTTGGGCCATGGAAGGGTATCCTGGTTCTTGGGTTGTGGGTTCGGCCATGCACCCAGAACCCAGGCTCCTGACATGAGGTCTAATCTCCATTCAACCGGAGTCCTTCAGTCATGTACACAGGTGGAGGGAGTTATGAACAGGCCCCAGGCCCTAGAGAGATTTACATACTAATAAGGTACCTAAAGGCCAGAGGGTGGAGTCAGTTAAGCATTCCTCTGCAGCCACTCCCCCCCCCCCTTCCCTTCCCTATTTAACTCAGGTCTGCCCTGGGTTTTAGGGGGAGCACATTCAGATCCATCCACCATCTGCCATGACAATAAACAGGTTTTGGAAACCCAAGGACTTCCTTGTGTGCTGGGGCCACGCTGTGAGGAACCATGGAGAGGCCTTTAGCTAGTCAGCAGCCAGGCCTAACTTCTAGCTGGAGGAACCCCAGGGCGAGACTACACACATCATGGTGAGAGAAACCCTGCGGTTCCCCAGCCATTTTTTTCTTTTTTTTTTATTATTACCTACAACATTATTTTGATAGGTTTAAAGACAGGATAAACTCATTGTCGTTATTTGTTAATCATTTCAACATATACATTCTGTAGAATTAAAATTCTCATTTTTAATTCATCTCGGTGGTATTGTACTTAATTTAAATGAAAATGTTAAAGCATGCAAAAATTCAAAATATTTCTCTTTCCTTTTTTGTTTTGCAAACGGGTTCTCTGTGTAACCCTAGTTGCCCTGAAAGTTTCTCTGTAGACTAGGCTAGCCTAGAACTCAGAGATCCACTTGCCTCTGCCTCCTGAGTTTTGAGATTAAAGGATTAAATGACAATAAACTACATTTCTATTGATGTATCATTTACCAGATCACACTAATAAGTATGGGTTTATTGTAAGTGGTTATAAATACCTGGAAATCATTGAAGAATCTCTGTGGCTGGAGTCCAAACCAATAAATAAATCTGTAGAATAACATGAGTTTTAAGCTGAGCATTGACTATAATACTTAATACAATCTCAAGAAATAAACACAGGCACTGGGAATGTAGCTCAATTTGTAGAACCTTGCCTTACATACAAAAAGCCCTGGGTTTGATCCTTAGTACTGAATAAACCAGAAGTGGTGATACATGCCTATAATCCCAGCACCAGGGGAAGTATAGGCAGGAGGATCAGAAGTTCAAACAATTATTAATTTTTTTGTCATTACAAAGAACAAGTTCCTACAGGTATATTGGAATCCTACAGGTTCATTTTGACTGAGTCAGTACTTTGAATTACAGAATCAACTTGAAAACAAAGTCACTGCAACTATCTTAGTTAGGGTTCCTATTGTTGTGACAAAACACCATGACATAAAGGTCAGTTGAGGAGAAAGGGTTTATTTGGTTTACACTTCTATATTACTGTTCATCATTGAAGGAAGTTAGGACAGCAACTCAAAAAAGGCAAGATCCTAGAGATGTGAGCTGATACAGATGTCATAGAGTGATGATGCTTACTGGCTTGTTTTTCCCTGGTTTCCTCAGCCTGCTTTCTTGTAGAACCCAGGACCATTAGCCCGGAATGGCACCACCGCAATGGGTTGGATCATTTCTCACTAATCATTAATTAAGAAAATGCCTTACAGTGGATCTTTTGGAGACATTTCCATTATTGTGACTCCTTCCTCTCTGAAGACTCTACTTTGTGTGAAGTGGACAGAAAACTAGCCTGCACATTTTCAAATATAGAGGTTACGATTAAGCATTGAATGCCTTGATAATACCAAGAGTTATTTTGCTTAAATTATAAGAATCAAGACAGCATCATTTAATGTTATTATTAGGTTTTCAGTTTGATATACTAAAAGAATATATAAAATTACATTTGGAACTAGACTACTTTAGATCACAACATGAATAACTTATGTTTAAATTTATAGCCAAATCATAGTTCTCATTAACAATTCTTGGAGTTGTCAATAAGACTAATGCGAATCTAGTTGTCTGGCTACTGCTTTCTTTATCTATGTTTTAGAGGTGTTATGACATCAATCAATTATTCTCTTGTCATAAGTCTTATCAGTATAAGACCTGTCATTATGTTTACTATGTACTTTATGATTTTAAGAGGTAGAAAATGATTCTTAATGATTTTTTAGCATTTATTTTTACTCTGAAGTGGTATGTCTTTTTTTTCATAATAAGAAGAAACAGAAAATTATTACAATGCAAGTGTGAAATGTAAACAAAAAAATCCTGGAAGATTTACTTAATATTTAATTTAGCTTTGTTGGAACTTAAACATTAGGAATTTATGTTATATGGTTCAAGTTTCCAGAATGTGTTTATAAATTATTTTGTGTAAACTCTCAGACATTATGTTGTTGGGGTTTTTGCTTGTTTGTTTTGATTTTTTGTTGTTTATTTTGCTGTTGTTTTTGGATAACATAAACTTGGGAGAGTGATTGGTTAGGGAGATGGATTCTAGGGGGATATGGAGAGAGGTAATAGTGGCTAGATATGACCAAATCTATTATATAAATGTATGCAGTTTTCAAAGAGTAACATAAAATATTATTAATATTATTTAAACAAATGAGACCAAAGGTCACGTAAAAATATGAAAACAGCACATTTTAGAACTTAATACAATTTTCAAAATTCTTTTGTGGACAAAAGCCTCCCCTATTCTACATCTAATATGAAAACAACTTTGATTTTTAAAATAGTTTAGTTGAGTTAAAATTTTACACTTTTTGTTCCATTGTGTTTATTTTTCTCTTCTTTAGACCTCCTAGTTTTGCTTTTTTTTTTTTTTTTTCTCTTTTCAAGCCCTTCCTCTATTCATTTAATTTGCCTGCTTGTTAAATGCAATTAAGATTTTTGGCACATTTACGTAGAGTCTAAAATAATTGCTGTGAGCACAAAGGCATATGTAAGAAAGAAGTAGAAAATTTTTCTGTAAATTGCAGTGCAAAAGAGCTAAAATCTACTGATATTCTATTGGAAAAAGTGAATGTGGAGAGGTGTTCAGCCAGCTCTAACTGAAGACATACATAAAACATGGAAGTCAGAAGCCCTGCTAAGACTATGCTTAGCCCCAAATAAATACATTAGAAATGAAGAAATGGAGGAATGTGTCTGTGAAAGGTGATAGATGAGCACTTTATAGAATTTCACATGGTAAGCAGTAGTAGAGCTGAGAGCAGGGCATTATGTAGTGATGATCTAAGAAACGATACTTTGTTAGACACTACATGTATATCACTGGAATTTGCCCAGATAAATGTCCTTGTGCTCTGAGGACTTCTAGTCATCCTTTCCTGCTGCACAATCTTACTTCTGCTTCTGGATTCAGGCTCTTCATTAGGACTTGTCAGTAAACAGAGCTTACCATATTTACCAAGGGCTAAAAAACAGAAAACTTACAGTCCAGTAGCTTTTAAGAGTTTACACAGACACACACACAGACACACATACACAGACAGACACACACACACACCCAATTAAGAAGTAAAACAGACATACCTGGCAATACAATGGAATAAAGTATATTATTTTGACACTAATTCTTCCCAAATTCTACCATTCCGATAAAGGAAGATAGCTGTAAAATGGTTCAAACGACATTCTGCTATACTTGTAGATCAGGGACTGGCTCAGCCATCATCAGAAAAGCTTCTTTCTGCAGTAGATGAGAAAATATAGAGACCAATAACTGGCCAATGTGCATAGAGTGAGAGACTTCGTAGCGTGCTGCCCTACATGGAGTATCTTCATCTTCCCTTCAGGTTTCAGGGAAGCTTGTAATATAGAAGACAGAAAGCTTCTAATAGCCATGATGAATGGAGGACACCAAGGAAACAAGGCCTTCTGAACAGAGAAGAACCCATGCACATATGGACTCACAGAGGCCGAGGCAACTTGCATAGGATCTACATAGAGTCCCAGCATTGACAAGAGCGAGCATAGCCCCCTTCCCTAATCCAGAAGCTATCTCCAACTGATTAGCAATAAAAACTTATTTCTCAATGGAGTTTCACTGGGGATGAAACCACTCATAAGGGCAAGACCCATGTCCATCAGTAAATGGCAACAGAAAATGAACTGAGGGGCATCTTTGGAGATTCTTTGTCTCATAATATTTTTCCAAGGCATTTAATTAATTAACTAACATTACAAGGTGGGGTGTTTTTTTTTGTTTGTTTTTGTTTTTTGCCTATGTGTTGTTGCTTCTGAATCTGTATTTTTACGGAATTCCTGTGTATTCAAACACGTGTGTCTCTGTGTCTGTATGTATTTTTGTGTTCTTTTTTTGTACTATTTTTCTTTTGCTTGCTTTGTTCTACTCCAGTTTATTTGTTTTTGCTTTATTTCAAAAAAAAATATTTAAAAGGCAGAGAAAGACAATAATTCTTCTAAGAAACAACTCTTTATAACGACTTGGTGCCTTGGGTGAAGTGCTTTTCAGTAGGATTATATCGGAAACCCTCGAGCTTTTATTTGAATAAGAGGGATTTAAAAATATTGGTATAGAATCAAGTATACTTAAAAAACAAAAGGAGGCAAACAGTTTATTTTTATTCATTTTTTTCCTTTCTGGGAACTCAAAGTCTTCTGGAAATATATCCTGAAATACATATTGGAAATTTAGTTGTTAAATGATATTTATTTGATTTTTTTCATGTGCTTATGTGTTTGCCTGTGTGTATGTATGTCCACCATGCACATGTCTGGTATCTATGGTGATCAGAAGAAGGCCTTGGATTCATCAGAAGTAAGCAGACAGTTGTGAGCATCCATGTGGGTGCTGGGACCTGAACCACTGTCCTTTGTAAGTACTGTTAACCAGTGAAACGTCTATTCAATAACTCCCCTCTTTAACATGGAAGGATTCATTTAATTTCATATATGTGTGTGTACATACATATATAAATATATATACATATATATGTATATATATACGTGTGTGTGTGTGTGTGTGTGTGTGTGTGTGTGGTGTGTTCCTGTATACAGGTACTTGCTGAGACTCAAAAAAAGGGAAGGATTCCTAGAAACTGGAGCTATGCTTCGTTGTAACAGTTGTGAATTGCTTAACATGGATTCAAGGAGCTGACTCAGTCCTTTTTGAGTGCTACAAAGGCTATTAACCACTGCGCCATCGCTGCAGCCCATAGTTTTAGTCTTATTAATAACACTTCTCATCTCCCAACTCCCATAGTTTTTAGTTTATTTGAACCATGAGTTTAGAAGCTGCTATTTGCCAGGGGTGGGGGTGGTGGAGGAAAGCAACCACTAAGTAACTAAAAAGAGAATGACCATATGGTAACTTTGCTTGTCTGTCTTTTGTGCCTTGTGACAGATACTTTTTCACTCCAAGTAGGCATGTTAATCACTTTAGGGGTCTCTTTCTGGACTCATCACTGTCATTCCCTTTTAAAGGTTATAGAACATAAAAGAATCATTGCCCTAAAATGGAGTCATCTTGGATTGTAGGAACAAAAGCCCTTCAGAGAAAAGCAAGACTGCAATTTATAACAGAGAACTATAAGAACTACCTTGTCCTCTCCAGCAGTGTGGACATCTGAAGAAGACTTCCAGGACCAAAATAAGTAATCAAGGACACTGCACTTAGAACCAGGATTTATTAGTTATGTACACCTTTTGTCCATTGCCTGAGATTTCTTCAATTTGAATGCAAATCTAGTCGGTATCCCAGAAAATAAATACAGACGTGGGGTCACAGGAGTTTCTATGTTTTGTTTGTTTGTTTGTTTTCAAGTTGTCACATTGAAAAAAGCCCTTATTACTTAACTTTCACATTAGCATATAATATAGTGAATTAGTATATAGTATATTAGCATATAGTATACAGAATTAATATATTGTTATGGCTCTCAGAACTTGAGTATTTATCATAATTCTCTGGTTATACCTTTTCTATATTATTTTATCTCTTTAAAGCTTATCATTCATCTACATCCACATATACATATGCAAATATATATATATATGCATCCATATATATATACAAAAGTATGTGTGTATGTGTGTGTATATATATACATATATATATATATACACATATGTATACATATGTATATATACATACAAAAGTATGTGTGTATGTGTGTGTATATATACATGTATATGTATATATACACACACATACACATGTATATATACATATGTATATATACATACAAAAGTATGTGTGTATGTGTGTGTATATATACATGTATATATACACACACATACACATGTATATATACATATGTATATATACATACAAAAGTATGTGTGTATGTGTGTGTATATATACACACACATACACACATACTTTTGTATATATACAAAAGGTGGATGTCCACACTGCTGGAGAGAACAAGGTAGTTCTTGTAGTATCTCTGTTATAGATTGCAGACTTGCTCTTCTCTGAAGGGCTTTTTTCTACAATCTCAGTTATACATACATACATATACACACATATATAGTCTGTGTAAATATACATATATATAAACATTTTTTTACATATGTATAGAATACATACACTTATAATCTGTTTATTGCTATGTTTTCAGTTTCTATAATATCTGGCACATACTGGGAATTCAATAAGAAAAATATTTATAGCAATTATCTGTTGCCTGAATAAATACAAATAAATTTAGGATAAGTTTAACTTTTTGAAAATATTTTATTCTATAGAAATTTCTCTATGACTTTTAAGTATTAAACATTTTAAGGTTACATGTGGTCACGGTCACACATATCTACAACCCTAAGATGCTAGTGTTTGGAGCAGGAACATCATGCATTCAGTGTTACCATGAGCTATACAACAAGTTCTTATTTAGCCTAGGCTACATAATGATGCCAGAATGCGAGAAAAACAAAACCAACTGACTTACCAAGTTTATAAGGAAGAACAAGAATAAACAGATTTGTTTCAATGTTAGTAATCTTAACTTTTTAAGCTCTTAAGAAGAAAAGTCCATACGTATATGCCTCCCAGAACTGAACTATTTAATTTACAGTCATATAGTTATAAGCTGTTCTTCAAGAGGACAAACTATCAACAGCTTAACACTATTCAAAAACATATAAATTCACTCTACCAAAAATAAACACTTGTTATCTTTCTCCCAAAGCTCGGTGAGTAGCTTGGTATTTGGCTTGAGAGAGATAAATACAGTTTATAATATTATAGCAACTGAATTAATTCTAAAGTTGCATTTAATCTGAGACAAAAATATTGGTTTTTATTTACTCATAATAAAGATTTTACAGACATAGTAAAAGTATTCTGTATGAAAAGATGCCGAAAAGCCATTTAGTGACAGAATTTACAGCATTATATAGTTTTTATTATATAATTTTGTTTTATATCATATCTCACTGTTATTCAGGGCTTATTAAGTTTTTACTAATCATCAATGTTACCTTTAGAATCCATTTCTTGAATGTGCCTGGTTTGGTTAACTGCTTCTGTTTCTTGACCCACTGCATTTCTCTCAAACCCACTTGCATTATACTTCTGTTAATCAACTTACTTTTCAGTGATTAAATCTTGGCTTTACTGACGGAGTCCATGTATGACATATCTCTGTGAGGGCATATATCATCATGTGTACTTTGTTCAATATTTTATTATCAAGTGAATCTAATAAATAATTATTAAATTGAAGAGTGCTCAACTTCATGAGAATAGAAGTCAGTTGTACTGGCATGAGTCTTCAGATTTAGTGTTTGCAAATCCACAGGCATCATATTTCAATTGTTTTTCCTCAGATGTCTGCTCTGGAAACTTATCCTGAAGTTACTGCTTTCTAGATGGGCAAGCCTGCTCAGAAATGCTGTCCATGCTTTCCTTAGATTTAGGTCATCTCAAAGCTTTTATCTTTTCCTCCATTTATCCCTTTTCACCTGAATTATGGGATCTAGGGGACATGATCAGGTAAGCCTCAGGGAGTGATTTTTGCTGTGGACTTTATGAAAACCTCTTCAATACTACATAAGAGAATGTACAGGATGACATTTCATGTCATAGAAAAAATGGCATTATTCAAAACAAAAGAACCTGTTAGCCCCATGTGATCCTTTTATAGCCCACTAGAACACAATCCTGAGTTCAGAATAATTCCTTTGCACATGTCCTGATTTCCCATGACAGTGGTAAGCATTTAGTTGAGAATTGGAGATTTTGTATTGAAGATTCCCTACATTTCTTTATGGACATAAAAATGTGACTAATACTAACGTCACCCAGGGGATAGAAAAAGGAAAAATTACAAATGAGCAAAAATTCCAGACATGACAGAATTGTGCACTAATAAACATAAGCTGTGAGCTCAAAGGATCAGAGCGTTCATTGTGAAACTGTCTCCTCGGTAATTTCAGAAAGCATACCGCTAGTTTCAGCATCATGACTACCCACACATGAGTTGACGTGGACAGTAGACATGTTAACGTTGAGAGGAGGAAGCTCTCAAGGTATCAATACTGCACAATGAACTGCAGGAAACTAAGGAAAATAGAGTAGAAGCAATAGTCCTCCTCTGAGAGAAGCACATCAGGTGGCTATCCAGTACAAAGTGGTTAACTATGAAAACACACATACAGGTAACATTGTACAGACTGTGCAATACACACACACACACACACACACACACACACACACGCACACACAGAGAAATATTCATACATATGTATATATGTATGCGTACATACATTGAAAGGGAAGGATACTTACAACATAATCTCCAGAATTACATAATGAAAAAATTCAAGTTCTAAAATAAATGCAGACTCCCAGGGCAGTGGGGGCAGTGTAGATGATCATGGCTTGAATTAAGTCAGGAAAAGTAAAATTGCAACACAGGTGAGATTCTATTGTGGAAAGAGATGAGGGGTGTGAGGAAGTCTATGGACCACACACCCTTGATTTCTGTTTTCAGATGAAACTCCCCTCTTAAGAACTATGAAGACTGTTAGACAAGACTTCTATTTTTTTTTTTTTTCATAAAAAGTTAAGGCAAGTGTTTTGATTAGTGTAGCCTTGTTCAGGTTCTTAGGAAACAATGACAGGTAATGCTGACGGTGATTGCTAAAAATTGATTAGCGTTAAGAGATAAGAATTTGATCAAGTTTTATTTTTTACATCTTTATGACAATTTTCAGTTTGGTATTCTGATGAAGGGCCATTATCTTCATTTGCAAATGAGTAGGCTGAGAAGATGCTAATTAAGCATGAGTAGCAAAACCAGCATTTTTAAGTTAGGCCCTCCATCCAGATCCAGAGATGGGTATTTTAAGCCAAAAGGAAAGGGGCTGTCTGAATGAGGGGCACCTGAACAGATACCAAATGTTAGGACAGTTTAAGATTTGTGATATGAGCAAAGATTACATTAAATGGAATAGCTGAAAATAAACTGGAGAGATTAAAGATTGGAGAGAAAGCTGGACCTATATAGTGGGCATTTCATAATGAAAAATTAGAACTCAGGGATGGGTATAAAAGGTGAAAACATGCCCATAAATACAATCCTCACATACATGCCACCTACATCCATGTTCCTAATGCCAAACACTCACCACTCTTCTGGGCAACTACAAGCCTTTGGATTTTAGAGGCTATAAGAGAGAACACAGAGTTTCTTTGCTTACAGTTACAAAAGCAGGAAGGGTATCTGGATAAAGATACACATTTCAAAGACAGGTAAGCAACATTTTGTGACATTGATAAAGTGAAACTTCTCTGAACAGAGTGGTAGAAAGAATATAAGATACTTTAAAATAGTCTAAACAATATCATTGGATGTCTTAAGGAAAATCTTTTCCATTGCATATTTCTGGGGTTATGTCAACTTAGCGAGGTCTGCAACTTTATCTTTGATTTGATATTGTTCTTCAATAAATGATACAAACCTGCAGCTTAGCAAAAGGTTGAAATCCAAAGCAACAGTGTTGGGCTTCGTGGAAGGGTATTCACTACTTTATTGTTCTATGTACTGAATAACATTCTTGCATCTTAAAGATTCATTTCAATTATTTTTATTGCATGTATCTAATTTTGAATATATATGTGGCCATTTTGTCTTATGTATCTCCTTGTTGATTAATATCATAAATTTGCTATGTACCCTTTTTGTTATTTTTATAAAATTTTAGCTCTTCAGTTTGTAGCTAAGAATCGAGAATTTGCTTACTTTCAATGATAGGACTGTTTTCTTTTTTATTTCTGGCTTGTTTGTTGTTCTTATAGGATGCTGGTCACTATAACATTTAAATTAAGTCAAAGTTGATGATAAAATATTAGCAGCTCCTACCCATTGTATTAGTTGCCAGTGCTGTTTTGAATCATTATATCATTTCGTACCTACAAAATGTGATGGGGCATTAGAATATCACATTATTCACAAAGAAAGCAAGATTTATACAGTTCCATAAATTGCATAACAGCATGTACCAAAATGAGAATCAGAATTCAAACGTAATTTTTGTAAATGGGAATACTTTCTTCTTGTAATTGGAAATATTTTCAGGTTAATAGGTAGACTATGTCTTCTGTGGAAACTTGACTTAAACCTTTCTCAGGACCATTCTCAGCATGGCCACTATTAATAGCATATAGTACAATGGCAAAACAATTAATTCAATAAACAGATACACACATATTTTTCCCTATAAACTAAGTGAAATTTTATAAACTACTAGAGCTGTGAAAATAACCCAAAGTAGTTTGATCTAAGAGAAGGTAAAAAACTTTCTGTTTATTATGCTGCAATGTCAATAAGGTCAGCGGTCCCCACAGGTGATTGAAAGTGTTTTGGGGTGTTATCTCTCCATTTTTAAGACTCAGATTTCCTGCTTGCCTCTTTCTTTCCAGTTTGAGGGAATCAAGTGATTTTCCCCCAGGGAGGATGTGTCTCTGCAGCTAGAGCACACATCAGCTTTATAGCCTGCAACTTTATGAAGAGAAAGGGCATCTTTGTCAATAATTCCCAAATAACTGTCCTAAAAGGCTTCGGGCAGTATGTTCCACTTGACTAGATTGTCACATCTGCTTTTGCTACATTTTCAGTTTTTCTAGCTCACTTAAGTAATTTCCTTCCACAAGGATTAGCTCACACATGTAGGCACAGCAGTTTACTTATCTTGTCTTTTCCCTCATTCTTTTTTCCTGTCTTCTAATTTGACACAGTGGTGGTCTTTGCAACAACTAATTCAGTTGTAATATAGCAAAGGAGACATAAGAATGGCAAAACACAAGTCGTCTCAACAACTGACCTTTCTGTGTCTATTCTGCTTTCATTTCTCCAAAGGAAAGGTAGGGTAGAGTCGTTGCTTCCAGACATGGGTGCCCTGATGGTAGCTGTGGGCAAATCATCTAGGAGACTGTGGACTTGAGCGTGCTGACAAGTCTGCTCTTCGATCCAATATTAACCTGCCCAAACAATTGATGCTATTTTTATTTGCTTTGAAATACTTTTACTAAAATATAATGATATAATTTCCCTCTATTCTCTTTCCTTCCTATAGCTCCTGTGTTGTACTCAGCCACCTTTTGCAAAAACAATTTTCTCCTAATTGTGTTTTTGCCTCGGTTTAAAGAATATCCGAAGTCCTTCACTGCAGGGTGAACTCTTCAGCTCTAGCTCAGGGATAGAAAGTTTTTCTCACCTTGATAGGAAGTTAATTCTCACATCTCCAAACAACCTGTTGATTATCTTTATAAACTGTTCAGCACTTACTGTTTCCTGGCACAGAATTGTTAGGATGAAACAATGTAAAGCATCTTGATTTTTTTCACTTCGCTGAGTTAAAAACCTCCTAGTTCTATTTTCTGACTTAGTGAATCTGTAACCATACTGGAGCAGGTAAGAAATAGAATCAGTAAGGTATTTGAGACTGAGTACTAGGAATATCAGTTAGGAGACCATGTCAGAACTGTTGAAAGATCATGGGTAAACTCTTGATTTTGCAGAGATTGAATAGAAATCCTCAAGATATATCAGAGGCAAAATTGTCAAGTTCAATGGGTGGTGCTATCAGGTTAGATGGAAAGAGAGTCAAAGATAATTTTAAAAGTTTGAGCTTGAATGGCAAAGATATATGGTGGTTTCTTTCTTTATTGAATTGAAGTACAGCTGCCTGATGCAAATTTGAGGGAAGATGAAATGCAGCTATTGAGTAAGCAGAGGAAAGAAAAAAATCCCCGAGTTTCAAAATATAAGGCACTTGCAATTCTCATTAGTTAGAAAGCTGATTGTGCTTTGCTGTTTGATTGGAAATCTGTGGGCAACAGTCAAATATTCACACACAGCATCCATGCAAATAGGAACAGCATGGTTTAGCAGTGGGAGGACTTTATGAACAAGAGTCTCAGTACATTTGACTTGAAAGCTCTAATAAATCAGGTCTGTAGGAAACCTCTACCCCGATACAACACCTCCCCTCAAGGTAATGCAGCTCTGCTCCTCATTTATTACTCGTGCAAGTTTTAACCTCTGTAACTTCCCCCAAGTCAACTTTCAATACACTTTAGCTTGATGATTTATGTATCATGTCCTTAAATATTTCATGAAAAATATACCTTTTACTCAATATCCCCTGAAGTCGTTTTGAATACAGCATGTCTTTCCCTTCTCCAAGGAGTTGTTCTTTAAACCTAAAATTAAGATGACTGATAATAAGACAAAAGACCATTTTTTTTTCATGTTTGGCTCCTTAGGGCAATATGATTTTAATAGTTTTCTCTATGGGAAAGAAGAAACAGCCACTTAGACCTTAGTTCACCATTTTTATTCAGATGCAAGGCAAATTTTTCAGTTCCAGCAGGCATCCATAGAGAGTCTCTCATCATGACCTTATAACTGACCCCTGGCTGTGAATTCGGAAGCAGAGCTGAGTAAGTGTGTGTTAAACAGCATGTTCCATTGTGCCCTTAAATGTGGCTGCAAAATGCATACACTACTTAGAAAACCCAGACAAAACTGCTCTCCTTCAAAACAGCCCAAATTAGCAATCTTTCAATTACCACCATGCTTATAACTGAGAAGGATTTTATGCACTTGATCTGACCATAATTCTGAGTTATACTAAAACCAATATTTACATTGGAGTTACAGTTTATTCTTAATAATGTAGTTATATTATCTGTTTGAATGAATGAAACACGTGAGTTTGGTATTCATTTGAACATCAATATTTCAAGCAACTTTATCCACAGAACTAAACATGTTCAGGGTATTATCTGATGACACAAATTATGCCGTTAATTATTGTATTATAATTCCTCAATAATGTCTTTATTTTTTCCCTGATCCCAGAGTGTGAGCACCAAAATGTATACTTTGGATGATACTTAATACTCTGATTAATTTTAAAGTGTTTTGTATGTATGATCCCATGTCTCCTTTATGTTCCTTTTGGTTCATAAATGACTGTTTGATTCACACAAGTCAAGATGCCAGCTTTAGGATGAATTCAGTGAGTCAATAAAACTGATTTTATTTTGCTTGGAAAACTTCAACTCCAAAAAAAATAGTATTATTTTAATGGGCATTTATTGACAAGAGAGATAAATTATTGGGGAGAAAAGCAGATATTGCTTCTATAAAGACAATATTATAAGGCAAGCACTGCCAATGATCTGTCAAGTGTGTTTACGAATGCTATCCTTCTTCAGAGGAGAAAAGAGAGCTCAGTTATTAGCTGAAAAGGCTTTCAGTTTGAAATACTGATAACAGGCATCAGAGTAAGAGATTTATAGCCTGCGTTATTTTCTGGGTCTAAGGAAGACAATATACATCTAACTATATGATAGACCTTGAGGATAATATTCAACCACAAAAATAGACTTTCTTAGTCTCCCTTTCTAAGCATCACTAACCACTGACACAAGCAAATCTGTGCACATGAACGGCGGAATCAGCCAGCCCTTCTCAGATACATGTTGCCTATTTCAGGCATCTGCACTTAAAAACATTTCAAAACAAAAGTTCTGTGAGTTTCAATCTTTTTTACTTGAGCTCTCTGAAGAAAAATTTGCTGTCTCTCTTAAATTAATGTCTGTGTTATCAGAGATTGAGAAATGATAAATTATTATTAAAATATGTATTGTATGGCTATCTCTCGTTAAGAATGTATATGCATTCACTCATTCATAATAGTAGGCTTTCTTGCATTAAATTATTCAGGCTTGAGATATTGGTTTGAGTGTGTAAAGTTATGAGGCATTTGTCATGATCTTTGCAGATCAGTCATCTTGAAAATAATTCTCAGTTACACATACTTGGTTCCTGTTTGTGCTGAATGCAGAGAAAATGAAGTTGATGTGATCACTGACCTTAGCATATGAGCTCTTTAATAAGCTTGAAAACTAAATAAAAGGCAGAAAAGATATGAACATGATTATAAATTCCCATTCAGGAAAAAATATCTCCAACAATTACAACGACATACAGCAAGATTGGTATGCTAATGTGCTTTCTTGTGGCTCTTGCAAAGGAGGTATGTCAAATTTCTTCACACACCTATACAAGTAGAATATAAGGTAGTTTTATGCCATGATTGTGTATTTCTTTCACTGATACACTGTTTTAGTTATGAAGAGTTTGTGTCTTTTGAACATCATAAATATACAGAATTTGACAGGCAGTTGAAATGATTCTTAGCCTTTCCTATTCTCATGGGGTGTTTTTCTTACTCGTCTACTTAAATAAGTTAAAAATACACTATGTATCTATTATGTAGTGGGCATGTAATTGCAAATATGACTTCTTGTGACACATGCGTTGAAATATCTGTATAATTTGTTTTGTTCTGTTTTAGACTCTTGCTGTAAAATGTGAGACTAGCTTCTTTGATTATTCTCAGTAAATTAGTGATTTTGCTCATTACTTACTCACTTACTCTATATGCCTGCTTACTCTTTGTGAAGCACACACATCATGGTACCCAGGAGGAGGCCAAATAACTGTTCTTTCTCTAAGCGGTTCTTGAGCTTCAAACTCTGGTTTGTTCAGGTTTTGTTGGAAGCAACTTTGCCCAGTGAACCATCTCTTGGTCCCATTTTGTAAAAAATATGTACACTACTGTTTCTGATTAATATTCTGTAGCATTTATTATTAATTATTTTTACTTTATGTATCTGAGTAGTTGGCCTGCATGTGTATCTGTGCACAGTGTGATTTCAGTTCCCAAGGAAATCCGTTAGAACTCTATCATATCATCAGAGCCCATAGAACTGGAGTTACAGATGGTTGTGAGGCACTATATAGGCACTGGGAATCAAACCCTGGTCTTCCGGAAGAACAGCCAGTGCTCTTAACTGCTTGCCATCTTTCCAGCTCCTGATATACTTTGAAATCTCCACAGAAAAATTTCACACATTTTCCTTTCGTCCCTGCTATACAAATTCAACGTCTGTTTTCCTTATAATATGTATTTTCATAGTTACTTTAGTGACCATCTTGTCCTTCATTATCAGTGTTGTCTTCTTTCAGCACTAGAAAACAATACATTTAATTATTAAATTAAATTAATTATTAAATTAAATTAAAGTTGTGGCCATTGCTCTTCAATTAACTAGGGAAATAGTCTCACAAGGTTTACTATAATGTTAACATCAATATTTATTTTAAAGTCATGCTTGACAAACATGCACAATTCTAACATAAAAAATTGACATTTCTTGTTATTACAACACACTGCATATAAGTAAAATAAATAAAGCTAGAAAACAAAGAACCATTTGTGATGTAGCCACATAGACACAAAAATTATGGTAAGTGAAACTTGCATAATACAAGTACATTTGACGTATAATTTAACATGAATAAATATAAAGAAGCCTTTAATTGTGATTCACAATATTATTCAATTTGACTGCAAAAAAAAAAAAACCAAAAAACCAAAAGATAACTATGAAGAGTGATTTGTTCATTTAAATAAATTTAGAATTGACTTTAAATTAATGGGGTACTTTTTAAATTTCAGTGATGGATGAAAATAATTTTAACATGAACATTTTTTAATTCAAGATAAATAAATTTTTATATAGAATTTACTTGAAAAAAATAGAAAAATGAATGAGTCATCTCAACACATATGCCACAATAAAAAAAACTAATTTTCATACTTTATTCAGCTACTTCAAAATTTTAGAACATACTTTTCTTTTTTAAAAAAAGATTTATTTATTATATATGGGTACACTGTCTTCAGACACACCAGAAGAGAGCATCAGATCTCATTATAGATGGTTGTGAGCCACCATGTGGTTGCTGGGATTTGAACTCAGGACCTCTGGAAGTGCAGTCAGTGCTCCTAACCACTGAGCCATCTCTTCAGCCCACTATAACATACTTGGAACAGCTTAGACATACAAAACTATTCTGAATTGTAGGCTTTGTGTTGTTTTCAAAATAATCTGTTGGGCTATCTGCACTTCATACACAAATTGGTTCAGATCTAAAAGCAATAATTCATGTTTTATCAAAAAATTTGAGAACTTGGCAAAATATTGTCTCTAACTGAGGCTTTGAATAGAACATAATTTAGGGGAAATGTTTCTCCCTGATTCATAGGCATTATCCTTAAATATCTTGAGGGCATGCCGCATTTTTCTTTTCCTTGAATAATACCATTTGGTGCACATATTTTCTATTATAAATTACTGAAACGTGAATTTGAAAATCTGATCAATTTGAATAAATTTGAGGTTCTACTTATTTCACTAAGTAAGACATAGGCCACAACTTCTCTCATTTGACACAGATAATTTAGGAAAGTACTTCCTTCCACATAAACACCATATCGCTTATTCTGCTCCTATAATTATTCTGCTAGAGTCTAGCTTTCCATCTCTGTGACAAAATGCTTACTAGACGTGACTGACATGGGGGAAAGCTCATTTTGACTCATGGTGCAAATAGTTTAAGTTCATGGTCATTTAGCTTCTGAATGTATGATTTATTTTTTGTATTGCCATATATGAAAATTTCACCTTCAACCAAGGGATAGTTTGTATCTTTTACTTTTAGAAGTTAGTCTCTGTATAAAAGACTTCTTAGTCTACTTGAGAGGCTTTGTGGAGAGAGGGAAGCCACAGCTAATGAGATTACAAGACATTAAATACATCCACGGCACATGACAAAGTCAGCCTAATCAAAACCTAGCATGAGGATCTCATGTCAAGGGGTGATGCTTTATAGGAAAGTCCATTAATAGCCATTCAAGATATCAACAAGCAATGATGAATCACACAGTCTTCTCAGGCACTTGGTATGGTGGAGGCAGGAGAGATGTGTACCTTTTACTTTTAATACACAGATCGCTGGCTGAATTGGACTGATACTTCTAAGCCTGAGGAAAAACACACAATATATGACTTCATATAGAACTAACTGAATGGAAGTTTAGGACTATAGGAAGTATAGCGTTATTTTGAATAAGTGGAAGCCTATAAATTACTGCACCTCCAAATCTCATTATATGTAAAGACAAGTCTGCCTAAACCTATACATATATGACATTTTTCTTACCATGAAATAGAGACACAATTTCCTATTTGCTCACATATCTACTGTTCTAATAACAGGCTTTTAGAAGTGGATGTGGTGGAAGATTAACAGTATAATTTCTTTCCTTTCCTTTTCTTCTATTTCGCATATGATTTTTGTTGTTTTAATATTTATTAATATATTAATTACACTGGTTAATTAGGTGTGGTATATTTTCAAACACACATAAACTAATCAAAGCTAACTTCCTTCCTCAGCTCCCCAACCATTTCCAAAGCATAGTAATTAAATTCTATCTTCAGTTCTGTTTTTAAGCTTCCATATACGAGAGAGAACATATAGTCTTTGTTTTTATGTTCCTGTCTCATTTCACTTAAAATGTCCTCTGGTCACCCTGTTGCTGGAAAGGCCAAAATATCTTCCTTCATTGTCGAATAAACCTCTATTATACATGTACCAGGTGTTATTTGTCTGTTTATCTGCTGATAAATAAACATGTGATTTTCGAGTTGTTATATCAAGAGTTCTTCCACATGTATGTTCATGTTCTTGGAAAATGCATCTTATGTTGAGATATCTGAATAACCCTTCTAAGATGTTTATGAAGAAAACAACGCTTAGATGATGAGAAAACATGAAATCATCAACTGAGGCGTGAGGAACTTCACTGATCCAATTGGACAGACAGACCCTAACCGACCTGTTGATGTGTACTTAAGCCCAAGGTGAACCCTGCCTCAGGTGAGCCTCTTTAGCCAGCACCAATTGCTACAGAGGAGACTAGCACACACAGTCTTGCTTGAATGGATGACACAGAGAACGATGAGAGGAAGACTAATGTCTGCTGTTTGAGTCATAGATTTTGTTTGACAAAAAGCACAGATCATTGAATCATGAGACAGGCAGCATGTTTAGAGAATTTTGCTAGTTGAAAACATCTTTCCCCTTTTTAGCACATTATATACTTTTTTTATTGGATATTTTCTTTATTTACATTAAAAAAGTTACCCCCTTTCCTGGTCCCCCCCCAAAAAAAAACCTCCTATCCCATCCCCCTCCTCTGCTTCTATAAGACTGTTCCACCACCCACTCACACACTCCTGCCTCCCCACCCTTGCATTCCCCTACACTGGGGCATAAAGTCTTCACAGGACCAAGGGCCTCTCCTCCCACTGATGCCCGACAAGACCATCCTCTGCTACATATGTGGCTGGAGCCATGGGTCCCTCCATGTATACTACTCGGTTGATGGTTTAGTCCCTGGGAGCTCTGGGAGGTCTGGTTGATTAATATTGTTCTTCCTATGGGGTTGCAAACCCCTTCAAATCCTTCAGTCCTTTCTCTAATTCCTCCATCGGGGACTCTTTTTGTGCTTAAAAGTAGTACTTTTTTTTTTTTTTTTTTTTTTTTTTTTTTTTTTTTTTTTTTTTTTACAAAAATATACTATCATGGCTACAGAGAGCACTACTAAATTGTTTGTTATAATTCTGCTGGTAAATAGACATTTTTTGCCTGTATTGACAAAGCGCTAGTTTGTCTTGGTCAAGTGGTCAACTTGTTTGCCTGTGTAATGATACTTTACATTCTAAATCCTTGGCTAAGTAAGCAATAAGTTGTTACATAAAGTTCTGCTGAACTTATAAAAAGAGTGATAATATTTTGTACTATTTTAGGAGACATGTATTCTACCAATATTCATAATTTATGCAGATACAAATTTTGTCTACATAGCCTGTCATCATGTCTTCTTTGTAGGTATAATTCCTTATCTTTTTGCAGTGGCTAGATCCTCAAAGACAATTCTACATTTGATTGTAAGACTTGTTTTCTGACTATATCTAACTAGCATAGTATAAGACCATGATGTATCTATATATGATTACCAGGAATTATAGGACAAGGGTAGAATTTGGTTTTAAATTTTTTTCTTTTCTGGCTGGAATGTACATCTGCTTTGTAGAGGAAAATATCGTGAACCATGAGTACTATGCCTTGACTTATGGTTGGATACAACAAGCTATAAATGAACTTATTTTCCAAAAGTCATGGGTCTGAGATTAAAGAGAAATGATTATTTTAAAGGGTTAAGAATATCATTTTGGTATTCTAATACATGTTACTAACAAAAATTTGTTTCTTTACCTACAGCTTGACTTTTACTGGCATCGATGGGACCAAATTGCTCATGTTTAGTAACAGTCCTGTTAAGTAAGTTTAGTAGGAACTAGTCCCCATCACATCATTGTATATGGCCACTCTTGATCTCCAATTGAGTGCCTCCTTTCTACCCCTTTTATCTATAAACCATTGAGCTAGCTTCAGCAAAAATACTGTTAAGTCAGTTTAGAACGAATTCACCTACCTTTGGTGTTCCTTCTTAATAATTTTCCATTCATTGCTTGTGACTCTGCTAGTTCATAGTATCTCATTTTCCTATTGCAATAGCTTTGACATCCATTGTAATTGTATCGAATAAAAGTTTCTTTACTCTTTTAACAAGTGTCAGAACATTTTCCCCTCTAACACTACAGACTTAATATTTCTTGAATCAAAAGACTTCCTAAGAAAATAACTAGATCTGTCTAGGCACTGAGACTAGGTTTAAGAGGAACTTTTCTGCATTTGTATTAATTATTTTTATTATCTAGACCAGTAGAGGCAATACATTTGAGAATCATCATCAATAAGATAGGAGTTATTCTTTTATTAATGAAGAAATAAAATGTGTGTGTGTGTTTGTGTGCGTGCCTGGGGAGTGTATATACAATGTGGTTATATGTAGTTATAGGTGTATGTTGAGGCTGAAGATCAAAGGGGGTCATCAACATAGTAACCCATCTGCACTATTTTTGAAACAGAGACTCTCACTGGAGCAAGAGTTTACATATTTGGCTAGATTGTGCAGCATGTTGCAAGCATCCTTCTGTCTGCACTCCCAAGTACTGGCATTACAGATGTTTGCTGTTTTGCTTGTTTTTTTTTTTTTTTTTTTTTTTTTTTTTGAACATGGGTACTGGAAAATATGAATACAGGTTCTCAGTATTGCATAACATGTTGCTGATTGAGCAATCTTCTCCAGCAGCTACATTTATTTTATTTTATCTTCATTTCCTGTAACTGGACTTTCCTTTAAAAGGGGGATATATATTGATTGGTATATTATGTATTGTGGGAACTGTTGGAAATTGAAAAAAAATATGGAGAGAAAGCATTCTTGTTTGTACATCTGACATATTGGAAACATTCCTTATAAACACACCTCAATCTGCCTAAGCCTAAGCCTAATCCTACTGTTGGGTTAGTGGCAAAATCTTTTGCTTCAGCACAATCATTAATGAAAGACAAATAAGTTTTGGTTTCAATATTCATTTTACCAGTTGGAATTTCTCTTTGTGCTTTTTTCCTCTTGTAGTTTATCAACTTTTGATTAATAGAACTTTGTCTTACGCACTTTTCTAATGCTGTGATAAAACACAATCAGCAAGGTGACTCATAGAAGAAATGAATTATATGAGTCTTACAGTTTCAGAGGAACAGGAATTGAGCACTGTCTTGGTGGTGATCATGTCAGCAGGCATGCTGGTATGTCACTGAAGCAGTAGGGAAAACTCCTGTCTTGCCTCCTATGAGGAGGTGCAGAACACACTAAGGCGACACTCGTGTTTTTAAGTTTGAAGTCCATCTTCAATGACACAACTCTGTAGAAGTTAGATCCTGGTATTTCCTCCCAACCTCATGCTCCCATAAGCATATATGAAATAAGACTCAGACTCAAAATATATTTATAAATATCTTGGCCATGTAGCTAAGCTCTTCTCTGACTGGGTCATAAGTAAAATAGCCATTTATTTTAACCAATGTTCTGGCACATGGCTAGTTACCTCTGCTTATGTATCATGCGTCTGTTTCCTCACATCTCCCTGGGTGATTCTTCAGTGCCTAGCTCTATCCCAGAGATCTTCCTGCCTCCAGATTTCCCACCTTTTATTCTACCCTTTCCTATAGATCATAGGTTTTTTTTTTTTAATTGACAGGTGATACATCCATACAATACACACGATAGTCTCTCTAAGCAACTCCTCTAACAGGGCCATGCTTCCTAATCCTCCCTAAAAAGTTCTACCAATTAGGGAATAGGTATTCAAATATGAGCATATGGGGACCATTGCTAATCAAACCACTGCAACCTTGCATTTGATATCAAAACAGTTAAGACCTGGGTTGTTCCACAACACGCCCTACTTCTGTTAGTGGGGTGGCAGTGCAAAGTCGCATTTAAGCAAGCTTTTATGTACAGAAAGTTTTAAATAATTAAGAAAATAGATTCTTCCAGAAAACATTTAAAATTCTGAGAAGAAATAATAATTTTACTACCCCTCAAAATGTTAATTTTATTAGCGTGTTACTATGTCAATATTTTAATAACACAGATTCATAGATATCACACGAGGATTCAATTCACAGACCACATGAAGTTCATGAAGAAGGAAGACCAAGTGTGGGTGCTTCAGTCCTTCTTAGAAGGAGTAACGAAATACTCATGGGAGCAAATATGGAGACAAAGTGTGTGAGAGAAACTGAAGGAGGGGCCATCTGGAGACCATTCCACCTGGGTATCCATCCCATGTCCAGTCACCAAAGGTAGACGCTGATGTGGATGTCAGGAAGTGCATGCTGACAAGAGCCTGATATAGCTGTCTCCTTAGAGGTCTGCCAGAGTCTGACATATTCAGAGGCAGATACTCACAGCTAACCATTGATCTGATCAAGGGGTTTCCAATGGAGGAGTTAGAGAGAAGACTGAAGGAGCTGAAAGGGTTTGTGGCCCCATGGGGAGAGCAACAATACCAACCAACCAAAGCTCCTCAGAGTCTAAACCACCAGCCTGGGAGTACATAGTGAGGGACTCATGACTCCAGCTGTATATGTAGGGGAGGATGGCCTTGTCAGGCATAGGTAGGAGAGGAGATTCTTGGTCCCATGAAGGCTAGACACCGAGTGTGGGGGAATTCGAGGGTGGGGAGGTGGGAGTGGGGGGTAGGTGAGGGTATATCCTCATAGAAGCAGGAGGAGGGGGGATGGGATGGGGGTTCCTTGGTGGGGGTAGGGGGAAAATGGGGTAAGGGGATAAAGTCTGAAATGTAAATATAATATCCAATTAAAAAACAAAAACAAACAAACAAAAAGATGTGTTAGAAAAAAAAGACTAAAAAAATCTATAAAAATGAAGAACAGGAAAAAGCTATGGAAAACTTTATGCCTCTCTCTCTCTCTCTTTTTTTTTTTTTAAATTAAGTTATCATTAAGATTGCCCTGGTATTTATTTCAGACAGATTTTCACTGTTTGAAAATTTTACTAAAATAATATACAACTAAAACAATTGTGTAAATAAACTTATTTATTAAATAGTTCATGCAACTAGGACAAAATATTACAGAACACTAATCATAAAATACAAAAATTTATGCCTTATAATTCTTAGCCAGGTCAAGATTATGGTGCCAGAAGATGTAATATCTGATGTAGCCCAAGTTTCTCCAAATACCAGTGTCTTGCTGTATATCACCAGCATAGGGAATGCAGGGTGTGGAGAGAGGCTCTCAGTAAAATGACTTATTTGTCCACAAAAATGCTATAATTTTCTGTAGCCACTGGATGTGGTCTGGGATTTGCCCATTCCCTGTTCTGAAAGCTTTACTTTCTTCAGGAAGTGTGTTGATTTCCTATTCCCTAAACATATGCTGAATAAATCCACTCTTTGTCTTTAATTTCTTTTACATTTGTGGAGCTCATAGCACACATGAAACAATTGTTCCATGAACTCAAATGCTGAGGTCAAGTTAAGCATACACACATACACACACATATTTCACACACACACACACACACACAATTTAATATGTATGTGTTTTATATAAATATACATATACACATATATTTCATTCATGTAATCGAAGACAAACAATTTAGGTTCTACATATTCATTTTAAAAAATGTTAAGAAAGAGAATGAGCAAAACCCCAAGGAACTAGACAATTGCAGTTCGGCTTCCCTGGCTGTGCTGGTCCCACAACTCATTCCTTGTAGAATTACAAGCTGGTGTGAAAATCTAGTCTGAATATGTTAAATGGCATTACTTATTGCTTTAATGAGAATGTAAGTAAAGAAAACACATCAAATACTTTTCTAGTCATGACTCTTCAGTGTTATCCATATTGGCCCACATCATCATGTAAACTCTCTTAACCTCATAGAAGGAAGTAAGGGAATAGATAATCTTTGTTCAACTAGATTTTAGACTTGTTTGAATTTTGATAATGACAGAGAATCATGTACACTTTTTCCTTTGTTTATTGATTATTGATGTTACTTTCAAATATTGTATGAAAAATGACTAGAGAATACCTTATCTCTCATTTTATTAATTAGTTCTGAACTATTTTTAAAGTTGATAAACATGTTGTTTTCTTGCATCAGTAAAAAAATTCTCTTGCTGTATTAATTCAGTGAGTTGCGATATTTCATGGCTGCCTCTTTGTGGGCTGTCATTAATCAGAATCACATTCATTCACTTGATATTCTTAGGAATGTCTGAAAAACCTTTAAATGACCCCTTGCTTCTTATGTTGGGGAAATTTACCAATGTGACAAGTCTCTATTACCATTTTCTTCTGTCCTATTAGATGACTGCCATGAGAAGTTCCTTCTCCTGTCACTTTCTTCCTGTCTATTAAGGAGGTGCTGCTTTGTTAGCTCAGTTCCCTTTATGACACGTATGACTAAGATGCTGTGTTCCATCTTCCTCATGTTCTGCCCCAATAATGTTCTCAAGGAACACCACCTCTTAGTTTACCAGCTAATCAGGCTAGAACTTGAAGTCAGTCTTGAGTCATCTCCAGCTGTAATAAAGCACCATTCTCACATCGACATGAGACTGGGGCATCTATAACACATCAACTTGAGACTGTGCCACCTCTCACACATCAACATGAGGCTGTGCCACCTCTCACACATCAACATGAGACTGCACCACCTCTCTTACATCAACATGGGATTGTGCCACCTCTCACACAACAACAGGAGACTGCACCACCTCTCACACACCAACATGAGACTGTGCCACCTCTCACACATCAACATGAGACTGTGCCACCTCTGGTACATCAACATGGGACTGTGCCACCTCTCACACATCAACATGAGAGTGTGCCAACTCACACATCAAAACAGGACTGCACTACCTCTCACACATCAACATAAGACTGCACTACTCATTCTGTCGTTGTCACCACACTTCAAGACTTTGCATTTTATCTACTAGTATTCTGATTTTGCTTTCTGCCCTGCATTTCTGTTTCTAGTTGTGGTATTACATAAATTCCATTGGACATGGTGAAGACAAAGAGTATATCAATGCACTGGGGATTAAATAGAGTTAAGGATTTGATAAGAGGTACATAGGGGTGGTGGGTGGGGGTTTGTTGTTATATAAACTGTGTACCTCATGAACTCAAACATTTTGTGTAGGGAACTCTTTGAGTCTTTCTATCAGTATTGAATTGTATAAGTGAAGGGTAATATTTTACAAGACTATACCAAAAAAAAAAAAAAAAGCCAGAAAAACAAGCATCTGCAAACTAAACAATTACCATAGCTGAATGCAGCTGGGAGGTCCCTCTGTTACATTGTCTAAATAGAGAAATCTTGGGTACAAGTCAGGAAGGTCTAGGAGGAATATAGCTTATGACAAAGAAGTATGGTAAGCTCTTACCCATAACTACCATGTTGTCAAAAATAATAGATTTCATTTTATTCACATTTTACAATTACTTAAATTTTAATTACTTTTTAATTCTTCATTTAAAACAAAAATAATACCAATGTACACATGATTTGTAACATAGAGGTTATGGAGACTAACATTTTCAAAGCATGATAACAAAGTCTGTGCCTTATTAATATCCTTATTTTCCTAATGGATCACCGAATAGAAGATAATTAAAACCAAAGATGAGAAATAACTTAGCAACCCTAAGTACTCAGATCAAATGATGATAGTAAAAAAAAAAAAAAAAAAAAAAAAAACCAAATGGTCTCGAAAACAAATTAAAAACAGATGGCAAAGATACAATGAGTCAAAATTATACATTTTATAGTTATAAATACACATGAATTAAATATGCCAAATCTGTGGTCTACTTATCAAATGACCAAAGCAAAACCCACTACAAACCCTCCATAAAAGAGTACATGTGCTTTACAAAGACACAAATTATTTGAAGTTAGAGGAATAAAAAAATTACAAATTCAATAAAATTAACTTTAATAGATGGGTTATTATCAAATAATAAGGTAACATTTTCCATTGAAAAAGAATAAAGTAATCAAAATTTGTCCAATGCTTAAAAGTATATGAAAAACAAACATATAGCAACCACTGACAAACCAAACTAATTAAAAGAAGACAAATCCAAGTATAACAATGTTTTTTTTTTAATATTTTACTGGTACCAAAACAAGTAGATGGAAAATTATATAGTATGCAGGACGATTGAATGACACCGATAATCAATTTAACCTGATTAACAGTTATAACATTCACTGGGCCAATACAGGCTACATGAGACATTCAGGTGCTCACAAAGCATTTTTATAATGTATCACAGTCCTAACCACAAAATTCTCAAAGCAATAACAAAATTGAACTAAGAGTATACAAACCACAGAAATTTGAGTTAGAAATCAATAAAAAAATACTTGAAATTCCAACCTATTGGGGAACATCCTACATCATTTTGAAACAAGTAACATATTAAAGGAGAAACATAAGACATTGCAAAGTATCCAACATGGTATAAAAATAAAAATATGACCTATTACAGTGTTAGCATTGCAGCAAAAGAAACATTTATGAGTTAGGTACTCATATTAGGAGAAAATGATCTAATTTTCTGGGCTTGCATCTTAGGTAAGATGAACTGTTGGGAGCCAACTTTTAGCAGAAAGCTGCTATTAGCTTTGCAGCCATCTTAAGCCATATACTCTGACATGAGACTTGTTTTACATCAGCCTACAACAGCTGAGCACACTCTGATAACATCTTGGTTTAGATACCTTGGGTGTGTGAGATTAAAGGTGTGTGACTTAAAGGTGTGATTTAGAGATCAGATTTAGAGACAAGACCTAAGGGCATGACTTAAAGGCATGACCAAAAGGCATGGCTTAGAAGTGAGACAGATAAAAGGCGAGAGGCGACAGGAGAATTCAGAACAATATGGAGTAACAGAGATTCAGACACTAGGAGTAGGAATAGACATTAGACACTGGGAAGAGAACAAGGAGGAGTACAACTAGGAACTAGAATGAGTACAACTAGGAACTAGGCACTAGGGACTAGAAACTCAAGACTTGGGACTTGGACTAGGAAGAGAGACTGAAGAATAAACAGGATTGAATCACACTCTGTCTGGTCTCCATTCTTCGAGTCTATCCTCATTCTCTCTCTTGCTGAACCCTGACACGCAGACCCGAGCGGCAGCTTGGGCCGGGAAACAGTGGCCGCCAATCATGGAGTGGAGAGGGCCGCAGCAACATTTTTGGCCGCCCCAAGTGGGACAGCTCAGGCCTCAACAATGAACAAAGTAAAATCAAAATTAAAGCAGGATTATTTGGCTAAAATTCTAAAGTAGAAAACAATGAAAACTAAAAATAAAATAGACAACTCTGTGAGGCTAGAGTTAGTGACGTAAGCAGCAATCAAGTGTAGTGACAGTATTCAGCTTCATCAAAACAATATTCTAAAATGTCCATCATGTTAATACATGAATGCCAAGTTGTTTCACACTAAGCTTTTCCTGATCGTTTTAGGCTCCTTGGCTTAAAATATTACCATCATGATATGATCTAAAATGTTATAGAAATATTTTATTTCTATGATTCTCCAGTTATATTTCATATTTATATTAGAATCAGAAAGTGGTATTTTGGTATCAGATTGGAAATGGTGCTTTCTCACAAAGAGATATTGAAAAGGAAGTTGGAGACATAGCAGACATTACCTCTGTTGGAGCACTGTACCAGCCACAGGCCCAGAATGTTATTGGACCTTGTGACTTTAGCATAGAGATTATAACCTTCCTGCTGTCTTCTATATTGCTTATCAAAATGTCCAAAATTTTCTTTCTCAAGCAGATACAATCTTGTTTGATGCACAACTCCATTTCTCCAGAGAGTCACACAGCTAAGTATTTCCTTTTCTGTAATAATCCATGTAGCCTGCACAAACCCTGAGCAATATAGGAATGTTTGATTTAAGTCTCTGCCACAAGTTTCTGGTTCTGTTCACTACATACCACAGGCAACTCATTAGGCAGCCCCATTGCAATGTTGCCTTTAAAGCCAGCAACTGTTTCTGTTCTCTGAGAGGCAGACCATAATGTCTACATAAGATCTGTGTTGTCTTACTCATCTGTAGTGTCCCATATATACATTCCCATGCCAATTTGCTATAGATTCTTCTTCATATCAAACTTGATTGTGTTGAATGATAATGGATTTATTATATTCACCACTGCTGGAATTCTAGCACCTGTTATAATTTTATTATGGGTTTCTTACAACAATCTGAAAATATCACTTTAAAATTTCAACAAAGCTTAGTTTGTCTGATGAGAACCCTTGACTGTATCACAATCCTAATTTGACTTTATCTTTCTACCAAATTGCAGCAGAGACATGTAGCCTGTTGTTAGAAGGCAAAAATCTAACAAATACAGTTTACCTAATAGCAATTGTGGCAGCTGGTCACCATAAATTATCACTTAACTTCACATAATACTAACATTTTAAACCATTTCCTATTTTTGAATAATATCCATCTATTTACCTGAATACCTGGAAACTGGCACTTTTACTGAGCCAAAAATCCAACACTTTTCAGTTTCACTAGTTGTTTCTGATAGCTATATTTAGGAGACATGTTTGCTAAAGATAATTATAGGTTCAGTGTGAATATCTGGCTTTTTGGTAGATGTAGAATTCAACAGCTATCCGTTTTGTCTATCTGGGCATAAATAATGTCAAAGAATGACATAAGCAAGCCAACCAACTACATCAACATCATCTGGAATGTTTTTTAATGCAAATTTTCATACAAATACCTGGACCTGTCCCAAGGAATCTATGCAGTAATAACCAGTGCTGTGATTCTTTGTAATAGTTTTATTAATTATTTGGCAATTTTACATCTGTACATAATGGGTTTTGGCCAATTATTATACCCGATTACCTGGTTACCACTTTTATTACTACTTTTATCGTAAAACTTTTGTTATATCCAATAGTATTCTTTCTGTCTCTGTCTCTGCACCCTCTTTCTGTCTCTCTCTGCCTCTCTCTCTCTCTCTCTCTCTCTCTCTCTCTCTCTCTCTCTCTCTCTCACACACACACACACACACAAACATGTGTTTGATTAACTGAATTTAATTATAGTCTCTTTCATGAGCATGAGTGGAGATTTATTACTGAGCAAGTAACTCCTCAGTGTGTGCCACACTGGAGAATATGATACGTCTCTATGCCATCCGTGAATTATCCATAGTCCCTCAGGGATGCATGGGTCTTGTAAGGCTCTCTCCCAAGCCTGATGAGCTCAATTTTGTCCAGGCTGTGTACTGGTAACCGTGGGTATAGTATATGCATGAGTTCTAAAGCTATGTCATGTCCAGAATCTTGACAGTTATATTTTTTCTACCCTCTCTTCCTGAGCATTGAAATGTGTGATATAGGTACATGATTTATGGAGGATCACTTAGCAGTCACTTCTCATCACTTTGACCTGTCATGATTATTTCCATCAGTGCTTATCCACTGTGAATGGAAGCTTGTCTGAGAAAGAACAATAGAGGCTCTCATCAATGGGCAAAAGCATAAATATTTAGAGACACTTTGACAACATACTCATTTTCAGAACAGCAGTAGTAGTTTATTCTCTCCTCTAATATTATAATCTTGTTAGCCAGAGCGTTGGGATTACATTTAGTAGACATGAGTTTCTTCATAGGCTGTGGGTTTCAAATGCAATCAGAAAGTTGTTTACTTGATAATATCCACCCCAATATTACAGCATCAGGCAGATATTGCCAATGGGTTATTATTGTAGTTAATGGGATTCATAACTGGATAGTTTTGTTGATGACTTTTCTTCATTAGTAGCCTTTATAGCACCTTCTAGCACTGTGATATCTAACCCTTAAGGAAGAAACTTTTGTAAATGTAATTTTTATTTGCCTGATGTGATTGTCATCCTGGAGAGTTATTGCTGAACAACTTCATACTTTCTTGTTCCTTTTGAACTCTGCTGTTCTAAGTCAAAACTCTTTTTCAAACTGACTGATGGAATCGGGGTTTCTCTCAGGTTCTAACTGAATTGCTCAGCTTTGGTCTCTAATTCTGGCAACTTCTTTTACTATTCTGACTATTTACTATTCTTATTTTTCAACTTCACTTGCCACTGCTGGCCTGCAGTGAACTAACTGTAACAACTCTCAAAAGAACTCAACTTCAATGTTCTTCACTCACTGTACTGACTCCCCACTGACTGCATCAAATTCAACCCCATTCATCCAAGTGGAAGCCCACAAGGTTCACTAACTCCACTTACAGTGTACCTAACACTATCTCCTGACCTCTGCAAGCACTGGGCATGCATGTGGTACACATACATGCATGTAAGCAAGCACGGACACATAAAATAAATGCGATCTTTCCTAAAGGAAGAATTTGAGATATAGGGTGGCAATGGCATATGAGTGAGTTTCTTTATTCCTCCAACTACACATTAAATTTTATTTTTCCTCTCTGTCCCTCCCCTTGCATTCCATGTCAACACTTCTAGTTATTGGGGGAGTACTATTCACAGCATGACAACAAAAATCCCACTTCCTAATCCAAATATAACATGTTATCTGGGAATCATCAAAGTAGCATTTTTTTTCTCATAACAGTTCAGCATCTGTCAATGATATAGCCTTTTAAACCAAGTGTCTTCTCAACAAAACCAGAGAAATCCCACTGATGCCTCAACTTCAGATACTCTAAAAGAGAGGCTGGGCATGTTTGAAAATCATCTGTGAAGACCTCCGTTCTTTAGTTTCTACTTGTGAAGATGCCATTACTTTTATTTAATAAGTATTTTAGGCTTTAGGAGGTCAGGGGAAAATGAATACTCTGCCCAGAGTATCATTAAAAATGCATCCATTTTGTGTCTAACACTCTGTGCTTTTATGGTTCGCTTAGTTCATTGTGCAGTGTGTGACACAGTGAAGAGATAGAGTTCACTAGTGCTATTCTAACCTCTCTCACTTTTGTCAGACTTAATGCTTAGAGCTGTATTTCTTATCCATGCCCAGGAAAATAGAAAATATTCCGTGTATATCAGCTTCATTGAAAGTAAAATAAATTAGTTACACAGGAAAATGATTTTCAAAATGTGATTTCAGTGCATTGTATTACTTGAGACTGCATCTGGGTAAAGTGATTGTCAGTTTATAAGTAATTTTTTAAATGTTAGATTCAAAATAGAAAGGGACATCAAAATGATAATTATATAAATACGAAGAACAGTATTTCAAAGCAGCATTTAGTGACAGAACTTTCATCGCTTCTGCTCAACTGTGTTTATTCATTACTCTTTGAATAGAGAGGGTATGGTGTTTCCTCTGGGAAGGAGAGGTTTTCATTCTGCATGGTTTGTACTATATGGAAAATAAAATCAATGTTCCCTTTCCACAAACTCCCGTTTCACCCCATGAGGGAAAGTGTTTTATGCAAAGTATCTGCAGCATCCCACTAAGAAAATGAGTTCTGTGCACTTCTAGAAAAGCCATCTTTAAGGTGAAGAATAAAGTGATAGGAATAGCCATGAGGGAAATAGTGGGTTTTCCTAAAACCAGACCTTTTACATTGTTCAGAGAATTTTTCTTCTGCTAGTCGACTGTGTGTGTGCGTGTGTGTGTGTATGTGTGTGTGTGTGTGTGTGCATGTGTGTGTGCATGTGTGTATCTGCATGTGTGCATGCATGTGTACATATGATATTTGTGGTTAATGCATGTACATAAGTGATTGTATGTGTATACACCCAGTTGAATACATCAGAGAGTGCGGCAGGATATCAATGGCCTTTCTTGATCACTCTGCTCCTTATTGCCTTGAAATAGTACTTTCTGAAAACCACTTTCTGGTTATTTTATTGAATTGGAATCCTGAATTTGGGGCTAGGCCATCTAGCCAGATAGCATTTGTAATCCATCTATTTCTAACCCTTGATGTTGGGATTACAGACACATGCAGCTATGTTCATATTTTAGCATGTATGCTAGGTATTTGAACTCAGGCTCCCATGTCTTCAAAGAAAGCACATCGATGTCATTTTAAATGACCTTGTTGATGGTATTTCTGTGTTTTTGAGGATGAAAGGTGAGTGTTCTAGTGCACAATTATGTAAGTTATGTATGGTGTCTGTGTTGAACTATGCTTCTGTTCTAAGAATAGAAAGAAGTAATTCTAGATGAGAGGAATAGCTTGGTCAGTAAAGTATACGTTTAATATTCAGAACCCACATAGAAAAATTAGTCATGATGCCCTTTTGTAACTCTAAACCAAAGATGGTAAGGACAAGTAGATTTAGAGGGTTTGCTGGGCAGCCAGATTATCCAACCCAAAGAACCTCATGTCTCAGTTGGAGAACCTGTCTCATATAAAAGTAGCTGTTTCCCAAGGAATGTTACTTGATATTGACCTCAGGACTCCAGGTATTCTCACATACATATCTATGTAGTCTTGATTGCATAAAGATGGGGACATTCACTCCACTCTCACTTATTTGATCCTTTGGACTGAAAATGAGAGCAATCCTGTTAGTTCTTTTTCTCTCTTGGAATTCCTGAAATTGCAAGCTTCTAGGATTAAGAAATATAATTTATTTTTTAAGTGAATAGCATTCTTGTTACACAGTAGGCCTTTAAATATCTGGTGTTATATTCAGGCACATAAAAATGGGTGACCCACAACTGTGGGTCCTACCTCCTGTTCAGCTGTGTGATATACTTTCCTTAGTTTCAAAACTTGTAGAAGTGACCTCTTCACAAACTAACTCCATTAGGAGAGTATCTGAAGACTATAAGTGGCAATAAATGCCAGCACAATTTGATGACAGATCCATTACCAGTAGTGAGGAGAAATGGGTAGTAAGCAGTGAGCGAAGAAGTTGGTATATTACAATGATGCAGAGTAGGCATCATAACACCATCCCTGAAAAATGCCAAGCTAACTCTTTGATTATACTGTATAAGATCTTGAAAACTAAATATTGCCTGAATTTAATATTCTGCAGTGATTTCAATTTTTTTCAAATGTCTCATATTTATTTCTGACTGATTAGGAGTCTATACTGGTCTCTCATAAGTTAGCCTTAACTCTTCTAACACAAGATTTTTGACTTGATGATTGAATGAGAAACAAACACTAGCTTGCTGGGTGGAAATTTTCAGAAATTGATTTTCATTTATACTTCAATAATCCTTACTGGATTTAAAATACATGACAATATAAAATGAAATATAAAACAGCTTTGGGGACTTAAAACAGATAGCAGCACTTAGTTTTTAAAGCCATCCATGTGCATGCTTTAAAATTCAAATGACATCTAAGGCTTCGAAGGGCAACATCTTTCCTTGAGAACAAACCACAATTTAAAGTGTCTTATGAGGTTCGCAAGCATTTTCAGGATGTTTATGCCAGTGTCTACACCATGATGTCTATATTTATAATAAAATATCAGTATTCTCATTATCTTTATATGCTCTTCCAGCTCTAAGATAACATTTAGTTCAAATTCTTTGGTCAGTAGAAATAGCAGCATCCATTTTAACTACATAATTTTGGAGGTATATGAATCCATTCATTTAGCAACAACTGCAACATTTACATCATACTCCAAAGTTTCTTCATGTTCATGGGCTTCTGAGTAGAGTGCACATTATCTGGTGCCTGGGCAGGTAATTCTGTAGATATATCTTAGGTCTAGTTGTTGTATGATGATATTCACCATCTATAATGTTTCTTAATTCATCAATGCCTTTGAAATTTTCATGGCTGTGATTTTTTTGCAGCTGAATAAAATTCCATTGAGTGTATCTACAAGATTTTCATTATACTTTCATTCATTGATAGAGATCCAAACAGCTACTTTTCCTTAGCTATTGTAGTAGGACATCTCTGAACATATATGTGCAAATAAGCCTGCCAAGATGTGCATAGGAGTTTGGTCATATTCACAAGGATGAGTAATGATGAGGAATAAGATACCTATATTGAACATAATGCTAAAAGAGCAAAGTTAAGTGCATTCCCACAAAGATAAGAAACAAGTCAAGGTTGTTCACTTTCTTCTTTTCTGTTTCATGCAGTGCTTGATATCTGCCTTGATAAAGCAAAAAAACTAAATTAATAAATAAAAGTAAGAGGGACATGTACAGGAACAAATCTAAAATCTCTCTCTTTTTATATGATATGATTTCATCTATAATGGACCCTAATGACTCCAAAATTCTTAGAGCTGATAAATACTTTCAGCAAACAAGCAGGATTCAAAATCTACACCTACAAACCAGTATCCTCTCTTCACAGCAATGAGAAACACAAAAAAAATGAAACAACCCCACTCTCAAAAGGCTGCAAATTAAAACATTGTGTGGTACATTTACACAATGGAGGACTACTCATGATTCATGATTTCATGAAATTCACAAGCAAATGGATGCAAGTAGAAAATATCATCCTGAGTGATATACCTAGACACTGTGGTCCTCTGCATAGGTAGTGTTTTTTGACATAAGTGTTTCATAAATGTGATGAGCAACAAAATTTAATTGATTTGGGCAAAAGATACTATCTTGAACAATATCTATATGACTCATGTCACCAGTTAAATTGGTTTCACTTCACCTTGGCACTTCTAGTTTCTGTGAGGCTGGGTGCTTGCTCTCCCATTGAGACCAGACAAGGCAACCAGGCTAGTAGAACATATCCCACATGCGGGCAGTAGCTTTTCAGATAGGCACTGCTCCCGTTGTTCAGGAATAGCATCCATTTCAATATTCTATGGCTATACCAACTGAAGGTGCCCAATCTCGTCTGTTTCTGTTTTGTTTTTTGTTTGTTTTTGAAAAATAAATTAAAATCGAATGGGTAGGGAAGCTGAGAGGAATAGATGGGTATGGGAAAAAGAAAAGAATAAAATTTTCTTTATATAATGAAAAGTAAAACCTCAAAGATTAACAATAACACAAAAGCATAATGTAAGAATGTTACAGAGATTCCAGTCTAGCTGTTTTTATAGAGTGTTGAATATTAAAACTTTTTAATGTTTAAAGAAATGATTGCAATAGCTTGATATATATATATATATATATATATATATATATATATATATATATATATGTATATATATAATCTTAGGTTTCTTCTATTTTGTTCTTTATGAGTTGCAAGGAAAGAATACCTTGAGAGGTGTGCACTAGTGAGAACCAAGTCTTGGGGGAAAGCTCCTTGAAGAAAGGGCCCCTGGTTTGTTATCAGACAAAAACACCATAAAAAGGTGAGGCTGATCCCTCTCTGTTCTTGCTTTCTGTCTGCTTCCCATTTTTGCTGCATTTATGCCATGTTAATTTTTTTTTCCTTAGGATCTCACTACAAAGAACTGCTAGGACTACAAACCTCAGATTCTAGAACTGTACATAAAATAGCTTCTCTTCTTTATTTTGAATCTAGCCGTAGATGTTATCATAGAGCAATATTAGTCACCCAAATATAATGTGGACAAAACAAACTTACTCATAATAACAATCGGGAATCCCATATTCAATTTCCCACTCTTTGCTCTATGTTAGTGGTTCAAAGTTGATTTGGAATTTGTGTGAATTGCAGTAAACTTAGAAAGATTTATCTCAAAGGATGAATGCAAAGGTAACCACAGATAATGTATCACTATTTAGTGAGTACAGTTTCAGTGCACAGCCAGTATGCTACAATACTATGTCTGAATAAACTTTTGTATATGCTTTTATATCTTTTAGGGCTCTGTGACATATTTTGAAGAGTATCTTGGGTTTTTCTTTGTTGACTAAAAATGTATCCGATAGAAAATTTAGGTATTTAAAAATCTTAATTTCAAATTATATAACAAAACTATGATTGATAACTAGTGTTCTAACTGTTTTATTTATCACAGTTCTATTGTCCTGAATTGTTATGTATATAATTCACACATTAAGATCAATCTGTGCATTTCATAAACAGTAGAAATAGATGAGGGATTTAATATGACAGGTGTTGATTTAGTAAGCTCCAGTGGAGAGAGAATTTTCTCCTTGAATGTGTGCCTAATACTTTTGGAAGGCATTGAGTGTTTGCCCGAGGCCTGCAAACATTGAACTTTTGGTTCATAATGCTGAAATACATATTAAACAATACTTCATGTGTAATTGATTTAAAGTGAAAGAAAATCTGTAGGCCTTTTCTTCATTAATATACAACCTAGATTCAATAAACTCTGACTGAGAGTTTTTTAAAATGATTTGCTGACATAAGTAAGCCTTGTGGGCACTGGTAGTTGGAACAGGAGGGTAATTTATTCTTGTTTTATTTATAAGTTATTCTAGAAGTCTAAGATACCATTTCCTGAAGTGACAGTTGCTTATTAGTGTCATTTATAACTCTGGTTCTTATTCCCTTATTTCATCATTAACTTTGTGTTTATAGTTTTAATAAGTAAGAAATATTTGATGCTCAGTGCATTAAAATATCTACAATAAACAACTTCTACTTTTTTCTCAAGTGTTTTATATATATATAGTTTATAGTCATATAATAGGAGCCTCTTTGGCACTAAGGAGTTTCTTTTCCATGCACTGTGATGGTTAAACACGTAAGCACAATGGAATTTACTACCATCATGGAAACAAACCTCTGGACTTGGTAGTGATGGGCTGTCTAGAAATGTCAATCAAAGCAGAAAGATCTTTTCTAAGAGGGATGGTTTCGTTTGATGGACCAGGGTCCTATAGTGAACATAGAGAAAAGAATGACTTCATTATCAGTGTTTATCATTCTCCACTTTTGTACTGTAAATGCGTGTAACTAATCACTTTGCATTCCTGCCACAAAATCTTTTTAGCCATGGTGGACTGGAAGCAAAGTTAACTATTTTTCTCCTTTGAGTTGTTTCACTGTCCAGTATATACACTGAACCAAATTGGGCTCTTGTCAGTCTCAGTATTCATTTATATTGCTTCTGGTGAAAAACTAAGTACGTGCCTTTTCTGAAATCCTTTGCATAAAAAACTTATTTCTAATCAATGAAACTTGATTACCTGTTTCTGTTTGTGTAATTCTCTTACTTCATCTTTCTGTTTGATTTTCTTACAACATTCTGACATTAAAAAGTTTTGATCCTTGATGTTTCTGACTGGCTTTTGTTCCTTTGTATTTTGATTATTTAAATAATTGGTATTTTGCTTTGAACCCAAATTTGAAACTATTTCCAAACCTCTTCCTGAAACACTGAGTTTAGATTGTTTTATGTTCACAATTTGAAAGCAAAAACAAACAAACAAAAAAAAAACCCCAAAATTTTCAATGTTCCCACATTGCTGAGTAAGGGCATTGGGTTAGCATCAGAAAACTCAGAACTTCTTTTGTCCTGGACTTATTATTTTGTCTGAGAAGGAGAGAGTACTAGAGGAAAGAGCTTAGGTTGGAAATGGAGAACACATGTACAATTCCAGTTGTACAGTCTTCTTGCCAGTCAAAGCAGTCTAAAGAAAAATTCTGTAGCATTAAAGTGTAAATGTGCTTTTATTCATCTGATGTAATCATCGTATCAGAGGCTTACTCCTGAATAAGCTCACCATTTCTGTTTCTTGCTGACCTCTGGCTGGCTGGTTCAATTCAGATATTATGGCTCAAATTCCTCTCCTGGCTGACTAATTCAAACTGGCTTCTCTCAGCTTCTCATTGAATCACTTTGCTTGGCCTCACCTCAAACTTACTCTGACAATTTGTTCTAGTCTTCTGGCTCCTTCTTAGTCACTAGCTTCAATTACCTCTGCCGACACGCATTGAATTGCATGAACTCATGAATGGACTCAACTCCAGTGCATTGCACTGACACCCAGCTGATTGACTGAACTGACTAAACTGCTTCACTCTCTTTGCTCTGCTCGTAAATAGCTTTTATACTAAGATTTGGGCGTGTGCTATGTCTGACTCATTCTGTCAAATCTTTCTCTGATTTTTCACTTTGTCCTTTTTTTGCCCCTCATTTAGATGTTCTTGTTTCGGATTGAAAGTATGTATGAAAGAATTCTAGTCAGAGGGATTGAAGGTGTACACTAAGGGCATGTCTACACTCCAGCCAAATCACACAGTCCTACCAGGTCTTTGGATGTGATCAGAGCAGTCATGTTGCTGGATTAAAATCCTTCTACACTAGAGTCTGCAGGTAATACACACACACACACACCATATATATATATATTATATCACACACACATACACACAAACACACACATATAGTATGACTAAGAGAGTTATACAAAACAGACAATGAGGAATTGCTGATTTTCAACAACTTTAAAGAAAAGCTGTCCAGGAAATGTCTGAGATGCCTGAGCAGAGCAAGTAATTTCATCTACAGACTCATTACAATAATTCTATAAAATATTACATAGATAAACAGTCCAGAGTTAGTAGATAGCTAATTAAATATTTCAAGTATTTTCAAGTGGTTTCAAATAGTTTTCTTTTATAAAGCTTTTAAGAATATATTTATGTTTATTAAACATTGTAACACTTGACAAATAGATTGCTTAAAAAAGAGCTAATCCACAAAACAATAGGTAAACACTTATTGTTATTACTACTAATACTAATACTACTAATAATAATCATTCCATTCCTTTACATCTCAAATGATATCGCACTTCCCAGTTACCCCTCTGCCACCTCCCCATTACACATCTGCCCTCCCCCCTCCCTTTTGCCTGTATGAGAGTGCTCCCCCATCTACACACACTTTTCTGCCCCAGTGCTCTAGCATCCTGCTACTCTGGGGCATCAAATTGCCCCAGGACCAAGGGCCTCCCCTCCTGTTGCTGTCAGGCAAAACCATCCTCTGCTACGTATGTATCTGGAGCCATGTATTCCTCTAGGAACACTCCTTGGTTGGTGGTCTAGATTTTGGGAGAAGTGGGTAGTCAGGTCAGCCTATGTTGTTCTTCCAATGGGGTTGTAATCCCCCTCTGCTCCTCCAGTCCTTCTGCCAGCTCCCCCACCAGGTTCCCTGAGTTCAACCTGATGGTTGGCTCCAAGCTTTGCATTGGTCAGTTGCTGGTCAAACCTCCCCAGGAACTGCCACACTTGGTTCCTGTCCACAAGTGACTCTTGACCATGGTAACAGTGTTGAGTTTGGTGTCTGCAGACACGATGCATCCACAGGTTGGACCAGTCCCCAGTTGGCCCTTCCTTCAGTCTCTGTTCCATTTTTTGTCCCTGTTCTTCCTTTGGGCAGGAATATTTCTAGGTTAAAAAAACTTTGAGATGTATGAGTGGCCCCATCCCTTGACCAGGGCCCATGCCTATCTACTGGAGGTGGTCTCCACAGGTTCTATCTCCCGATTCTCTGAGCATTATGGCTAAAGTCAATTCGATTGGGTCTAGGGAGCCTCGCACTTCTCTGGTGTCTGGGACCCTCCAGTGGTTATCCCCATTTCCTCATCCCCCATACTACCTATTTTTATTCAATTTCTTGACCCTCTGAACCTCTCTCACATCTCCTCCAGATTCTGATATTGCCACCCATCCTTACAAATAATTTTAACTAAATAGATCTAAGAACTTTATACTGAAAAAATATAATATTTATGGAAATAATTGAGGATTCATTTTTCAAAACAGAAATCTATCCTATATTTAAAGATTGGAGAAAAAGATCATCATGTTACTGTAGATTAATATAATCTCTACCAAATTTCCAGTGATACATAAATCTCAGAACTATAATTTTAAAAACCTTAAAATTCATATGGAACCACAAGATTCTAAGTAACCAATGCAATCTTTATCAAAATAAAAAAATAGATGTAGCATATAATCTAATTTCAAAATATACTACAAAGCTATAAAAATTAAAGTTGTATAGTTCTGTTATACAAACACATTAATCCATTCAGCTGTATCAGTAACCTAGAATTAAGAGACATTTCCACTTGGATGATTTTCAACCAAAGTACTAAAACCAAAGTGGTCAAGTCTGTCTCTTCAATTAACACTGGTGGAAAATATGCATGGTTCAAAAATGAAGTTGAATTTTTCATTTCATACCATATATAAACATTAGCAAAAATAGATTTAAAAATCATGCATTAGAAACTGTACAGCTAGGACTGCGACAAAAGCTCAGGTAATAAAGTTCTTGTCACTCAACTGTGACAGCCCGTGTTTGATGCCCAGCCCACACATGAAGATACTGTGCATGGTGCAGACTTATAAGGCAGAATAGGGACATAAAGACAGGCAGAATTTTGGGTGCACAAGGGTCTAAACTAATCAGTGAATCTCAATGCAATGAGAAACTCTGTCATAATAAAACAATAAAGTAAACACTACCAAGGAAATAAACGTCTGAGGAAAGACACTCAGTGTGGATCCCTGGCATCTACAGTCATATGTATACCTGCATGGGAGTGCAAGCATGTGCGTGCGCGTGCACACATACACACACACACACATACACACATACATACACACACACACACACACAGAGCAAATAAAACAAAAAATTCATACAAGGAACAGAAGGGAAATCTGTGACATTGATTTGCGGAATGTTTTGGGGAATATTACACACACACGCAAAAAAATAACCACACCAAGATAGAAGCAAAAATATACAAATAAGATTACATCATATTAAAAATCATCTAAATATCAAGTGAATAACAGACTTAAAAAAGTAACATGTCTAATTGGATAATATCAAATCATCGATCTGATAAGTAATAAGTACTAATATACATAAGGAATTTAAATAATGACAAATAAGTGTACAACACAATAAAGAAATTATCCGAGGATGTCAGAAAAGATTTCTCCAAGGAAGACATAGAAATGGCCCTCAGGTTTATTAAAAATGTTTAACCTTACAAATCATCAATAAATATAATATCATTACCAGTAACTTTCCTATTTTCATACAGATGACCAGTGTTTATATTAGTGAAGATGTGGTTAAAATGGAATAGAAAATAAGTAAAATATCTATAATGGGGAGAAGGCAAGTAATTCTCTGGAAAAATAATCCAATAATAAAAGTATCACATGATCCCACTACTGGAAAAAAGTTCTCAAACAATATAATTCAGAATATTGAGACAATATCTGTTCTCTATGTTCACCATAGCCAAGATGTGAAAGTGTGGAAGTCAGCTTCATTGACTGAAAGAAACACATGTATACATGTAATAAATATAACTATGGAATGTCAGAGAACAGTGTAGTCATCTATATAATGAAATGCCGTTATTTGTGAAAAAAGATCGATGTGCAAGATGAAATGTTAATAAAATAAGACACAGGAAAAAAAACAGACACAGCATTTCTAGTTCAGCTAATATTCTGTAGGTTTATCAAGTAGGTATGTGTATCACCTTTATATTTAAAATAGGTATGTAGGTATGTTTCTACATATATTTATTTTCCTGACATCCTAAAAGAAAAGAAGAGAAGAGATGAGAAGAGATAAGAGGAGAGGAGAGGAGAGGAGAGGAGAGGAGAGGAGAGGAGAGGAGAGGAGAGGAGAGGAGAGGAGAGGAGAACTCTGTTGCTCGGAAATGAGAAATCTAGGAACCTTTGGACAATCAACCACAGCCAGGGGCAGCCAATCAAAGGACATCTTGTCATCTGGCCTGAAGTAAGAATAGGTAGCTAGAATGAGTAAGCAACCCACCCTGGAAAGTCTCCAGTCCAACCAATTGTAGAATCAGCCATATCCCTAAAGATAGACCTAACCAATCAAGGTAAAACAGCACATACCCCTCCCTGGAATTCTCCTTAGTGACAGAAAATGCTGGGCCTGAAAGTCCAGTAGGGGTCTCCATTCTCAAATGGGAAGACCCCTGCATGTAGGAAATTTTGCTGAATAAACTCTACTTGCTGTTGCATACTGCTTTAGCCTGGGCTGTCATTCTTCAACGAATCACGGACCCTTACACATGTATTAATCAACAAGATTAGCTTTTGTAGAGCTTGGCATATCTTCTTTTATTGTAGGTGACAATATATAAACCTCAACAAAACATAACAAAAGCTGTTGAAATGGATATTACTTTGATAATTCATAGAGGGTAAGTATGTCTTCTGGAGATTCACACAGGAATGGCCTGTGTTTTTCTCAATGATCTGGATGGAACTCAGAGAGGGTGAATGATTTGTCCAACTTCAAGCAAGCACAATATGATAGATTCAGATTTGAGAGCTTGATCCTAAAACCCTATGACATGTGATAGGCACTGAAAGGTAAATAACATCTACTGTGCTGCCACGTTCTCGACTATAGTCGAGATGTATTTAAGCAATTCATATGTATGTACTTCATTTTGTGTGGAGATTAAATCTAAATTGGAGATCCTGAAAAATCATACTTAATTTTTTTTGCAGACATTGATATTTTAGATAAATTACTGGAATGTCTTACAAAGTCACTAGATACAGTAATTATGAATGCCTTTCTTCTCAAATATAGTACCAGTATGTGTCAATATTCTGGTACATTTTCTTTTTTTATTTACATAAGGGAATACAAATTTAATTTATGTACACATTTAGTTTAAAAGTTTTAAAGTAGTTCACCTTGATTAGAACTATGTTTTATAAACTTCCACAACCAGTAAGGAAAAAATCAAGAAGGGAGTCTGAACTTCTGTTGAATTTGGAGCAGACCCCCAAGAGGCTAACCATAATAGTGAAAACTCCTTTTGGTTTCATGCTTTGTCCTAAATTATTCATGTGAATTTTGCATTCTATTCCATACTACATCTTTGCTTGTTTTAATAAGATCTGCTTTAAATTATTTACTATCTGGGAAACAAATATCCATTTGTTGTTTTGTACAGATGGTTCTATTGCCTTCTGCCTGTTGCAGGAAATAAAAGCAGTCACAGTTGTCCATGTAGCTGTTGACAGAGAGTATTGTGAGACTGCTGTATGTTACCAAACAATTTCTGGCAAATTACCTGAATCTGAGTGGCAATTCATCATTTAGGAGAGAAAGGTACTGCATTAAGTTATTGTCACATTGATTTTTTTGTTATATTTTCCTTTTTCTTTTCTATTTCAAAGAAGAATGGTTCAATTTTAAGTTTGAGAGCTCTATACTACACAGTTCTTACAATAAGCCCTATACAGTACAAGGAAGCAGGATTTCAGAAACTGTTTCCTGGAACATGATGATTGAAGACATTGGGATATGGCCTTTGTCAGTTTCTAAAGTCTTGTGCTGTGCACTAGAATCTTGGCTCCTGGTATTGTTCTGTGAAAACCAATGGGACGTTGAGAGTTAGACCTTATGGGAGGCCCTTATGTCAATTACAAGTGTGTCCTCAAAACTGACTCCTTTATAAAGATGTAGTCTTTTCAAGCCATTAGACTCCTGTCATTTTGGTACACATCTGAACCTCACCAAAGCCCAGCATGTGCTGATACCAGAATCCCTAGAATTATGATCTAAGTGAACTCCTTTATTTTTTCAGGTCAACTATCTTCTGGTATTTTGTTATACTCATGTGCTAATGACATTAATCTCAGCAAAAAAAAAATGTGTGCATGGATGCTATGACAGGATGTGACTAAGGAGAGAGAACAAAGAATAGCTAAAATTCGAAAAATAAGACTTAAGACATGAAAATTATCTGAATGGAAAATTAGAGAATAATATGACTTCATGAGATTTTAAACAATATTAGATATGACCAACAATCTTTTTGTGAGAATGACCAAGTCAGAAGAGAAGTACTTGCTAAAGTGAAAGTTTGTGTCATATGAAATAAATTTAAACATAATAAAGAAGCAGGAGTGTAGCTCACCTAATAGAAAATTTGCCTGTCAAACAGGAAACCCTGGACTTAATCACAGTACCACATATAACTGAGCTGAGAGGCAAACATGTATTTCAAATACTGGGAATTAAGGCAGAAGAACCAGAAATTCACTATCATCCTTGTGTATGTAGCAAGTTCTAGGTCAGTAGGAGTTGAGAGGACCTCTAAAACATATACAACACACAGACACACATACCACAAACATGCCTCCACACACAACACACAAATATGAACACACAGATAGCACACATGCAACATGCAAAAGAATGCACACAAGCACTCATACAAACACACAGAAACATATATACACAACATATATAAATACAGACACAAACCCATAAAACAAAGACAAACAAGCACACATATGTACACACATACCACCACCACCACCACCACCACCACCACCACCACACACACAAACATGTCCATGGGTGCTGGTGCTATATTGATGTCATTAATGTATTAATTGAGTCTTTTAATTACTTAGCTATTGTTTCACAAACCAAGTTATACTCTGATTCCAGCACTCAGAAGGCAGAGGCAGGTGGATCTCTGAGCTCAAGATCAGCCTGTTGTACAGAGTGAGTTCCAGGATAGCCAGGGCTACACAGGAAAAAAAAATTATCTCAAACACACACACACACACACACACACACACACAGAGAGAGAGAGAGAGAGAGAGAGAGAGAGAGAGAGAGAGAGAGAGAGAGAGAGAGACAGAGACAGAGACAGAGACAGAGACAGAGAGCGAGACAAACACCCCACAAAATAAAGCAAACAAAGGCAACTAAGGTGAAGGAGGAAGAAAAAGAGGAAGAGGAGAAGAAGGAGGAAGAGGAGGAAGATGAGGAGGAAAAGGAGGAGGAAGAGGAGGAGGAGGAAGAGGAGAAGGAAGAGGAGGAGAAGGAGGAAAGGGAGGAAAGGACATTTTGAGGTAAGCATTATTTTATGTGGGAATCATTGCCAAACAAAGGAAACTGTTCAATGAAAAACAAGAAGTCACGGAGTAGCTTTCACGTATCTTTTATTTTGCTTTGTTGCTTCCGCCAATCATTTATTCGGATTCCCTTTTTCCTTTACCCATCCCTCACTTGTTGTCTTGTAGCTCAGGAAGCCAAGTCAATTGCTTATACAGGACTGTTATCATTCACATGAGGAGAGATGGTTAGTTACTAAGCTACTTCTACAAAGATAAAAAAAAAGATTTAAAAAAAAAGGTGAAGTAAAACCTAGTGTAATGTCCTGAGACCTGCCAATCTATTGAGCATTTGACTTTCAGCTTCAAGAATATCACAATGCAAGAAGAAAAAATACATAAATAAACGGAAAAAAGGCTTTTGTGTGGGTCTGCATGTCACATGGGTGTGCACATGAGGCTCAACACGTCTGAATGCAGAAAGCGGTTTGAGAGACTGCTAAATAATGTATCAGGATGGAGAAGGGAGCTGCAGCAGAGCACTCTGACCTGCTTTGCAAAAGGTCAGAGTGTTCTGGGTACAGAAATTGTCCATGTCACAGACATTAAAATGTAAAGAGTCTGGCAGAGTCTCTCAGGAGATGGAATGTGGTAGACGCATGGCACTCAGCTGAGTCACGTGAAACTTCAAGCCTCCCCCTTCCCTCCCCTCCACAAACTGTTTTTTTTTTTTTTTTTTTTTTGCTTCTTTTGAAATTTATCCCCACCAAAAAAAAAAAAAAAAAAAAAAAAAAAAAAAAAAAAAAAAAAAAAAAAAAAGACATATGGATGTAACTATTTTCCCCCCATCTTGTACATTGGCCATCTCTTCAGTGTTGATTTGTAGAATATTTTATGTTGTACTGATTTCTACACTCACACATCAGTGTTGCTCAAATTTGAAAGATTTACCGTGGATTTGAACAGCTCTAGTTTCTCCTGGGAGTTACATGGTTTCAGATGTCTTATGACTATGATTACTTGGGCATTTTATTTTTAATCTGAACTCTAAAATTAATTCATTTACACATAAACAGCACAAAAAAGCATTGTTTGTATACTCACATAATTGTGTCAAGTCTGTAAATTGCCTAGAAAACATTGATCACTCATCAGGTACAGTATGTTCTTGCAGTTTTTCAAACACAAGTGTTAGAGATGGCAAAAAGGCATGCTCTAACTTGATATAAACTTGTTACTTAAAACCCATGTTTTGGACGAAAACCAATATCTATCATTACAAGGTTTGATAAATATGTAGATTTATGCTTGCCAAGAAAATTCAATTTTTTCTTATTGTAACTCTCATATTATAAAAATTGTAGTTGTCAGAGGGAATGAAGGATACCAGGAGAATGTGGCTCACCCGATATACAAAATGGGGTACATTCACTCGCAGAGACTGAACCAGCAAGCACTGGGCCTGCTTAGGTTTGCTTATAGATTATGGTTGTTAGCTTGGTGTTTTTGTAACTCCCCTAACACTGCATGCAGGTATGTCTCTCACTCTTTTGACTGCTTTGGGACTCTTTTCTTCCTATTGCGTTGCCTTGGTCATCCTAGATATAAGGGGTTTTGCCTGGTCTCATTGTATATTGTTTTGTTCTGTTTGGCTATGTCTGCTGGAGGCCAGCTGTTTTCTGAAGAGGGAGTGGAAGGGCCTGTATATGGGGGTGAGAGGGTGGGAGAAGGACTGAGAGGAGTAGAGAGAGGGGAAACTGTGGTCCAGATATGTTACAGAATATAAGAATATATCTTCAATAAAAAAAGAAAAAAGGAAAAATCTAACTGGAACGTACATAAGGCAAGAAATTTTGTTATAGATCTAAGACCGAATTTATTTGTTGGTAGCTACTCCTCATCATAAACAATGCTAAATTCTAAAATATATGTATATTTATTTTATATTATATTATTATTTTTTTAATTGCAAGTGAAATGACTAGACTATCTGAATATGGATTTTCTTTTAATTCTATAAACACACAAATATTTTAAATTCAGAAGTTGCCAAGTATTTTTTTAATCCATATTCTTTCCTACATTAAGTTAATTATTTTAGTATGTTTGATAGGTCATCATAAAGTGCTAATTTATTTGAACCCTGTGTATCTGCTATGTTTTCCCCAACTGGGTATCCATCCCACGTGCAGTAACCAAAGGCAGACACTGATGTGGATGCCAGGAAGTGCATACTGATAGAAGCCTAATAATATACCTGTCTCCTTAGAGGTCTGCCAGAGCCTGACATATACAGAGGTGGATGCTCACAGCTAAACATTGAACTAATCATGGGGTTCCCAATGGAGGAGTGAGAGAGAAGACTGAAGGAGCTGAAAAGGTTTTGCATGGGGAGAGCAACAATACCAACCAATCAGAGCTCCCCAGGGTCTAAACCACCAGCCTGGGAGCACATAGGGAGGGACTCATGACTCCAGCTGTATATGTAGGGGAGGATGGCCTTGTAGGGCATATGTGGAGTGGAGATCCTTGGTCCTGTAAGGCTGGATGCCCCAGTGTGGGGGAATTTGAGGGCGGAGAGTTGAGAGTGGGTGGGAGCACATCTTTATAGAAACAGGAAGAGGGGGGATTGGATAAGGGTTTCTGGGTGGGGGGAAATAGGGAAGGTGGAAAACATCTGAAATAAATAAAATATCAAATAAAAAATTAATTTCACAGAAAAAAAAAGAACCAAAATGTGAAAAAAAAAAAAAAAAAGCCTTACTGCCTACAAATGATCCTTCTAACTTATCCCTTCTTGGACACATTTAAAATTCAAGTATATTTTCTATATATTGTTAAAATTTTCCACCTAAAATGGAACACCAATGACCTTCATATGCACTCTGGTGGTCCTCTGAGTTCTGCAATGTCTATTCCTCAACAACTTTACCAATTCACTGAGGTGTTTGCTGTCTCATCCATTGTACAAAGTCATTCTGGGGTTCTTAAATGTATAATACTGTCTTCTTCCTAATAACCAGTTTGTTTGCCATTTTGTAGATATTTATCTTCTTACACAGTTGCCTTTTTCTATCTTTCAAAATAGATTCATTTATTTTTATTTTATAAATACATATGTTTCCCCTGCATGTATCACAGGAAGTAGAAGAAGGGTGTAGATTACTTAAAATTGCACTTACAGATGTTAGAAGCTGCCACGTGGGAACTGGGAGCTGAATCTGGGTTTCCTACAAAACCAGAAATGCTCTTATCCACAGAGCCATCTATCCTCCCTATGTCTTCAATCGACTTTTTTCTAATTTCTTAGGTCTTAGTTTGCCTTTAATTTTCCAGGACATACACTTTCTGAAAGTCTTCTTTCATCAGTCATCCAATGGAATGGAGCAGTACCTCATACACTTTCTAAGCAACTCATTAGTTGGTGTTTAATACTTTTCACTTTTGACCCCTTTCTTATTATCTTGCTACTATTGTATTCCTTTCAAAGCAAATATAGATAGATAGATAGATAGATAGATAGATAGATAGATAGATAGATATGCAGATAGATAACCAATATTTTCTCAGTTAACTTTTTCAATAAAATAGTATACAACAATTCAATAGATAGGCTTCAGTCTTCTATCTTAAAACATGTCAATGTTTAACACATTTCAGTGAAATATGCATTCTTGAAATTTGGGAGCTCTAGGGTGGCAATAATGCCTTGCTGCTTGCTGTCTATTTTCTCATCTTTAGATGGGAGAGATTTTTAACAAAATGCACTTACTGTATTTATTATATTAACAAGAGCACTTTGGTACTTCAGTAACATGAGAAAAACTGCATTTTAAATTTAAGTTGCTTTGATTGTTGTTAGTTATCATTTATAAATATTTGAATATAATTGTCTTGTTTATATAGCTGAATGTCCTTGAATTTTGCTTAATCCTGGTAGTGAGTATTTGACTTTGGTAACTCCTTAGGGAGAAGGAAAAGGGGACCCTATACAGTTGATGTAAAAGCACCACAGATGGAAGGCTAAAAATATCAAAATGGGTTTGTGAAACTTTATCTGAAAACTACAGTTTAATTCTCAGTTAACTTCCCTTCGCGTTTCCTCCCCATCGTCCTTGGTAGATTTGCGGCCTTTCAAAAGCTGCTTTAGTTCAGAGGTAAGATGGTGGGGCTGCACACCTGAAAAGCAGCTGACCCTAGTACAAATGAAAGGTGGGCCACCACAGCAGGTGAACAAGCCGATGGCCAGGGATCAAGGCCTCAGACACACTGAAGAAAGGGAGAAAATGACAGAGGCCACAGAGACAGGCGCCTCAAGATTTCAAAGATGTCACTTTCATCATGGTCTACAAGAGAAAGAAGAAAGCACTGATGTTCAAAGCATCTTAAATTTTTTTGTTGCTCATAAAGCCCTGTCTTCTGTCCTTTGATTTGACTGCTAGCAGCAGTGCATTTTCAGGATCATGAGGGGCTTTAAGATCACAAACTCGGGATAGTTACAGTAAGTTTCTTAGCACTTAAGAACTTGGAAAAAAGAATTTCAGTGGAAACCATTGACCTTTGCATTACTTTCCAACCCTTCCCATTTTCTATTTGCTAAAATTTTCCTAGAGATAAGAAAGCACCAGGTCAGGACTGAAAAATAAAGATGAACAATGGTGAGGTGAAGGGAAAATTCTCAGTCAAATTCGCTCTGCATCTATGATGTCGACAACCCATCTTGAACTTAGAAAAAAAAAATCTCGTTTTTGAAATTCTAATTTAATCACGGTATTTCTTCCTGTTTCCTGTCCCAAGCCCTCCCATATACCCCTCTCTGCTTTCATTTAAATTCATGACCTCTTCCTTCATCAACTATTATTATATGCATATATGAATTTGTATATACACATATATGTAGCCCAGATATAAATGATTCTTGAGATTTTCCTACAAGTTCTAACCTGTACCCACAGTCTAGTATTTCAAGCTCCATGATCAATGACACTGATTCTTCACCCTCTGCCTCTTCCAGGACTGCACATCCTCAGATTTTTCTATTTGAGTATGTTGAAATACTTATGGAAACTTCTGTTTGCACATATTCATAACAGTATTTGTTTTTATTCTGATCCACAATTGAGAGGGTTATTACATATTGATCTCAGGAAGATGAAATCTTAAAACTGTGGTTATAGAATTGAATTTATAGTTGACTAGATTTGAGGACAGTAATGGTTCCTTTGCCAGTTATTCATGAAATTCAACAGCAAAATGGTGTTTGGAATAATCATAATCAAGTACTTCTAGAAGATTAGTCTTTGACAATTACATACCTTTGACAATTACATATAATGAAAATTATAGAGAAAAATAAGTAACATTAGGATTGTATAGCTGGTTTTCTATAACTCTTCTGGGAAATGTAAAGGAAAAAAATGATCAACACATTGGGTTGCATTCTCAGCTCATGATCAGAGTATGCCTGCAATAAGTGTCTGTAATTATCTAAAACACATCTATGTTCTGCAACTAAACATTTACTATTTATTAAAAAACTAAAAACTAAATTATTTTTCTGTAGACAACTACATCGAATGATAATTACAAGTATAAATTTTCAAAGACTCATATTAAGCTTTGAGTCATCAATTTTTAAAATTCTCATCAATAAGAGGGAGAATATAATTAATACAACATAAATATCTTCATAAATAGTTATTTCCAAATTGTTGTCTTATAATAATACTTGTACCACCACTCCTGGATTCCTAGACGAAAATATACAGTGTTTTGTTATTTTATAAATTATATAATTTGAGATTTTAATTGCTTATATAAAAGCATTATCATTTTAAAGGAAAATGGTTTAATTCTAACATTTGGCTTATGATGAGATTTAGTGGTGGATTTCTTTTCTCTTATGTTTAAAATATTCTCCACTAGTGCTGCCTGGCATTCCATAGGAGAGTTATCCATTGGAAAACAGTCAATGTTTATGAGAAATAAGCACATTAGAAAATAAGTCAATATATTTAAGAATGTTGCTTTACACAACGTTTTCCAACAAGCTTAGATTTATTATTCTCTGTTCTCTCCAGAAAACAAGGGTCTAAGCCTTTGATCTTTGACCAGAGACCTCTGCTTGTCTTTGATATTTTCATAATGCTGGCCCTACTGCATTTAAGATTTTTGCTTTCCTTAAACTGCAAAGATCATGGCATCAGATGTGTGGAGCAGAGTGTATAGCAAAAAACAGTAGGCAGTAAAGCTTAATACAAATCAATGAACAACAAGGTGAAGTACCTCATATTCACATGTGGTTTTACACAGCTGGAGTCAAAAGTCATAATGCTTGACTGGCATTGTTAAGCTATGTAATAGGCAATAGTAAGGGAGCTAGAATTTATCATTTTACAAAATCATGGCATTTCATCAAGGCAAAAACACAGAATAACTACATGTTATAGGTCAAGGAGAAGATTGACAGGAATTCATAAAAGAAATAACAAAGATGAAATGCAAAAGTAGAGGCTTCACCTTAAAAAAAGAACAAACTTGAGAGACTTAAGTGGATGCTGAGTCCTGCTTTAAATTTGATAGAATTTTCTCTGAAGGCCAGTCTTTGTTTTATTCCCATCATCCAAGCAAAAACAGTTTTTTTCTACACTGGTAATTGAAACACAATTGTGTGGAGGGTACTCACAAAAACTGTAGTTTTTGCTGTGGTCAAAGTAATGTCCTTTATTGGAAGGTTTACAGGAAACTTTATGAAGCAATATTTGTTTAACCGTATATGCATGTGTTTACCTGTAAATCAAGTTGCAACAGCACCTATAAACGACACTTGTACAAAATAATACAAACTATAGAATAGGGAATTGTGAGACATGAAGATTCTGCTTAGTCTTATTCTAAAGAGTCCTGAGCTGTCAATTAAGATGCCAACTTTTCCTTTTTAGAAGCTTCCAAAGTGTTTAAGGATGCAATGAGCTTTGGTTTTTTAAGCACAGATTTAATCCTGATGACAGAAAAGCACAATTCTCACTGACCTCTTTGTAAGGTCACTCGCACTAAGAGCTGAAGATGACCTGCCAAGGGATTGTTTGCTTTTAAATCAAATCATTCATAGCTTATATGTCTTTTTCAAGGAAGTGCTGCTAGCTTGAAATCACAATCACTGGTCTTTGTACTTGTCTGGGGCTTTAGAATCAACTATAGAAGCATTAAAATGAAGCAGTGCTCAGTTAATGATATCTAATATTGGGGGTGCAGCTCATTGCTTTTGTATTCTTTGCACAGTAGCTTTTTGAAGAGAAAAATCCATTAAGATGATTTGGCAAACACACCAAAGACAGCCTAAAGAGATCTTTTTCTTCTTTTGAGTGGGTTACAGAAAACTTTCAGTCATTAACTAAGTCATATCTCAAATACCTCTCATGTTTTCTCCTTTTCACCTGTATGGATGAGGCAAATTCTTTCATTCTGCAAAATGCATCTTTTCTTTACCAGCAGACACCACATTTTGAATCCATTGCTGTGAAGAGACACTATGAGTAAGATAATTCTTATAAGACCTTATAAGAGAAAGCATTTAATTGGAAGCTTGCTGGCAGTTTTAGAGATTAGTCCATAAAAGTCATGGTAGGGACTATGGAAGTCAGAGGCAGGCATGGGACTGAAAATTTAAACTGAACTGCAGAGAAAGAAGGAGGGAGGGAGGGAGGGACAGAGAGAGAGAGAGAGAGAGAGAGAGAGAGAGAGAGAGAGAGAGAGAGAGAGAGAGAGAGAGAGAGATGAAAATGCAAAGAGAGACAGACACAGAGAGAAGAAGCAGACAGAAAGAGATAGGCAGGCAGATAGGCAGACACAGACAGAGAGAATCAGAGAAAGAGAGAGAAAGAAAGACAGCCTAGTGTGGGCTTTAAAACCTCAAAACCCACTTCCTACAGTGACACACTCCTTTAACAAGTCCACACCTATTTCAACAACACCACAACCTCCAAAGTTTCAATAATTAGGGACCAAATATTCAAATATAATCATGAGTGCCTTTTTATTCAAAACACCATATTCTTTTTGTACTTCAAGCTTTTCATGCTAATGGCAGTCTCATATGCATGTCTTTGACAAAACAGGACAGTTGTCACAACATATTGGTGCATCATACAGTGTTAAACATAGCCATAGGTGGGACCTCATTGAATAGTCACAGGAAAAGGGAATGTTGGAGTATATTGCTTAAAGTTCTATGCTCAAAGTGTAGACTGAGGAAATAGCTGGTCCTAAGGAACCAGAGTATATCATCCAAACCTTAAAGTAGTTCACATATTTTATTTTGGAAAATAACAATTATGTAAAAGAGACATGAGATAATAGTTATTTCAATTTTGTGGAAACTTTTAGGGCATTAGACTGACTTTTCAGCCTAAAGAGTAGGTATCCTGTTTAGATAAGTAGACTGTTAACCACCAGCCTAGTCACACTGTGGTCAATGTACTGATCACAGTGTGTCTGCTGATCGTGTGTATAAACCATGATCTAAGCTCCTGGATTACTCATGAAGCCAAATGTGAATCAATCATCAAAAGTTTCCTTTAAAATTTCTTATTTTCATTTTCTACCCATACGAATAACTTTTGATTAGCTTTTACTTTATTTATTCCTTAGTCAGACACAGTTAATCTCCATCTTTGAGCATTGGGTCTAATTTATATAATATATAAAAAGAGACCATGATCACGTCATGTAAATGGGTGGCTTTCTTATAACGTAGCATTTCAACTGTGTTTCATTGAGTGAGGTGTTTCAATCCTTACTTATAAATAACTTCTTAAAATTTCAGATAATTAATTATATTTGTAATTAAGATACTTAGGAAGAGGGGAGTAATAGAAAAATGATGTATAAGACTTTAGACATTAAATTTCTGTTGGCGAAAGGGAAGGGAGTTCTCAGTGTTAGGCTCAAGTCTGGTTTACTCAGTGGAGTTAAACTTGAGCCAATCCTTTATATATACAAAAGTTTCCTTTAGAAACCAATTCTTCATTTGTAGTGAGGCACTATGCATGGTACCTTGGAAGCATTTTAGATGTGCAGAATCAGAGAAGGCCTTCTGTCTCCTGGGAAACGTGACTTCGGAAAGAAAAGTTGTGTCTTCCCTCAGCTGCTGGGGTAATGAATGTCAGCTAAACTTTGTTGTTCTCATTCTGTCTTGCAACACAAGCTAGATTTCAGACAAGTTGTCAAGCTGCCCAAAGGATTGCCTAGCCTTCTTCTCTGTAGGTGATGTCTTTCCCAGTGAGAACTGAAAGGAAAAACATAGCTAAAAGCACGATGAAAGAGATGAGGAATGAGATAATGGAGGATTTTGGAACCTTGAGCTCTTGCCAAGAGACAAAATCAGCTCTCTACCAGGACTCATTTGAATGCTTCAGAGTGTTGAATCATAGCATATGGGGAAGTACCATGGTGGAACTATATTGTGCTACTGATATGCTTTATTTTTAGTTTGATTTGGGAATTTTATACTCTAGAGTACAATCTGTATTTTAAGAGTAGCAATGTATATTTTTAATTTTTTTGTATAATTAAAGTTGATTTAATTTGAGAGGCTGGCTAGAGGATTTGGTATAATGTCACATCCATTGCATTTAAACAGTATACTTTTACTTTTGAATTATGTGTATGTGCGTGTCTGTGTGTGGGTATGCGTACAGGAGTGCTGTTGCCAAAAGAGATCAGAAGAAGGTGGCTGATCCCTGCAAGAAACTGGAGTTAATATTGGTTGTAAACTATCTGATGTGGGTGCTGGAAACCAAACACTGGTTTTCTGCAATAGCATTATGTGTTATTAAACACTGAGTCTCCATCCTTCTGTGCACCCTTGCTTTTATGACTTTTTAAAGTTCTGTATTTTTAAATGAATATTTTGTCCTTTATGGGTATAATCTTATATACATGTTTCTGATGTTTTACAGGACACTGCTTGATTATTGACTTTTTTCTTAGTCACCACCATAGACTGTGAATAGTGTCTTTCCATTGCTTTGAGTATTAATATTCTTTTGTGCACTCTTTGCAGGCTTTGTTTCCATAATCATGACTTGACTCTAACTGGGAGAAGAATATATGTATATATTAAAGTTTAAATGCCTGCGGTGAACATTTCAGCATAGAATGAATATATGAGCAGAGAAGCAGGTTGCATGAGATGAAGAACACCATGCTGGTGCAGGTGAGGGTTCTGAAGCACTTGCACAAGCCATAAGTACTTTGGAAGGCTTCAAAATTGGCAGCTGGGATGTTGGTGCCTTTTGAAACTGACTTAATTCTAGCATCAAAAATTCTGCTACTGCCAGTTAACTGGGAACAGCCCCCCCCCCAAAAAAAAAAAGAAAGAAAAGAAAATTAAACAAATATTAAAGAATAACAAAATTACCCAAGGAAAAGATATAAAAGAATTTCTTTAACAGACCTCTCTATGGTTAAATCATGGGAAAATCTTCAATTTCAAGTCTTTGATGTGTGACCTTTTATTTACTTGAATTGCTGAGCAATGTTTGATCATTGTCTTAGTCAGGGTTGCTATCCTGCACAAAACATCAGAGCAGGAAGCAAGTTGGGGAGGAAAGGGTTTATTCAGCTTACACTTCCCCATTGCTGTTGATCACCAAAGGAAGTCAGGCCTGGAACTCAAGCCGGTCAGGAAGCAGGAGTTGATGCAGAGGCCATGGAGGGACGTTACTTACTTGCTTGCTCAACTTGCTTTCATATAGAACCCAAGAATAACAGCCCACGATTGGCACCACCCACAAGGGGTCCTCCCCTCTTGATCACTAATTGAGAAAATGCTTTACAGCTAGATCTCATGGAGGCATTTTCTCAATTGAAGCTCCTTTCTCTGTGATAACTCCAGCTTGTGTCAAGTTGACACAAAACCAGCTAGCACAGTTATATTAGCTCTTTGTGAAGGAGACTAGGTATGTCAAACCAGTTTTCAGACCATTTGCAGCCACAGCCTGTGCCCTGACTGACCTTAAAGGCTTTGAATGTCACTTTTCCAAGAGACTGTTTCTCAGTATATTATTTTGAGAATGCACATACACATATACACACACTTATGTTGATATTCTGAGATGGGATCTCACACTTCCAGAGATATGTCAAGGAGAATAAAAGTGAGAAAGAGTTTGAATGCATTACTGGGCTCCACACATTTTGTAACAGTGCCATCCTATCCATGTATTCTTATGTTCTTTCTATAGGAAAATCATTCCTTTTAAGTAGCAGAGGGAGAGAATAAGAATTTTCATAAATGTGTAAATATTATGAACAATCCTATCAGATAACTGCAGATTTTCTGGAATAGGGCTCCATCTCTTGGCTTCACAAAACTTCCATGATTCCATACGTATAGTCAAACTTTGTGTACTCTATCAGGTTCATTCCTAGATAAATGGGGATCCTTCACATACAGTCAACAGAGATGAATAGTTTGGCTAAGTGATCAGATAAGAGACTTAGTATTCAGCCTTAAAGCAAACAAGCAAACAATGCCCCCCCAAAAAAAAACAAAGCACACATTTATATTAACAGTACCCACCCACCTGTAGCAAAGCTTAGGAAACACTGAAGGAGAGCAGACAGAAAGAATGTAAGGGCAAACAATGGGGAAGGATACAGTGAAATGCCTGTCTTTGGTACATGGTTGCTACCTTCATAAAATCACGCAGCTTTGGTCACTTATACTACTTGAGAAATATCAAACAAGTCCATATCCCAGAATAGATAAAGCAATTGATCTCCAGACTGCATCTCTTACTTATGAGCTATTGGAAGTGGAGAGCTGAATGTGGATCACACGATCCTATTTTCTTATACACATGTGTTCCATCATCCATACTTTTACAAAGTAAGAACAATCAAGAAAGGCTCCTGACTTGACCCCAGCAGGAGTGTGATCTTTTTACTCACACTCCCCGGGAGTGTTACATATAGCTTGTATATTCGAAGAAATGATTTTCCAATGGTAAACTGCATCAGACTCTTCCCTGCACTGCAGATAAGGAAGATGAAGTTTACAAAACCATTATAAGATGGGACTGGGCAGATTTTCAGGGTCTGGCCACAGTTGGGTACTGACCTGAAAACTCTTCTGTTATTTTTGCTATGGCAACTAAACAGAAATGTACTGTTCTTTGCAAAACCAAAATAAGAACCATTTGATTAGAAGAAACCCATAAAAACTAAAACAAAGTTATGAGAAAGACCCAAGGGACAGGACTAATGAGAAATTCTTCTGATTTAGGTTGGAACTGATACAAAAACAAATACACACTAAGATTTAAAGTAAAATGTCCTTTGTCTGCAATCATGACCTTCCCAATATGAATGCTGCCTGGTTGGATAAATAAACTGAGTGCAAGTTTGTATTATTCTTGTCCATTAGAAATTAAAAGTCCTCTGCATACCCAAACTGCTGACACCGCAAACAAGTGTCCGATCCACAGAACGCTTAAGCCGCATTGTTTCTTTCAGAGGAGTTTCCCCACCATAAAGAAGCCAGTAGTTCCATTTATAATTTATCAGTCCCACTGTATTTCCATGCATAAACAGCTGAAGACTTAATACAAGTAAAATTGCCTTAAAGCTTTGCTGAATATTTAAACAGGTTTTGATGGGGAATATTAAGTAAAAATACAGTATATGGTCTGCAACATAAACTGAACCACACAAAAGCCCTTTAGGCTCAAGAGAGGTAGAACTACAGACATTTTAATTTGTGGTTCCAAACAAATCAGCACATAGCAGAAGTATTCCATATTTAAGCATATTTTTATGTTAAAATGGCACATTGTTATTTTTCTTATTTTTAATAAAGGCAACCCAATGTTTTCTTACAATCACGTGAATGCAAATATAATGTATATTTTAAAATATAAGCTCAATTTAAAACATACAATCCATGATAGAGTAAATAACGTTGTAGTTTTTGAATATGGCAATGCAAAGACTGTATTTTCAGAGAACCTCGGGATCTTAGAGCTTATTAAATTGTTCTGTAGTCAACACTGACCTTTAAAAAATGCTTCAATCAAAATCCAGTGATGTCCTGTCCCTGGAAAGAACTTGCAGCAGTGATGGTGGTGGCTTGATCATTAGTCTCTTGATTCCATTATTTTCATTAAAAAATAAAATAAAAATTTAATCTGAATTTTTAAATATTCAATTTCTTTTAAGTCTTTCTTTAAAACTTCAAATTTACTATCTAAAACACAGTGTTTGACTCATAATTGGAAACTAAAAGTCTCTGGGATTTAGAACAACACATCTAATATGCATTTTGAATTATTGTGCAGTAAGATTCTTGTAGAAAAGGTTATCAAGATGGCTCAGTAGGTACAGAACTTTGCTTCTTATCCAGAAAACCAATTCCAATACCAGGACCCATAGTGTGGGAGGTGAGAACCAACTGAAAGCTGTTTGCCTCCCTGATGTTGAAGACCCCCATACTCGGGAGACCCTTCCTCAAGCCTCCGGATCGCGACCACCCAAAAATCACAAGAAACCATACCTGGATGCAATCAGCAGAGGTTTATTAGGGGAGGAGCCAGCGGTCAAAAACAACAAGCTCTTTAGCTCCAAGAGCAGGGTTTTTGGCCACGTGTGGTGGGATAAAAGGGTCTTTTATAGCATGGGTTGGGGGGAGGAAGGCATTTTCGCGCGCTTACACATGATTGGTTGTTTTACAAATTTTGAACATAGCACTGGGAAGACCAAGGGAGGGGTAACCAAGAACAGTGGAACATTTCAGAGAATCTAGCCCAAATGATCTAGAGTCACTTTTTCCGGCTATAGGGCTATGGCCCCACCTAGGTGATAACATCTTTATCTGTAGTCAGGAATGCCTTCCTGCCTTGGGTGAGGCTTGGGGAATGTAATCCAGCAAGTGTCCTTCACCTGGAATGTGAAGGCCTGAAATCTTATTTTCAGTTCCGAGTTCTGAAAGGCGGAAAAATCTACACATATTTCATAAAATGGCCTTTATAATTTTTCACTCTACAATGTGTACAATATGAGACACACACACACACACACACACACACACACACATACAAATAAATCAATCAGCAAATGCAATTAAAATATTTTAGTAGGTAACATTCTATGAGTGGTAGGAAGTGTTCTTAATCACTGTTCATGAGGACTTCAGTTACACAGTCTCATGAAAAACTTTTCCTGGGGAATTACATCATACATTTATTTATATCTACTCAACTCAGATGTGGGTTCATTGCATCAAAGTATTCACTGCATTAAAATTTAACTTGATGAACCAATGAGCTTTTTATTGGTGTTACTTACAGGAGTATTTGTAAGAGAAGGTACTCACAGGATCAGGGAGCATCCAAAGTAGTCACATAACTGCAAAGTCCACCCTGGAGTAGATGACAATTCCCAAAAGCTGGAGCTCCTTTCACAGTTTTCAGGAAAGCTCCATAATCCAAGAGCTCTTCTCTTGGCATTGTCAGTGAAAGACACAGCTCTGACAACATATGGATAAATACATGATTTATTCTAGAGCCATTATAAGTGACTATGGCTGGATACATATATTTGGGTCTCCAAATATCTCCAAGATATACTAGCCAACACAGAAACAGTTTGTAGAATGTTACAGTAACACAACAAAAAGAGAGATGAATACAGGCTCTTAAAATACAAGGCAGAGACACTGGAGTGACAGTTTACTGCAAGATAGAGAGATTCCTTATAATCAGATGCTATTTGGTGACATACTGACCATTTGGGTTTTTAGAACTAGTACTCTAACTGAATTCTAACAAGTTTTATTATCTGTTACTTATAGGATGTTAGTTGTGATGGTGAACATGTTATAGCTATCCAGTGGGCTATAGTATTCCAAGGAAAAGTAAAATTAGGCCCCAGACTAGCAACATTCCAACCTGTCCTCATTTCTCATTCTACTCCGTCAATTTGTCTTTGCCTACATGATTTCTTTGTAGGAACTCACATTCACATAAGCATGGCTAGTTAGAATTTCTTCCCCCAGTAACTATTCATACTTCTATTAGCTAATTTTCTATTTTTGAGATTAAACACTATGACTAAGACAACTTGAAAGAAAGCATTTAAATTGGGTTCCTGGTTTGAGAAACTCATTGTAACAATTCAGCCTTCCTGCCTTCCAAGGGACACCACCCCCCATCCCTGTGTCCCTTCTGTCCCCTCTCCTGGATTTAAATGGCTTACTTGGAAGAAGCAGCCACCACTGACAAGCACTTTGCATAGCAAACAACTGTGAATTCTGACTTCTCTTCCCCTTCCACCACCACCACCAGCAGCAGTAGGTGCCTGAGAAAACCAAGGACACCCTGCTGCCATTTCATCTCCATTGGGCCAGGCACAGCAGGAGCCTGGCCAGTGTGCCACACTTCCCAGGAAGGAACTAATAACCCCTCCAGGCTTGAAAGCTCTCCCTGCAGTGAAGGTGGGCAAGAGAGGAGGGGGCCCCAGCATGGGGGGAAGTTCTAAAGGGGACACAAGGACACCAACAGTGTCCCCTGGGTGGGCGGGAAAGGGCATCCAGTGTTAAAGTGCAGAAATCTTGGACCTTGTAAGCAGTAATAGAAATAAAACTTTGCTGAGGTAATAAATAAATAAATAAATAAATAAATAAATAAAAATTCAGCCTTCAACTTTCATGTCTTTAGATTCAGTGCTACCTAATTTTTATAAACTATCACTCTTTTTTTATTTTTTTATTTATTTACATTTTAAATGTTGTCCCCTTTTCACTCTTATATTGAAGAATTGCTTAAGATTCCTAACACCTTAGCTCTGGAAAACAAATAAAAGGGAAAAGGGAATGTCATCTTCTCCTCTGTGGTTCTACTTATTCAACATTACCCAGGCCCAACTCCCTATGAGTGTGTGTGTGTGTGTGTGTGTGTGTGTGTGTGTGTGTGTGTGTGTGATTAAAACTACAGGGAGGTCAGTTTGTATTGGCTAAATACTTCTGAGACTGAAGCCTGTCTTTAGGTATGGGTACCATACTAGTTATCATACCATTAAAGAAAAGTGACATTGTCTTCTTAAGTAGCAATCACATGACAATAGCAGTTGGTTTATTTCTCCCCTTTTATGTTAAGAGTTTTGTCTGGTTTAGAATTATGCAGGTCTTGTGCACAATCTTATAATTTCTGTGAATTTATATGCACATCTTCTTTGTTGTGTTAAAAAAAATTCCAACCCTTTACTTAAAGTCATCCACCACTCAGGCTTTTAAGACTTTTTACCTCTCTCCTACATTGACCAGTTGTAGGTATTTTTGTTAATTGTTACTGTCTATAAAAACGTAACCACTGTTGGTGAAGAGTGAGTGATAAGCCTGCCTATAAGGATATAGCAATAAGTCCTTAGGAATCATTTTAATGCTACACCCATTTAGCAGGACAATAGTAGTATGTTCTTTTTCAAGGCCTATAACCTATCTAGACATAGGTTCTGGGCCTCATACCAATATTTTATATAACTTTGGGATTAAAGGTTGGTCCTCGTGCTTGCAAGGCAATCAATTTATCAACTAAGTTACCTCCCAATTTCTTGTAGATTACATGTCAAACATTTTCTCTTTTGCCCATACTTAATGTTAAATGACAATGATGTAGAAATTTTTAAGCTTTAGAATGATAACTGGGGTCCTGGCAAATTGATCCTATCATTTCTGTTAGTTTCAGACTGGCAAGTTCTCCTTTGATGCCACCTATGTCGTGGAGTTTGGAGAGACTCGTATCCCTTGAGAAGACATAGGGCACTATTGTGGCATCTGGATAAGGGATAAAAAATTTCTAGACACTAGGCATTTAAAATATAGACCAGATACTCTACAATTTAATTTACTATTACCAATTTTCTATTTCACCAGGAAATAATATTTGCTCTTACTTAATTACATTGTGATTATGAATAGGGCTGATGTTGTGGGTAAAGTGCCAAAACCTCAATGGACCTGATCTCTTTCCTTCTCCCTTTGTTCTTTTCTTCTTTCTTGGTCCCATGCATTCTGCATCTCACAGGAACATGTTAGGATCCCTATCTTTCAATTTTCAATCTTCCTGTATATAAAATTCACTCAGTTTATGTACCAAGGCGTTAAGAATTTTCTAGGATGCAGTGAAAAGAGGAAGCATTTCTTCAACTCTGTATTATGTCACCATGAAATAATACAAGAAACAAGGTTTAAGTGTTGGCTGAGTAAGCAACGGTGAAAGGATAGCAAGCGGTCATAGAAATGTATGTGCGGCAAGATGACATCTTTAGAATACTTCATTTATACAGAGCTGTTGAAAATAATAAGTATCAATACTGCCCTCACTGAGCCTTCCATTCCATTTATAAAACACTACTGAATATATATTATTTATATATGTATATATTTATATATATAATTTATATATATATATAATATATTGTATATTTATATATATATTTATTATTTATATATATACTGAATATATATATTAGAGAGAGAGAAAGAGAGAAACAGAGAGAGAGAGAGAGAGAGAGAGAGAGAGAGAGAGAGAGAGAGAGAGAGAGGCTTTATTGACCAGTGGAATTGTCTCAAGAGTACCTTCCCAAGTCATCTGTATCATAATACATGAATGAGTGGACATGTTATTTAACCTTACAAATGGAGTTTTCCAGAAGTAAGTGAGCATTTGGAGATGAGATTATCCTGGGTTATCTGTTTGGATCTGGGGTGAGTGTGAGAGATGTTATGAGAGAAAGAAGATCTTGGGAACACAGATCTAAAGAGTGCCATGGCCATCTATGAGGACAGAGAAAGCCACTGAGAGACTAAAAGTCAAAGATTTTACCTGTGAAAGCCAGGAGAGACAATGGAAGGGATTCTACTCCCAGGGCTTCCAGAAGGAAGGGCCCTGCTGGCACTGACACTTAGCCAGTGCAACTAACTTCAGACCACGGCCCCTGGAAATGTAAACGAATACATTTATATTGTTGTAAAATAATACTTTGTGATGGTGTTGTAAAGCCATAGAGAGAGACCGCGAACACTTGCTGTGTTCCATACTTTGAACTGTGGACTTGGTGTACAATTTCAACATTCTAAGAATTCTGTATTGTTTTCACTCTAGTGGCAGTGCTGGTAGGCACACACACACACACACACACACACACACACACACACACACCACTCACACTCCAGAATACAGAATGTATGTTCTTCATTGAAATATACTCATATATTGAAATAAATTTTATGGTTGGTTGAAGAAACTGTGCTTTAAACCATCTGAATTCCCTTTTAAATCTTAGTGTTCATCCTAGAAAATCAAAGCAAATGTAATTTTTTTTTTAAACCGGACAGGTTAAAATAAATGGTGATGCCTATTAAACCTTAGGATTGAAAGTAATATGCATACAGTGAGATGCCATAAGAAGAGGAAATTTCATAAAATATAAATATGGAAATAAAAATGCAAAGCCACAAAAACCCAAATGTGAAAGACCCAGATATGAGACCAGTTTGAGAAGGAAAAAAGAAATAACCATACAGGTGGCAGATTCTATTTTGAAATTTGTAGAATGTTATTATGTCATGAAATATACATCTTCTACATTTTCCTTTTGACACATGCAGATGAAGTAGTGCCTGGTGTGATTGCATTTATGAAAAAGTTGATAGCTCAGTGTTAAAATGTGAAAAGTGACAGAGATTCTTAAAGGAGGAAAAAAAAAAAAAAAAAAAAAAAAAAAAAAAAACCCTTCAGAATGCTGATGAGAAAGGACAGTGAACAGGGAGACCAGGCTTGATCGGCATACATTTTATTTTCCTGTCTTATCTCACGGAAAATATCACATCCCCAAAATATCACCTACTCTGAATAGGAAAAGGCCAAATTTTCTGTTTTTGTGACAGATGATTACATGCAAAATAATGGCCTTTTCTTTAGCTTCTTGGTTCTCTGTTCGTTTAGAAAAAAAAATGCCCTGCAGATCTCATTGATATACTTTTTTTTTTTTTTTTTTTTTTGCCTCACTGGTGTTACAAGGGCAGAGTTTTGCATGAGCAGTCACACTCAGTGCTATGGTGAGGAAACAGTGTGTCCTAAAAAAGAAGAAAGATGGGGATATAGTTCTGTAACTGAGGAGTCATTCTTTTTTTTTTTTTATTTTTTTTATTTTATTTTATTTTATTTTATTTATTTTTTATTAGATCTTTCATTTACACTTCAGATACCATCCCGTTTCCCCATTTCCCCCCCCCCCTTAGAAAACCCCTATCCCATGCCCCCTTTTCATTTTGCATCCATACATTTTTTTAAGAAATGTTAATCATAGGCTTTACAAGTTTGGTATTGTTCAATCAGAGGTGTAACCCACTACCCATCCTAGATATATCAACTATCTTTGACTGGTGGAGATACATGAACATCTGCTTCCCTGTCTCCCCCCTCTATCTCTCTTTCATCACCTAGCTTCTCCTCTCCTTCTTCTTACTCCTTTTCTTCCTCTCAGTACTCCTCCCACCTTAGCTCCTCCTACACATCACCCTTCCTGTTAAAAGGAAACTTTTCTCTCAAAATACAATTAGAGCATAATTATGCCTATTTGTATTCTTTACCTCAATTTTACAGTTTACAAGGACACTATGTATATGGTTTCTGAATTAAAGTTGGTTCATGGATGTTTCACAGTGATAAGTCTCATTACACACAGTATAGAAGAGAGCTCATGTGTGTGTGAATCTATCTCAGTAGTTTCTAGCGTGATAATTAGCATTTACAACCAGAAATAAGTTAGGGATTTGAATGGCAGAGTTACCTTCATAGGAACAGACATACTTGAATCTGTCAGCATTTACAGGAGGGGGAGATGTTTATAAGCATCAAGTATGACTGCAGGACCATTACAGAGATTGCCAAGAGGTAGGATGTGCCGAGGTGAGGCTGTGTTATACACACACAGGCCTTTCATGCTTTAATATGATGTTCATTGTTTAATGTGTTTTCATGTATAGATGCTGTGAAGGAGCATTTTGTCCTATTGTTATTTGATGACTATTTATTAATGTGAAGATACAGACTTCTTACTTTTTGTATAGGTAGCAGGTAAAGCTTTGAAAGTATAAATTCTTCATATTAGAATATTCATTTTATTCTAATAGCACTAACTACTAAACCTACCAGGCTTCTGAAAATAACTATTATGTATTTTATCTAAATTATTTATAAAGCAAATAAGTTTCCTCATGGATGTATCTAATAAACATTTTAGAGTTACTTCCATTGTAACGCCTAATAAAATTTATTTATGGCATAATTTCAGACATTTTCTCTCTCTTTCTCTCTAGACATTCTTACTCAAATTAAGGATACAGTCTCATTAAGCAAAATTTACATTTGAAGTATGGGGAGGTGACTCAGACCATAAAGTAAAGTCTTTGCCTTGGAGATTTAAAATTTTTGAGAACTACAAACAAGTCCAAGAACTACAAACTCTGCAAGTATTCAGCCCGCAAACCTTTCCACTCCAACTGGCTTTGTTGTTTGTTTGTTTTTTCCTCTCCTTTTCTTTTTTTTTATTGGCTATTTTATTTACATTTCAGATGTTATACCTTTACTTTATTCTCACCCCCCCACCCCTCATCCCCCTCTGCCCAGGAATCCCCTATCCCATCCCATCTCCTCCTGCTTCTATGAGGATATACCCCCACCCACTCCCCTACTCCCACCTCCCTACCCTTGAATTCTGGCACACTGGGCGTCCAGCCTTCATGGGACCAAGGATTTCCTCTCCCACCTATGCCCTACAAGGCCATCCTCCCCTACATATACAGCTGGAGCCATGGGTCCCTCCCTATGTGCTCCCAGGCTGGTGGTTTAGACCCTGGGAGCTCTGGTTGCTTGGTGGTGTTGCTCTCCCCATGAGACTACAAACCCTTTCAGCTCCTTCAGTCTTCTCTCTAACTCTTCCATTGGGAACCCCTTGATCAGTTCAATGGTTAGCCGTGAGCATCCACCCCTGTATATGTCAGGCTCTGGCAGACCTCTAAGGAGACAGGTATATCAGGCTCCTGTCAGCATGCACTTCCTGGCATCCACATCAGTGTCTACCTTTGGTGACTGCACATGGGATGGATACCCAGGTGGAATGTCTACTCTTTATCCTGTGTCCTTAGGGGTACAATTGGTTCTAATTATCTGGCCTATAATAGCCAGACACATTCTAGGATCTTGGTGGCATACCGTGACATCTCTAACAGTGCTGTAGTATTATTATTAGTCAGCCAAGAGTGCTGCTTACTTCTCAAGGACCTAAGGGAGAGAAATTTAAAATGTGCTTCACTTTTTTGACAGTGACCTAGGATTTCCTGTAATGTTCACATCTGAGCCAGTGGCCATTGTTCTTTGCCAGCGCTGACTCCTCATCCATCATCCCAAACCCCAGTGCTCTACCCAGTGCTTCTTCCTCGGAAGCCATAGGGTACATCTCTTTTGGTCTCTCTTCCCTGTAAGGATATACTCTCTCTGGATGTTCAGACACAAAACAGTGAGTGCACAGACATAAAATAAACTCATTTCCTGGAAAGCATTTCCTTTCTCTGGCACTTGTTTCTGTATCTCACATTCAGATTAAATTAGATTTTCTGCTTCATCACAAGGAAGTGTCATTGGAAGCGTATTTCTCACAAAGCCTGTTCCTCTGAAAACCCTCAGACTGTTTTGTCTGGTTTGTCTTATTAGAAAATCCCACATTTATTCTATTTGCATTTTTCTTCAGTAAATAAACTATTCTCTGTTAGTTTAGAAAGAAAAGGCCTACTAGTTCAGAATGGCCCTTGTCTGACACAATGTGGAAATACAATTGTAAAATTTAAGTAAGATTGGAAAGAAAATGTTTGCTTGACACATATCAAGTGCTTCTTGAGCTTTCCTATTAAAGATTGTCATTCCTTTTATTTTCAGACTGAAGGATCAATGTCTAACAGTTTAGCAAATGCCTGTGTGAGATTTGAGTGGGTTCTTTTCAACCACAATTTTCTTTGGTTTGAAATTATTGTTTTTATTTTGAATATAATGTTTCCTTAAAATAAACACACACACACACACACACACACACACACACACACACACACACACACACGCAAACAGATAGTTGGAATAAGAATGATGGACCACCTATTTCCAATGTATTTGAAATGATTTTTAAATCTTAATTGCAAAATATTGGAAATACAAAACAAAAGGTATCTTAAATAAACTCTATACATAGTGAAAGGCTCATCGGAATCCCCACCCCCCTTCCCGCCCCATCAAGTCTCAGGACACAAGAGAGACCAACTCGATGCAAGTACATGAGGCAGTTTAATGGCGGAGCAGTCTGGCCAACATGTGTCTCAATGCAGGAGACAGAGGCGTCGACCCCCGGCTCAGGCTCAGGGATTTAGGGTTTTTATAAGCACAGAGTGAGGAAAGGGGGGAACTTTTGTGCAGGTGCACACGATTGGTTGTTTTACATTTTTTGAACATCAGCAGGCTGTACCGGAAGATGGGGGCATGGTGCAGTCCCTGCAGGCAGATGTTCATCTCCCTTATCTTCATTGCCAGCCAGTTCCTGGGATGACTCAGCAGTCCTTTGTCCTGTGACTCTGCATTCTTTGGTAACCGATTAACTGGGCCCCTGGCTAGCAAACCCTGAAGGCAACGTTTTCAGCTACTTAGGTTAGGGAGAAGGAATCTACAGGGCCCTGCTATTTTATTAGTTTTTTGTGGGATCCATTAAATTTTCTTTCAATAGAAACAATTCTGACAGTTTTATATCATTAATGTGGTTGCCTTAAATTAAAAAAAATTTTTTTTAAATGCGAACCTGCAACCTGGTTTCGATTGTAGAAGGAAGCCATATTTGAATTTGGACGCAACTTTAACACTTAGCAATTTTTTTCCTCTCTATGCTTCTTTTTTTTCAACATTAAAGTGGATACTTAAAATCAATAAAAATTAGTTAAATCTATCTCATTGATTCACTTAGGTAAATCTCATGAAAATGGTAATGATGTCAAGTTATACCCAAGAATTATGAAGAGGTTCATCTCAAAATAGAGAAGCAATAACTTATCATTGGAAATGGGATGACTTTTGTCACAATACTTTTCTTTTGAATATTTTATTATTTTTACTTTTATTATAAATATGCATTTAAAAAAAATATTCAGAATATCTTGATATTATTTTCACTCTCCCAATTCCCCTAGATTTTTCTCACCTCTATAACCTTTGTGTTCTTTCTCTTTCAGAAAAGAATCACATATAAACTTGTTGCCTGTACATGAGATCTGTTTTTCTAGCTGTTTAACTTGTCTGGCCTCAGTGGTAGAGAAAATGCTTGCCTCCCAGAGACTTGAAGTATCAGGGTCATGAGATGGGGCTGTGGAAGAATGGAGTTGGTAGGGGTTGGAGGTGAGGGGTGGGGGGAGGGCTGATCAGATCAGAGAAGGAGGTTTGGTGGAAGAATTGTGGGAGGAAGTGACCTGGAGGTAGGCATGTGAGTGGGATGTAAACTGAGTAAGTAAAAAATAAAGTTAAATTAAAAAACACTGCCTATTTCTAAAATTGCTTTGAATTTTGTGCAGAGAGAATTTCCATAAAAACAGATCACAAAATATACTACTAAATTCGATGACATCCTTTTAACTTTATCCATAACTTAGATGGTGACATTCATTCCAGTCATCAAATTTATTCCTGCAGCCTACAGATAAGTGATCCTAAGATATTTTAAAATTAAATCTGTTCTCAAGTGGAAGATTATTTTTTTTGGCATCATGGATATTTTAATACATATTGTAGGAAGCAAAAACAATCCTCTAGAAAAAATGTTATTCAAATATTTTGAATGATAAAATTGTGTCAATTATAAGAACCTTAAATGAATAATTTTAAAAGTATTTATATAAACTGAGTATTGCTCTGCTTATTAAAATTAAAATATATTGTGTTGTTGTAAATCCATATGTAAACAAGACTAGTTTCAATTGTGTAATACTTCAATCAGATAAGTTACTTGAATTTAAAGTTAATTTATTGTGAGATTGTTCTACTATAAAAGTAGGTCCTGCCATATGTTAAAAGATAAAATATAACATTATTTGTTAACATGTTATATTTAACCAATGTATGTTTAATGTAGATTTTTAAAGTCAATGTAGATTTTAAAGTGTCAACTTACAGTTCGCATATGCTAAGATCAGTAGCTTACTTGTTAAAAAATTATTTCTGTTCATTAAATTGTCTTTTGTAAGACAAGTGATATTGTGTCAATTCCTTCACATTCCTACAATGACAGAATTATGGTTCTTAGGTAATTTGTGAAATCACACAGTTCTTACAATTCTTCCACAAGGTTAATTTGATTTTACAGTGAAGACAATTTTTACCGATAAAAGCCAATAGGCTCTGTCTCCCTATGGCAGGTTGACTTATGATAATCACAGTTATATTCTTGTTAAATAAATATTAAATTCCAGACTTTACTCATTTCTCTTCTTACTCTCTCTCTTTCTCTCCCTCTCTCTTCATATATATATATATATATATATATATATATATATATATATATATTTGAAATTATTTCAAATACACCCTAGAATTACTGCACTTAAAATACAGATATACCTAATCAAATATAGAATAAGATAAAAAAATTCACAAGAAAACTTATCACATTAATATAAGTAAATGTCTTATGTATCACTGATATTTGCTGAAATATGAGTTATAATTAGATTGTACATTGAAAAATCTACTTTAGTTAAAATGTATTAAAACAACATAATGTAAATCATGTAATGTATGAATGAATGTACATATATTTTTATATTGGTATGTATTAATGTATGATAGATGAGTATATCATTGTGTCAAAAATAACATATTTAAAGGTAATAGTTTGACAAAAGCTAAACAAATTATATAAATATAACTAAAAAAGAAGACACCACAGAGCTAAAATATTGAATTACTATGATAGTGAACTGTCCTTACCTAGAAATATCCAGAAAAATGAGAAACCCATTTTAGTCAAAACAGTTTCAATCATTTTTTTTCTTTTCCCTGCTAAAATTGTAGTTGTGACAAAATAGACAATACCCCTGAGGAATCTCTCTACCTATCCCTATTTTTATTATAATAGGTATTGTTTTGAGTCATTTGGAGTCCTCACAGGACGTGAGATTGTGACTTAGAGTCTATAGTCAAAGAGGGAAAGCATGCTGTATATATCTGTCATAAGCCTTAAGTCAGTGATTCCTGTGCAGAGCTGTTTTTTTTTTTAATCATTTGCAAAGTATTTTGAAACAGTGTTCTTCAGACATCTCTTCAAAGGGACTGATTTCAGAATCTCTTCAAATGGAGCAAGGATGGAATCTATATGCTCAGGATTCCCACAGGTAACCCTGCTGAGGAATCAAATTTCCTCTATAATTTTGCCAGGAACTGGCAGGGGTTTGTTTTACCTTCAGTCATAAACGCCCCAGCTCTGCTACGATTTCTAAGAATGGTCTAGTTTCTTTGTTTGAAGAAATGGCTACATTAAAAGAAGTACTGATATCTAAAATTAGCAGACATTCCAAAAAGGCATGGTTCCCAAAATTTTACACGCTTAGTGTATTTGTTTTATTTTGTGTTTGAAGAGAAAGACAGACTGTGGAACAGATAGAACTTACCAACTTTCAGAGAATCAGGCAACAGTGACCTAGCACAGTAGGCTACCTCACATTCTTCAGTCCAGTTTCCTCAGGCTTTTAAGCAGAGGGAAAAATTCCACATGCTGACAATTGGCTGACTGTCAGACGTTTCTGAATGGAATATTTAAATTTAAATTTTGCTTTTTATGTATATATTTGTATTATGCAGCAACCTGCTGCTTGATCATTTACCTCTAACTTCTGACTCATTGATTCTTTGTGAGAGGTACTACTTTTTAATTTTCCATTGTCTTTAGGATAGAAGATTAGATAGGGAGGGTCAGAACTGTTAATGTCATATTCATTTATGTAAATCTTTGCTCCCATGATAAATATAAAATCAGGTCATACTTAGTGCTTCTCAGGGACCTTAGCTAAATGAATTCAACAAGAAAAATTGCTCTTCATGATCGTCACCTGACTCTTTTGTATGTTATCGAGAAAAGTCCACAGAACGTCTCATGTTGCTTACTTTGAAGCCGTTCATCATTCCAATTGTTCCTTCACTACAAGGAAGATATAATGATATCTTGGACCAGAGACAATTAAAACTTGCCCACTTTCACAGAGTATTGAACACAATAGACTTGCCAAAACACACACACACACACACACACACACACACACACACACACACACACACAGTTTTTCCATAGCAGAATCTACTACGTTATTTTATATTGAGTGAACCTAGTATAGATGACCTGGTAAGACACCATATTGGTTTGTTTTCTATTGCTAATAACATGCTATCACATAACATACTGGCTATTCAGAAGACATATTTATCTTCACTCATAGTTCTGGCAGAAGGTCAAGAGGACTACATCCTTTGCTAGCCTTTGTCCTTGGTAGAATCCCAGTACAGCACAGAAAATATCCCTGTGAGAGATGTGCATTTTTGAATATGAAATGCTCTAATCACTCTCTTCTTAGAATACCATCTGTATTTATTCCTGGGCCTGAACTTTGGATAACAGTATCTAATTCTAGTGAACCTTCAAAAGCCATACCTGGATAGAACATAGATTGAGTTTTCACTTCCATCATAAAATATCTACCAAAGTTGACCTAAGTTTTCAGAAGGAACACAATCTGTTCACAACATAGTGGATATATTTTTGTCAGAATATGAATATCTCTATTGAATGTATTTTTTTTAAAAAAATAGAATATTTAATTTCGAGCCCACAGATGGGCAAGAAATCTTTACCAGCTGTACATCAGACAGAGGGTTGGTGTGTAGATATCCAAAGGCCTAAAAAGACTAAACACAAAGCAAACAAATAACTTAGTTAAAAGATTAATCACAGAACATTAAAGGAAATTCAGCAGTATTTTCCTTGTGCCCCCCCCCCCCCGGTGTAGTGTATCATTTCAACACACTGTTTTTACCACATTTTCCTTTCACACTGGCTCTGCTATGATATACTGGACACATACCACCGATTCTGTTGACAATTACAGAATTTGGTATGGCAGCACAAATAGACTTCTTCAGTTACTTTATAGATTTTGAAAAATAAAAACAAAAAACAAAGCCAAACCTCACAGTTGTTTTTAGCAACACCAGTCACATATTTTTTCTAGTTCCATTTGTTACTGATAATTCTAAAATAACTCCACTCTAAGATCCAAGTATATTATAAACAGTACAGGATATGAATATTTAATGTGTTAATCAAGCAGTACATATATTATTTTACTGAGGTCCAATTGAAATATTTTACGTATTTCAAGAGAATTACATTTTATCATCTTGTACATTGTATTCAGAGAATTTAGATGATCATTCTGAGGAGAACTAAGTCCAAAAGCATTATCAAACTGCCAAAGAGGCCTATGACAAAGAGAATTATTAAGAGCTCCTGTTTAATTAATCAGACTCAGGGTGTGAATTTGCTTAAGACAAAAATGTTGCTCCCTTCAGGCATAATTATTTTTCCTGGATGGTTTCATTTATCTTGAGAAGGCAGAAAAAAAAAGAGCTAAGTTCCAAGATAATTATCCAGATGTGAAGCTTCCAGTAAGGTTTTCATACATGTAAAGAACATTTCAGTAATGCAATTTATTGTTAAATGAATTCTGCACATGTGTACTAGACAGAATAACCTAGGAGAATGTTTATTCAGCGAGGCCTAATAAAATAAAACCACCCAAAGTAAAGTAAGCTACTAGGTTGGGTATATTCTGAGATTGATTGATATCAAGATTCTAAGTCACTCATCTAGGGAATATTCAATACTGCGCATTCTCCACTTTGTTTCCGAGTTTATTAAGATTTACTGCCTTAATGTTTGTTATGCTAGCCAGGTACCCATCTAGGCATACAGCCATATGTTTACTTATTTAACATTTGTTTAGCATCTGCTTTGTGCCAGGTGTTATGATACATATTGACTTCTATAACTAAATAAAAATTGCACATTGCACATGAGCACACAATGACAGCAGGCCTACTCAATATCTCCTTCACTGTGGCTGTTTTGTTTCTGTATGGCTTCTTTGTATACAGTTTCTGGCTTAATAGAATATCCTTGGAGGTCCTATTAATTATGTTTATAAAATACTACATCCGTATTTCTTTAATACCTTTTGCATAACCATAATTCCACTAATAGAATGGACTTCTAAAATAATCCTTTAGGATTATAACATAGGGCAAAAGTCAGTTGCTCACTGAGAATATGAGAAATCAAATAGATGCTTACGGATTCTAAGGATTTCAAGATAGCCTATATATCTGAACAGCTTTTGTGGAAATATTTACATATTGATTTGTTTTCTACTCAACAGCTAAGAATTTACTGATGAAAGCTTAATACTAACAACTTGCTTCAATGCAAAAAAATATAGCAGATTTTCTTTTTGCTTTTTATTTCTTTTTACATTTTGAATAAACATATGAGAAAAACAAGAAAAAAATTTTTAGTGCTATTCAACTAAAATACTACTAATAATTTTTGACAGTATAGAAGTAAAGACACATTAATTTATTTTTGACAATTTTGTAATACATTTATTAAATTTTATTACTTCACCCTGTTGAATCCTTTTCTCTTCTTCCCTTTCTCTCTCTCTCTCTCTCTCTCTCTCTCTCTCTCTTTCTTTCTTTCTTTCTTTCTTTTCCCTCCCTCCCTCCCTCTTTCTTTCTTTCTTTCTTTCTTTCTTTCTTTCTTTCTTTCTTTCTTTCTTTCTTTCTTTCTTATCTGTTTTTTTTACCACCACGGAATCTTCTCTTCTTTTAACAAGATCCTCTCACACTTTTATGACTCTTGTTTCTGGTTCTGTGCTGTGAACCATACGGTTTAATCAGACAGCTATCACTTAGGCCTAGGTAGAGCCATGAACTTGAGCTACCTTTCTCACTCCCAAGAGCCTCCAGCAGTCAAGGGACCCAAAGACAGATCCGATGACCCTAGCTCCTCAGCTTTGACTGGATGTTGTGACAATCTGTCTTGTTGAGGCACTATACTGGCAGCACACAGCAGCTGTAATTCTGTGAGTGCAGGAAACATGTTATGCCCAGAGGTAGCACTTCACTGCATTCCTGTGCATCATCTTCTAGAACACTGAGATATCCTCCATGTAAGAAATCACAGTATGGATGACCACTGAAGGCTCAACACCCAATAATTACTTATTTGCAGTAGCTGAGGTAGCCATTATATATTCTTACATAAAGATTCATTTGTTACATTAATTTGACAAACACATCTTTTCCCCAATTTGGTGAGTTTTTCTTTTCCATTAGACTGAATTCTTTAATAAACAGAGTATTTTCTTTGGAAATAAAAGAAATAACAGCACATCCATAATTTCTAAGCTTTCATGGATAAACATTGCAAATTCACTTATAATGACTAACATAAAATATGGATATGCACTCAGTTGATGACTTTTGGAAAAATATATAATCTGGTTGATTGTATTTTCCTTACTTCAGCTATATGAGAATATTTGAGGGTTGTTTTTTGCTGTTTTTAAAAATATATTTTAAATGAAATATACTTAGAACGTTTTCTTTCCTCCCTTCCTTCTCTTCAACCCCTTGTAGCTAGCCTCCCTCAAACCCTCACATGTCTCTCTACTTTCAAATTAATAATTTTTATTACTATGGTTACATATAATAACCTGTACATATATACACATATACATATATACATATGCACATATGTACATATATGTATATGCACATGTATTGATTATATACATAATAATCACGCATGTATGCATATCTATATATCTATATGTCTATATGTCTATCTATCTATCTATCTATCTATCTATCTATCTATCTATCACCTATCTAAAACACATACACAAACATACACAACCTACTCAGTCTTCCTTCATAGTGATGCATATATGATTTCAGGGCTGATAAGTCTGCATTGGACAACCAATAAGGAAGCTCATGTTTGGGAGAGGTTAAGACTGCTTCATATTGGGGTCATTAATTGCCTGCCTTTCTTTGTCTGAGGGTGGGGCAGCATAAAATTCTCCTCCTTTCATGGTTGCAGTGACATTATAATAGTGCCAATCTTGTTTATCTAGTTATTTCTAGGAAAAACTGTTTCACAGAAGACTTCTTGGTATTGTGACCATTATAATCTTTCTGCTTCTTCTGCTGAAATGTTTCCTGAGACACTATTGCAAGACTGTGATACAGGTGTATCATTTGGGGATAGGTTCTGATGCTGCTATGTTTAAACAAACAGATGCTTGCTATTATAAATCTTAGTAACTCATAGTATATACATAGTACATACAACTGATTAATACATTCAGTTTTCATTGTATTTACTCAAAGGATGGTTTTCCAATGATTTTTCCAATACTTATTGGATCAATGGGTAAAGCAGTAACTTTATTTTTATTATGGGTATGTTGGAGGAAGGACAAAAAAAGACAGGCTCCCTGTAGTCCAGGATAGATTCAAATTCATGATCTTCCTGCCTCATATTCCATAATTCTTGTATCATTTGAATATATCACAACTTCAGGCATAGTGAGAGTCACTTGATAAAAGGAGAGCTAATAGACCATTTAAAGAGTTGTCCTGGACAGATCTATTCCAGAGCCACCAAAAGAATCTGCAAGACTGTTCTATGGTGTAATATACTGCACAAAAATGAATTTAACTGAACTAAAAAGAACTGGAAACTATGAAACTGATAGTTGATGGAGACCATTTTTTATCTTTTAAGTGATATATAATTACTTTTAAATTTCTCAACCTCCCCATTACATATATTCCAGAACAGAGGTCTCATGGAGCAAGACCTCAGCAAACCCCTCCGGTGCTTTTTAATGCTATTTCACTCTCAAATAGAGCTCCACATTCTTAATTCATAATGTTTCTTATCATGTCACAGCCTTGAGCCTGCTCTGAAGTCTACTATTACGTTTTCAGATAGATAATTCAAACCAGAATGTTTCCATGCCCCAAGTCTCTTGGTGTTTAAACATAAAAGAGAAACACAAGGGTAAAACTCAGTGATGCATTTAGCCACCTTGGATTCTTTTCATAATAAGTCACAGCATATTTTATCTCTGTATATTTTTTTTCTAGCACAACTAAGATTTATTTAGCGAAAATTAGCCACCAATAGTCACCAGAAATACAATAATGTATGCATAAGTATTATTTATTCTTAGCACATAATACATACATGCTTCTATGCATGCACACAAAACAGATGAAAAGATATGAACAGACTTATCTTGTACCAAATATAATATTGAGTCTGGAAATATAGCATGCTAACTGTATCCTACTATTCTTGTAAAATCTAATTTCCATTGCTTATAGTAAGCACCATCTTTTTTTTTTTTTTATCTTGATAGTTCTCCAACTCTTAACAAATGTCATGCCTATAGTTTGTAGTAACTTCCACTCCTTCCCCTTACGCCTTCCTTTGGTCTATAATCTGCATGATGCTGATTTTACTCCTATAACACAGATCAAAGCACATACTCATAATTCTAAGGGTTTAAATGATAGATTTCCTTACAATATAAATGTTACAAAGTTGCATGGCCATTTTACAGTTCATTGTGCATATCAGATCACTTTTCTTTTTTGAAGATATGCAGATCCACAAAGACTAAATGCAGTTTTGTTGTTGTTTTATTTTGTTTATTAGTTAGAAATTACACAATATCTGCCTATTTTGGTGACAATTGCAAGTTAGATTCACCCATTCACTGAGGCTTTGAAGTGATATGGTTTTACTGTTATGATGTAAATACAAAAAACTAGACATATTTATATGACATGGATTATCCTCCAAATCATTTGGTTTTCCAAAAGTATGATTCTATAGGACACGTAGAACTTTCAACTATGAGGCTTTCTTTTCTTTCCCTTTCCCCTTTCCCCCTTTCCCCTTTCCCATCTTTCCCCTTTCCCCCTTCCCCCTTTCCCCCTTTCCCCTTTCCCCTTTCCCCCTTTCCCCTTTCCTTTCCTTTCCTTTCTTCTTTTCTTTTCTTTTTTCTTCTCTCACGTCCTTTCCTTTTTGTTTTGCTTTTCAGTGTTAATCTAATAAACTGTTTTTTAAATTATTTTTCATTATAAAAATCTACTGACTTAAAAGTGTTTGGTGAGCCTTAAATAATTGTAATTATTTCTGTTATTGATGTTCACATGTTTCCATCATCCGATTTTTACAGGGGAGAAGACTTGCAATTGCATGTTTGAAATACTTATTGTACTTTTCTACATCTCAATCTTTTTGATAGACATACATACATACTTAGGATATCTCTGTCTGTCTGTCTCTCTGTCTCTGTCTCTCTGTCTCACACACAGCTAGAGAGAGAAACACGCACATATGTGTGTGCATGCTCTATGTGTTTGAGTGTATATGTGTAAATGAAAGAATTATACTAAATAAGTAAATAGTTATTACAAGCTAAATGAAAGACCATATGGTTTTAGCTACTTTACATATACATCTCTTTTGCAGCTCCCAAAGAATTTATTTATCATGGATCATGAAAATGTTAAAAATTAGAAAAGCTCATGACAAAGTTGTTCTGATCATCCAACACAATGTTCTTTATAACATCAATGGAATAGTGTTTCTGAAAATTTAATATAAGAAAGGCCCAAGTCTCATTGTTGGTATATTTAGAAATAACATCCATAGATATACAAAACGCAAAACAAAGTAACAAACAAGCAAGTACACATAAAGGGGCTGTTGGAGTAGGGAGGTGGTAGTGGTGAGGTCAGCTTCAGAAAATTTCAGAAAGCTAAAACTTTCCCAGAAAACACATTTTTAATAATCTTAATTTTGAGCACCAGACAGTGAGAAAACAGTAATTAAACAGTGAGAAAATAAACTTCTCTAGTTTGTATAATTAGAAATATTTTGTCATGGCATCTGGAGCAGATGAACATACAAACATGTCAAATTAACATTTCTAATAGTGAATTCAAGCTTCAGAGGTCAGCTTGCCACTGTTGTTCAGAGTCCCCACATTCATTCATTCTTCATGTTTGCCTATACATATTTGAATATATAGATACAGATATTAGAGCATACATAGGGCCATTACTCACTGAATGTTGAGGTAATCTTTTGGTACACTGTAGGAAGATGTGTCAGTGTCATTCCTCACCTGCCTAAGGCACTTTTATTGGTTTTAACTATACTCTCATTCTGTCTCTTATTTTATTACCTAACTATGCATTTAGCCCTAGTGAGTCCTAGATCACTGTCTCTTTAACCATCCTGATTTCAGAAAATTCCAAGTGGATTCTTGAGTAATTCTCACAGCAACAATAGTCTATGACCTTTTATTGAGTGCTAAGTATAGCTTTGCGTTTTAAAGTAACTTACTATATAACAAAATTTATATATAATATATACTTATATCTATATCTATAGATTCAGGTATACATATATGATTCAAGTTTTCCATATGTGGCATGGCCTGCTTATTTATGGCATTATTTTTCATTTCTGTTATTAAGTCTATTAACGATAATATAGCCTTCTCATTAAACATCATTCACCATTTCCCCTAAATCTCCAATGAAATTGTGACTTTAATAGCATGAAAATGTAATGTTTTTCATTACTGGAGAATACTTCTCAGATGTTTCCTCAATATCTAGTTTTTCTAAATTTTAAAAAGGTTTCATGAATGACAATTTTCAGTATTTACTCTGCTCCTATAGTTAGTGATTATTGTTTTGAATATGAAGGATCATGTTTATATATATCTGATATTTTTATTTTTCTCTCACATTAACCTTATTTCAAGCCCCTATTTTCTTGAAGGTTGTGATTATTTGTCCTGGGTCTCTTTTAGTTTTGTTCTCTTTGTCTAAGTGATTTCAGTCTTTTTTTTCTTTTTAAAGTTAAGTGAAATAATGCTTGTATCAGTTAGATGATGCTTCTCATTTTGTAATTATGTGATTTCATTTTTATGGCAATATTGTGTTATTCTTCATCTATTTATTCATTTGATGTGTGACTTCAAAATTTAGTCATGTCTTTTTAATACTACATTTTAGAATAGTACTATATAATGTTAATTAACCCATAGAATCTTTGTTTTCTTTGTGATTTTCTTGAAGTCTTCAGAAGTAGGGTGACTTATATTCTGAAAAGAACATGGCTATTGTCACCTCTCTTTTTTGGATCTTCTTCTTTCTCTATTACCCTATTCCAGAATGTGCCCATTAGTGAAACTGATGGGAATCTTTATAATATTGTATAATTGGTTGTTTAATTTTGAGCTACTTTGACATCTTGTGACATGACCAGAGTGCCTTTGTATTCTCCCAGTATTGTACTAAGCAATGCCTCCTCCAGGTCCATCTGTGATGAATTCAAGTTACTATAGTGTTCCATTCATGGTTCACTCAGAACTTCTGCTACTTCTCAGTATCTCTTCTGATACTAAATGGATTTTGTGGCTATTGGTAATTTTTCTTCACTTGCTTGTAATTTGGCCTTGTTTTACCCCTTGCTACTTTGTTACTAATACTCTCTGATATTTTATCTTTGTTATGTGTCTGTCTGCTTCAATATGAGTACCAGGAGATATTTAAACATTACAAAATATCATTCAGTTACTAGCACCATTCTTGAATTAATACCTCACATTCTTGAGATTTTTATTAACTATTTGCTTACATTTATCTGCTTTGTTCCACCCTTTAACATTTCTCAGGAATGACAAAAAAATAAATTTTCATGTTATTAAACTCATTCTCGGATTTAGATTTATGGAGGCCTCTCATTTCCTTTACTCTAATATGGCATTTATTTGATAAACTGTGACTGATGCAATTAAATTTTGAAAGTTAGAAAAAATACAAAAATGCAATAGTTGGAGGGTAAATTGGGAGGGAGATGACAACTGGACTGTAAAGAAAGATTAAATAATAATAATAATGATAATAATAATAGCAAACCAAAGTATATAATTATAGAATCAGAGGAATAAAAAGACTAGGTAACTAACAGCGAAAACAACAATCATTGTCCTCTTAGAAGACTTAGCACTGAAATGTTTAAAAATCAACCATAAGGATTTTGCTGATGAAAATGATGACTTGAAGCTCTAACACTCTTTACTTTTCTTCCAGGTAAATTTTAGAATTTATTTAATATAAGTTTGGATTATTTTTTAATACTTGGAAATGCACTTGGCAACTGGAAAGTTTAATTAAAGTAGCAGTACTTTTGTTAAGGTAGAGTAGCATATCCTATTTATTCACAACCTAAAAAAATTAGAGGTTGTAACTGGTCTCAAAAGTATGGTAGTTTATTATCCAAAATCTTCTTAATTTTTTAATTTCCAGTTGATAAATATACAGATTAGGTAATTAAATATTTTATAGGAAAATAAAATATATTCATAATAAAATACAAAAATATTTACAGATGTTAATATTGTTAAAAATTATTACTGTGTTATCTGTGCATAAAATGTTAATCATTTATGAATTAAACATTCAAGCAAAGAAAAATCAGTTTTGTACCAGAATTTGAAATAGGACAGAAAACCAGTGATGCTCTTCTTTCATCATCCACGTTCTGAACCACTTGAGGGAAATAAAATAGAACAGCCAGGTAAAGAGATACTAAAGTTTTAATTTAGTATCCAAATTCATGGAAATATAAACATGTGACAGTAATAATTTTCCCTCACTCTAAATTCCAAACTCTTATTAAATTATTAATTTAAAAAATTTGCACTTATTGCTTTTGTTCAAGCAGGAAGCAGCAGAAGCCAATTTATATTTCCTGAGAATGGAATCCAACAGAGGAAAGGGATTGATCCGTGTATAACTCATGATAATGTCACGGTCATGTGTTTAACAATTGGAACAGACAAGTTGCTCTCCCTGGAGAGAAGTGAGGTCAGTAATGCAGATAACCAAATGCCCTAGTCCTGAATTCATCAAAAGAAACACACACTCATGGCTCCATTATAAAATCATCTTTAAAACAAATTCTACAAATTAATGACCATTGATTATTTAATATGAAATTTGATATTTTTATAGTGTGACCTAAATGGATGGAAAAGTATCTGGATGAATGATTTAATATATTTTGCTTTGGGAATGATTTGTTCTTTTATTGTAAGTGTAGTAGAGGATGTTTGAATGGCTATTTTTCCCCTCAACATGTTGTAGTCTGTTACCAGCAATAGTATTCCAAAAATATTTCATTGACCTTGAACTCACATTCAATAGTACAAGAGAAAGCTTGGTACATTTTTTTTTGTGTGTGTGTGTGATAGTTTTGTCCTTTCTATAGAAAATCATATTTTAAAAGTATATGTTGATCCAGAAGTTTTACCTTTACCCTCTGCTCACCTCTTCAGCTTTTTAAATCTCTGCTAGACTTCAAGCTCTTATACGATTATAAAGAAATGCCTTATGACAGGTTTCAGAGCTCTTTAGATTTAAGTGGGAAAAGGTACAAAAGGCAATTATCATATAGTACAGATGCTCTGGGAACAACCTTTGCTTCATACTTAGCAAAACTGCCAAGGCATAGAACAGCATCCTATCTGAACACGCATCACTATTGTTTATCTGAATCACACACTAAAAATGTGTTTTAGTAGTGCAGGAAGACTAAACACACACAAGTCCAGATTCTTATACTACCAAGAGTAGTCCAAAGAAAAATTCATAGCTAGCCAATTTTCCAGGACATTTGTGGCATGTATTAAGTTTGTAAATTTGAGAGTGTTTGTTTTATTTAAGCATAACCCCAGGAAAAGCAGATTAACATGGATAAAGAGCCACTTAGACAGGATTATTCCTATATGTGATTTGAGTATGGACTTGGAAGTCACTGGTTATCAATATTAGAGAGTCATCTGTCCACACTGAATGTAGATAGAATATAATTCAGTTCTATAACTTCTTATTGAAGCATTAAACCTAAGCCTTTGTAATGGGCATGCTTTTTTTTTCTTTTCATTGTCTACCTGAATTAGCAGTTAACCTCTCCTAAGAGTGAATAGTTCACTTTTTATGAAAAGATACTTCTGTTGTCTTTATTGCTATAGTATATATTATATTCATGTAAAGGAGAATACAGATTTTTATGAAAAATAATAAAATACAATCAAATAAAAATATTTGTGTTAATTTATGTTTTAAAATCATGTTTATAAATATCAGTGACATACAAGTAACTTGCAGATGAATTTAGCAGCCACTATGTGTTGAATATTGATTCTAAGTTGTTTTGTTCCTAAATGGTAATAAATCCCTATTTTTTGTGTGTGTCCTAGTTATGATTTATATTTCTCTGAAGAGACATCATGACTAAGGCAATGCTTTCAAATGACAACATTTAGTTGGGGCTGGCTTACAGTTTCAGTGGTTTAGTCCATTATCATCATAGCAAGAAGCCTGGCAGCTTGCAGGCAGACATGGTACTGGAGAAGGAGCTGAGAGTTCTACATCTTGATTCAAAGGCAACCAGGAGACACTAGCATCTTCAGGCAGCTAGGAGGAAGCTCTCTTCCACAATGGGTGGAACTTGAACATAGAAGGAGTCCTCCAAAGTGCACCCCCACAGTGACACACTTCCTCCAAAAAGGCCACACCTCCTAACTGTGCCATTCCCTATGGGCCAAGCATAGTCAAACCTCCACACTTAGAACTTCAAAATTAGTGAAATGAAACTTATGATGCAGAAAATTAACAAGTATCCTATATACAACATTAAAAGAAGATGAAAACATACATACAGGCAGCACTATACAGACTAAACAAGTCATATTTAAAAAGATATGCTTATATACCTATACACATATACAAGCAATAGCAATTAATGAAAAAAATAAGGTATATATTTGAAACAGAAGAAAGCAAGGATGGCTATAAGAGAAGATTTGGAGGGAGGAAAGGGGAAGGAGTTTAGTTATAATCTCAAAATATGATTTAAAAAAGAAAAAGACTACTGACTTAAAAACAAAACTGGGAATTACAGTGTAGCTTTGGCATAGTGCATGAACAGGTGAACAGATATATGAAGTCAGAAAAGGCAAAGTAACAAGGACGTTTTAGAAGTAACACACAAGCACTTGATTTGGGTTTTGTATGTTGGCTTGTTTTATTAGTTTTTATTATGATATTTATTTTTTCTTTCTTAGTAGATATTTTGTTTATGTTATCCACTTTTTCAGTCCTCCCCCGAGAATTCCACCATCCCATCCTCTCTCTCTCCCTGCTTCTATGAGAGTGCTCCTGCCCACCCACTTCTGCCTCCCTACATTCCTCTACTCTGGCATTCCCCTACACTGGGGCATCAAGCCTTCACAGGACCAAGGGCCTCTCCTCTCATTGATGTCTGACAAGGCCATCCTATGCTACATATGTGGCTGGAGCCATGGATAGCTGCCTGTGTACTCTTTGATTGGTGGGTTAGACCCTGGGAGCTCTGGAGGATCTGGTTGGTTGATATTGTTCTTTTTATGAGGTTGCAAACCCCTTCAGCTCACTGATGGGTTTTGAACAGATAAGTAGCTGACTTTCCACATGTTTTAAGCTGTCTGCTGAACTGACAAATGATTATAGAGGATCATTGCAAGGAGCAGTTCAAACGTAATTACAGTGAACACTTTGTACATATTGCTTAGAATTAAATTATTTGAGATTAAAATGTAATGATCCCTTTTCTGAAGAGAAAGGGTAGGAGAAGTGGATATGGGCAGAGGTGAGAGGAAAGAACTGGGCAGAGAAGACAGTTGGGAAATCACAGTCAGGATAGAAAGCATATAAATAAATAAATGATAAAAATTTATGACCCACTTATTACTCAGCTTATTCTCCCAGAAGCTTTGTCCACATTCTTCTCCTCAGAAAAATGAAAATGTTATCTTATTGTAAACAAGCATTGGAAGAGTCGAATTAACATAAGGAGTCTGAGGTGAAGATATTATTTGAACATTAAATAAGAAAAGTATTATGAAGACCGAGGCAGGTAGTATGAGGTGTTCATAAGTCTCAAATTCTGGAAGTCACTGGAAAATAGAAAAGATAAGGAATATATATTTTTCTCTTGGTGCTGACCTAACGCATTTTTTTTTTTTTAAATTTTTGACTTTCCAGTACTCTAAAAAACAAAACTCTGTTCTTTGTAGCCACTCAGTTTATGATCTGGTTACAATGCCTTAGTGTAAAACAATACATAACCAGAAATTGAGTCTTGATGGACGAATTATCTTCTGCTCCAAATTTATCAAAAAGTGCCTTGTATTTAAGGAACACAATGCCTTAAGAATACAAGTACTTTTCTTAGTACAATATGTCATGACTTTGAGTCCACAAAACCAAGGTAAACATCTATATCCTTGGCTATAGTTGTGCTTAAGGGTTTAACACAACAAAAAAGATTTTAAACATCAAATGAATACATACCCTTTCCCTTCATTTATTCTCTCTCAAAATATGTAAATTACAATTTATTACTTTAAACATTTTAAGTGTACAAAAAAGTCTTTTGAATACATTCACATTAATAGTTAAGCTATTATTACTACTATCCATCTATAGGATTTAACTTTCTCATCATTCCAAACTGAAACTCTGAACTTAAATGGACAATAACTCTACACTCCCCCATTCCACAGTTGTTTCTAGGCAATGTTCCAAGTATTCTACCATATATGTGTGTGTGTGTGTGTGTGTGTGCACATTGTGTGCATGTGTACGTGTGCATGTTTAATTTAAACCTCTTTCCCCTGTATCTGCCTACCCTAAGTTTTATGTAAACACAACTGACACACTATTAGCAGAGAACAAACTAACATTTATGAAACAATTAAGTATTTTGTTATAGGATTGAATAAAAATGAACATCTAAGAGACCCTAATTCAGGTGTAGAGTAGATCACAGTTTGCTAATATTTGCAAACTAAAAAATAATTACCTTGTGAGTATAAATAGTAATTCACACAGGCATAACTAATCATTCAAACACTACTCCGATGTTTACAACTGTAATTCTCATGGGATAGAATGACATTAAGCATTAGTGACAAACTTTTGGATTTCTTATTTATAAAAAGCTCCTGAGTTTTTGATGGCAAAGCAATTCACACCTCTCATCCTTTTAACAGCTGGGGTTTCTAGTATATTCTAAGTATGGTCCTGGCATGATGTCTCCAACCCAGTGATTTTGAGTCAGTACAAAGCATATATATATATATATATATATATATATATATATATATATATATATATACTTTATTACTTTATTTCTTGGCATTATATATATATATGCTATTTAAAGCATTTGAATAACTTCCAAATATTAGACATAAAAAAATCATATTATATTTCCTGTAAAAGAAGCAAGGGGATGAAGAATCTGAAGAATCTAACTAAAATCATAGGAAAATAAACAGCAAAGTATCTTAATAGTTTTCTTGCCTCTGAAAAAGGTCAGTTAACACCTAAGCACAAAGCCTAAGAATGGTGGTGGTGGTGGTAGAGGTGTGTGTGTGTGTGTGTGTTTAAAGTGCTAGCATCTCAGTGTAGATACTTCTTTACCTATGTGATCACTTGCATATTAAAATTTGAAAAGCATCACCTATTTAGGAATATATGTTGCATTCGTGACAGTTCACACAGGGTGCATTTTAAGAAAATAAGCAAACATCTTACATTTCCAGAAAAATTTAAATTTCTGTTAAAGACTGCAGTTTGGTTTATTAAAAACATTCTGTGTTTCTGTTTATAGGATGTATGCCAATTTGAAAGAAGTTGCTTTTACACATTCAGTTCTTCATGATTCAGGAAAGAATAAGGAAAACTAGAGCCAAAAAAAAAAAAAAAAAAAAAAAAAAAAGAAAAAAAAAGAAAAGAACACAGCTTGGGATTTAGGAAGACTAAGGTAGGGGAATATTTGAAACAATTGTAATGATTTATTGAAAAATGATTCAAATTACAGTGAGGACCTGTGAGATTTTTCCTGAATGAAGGATCACCATGGATGGCATCCTTTGCCTTCATATTGGACAGACTAGTTTAGAGGATTATTGTACTTTGTTCTTCTGGTACTTGTGAATGTCATAAACATTACACAAACACTTAGTTTCATCCTTTTTTTCTGATTTTTTTCCTTTTTCTTTTTTCCTCTCCAAAATGAGATGCTAAGTTCTGTCACCTGGGGGTGGTTATAATGATTACAACTGCTGATATCGCCAAAGGCAGAAACAGAACGGGATCAAGCAAATGTGACCCCAGGTACATGACTTTAGACTTCAGTTGTGACAGCTATTGCGGTCTTTGCCTGAGGAAAAAGGGTCCCTTGACGAAGTTCATCCTGGTTTATAATCTGATTATAAAACATCTGCCGGTATTGCTTGATAGTCCGATGAGTGAGGGCTGATAAGCCTGTGGAGAAGCCGCATCGGGTGGGATCCTATGCACATTTTAAAACCTTGATGTTATGGTGTTAAAACTTAGTTCTTTTATGGCATAAATGAAAGTCATGGGTGCAGACTGCAAAAAGCCAAAAATACGTCAGGATTAACGGAGCACCCTGGTAGAAGCAGGGTGAGGGGGCATGGGATGGGGAGGCAGAAACTGGGAAAGAGGATAACGTTTGAAATGTAAATAAAGGAAATATATAATTAAAAAACAGAGCTGCTCTTTACGTAGTATAAAATTTTCTAAGACCATTACTGTGTTATATTTATGTAATTTATCAAGACAGGGAGAGTTTTGATTTCCAACAATTAAAATCCATGATACTCTCACATACTGCCATAGGATCAGCAGACAAGCCTCTGTGATTTGGAGAACTGTCTTGTGCTCCACAGGGAGTGGAAAGCAGAAAAATAACAAAAAGGTGTCTGAATTGGACTAAGTGTACACTTAAAAATGGTTACATGGGTCATTTAAGCCTTCTGCCTAGAATGTCCCTACATTACAGAAGAGTTGAATGGCTTTTTCAGTACACTTGTGGTTGCTTATGAATACTGTATATAATGTACAAATGAGCAGTGTTCTGTTTAAACTATAAAAACTCAACCATTCTCTCTTAGCTATTACTTTATTGTAGAAATATTGCTATGACTAAAAAGATTGAATTTATTTTTAGTGGTTATGGATAATAGATAATCATATGTAAAAGCCTATTTTATTTAGAAGTATATTAATTTGTTCTCAAAACTTTGAACAAAGTTGAATCATTGAAATAAATGAATATGCATACATATACATCATATATACATAGTGAAGGAAAGAGATACTGAAATTTTTCCTTCAGTATTAAAAAGGTAACTACTGTATACCAGTATTACTAGAAAATAAAATTCTAAAAACACTATAGCTTTCCCAATACTATTCCCTATAAATTTTCTCTAAAAATAAATTTACAATCTATATTATTGATAAGACTTTGTTGATATATACATATATATATGTATATATCATGGGCATTATGAATCAACTTTCTGCATCAAATAGCATAATAAGTATTAAATACAAAACAAGTAAAACATGGTCTCTTATCTAAGAATTTTTGCAACTTACAGCAAGATGCTACCATAACCATCATACAAAGAGATCTAGAAATCCACTAGGTTTTGATTAAATATTTTAAAAATTGTTACAATTGAAGGCACATAAATGTATAAGCTGAAAACTATACCTGTTTTATATACTTAAGGTATCAATCTAAATTAAACACAGATTTTAAAGCCTTTCTTCTACCTTTGGCAAGATTTATGCTTATTTAAATACTTGAGACATGGCTTTAAACTCTAGGTGCTTAATATTCTAGAACATAACATGTGTTGTGATGCTGGAATACTCAGTACAGTTTTCACAATAAACTAGTAATATGGTGCTTTAATTTTGTATTCAGGAAGCAAAATAAAGTTCCAAATGCCTATAATTTTACAACATTACCAATATATAAGAATTAAAATATGCAACATGGTGAACAGATCACAGGTGTTGGGCAAAAATGACGAAAGTTTACTTTCCAGGATGAAGTAGACAGAAGAAATGCAAAAAGCAAAGCCAGTTCTACCTGGCATGTTGCCTGGGAAACCACACCATGGCTGTCAATGTGAAAATGCACAAAAATTCCTGGAGCTTTAACCCCGTGCTTTCAAAAGCCTTTTAAATATTTTCTAAACTCCATACATTTTAAATCAAAATATTGGACAGATAAGATTTATAACATAATATATAGAAGTGGTCAAAAAAATTAAGCATATAATAGCATAGAAGACACTCTTGGCTAGTGCAATCTAAAGCATCCAAGTTCATAAATGATTTAATTATAAGAAGGGAATGACAATGATTTTCCTCTTTCTAACTTAAAAACCCATCCATGGGAGACAACATTTGATAAAGCAGAAATATTCACACTCTTATCTTGTCCTGCCAGGTTCTGTCTGTTTCTTATCTTTGCTGACTTGCAATGACTCCTGGGCCCACCTCCAGATTCTTCTTGTAGTACTAACATTACAGGTCATCTCATCTCTCTATGACCAGGCACATCCTAATCGAGTGCTTCTGTCGCTTCCTATGGACAAAAAGCATCCAATCAGGCCCAAGTTGTAACTCCAGCACCATCCTAGTTACAGAAAACTAAATTTTTGTTTGGAAACTATTTTTCCACCCTAACTACAACAATCTTGACTTTATTTATAAAATTATGGGAGCTCAGTTCAACTAATCTAAAACTTACCGTTTTATGCCTCTAAGTATGAAGGAATTTGTTACAAATCAAAATGATCTTCAAAGAAATATCATTTGCTATAAATGTAATAACTACCCTCTATGTCCAGTTGGTGTATGGGTACAAATCTAAAACAAAATAGTTTTTAGATTGTTCTTTTAGAGAAGATTAAATGGTGTGGGGAAAATCTGAATAAATTAATGAAGATTGCTGTTAATGTTTAATTAAATGATTAATTAAATTACCTCGGTACATATGTAGTTTAGTGGGAATACTCATTACATTCTACATTCCTCAATAAAGTCAAAATGCTTCTAATATTAGGATGAATAAAAAACTTTTTATACTGGTGGCATAATTATGTGGATATACATAAGTATGTATTAGTATCTATTTTACTGAAAGTAGATTCTTTTCTCATATACTGTGTCCTGATTATAGTTTCCCCTCCACTTCACTTCCCACTTCTTTTCTACATCCTCTCCTCTCCTGATCCATTTCCTTTCTGTCCCTCTTTAGAAATGAATGGGCTTTTAAGAGACAACAACTAAACATAATTAGAAGAAACAAAATTTATCAAATTGAAGTTGGACACAACAACCCAACTGGAGGGGAAAGAGTCCTGGGAGCAGACACAAGAGCCAGAGACCCCCTCACTCTCACACTCAAGAATTCCATCAAAGTATCAAGCTAATAGCTATAATACATATGTGGAGGACCTGGTGCACACCTGTGTCAGCCCTGTGCTTGCTGTTTCAGTCCCTGTGAATTCATATATATCTTGCTTTCTTTACTCGTAGGACCTTATTCTCTGGGTATCCTCTATCCACTCTGGGTACTACACTCTGCTTCCTCTTTGCTAGTTTTCCTTAACTCTGGGGTGGAGGAATTTGATGGAGATGTCCCATATAGACTCTCTTGCTGTGGGTCTTTGCATTTGTTTCTATCTTCTGTTGAAGGAAGCCTTTCTAAAGATGGCTGGATAGGACAATGATCTAAGAATATACCATAATAATATTTGGAGTGTTGGGAGCCAACTTTTAGCAGAAAGCAGCTATCAGCTTTGTAGCCATCTTGAGCCATATACCCTGACATGAGACTTGTATTACAATAGCCTACAAAAGCTGAGCACACTCTGATAACATCTTGCTTTAGATACCCAGGACTTTCCTTGGGTGTGTGAGATTAAAGGTGTGTGAGATTAAAGGTGTGTGACTTAAGAGTGTGACTTAGAGATCAGATTTAGAGACAAGACCTAAGGGCATGATTAAAGGTGTGACTTAGAGGCATGGCTTAGAAGTAAGACATATCAAAGGGAGAGCATCAGACACTTTAGAGAGTACAACTTGGAGAACAATTTGGAGTAACAGAGATTCAGACACTAGGAGTAGGAATAGACATTAGACAGAGAGAAGAAATTTTGAGTACGACTAGGAACTAGAAACTCAAGACTTGGGACTTGGACTAGGAAGACTGAAGAATAAACGGGATTGAATCACACTCTGTTTGGTCTCCATTCTTCGAGTCCATCCTCACTCTCTCTCTTGCTGAACCCTGAACCGCAGACCAGAGTGGCAGCTTGGGCCGGGAAACAGTGGCCACCAAGCATGGAGTGGAGAGGGCCTCAACATTTTTGGCCCCCAAATGTGGGCCAGCTCGGTTCCCAACATTGGAGTCATCTTATTTTGTTTAAGAACAGTAGTGTTTTGTTTATCTTATGTCTCTGGGCCATTTGATCTCTAATTCTTGGTTACCCAAGCAATGTAAGTTATGGTTTTCTTCTCATGGAGCAAGTGTTAAGTCTAATCTACCATTGGTTGTCTACTTCCCCAAGTTCTCTGCCATCTTAGTTCTAGAATAATTCTCTCTCTCTCTCTCTATCTCTCTCTCTCTCTCTCTCTCTCTATATATATATATATATATATATATATATATATATATATATATATATATCTTTTGTAGAGAAATTTTAACCCAGCAAAATGACTGCTCTGTCAAGGGATCACATGCAAAGACTTCTAGGTCTTTGTGATCTGTCTGGAATACAGACATACCTTTAATTCTTTTGGCTAAAATATAGATACACCCTCATCACATATCTTTAACCCCTCTGGCTGGAAGACATGTTCCCTTTTTGTACTTGCCTTGAATCACAAATAATGATATCTAATTGAGGGACAGATAAAGGAACAAATTAGAGAGAGATTCAAGAGAAGAAACAAGAAAGAGATGCTATTTAAGAACAGTGCAGGGAGACAGAGTCAGTTCAGTTCAGTTCACAGTAGTGCAGCTTGGTGCCATTCATTTGAGTGTGGTTGAGATCAGTTGAGTTCCTGCAGTTCTGTTTAGTTCCTTTCAGTTCATGTAGTCAGTGTAGTTCATGGAGTTCAGAGGCAGTTTTTCCAAGTAGAGCAATTCAGTCAGAAGATGAAAAGAGCCAGTTTGAATCAGTCAGTCTGGAGAGGAGTTTTGAGCCAAAATAGCTGAGTTAAACTAGCTAGCCAGAGTTCATAAAAAACTAGAAAGGATGAGCTTATTTAGCAGTAAACTTCTGAGACAAAAAATACATCTTGCCAACAAAAGTTTCATTTACGATATCTATATATTACTTGAAAACACACTAAAATACTTCTTTGAGGCAATATTTTCAACTACAAACCTCTCCATTACCATTCCTATATAAATACAGTAATTTCATTTATAAAAATACTTTTGAGTTGCTCAGGTCCATGAATATTCCACATCTCCTTTGCAAGAGTTCCTGTGGATTCCGACAAGGCGTCAATGACTGAAGAGTAACTTGGAGATGAAATATACAAACTATTATTCAAATCCAACATTCACTTAAGTCGATTTGAATATAATCTAGATAGTAGCACTTATTACAATCTAGTGGTTTTAACTTTCTATTTCACAAAAACATACTTCATTCATCTAAGTGATCATTTCCAGAGTTCTTTTCTAAAGTTACTTTGAACATTTTATTTGGAATGTAATAGTTCTCAAATTATTTTCATATGACTTCTAAATTTTAAACATAACTTTAGGATTAGCAATTATAAAACCAATGCTATTTGCCTAAACTACTAAAGGGTAGCCTCAGTGCACATGATTACACCTATGTAGAAACTGAAGTCAGACAGTTCCTTAAAATCACCTGCCATCACAACTGGACATACAAATATAGACTGATAAAACTACATCTCAGAAATCATAAGTGCAAAGAGAGAACTCTGGTCCCATAAAAAAAAGATAGTTCAATCTCAAAAATACTTTTCTCTTTCACCTGCATTGCCTCATATCACTTAGTCTCTCTACTGAGTAACACCTGTTCAAAAGAAGTGCCAAGGTATAAATATTTGAACAGACTGGAATGTATTTCTTTGCCAAAAACTTATGTTGTATTGCAACAGCTGGCAGTATGATCTGTGATGGAGAGTCATTTGGAGTGTTGAAATTAGCTTTAATGTGGAGAATGTTCAAAATCAGAACCACTGAATGTTCTCTCATAAGGCCAAACATCAATTTAGTAGAGAATGGGATGGATTTTTCACCATTCCAGTAGTTCAAAGCAGATGGGATGTAAGAATAAAAATATCCTGAATCTTACCCTTATTCCAGGATAGTTTTTATTCTTGCTTTGTATCTCCATTTTATTTCCTAATTTCCTCATTTACCATTCATTCTTAGGGGAAATTAAAATGCATTTAAAAATATTTTCCTCCTATGGTAATTCACTACTGAGAACCTAGGATGCATTCTGGTAAACACAAATATATTGGTTATGAAGCCATTGTGTGGACATTATAGGCATACTTATACAAACCCAAATAGTATAAATTAAGACTACATAACAATAATATTGTTCATGTTTCCAAGGCTGCAAATATATGCAGCAGGCTCTGACATCTATAGTATAAGTAATAACATTTATTAAACATAGAAAATGCACATAAAATGTGATTTAGGATATTTGTACCACAAAATAAAGGTGCAATGGTTTAGTAAACTGAAAATGAATGGAAATTTTATGATGGGAGGTGTTTCTAATAAGTCAGTAAGTAGATAACTTAGGTTATTGTTATCTACTACTACAGGTTATACACTAGGCTCTAATAAATATATTACAGTAGTTTGTGCAATAACAAATGAACATTAACACATTATAAATTTACTTAATTTTTTCTTTCATTGAAAACAGTATTTCCCCTTATAAAATATATTTGATTATGCTTTCTTCTCTCTTTACTCCTCCCAGTTACTTTCCACCTCCCCTCCCACCTAGACTCACTTTTCTTCTGTCTATTAATATAAAACAAACAGGTCCCTAAGGAAAAAAATAATTACATTAAATAAATAAATAAAACAACTAAAATGTTAGGATCGGGTAAAGCAAGCTAACAGAGGGAAAAACAGTCAAAGAAAAGAGACAAGATACAAAGATGCACTTGTTTACACAATCAGGAATTTCATAAAAATACTAAACTGAAAGTCATACATGCAATGACCAGGAAAAGACATTTTGAACACAATACTATTAGCATAAGCATTGAGATCAATACTTAGTAAATGGGACCTCATGAAATTTAAATGGTTTTGCACAGCAAAGAACACCATCCCTTAGACAAAGGGCCAGCCTAGAAAATAGGTCAAAATTTTTACCAACTATATATCTGATAGAAGGCTAATGTCCAAACCACATAAAGAACTCAAAATAATACATATCAAGAAAACAAATCCCCAAATTAAAAATGGCATACAAATTTAAACAGAGAATTTTCAAGTGAAAAAATTCAAATGCCTGTGAAACACTTAAAAGAAATGCTCTCCTATTGAGACTAGATGACTCAGCCTAGTTAGAGGAAAGGGATTCAAGGGCAGGCAACAGAATCAAACAACTCCTGCTCCTGCTGTTAGTAGTCCCACATGAAGACCAAGTTACACACTGTTACATACATGTAGAGGGTCAGTCCCATGCATGCCTTCCTTGCTGATTGGTAATTCATTCTCTATTAGTCCCTATGGGCTCAGGTAAATTTTGTAGGCTTTCTTGCAGTATCCTTGGCCTCTCTGGCTTTTTTAATCCTTCTTTCCCCTCCTCTACAGAATTCCTGAAGCTCTGCCTAATGTTGGGCTCTGGGTCTCTGCATCTGTTTCCATCAGTTGCTAGGTGAAGCCTCTTTGATTATGGTTATGCTAGACTCTTGTCTGCACGTATAAAAAATACCATTAACAATGACAAGGGTGAGTTCTGTCTCATGGCATGAGTCTTTAGCTGGTTTGGTCATTAGTTAGGCATTCCCTTCATTTCCACTCCATCTTTTACCCCATCATGTAGATGGGACAAATTCTGTGTAGGAAGTTTGATCTCTGGGTTGGCTTCCTCATCCCTCCATTGGAAGTCATGGCTGATTCCAGGAGATGGCTTTTTCAGGCTCCATATAACCCATTGCTAAAAGTCTTAGGGTCATCCTGATTTCTGGGAGTTTCCATTGTCCTTGGTTTCCAGAAATGCCTCCACCCTTACCAAATACAGTTGTCTCTCCCAATGTTTTCTCCCTCCAACCTCCCAGGCTAACTATTTAGATTCAGGGAGCTCTGGTTGGTTGGTATTGTTGCTCTCCCCATGGGACCACAAGCCCCTTCAACTCCTTTAGTCTTCTCTCTAACTCATCCACTGGGAACCCTGTGATCAGTTTGATGGTTAGCTATGAGCATCTGCCTCTGTATTTGTCAGGCTCTGGCAGTGCCTCTCAGGAGACAGGTATATCAGGCTACTGCCAGCATGTACTTCCAGACATCCATAACAGTGCTTGTATATGGTGATTGCATCTGGGAGGGATTTCCAGGTGGGGCAGTCTCTGGATGGTCTCTCCTACAGTTTCTGCCTGACACATTGTCTCATATCTGCTCCTGTGACTATTTTGTTACTCCTTCTAAGGACCAAAGCATCCACACTTTGATCTTTCTTTTTCTTGAGCTTCATGTGGTTCAAGTTATGTCTTGGGTATTGTGAGATTTTGGGCTAAAATCCACTTATCAATGAGTGCATACAATGTGTGTTCTTTTGAGATTAGGTTACCTCACTCAGGATGGTATTTTCTAGTTCCATCTATTTGCCTAAGAATTTCATCAATTCATTGTTTTTTATACAACTAGGCATACTTATCCATAGGTGAAAGGGAAGGATTCACTTACTGGCATAAGGCATGATCCCAATCAAGTATGAAACTTGGGGAAGAGGGCATGTTTTATGTTTTTTTTTTCCTGCAGGATGCTGAAGGAACATGGAGGCCACCAGAGCGATGGGTGAGACATGGTCATGTCAGGACAAAGAATGATGCTAACCTGTGACCTTGTTGAGTGCCCTGACAATGGTGACTAGGAAGCTGTATTGGACATAAGTTTCTGACCTACCATTACTTACCTATATCCCTGATGGGACAAGCTGCCTTGCTTCAAGTTCTTAGACCTTGTGGAACAGAGAATCAAAAAGATAAGTTATAATGCCTCTTGTATTGTTATTAAATGTAACCAGCTATTCAGACTCAATCATGGACTGGTCTAGAAATCAATCCAGTATTGGAAATAACAATCTTCATTTGGAAGTCTTGTCATTTTCAGAGACATATATGGAAATTAGCTGCAGTTGTCTATGATGTTATGTTAGCAAGAGATAAATTTGGGGCAGGATCTGAATTTCAAACAGGTGTTAGCACATGTGTTAAGGCTCTTTTAATTGTCAAGTTAAAATACTTTTGTTTATTTTACAGTATTTAATATAAGTTTCATTGATTGTACACCCCATGTATATTCTATTTCCTCCTTTCCATGACATTTGATTGTCCCCCTTTGGGCCCTCCTTCTTACTTTGCCTCTTTGACTTTATGGATTGTAGCACGGTTATTCTTTACTTTATGAACAACATACACTTATAAATGAGTACTCAACATGTTTTCTTACTGAATCTAGATTACGTCACTCAAGGGTGATCTTTTCTAGATCTATCCAGGCACCTCTTCTTCCTGCCACCTGATATGCCAAGGTTAGTTGGTATCAATGGGAAGCCACCTATTTTCTGAGGAGAAAGGGAGGATGGGGAGGTCTAACGCGCACCCCCGAGCCCCTTACCACCCGTGGATGAGGAATCACGAGAGGCACAATTCGGGTAGTTACTGCAGACGAGGCTTTAATCAGTATCACACACGTGGAAAACGCGGAAGGGCTGAGCTGTGGAAGGGGCCTGGCTTAAATACAGTCTAGAGTGACGTATTCACTTCTGATTGGCTGTTCGCTCACCACCCAACATTCAGTGACTTTTGGCTGGCTCTCTGCCTTTGCATCTGCGCAGATAATTGTTTACTTCTGGGAAAACACAAGGGTAGCGCCAACTTGGGGTGGCAGATTATACTGCGGGTCCTAACAGGGAGGGAGAGGAGGTGAGAGAAAAGAAATGGGAAAAAGGGGAGTAAAGGCTGTGATGAGGATGTAAGGTAAATAAACAATTTAATTAATAAAAATTAAAAATATATAAAAATGAGATAAGATAAATGATCCACAAGTTAATGGTGATTTAATAAATACCATGTACAGACAGATATATCAGTAATGGATTGATAGGATCAATATACATTTTAAATATTCCTTATCCTTCAGAGAAAATAGTTGTTGTAATTATTTCAATTAATTTTAGAATATTTTAAACAAAATAAAGGCTAAGATTCAAGGGAAAAATTGAAATGGTCAACATCTTTTTCTCATCAGAAAAATGAAAACCAACATTACTGTGACATTTTATCTAACATCAGCCATACTGGCTAAGATCTATAAAACAAGTGACAGCTCATGTTAGCGAGGATGTGAAGCAAGGGGGACATTAAATTATTGCTGGTGGGACTGCAAACTTATACAAACATGTTGGAAATCAATATGGCAGTTTCTCAGGAAGCTGGGAGTTGGTCTATTTCAAGATCCAGCTATACTAATATTGGTCATATACCCAACAGATGCTCTATCCTACCACAGAAACATTTGCTTAACCATGTTTATTTTTGTTCTATTTATAATAGTCAGAAAGTGAAAACAACTAAGAAAACCCTCAACAAAACAATAAATAAGGAAAATGTGGTACAATGACGAAATAGAGTAGTTTTCAGCCATTTTAAAAACATGAAATTATAACATTGACAGATAAAATCAAAAATAAAATACATAAATCATCCTGATTAAGGTATTCCAGACCTACAAAGACAAAAAACAAACAAACAAACAAACAAACAAAAAACCAAATGTGGTATGTATAACATATAATAGGTGTTATGGTAATGATAACCAAACTATACTTTATAAAACAACAGAGGATATGTTTAAAGCACATGACTAGGGAGAGTGGATAAATAACAAGATAGATCTTGTTAAGTAGAGGCATTTTAATCCAGGAACAATGAATGCTACTCCGGCAAAGTATTATACCCAAATACCTTCTAGATCTGTGTGATATGGCTGGAATGATACACTTTTAGTCCCTCTGGCTGGAATACAGGCACAACCTTAGTATACCTTTAATCCCAATGATGGCAAGAAATCAGTCATGTGTGAAAGTGACATTTCATTGAGAGGCAGACAAAATGAGGAAATACTCAACTCTCAGGAGAAGAGTACAAGAAAGAGAGGTGACTTACAAGAGCAGTACACACACACACACACACACACAGAGAGAGAGAGAGAGAGAGAGAGAGAGAGAGAGAGAGAGAGAGAGAGAGAGAGAATTAAGTTTTACCAGGACAATTTTATAGAGACAGGTTTCAAGGGAAGACAGAACAAGTCAGAGAAAGAGCCAGAAGATTAAAACATATTGCTAGAGTTAGTCTGAGGCCAAGCAGAGTAATTCAGTGAGAATGATGAATTGGAGCTAGAATAGCTGAGCTGAACTATCCATCCAGTTCAGAAAGACAAGAAAGGGTGAGTTTATTCTTCAGTAAGCCTGTGAGACAACAATCACATCTGTCAAATACATCTGGTAACTACATGAAGCCACCATTCCTACCTGCTAGCATCGTAGGTCCTGGATGGTACTCTTTATCAAGAAAGTGAAATAAAAGATAGTTATGGATGGAAGGGAGTATCTGGAAGAGGAAGATCAAGTTGGGAGAAAGATGGCTGAGAGGGAGACAAAGGAGGGAATATAGAAGAGACAACTAAATTTAAGAGTCACTTGGGCATTAAGATGGAAACCAAACACAGTAGAACTTATTAAAATATATGCATATACAAAGGTGATCTAAATAAAATTGCCAAACAGTGTGGGAGACAGAGCTTCAACTGGAAGTCACACCTACACAGCTAACTGAACATGGTGAAGTTCCTCTGCTAACTCCATTAAGCCACCACCCTTACCTGCTTGCATCCTAGGTACTGGATAGTATTCATCATTCTATCAAAGAATAAACACACACCAACTCAGTCACAAACTCTTTGATATACAATGCTGTCTTGCCTGCAAAACATCCTAGGACTGTGAAAGAAATAAAGCTTGTTCGAGTAACCAACTAATATTGATTTGACTTAATCCCACTCCATGACATGGAACCCATACCTAACACTGCTTTCATGACAAAGAATGAAGGACTAAATAGCCCAGGGGCCCAGAGCAAAAACAAAAACTACTTGTATGAAAAGAAAGGTATCAATAAAATGGTTTTTAATGATATTCTGCTATACTCATAGAGCAGTGCCTTATTCAACCATTATCGGAGCGGTTTCCTCCTGTAGCAGATGGGAACAAACACAAAAATCAGTTAATCAGATATTATGCAGAGAATTAGAGACATTAGAACACTCAGTGCTAAATGAGATAACTTCATTAAATCCCTCTCCTCAGTGCTCAAACAAGCCTATGTAAGAGGCAGGAAGAGAGTGAGAGCCACAAGGGATGCAGGTCACTAAGAAAACAAGCCCCTCTAAATAAACATGATCATATAATAAAGACTGAGTCAACTGGCACGTGTATGTGTAATAATAACCGTTATTTACCCAGATGTAATTATCAATATCAAAGGTTTACTGCTGAGTAAGGTTCATCTTTTCTAATCTTTCTGTACTATGTCTGGTTCAACTTAGCTGTTCTGGCTCAAAATTCCTCTTCAAGCTGACTGATTCAAACTGTCTTCTTTCCACTTCTCACTGCATTGCTCTGCTGGGAAAAATGCCTCTGGATTCTATGAATTCAATTGTACTGACTTCACTGACTGGATGAACTAAATGGAACTACGTGAACTAAACTAAACTCAACTGCATCCAACTGAAAGGCACTGAACTGTCCCGAACTGAAAGGAACGTCACTGTATTGAGTAATACTGAACTGCCTTCTCTTCCTGATTTTGAGCTGCTCTTAAGTAGCTTCTCTCTCCTTTCTGTTCTCTGTAGAGTTAGAAGGATCTTATTTCTGACTCATTCTGTCCAATCATTTTCCAGCTCATCAAGTTGTCTTCCCCTCAGTTAGACATCCCTTCCAAACATGGCCGTTTCCTTCTACAAATTAACTTTGCCTTCATTGTTTAAGATGAAAGGTGCATACTATGGTGTGTCTGTATTCCAGCCAGATGGGATAAAGGCATGTCATATCAGCTGGATCCCAGATGACAGAGGTCTAGAAAGTCTCTGGATGTGATCCTTTTCCAGAGCAGCTATGAAGCTGAATTAACATTTCTCTATATCTACTGATCATATGTATATGTATAAATTTGTATATGTATACATATAAATTTGCTTTATAAACGTTAATTTATTTTAATTTTTATAATAACAATTAAAGTGAACTATAAATAGATTATACAGTGCTTAAATTTGTTGCTTGATAATATCAAGTTATTTTTAAAGTGTTAAACATTAAAACACTCCCTGACCTAAACAGGTTCAGATTATACATATCACCCTTTACCACCTACACATTGTGTCTGGTACAGTGGTATGCACAGAGCATCACACCTTATGTTGATGAATTCTTTAGAATAGTGGGAAAGATCTACCTGAGGCTCTTATTTGTTATGTGCCAAAATTATTCATGGTGGTTTCTTTTATTTGTTTCTTTTGCATTTTATTTTTAAATTAAAGATTTGTTTCTGAGAAAATAATCTATTACAGACATCCTTTTTCAATGAAAAACTTTGGATTCCAGTTCATATTTTCAAACTCTTTAAGAAACTTTCTAAGTTCAGCTAGTATCTGCTGAACTTTTTATTTCAATGTTTTAAAAAATGTTTTTCTGGATTCTATTCTTCATAGTTTCCTCAGTCTTATGTTTTATTCTATTACACTCTTGTTCGGATTTTCAGGATGCTCCATCAACCAGTTTAGAAGCTCCTTAGTGCCATCCTCATCTACTCTCGGGCCAATATGCTTTGGCATCTTAATCCCAGTATTGCTAAACACACACACACACACACACACACACACTAACTCACATGTACACTGATCAGCAATAGATTGGGGAACATCTCTGAAGTCTTCTTCCACAAGAGCCTTGTAATTCTATGATGGCATCCGAAGTCCAAGACAAGTTCTGGAGGAGTGATACAGGTAGAAGTTTCAAAACTGCTTTTGTGTATTTTCAGTGCTTTACCAAGTTCCAGCAACTTTCTGATTATTCCCCTGCAGTACAATTTAAAAGCTGTGGTAAATCTTTGGTCCTTTGGTTGTATTGAATAAACGGTGTCCAGAGAGAAATGTATCACTTTGACATAGGGTTGATATCACCAATAAAAGGAGGAAGTATGGCTCATTAATAGAACACTCAAATTCTTCAAAGGTATATTATTTTTTATAGCCATCAGTGAGTCCTAGAAATGTCTTAAAGGAGCCTGGGTCATTTATGCCTTCATTGCTCTCAGAATACCCTGGAAGTGATTATGTCCTGAAAGGATTGAAGACTGTAGGTGCTTACTATGTTAGATTACAAATAGTTTTCATTTGTTACCATGGAAGACTTACCCTGTTCTTAGGAGGCTTGAAACATAGCATTGTCTTATCTCATTAAAGATGAAATTCCTTACAGGCATCCCTTTCCAGGAGAGAAAAGTTGAGGCTTCATTGAAAACTTGCTCTGGCAAGTCATTTTGCTCCACCAGTTTACCAACTTTCCAAATCTTTTGGCTGCTTTTATATCAGCACCCACAGGCTCTTATATTTACCAGAGGGAATAAAATGCTGAAATTTGCTACAGTTTACAATAAGTTTAACATCACTGTTATTCTCAGCATGTCTTTTAAGTATCAGACATATACCCCATGCTTTGGCCATGATTCTCACCGTTCTGAAAGCAGCGTCTTTCTCTATGGTCTTCAGAAACGTTATTAGAAATTTCTTTATGTCTGAAGTAGGTTATTTCTTTTTGAGTTTCTCCTTGTCTCATTGCTTCCAATGAAGCATAAACTTTAACAGCTTCTGTCAGTTTTCTCTTGTACTTTAGGATCATATCTCCAGTGGTATGGAAAACGCCTGACCAGTGCACAGCAACCAATGCTGATGTTCCACTCTCCTAGCTCTTAATCACTTTTTAATTTAATTTCCAAGAAAAAAAAAACTTCATGTGACCTCTTACTGACAATGTGAGCAAATGAAGGTTTTATGCTGAGGGGCCATAGTTAATGCGACTGAAATCAAATCGAGTATACAAGGAAGAAAATGCTGCCAGAAGATTCACTAAGCACATGATAAATGAAGCTACTTGTCATGCAACACAGCATGCATTGTTAAATCTTCTGCTAATAAATAGGAGACAAGCACAGTGAAATGATAATACTAAACATTTATAAATATCTAAACCGATATCATAATAATCTATTGTCATAGGCAGTGCAGGATCAAATATTATGATATTACATATAATTTTCCATTCACAAAGTAAATATATTTAAAACACTCTTAATTGGAACATATGAGAACTCTATTGCAGTTATAAGCAAAGGCTGTGGCATTACTAACTTCATTCTAATCTTTAATACCTCCATCATACAGAAGGTCAGTCACTGTGAAGTTGCTGAGCAGTGCATGACTGCAAATGCATCTACCTTATGTAGTCTTTTCCTTTTGCCTACTGACAAATGAGTGACATAAATAGCCCTTACCAAAAAAAAAAAAAAAATCAATAAACTATGGATTATTGAACCTAAAGCAGACTTTTACATTGCTCTGTTCAGTAACATTGGTATTATTCCCAATGCCATCTGGGGTAGGAGTGTATGGTGGTTGAGTATGACAATGGCAGACACTTAAGCTCTGGGATGAAAACTAATACACACATCAGCATAATATCATTCATCATTAATTCTTAACAATTCATTTAAATCATACCCTCGTCTCACACAGCCACAGAGGACATTATGAACAGAGAGGTAAGAAGATGTTAAGAGCTAGCGGTGGTGGATGATTACAAGGAAACATTGGTTTGTAGACACAGCAGTACAATTGCACGTATGCACCTACAGTGGTTGTGACAGCTTTATGATACCTGACAAAATTTTATCATGGAGTGGGAGGTGGGCAAAAGGCTCCTCTGATGGATGAACAGTAACCAGCAATTGATAGCTTTGAGGAGACAGAGAAGGAAATTCCTTTAAGGTTGTGAGCATCGGCGGGAGGATGGCTACATACTCAAAATTATGTGGAGATGAACTGGAGTCAATGGATTAAACCATGAGGCACAAGGTTGGGTGAGGAGGAAAGGGGAAGAGTTGGGAGAGTGGGAGGTGAATAAGATCAATTACATTAGTAATTAGTAAGAATTAGTAAGTATAAAATAAAATTTCATTATCTAAGGACAGTTCTACAGTTGTTAAATGGCATCTATTATTAAATTATGTTTTTAGTTGTCTCTCGTCTAGTTTGAATGCTGTAGAAAATTCCACCAATGTCAGTTTCTTTTTTTTTAACTTATTTATTATCCTTTCAGTGACTATCCAGTGACTACTCATACTTTAATATCTCTCTTGTAGCCTCTCACTCCTTGTTTTCAGTTTGTACATTTCAAAAGAGTTTACCAATAAAACATTCCATTTATTGAATGGAGGTGTCTGTGGAGAATTTTTGGCCAACTTGAGTGTCACGTTCATCAATACTTGAACTAAAGTCAGAGCTAATCAAAATGTATTCAGAAACCATGTAATACTAATCAATATTGTTACCAAATTGAAACCCAGTGTGAAACTTGATTCAGAAGGAGTGGAATGAGCATCCCTGGCATGTTCATTGGTTCAGAATACATATTCTGCACACACACACACACACACACACACACACACACTACACACACACACAGATACACAAACCCACATATACACATATATATTCTGTATCTCTAAGTCTAATATCTATATATCACTATATCTATCTCTAAAGCATCTACATGTTATCTATATTATCTATGTATCTGTGTATCTGTGAATCTATCTATAATTTATATATCTATGTAGATTATATCATCTTTATAATATATAATATTTATATGTTGCATATATATTACGTGTGTGTGCAAGTCAATGAAATTTTCATTACATGACATTGAGTCCCCCTGACACATGATAAATGAGAATTCTATTTCTCTGAAAAAGTAATATATACTCTGAACAACACCACCTCTGGATAGGCATTAGGAATTCTATGTCAAAATTTACAGAATCTGAACTATGGTTAAAATTTATATCCATGTCTATTTAAGTGTAACACATGACGTCTTGATTCTAACACAATAAACCAGAGACTTATAGACATTTAAGGGGCAAAGTTGATTAGAGGTCAGAGAAAACTTTCCATGAACTTCAGAGTAAAAGTAAATCTTTTAGTACTTGCCAAGTTGACACATGAGAGTAATGATCAGAAGTCAAAAAGGCAATGACAACTTTTTTCTTGCTACATAGAAAAGACTAAACTCATTTTAATTACATGCAAGCAAAAAGGAGGAGGAGGGAGTGGATAGGGGGTTTATGGGAAGTGGATGGGGAAAGAGGATAACATCTGAAATGTAAATAAATAAAATATCCAATAAAAACAGAAATGTATTTATTAAAATAAATTGTGACATTTTCTATTCTTCTATCCTTGTGTTAGTGAGTTCTTTATTACTGTAATAAATACCTATAATAAATTACTGCAATTTAATACTGTAATAAATATAGAGATTTAAAAAGAAAAGACTAAACCCAGTTCTATTGAAATGAAAGGTCAAAGGGGCTTAAGATCTATGATGAATCCATGAAAAATTACAGGAGCAATACATGCAGATTTATCAATGGGAATGAGTGATGCATGCATTCATCTATGGTTAAACCAATTGCATTTGCTCACTTGTAGAGCATGAGGACTGTGCTACCAGATGGTCATAAGAACTGGTGAGATGGGGCATGTTCAAAACCCAAGAAAGTTATAGATCTGAGACAGTAGGAAAGAAGCTGCCCCCTCCCAGACTCTAATGCACAGATGACCACCGAGAGGACCATGGACAGTCAATATTTATTTATTTATTTATTTATTTATTTATTTATTCTTTCTTTTTAATACAGAACACAAGAAAAATGAACAATGAGAAAGAAAGGAAAAAATTAAGGGACATTTATAAACCACTTGACACAATCTACTTTAGTAAAAAGTAGAGAATTGATTCAGTTTCCATGAAATCATCCATTCTGTGTCTTATAGAGTATGTATAAATTATAATACCTAGACATTTAATGCATGTTGTCAAAACAGATACTACTAAAGTGTTACACCAGAAAACACAATTGTAATAATTGCTCTGAAATTTTAAAACATCATTATTACCATTTAAATGAAACGTGTTATTTTTCTACAAATCTATCGAAGAGCATGACCATGCTATTGCTGAAGACAGAAGATTATTTTACAACTGTAGCTCATGTTTGTGTGTACTAAGGTAGGGACTTAAACTCCAGACATTCCCAATTTGAAGTAAGCTTTATTACCTTTAGCACTTATAAACAGATTCAGATATTGTTAGTGAAAATATTTAGAAAATCTATTCGCTGGAAGGTAGCCATCACTTTATATTTATGATTTTTTGTTAATGCGCAACAAATGCTGAAATAAAAGAAATACAAACTGTCCAAAAATTATCAGAGAATTGAAAGCTTTAATTTTTTATCGGATATTTTATTTATCTATATTTCAGATACCTTCTCCTTTCCCCATATACCCCACCCAGAAAACCCCATCCCATCTCCCCTCCTCCTTTTTGCATTTATACCATTTAATTACATGCAGGTATTAATGTCAGTTCTAGGTTGAGAAACTAGCAATACAATAGATGCAAATAGTCAAAGAACATGAAGGAGGATAAACAAAATTCTGTGAACACTCCCATGATCACTGTTTCTAGGGGCTTGTCAGGATGACCAAAATATCTGAGCCAACTTCCTTGTCCTAGTCCAAAGTCATTTTCATGTCTGAATCCTACTTCCTTGTTCTAGCCTAAAATTTAGATTCCTGCCTGAAACTCCTTCTTTGTTCTAGGGCTGGTTGGCAGGAATCTGACATTGGTTAAGGACAAGGAATTGGGCTTCATTCAAGAATCTGACAGTAGGCTAGAACAAAGAAGTAATTTCAGGCAGGAATCTACATATTAGGCTAGAACAAAGAAGTAATTTCATTTATTCCTAAAATTCCAACCACTCTCCAAGGTACATAAAGTCCCTGTTCACATGGAATAAATCATGCAAGTTATGTCACAACTTACAGAGCTATAAAACTGGGGGATGATCATTGGATCTTGGAACTGTCTGTCTAGCAAGGATCTTTTTGGCAGAGGCATTGTTGTGAGACCTGAGACATTCCACACAGTTTGCCCAAACCCCTTTGTCCCTCTTTTAAGGTCTGTAACATTCCCAACATTCCTGGCCAGACTGCAGCCCTGGGAAACTTCTTTGTCACAGGCTCCACTTCACCCTCCTCTGTCTGGCCTACAGAGACATTTGACTTTCCAGATAGAGGGGAGAGGAATACAGACTCATACTGCCCGTTCTGGACTTTGCCCTGCCTGTGTATTTGTGGAGTACATATACGCTTGACAGAGAAGCAGAACTGAACTTGGCAAAATAGTCACTGGCTTTCTAAAGTTAAAATATTTTTTAGTTGTATTGTGTTGAATTTTAACAGAAGGCCTTGCTGTGCTCTCAGCTAACCTTGGCCTCAAAATTATATTCCTCCTGCCTCAGGTTCCCCAATGTTTTGTTGCACTATTTTCTTTCTCCTATTTTTTTTTTCTATGATGACTATAAAATGTGATTTTATAATTTTTAACAAAATTCCGCAATCCAATTGATGCCAAAGACTGCTCAATAAAGACATTGTTTTCTTTGATTTTACATGTGAGTGTGGAAATAAATATTCCCAAATATTTGAGAAAAACAAGCTACATAATGACAGTAGGTCGAGAGAAGTTAACATACTGCAGGACAGAGGACATTGTGTAATAATGTGTTGAACTCAATGCTTAAAACATAATCATAACAAGTGAAGAACTTACTGTTAGAAGCAAGAGATATGAAGTTTACTCAGACTGAGACAGATTCCTTTTGCAACCTAGGTGCATCCTAGTCCGTTGCCATGTTGAAAATGTGAATATAGGTCTTATCTCCAACAATTGTGCTATTAAGAAAGCATTTAAGAAATGGCTTTTTCCTTAATATGGCAGTTTGGGGAATAGACCCAGAAGACAAGTCATGAAGTCTATATTATAGAATTTTGCATGTGACTGCACTGCGAATTTCATCTGGTATTTTAGGAATGGTGACCTGCTTGCGTAAGTATCCCAGAGAATACTGGTGTCCAGTTTCCATCCTGAACTACAGTTTGGAATCTTTGTGGCAGTTAGAGGTGCTGTCTGGAGACTCAGAATACATGTTGATACATTATACTCTCATTTTGCTTCCATCAAGGTTTATTTTTTTGTGCAGTAATTATATTATTTTGTTATCATGTATATAAAATGTATATATTTCACTATATCATTTTACGTACTTTTATTTTTTTTTGGCTTTTTGAGACAGGATTTCTCTGTGTAGCTCTGGCTGTTTTGGAACTCACTCTGTAGACCAGGCTGGCCTCGAACTCAGAAATCTGCCTGCCTCTGCCTCCCAAGTGCTGGGATTAAAGGCATGTGCCACCAATGCCCAGGTCTCACTATATCATTTTTAAAAGGTTGGATAGTACTTTATGGTGTTATTTTAAGTTATTGAGTTAGTTTCCTAGACCTGAAAATTAGTTTCTAATTTTTCTCATTTAGAAATAAATCATTAAGGAATAAATTTATACAAAATTATGTTTCTATTATTTGATATTACTTCCTGGTTCAGCTCCTAAAACATAGGACTACTGATTTAAAAACAGTATTTACAAAAAATTATGATTCCTAAATTTTCTGAAGGCAGGCTATGTAAATTTACATCCCTAATCAGAGTGAATAAAATAAACCATTAAATTGAATTTTTGCTGGTACTTAGCTTTATATTTATATTTCTATCTTCCAATAACCTTTTACTACAGTTTATTTACTAATGTATTAGTTTGATTATAGCATCTTTTCACTCATTTATTAAAGAAGCTATGATATATGAATAAGTTAACCTTATTATAGAGAAAACGCCAGGCAAAAACAGCTTGTTGACAGAAGGATTCAATTTAGTTCACAGTTTGAAAGCATCTTTCAGTATGGTTGGAAAGCCTCAGTCGCAAGAGCTGAAGGCAGCTGATCTTGTATACCATTGTATGCGTTGGGGTTACAGTCAGGAAGTGAGGATGGACATGGAGTTTTTACTGGCTTTCTCTTTTGCAAGCCAGGATTTTATATCATAGTTGCAGCTACATTAAATGAATCTTCTCTCCTCAGTTAATTTGTTTCTAGAAACATTCTCAGACAATCACAGAAATGTATTGTTACGGCTTCTATCCCATCCGATTTACAACCAATATCGTTATCCTTTCTTACTTTTCATTTAAAAGACCTGGAGGATTTTGAGCTATGAGAACTATGTTATTGTGTTCTCTCAGATGCATTTATGTTTAGGATCATGAGCTTCAGATAGATTCTCTGTTCCTCCAATAACCATCGCTTTCATCATAACTCTGTAAAACCATGAAGAACTGACCTTTGCAAACATTAGTAAAACAGCACATGCTTTCTGTACAACATGCATGATTGTATAACAGTTTGCTGTATACATTCTGAGTTCTGTACAATTCTAGAATTTTTGACATATTGTTGTTTTAATATAATACTATTAAATTAATATTTACTTTATGTTTTTATACTCAGAAGGTATTGCGCAATCTTTTTTTTTTTTATGGTTTTCTTGTTTGTATCTGAGTGTACTTTCTGAAGAACTGGGCAAGATTGGCGCAGAGAATGACTGATTGTGTCCCATGCGTTTATCTTTTGAAGCATCACTACATGTCATAGTGAGAGGAGGGGGATCTCCTGACTTAATGTATATTATTGCTGTGGGCACAGGAATGTCATGGAATCTAATGTCTCAGCCCCATGATAGTTGCAACACCTTCCCCGAGAGAGATGCAGAGGGACAACAGAATTTTCCCTCAAGGCTCTGTGTTCAAATAATTGACCAGTGTGTACAAAAAGAAGCAAACCCTGTTTCTTCTCTAAGATGAATAAAATCTAAGACCTCTTGACTTCCAAGACCTCCAACCCAGACTCAGACATGCTACCCTACTGTAAATAGAAAATCTTCTCAGACGAGTTCTATTTTTCCCAATGCCCTGGAATGCTTCAGTCAGGGAAGTTCTCAAAGAACTACACAGAATTGTTCTATGTTATATAGTTTTTAATTCTGTATAAATGTCACATGAAATAAAATAGAAGCTTCCAAGCATAATGTTTCCAGAGTTCTCACTTTCTCCCTCTCTTATAAAACCATTAAGGGGAAGTCATAAAAAGTACAATGAGCTATCCTGTCACACTAGTGAGGATACCCGTTGTCAAAACAACAAACACTAAAGGTAGCAAGTGTAAAGGAAGATGTAGATAAAACTGAGAATTTACAAAGGAGGAATCCTGAATGGCTGAGAAACACCTAAAGAAATATTCAAGGTCCTCAGTCATCAGAGAAATGTAAATCAAAACAACCCTGAGAGTCCACTTTACACCAATCAGAAAGGCTACAATCAAAACCTCAGGCAACAGCACATGTTGGCAACGATGTGGAGAAAAAAAGAACACTCCTCCATTGCTGGTAGGATTGCAAACTGGTGCAACCACTCTGGAAATCATTAGGGAGGTTCATCAGAAAATTGGAAATAGATCAACCTGAGGACCCAGCAATACCTCTTGAGAATATACCCAAAAGATGCCCTACCATGCCACAGGGGCACATGTTCTACTATGTTCATAGCAGCCTTGTTTGTGATAGACAGAAGTTGTAAACAATCCAGATTTCCCATGACAAAAGAATGGATACAGAAAATGTGATTCATCTACACAATGGAATACTACTCAGCTATTAAGAATGACATCCTGAGTTTTTCAGGCAAATGGATGGAACTAGAAAATATCACCCTGAGTGAGGTAACTCAGACACAAAAAGACACGCATGGTATGTTGTTAGTATTCTGTCTAAACTCCACCTCCCCAGTTACCTGGCAACAGCCAGGTATGCTCCTCCCCACAGTAGGCCGATCCACTATAAAAGGGGCTGCTTGCCCCCTCCTCTCTCTCTTACTCTCTTATTCTCTTACTCTCTTACTCTCTCTCTTACCCTCTTGCCTCTCTGTCCCCTCCCCCACCTTCCTCTCTCTCCACGTGGTCATGGCCGGCCTCTACTTCTCTTCTCTCTTATCTCTTCCACCTTCCTCTCCCCACCTTTGCCCTTTCCCCTGAATAAACCTCCTCCCCCACCTTGGAACCCCGTGGTCTGGAGTGGTCTGTTCGGAGCTGCAGTCGGACTTTTTCTTAAAAGAACTAATAATGTACTCATTAATAAGTGGATATTAGCCAATAAAAGAGAACAGAATACCCAAGATACAGTCCACAGAACTCATTAAGTCAACAAACTGAAGGGTGTCTCAGTCCCACTTGTGAGGGAGAAGAAAAAAATCACAGGTGGAGAGGGAGGAATCAGGGAGGGAAAGTAGTCAGGGCTTGGGGGCAGAGGGAAACCTGATCTGGTATTGGGTGGGGTAAAAATAACTGAAGCCCTGAGGGAGAGCAGAAAGAATGGAAACAGGCCAGGTAACCTCGGGAAGAAAGATAGGAGGTTGGGGGGACTTCCCAGAATGCACAGAGACTTGGGAGGTGAGAGAGTTTCAATACTCAAAGGAAGGGAGTATAGATGAAATGCCAAACAGTAGGGAGAGTGAACTTATAGAGCCCAGCCCACCTTCAATAGGAAGATGGGGCATCAAGTAAGGGAATGGTTGCTATCCCACAGTCAAATTTCTGGCCCATAAATTGTTCCTGTCTGAAAAAATTACAGGGATGGAAATAGAGAGGAGCCTGAGGAAAAAGAGGTTCAGAGACAGGCCCAAAGTGAGATCCAGCTCAAGGGGAGGTCCCAAGACCTAACACTATTACTGAGGCCATGGAATGCTCACAAAAAGAGACCTATCATGACTGCCCTCCAAAAGACCCAACAAGCAGCCGAGTTACATGCAGATATTTGCACCCAACCAATGGACAAAAGCTGCTGACCCCAGTGGTTGAATGAGGGAAAAGCTAGACACTAAAGAGGAGGGCGTCCCTGTAGGAGGAGCAGCAATCTCAATTAACCTGGACAACTGAGATCTCTCAAACATTGGTCACCAACTAGGCAGCATACACCAGCTGATAAGAGGTCCCCAACACATACATATACAGCAGAGGAATGCTGGGTATGGGTTTAGTCAGAGAAAATGCACCTAACCCTCAAGAGACTGGAGGCCCCAGGGAGTTTAGAGGTCTGGTGGGGCTTGGGGTGGAGTGTGGGGACATCCACGTGCAGAAAGGGGATGGGGAGGAGGTATGGGATGTGGAACAATCAGAGGGTGGGCAGGGAGGAGAATAAAATTTGGAATTTAAACTAAATAAATTAATTAATTAAAAAATCATCCAGAAAAAAATATTATTCTTTGTTAGTGAAAATGTAGCTCTTTTTTAAAAATTCAAGTAAACATTATTATTGTAACTCTAAAAATGGCATAAACCCCAAATTCATTGTAAAGAGAATACATCCTTTTACCCACATTTATAAATTAAGTTAAAGGAAATAACTTTCACAATAAAATGCTGAAATCAAACTTCCATTTATATATTTTTCTCTGTACCCATAGAAAGTGGTACTCTCAAACATTAAAATGAGCAAAACTGGTTCATTTGCAGTGTGTTGCAGCTTATACAGTGGCTTACAACTTTTCAAAGGATGGTGAGTGAGTGACTGTAGAATCACTCATACCTAAACTCGCACCTATAGAAGTATCTCTTTTTCAAGGCTCCCGTGATACTGGAAAACAGACAAGAGAAAAATGTATATGTAAGAGTTTGGAGAGCTCTGGCTCTGAGTTCTGGATATGACACAATCTTTGCATTCATCAACATAACAGCAGCAGCCGTGTCTTATTTTAAGACCTACGATATATGTGTCCCATATCATTTCAATGTATGATGGTCACTGGGGTCTGCGGGTTGAATGAAAACATCAGCATATGGTGGAGAGGGTTTGATAAAAGACAGGGATCATCATCAGAGATAATGATGAAAGAGAATAATCAAGAATGAGATTCCCCAAATCTCAATATTTACTTGTTTGAAATTGTAAATAAATAGCATAAAAAAAATAAGAAGAAAACAACAAAGAATGTATTTGGGCCTCTGAAGTAGTTATACAAATTAGGACAGCCATTATGAAAATAGCATGGCTTTTCCTCATCTAATTGGAAGTTTAACAGCCTTTCGATTGAGTGATTCTGCTGGTGGTACATATTCCGAAAGAAATAAACTCAGTATGTCAAAGAGACATCTGTATTCTTACCTTCATTGCAACATTATCAACCGTAGCCAAGAAGTGGAGACAATCTAAATGTCACTCAACAGAGGAACAGATAAAGACAATGTGCCACATGTACACTGTAGAATATTATTTAGCCACAGGAAGACTGAAATCCTGTCATTTGCAGCAATTAGATGGAACTGGAGATATTTAATCTCAGTGAAATTAGTTAGACAAAGGAACAGCACCACAGGATCTTTTGAGGGCTAAAAACAAAACTGATGTCATGGAAGTTGCTGGTAGGACAACTAATTCTGTCCTAGAGAGGACAGAAAAGGGAAAATAGTAAGTTATCGTTTGAGACAACAGGTGATGTTTCTTCGTCTGGTTGTATATGCATCAAGTTATCAAAAGAAAGCAACTATTTACAAGTTTTAAGACATCTTCATACAAACTAAAGGATTCATAGTTTGGTAGTAGTTTATTGTTTTCATCGGGTTTAAAGGTAGAGGTTATGTGGGTCCCTGTTCCGGAGCCAGCCTGGTGTGGGGGGGTCCGAGCCAAGGGGTCAGAGTGCAAGCAAGGAGAGGAGATCACCTCTGCTGCCGCCTCTGCTTACATCTCTGCTGTTGCCTTCCAGTCACTCCCAGGTGTTGCACCTCTCTGCGCTGAGCTGGTCTGGTCTGGCCTGTGAGGTGCCAGCTAGCTGGCCAGGACAGGAGGGTCCTGAAATCAATTCGGGAGAGCAGATCTTTTCCCAAATGTTACAGCTCTTGGGGCAGAAACTCTCGGACAACGGGATGATTCTTGGACACATTTACATCTCCCAAATAGGGCTTTTATATACAGTTTTGGGGTGGGTTAGCATCTGGCAGCAGATAACCCCTATTGTCTTGGTCTGGGAGCTTGGAGATACCTCATCTACATGTGGGAGAGCCTGAGGCACTCACTATTCCTAAGTGACTGATGGCCATAGACCTCTCTGTGGGAGGGTCTGTGGAGGGCTGAAGCTGAGTGAAAGTGTAAGGCCCGGGAAGCCCCCAAAGGGGACCCCACTCGAGTCACAGGATGGCGCGCACCCAAAGGACACACAGAAGACCAACTTGCTGCAAGAACACGAGGTAGTTTAATGGCAGAACGTTCCGGGCCGACACGTGTCTCAATGTGGGAGACAGGGGCATCGACCTCGTGGCTCCAGGGTTTAGGGTTTATATAAGCTCGGGGTGGGGAAAAGGAGAAACTTTCGCGCGGGTGCACACGATTGGTTGTTTTCCAATTTTTGAACATCTGGCCAAACCGGTCCATGGGGGCGGGGAGCAGTTCCTGCAGGCAGATGTTTATCTCTTATCTTCATTCCTGGGATGCCTCGGTAGCCCATTGTCCTGTAACTCTGCATTCTTTGTTTATGGATTAACTGGCCTCTGGTTGGCAAACCAGAGGGGCAACTTTAGCTACTCAGGCTAGGGAAAAAGAATCTATAATTCATGGGACCCATAAAATTTTCTTTTAAAAGGAGCCAGGAGCAAGGATTGCCTTTCTTCCATTAGGGTCCGGGCTTGAGGCCTGTGCTTGATCAGGCGCCCAGCTGCCTCTCACAGCCCACCACCCCACAGAGGTATATTGGGTTTATTTTTCAACATGTATTCTGCTAACTGTTGCTACCCTAGTGTGGTTGTTGAGTGAAGCTATTTAGTGGAGCTTAATTAATTCAGGCATGATACTAATTAGACTAAGGTTCCTGAATGACTTTGTATGTATCTAAAGGAGACTAGATGATTAAACTCTACATGGCTGTAAGACTACGATTTCCCCAATGAATATTCCTAAGTACATGTTTTAAACATATTCATGGATAGCTCTGTGTTATTAAACTTGGATTGTTATAAGATGATATAAAATTGCTTTATAAATGGACTGGAAATAACTATTTGCTCTAAGGTTACTTGGCAATGTTTGGGCTGCAACTGTCATAAAATAGAACAAGTATCAGATAGAAGAAAGCAAGCTGAATTTCAATATTATTAATATAAGTATAAATTTCTAAATTAATCATTGGCAAACCAAACAAAGAAATGTATTAACATGTATATACATATAAGCATAAATTATTTACTTACCTATAAATAGGTAAATGTTTGATATTAGAACATCATTTGTATAATTCTTTAGGACAATTTGGAATAAATATAATTAGGAAGCTATATTAAAGGAACAAATGGAAAAGGCTTCTTGGAAACAGTCCAAACGTCACTGCTGCTGTGATTTTATAGAACCAAATCTTTGTGGCACCAAAATGATAAAGATTTTCCTTTCTTAATTTTTAAAATACAAGTGTAAGCTGGGATTGTTAATTTTTACTGTATCAAATGAAGCAGAATTATGAGACAAAGATAAATGCTCATAGGTAAAAATAATAAAATCATAAAATATTTACTATAAATAATGTAATATTAGAAAATATTTGATGTTCAGAAGTCAATAGTAGGCACAAATTAATAGGTAAGAAATATAATAGACAATCTGCCATTTAATATAAACAGGCAGTATATATAATATAAATTTATTAATTACATTTGCTCTTTAATATTTTCACATGCTAATAAATGTGTTTTAATTACTGTCATCTCCAATCCCTAGAAATCTGTCTCTTGCACACTATAATCCCTTTCTTTTGTTTATATTGTCTTGTTTTATATTGTGACTAAATGGATAACCATGGGATTGAAATTATACTTTGGAACTTTGGAACTGCATGAATTCATATGTGAGAACACAATACAAAACAATTATGTATAGGTATAAATATAGATATAACTATATATAGATGATAGATAAATAGATGGATGGGTAGATGAATAGATGATAGATAGATAGATAGATAGATAGATAGATAGATAGATAGATAGCTTAGGAAAGTCATAGGTCTTAGTAGGACTCATTACTGTTGTTTTGAGCTAATGTCAAACTGTCTTCTAAATATTTTTGTCTATGCCAATAGTCAAATAATAATTCAAATAGTCTTTCTTTGAGGTGATTGTTAGTAAACATGCAAACTCACAGTTGTTCCTAGTGCAGAAAGTGACAACTAAATGCTTGTGCCCCAAATAGAAGTGGCAATTAACAATAGGTGCATGCTTTTCTAAATGTCTTGTCATATTGAATGATGAGAATGATATTGTGATATTAGAAGATGCATAGCTTTACTTGTTAAAGTGAGTTTCATAAAAGCATTAAATACCTCTCTGACATATTGTAAATGTGAGAACAAATGTTTTAGTATTTAACATTCAGTATTCAATAATTCCATTGCTTTAGTAAGTGTGTTCAAAAGTATTTGGAAATTATGCAAGAAAATGATATTCATTGTTGTATGCCTTACAACTCAGAAGATCTAAGCAAAACATCTTCCTTTAAGTGCAATGGAAGATACACGATTAATTTCATTCACATAATGGACAATTATTTGTGTATAATATAATATAAAATATATATTAAATGAAAGTCATGTATTAAGAAAGTAATATGTGAAGAACATGCATATATATGCATATGTATGTGTATATATATGTGTGTATGTCTATATGTTGTGTGTATGTTCATGTGCATTCATGTGGAGACCAGAGAATGAATTTTGGTTTGTTTCTTTACCACTATTCACCCCAGTTTTTGAAGAAGTGTCACTTACAGAAATGGACCATCTTAACAACACACATAGCTTACTAGTATGGCTTAGTGATCTTCCTCCTGTCTCCTACTCTCCATTGCGAGGATCAGAGGCACATGCTGATGCTCATGGCTTTTTAAATGCTCCTGGAGATCCAAACCCAGATCTTCACACTTGCATAGGAAATACTTTTCTGCCTGTGCTGTCTCCTCAAATCCAATAAAGAAATTCATAAAACATAACAAAATATTGATACTAAACTCTATACTACCATGTAAATCAAATTCTTTTCTATACATAATTATATAGTATGAATGTGACAGAGTTTTCAATTTTACTACAGGTATTCTTGTCAAGACATTGAGTAAAGTAGATGAATCAATCAGAGTCTTTACACTATACTCATTTATACATTTTTCATTTATTTACTTATTCATATAGGCAATTGGATTTCCGGAGTGTCAACAACAATCTGATTTAGAAGATGAGAATACATTCGTAAGAAAACAAACTACACTCTGCTTTGTCTGGGAAATTATTTTTTGTATATATGAAGGACATGAGATCATATCAGATTATTTCATATAGTTTATGAAAAAATTAAATAACCATAAGTATCCTTTCAGAAATGAAACACTAAATGTTTCATACATTCTAAAACTTTTATAGATACTTCAAGCTAATTTGTAGTGGATCAGATTTGTACTTACAGATGCTTGTTTTGGATGTGTGATTTCTATGGAATATTTTTGGAAAAGGGGCATTCTATGGCACTCCACTTTTGTGGGCTGTGATAGGCACTATTGATTTTAACTATACCTCATAAGAAACACATTGATATCATTCGTTAGCCTGGAAACAACCACATATTCCTTGCTAAAGTGTGTTCCTAGCTGATAAGTCTAGGATGTTTGAGTAGATAAGCATGGATTATGGCCTTATGGGATTGAGATAGCTTGAGGAATTATACTAGAACTTATATGAACAATGAAGTAAAATTAACAAAAGTTTCAAACCATGTGATTCCATTTTCTCTAAAGTATACTGCACATCTTTAGATTTTGTCTATTAATCCAAGTAAAAAAATTCTTAGCTCAGAAGGAGTTTTTAATCAAAGATACTTGTAATGACTAGTGCTATTTTGTACCCCCGTGCCTAACATTTTCTTTTGTCCTTCACTGATCATTAATGGTGAGTAATATGATAATTCATGTGTTTTGCACATTAATTCATTTCTTTGTATTTATGCATACAGTCTACTCGCATTTGGCACAAAAGAGGACAGGGTTATAATGACATTGCAAAATGTGTGTGGCAGACTTTACCATTTACAGGTTGTAAACTGTAAGTAGTCTGCAACTGTGGTGTGCTAGAAAATAGTTATGCTAAAAAAAAGTCAGGAATTTTATAGATTTCATGTTTGGTTATTGTTACAACATTTAAAAACATATATAACTCATTATTGAGATGGCTGATATTTTGACCCTATCTACATATTTGATCATGAGTGCTTGTTTACAAGAAAGTGTGTGTGTGTGTTTCTGCACAATCTGTGTATCTTATAGAATGTGAATGTGGTCAATACTTGATTGATGGTGACCAAAGTAGGATAGGCTTCCTGTTGGATCTTCTCTTTCTCTTTGATCTGGAAGCTGAAACAACAGGATGCTTTAATCTTTTTATTCTACACCTGAACAAGGTGCACACATCCTATTATTCTGTTTCTTAATGCTACATGAAATGTTTATCAAATCTTCAACCTACAATACGAGGAAAATCAATTTTGTATTTTACATTTCCTTTGCAGCCAGTGTTTATCCCTTGCTTCTGTGAAAGAATTTTGAAGACACTAGAAAGATACCTTGACAACTAAAGTATTTTTTCTTTATCCCACTAGTTCAGACAAAAATCCATTAATTTAGCTGCAGAGCTTTGAGCTGAATCAAGAGGATTGATTAACAGGTCAGGGTTTTGTAACAGAGAAAGCAGCTTTCTTTGAACTTTCTATGTACAGCTAGATAGAACAGGTTTTCTTTTCTTTCACCGTGGAGTGGGCTAAGCTGGTATTTCAGATGGGTACAAGAAATAGACACTGTACTGAAATATATAAACAAGAGCGCTGGGACTTTTCACTGGAGAGAAAGAGAAAGGCCTGGATGACAAAGAGCTAAGCTTAAATTAAAATTTTAATTAACAAGCTAAATCAAATAAGTATCATACCTATGAGAACAACATAACCATACAGGACCCATTCTCTGTACAGATTATAATTGGTGCTCCAAGAGAGAAAATGTTGACATTCCACAGGAGATCATAATACCAATTTTAATAAACAGAGGAATGCTAGAACGAAACAGTGGAACGGTGTGCAGAGCACAATTTAAAATGTAATCTTTTAAATCAGCTTAGAGCAATTCATTTTTATAATGCAAACAGAAAGTAAAAACAGGATCAATTTTTAAAGTTAGGTAATTTTTTATCATAAACTTCTTGGTGAAGGTTAATCAATTAGATATAGCTTCTGTAAACTTAGGTTCAAGGTTATACTGTTTAAAACACTTCCCCCTTTCCTGTAAATGTAGTGATTTGGGTTACATTCATTTCGATGCACCTGTTAATTAGATGTAGATACAACACTATTTTGGATAGATGGGAGTCTAGCAATGGCTTTAGATCCTATTTACTGTGGCAATGCTTTAATGTAAGTTCCCTTAACTCATGAAGTACTTCAATTATTGTAAGAAAAATCCTAATGGCATTTCTAAGTCCATTCCATGGCTATTTTAAGTCTGTGCTCCAGAAGTAACAGAGTTCTTCACGAACACATTACTGAAGATTTGATGTGGTAGAAGGAATGCCGCGAAGCTAAAAATATTAGGAGTTATAACCCTGGAAGATTAGTAAGTAATTCAGTTACAAAGTCAATCAACCATGAGTCATGAATTGCTAAGAAAACAAGCTTAATTAGTTTGGGTGCATGCCTCATGAAACTACATGTCAAGGAACTTAATTAATTTTATTTAAAAATAGCAAAATAAAGCTTAGATTAAAGGCAATAAAAATTCCCGTGCTGTTTGGCAATTAATACTGATTCTGTTGACATATGTGATACAGAATATCATAGTTCGGGATTATATTTTGCCCCCTCATAGTTAGTGTTATGAAATCCTCTTGTTGATTATGTGTCCTGCATCTTTCTCTGTGTAATTATAATCCAGAGTGAAATTTTCTTTTATGAAACATCCTTTCAAGAATAGTTAAATAGATAAGAATATAGACTACCTGGAAAGTTCTCTTGGGGAAACAAACAATTCTGTAGGACATTTCTTACAGAAAGTCAATCAAGGGAAACATTCCTCACCTACTATCTTGTCTGAAGTACTCATTTTCTCTGTTCATCACAATGGAAAAAAATGGTCAAATTAAAAGAAATTATGAATGCACTTGATTTTTCCATAAAAATCTGTCACAAAGTATTTTCTTCTGAAGGTGCCACTTGTATGGCTTTAATTTTTATATATTGTAAGTACTTCAACCTTTTTATGTCATAATTAAAGTTTGATAGAAGTATTATTCATGCTTTTCTTAACCATGGATATAGATGTGCGAAGCAAGTATGTTTAACACATTTTACAAAGTTGATAAGGCCAGAAGCCTAACACTTTATAACAAGTTAAGTATACTGTAGAAAGAGAAGTTTCATAAAATAGTTTTAGTCATTTCATCTTATATAAGGGAAAAGTTACAATTTTGTAGAGGATCAAATGTATTTTAAATTATATTTCACACTTGAAATTTTATATTTCTCTACAAAATTTGTCATCCTAGGTACTATATTTCCAAAGAGAAAGAAAAGGGTAAGTGGTCAATTAAATTTAGAAAAAATATGCATGGTGTCAATTGTGTAACACAATAGAATCATTTAAGGTACAGCTACATATAAGAAAATATCAATGTAAAGAATAATAGTTGCTATGATATTTCTGGAAAGAATTAAGAAATGCTAGTAAAGGATACACACTTAAAAACATCTATTACTTGAGTACATATGAGATTAAAATGTAAAAGTTTCTCCTTATTGCAAATTGAAATTATTGAATATTAGAAATTTCAAGGAGTTTAATTTAAGAATTAGAAAACATTTACAAGAGCTGGATAGTTGCACACCAAACATAAATATCAGATTTGACTGGTGAAGTGGGCACAAAGTCCCACCCCAAGCTGAGAAATCACTGGCCATTCCTACCTTTCAGGAGAGGGAGAATCAGCTTTTACCTTCTTTGTTTTTATAAGATGAAAAAAAGAGTAACAAGAAGGTTGGGAGGAGACAGGAGGAGAAAGGTAAATATTATAAAAATACACACATATATGACATTACTCAAAGAACTATTAAAGAATATACCATATTGTATAAAAGTATATATATTGAACAATAGTAACTTTCCCTTCTTTTCATCAAAGCTCTCTACTTGAAATTGGAATTTTCATAATTTATGGAAAAAAATCTTAATCTTCATAATTTTACTTAAGTGAAATCTTTGACATTCACACTCATTTGAAGAATGGCAGAACATATTTCTTCTCTAGTCAAGCTGTCCCTAAATTTGACATTCTGCTTAGACATAAAATGTGTGCCCTCACAGTGATCTAGATAGTTTGCCCACTCTCCAACTTTCCTTCCTGGCTTCTTGCGTTATTCACTGGCTCCTTAATCACATTGTTCTACCCAAATTACCCTTCTTTCTAATTAGTGACTATATAAACTATGTCTTGTTTCACTCAGAGACTGTAGATTATTTCCTTTGATCAATATGTTTCTTTTGTTTTTCTTCATATATATGTATATATATACACATATATGTATATATTTGTATACACACATACACACACACATATATATATGTATACACACACATACACACACACATATATATATATATGTACATATATATATATATATATGTACATGTATATATATATATGTACATATATATATATATATGATGGCCATGATTTTATGACCTCCAGATCTCTATCTGTCGCAGATACACTACTCTGAAAGTCAAATATTAAGAAGCATAAAACCAACTCTTTAATTTCATTATCACTAGGAGTATTTGCTCCTGCCTTTCACTAAACTCCATTTTATTTCATTATTTTTGTATTTTAAATCTGATAATTAGCTGTTATTGTCAATTGGAGTAAATTCAACAGCCAGAAAAAACAAAAACACAGGTCATGTGCCCAGAAGAAACCGTTAGCCAGGCCATGTTGATTTCTGTAGCCCATGAAACCACTGACGGTTTTGTTGATGTCCCTGGTCTGGGATGCAGCCTGAACCCATGTTGATGTCCTTGGGGGGAGAGGGGCGCTGCTGCCAGAGCTGTACTGATCTGTGTGCTACCTCAGGCCATGTTGATGTCAGTGATCTTGGCTGCCTTTGAATGCCTTGTGTGGTTTGGTATTTTATTGCAGCAAGTGTTTATATACTTTATTGTCACCAGAAACAACGTAGAAGCCCATGATCAGTGCTCCCACTGACTGTGAAGAGCAAAGAGGCTACTTTTCTTGTGATAGCAATGATTAAAAGCTGCACAGTTGATAGGGAGAGACATAGAAAGCGCTATGAAAACCTCTATCCTCTCTACCTACCCCTTCCTCCTAAGTAACGACCTAGACAGGAGGCCATGGAAGAGAACTCTTAAAAGTGTGATGATAATACTGAAGTATAGCTCTCTACAATTGGTGGCTTCTGGTGGGGCTCTGCGAGAAGGACTCAGTTCTTTTTAAAAAGCGGGCCATTGAGAGTTTGTCCTTGCTCCAGTGAGTATACAGGTAACACAAACTGGACTTGCTTTATTTTAATTTTTTCAAAATTTTTCATGTTCTTTTTTTGCTAGTGCCATTTTTATTTACTAATTTATTTATTTATGCATCTTACTACCCAATATCAACCCTTCCTCTCCTCCTAATACCCCTTCATGGAAATCCTTCCATTTCACCTTCCTCTTCTCTTTTGTGAATAACATCATTAGCAATCTGGAGGAATGCTTGCTGGGCAGAGGGACCAGGACAAATAAATCTAGTGGCACTAGATAGACATTACCATGCTCAGGAATTTGAAATGGACAAGCAATGGGGCACAAAGGGCTGTAAAGAGGACACGTGTAGAATAGAAATGAAATCAGTTGTATAACCATGATCTCTATTACACAGGACATTTTCTGTCATGAGAAATGTATAACATAGAACCAGTGTATTTGAAGAGTGCATACAGTTTAATCTAATGATAATTGGCTTCTTCATTGTGTGGGCTTCATAATCCCTACATTAAATTTTTTAATGTAATTTTTGAAAATTAAGTGTCTTCACTGATAGTATATTTGGACAGTACTATCCTAAATGGAAAATACCATTTAATTCCAGAAGCCAGATTTGATTGCAGTCATAATGCTTTATGTATGGTTTGTGTTTTTGCTTAAGTTGCAATTGGCTGATTATTAAAAGTAGTATTAATTATTATTTTTTTTTATTTTATGTGTATTAGTGTTTGCCCACATGTCTGTTAATGCACTAACTGCATAAGGAGCATATAGACATCAGTAGACATTGTATCTCCTAGAACTGGAAGTTCACAAGGATGTAATGTGCTTTGAGTATCATCAAAATCAAATCCTGCTAGTCCGCAAGAGCAACAAGTACTCTTTATCACCAAGCCATCACTCCATAGGGAGGTTGATTATGAATTGCATTTTAAAAAACTTTTCAAGGTTGTCTATCTTAAATTGTTCATCTTCATTTTCTCTAATTTTTTAATTTCCTCTTTATTATTCACACTATTGGAGAATGGGAAAAAATAGAAAGTCATAGTTGGAAAGTCTTGGTTATATTTACATTGTGTGTGTTTGTGCATGTGTCTGAGAGAGAGATAGAGAGAGAAGGAAAAAAAGACAGAGAGAGACAGATTCATGGTACATAAACATACACAGTTTATATTCATTTAAAACTATTGGGATAATTTAATATTAGAAACACATTATAAGATATTAGATTTTTTGAAAGAGTATTATTTCATTTGCAACAAAATTTGAGTTTTGAATGACAATTCACATTGATAAATTTAACAGTCTCATAAGAATTAATCTTTTTTCTTTTTCTGTGATGTTTGGTTTTCTATCAACTTACCTATGACTCTCCAAGATGTCACCAGTAGTCAGTGAAAACTAACTTCAATTCTTTCTAGAAGGTTGGCTCCTGAGTTTCTGCTAGCACACTAGTAGAAAATATAATATATCAACTGCTGCACATTTCTTGTATCTGCTGTGGCCTTTCCTTTCAGTCTTGGTTCTTCTGTGGCCTGAGTCACCCATGTTGGTCATGCATCTGCGGGCAAATTCTACTGAGCCATTCTTCTTATAGTATACATACCAACTGCTTTTTAAGAAATTATTCAATGGGTCAGAAACTAATATTTTAATTTATAGATCAAGATTTTATTTTGTTACTTATTTTCCCCATTACCAAAATCAAGTCAATGTCTCTAGCCTGTCATCTTTTCTCACTGTATTACAGCCATTCAAAGTTCCAGGAATTATGCTTCATTACAGAAAAGTCTTCCTTCCTAAAGTGGTTATATCATTTCTAATTTTATAAGATCACCAGCATGACAGACCGAAAAAGACTGAAATGTTGGGTGACAGCACAGAATGAAATGCAGTGGAGGAGACCTCTGAGCTAGAGATTAGAAACTGAGGGGGCAGAGAAGTGAGTAAAGGCTTTTGCAAAAATAGTTAAGGACTGTGTCAAGATTTAAAAAAGAAAGAAAAAGTGTGAAAGGGCTCCATACACTGTGGAAGGTGAGAAGTCTAATGTCCTTTGAGCAGAAATTATGGTATTTCAGACAGACACTAAAACCAAAAAAGTAATCTGAGTTTTTTAAGTCAAAATTTTCAGTAATTTAACAAAGAAGTATTTATCAGGTGATTGATATATTTTGAAAAAGTGTTGTTCACATCATAGATTTACATTAATGTTCTAAAAGAAAAAAATGTAAAAAAGGCTCAAAAAGTAAGATAATTAAAATATATTTATGGCAATGACATGATTTAGTTTAGATTTTAGAAGGTGAACTTAATGGCAACATACAAATTGTTTAATAGAAGGAAAAGCTAGTGCTTTGCATAGGGAAAAAAGTTCCAAATCTTCAGACTGTTAGAGGATTTAATCTAAGATATTGGTAGTTTTTTTTTTTTTTAAATGTGGACGATCATTCTCCAAAGCTAACTTTGAGAATTTCTTTTTAGTTATTTGCTCAAACTTGCTTCAGGCAGAGGGTTCAACAACTGGACCACAAATTGGTGTTTTGATTGTATGTATGTCTGTGTACCCTTTGTGTGCCTGGTGCCTATAAAAACCAGAAAAAATTTTTACATTCTATAGAACTGGATGTACAGACAGTTCTCTGTTCTAAGTCTTGTGGGATCTGGGAACCAAATTGTAACTTCTTAAAGATTAGCTAATACTCTTACCAACTGAGACATCGCTCTAGCACAGAAATTGATTTTTCCATAGAGACATAAGAAGAGGCATCCCCACTCAATCATGATGCCAGATTTGGAATACTAGAAAGAGTCAGGTTAGGCTAGACTGTCTGACTTGAAGATTTTGAGTTAACACATGAGTATAATTTTGTGTTTGACATTTTAACATAGAAGAAAATCTTAATATATGAACAAATAAAGACAAATGAACAAGAAGAAATTATGACAAAATAAATTTTAAAATGAATTAGAACTTTTATTTATATTCTAATTCATTTAAAAAATATGTTTCTGGGTTCCCTGAGGGACAAGCCTGACTGCATAGGGGTTGATGTCAAAAGTATCCCCTCTCCAGGAAAAAAACATCGGGATGGGTATGACCCTCATGCCTCACTGGACAACCACAGGAGGACCGGAGCCATTATAAGGTCCCCTTTAATTACTGGAGGTCAGGGCTCTATTCCTACCTTGGTACGGTTAGAATTACCATGGCCCTTCTATACTTAGAGAAGGGAGGAGATGTCAGGGGCAGCCCTGCTTATACACTGAAGGCCTAAAATCAGTCATAAGCTTAAAATCAGCAATAGGTCTGACATACATGCCTGCTAATACAAAATCTTGGGTCTCTGTGGAAAAACACTGAAACAGATGGCTATAAGCTATTGTAAACAGGCAGCTTTTGTGGAAATTTACCAGCCTGAGTAGTCATAGACCTTGTAAATAGGCAGCCTTGACAGATAGTACCAACTTAGATAAGGACAAGTGAATCACAGGCAGAGTCATAGTGACCTGTGCCCTGAACCTTTACCCAGCTGATACCCTGTTCTGAAAGATTTCTGTGCTCCCCCTGAACACCTATGCTCCTGTGTCATCCCCTTCTCCACATTTTAACACATTTTTGTGTTTAAAACCCCTGTGTTAAAAAGTAGAAATTATGATTTGATAATTAAAAAAAATTTTTTTGGAAATTCAAGTGATATGTAGGTTTAGATAGAGATCAAGGTAAATCTATAATTCAGAAAAATAAAAAAAAATAGGTTGTCAATGTGAAAAAAAGAATTAGAAATCACGACTTATATATCATACAAATTTGGAATTTTAAATTGAATTATTGTATTCAAAATAGGAAATTTTTTGGTGCAAAGTAATCAAAATCAAATTTGTAACTACATAAGAAATTGAAAATATCACCAAATTGCTATTCATAAATAATGTAGAAAATTAATTGATTTTACCTTATTCTTTATAGCTTTTAAAATACATGGATATATATATATATATATATTATTTTGAAAATATCATATGTATATGTATATGCATATGATATATATAGGAATATATATCATCTGAGCAATCAGCTAGACACATATAGAGGGAAGACTAGCATGCAAACCTTGCAATAGTACTACAGGATATCCACATAACATGCATGATGGAGAGGAGAAAAAAAGATAAAAATAATTGATCTAGACATATTATATACCATGGTTGCAAGTTTGTGAGTATGTGCTTTGTGTGTAAAGAAACTCAAAGATTAAAATTCAGACTGCCAAAATCAAATACACTTTGCAGAAAGACTAACTTATCCTATTCAGAATGTAACAACGGTAGATGATTTAGGTGAGATTAGAGTGGCTTTTTGAAAAGTCTAAAGTACAATGAAACACAGTAACAAAATATAAAGCAAGAGTGGATATAATATTTATTAAAAATTCAAACACAATTAATTTTAAAATATAGAAAAACAATTAGCTAAAGTGATACATTTCAGAAATTTTTATAGTTTATATGAAATAGCCAATTGACAGCATATTAAATTGAGAACCCTATACACAATAGAAATAAAGGGTTAAAGGATGATGAAATGCACAGTGAAATTTTCTTTAGGTAAACTTGTGCAGAAATAATAAATGCACATTTGAAAATATATAATATATTATGAATAAATATAAGTTCACATAAATGTGACCTGTTAATACCTGCATGCCAACATATAACTAAATTAATAGGCTAAAATTTTAGACTCATTCTTTTGATAACATTGATACAAAAATATCATTATAATCAATAAAGTAGACTCATTCTTCTGACAACATTGCTACAAAAATATCATTTTAATCTTCAATTATAAAGTAGAATATACTGCTAAAACTAATTCTAGGTGTTTCAAATGAACACTTTTTATAAAAAAAATGTTTTTAGACTTTGAAAAATTGAAAACATTTAAAAGCTTTATTTGTGCCATACACAAATAAATTTGTGATTGACCTGAACAGATGTGATATTTCCCTTTAAAAACTGCTCTCCTGAAAAGTCTATTTATGATGCTTTATGTAAGAAAGAAATACTATTTCAATTACATTGTCAACACGTGGAAAATGTTTTGACTGCCTGTTGTCATATAATAGGTAAATGTCATGAAAAATAATACAAATCTCTAAATAAAACATTGAAGCAATGCATTTTCAAATCAGTTTTGGAACTCATTAAGAAGATACATTTTTAATTTCATGGATGGAAATCATAAGAAAAGACATGGCTGGACAAATTAGTTATCAAATTCTATGGTCAAATGAGAACTTATTTTAGAAAAACCATATGCTACACTCTGATGAGTTGTATGCCAGTCATGGCTCTGTAATTAAAATTGTTAAACCCTGTATGTTTTGTTAATTATGATGACTAACTTGTGTGTCAACTTAACTGAGCAGCAAATGCTTAGATTCATGAAAAAATAGAAAATTCCTGATGCTTTCTCATTAATTTGATGAGTAAGTAGATTAAGAAATAAGATCACTCTCCCTAAATAAGTAGACAGCATCAAACTCATTAAGCATCTGAGAAATCAAAACTCTCTCTCCTAGAACTAAGGCATACATTTTTTTCTCTCTCTCTCTAGTGTCTATCAGTAACCTTGACTACAATAGGCAGTATTGATTGAATTAAAGAAAATAGAAAGTCCTTTTCCTCATAGTTTTTAAAATTTATTTATATCTCTAATCTAATTAAATGTAAAATCTAATAAATCTGCTTCCAATGGTAAAGACCACATTATAGAGCTAAGCAACATATGTCACTTGACTTTACCAATGTTAAATGACTATGGATCTAAATGGCTATGCTATGCAAGCAATTCTCTTAGTGAACAGAAAGCAATTTTCCATTCTTGAGTGACCGTGGTGATTAATGTCATGATGAAAGATGTGGAAGATGCACAGATAGTAAGTCCATTATGTCTCATTCATCTTGCCAAGTTAGCCCATCCAGAAGACAAGTAGATCTCAGAAAATGAGAGTGGAGTTTGACTCCCATTGTACCTTTGCTCTCAGATATGAATTTATTTCTTGAACAAATTGTCACATCCATTACTACATAGTATATAGCATTAGATATGAAAAGTTTTATATTTCTCTACAGGAAAGGTTGACAGAGGTCAGATTCAGAGGCAAAGCAGGGAACATGCCTTCATTGTCATACCTCAGGAGCATATCAACCTCTTGTCCTTTGCCACTATTTTAAAAAAGAATTGCACAATATGTAATATTGGTCCTTCAAATTGAAGATGTTATGCTTATTGATCCTAGTGAGATAGAAATGGCAACTACTGTAGAATTTATTGGGAAGATATTTACATAAAGAAAGGTAAAAAATAAGTTCAGTAAGTATTCAGGGAGCCTCTGTTAAATTTTAGTGGTCCAATGGTCGGGTACTAGAGACTTATGAAATGAAGAATCAATTGTTTGTTATATGTATGCTTCCATACGACTGGAAGAAGTATAATCATAAGAGCTTAGTTAGATTTTAGAGGCAGTAGGCTTCTTATCTAGGGGTATAAAAGTATTTCCTTAAACAATGACTTTATGAAATTCTTAGGCAAATGGATGGAATTAGAAAACATCATCCTGAGTGAGATAGCCCAGTCACAAATGAACACAAATGGTATGCCTCACTGAAAAGTTGATATTAGCCCAAAAGCTCAGAATACCCAACAAATAATTTACAGACCACATGAGGCTCAAGAAGCAGAAAGACCAAAGTCTGAATGCTTTAGTTCTTCTTAGAAGGAGGAACATAATACTCATGGGAGGAAATGTGGAGACAAAGTGTAGAGCAGAGACTGAAGGAAAGGCCATTCAGAGACTGCTCCACCTGAGGATTCATCCCATATACAGTCACCAAAAACAGACACTATTGTGGATGCCAAGAAGTGCATGCTTACAGGAGCCTGATATAGCTGTCTCCTCAGACGCAATGTCAGAGTTTGACAAATACAGAGGAGGATGTTCACAGTCATCCATTGGACTGAGCACTGTATTCCCAATGAAGGAGTTGAGAAAGGACTGAAGAATCTGAAGGGGTTTGCAACCCTATAGAAAGAACAACAACCAACTGGAATCTCCAGAGCTTCCAGGGACTAAACCACAAACCCATGGTGTGTCAAGTGTCAATAACAACTATGGATGCTATTTGGAGAAGATTGCAGGTCTACATAGGTAAATTTTAGTGCAATACTTTAAGACTGAGAGCAACCCTATTGCCAACAACAGATTAGTATGTTATTACTTAATAACATATGTATATTGTTATTGTAAAATTTTATTTTTTCAATTGAATTTTACATATTAGTACCTTATTTACTTAATCATGTTGTCCCCTTCTGTTCTCCAACTTCTCACATATCCCCAGCAACTCTTCTTCAGAATTAGCTCTGGTCTGCCATTGAGATTGATTGTGGGTCACAAAGCTATAGTGAGACTTTACCTCCCTTTTATGAACTGATTATTTGGTTTAAGAAGATATAATGTTGTATGTATATGGCAATATTTTATTAGCCAGTGGATCACTTTCATGTGTCCTAATCATTATATTCTGAAAATACATGTTAATTATATGAAGAAGAGGCTCAGAAGCCCATTGTTACTTTTCTACTTCTACTGCCTCATCTTTATCATTCTCAATGAAGAGTCTCAAGGAGAGTTCTCTATTATTGCCCAACAGAAAGGAATCCTATGGCTTTGATTGCAGGTACTCAATATATACATATAATCTTAAGTAAGACAGTTCCAACACTATGGAGATTCTACAATACTACCAGAGCATGAAGAACATTAATGGCAAGAAATTCCCTCACTAGTAAAAACCTCAAGAAGAATATTACAATTGCTTCTACCTGTATTTATTCATTTATCTGAAATATCATGACATAGAAATAATGAGGTTAGAAAATTAGTCACAGAAACTTTGAGGAAACATGGATAACACAAATGAATATGAGGCATCAGAATGGACACCAAGGAATAACCTCCACAGAGAAATCACTAAGTTTCTTATCCTTGTCAACTCCATTTACCCATGGATGTATGAACAAACTTACAATGCTGGCAAGAATTCAAATTAATTACAGGCTCAGTATCATACAATTTCATTTACCAAAGCTAACTCTTCTATGACTATAATTTCTTCTGAATAACAAAGGCAACATTAAATTCTAACAGGGCAACAACTCTCAAATTAATCTGTAATTGTGTTAAGTTAGGTAAATGAATTTCTTCCATCATACAAGGGACATTATTTTTCCTTACTGTAAGAGGCACTTTGTATTTTTCTGTTCTACATACATTTCTGCAAAAACTACTATCTATTGACATATACAATGAACTATCCATAAGCACAGTGTATGACACAGCCGAGTACCACAAATCTTAGCAGGGATCCAGTTTAGTGGAAGAACGAAATAAACTTTGGAGACTCAATTTCAGCTTTTATTACTTTGTTCTCCCATGTAGGGATGAGACTACATTAAGTTGAAAGGTGTATATTTTATAAATCAGTACCCAATATATGTACTCATTTACCTGTCAGTATAATTTACAAAATTAATATTCATAGCCAATCCTTTGACCACACCCAAGTCTTAGTTTCCTCACCCATGTTTGCTCTGATCACTGTCTTGCTTACTATATCCACTACTGAAAATCAAAGTATCAGGTGAGTTTTATTATAAACATCTACATAATCATAGAACCTTACTTTATGTTCATGATTAAAACAAAGCATGCATTTATAGTGTTAAATTTTAAAGATGATTTGCAATGTATATTCATTGTGCCCAGTCAGACTAATAATTTATTATATAGTGAGTTTTACATCAAAAAATATCTATGGTATTGAATAAAGAAGGAAATCAATAGTCATGCTTCTAAGGAACCAAGAATAAAGCAGCGGAAGTTGGATTATTCATTACTCCTCTAGTTATTTATTTCTAAAAGCATGTTAAGTCATGTGACCTTGTAGTCTTCTATCTGTCGATCTTCACTAAGAAGTAGGGATTTTATTTTTCTGAAATATGATGGTTCTATTGAGCCAAATGCTAAGACTATCTACTACCTTGTCACATAGGTTTCTTGTTTCTCTAAGTGAAGAAGTAAAAAAGGAGTCATATGGCCACAGAGGAAGAATAATAACAATAAAAATCAGTAGATTCAACAAAAATTATTTTAATTTTGAACATATTTTCTAAATATCCGAACTATCCAGAATCACTCACCAAATTTTTAGGTTTATTGTATTTAAAAATAAAATTATCATTTGAGAAAAAAATATATTTTCCAGAACTTAATAAGTGATCCTCAAATGTTCTCATTTGTAGCACATAAATACTTCACTTGTTCTATTTTATCAAAAAAAATTCCAACAGAATGATTTAAGGTATGAATATGGTTTTCATCAATAACTGTTACTTTGGGCATTGTTACATTTTTCTCTAGCAAACATATTAAGCATTAAAACAGAATAACTTGTTGTATATCATGGAGAGCTCATGTAATTTCTGATGACATACCTTGGACAGAATTAATTTTGTGTTCTTTTTGAGACCTGTTTAACCTCTACTCTTTGGATTTAGATTTCCTTCTTTTATTTTCATAATATTTTGTATTGATTATCTGAGTATTTTATATCACGAACCCCGATTAAACTCAGCCATCCTCACATGTCTATCTACTATTCTTGTAACTTTCCTCACAAAAGGAAAGAAAGTAGAAGAGGATAAAGTAAAGAAGGAGGAGGAGAAGGAAGAAGAGAAAGAAGAAGAAAAGAAGGAGGAAGAGGAGAGAGGAAGTATGGGTAGGGTGTCTGGGAATGTTGAAAATTCCTCCAGGGGAGAAGTTAGGCTCAGTGGCTGTTAAGGTTTAAAGGCCTTCTCCATGGTTGCCCACAGCAAAGCCCCAATGACACAAGAAAGTTCATGAGTTTTACAGGCTTTATTTTCATGACAGATGGTAGTTGAGTTTGGATGTGCACACCACTACCCCCCTCCCCCCCACCCCCACTCCCACCCCCAGTAAAACTCAGGGCAGACCTGAGTTAAATGAGGGAGAGAGAGGGAGGGGCTGGGGAAGAATGCTTAATTGGCTCTGCCCTCTGGCCTTCAGGCATCTCATTAGTATGTAAATCTCTCTAGCCCCTGAGGCCTGTAGTCATGCCCTGTATCTGTACTCCTTGGAGTGGGGCTGCGTTGCCCCAATGTGACTAAACTGTGTAGGTCAATGGAGTTCCATAGCATGTGTTAGGAGCCTGGATTCTGGGAATGCAGCAAAATCGATGCCCGTCTCTTACAGGCAATGGACACCTGTTGGGTTTCTGGGCTTTCCAGCCAGCACTTTGACCAAAACCAAGACCGCTTTCATGGCCCTACAGAGAAGGAGGAGAAGATGGAGGAGGAGGAGGAGGAGGAGGAGGAGGAGGAGGAGGAGGAGGAGGAGGAGGAGGAGGAGGAGGAAAAGAAGGAAGAGAGGAGGAGGAGGAGGAGGAAAAGAAGGAAGAGAGGAGGAGGAGGAGGAGGAGCAGGAGGAGGAGGAGGAGAAGCAGGAGGAGGAGCAGGAGGAGGAGGAGGAGGAGGAGGAGGAGGAGGAGAAGGAGAAGAAGAAGAAGAAGAAGAAGAAGAAGAAGAAGAAGAAGAAGAAGAAGAAGAAGAAGAAGAAGAAGAAGAAGAAGAAGAAGAAAAGAAGAAGAAGAAAACATCCAATTTGTGTTGTCCATACACTCACTGGAGAATGATCAAAATAGCAGTGGCCAGTCGCATAAACAGAAATGAGTCCTTCCATACCTACAACCCCACCTGAAGCCCTCAATTTGGAGAGATACACTTCAGTGTCCTTATCACAAATTTTAGAGTTTTCTTAAATGGCTTTCTGTCTAGGCTGTTATTTTTTGGAGGTGGGTAGGGTACCATGATGGCAGGAGTTGTCACAGAAGTGTTCTATGACTCTTTCTCAACTGTGAGTCTGCAGTCATCTAAACCATTGCAAAATTAGCTTCCTTGCTCATTATAGTAAAGAGGAGCACAGAACAGGGACTTCCATATGGTTTCTGGTAACAGCACAGATTGCAGACATCCATATGGTCTCTGATGTCAATATGTGCCTCTGACCTCAACATTGTCTCAGGTGGAAGCACAGGCCAAGGACATCAACATGGAGTCAGGTGGCAGTGCAGGTCAGAGACATCTGTAACATGGGTCACAGATAGCAACACAGGCCCAAGCAGAAGCAGGGCAACCGACTCAAACATGTGTCTTGGCAGCCTCATAGACAAAGAACATTATCATGGTCTTAAATGGCAGCACAGGCAAATATGGTTCCCTGGTTTGCTTTTTAAACAAAAAACCTTCTACTATTAATGGAAACTAAAGGACTTCATATCTCTTATGCTTGAAAATAATTAAATGTAAAATACTGCTTTGGAAGATAAGAGTTTAGACGCTAAATGTCACAAGTAATTTTTCCTGGGTAACTTTGACTATAGGTTTTATCCTACTTTCTGATTTTATCTCTTCCCTCTCATCTTATTTATCCTTCTCTCAATATACTTATTTACTAGTTTATCTGCACATTTTGAGAAACTTAAGCCTTAAGTACAAAACATCATGCTCAGTCTTTGTACAAGTCGTTTTTATTTAAAAAGAAAATCAGTTGCAAGTTATATCCACAACTGTCTAACCAAACATGGTGTTTATATCACTATTCTCTCTACTGACCTGTCAGAAATAATTCCACTAAAATGACCTTGACCTACACAGAAATCACAAGTAGTTTGGGTGACTCCTCTTTTTAAAAATCTTTTTATTTTGTATCAATATATAATATATGTGCACCTTCATGTGTGTAGGTACAGGTGTGTTATAATCACATGCTACTGTATATGTGTGGATGTCAGTGTACAACTTCTGTTACTGGTCCTCACAATGTGCCTGGTTTGAGACAGAATCACCATTGCATAGACCAGGCTAGGTTTTCTACAAGCTTCCAGAGATTATCGGTCTGCACTATAGATGAACATTGATGAACCTGGTATAACATGGATATGGGGCTCAGAACTCATGTTGCCCTACTTAGAAAGCATAGAAAGCACCTGGTCCCCATACTGTGATATTAATACAGAAATATGGAACACTATTAAGATTAGAGATTTTCCAGTTATGAACTTTTATTCCCCAGTTTCTTTCTTACTTGTTTTGAATATTGTAATCCAAATTCTTTTCTAATGTAAGTATAAGAATTGTTGCATGTTCACATGTGTGTTCTGTACCTGTGAATATTAACACAGTACAACAAAATCCTTCTAAAAGATTTATTCTTCTTATGTGATAGAAGGTATTTTTACTGTATAGTTACTTATTATTAAACCAGAACATGTATATATGATATTGTACACATTTAAATGAAATTTTAATTTTCTGAGTTACCATGTTATACTAGACATTGATATTTAATAAGAAATGGAAATCACTGCTTTTTTTCTTTCTATATTCATGGCTATAGATTTGGATTGAATGCTCTTCTCTGTCCTTGGAGAACCTTTGGAATTCGAATTCTTTTGGAATTTGGAACACTTTAAAAATTGGGGGAAAACATTGTTATAAGCGACAAGCTAAGATTTTTAGGCTGAATGATTCCACGCTCACAGAGGGACTTCTTTCAGAAACTCCTCAGCAATTTCGCCATCTACTAAGCACATGTGGTTACTGTTCAGTTTACTGTGGTGCCACTCTGTCAAGCACAACACTGTGAGGTTGCTCAGAGATTTGATATAAATACCAGAGATGAGATTTTATGTAATGAATCTTCAGGAACACTAATAGGAGTCTCCTCAAACCTTGAATGAAGCAATAAATTATGTGTTGCCAAAATTATCATAGGGTTTGAAGACAGATGGAACCATGTAAAGTTCAGGACTGTATACTTGCACTTGGAAGAAAGGCAAGAGGATTTTTCCATATTCTCTTTCAATTCCTTATTGAAGAAAGCTTTCTATGGATACAATCCAAATCAAAAGGAATCCAGTAATAAGATCACAAGTTTCAGTTGATTTGGAAATAATTATACAATATAAAACATATAAACTGACAATTTTAACTTAGGGGAAAACAAAGTCATTCATTGTTCAAGCTTCAGAATCACTGAAAAATTGTAAGAAGCTAAATAAATTGGAGAAAATTTATCTAGTGAGTATTCAGTTATTCTCATTTTAGGCAGAAGTATGAATTCATATTACTTTCTGGTATGAAGATGAAGAAAGGGTTTAGTAGAAATTATTGAAGTTTAAATATCAACAGATTTAAAAAATAATAAAACCAAAGCAAACCAAAAAACTATTATTTCCCATTTTTACAGTGAGAAGTCTATATAAGAATATTACCCAGAAAATCATTATGCATATCTGGTTTTGACATTTTTCTGCTCCCTTTACTCAAATATTCTTTAAATGTTGTTTATCACAACTGTACATACTTCCTCCCTCACGCACATGAAAGTGTGGGATTTAGAACCAGGATCAGACTCAGAGCTCTTCACTAGAATTCACCATTTCCTTTGCTTAGGATGCTACTGGTATTGCTCCTTCTCTTACTATATTATGTGTTTCTTTTCGATCTGCTTCAATGCTTTCGCCCACCTGGATTGTCATGAAGAGATCCAGCAGTCATCTCTGAACTCCATCCTGTTCTACCTGAATGCTCTCCTGTTCTTCCATTTCTTCTAATTATTTATTGTTTCTACAAAGATCCACTTTTTCAAAATCTCAGTGCATGTTTCTGGAGTATTTATGTGCCAATGCACTGATGGCGGTAGGTTGCTTGAACCCATCATGCAGAGTCTTTGCCATCTTCAATCTTCCTGCATGCTATTTCTTTCTTACATAGCCTATTGCCTACTAGATAGCATGTTGCAGGTTGTTAATTATTGAATGGTTATCTGATTTAACAGTATCACCCAGAAGAGCTGTATAAAGCATACATCATTCCACACTAACACAACAGAATTTCTTTTGCAATCTAATACACTTACCATAATCCAGGAAATTTTTGTACTCATTTTTACACTGTCTTATAATTCTTCAAGACATGTAGTGTGTCTTGTTATTTTTTTTTTGCTATAACAGCACACCATAGAACAGTATGTACCACATAGCAATTTTTCAATAGACATTTAGAAGAAATTATTCTAATAAATAACAAGTATTTAGATCATTACCCATTTTTGTTAGAATCACTTTTCAACATAATAGGAATGTAAATTTGAGAAACATCTGAAGTACTTACTTTTAGATTTAAGTCAGCTGAAAAACATCTTATTTCTTAAATCCAGTAGTTTTTTTTAGCAGATAATTATGATTTAAAATATAGAGAACATATAAATGTTTAATGTATAGTTAAAATACTTTACATTTAATCATTTCTTTTCCTTTCATTAGAATACAATACCTCTTAAAATTAAATTTAAAACTAGTTAATCAAGTTAACATGAATTTATATACAGAATGGTCCAGTTGTTTCATATCTAATTCTAATCTATATTTCAAGAAAATGATTCTAATGCTGCTTCTAAAAGTAATTTATTATACAAAATCAAGTAGATACTTTTACATCAATCAAAAAGACTCTAGGACTTATAATTAGAACAGTTTATTTTCTTTTTATAACATGTTTATCTCATTGACTTCATAAAATCATAGAAGGAAAACGCAGTCAAAATACCATAATGTACCAAGGCTGGAGAAGCCAATCCAACAGGAGTAAAAGAATTGCAAAAACATCAGAGACACACCCACAGTTCTCTTATGAGTCCCTCAAAACACCAAGCTACCAGGGATAAATGCATAATATCTGGTGCAGACCCTTACACCTTGCTTGCCACTTCAGTCTGTATGGGCCCATATAAGTCTTGCCTAGTTGATTTATGCAGTCATGTTCTCTTAGTGTTCTCTGTCTCCTCTGACTCTTAAAATCTTTCTTCTTTCCTGTGGGTTTCCCAGATTTCCAAGGGGAAGAAGACAAAGAAGATGTCCAATTTAGTCTGTGTGTCTCTCTCTGTGTCTCTCTCTCTCTCTCTCTCTCTCTCTCTCTCTCTCATAGCTGTGAGTTTCTGCACCCTCTCCTACCTGCTGCCAGAGGAAGCCTCTTTGATGATAAGTGGGCAAGGCACAGATCTAGTTGTATAGCAGAACTTCATTAGGATTCATTGTCTTCTTTTTCCCCACTAGTGTTTTGTTCTATCTAGGGTCTCTGAGATCTCCAGTCTCCATTTCCAGGCCACCAATACAGTATATGGTACAAGATATCTATCATGGTGTGGGCCTCAAGTTAAACAAGACAACGGTTCTGCTGGTCATTACACCAACACATCTTGCAGGCAAGATTAAGTTCCAAATGAGCTATTCTAAATGATAATGATAGTAATTTTTCTTATATGTGCCTGGTTGGTATTTGATGACCAATTGATTATAGCTTAAGACACATTTTGTTTTGTTTTGTTTTGCTTTGTTTTGTTTTTGTATTTCAGCATCTGACAGGTGCTCAAATTAGTATCAACATTATTTCTTGTCTTCAGTGAAGCTTCACTCTGCCTCAATGTATTTTTCTACATTTGCATATAAAAGGGAATCTCACAAAGCCATCTACTTATATGTTCATAGTCTCATAGTTAGAAAGAAATGGCTTTCAGATGTCAGTGTTCAGATAGGAAAATAGTATAAATTGAGTTACTGGTGATGTACCTATTATTTCTAGTAGGATATATATATATATATATATATATATATATATATGGCAGGATATTTGATCACAGTGTGAATCTTGAGATTTTTTTCATTTACTAGAAGAAAACTCTTTTCTTTGAGGGTGTGGCTCAGTACTAGTACATACCTTTAATCCAGGAGCATTCTATTTAGTGTAAACAAGATTAAATAAAGTCAACCATAGGTCATGAGGTAGACAGAGAAAGCAATCAGTTAATAGGCAATGAACATAGGAACAAGAAACAGAGAGAGTAAGAGTAAGTCATGAAGATGGACAGTGAAACTCAGAGGAAGTAGCAGGGAGAGACATTCAATTGATGGAGTTTTTTGGTTTGTTTGTTTGTTTGTTTGTTTTTGTTCTTGTTTTTTTTTTCTTTTTAGATGGTGTGAGAGAGGTGGATGATGGTTTCTGGGATACTGGATGAGGATGAAGGTCAGCTGGGTGGGTTCTCTGCATCCCTAGGCCAGCAAGTTTTCAAGCCAACATCAGGTTACTGAGTCCTTATTACCAACATCAAATATTTGAGATTATGTTTAAAACAACAATAGGTACTCCAACATCTAGCATGATCACAAGGATAGGAAATCACTCCAGCTGCAAACAAACTGAAAGGACATCAGATTTGGTAAAATCCCTGGTAAGTCCTTAAGGAGAGAGTTGCGGATGGGAGAGCAAGAGATGAATGGATTAGAAATACAGCCAATATTGGATCTCACATTTATGATGCTATTCTGATAGGAAAGAAAATTTCTCAAAATTTTAAGAAAAATCAAAATGTTTTAACTTTGATAAGCAAGTTCGTTTGAAAGAATTATAGGGAAAGTCTTTTTAAAACCAGTATTATTTCTATAGATAAACCAAAAAGAGAGCCCGGATTTCTGGAGTATACAAGTGTGGCAAAGGTTGGCACAGAATCAATGATTGCAGATAAACAAGTGATAGACAAAGTAACCCTTTTCCATCACGAAGGCAGGTGCTGAAATAAAATTTGCTTCCATGATTTCCTGTCAGTGTTGAAGAAACTCATCTGCAAAGAATTCAAAAGATTTATTTTCTATTGTTGTAAACAGTATTCTGATATAATCAATGTCTGAATAGCTTCTCTTGATTAAAAAAATAATGAGAGATTAAAAAAACAAGTATTTTGGGTAAACTGATATAAGTGATCAGAGACCAAATTAAAAATGCAAATAAATGGCATTGAAATTGAAGTTTAGTAGACACAGGAAGAGATGGAACAATAATTTCACCAAAATCTTGGCATCCAGATTGACCTCTTTAGGAGATAAATATTTAGCTTCTAGGGATTGGAACTTTATCTCAGTGAAACAAAGTGCAAGATGGGTCAAGTATATAGGGCCAGAAGGACAAACAGAAACACTAAAGTCATAAGTGGTTAACAAAGCTGTGAATTTATGGGAACATGATTTGTTGAAGTACTGGATAATACAGATTAACATTTGTCCAATCTTGAGATGAACTGGAAAAATTGCTCCTGAGAAAATATTAAAAGATATTATCAAGACCAGTCACAGACTGTCCAAGTTGTCCATAAACAGGGCACAACAGGCATTGGTTTTTCAAAGGTATCAACCCTCCTGCTTTTAAAATACTTAACTGACAAATCCATAAGGGTGGAAAAATGGCCTATGACAAAAAAATTACACATACTAGAACAGCTGGTACAAAAGCAGCTAAATGCTAAACACATAGTATTCCTCTGTGTTGGTTATAAAGAAGCAACCAGGAAAATGGACAATATTGACAGATTTAAGACCAATAAATAAGATGCTTCAGCCAAAGGTCTCTTTACTGCCTGGAATCCCATTGCTATTTTTTTGACTAAGTCATGGCTGTATGCGATTTTATCGCATTATTAGACTTTTCCTTAATCTCTTAATATAATTACTGACTCTCAGTATACAGAGTTGTTTTACATATTAAAACATCTGAATTTATTCTGGATGATTCACAATTAAGTTTGCTATTCATTCAACTACAATAAGCAACCAGAAATAAAAATTGTCCATTTATGTAACACACATTAGATCTCAAACAGGTCTATCAGGCTCTTTAGAATAAGGTGATGATGAAATTGATCAACTCTTAATAGGAAATGTGATAGAATCCTTAGAATTTCATAAGAAGCACTATATTATTAGCAACGGTATGTAGAAAGATTTTCTATCACTTAGCAACAAGCCAAAGAACAAATGAGGAAATGTCCTGCTTGTTATTTTTATAACCACACTCTATTACCTATAAAAAATAATACAAAGGGTACCCAAATTTAAAAACAAAGTGGTAAATGGTTGTGTTTTCTTTTGTAGAGTTTGGGAAATTAAAATATGTTTACTGTGCCATACATACATTTTCAGGATTTCCTGGACAACTGTTTCAACTTTGAAAAGGCTGATTCTGTAGTTATACATTTATTAAAAATTGTGCTATGATGGACATACCTGTTTAAGACTGACAATGCCCCAGCATATGTTTCTAGTAAAATGAAACATTTTGCTTATTTTAACAAAATAACATGTTAGAGGTATATCACACAATCCTACAGGATAGGCAGTTATAAAAAATATAATTGCACTTTAGAAGATATGCTTAATTATTAGAAAGGGAAAAATAAAGATCCCAGCAATAGATTACACAGTGCTTTTTAAATGCTAACGAGAATGGAACAATAGACATGGAGAGGTGTGGGATAGTAGAAAAATAACCTGCTGAATTAAATTATCCTGTATATTTGAAAGATGTGTTAACCTCAGAATAGAAACCAGGATATATGTTATGTTGGGCACGAGATTTTGTCTTCCTTTCCACAGAAGAAGAAAAGTCCTCTAATACATGAGAGATGAGTGTCAAATAAAAATTAAAAAGTAAAAAAAGAAACAATTTGTTCCAATTTGAATATCAGCTCAATATTTTAAACTGTCTTTAAGCCTTATATATCATCGAGCTCGATGATTTTATGCTCGAAAAATTTTAAGATTAATTTGGTTAAGGTGCTTTCCTGATTCAGGTTTATAAACTCAATCTAATTTTCTTAGAGCCATTTTTTTTTTTTTTATTTTCTTGGTATCACATGCCTTTATATATGAAGTTGAGAAGTTGCATTTAATATACTGCTTAATGTATTTTGGATCAGAACACCACAAAATGATATAATAAGAAAAAATGGAGAGTATATATTTCACTGATTTTTAACTGGAAATTATTTGTTCCCAGAATGTATTTGTTTACCTCTGAACTAACTTTTTATCACCATGATCTGGAGGGAAGTGATCGAATTTAAGTGAGAAGGACAGGGATTCTATCAATCATCTTAATAAACATGAGAAAAATTGCATAGTCATGAATTATATGAATCTAAATTTCAAGAGTGTCCCTGTTAATAAGCCAGAAAAATGATAAGCAAACAAAATTAAACTTCTAAAAAATTGGGGAGAGAGAGAAAGAGAGAAAGAGAGAAAGAGGGAGAGAGACAGAGAGAGAGAGAGAGCATATATTTTTGTCAAAAAAAGAGTGAAAACAGTATGCAGATGGAAATAAAGTCAGATCTTTCTGGGTTTCTGATTTGTGTAATCAATGGACCAGCAATTCAAAATGCTTGAAAAAATTTAGCATCTGTAGTGAACATATAAAAGTCTTTTCATGTCATTAATTTTTGAAACAATGTACTCTTACAACCATTCACATAGCATTGAATATTTATGAAATATAAGTAAGAGTGAGGTCATTTAAAGCCTAATGCACTCCATGTATTGTTTGTGAAGATACTGTGCCATTTAATATGAGGAGTTGAATAGTCACAGATTCTGCAACTCATGGATGTCTCCACCCCTCAGAGACATGAAAGATTCCTGAATAGTGTCAGATAGAGGCAAGTTGGGAAAGCAAAAATGAGTAAGAAACCTCCTGCTCTGTATACTTGATTCCCAAGGGAAACAGATAACATCACCTCATTCTAGTTGATGATGAAGAATATTGTTTCATCTTATGCAGAAGATCTGCACAAAGATATAGTGTGTTCTCTAGAAATCAAATTATTTAGGAAATCATACCATGTCTTAACATTCACATTCCTTTGCTCTATAGAAATTTTAAAAAATGCTGTGTTTTCCTTGTGTGCTGGAATGTTTGTTTTCTTGTTTTAGAAAATTCTTGAAGAAGTAAACATATCTTTTAAGGTTTATTTTTCATCAGCTGTAGCTGCATGTTTTAAAAAAAGACTTCATGGATTCTATAAAGAATAAAAAAAGAGATAGAATAACAAACCATGTGACATTTGTTATGTGAATTTCAGTGGACTCAGTAGTAGAACAGGATATAGTCCTAATTGTAGTTATCAGTGTTCAGGACTGTTAGGTACAATATTGATGCTGGATACACCTCCTAATTTTTTGTAAATTTAGAAGTGATCTTGGTCATTATAAAAAGTAAATTATTTATTGTCATTATGTAGATATTCAAACTTGGGCAAGTTACTTAGTGTGCCATAAAGTTGCAATTCTCAACACTAATGTCCAAATGGAAATAACAGGAAAAAAAAACCACTGATAAAGTTAGGAGTAGAAGATCATTTGGATCACAGATGTAG